>NC_141467.1:65802767-67099851 GCF_009769465.1 Tauraco erythrolophus | reverse complement strand
AGTATTAAATTCATTGCCGGCTGAAGTATACAAGCATTAAAATGTATATTATTAATGATTCCATCTAAATTATTTAGATTCCATCTAAATTTACCCCTGGATCTATGGTGGAACAGTAGCTAATTTCACAACTGTTTCACTTTTTTTTTTTTTTAAAGTGATTGTACCTATTGTGAGCCAAACATGTCCCTGTCCATGGCAGGGGGATTGGAACTAGATGATCTTTAAGGTCCCTCTGAACTCAAACCATTCTATGATTCTATGCCTTCAAAATCAGAAGTTTCTCCAGTTTGCTAATATGGTCCTATTGGACGATACCTTGTAAAAGGGACAGAGATGAGGACCTGCTTTCATTAGAGAAAACAGTTGCCAACGGAAGTTAGCTCCAGAAATCAAATCTTCTTATTAGCTCAAAACCTGAACCATTTCAGTGATACTTCTCTCCAGAATGAGTTAAATACAGACAGATGACTGAAAGTTTCAGCATAAAAATATCAATTTTAGTTAACTATACAATGTAGCGAAAATAAGGCCTTAAAATTCAAAAGATTAAACTGTCGGATTCTAGGTTGGATTCCACCCGCTCCACCTGTAATACCTAACAGATGAGCAGGTACATTTATCAGCAGCCAACTGTGACTCACTCTCTTCTACAATTAATAGTTGAACACGTATCCCTAAGAAGCCTGGCCTTAATAAAAGGTTTAAATTGTTAAAAGCAGTCTGCCATTATCTATTCCCCCAGAATTTATTTTTGCTTACAAGAGAATAGTGATGTTTCTCTAGGTCCTTGTTTGCAATGTTGTGATCCCAACAGCATACATGTAATCTGATTAAATCAATGGAGTCTCTCCCAGTAAATCTGCTGGGCATGGACAATGGCTTTGCAAGACCATCTTTTTGTCAAACAAAATTAAGTCCACTCTAATTACAACAATTACCTTGAAAACAAGTAAGTTAAAACTAATTATATTTACCATGATGGATAATGCCATTCTCTAATAAAGCTTGGCCAAGATGAACACCTTCTTCAGATTTGTGTATCTCTCCAATTTCCAGCAACCAGGACACAAATTCACTGAATTAAAAACAGATACAAAAAACAAACTTTAAATGTCATGCCACCACATCTACTACGCTTCCGTCCCAGTTACTAGTATTGCTTACTAGCCTAGTAAGTGATTCTTAAGCCTAACGATCTTCAGAATACCATCCCACCTTCAAAAAAAACCACACATTTCAACTCATTATTTCAATAAAAATACATATGGTTTCCCTTGAGATGTCTTTTCCTTCCTGTTTAGAAGTTTAACCTTTGCGCATAGTGCAAAGCAAATTTGTTGATGGTACCCAACTAGGAAGTACTGACAAGTCTCTTGAGAAACAAGAGGCCTTGCAGAGGGATCTAGATAGATTGAAGCATTGGGTAATCATTAATGGCATGAAATTTAACAAGCCCAAATGCCAGATTCTCCACCTGTGACAGAGGAATGCCAGGCACAAGTACAAACTGGGGAGGAGTGATATGAGGGATCTGAAGGATCCCTGCAGAAAGGGATGTGGAGTGCTGGTCGACAGCAGGCTCCATACGAGTCAGCAGTGTGCCCGGGCAGCCCAGAGGGCAAACTGCACTCTGGGGTGCATCAAACACAGCATAGCCAGCCAGTCAAAGGAGGTGATTATCCCCCTGTGTTCAGCGTTGGTGGGACCTCGAGTTCTGTGTGCAGTTCTGGGCCCCACAATTTAGGAAGGATGTGAAGGTCCTTGAATGTATCCATAGGAGGGCAACAAAGGTGGTGAAAGGGCTGGAAAGAATGTCCTGTGAGGAGCAGCTGAGGACTGTGAGTTTGTCTAGCTTGGAGAAAACGAGCCTGAGGGCCAACTTCATTGCTCTTTACAGCTTCCTGGGAAGGGGAAGCAGAGAGGGAGGTGCGGATCTCATCTCCCTGGATGCAGTGATAGGACACATGGGAATGATTCAAAGCTACACCACAAGAGGTTTAGAGTGGACATTAGAAAGCAATTCTTTACCGAGAGTGGTCAAACACTGGAATGGGCTTCCTAGAGAGGTAGTCGATGCCCCAAACCTGTCAGTGTTTAAAAAGGCATTTGAACAGTGCCCTTAACAACATGCGTTCACTTTTGGTCAGCCCTGAAGTAGTCAGGCAGTTGGACTAGATGATCATTGCAGGTCTCTTCCAATTGAACTATTCTATTCTGTTCTATTTTATTTCCATGGTTTTGGGGATTTCCTAGAGAAGAGTAGTCACATGTGACCACTCCATCAAATATAAGGCAACCCCAGGCATACCTACTGCACCAGCCCAGGGCAGATACACCATGAAGGCAGAACGTAATCACAGTATGATAGAACAGCAGGCCTGTTACTTCTGAGACATGTCAGACATGCGAACATCCTCAGCATATACAAAAAGTATACAGTGCATGTGCAGGAAATATGTGGCTTAATTCACAATAAACCTGTTGCAATTCAGACATACCGGATTTATAGCACGTAAGATATTTGCATGTGTGTTACAAATGAAAAGAACAGTGCAGTGAGGTAGTGCAATATTTTAAGGTTTTAACTGGTGACCCAGGGACCAGCAAAAGTGTACTTCAAAAGGGTCCACTTCAAAGATAGCACAGAAAAGCAGCCATTTGACAGCAGGCTTAAACGTTTCACACATGGCTCCTCACCACGAGTGTATTCTTTACCTGCTTCCAACAACTTCTCTGAGGGTTTCAATTCTCACCTATGTGAGGCAGCACATGAAAATCTCCCTAGTTTCATTTCCACTTTTGAACCCAGTGGTGAGTATTGTTACCATAATGTGTTTGTGTAAAACAGTCTTGGTACTTTATACTTTCCATACTTAACTGTCTTATGGTCAAATGAAATAAGTGATAACCCCTCCATCCCCTAAACTAATTTTTTTGTCATATACACGTTTTTAGGGTTGCCTATTGCTTTCTCCTACTCCTGCATTTAGTCTTCTTAAGCCACAGGAATAATATGAAACTCTAAAGATCCTCCTGACAACAGAGTAGATTTCGTAACTACAGAGGTAGATTTACGTTTCATAACTCCGTATCTGACATTCAGGCAAGCGGAGGACGAAAACAGCTTTAGAGACAGATTTTTTTAAGTGGAACAAAGCAAATTTAGTACTCTAAACTAGGCATTTCCAGAGATAAAATGCATTAAGCAAGTTGGAAGTTATTTATTTAAAGAAATTATTTTATTTAATGTATCATCATATTTTCAACATGCCTTTGCAGCCTTGTCCGTTTAAAAAGCTACTTTGGAATATGAGAACACATCCATAAATTTCAGGTAGATCAATTTCCATTTTGGCTAAATTCTGGGAGGCAAATAGGCCTAACAGACATTACAACTAAAGCATGGTTTCCGCAGAATCCCAAAGAAGATTTAAAACATGGTTTTAGCTGGTTAAAATTTATGCTATAAAATGCATATAATACCTTCCAAGAAAGCATTTGGGGAAAGTGGTTAATTTCCTCTTCCTGTCTTTGATGAGATTCCCTTGTTTGCACATCATTTTGTACAGTCTTTCTCCTTGTTCAGAGATCATCACCCAAGTGTCCTGTTCCATGCCCAATTTTAAACCTGCCAAAAATACATGAGAATTTTATGAAGTGATATTGCTATTACATTTCAATATCTTCCCTAAAAGGGAGAAGCAATATCAATATTTTACATACAAAAATGGTAAAGGAATTCTTTTCCATTATTTTTCTCAGAATCAAGATTCATCTACAAACATTTAATACTCAGAAAGCATAATCAAATTTTATGCATAATTTCCTCAGAGTGAAGTTAAATTGTTACTGAAAATGTACAGCTATACCATCATCACCATTGATATTGCAGTAATAAATACGCTGTGAATTTCAGACTTCAGTAAATGAACATTTGCAAGCCAGTAGTCATGTCTTCACAAGTTTAAAAGAAAAGGGCCTTGGTTTTGCTCTTACCATGTGGTAACAAAAATGTTTTCACATAAAGGAAACTTATACATTTGTTAGTTTTACATAAGATTAATTCACCCCTTTACCACAAAATCATTTACATAACTTGATTTTTATTTGCTTAAGAATTTTCTCAACAACCAAAAATTATCAAGGGTTAGAGTTCAATTTTTCTTATTGGTTTATTTTTAACTGTTTCTCTTCTTGAGAAAATCATCATGTTTTCTCAGTAACAGATTATCAAAACCAGTTTTTGTTGAATTTTGCATCCTACTGGCCACTCACAGAAGCTTGTGCTTCCAAGAAATACCACAGACCTTCATATTTCATGTGCTTTCTCCATAAGCAATTATTAATTCTGAATAAACCACACATTTCTGGAATGGCTTATGTGTGTGTTCTCAGTTTCTCTTCAGATGTTCCCATTTTTAAAACTGTAACTTGACATATTAAATCTGAGTAATAGTCTGCCACTTCTTTAATTCTGAAAAAATAGCCAGAAAAAAAAATGTACCTGTTGTGAGAAAAAAGCCAGCAATGGTATTGGAAACAGATACAGGAGTGTCTCTCATTATCCATGGACCAGATAATGGTGATGCCACACAAATAGATAGTAATTTATTCCCAGGAAAAGACAACTTAACCAAAATACTACTTTTGGAGCTTACAGGATGTTGATGTTTTTATTTGTACTGACTGTTTGAATCAGGTCATCACAGCATCATCAGCCTTCAAGATGATCACCTTTTAAACAAATTTCTAACTTGCTGAATGCCTCAGGTGGTTACAGGAAAGCCACAAAACTGATAGAAAGCCTTCCTAGCAAGAAGTTTCCAATTCATCTTGATTTCTCCTAACAAGAAAATATAATCTATAAAGTGGTCCTAGTTGATAATTTAATTACAACTGCCGAAATCTCTGCTGAAGTATTTCATTCATGGCATCCTCTTCCTTTTGCCCAGCTTCTGCTATACAGATTCCAAATAAAAGTATAGGTTGAGTTTCCCCAAGTACATTCTGAGTACACTCAGTACATCTGAGTCTCCCAACACGAACAGCGCAGCAAGCCCCAGCTACATGGCACGCTCGCTGTATTTCCATGCCTCACTTCTGCTCCACGTGCTGTTTTTACCTAGTCTACAATCTGCCATTCTGTGCGAGATGCGGGATCTACAGCACCATTATGAAGAAATGTATGGCACACGCAGCACGATGAGGAAGGAGTCACTCACATGAGCCTCACTCCCAGCCCAAGAGATCTCGCAAGCGTGTTCGTTTGGGTTGGTTCGTCTCAGACTTGCAAAGGAGATAAAACCTCTCCTCGCGTGTGCAGTCATTTAGACTTCAGTGTAATTGCCTACACATATACACACATGAACAGGCTCCACGTCTTATTAAGTAAACACACAACCAAAGCATCTTTATGTTCACAGTGAATGGGAAAGTGTTAATAGATACATTTAGATGCAGCGTTTGAGTTCCAGAAAGATAGCTGTTTGGTTCCTGAGTCATTTGGCAACTTGACTGCAATTACGTTGATGCATCCTGCTTTGCAAAAGGTGTTTATACAGATATTTTGAAAAAATTCCATGTGCTGGATGAGATGGAAAAATTTGTAAGTTGATAAGAGTAACAGAGATATTCAAGAAGTATTTCTGAAGATTGTGTGTTGTAAACTGAGTCTAAGTGTGTATCAAATCCTCTTCTCTTTCTTTCATGGCTGTTTCCTTGGTGGCAAACCCACTGAGAACATCAGAAGCCAAAAATTTCCCCAAATTATAGGATGCTCAAATCCTAAGACATGGCTTGACTTGGGGATGGCTACCTCAGACTTCACACTTGGCAAGGTTTAGCTCAAACTCATCCCTACTACCAGCTGCTCAATAGCATAGTGTGAAACAGTAAGAATACATCAACATAAAATACTCCTACTCACTCTTTCTATTTCTTATCTAAAGGTATCAAGAGCCTAAGGGAACCAAGAAACTTAACAGTGAAGTGGGATTTGTTAAAAACCCTTTTAGTGAGTTCCAGACAAGGCCCTATACAGCAGCAGACAAACCTGGTCTTTGTTGTATTTGACACCTTCTCTACCACAATGCTTTTTCATTTATTATTTTTAAAATGTTGAGGTTTTAGACCTCTACGGCATATTTTTAGCTTTTCTGCTATTAATTCCTGTTTCTACTATTAATTAGCCAGTGATCAGACACCCTAGTTGAAATTCTGGTCCTACGGCACATGTTCTACAAACGTCCAGTATTCAACTTTAAAAGGCCAAAGGAAGTACTGTTAGTCTCCGTTTACAACGGAGGCAAAAAACAACGGCTACTGCAACAGCGGACACAAAATCTACACAGACCAGGAGAAGAATCCCAGATCTAACTACAAGGTCATATTTTTCTTTTAATACCAAGGCTCCAAACATCATTACTGATTAGGACATTTTAGCTTGCAAATAAAATTAGCTCCAGACGATGATGATGTGTCATCTTTTCCTAGTTCTACTTTGTGCTGGGTTCACCTTGAACACATGAGGTTATCTGTGGTCACATTTGAGATAAGCATTATATTTCATCCAAGTATTGTTCCATCTTAATTCAGTTATTCAAAAAGATAGTGGTTTGCCAATGGTGAGTGCTTACTTTCTTGGGTAGGGGAGAATACATCAAAGATGGGATTGTGAGTATATTCTGTACCATTTCACGATGGATCATTTGCATGAAGATCCAACATAGAAAACCTGCTCGTTTCAGTCATTCAAATGACCAGTCACAAAAGGAAATCAATGCATACAAATCCCACAAGGCATTTAGGACAGACTCTCATATGCCACAAACCGTAACAGTACACAGGCCTCGAGGAAATTATGACAATTTATATTGGTCTAAGGTAAGGTGTAAAATCATAAATTAAATCCTTTCCCCATTTCCAAAACAGCAGTCACTACCAGCATACATGATTCAAGCCATTATGCCCTTCCCAGTACAAGTTTGTGTTATTTTTTCCAAGCTGGTATTCATAACCCTTCAGCTGAGCCTGACACCACAAGTTTGCCTAGCAGCTGGTTTTGCTTCATATCTCAACATAAAAATACAGGACGGCTTTCTGGCAAAGCCACACAAGGAAGTTTATTAACCTACCTTTTCTTCTCTCTCTCTCTTTCAAAATAGCTTCCAGCCATTCTTGCTTCTCTTCAGGGGTTTTTGCCATACATACAAACCATTTGTTCTTTGCTGTGTTGTGGATCTTCCAGCCATTAATAACAGTGTGGCCGCTGCTGTGATAGTCAGCTGGGAATAGACAACAGGGCTTAAAGAGCACCAATTCTTAAAAAAGGAGTAGTTGTTACAATTATTAAGAACTCTTGTCATTACACACAAAGCTTAGGAAACAGAGAAGAAAACGAATTTAAAGTTATCTGTGCCACTTGTGAACCATGTTATAACTTAAGAAGTTGTACTTTTGACGTTTAGTAAATAACGTCCTTTTTACAACGTAACAGAGAATTGCCTAGCATATGGAAGAAGGTACAAACGCAACATTAAAACAGGCAGAGTCCTATTAAAAGAAAAGATCACAGTACTTGGAGTACTTTTGCTCGTGGTAAACTGTAATAAATAATTCCTTAAAAAAAGCAGTATTGTATCGTTTTGCCCCTTAAATTACTCAGAGCTGCTGTGCTGATTGAATGATTTACTATTAAATTTTAAAAATGACTAAATATATAGGGGGGAAAAATACAATTTCAGTTTGACAAGTAAGCAAATCATATATATATGTTGTATCCTTACTGGTTACCTGAATAAAGAAATATCTATACTTACTTGATTAAACAAACTGAAATATAATACAGGATTTACTCCTCAAAAAAAAAAAAAAAAATTTAAAAAACAAATTAAATTGAATTAAAATGCATTAACCAAATACATATTTTTTGAAATATGTTCCTAACAACCCTATTTTCAGTGTGTACATTATAGGGCAGAGGTAACAATTGCTGATGTTCTCAGATATTTTGAGCTTCTGGCTCTTAACATGTAAAACACTACGCTCTAAAAATCAGACAATTTACTACTTATTACTCTTTCTTTAGTTCTTTGATTTTAACATGCTGGTCCATAAATTTTATTGAGAAAATAGCTAAACAGACACCCTCTCCAAAACTAACGCCCTTGAATATCCCTCACTAGGATTACATGAATTTCCTGGGGGAAAATTTGTGAGGCTTAAATTTTATTTTTTTTTTTGCATAAAACACAGATTAAAACTAGAACTAGCAACTACCATAAAAAATACTAAGAAAATCAAAGGTCAACATTTTCTCACCACAAACTTTCATTAAGAGGCAAGAAAGTCCTAGGGCCAGCCCTGAAACTACTGTAATAACTACAGAGCTTTTTACTCTGTGAATACTTTTTCATAATTCAGCTCTGTTTTCTATAAAGAGATAGGGTTTTCCGAAACTGAAACCCTTGCTAAAATGCTTGCTAAGATTTATCATAAATCTCAGCAGACATGCTAGTATCCTTTCAATAACTCTGAATCTTAATTAGATGGAAAGCAGCCAAGCTTTGTATACTGGGCTGGGAAATGTCAGAAACTACTAGAAAAATCATGAGACTGGTGGCTAATTTTTAAACCAACAAAACTTTCTAGTACTCAAAGTGTATAAGAAACAACAAGCAAGTCTGTGACGGGGGAAAAAATGAAGTTATTTTTGCAACATCATGTTTATACTACTTACCTATTTATCATATTTTTATTCACATAACTAATGCATAATATCCTTTGTCACTTTAAAAAACAGTTTCTTGAAAACTAGCCATCATATCATTCACGCACTGTCAGAAAATCAGAGGCAAAAGTCAGGGAAAAGAAAAGCCTCAGACAGAAGCTCTCAGCTGACAGACTGCAGCCCTTTGGAGATCAGAGGCAAGAGCACTACTGGAGGAAGAAAGGTAAAGGTCCCTTTGTATTATTTAAGTATATACTTAAAACCTTGCAACACAGCTCTAGCTGTGCCTTTTTGTTTATTTATTAAGTTAGAGGCTAATACATATAAAACTACAGGGTGATATTTTTTTCCTGTGGTCTTTGTTCCTGTGTATCTATCATCACAAGACTGATGTTATGTAGGGAAATACTATGATCTCTAATGCAGTGAACTGTAGCAGCTAAAATTGCGGCCAAAAAATTAAAAAATGATGGTTCATTCACAAATGGATTTAGATCCTCTCATTTCACTCTGGAAAGAAATTTGGTGTCAACTTAGTAGTTTAATTCAGAAAAAATGGCTCATCCATCCACTCGAGTATCTCCATGTGGAGATGGCATTTTAAACATGCAGCTTCCTTGGCATCTGAGGGTCTGTAACTGCAGGGCCAAGAGCGCTGGCAGTTTGACCACATCCATCTCATTAATTCTATGAAAAGCTCACTCACCTCGCTAGGTATTAAGACTGCCTCATGTATACAGATGGCAACGAGTTCAGGTGGAAGAAAATCGGTGGCTACCCCCCAGTTTTGCAACAGTAACCCACTCTTGTGATGCCCAGCTTGACTCCAACCTCTGCCTTTATCTGCAACACTCCTGCTTTCTCCTTTGCTCCCCGTGTTCTCTACGACTACCATACTCCATGGCTCTTGTGAGCAATTTGTTCTCCCCAATACACCCATGCTCATAGCCTCCTGAAGAGTGTTATTTCAGCATTATGTTATCATCCCAGATAAACTCATACCTTTTTTGGACTGGCTATGGGACAAAACCTGGCCAAGAGCTGCAGCCATGTTGGCTGGTCAGCCAGGAGGCATGCATGTTCTGACCAGCCAGCTGCACACTCTTCATGTCAAGGCAATCACAGCTGCCAGTCAGGCTCAACAATTTTCAAACCTAACACAAGGTTTACAGAAGGAAGAAGAGCATGAGATTTCAATCTGCTCCATGCAAAGTCGGAAAAGGCATGCTTAACAAAACATTAAGCATCCAACTTCTCAAGAAAAGGTGATGAAAGATGACATCATCTTCTAAGGATACTTGGTAATACATTAAAGCTTGTAATTTGAACTGCAATATATTGTTCAATATTCAAGACTCAAACCTTTGAGAGATGTGTAAGAAGGAGTTTGTTACAGCCATATACACTAGAATTTTTTTCTTCCCTTAAAAAAACCAACAGAAATCTCCATATTGAAGTACTTCTAAGTTTCTCAGACTTCAGGTTCTTAGGAGCACCAATGCTCAGAAATACCAAGGAAATAATTGCTGTATAATATCAATTCCCTTCCTCCTCTCTATACTTTATGATGCAGTCTCTAGTTACCATTATCATGTAGTGTTTTTTCTATTCTATGCCTCATTTCAAGACAACAGGGGACAGAACAGAGATAGTATAAGCAACTATAAAACTGGTATTTCCTAAGTCTCAAATGCTTGTCTTCATAAACTGAATAACATTCATTTAATAACTGGTGAATGCCTTTAGAAATATGACTTTCTTTGAAAACTGAATTTTAAAAACTGAATACAGAAAAAACCAATACCATTACAGTATATCTACCTTTCTAATACTTGCAGGTGATTTTGTAGCCACATCGTTTTAAGAAAACAAATAGTCTGCCCTGATAAGTAATACGCATTCCACTTTAATCAGTTCAATCAAAAAAAAAAATGCAGAGTGCTTCATGATGCTGAAACAAAAAAAAAAAAACCACTTACACCAACTGTACTGCTCAGCCAAGGCCTAATTTCATCAAAGAAAAATTGCTTTTCAGAAAAAGCTTTGTTAATTTCTGTAGGCATGTCATTAGCATGACAATAAACCACAGTGGGAATCTGTTTTCCTATTTCTACGCTTCTACTTAAAAAAAAATGAAGACTACATTCCTACATCTATCAATGCTGAGAGTAAACACCCTCAGTTATCCCGTTCCCTGGAGCCCTATGGCTCCTTACACCAAGCGAGCAGAGGATCCCGAAATCTACAGTAAAGAACTGTGGAAGTACCATCCAGACTCAAGTCTTTAATGTCTACAAAGAGATCCATAAAGAGTTCATAAGAAAGAGTCATGCGTAGATAGGAAAATACAAGCACTCTGCACTCAGAGCTTCCACTCTAAATCAAGAATTAAAGAAAGTGATATGTAATAGATGATTAAGGAGAATAAAATAATACAATACCAAAAGAAGCACATGCAAAGCTAATGTGAGCAAGGCTCAGGCGACCAGATTACTACACTCTGGAATGAGCTAAGACAAAAAGAACACAGCAGAATAGTACTGAGTTACAGTTCAAACATGGATGACTACAGGGGATAAGAAACAAGACATCTGGGTGCAACGAATGAGAACAGTACAGAAACCAAGTCAGAAGATGGTTAAAGAAGGGCAGTATGATCTGAGGGAAAAAAAAAAAGGATCAGGTGAGGAGAGGTAATATACTTTTGACTACAAAGAAGGAAAACAGGTTGTTTGGATGTTGTTTTTTTTAAAAAAAAAGGGGGAGGGAGTGGAAAGAAAAGGGCAGAAAGGTGTCAGAGGTCAGGGAAATAACACAGACATTTCCGTATTTCAAAGAGAACCATAGGAAAGAAGGGACGAGTTAGCAGTAATTACAAAAAAATAATAAAAATATTTTAGTGTATTAGACATACTGAAATGCAGGAGGAGGAAAATGTGGGGATATTGGGGGAAAAAAAAGCAGGTAAGAATAATCTAGAAATCAAAATAACCAAACCATTAACTAATGTCTCAGAAGCATGGAAAGGAGGAGGGATTTCAGAAGTGTTACATATATAAGACCAACTAGATTTGATATGGCTCGATTTGGCTCAGGAGAGCAAGGGGGAGGGAAGCATGATAGCCTCCAGTTCTGTGTGCAAGCCTGTAGGAAATGGGTAGCGTAGCAATATTTCATGTTGCTGGAGGAAATTAGGCTACTGGTGTCTGGAGTGGAGAGAAAGAGGATTTGTACTTAGCCAAATTACACTTGAAGATTCATTGAGGAAGAAAATAAACGGACAGGACGGAAAATCGACAGTGTGAAAGAGAACAAGGATTGGATAGCTAGAACAAACAAAAGAAGGTAGGACAGATTTGAGAAATACAGGATAGTCATGGAAGGAGGACAGAAGAAATATTTGCTAAAGCCAACACTAAAAGCGTGGCAATATGTGGGATCAGAACCAGTCAAAGAAAGAAGTTACAGAATTCTTGGAATATTCCTCAAGAAGAAGATGGTGGCTATAAGCCTCTGTGGCCGCAGTAAAACCAAGAGTTATAAGTAAAGAGATGCCATCTTAGAAAGTGACACAAAGGAAACAGGAAAACTTTTACTTCTAAAGCATATGTAAGGAAGACGAAGGAAAATAAATGAAATGTAGTCAAATAATACATGACATAAAAGACTGAAACACGAAACTCTCTTTTTTGCATAAACAAAGCGTTGAGATTTCATACAAATGGAGCTGACAACTGGATAGGAATACAGGCCAGAAAAGGGGGAGGGGGGGAATATCAAGAATGATAAAGATATGCTGGAAGTACCTGAAGAACAGAAGAAAGGAATTCCAGCCACTCCAGTCAGGAAGTCAAATTCATCTGGGGCCCAACTTAAATGCCTTTATGCCAATGCGCGCAGCATGGGGAATAAGCAAGAGGAGTTAGAAGTGTGTGCGCGCGTGCTGGAATATGATCTTAGTGGCATCACCTGAAGAACAGAAGAAAGGAATTCCAGCCACTCCAGTCAGGAAGTCAAATTCATCTGGGGCCCAACTTAAATGCCTTTATGCCAATGCGCGCAGCATGGGGAATAAGCAAGAGGAGTTAGAAGTGTGTGCGCGCGTGCTGGAATATGATCTTAGTGGCATCATGGAGACGTGGTGGGATGAATCCTATTACTGAAGTGTCAGAACAGAAGTGTACAGGCTCCTTAGGAAGGACAGGCAGCGGAGAAGAGGAGGAGGGGTTGCCTTCTATGTCAAAGACCAGCTAGAGTGCATGGAGCTGCACCTGGGGACAGATGAGGTCCCAACTGACAGAGTATGGGTTAGGATTAAAGGGAGAGCAGGGACAGGGGACATAGTAGTAGGGGTCTGCTACAAACCACCTGACCAGGAGGACCAGGTGGATGAGGCCCTCTACAGACAGATAGGAGCAGCCTCACCTTCACGAGCCCTGGTCCTCATGGGGGACTTCAGCCACCCTGATATCTGTTGGAAGGACAACACAGCAGGGTGTAGGCAATCCAGGAGGTTCCTGGAATTCATGGACGATAATTTTATTCTGAAGTGGCAGAGGAACCAACGAGGAGAGGTGCTTTGCTGGACCTTGTTCTCACTAACAATGAAGGGCTGGTGGGGAACGTGATGCTCAAGGACAGCCTTGGCTGCAGTGATCATGAAATGGTGGAATGCAAGATTCTTAGGGAAGCAAGGAGGGTGCACAGCAAGCTCACTACCCTAGATTTCAGGAGAGCAGACTTCAGCCTCTTCAGGGATCTCCTCGCTAGAGTACAATGGGATGAAGCCCTGGAGGGAAGAGCGGTCCAAGAAAGCTGGTTAATATTCAAGGATCACCTCCTCCAAGCTCAGGAGCAGTGCATCCCAACAAAGAGAAAGTCAGGTAGGAACACCAGGAGGCCTGCATGGATGAACAAGGAGCTCCTGGACCAACTTGGGCACAAAAAGAAGGCCTACAGAGGGTGGAAACAAGGACAGGTAGCCTGGGAAGAATACAGAGCAATTGTCCGAGCAACCAGAGATCAGGTTAGGAAAGCCGAAGCCCTGATAGAGTTAAATCTGACCAGGGACATCAAGGGAAACAAGAAAAACTTCTATAGACATGTCAGTAATAAGAAGAGATCTAGGGAAAATGCAGGCCCTCTCCGGAAGGAAACGGGGGACCTGGCTACCCGGGATATGGAGAAGGCTGAGGTTCTCAATGACTTCTTTGCCTCAGTCTTCACTGGCAAGAGCTCCAGCTGCACAGCCCAAGTCACAGAAGGCAAAGGCAGGGACTGGGAGAATGAAGAACTGCCCACTGTAGGAGAACATCAGGTCCAAGACCATCTTAAGAACCTGAAGGTGGACAAGTCCATGGGACCTGATGAGGTGCATCCGCGGGTCCTGAGGGAACTGGCAGATGAAGTTGCTAAGCCACTAGCCATCATATTTCAGACGTCGTGGCAATCTGATGAAGTTCCCACTGACTGGAAAAGGGGAAACATAGCCCCCATCTTTAAAACGGGGAAAAAAAGAAGACCCAGGGAACTACAGGCTAGTCAGTCTCACCTCTGTGCCCGGCAAGATCATGGAGCAGATCCTCCTGGCGACTATGCTAAGGCACATAGAAAATAAGGAGGTGATTGGTGACAGCCAACATGGCTTTACTAAGGGCAAATCCTGCCTGACAAGTGTGGTGGCCTTCTGTGATGGGGTTACAGCATTGATGGATATGGGAAAAGCAACTGACATCATCTACCTCGACTTATCCAAAGCATTTGATACTGTCCCACACAACATCCTTGTCTCTAAACTGGAAAAACATGGTTTTGATGGATGGACCACTTGGTGGATAAGGAATTGACTAGATGGTCACTCTCAAAGAGTTGTGGTCAATGGTTCAATGTCCACGTGGAGGCCTGTGACAAGTGGTGTTCCTCAGGGGTCAGTACTGGGGCCAGTGCTATTTAACATCTTTGTTGGAGACATGGACAGTGGGATCGAGTGCACCCTCAGCAAGTTTGCAGATGACACCAAGTTGTGTGGTGTTGTGGACACGCTGGAGGGAAGGGATGCCATCCAGAGGGGACCTTGACAGGCTGGAGAGGTGGGCCTGTGAGAACCTCATGAAGTTCAACAAGGCCAAGTGCAAGGTCCTACACGTGGGTCGGGGCAATCCCAAGCACTAGTACAGGCTGGGCAGAGAATGGATTGAGAGGAGCCCTGAGGAAAAGGACTTGGGAGTGCTGGTCGATGAGAAGCTCAACATGAGGTGGCAATGTGCGCTGGCAGCCCAGAAAGCCAACCGTATCCTGGGCTGCATCAAAAGGAGCATGGCCAGCAGGGCGAGGGAGGTGATTCTGCCCCTCTAATCAGCTCTCGTGAGACCCCACCTAGAATACTGTGTTCAGCTCTGGAGTCCCCAACACAAGAAGGACATGGAGCTGCTGGAACGAGTCCAGAGGAGAGCCACAAAGATGATCCAAGGGCTGGAACACCTCTGCTATGAGGACAGGATGAGAGAGTTGGGGCTGTTCAGCCTGGAGAAGAGAAGGCTCCAGGGTGATCTTATTGCAGCCTTCCAGTACCTAAAGGGGGCTACAGGAAAGCCAGAGAGGGACTTTTTACAAGGGCATGTAGTGATAGGACAAGGGGCAATGGATTTAAACTGAAAGAGGAGAGATTTAGATTGGATATATGGAAGAAATTTTTCACTCAGAGGGTGGTGAGGCACTGGAACAGTTTGCCCAGAGAAGTTGTAGATGCCCCATCCCTGGAAGTGTTCAAGGCCAGGTTGGATGAGGCTTTGGGCAACCTGGTGTAGTGGAGGATTTCCCTGCCCATGGCAGGGGGGCTGAAACTAGATGATCTTTGAGGTCCCTTCCAACCCTAACCATTCTATGATTCTATGATAAATATAGAATATTGGACAAATTATATTCAAGTCAACAAGGTTTGATGAAATTCACTATAGTGTACCCATAGATATCTCCAAACCACTAACTAAACCAGTGGGCCTGGTGAAGGACATAGTCCAAAACAGACGTCAAGGAATTCTTACAAAAAATGTCTAGCAAACAAAGAGAATGAATCAAGTGTGATGCCACAGTGCTCTACTTTATGTTCAGCATTTTTGCACTGGTTTTATCAAGAGCTTAAATGGTTCCGTAATAACATTGTTTGTTCATGGAACCAAGGCAAGAAGCATTTCAAGAGCTTTGGGGAACAATACATGATTTCTGAATGCTTAATAAACTGTGGAAATAGTAAGATAAAATTCAGTACTGAAAAGAAAGTAATTATTAGGACCTACTCTCAGACATTACCACAGCATAAGATATAATGGGACAGGCACCAGGACTGCACAAAAGGATCCGGTGTGGTATTCTTGAACACAAAGTAAAAAATTGAAAAATAATGCTCTCAGAAAAGCCAAACAATCCTGGGATTAGTAACAGGCATTCCACATGCAGCATTACAGTAATTATTCTGTTCTATTTGGCACCAGCAAAGTTTCAGCTCTGGACACCTCATAATAGAAAAGATTCAAAAAACTTTTGGGAAAAAAACGCACAAAACTCTGAAGGACACAAAAAGTAATGAAGACTTAGAAAGAAAACATGGCCCATGACAAAAGGTTGAAAGTCAAAAAGAAGAGATGGAGGAGGGACACAGCAGCCTTCCAATAAACTAATTTGTTGCAGTAAGAACAATAGTCAAACTGTTCTCGAAGTCTACCCAGTAGAACACAAAGTGGGAGAACTATTTTGAAAACAAGGAGTGCAAGATTAGCAGAAAAAATAATCTTAATTTTTCAGAAACATTTAACTTCCATGATGGTCTTCTATGAAGCCTACTTAATCTGTACAATCCTTGTCATTAATGCTCAATTTTAGAAAGAAATTACATGAAGAAATGCTTGGAATCCATAGTTGATGTAGGGCAAACCTAATGCTATTTTAAAATAAGAAGTAATACATAAATCACAGAAATTTCCTCCAGACCTACATATTTGCAATGCCACTGCAAGTTTCCCCCACTTTTTTTTTTTTTATTTTATTTTTACAGTAAAAAGCCCAAATGTTTCAGATTTTCTTTATTTATTGTAAGGAAATAAAAATTGTTAAGTTCAAATGTTAAACTCAAGTTTCTAAAACAAAAATTGCACTTGTAGGAACACTTTGGGTTTTCACTTTTCTAATGTATGTCAGGAAAATTTCAAGCAGTCATATGGATTATAACCTTAAGGGTATTAAAAAAAAACCTTCCTTTTTTCTTAAAACACTTATGTTACAATTTCAGCATTTATAGTGTTTGAGGTTTCATTCCAAGAGAGGTAACTTTTCCACTTGTTTTAACAAATATATCACATACCTAGCAATAATCTCTTTAAGACTGCTGGAGTGCTGTGAAGTTAAATATACGATTTCAGTTAAGCAATAAATGTCACCTCATTTTATTACTCTGCTGATGCTAGTGCAAAACAGTCATCTATGACTGCCCAGCTAATAGTGTATGAAAGCAATGATGTGTCACAGAAGCAGAGTTTTGATATGAGCAGATAGTACTTTTAAAGTGGCACCTCACTCTTTCTTTCTGAGTACAAGGAGCTCCTTTCTCCAAGAAATCATGAAGCTGCGTTTCATTTCAGTGCCTGGAAAGACTGCTCTGTAAATGAGCAACACAAATATACTCACCTGTTCCATCATCTACATTCTCTACTTCCATCACTTCTGTGTTTATTCTGCCCCGAAAAAGGTAACGGTGGCCATCTGTAGATGCCTTGCTGTTCTTCAATCGCCTGATAAAACAAAGAGCAGATGAGCATGTCATCCACCTCCTTCTTCTATTTCTGAACCACTACCTGGACAGGTAGTATTTAAAGACTACTACGAGAATCACAATACCTTTATACATGTGCAACTGAACTGTGGAAACCATTGCTGCATGTGACACTGCTGATGTCCATGCAAAGATGCTACCTCTGGTACGAGTAAGCTGTAAACTGCTGGGTGACAGGAGAGTTTATCAGGAAAGTGTCACTCTGTAGAAGCTCTGTTCCAACACTTTGATGTTGTACCTATATGCCACCATCTGACAGCAAAGACAAAACATTGTATCGGAAGGATCTTTCCTCCTAACTAATGTAGACTCCTTATGCTAGTCAAGAAATTCATCACAAGGGTAACATAACTGAAAAAATGACATAAGACGACTTTTGAGTAGAAATCTTGACGTACACACTTTAGCTTCATAAACAGGATTTATGCATGCAAGAACAAAGAGCACATTTTTCCTTCCTCACGTAAGAGTTAATCCAGAATCATAACTAAGAATTGCTGAAATTTTGTGAGGTTTCATGGTGACATATGCCAAAGTATTGTGCATTGCTATAACTCTGTTCCCAATGAAGTAAAGGCCTTTTGAGAATCCCAGTTCTAGGCAGCTTTTCCCACCTCAGGCAAGCCAGTGATGATCTTCTGTCCATTTTTGCCTATAATGATAATTAATATTGTACATCAAACAAAGGTCAGTTCCTGAGAATTAACAATCATCTGAATTCTGGCCTTCACTCACTCCAGAGAGGTACTAGTTTTCAGAAAATGACCTGCTCCTCAATCATTACTGTCTAATGAGTAACTCTACTATATTATGAGCATCTTATTCAAAAACTGAGTAATATATTAAACAAAACCAAACAGCAGCAAGCATAACGGCTCAGTATCACATATTTCTCTCCAAAGTGAAGTAAATCCAGTAACTCTACTGACCTTTGTACCTATGAACCAAAATTATCAGCCAATGGCATGTAGGACATGATTGCTCAAAACTAAGGGACTCATACACCTTTCATGTGTTTTGAGACTTCCATCCAATAGTGCATTTTAGCCAGAATATGGCTACAAAAACATGGAATTTAGTGGTGAAGAAGTGAAAACATACTATGTAAACAGTAATTTAATTGTAATTGCTGGACAACAAAATATAGTAAATATTAGAAATTTTGAAAAGAGCATGAGTTTACATTCAACCAGTCTACATAAAAATGAAACTGAGCAGTTGCAGAAATATATCCTTGAAATAAATTCAGTATTCAACACTAGATGTAATCACAAAGTTCTTAAATGGTTCATACTGAACTGCTCCAAAGGTTCTGCAACCTAAGGAAGAACCGAAACTTGAAAAACAAAGGACTGATTCAGTATCACTAGTGAAGTATAAATTACGTATCTTCTCACATGTAAATGCGTCCCTGTTAACAGAGTAATCTATAGGAATAAACAGTGTTCACTGGTGAAGAAGATTTTTAAACCTCCCAGCAGCTTCTTCAGCAGTAATCCACTGGAAAAAACAGCATTTCCAGTCTAGTGTGGGTAAGATTCTTGCAGAACAAGCTCAGCAGCTTTACAATGTGAAGATGTTTTTGATCAATAGGGTCCGTGCTTACTTTGCACTCCTACCACTTTCTACTTTCTTTGCCACATACTGATGAGTCTGATCTTCCCCACATATTGGTTCAGCAAGAAACTCTACAGGTGCTACAGTGAATCTACCCACAAGTCTATCATAGAATCACAGAACCATTTAGGTTGGAAAAGATCCTTAAGATCATTGAGTCCAGCCATTAACCTAACACTGCCAAGTCCACCACTCAACCATGTCCCTAAGCACCACATCTACACATCTTTTAAATACCTCCAGGGATGGTGACTCAGCCACTTCCCTGGGCAGACTGTTCCAATGCTTAACAACCCTTTCTATGAAGTTTTTCCTCATATCCAATCTAAACCTCCCCTGGCACAACTTGAGGCCATCTTCTCTTGTCCTATTGCTTGCTACTTGGAAGAAGAGACCAACTCCCACCTCGCTACAACCTCCTTTCAGGTAGTTGCAGAAAGCGATAAGGTCTCCCCTGAGCCTCCTTTTCTCCAGGCTAAAAAAAACCCAGCTCCCTCAGCTGCTCCTCCTAAGACTTGTGCTCTAGACCCTTCACCAGCTTCATTGCTTTTCTCTGGATGTGCTTCAGCACCTCAATGTCTTTCATGTAAGTGAGAGGCCCAAAACTGAACACAGTACTGAAGTTGCAGTCTCACCAGTGCCAAGTACAGAGGTATGATCACTTCTCTATGATCAGCCTTTCCCTCCTAAAGTTGATGATGCTAGGTGCTCCCACGTGCTGGACTGCATGGCCAACTACCATCACCCAGATGCACCAAGCATGTATTTTGCTATTAACATTGCACTTGACCAACCTCTTCTCAGGTACAGCCTTCAAAAGCAGCTGGGCCAGGCATGTAGCCACTGCCAAGCCAGAGCACCGATCAAAACAAATGGATATTAGAGATATAGAGAGAGACATCTTCACCTGGATGACACAGACAATCCAGGGCACTGTTAAAAATTGAAAAACAGGATGCAAGTTGGCTATCAAATCTGGAACTACCCTTGAAAATGTTACATCACTCACACTGATCCAACACGCATGGCTGTGGTGATGACAGTAGAACCTGGATTTTAAAGCAAGTTTCATCAGCTGCAGTTTCCTTGACTGGACACTGAGGTCGATGGTGGAGTTTCCTCTGACATCATCCACAAGTGTGCGGAGGCAGAGGTAAACATAATGGTATTCACCAGTGCTAATAGAGAGCATACTCAAATTCTATCATGTATCTAGAAATCTATCAAGGATCTATCCAGTAATATGTATTCAGTGGCTACACAAAACCAGTTTCTGGATCAAAGAGACAAACTTAAGCAGTTTCAAGAGACATGCCTGTACGTAGGAGAACCCTTATTTCTCACAAGTGTAAGAGCACCAAACACTAACTGCAGAAACTGGTTGCTGAACTAAAGAACTACTCCTTGCAATGCAGCAAGCAGCAGCTTTGTAGCTGTTTTCCTTGATTAGAAATACAAGGCTTGAAACTCTCGAATCTGTAGAGAATTATTTTATAGCATACGCTACAACACTAATTTATTTGAACGAAAAATTCAATCTGTTTATCCTACCTAGAAGAAAGTGAGGCCATCGCATATAAACTGTTGTGGAAAACGGACAAAACAGATTCTTTCTCGATGCACTTTACCTTTCAGATTCTGTATCCGTATGAAATTTTTCTAATGTGTGAATTAAATACACTTCTCTTTAAATGATAAGACTCCTTTGAAAATGCTGACTTTTACATTGCAATTAAGTGCAGTAAACACTTTGGTGTTCAAATATTCTTATGAAACAGCATATAGAGGATTAGCTCTACTGTGAGAAAAATACATTCTTTTTGAAAGTATAATCATTTACTTACCTGTGCTTTTTTTTGCAGTAGACCAAAAGGTTATCAAAAAGAAAAAATATCCTCTCTTGGATATTTCCTGCTGAAATTTTCAGTAGTAGTCCACTTCGCAGCATTTCTGTGCACGTGTCCGTGATGTTGGACCCCTAAAATCAATTTGAAAGAGATTATTTTTCATTCTGTGAGAATCGAAGGACTCCGCACCAATTAAGGAAAAGTTTCTTATACATACTCACAACTATAATGATTCTCTGGAAACACCAGGAATAAAACTCACGGTAATTTATTACAATGTAATGAAATAGTAATTTCTAATGATGCTTAACACCAGCTTTGTATACATTCAGTATTGTCACTGGGTGGGAAGGGTTTGTGGCTTTTTTGAATGGATGAAGTTTAATTACTAAAGTTTCTAAATTATACCACATCTATACATGAAATCTCTCCTGAAAAAAAACAGGCCAACTTTATACAATAATTCTTATCCTCAGTAACTTTACTATTTGGTCAGAAATATCTAAAAATGGGGCTTTACGAGACACAATCTATGCCAAGGTGAACTTGGAACCTGAAGCAACCTGGAACTTGAACATCACTAAGGGTATATACTTCTACACTAAATCAAGCTAAACACAAAATCAGAATTAAAAAACAGCAAGGCTTAAAACTCAGGCAAAGCTAATAGTGGCACGCACAACTAGGACTGCCTAGTATGCTTCCTCCTAACATACTCTGAAGACATCAGAAGTTTGCTAAGTTTTAAATGTTTGGGAGGAAACTTCCCATGCCTCATTTTTGCTACAAGGCACATCATTCTTACATGTGAAAAGAAGGCAGGCATTTTCAGAAAGGTTAATGAAAAAGAAGCAACTTTAAGAAAGGAAAACATTTTGCCCAAAATATTTCTGTGAAAAACATGGCATTTCTATGATTTATAAAGAGAAATTAACCCCTCAAGGAAGCCTGCCTTGAATTCAGAGGTGCACGCTCCTGCGGGACAGAGGTCCTGTCCATGTGCTATATGCATCCAGCCATGTGATCCTATTGACAATTGTCTGTGCTGGCTGCACTGAGCATACACTCATGGCACACAGAGTTTCCTAACTTGAGGCAGTCAACAGTCAGCTTGGAAAACCTGCAAAAGCCAGGACTTTCCTCTCACCTACACATGTTCTGAATGACTTATGCCTGCAATAGCTGTAGTTACTTCCTCTTCTTGATCTAACCACAGTAGCCCAAAGAAAAATGCATTCAGTGAAGAGCCAAGAAGCAATCATAGGTTCTGCTCTCATCTTACCGTTCATCCTTTGTACGCCACAGCAATGAATATTGAGCAATAGCTCAGATGCTGTTCTAAGGGGAACACAGTCTGTTTACAAAGATGATAAGAGAGATTGCACAACCATCACACTGGAACACAATCCAGGTCTCTAAATAAAGCTGCTTCAGTATCAGTATTAACTAACCACTCTTGTTTCCATTTAGGATCAAATGAGCCAAAAATTAATGTCATCTGTAGCCACTAGACCATACTTCCCTTCCTAAAACAGAATAAGCACCAGAAGCTGGCATATTAATTTCACAGTTTTACTCAAAACCAAACACTGAAGCACCTTAAAAGTACACTCAGTAATAGAAATTAAGCATAAATTATGGCTGCACTTACTGTCTGTTGACCACAACTACAGAAAAGCACATCGTTTGTTTCCATTCTATTTCATTGCTTTTGCCTTTGAAAAAGAGTAACCAATACCTTATGCTGCTTTTAAAATTTGCTGGAACAGTACTTACAAATAATTTGCATTTTAAAAGGCTGGATATTTTTTAAAGGTTTTTGGTTTGTTTTAACAGAAAACTTTAGCTTTGCTGGAAAATTGTAATTTTTTGTAGGGAAGCCAAAACAATTTCAGCTTAAGGCTCCGAAACTGTTTCAGCAGTTTTAGCTTTCTACAAAAAGGTGTATTTTTTCACAGAAACAGTTTTATGAAAATAGTTTGTCTCTTTTAATTGAAAAATTTCATTTTCACTGTAGAAAAATACAACCTTTTCCCAACAGTCCTAGCAAGATCTGCTACTGTGCCAGCATCATGTCATAAAATACCATATTTTATGCACGTTTTAAAACTATATAATTCAGGCTACCTGAATTATCAGGATTTGCCTCCTTCATTATTCAAGATCCAAATCGCAATATGACAGTGAGTATTATCTGTATCATATCACTACCCTCCACTATTGTTTTCCTCTTTGTTTTCCTCCTTTTGCAATATAAACTGCTAGATGCAGAAAAAAACATTCTAGAAATATATTTTTTCCCCTTTGAGATCTCCCATCCAAATACTGAACAGTGTTAACTTCACTTATCGGATGCCTTTTGACAAGATCACAACCCATGCTGGTGTGGCCGCAGGTCAGTGAATTTTGTTATTGCTATTTTATTTGCTGAAGTCCAAGGGAATAAGATAACAGGATCAGAAGTCACATCTGGCTGTCCTACATAACACTGCCAGTGCAGCGAAATCCCCCGCCACCCCCTTGCCTATGTAACGTGGCTAGGGCCAGCCTGTTCCTAGAATTTGAGTGGGCATGAAGCTGAAAGGGACAAAAGAGGAAGGGCATATTACGTGAAAGTACTGCTGTCTCTACGTCTGAGGTGAGCACTCCTCTCCACTGCATCCCTTAGGGATAAAAAACATGCCCAAAGAAGGATAAAGCAGAGAGCAAACAAGCACTTCTATATCCACCATGCAATTCAAAGGAGAAACGACAACTATAGCCACCTTTTCATGAAGAATATAGCCACACCTTGAACCTCCACACGGGATTACAGTAGGAATGCCAAGCTACAGTTGATATCCAGCCCAGTAGGATGATTCATTTATGCAACTCTGAGGTGTCCCTCTCATGGGGGAAGGTTCAAGGCTGCAGTAACAGATGAGAGGTCACCTTTGTCCCAGGGGCAGGTGAGGCTATCTACTGCACAGCTGAAACTGAACTACACTACCTACACACAATACTTTAGGAAGAAATATTATGAAAACCTTCTAACATAAACATGTTTTCATTAGATGTTTGAATTGAAACTACCAGGCAAATCTCAAATATGATCAATTTGAACCTGAAAAGTAATTTGTTATTTCAAAGTTTTCATGAATACGTACATTAATACTCGGTGCTTGCAAGGGAAGATGATATAGTTGGTCAACCTAAACGCGAATTCACTACTACTATGCTACAATTCATGTTTCTGTACATTTAAAGTACCTGCAATTAGAGCTGATGGGGTATTTTCCATGAAACCAGTGTTTTTGTAACACAGCAATTTGAAAATGCCACGTATTGAAGAAAAAAACCTGTCTTAATCATCTTCCAACAAAACGTATAAAGGATTCAGTTGGAAAAAACTGACCTGCAAAGCAGGCTTATACTGTGAATCTAGACTAGTTTTTCCTCCATCTATCCTGCTGAGTCATTGAAGACTCCAAACATTTAACTATAGAGCAGTCCTCTCCTGTGGGTAGCACTGGAGCCAAGGACTCTGTGGTTTTTCAGGATAGCTGGAAATTAAAAGCCCATAAGATCTCGGAGTCTGCAGGCTCTTTAGGTAAAAATGGCTTCTAACAACCTGTGGCTGGCAGTCAGTAACCTCTAATTCCACTAAGGCAACAGCTCAGGCAAGAGGTCTGAGACGTGGGCTACCATGACCATATCACAAAATAAACGCATTTAAAATGCATGGGAAGGAGAGAAATTATATGCAAGGAATTTAAAACAATATCCCCATCATCCTTAAGTCATTAAATATTCACCTTTGACATTAAAAAATGACCTTTACTACCTTGAGATGAAAAGCAGCATTTGTTGGTTTATTTGTTACAAAAGCTACTTATCTACATATTCTGGGCAAAATTTAACTAAACACGGAGGTCTGACCACACTGATTCAGTGGCCAGCACATTAACAGTGATAAAGATCAGAAATTACAGATATTAACTTACTCTTCAGTACTATGCATATGGGCATAGAAAACAGAAATAAAATAGGGGAAAGGGCTACAAATACTGGAGTTTAAAACAGAAATCTCTATTAAAATACTACTTGATGACATGGTGTAATGGAAACGAACAGAGTACCCCATGCTATTGTCAGTAAGATGGCCTGTGATTCAGACTGGGTTGTTCAACTTGCAGGTTACAGCAAATGCAACAATTTTATTTTTTCTTCTCTCACTGAAACATCCATGCAAATTTTACCGACAGACTCCTCCAGCTGCTGAGCCATTCTCCAGCTGAGACAGCCACCTACACAAGTTCTGAATTCAGGCCAATAAATTTAACCACTTAGGAAATTAAGTGAGAAAGTCATTATACTCAAAGTTTTTTTTCTTGAAACAGATGCTGCATTTTTCCATGAATCTGTATTTTTATCATAATAAACACACAAGCTTCATTTTATGACACTTATGTATAGGAATTCAAGTCATGCTTTGATCAGATTCTAAAAATAGTCATTATTTTTTTCCCTTTCCTTCTAGTTGAAGCCAAGCAATGTGCTAAGCATTTCCTTCTGGAAGGAAATCTCCAACAAGTTTGCCTCTTTATTTTTAGGCGATGCAGAAAACCAGATGTTTATTTAATTAAATCCACTCTCATACACTGCATTAGGAGACTTTTTTTGCAGTTGTTGGGAATCATTCAAAATACTGTTAGCTTTTATACATGCTCTAGAATTCTTACCATTTCAAGGACTAACCATATATTATGTTCGAAAAGGATGCGCATAGCATATTAAGATCAGGGCAATTTTGCCAGATTGGGCACCCTGTGGTTGCCACACGATCACATCAAACCTGATCAGCTAAACTACAATAAATACCACATAACTCTACTGAAAACATACTATTTCAAGACAATGGCACTATTTCAGAGTTCAAGCACAAGTGAAATCCTAAAATTAAATTTGGGGAGGGAACAAACGAAAAAAAAAACAACAACAAAGTTGGAATGAAATTACTACATTACAGTTCACAGAATATATTCTGAGCACAGAGAATAAGTCTATGTTTTGCATGCTTCTGTCTGTATTGTTACCCTTCCTGATTGTTACCTTTGCTCGTTAATATATTTCCAACAGCAAACATATTTTACTATTGTATGTTTTATTAAGGGCTCAGAAGAAATTTAACGCAGAAGAGTGGATTCCCTTTTCAGAGTTAGAGGTTTGAGAACAGTCAGTTCTTAACCAACTTATATGACTAATAATGCATTGAGTTAATAGCACTGTAACTGTATACTTCAGTGTGTTCATTAAGATGGATTTGACAAATATCTGTAAGACTCAGGCACTGAAAGCAAGTAGAAGAATTTTAATCACTATAGTGCAGTAGAAAACTTAATTGAAAAGTTCAAAATAATAGCAGTAAAGTCAGTGATAGGCAATAAGGATTATTTAACAGATTTCCTTGCCATAAAATATTCAGCAACATAAGCACTTGACTTGCTATTGCTTCTATCATGAAGTTATTGCACAAGCATGTCTAATGCATTTTAATGTTCACATACACTAATCTTTCCAAGTTATTGCTGATGACAGCAAGTTCAAGATAATTACAGAAAGAAACTTATTTTCACCTAGTCTAACTAAGCAGCTGTTAAAGACATTGCTTCTTTTGGAAAGTGTTAGGTCAACTAGACCTCCTCTCAATTACATTTAGAGGTTTACTTCATCTAAGTAGTCCTTTGTTTTTCAAAATCCTACAAATAATATCATGGCACGAGTACACACTCACTGTCATTTGTCTTTAATGGCTTTTTTTTTTTTAATTTGAGATTGCAGATTACAACTAAATGAAGAAAGGTTTGTCTGAATACAGACCATAGACCATCACTTGTATAGCTTTTGTACTTGCTAAAATTCCTTCTTTTCAGGCACAGTGAATTCTTGTGTAATGTGTTATAGTGAAAGTCCTGTACCAAAAGACTACAGTGCCCTGAACTCCAGCATAAGAGGATTTCTCTACTCTAAATTATATCTAACCCAATTACAGAAATGGGAGCGCCGTTCCTGAAAATGCTGCTATGCAGGGAAAGGAAAAACATCTTAAGTGATATATTTCAAATTCCACAATGAACTGAAGAAACTTGAAAAATTTTGATTAAAAATTAGTTGCTTAATCTACATTTAGAATGAATCAAGTCTTCCCACGCTACTCAATTAACAATAAATCAAAGGTTTGCGTAAGTCCATAGATCAGGAGATTTCACGTGGAGCAAACAGGAAATAATTCTGCAGTGCCATGGGCAGTATTCTTTGTTCAGTGTAATTTTTAATGCTCCTTTCAGATAGTGGCTTGCTCTGCTGAACCCTTCCGGGAGGCAGGGGGAGACTGAATCCACTGCTGCAGAAGCAGAGAACATCCTCAGACACACCAAGTTCAAAAGACAACAGGTGTGGTAACAGCAGGAGATGTAGGGAGGGAACACAGCTGTATAGGAACTTTTTGGGTTTTTTTTGTTTGTTTGTTTTATCTGTTACTATGAGTATGTCCTTTAAAATTGCCTATTCTAGTCAATATTCTAATTTTTAGTTGTCAGATATCTTGAGGAACTCTGTCAGTCAAAGTTCAGGTAAGTCTATCTCAAAGCTCTCTCTCATTCAGTGTCCCATCAGTGTCCCTAACTCTTTCTTTTCTCTGCACCGTTCAATGGCCATTTACCACTACATAGCTGAAAGATCAGGTCTCAGGCTATCAGACTGACATGCAATAAACACATTTTTCTTGCAAACTTTTTTAGCCAGCAAGCCTTCCACAAAGCTTAAAGGGATAAATTTGTTCCTCCAGTTCTTACTTACTCACTTCAGGAAGAGAAGTAGCACATTTGAGTAAAGTATTCAAAAAAGCAAAGAACTACTTCCATGTTGAAATGTGTCTTAAAAACCCCTGCGTATTATATTCAAAACTGCCTTTTTTTTAAGAAACGTTTACATTACTTGCTTCCTATTTCTCTCATTGGAATTTCACTTGTTTCCCTTTCACCTCTGGGCAGCTCAGATATTTCGACACAAAACACCCAAGGCAATTTAAAGATATACCTGCATCTACATCTGTCTTTCTGTATAAAATAATTACAGTGCTCAAAATAATGATTCTGGTGCTACAACTATTTGATCTCGTGATTACCTAGGGGAAAGGGTAGCTCTTCCAGTTACTATTGAAAACTCTAACTCAGGAACAGACCTATGGTTTCTTCACAAAATTAAAGCACTAAAGTTCTTCCAATTGCAAACTCTAAAAAACAATTCAAGTCTTACTTAGATTCCATTGAACACATTTATGTTAGTTTAGCTCAGTCAGTAGTAAGGGACTACCTACAAGCTGACAAAAACTAATGGACACAGTGCTTAAACAATAATAAATAATCAAAATTTGGTTCGACCAGACAAAATGCTGTTAGGCATTGACAGCAGTAAAATCAGAGCAGCAGTTAAAGCACGGTTTATAGATATGTATGTGTGCACACATACATGTTGATGTAAAAATCAATATTCCAAGGCAAACACTGAAAATTTGCCCTCTTTGCTGGAAGTCTGCCATTCCATACAGCAGTGCTCAGTCACGGACAACACTTAATTTACAGAGTGGATCCCAAATAAAAGCTGTGATTTCACAGAATTGGCGAGCTGACTGTACCCCAGGATCACAAAAACAGTGCAACATACGCTTGTTGAAAACTGTTACTCCCTCTTCAATATAGAAAGCAACAAATCTTATGACAGTACCTCCCATCCTTCAACATGAGACTGCCATTCTTCCAAAAATTCTAGTTTTTCCATTTGTCTCTTGGCCTCATTTATGTTGGAACAGACAGCTTTCATGGCCTGGAGGGCTTCCATTAGTGCCGCATAGTCACTGTGCTTCCTTGGAGTCCGCTTCAGTAACTCCTATTTAGACATTAAAAAAAAAAAAAAAAAAAAAAAAACCTGTCTTTGATCTCTGAATGTACATTACAGGAGGCTTAAATTGACTAGGATACAAAAAAAAAAAAAAAAGGTAGCCAGATTTCTCTTTTACTAGGTGGAAAAGTACTAAAGTACTAAATTCTTCAGCATTGTGTTCTAGTAGGACACTAAAACTCTGAGAAATAAATTACTAACAAAAATAATCACTACCTAGGAAGAAGCCTGCATTTCAGATACTTTCTCTTCTCAACAATGTTTCTTCATGTTGAGCTTTGGTGTGGGTTTTTTGTTTGTTTCTTATATTCCACAGGGCGGAACTGTTCAACAGTAAGGACAACAATTCTGCTTAAAAATGTTAGTTTACTGACGTCAAAATTAACACCTGCCTTTCCTGCAACTCAGGGCAAAAACCATCTTCCTTTAGCTCCACAATATTGTTTTGTTTTATCTAGTGCAACACACCAGAGCACTGAACAATAGCTTAGGTGACTCACTGGTGACCAACCATTTTAGATGGTTACTGTTAATGGCAGCCACACTAAAAACCAAACGTGTAGTTGCCAGTATTCGTCTGAAATTTCCTATCTCCAGCTACCAACTACCCATTTACAGCTGCACCGGCTACAGTCTTCAGTGCATACCCTGATGGAGGTGTGGGTACATTCCTTCTGCAGCCTTAACCCTGCTGCAACCACACCCTCTGTTTAAATTTAACAAAAATACATTAATTTCAATGTGTCCCTGAAGTAATTCATTAGTCATTTTCCCTTGTTTTGTCTGTAGATCCTTCTTTCAAAAAATAGAAGACAAAAATAATATTAAAATAGGCCAATGGAACTGTAAAACCACAGATATCTGGATGACTCAAACCTCATCACAATTATTATATTATTTAACTTGGTTTTAAAACTTTTATTTTAACATGTTTACTTTTAGGTTTTTATGTCAGTGCAATGAAATACATTTGCCTCGTAACTGGCAATGTTTCAGATCTAAATTCACATGTGAATTGTGAAAAACATTGTCCAATAATCAGATTTCAAGTAGGTTCTAGAGCAGAATTTGCTCTGGCTTTTCTCTCACAGTGTGAAACAATAAATAATATTAAACCTTACTTTGTTAAGCATAAATGTGTTTTAAATATTTACTTTCCTGATGACTGTATTCTTTTATTTCCTAACATGCGAAAAATTTCAGTAATTCATATGTCTGAATATCTAAGGTTTATCAGCACATTTAACATTTTTCATTAAAAGTTGTGACAGTAAGATAAGAATAAACATATAGATGTACATAGAACCACCTACAGCATATTACTTACTCCACAGTTTTTCTTATAAACCATTTTCATAAATATTTTTCATTTACAGTTTGCTGATGGTAAATTAGAATCATCAAAGCTTGTCACAAACAAACTCTGCTATCCCCAAGCACTTTAAGCAAGGACATGGTCGAACCCAGCTGAAATCAGTCTCATTAAACTCCCTTAAGTGGCTCACCCGTTCAACAATAGAGAGGCGACCTTAGGACTGGATGCAGAAGGGAGCTAGTCATCTTGACCCAGCCAAACTCCTCAGTCCTTTTAACACTGATGTCAGAAGACTTGCCACTAGCTTTAATGAGAACAAGTCTGGGTCCAATATCTAATAAAGACATCATTCACTGTGTAGAGAGATTGTTCCTGCAGTTCAGAAATATGCTTAGCAACCAGTGTTATATAGGAAGTATAAAGTCCTAAATAAAAATCTTGAAAGTACCTTTAAAAGAAGGGGATACTTGCATATTCTCTGTATTGGCGTTACTAGATATCCCTCCAACGGTACATCTGTGTTCTTGCGTCCTCCAAGGAGCATGCAATTCTAAAGAGTGAAGTTTCACAAGTTATTAAAAAATGCCAAGAAAATTATCAGAAATAAAGACAAAGGCATATGTACACAGCAATACTGGTTAAGCTATATATAAATGATATACACAGATGTAATGAGGGAGGTTTGCAAGACTGTCAAAAGAACAGGCTTGAACACATGAACAGGTAGGTACACTGACTATCATATATGACAATGAAGCCACAATGCCTTTATGCAGGCATCTCTCCTAGGTACCTTCTTCATCCAGTCTGATTAAGAGAGGGCTTTTTTTAAAGTTTAAAATAGAAGATAGTAAATAAAATGCTAAAAATATGCTTTCATACTTCAACAAACAAAAATTAAAATAATTCCAGGTGACCACTATATGTGCTGCTGCTTCTAAAAAGTGTGTTCGCAATATTAAGTATCATCAAAGGTGGTTTTAAAGGTTTGAACATGGCCATCCTAATGCACACTCAAAAAAAAAAAAAAGTGTTCTGTTTACATGCTTCTATATTTAAACATGATGTGCAATGAATAAAATATCCTTAGTCATAGGCTAAAGAATATGCAAGTTTTGACAAGACATCCAACTATGGAAGCAGAGAATACATGAAATATTGGATGGGAGCACCCATGAAAAAGCAGCTGAGAGATAAAGAGGAAAGAATAAGGGCTATTTGGGATAACAAAGTATGCAAGGGACATCACAGCAAATATTTGGAATTGCTGGAATTAAAGTATAAGTACATAAAGATCTAAAGTAATGATCTCTTCTATTTTATGAAGAGATCAGAAGGCATTGTGATGCAATGGTATGAGATAATCTACAGCTTCAAAGAGCAAGATGTCTAAACTGAGAACACTAAACAAGAGCAGTTTAACACAGCCAGATGGTATGTTGACGCAGGCCACAAATCTGGATGAAGACACATTGTTGATGGAACAGAGGCCACACAACTGGGTGGCCACTCAACTCAGCACATAACTCACAACGCACATTCCCCATAACCAGTGCTGCTATGGGGATCTCTACGCCCACTCTTAAGTCTCTGCTTTGTACTCATGGTTAAACAGCTTCTGTCTTATCCTAAAGAATCCTTTATCCTAAAGGATCTCACTTAACCTGCCAATGAAAAAGCTTTACTCGTCAAGACTGAGCAAGATAACGGCAACGCAGACTATAGGTTTATATAATGACTATCTCTATACTTAAAGGCTCAAAAGTCTGGATTCAGCTCCCGATTATTTATAGATAATTACATCTCTAATGACCTGAGCTGTTGTGTCTGGCTAGAAGGCTTCAACTGTACTTGCAAATTGCACAGTCAGACCCCCTGTTCTCTAGCTTAGACTGTTCCCACTTGTTCTACACACGTCCTAAATCTATGAGGAACCCAAAGCAGATGTGAAAGCCCTGTGCATGCACCCAGGAGTACATGACATTGACACATCATGAACTGCCACAACTGCACACATGGCTTCTTTTCTCACAAAACAAGCTCTTTGCAATCTTTCTCCAGAGTATTTCGCTTTTCATTTCTGCAGTCAACATTCACTCCTTCTTCTTGAGTCTGGCCATGCTGCTCTCAATACAAGAATCATGTATGTGAAGCTCCTCAGTCTGAGGCAAGGTGAAGGGTACTGTCAATGACTGAGGAAAAACAGGACAACTTTGAAGCTGTTTTTAACTATGAATGGAACACTGCTGAATAAGAGACTCTTGGCAAAAAAGCAGATAGCACTTTATGTCACCCAGTACCCCCTACAATAAGGAAATTCCCACACTGCTCATTAACTTGGCTGTAAGTAAATGCAGCTAGGAAGGGAGTCAGATCATTATCTTTCAAATATTTAGTGAGCAGTAATAAGACAACTTCACCAAGAACTGTCAACAGCAGTAGTGAAAGCCTACTGCATGCTAAAAGTAACTAATAAAATTAAACAAAACTTGTGGTACTGTCAGCGTTGGCATCACCTGTTTTTTTTAACCGTATGTGCGATGCTTTGCTAATAGTGTCACTTGGTTTCCAGTCTCAAAATGCGATAATCAGACCTGATCACTCCAAAATTTGATATCATATACATGGGCACCCTCTCAGGTATTTAAGTTCCAATACAGTAGGCCCCATATTTCAAAGCTGACCTTATTATCACAGGACACCATGAAGGAAAACACAAAAATAATTCCACAGTGAATCCTTCTTTGAACAACTAATGTCAACTCAGGAAACTCAGTATTTACATGGAAACTGGTATTGCTGTGGGAAAATCATGAGGACTGTCATACTTAACATTTTAAAACTCCTTCTTATTTGTCTTATAAAGTGAAAGACTAATTGTGTAGCTGTTTCTTTTGACCTCAGATTAAGTCAGCATCTAAGATCAGGCTGGCTACTCTATGATCCATAACAAAACATGCTTCTGTCTGGCACAGCTGTGGCTACGGTACCAGAATGCGGACCTTCTCTTCAGAGGGTCTGACAAGTCCTTCAGCTTCCTTTCTGTAATTTCTTCCCCTATCCCTCCTCATATACCTTATCCTATTCCCTCTCCTTTCTACAGACACGGCTGCATTTACACCCTCGTCTCTTGGCCAGTAAGTTGAAGGCACACTGCCTAACACTGTATGACACACGGATCCAAGTGCAAGTGCAGCAGTGAAAATACGATGTGCATAACCTCTTCCTCTGGAAGTACCACCCTCAGCTGAAACTGCCTGCTAACTGCTTGCAGGTGTGCTTGTAGTTGTTACATGGTGGATGTGACAATGCTAACAATTCACTGCTTAGTCAAAAAACAGTAAGTTAGAACATCAGTTCAAAGTTTATTTACCAAAAGAAACGTTCGCACTGTTCTTATTTTGTTAAGGTCAAGGAGAACTTTCTGTGCCTTCTCGTGGTTACTGCAGTATTCATCATAGATACGGAATTTCTCTTTCTGCAGAAACAAAGAAATACATTGTTCTTCACTTGCCATTTTGATATTTTTTTTTAAATTAATAAAACATGGAACAAACACTTTTCAAAGCTGAATAGTAATATAGTCTTCATTTTGGAAGGTCAGCTCCTCCTCCTACGTTTATTATTTGTGGTCCAGCCTCAATTTAGAATTACGAACAGTCTGGAAGCATCACTTGGGAATTTCAATCATAGAATCTCAAGTTGGAAGGAACCTCAAGGATCATCTGGTCCAACCTTTCTTGGCAAAAGCAGAGTCTAGACAAGATGGTCTAGCACCCTGTCCAGAAGAATCTTAAAAGTGTCCAATGTTGGGAAATCCATCGCTTCCCTAGGGAGATTATTCCAATGGTTGATCGTTCCCATTGTGAAAAATTCTCCTCTTATGTCCAATCGGATAAAGTCTCCCCTAAGCTTTCCCACGGTGATAAAGTCTCCCCTAAGCTTTCTCTTCTCAAGGCTGAACAAACCCAGTTCTCTTAGCCTTTCCTCATAGGGCAGGCTTCCCAGTCCTTTGATCATCTTTGTGGCCCTTCTCTGGACCCTCTCCACATCTTTTTTGTATAGCGAGAACCAAAACTGAACACAGTATTCCAGGTGTGGTCTGACAAGCACTGAGTAGAGTGGGATAATGATGTTTTTATCTCTGCTGGTGATGTCACCCAGCATCCTGCTGGCTTTCTTTGCCACAGCAGCACACTGTTCACTCATATTGAGCTTGTGGTCCCTCAAGACCCCTGGGTCCCTTTCCACAGAGCTGCTCCCCAGCCAGGTAGATCCCAGCCTGGGCTGCACTCCTGGATTATGTTTTCCCAGTTGCAAGACCTTACATTTATCTTTGTTGAACTTGGTAAGATTTTGCTGAAAAATTTCAGAGACTGAACTATCACAAAAACATAGAATAAAAAAATAAACACACAGGAAGAAAATGCACAATGAGTGGCTTATTTGCTGACATCATCATCTATTTTGTCTGTAAACATTTGTTTGCAAATATGATCCACATTTCTGCAGAGTCAAAACCTGATGTTACTCAACTTCCGTAAAATGTTTCCACGAACCATTAATAATTTTCTCCTCTCACAGTGAATAAACAAAGACCTTGCAAACAAACGGGACTCTAACCAGAGATAACTATGAAACCTAGACTTTTTGTTAGGCTTACAACCGAAAGCAAACTAACTTGTCCTGATTTTGCAGAGCTCTGTAACACTGACATCCTTGTTTTGCTCCAGCAGAAAAAATAATACTCCTAGAAAACAATTACTACAAGACACATACTCGTGGAGGTACTGCAGTTGTGAGAAGTAAATATCTTCACAGTCCAGAACCCTGGAGATATTTTACCCAGCATATGCAATTCTTTGTTAAATATTCATATTTTTTGTCTAGCATCAAAAGGGAATAAAGCATATTATTACTTCTGCTATTTCATATAGCTCTGGTCCTTGTACCTCCATCTCACGTATAGGCACCAGCCTCGCCCACACTACAGAGCTCAGTTTGTCAGCCTGGGCTAATGTGGTGAATATAAAAATAACGAAACAACAAAAGTTTGCCCATTTGATATGTTCTTTCTTCCTAATCCTCCCATCTTTTTTTTGAAAATGACAGTAATCAAGAGATGACTTCAAAGTATTCTACATGATGCAGTCAAGTCATATTTTGTCCTCATGACTATGTACACTCATCATCATGACAGGAATTAATAAAGGAAAAAAGTGAAATAAGGCTGTAATAAAAGATAGCATACATAATGAAGAAAGCAGGTTCCAACTTCATGCTGCGCATTAGGTTCTGGCTGCAAGCACTCCTCTACCAGGGACAGGAAGTTTTTGTGAACTGCAAGAATATCTTCAATATTTGAAAATAACATCTGCAAAAGATTAAAACATACATAGATAAAACATCAGATACAAAACAGAAGAAGTCTGCAATTACGAGACTAACCTTAACTGTCTCTTCTGTGACATTTTTATCCACTTTGGCTGTAGCACATTGGATCATTCGATGAAGGAAAGCCTGCACAAAACAAGACAAATAAGGAAAAAGTTATTTTAGGAAGACTTTGACAACTTTTGGCATTTTACGCTTATCATTTGTTTCACAAATTTCTTATGCTTTGGATATAGAGTCACATAAGAATATATTTGGAATCTAAATAACGTATTTTATTTATAAAGCCTTTAGTAGTCCTGTTTCCTAACATGACACAAAACCCTATCTACATAGCGTTAAAAAGAGTTACACAGTGAAACGTTAATGAAGCTGGGAAACTGAACATTCTCTGAAGTACCACTTCCACACTGCACTCATATTACAATCAAGCAAAAGCAAAATGAGTCATTTTCAAAATCTCGCTCTAGCACTTTACAAATTAACTACAAGACAAGCCAAAATAAGCCACTAATTTCTAAATTAAAACTACTCGGGAGATATTATTATGAAATTTAACTTTTTCCATCGTAACCACAAGTAAGACTTCTGATGTATTAATAACCAAACCTATTGTAAAATGGCTTGAAGAACAGTCAGCTGCACCTGGTTTTGCTTAATGAAAATATTCACTCTTTCCACCGCAAGAAACTCATCTTGGAGATCAAATGAGAATTTAGTAACACCACTAATGAAATACTAAAAGAGCAAGTTTTCTTATATTTCACATTCAAGAACTGGAAACAAGAAGAAGAGATGTAGGGTAAGTCATACCAAAAGAAATAAATCACAGTACAGGTACAAAGGATATAATTAATTTTTATTAACTCATTCCATTAAAAGACTTGGGAACATTTTTAAAATATCTACACACTGTAGACTAAAATCTCGCATTGATAATTCTTCACACGGACATGCGTATTCTTTAGTCATTAAAAATTGGCACCACAGGTGCACAAACGTCATGTCTTTCATAACCATTTAGCTCCAAGTCACTGTGCACTGTACACTGTACATGAACTCATCTAAATTCTGGCATGGTGCAAATCCCATAAAAGAGGCAATAAATAATCCCTGTGTGGAAGGATAGCAGCCACAGCATCCATTTTTTCTCTCTGCTGGGACTCAAACATTTTCATTCCCAAGCTGAAGAGGACTATGCAACTGGCATTACACGTTTTTGTTACTGAAGAGACAAATCTAGTTATCCAGGACTTAAACAGAATTAAGTTTAGAATATATCATATGTTTCATATCACTCTCTGCAGTGATGTAGATTTTCTGCTTCTTTAAACTCCTCTTTCTCCTGTTTGTGCTTTCTTTCTGATGTTTTATTGATAGTAAAAAATGCCATTAATTCATTTGCAGCTGTCAACTGTTGGTGGACGACAGCCCTTGCTATGAATATCCACAGGGGTTACGGCAAATTTGCTGCGTGTACCATCTGTACAGTGTACGACCAATCCCACATAGAGTGATAGCCTGTTTAAAAAAATAATTTAGAGTCATACAGTTAAAGTTTTCACTAAACCAGCCAACAGTATTAAATATACTTTAGAATTATTGGGGGGGGAGGGGGGGCAGGGAATAATCACAAGAACTACCTCTGAAACGCATGTCTATTTTTACTCTGTGTAATCTCTCTCTGTTCACATTATTTCCCCATAGACCAAACATACTGCTCATCCACACTCATGTTATCTCAGAAGATCTTAATTTCCTGTAACTGTGAAGAAAGGTGAACATTCAGTTGGCTGAAGGCAAAACAGAACAATCTGGGAGCTGAGGCATTAGCTATTCCCAAGTGATTCAAGACACTAGCCGAGAGTCATGAGGTCAAGAAAAGTATACATCAACTGTGATAAACAGAGTTGTCCAAGCAGCACTGTCCCTGATCCCACATCTGCAGAGGTTATCAGAAACTGAATCCAGGAAAATCCAAACTCTCACAGAACCCAGACACGAGTCATTAATTATGGTAGGGAGGCCTAGAATGACTTCAGCCCTTTCCAGCAAATTGGTGCAAGCTCATACGTTATGTTGCTGTGCTCATATCACAGGGGTAGTGTAGTCACGATGCCAGTTTCTCCTAAAGATTTGCCACCGATTGTCCCTATCAATGCAGATTTGCTTCCTGAAAAAATCATAACACTATGTCCCACAAATCAATGGATGTGACCAGCAGGTCGAGGGAGGTGGTTCTGCCCCTCTAATCAGCTCTTGTGAGACACCACCTGGAATACTGCGTTCAGCTCTGGAGCCCCCAACACAAGAAGGACATGGAGCTGCTGGAGCGGGTCCAGAGGAGGGCCACGAAGATGATCCGAGGGCTGGAGCACCTCTGCTATGATGATAGGCTGAGACAGTTGGGGATGTTCAGCCTGGAGAAGAGAAGGCTCTGGGGTGATCTTATAGCAGCTTTCCAGTACCTAAAGGGGGCCTACAGGAAAGCTGGAGAGGGACTTTTTACAAGGGCATGTAGCAATAGGACAAGGGACAATGGATTTAAACTGAAAGAGGGCAGATTTAGATTAGATATAAGAAAGAAATTTTTCACTCAGAGGGTGGTGAGGCAGTGGAACAGGTTGCCCAGAGAAGTTGTGGATGCCCCATCCCTGGAAGTGTTCAAGGCCAGGTTGGATGAGGCTTTGGGCAACCTGGTGTAGTGGAGGGTTTCCCTGCCCATGGCAGGGAGGTTGGAACTAGATGATCTTTAAGGTCCCTTCCAACCCTAACAATTCTATGATTCTATGATTTGAATGTTTGAAGGCACTTACATGAGAGCACTATGAAACCACACATACCTCAAAATAATTGGAACGATCTCACATTTTTCTAGAAGAGTGGTGTAAGAGAACTTAGGGGAGTGCAGGTAGGGATGGAGGTGTCTGCCTCCATTCACATACAACTAAGACCCATCCTTGGTGGGCTTCACCAGCTGTGGAGTGAGCAATGCAAAGTAATGTTGAAACCTCTGGCTTCTCACCATGTTTCCCTGATGCCAAACGCCTTCACCAACTCCTTTCCTGGAATGCAGAAACACTTCTCACTCCATACACACAACATCTCTGCTCTGGGATTTTGCTAGGGAGAACAGACAGCTGTCATCAGGCAGAAGGAAGGATGGAGAAGTAATTTTTGTTACAGTGTAAAATAACCTTAATCCAGCACTGTGACTACGGAAAGATAAATGTCTCTTAACTTGTACGAACACACAGTAGGTCTGAGAGAAAGATGAATACTAAAAAGACAGCAGAATTATTTGAACACCAACTGAGGATCCCCAAGAACGTTCTTCAAAAATTAGTAAACAAAGAAAACTCAGGTTATTTGTAGACACAGCTTTGAGGAGCACCCCAACATAGAAATAACAGACCTTAAAATGAAAATATATAATGCTCAGAAACTACTCAGGAGCTGACAGCTGTTGAGCCAACATAAAAAATTTATAGAAGCTTTTGAAGATATACTACATAAACTATTACTAGCACACCTGTAAAAAATGAAAGAAAAGTAAAATGGACATCTCAGCCAATTTATGATTCACTAAAGAACTAGACACACAAACGAAGTCAGAAACTCCTGTGAAATAGCAGTGAGTGCTTTCTAAAAATTATGCCATAACTACAAGTCTGTTGCTCAAAGTCCAGACTCATTACTGAGGACCATGTTACTTGAAGAAGCAAAGCATTAAAAATTGCAAGGACATAGCTAGATAGTCCCTGCTCCTGGACTGAGCAAGCTACTGTAGCAACCAATGGGCACACGATTCCCATGCTCACCAAATAAAAACAGAACAACAACAACAAAAAAAAGCCACCAAAGGGAAAAATCAGCTGAAACTTATTGCAATTTCATTTATCATGCACATATGTCAGTAAATCATGACTCATCTTTGTTTCCTGAAGCATACTGCACGTCTTGCTGAGGTTACTTCAAGATTCATCTACATTAGTGTAGATGTTTCTTAGCACAACATCAAGCACAGAGATTAACATGTATCCCTGTGCACTCCAGGAATCCAGACCTTGGTCACGTAGACAGTGATCCTCAACTTTCCCAAAGCTTTTCAAGTGGATTCCAGTTTCCCTTAAGTTGCCTTCCAAAGCCATATGGTTTAAGCATAACCTAATTTTCCAAATTTTCATCTTGTGCTATCGGCATTCTAGCTACATTGCCGCAGTACAGGTATTCACCCTTGCAGCACCACAAATGGAGATCCGCTGCCCCTGGCGCTCCCTGCCAGCCGGACTCACGATGATTTCCTGAATTCGGAGCTGAAAAGAGATCTCTGTGAAACATTCCACAGGAGCAAGTTGGCTGGGTACCATAAAGAGGAGCCTAAATTTAAAAGATTAGATGAAGAGGAAAGATAAAAGAAAGGCTGTTTGTTATTTACATTTTAAAAAATAAATAATTCAGTTTTGTTCGCCAATTTTCAGAACTGCCTATGGAAAACTCCGTCATTCTAGGAATATCTTTGAGTCACTTGGATTGCTGCAACATATGCCTCCGCAAAGTTTGAAATTCAAATTACAAGCCTAAACATCCTCAAGTATCCCTCTGGAAACTTCATTAGCACAAAACGGCATCTAAATGGTCAGTATCTAGCTGCTTTGGAGAAGGAGAAGAAACGCCCAAAAATGCTGAGAAAATTCTAAACACGAAAAGGCACATCTTTAGAAGGGTGACAAACTTGCAGACCAAAACGTGGGGTATGAACTGAGCCTTTTGGAATAGAGGAGTGGCTACATGTAAAATAAATAAGATAACAGTTCAGTGCTAAGGTTCCCTAAATACATCTAGGCCCTACTGTGGTCAAAAAAACCTCTATTTCTGGCTATGACTCAGAGTCTTTGTGCCACACTGGTAAGGAGGAGGGCAATTCACCTCTACCTTAGAGAACTGTGGCAAAGAATTAAACAGAACATTGGAGAAGATTCCATACTAGTAATATCAATAAAGATAATTAAATCCTTTTTTTCATGGTTGTGTATTTATTACCTCCAAAATATTTTGACATACTTTCTGTACTAGTGCCAGCTCTAACTCTTATCTTTTGCCTGACACTGCAGTAACACACTATACAGGACACTGGGACTGAAAATTCAAACATAAAGACTGAAAATCAAAATTCAAAGAATTGTAAAAGAAACTGTTCATTATGCCAAATGAACACTAATGTGTCTGTTGATCCACTGCCATTTTGCAAGGCAGCGTGTTTCACAGAGACTGCACACTGAGTTCCTGTTATGGGGATTTTACTTCTGGTCTTATCAAAATAAGAGTAGTGTTGTTGGGTTGTTTGGTGGGGTTTTTTTTCCTCTGTAGTTGCTCTGTGTGTTGTTAAAAAAAAAAAAAAACAAAACACACACACCACACCACTGCTACAGATAGCACAAGAAGCTGCCAACAGCACAAATGAATTCTCTGACATCTGAAATGAAATCAGGGAAGACAAAGAAGTTTGCCTGCAGAAGATTCCCAGGGCAAAAAGAGTTTTCACCTTCTCAACAGATAAGAAATCGAGCCCTGAATTTATGTCAGAGCACCTGGATCACAAAATACATGTAACTGTTTTTCTGAAAGCAATCATCCTACTTTTCTGAGCCTAGAAAGAAATATTCTTTTCAAAGAATAAAAGAAAAAGTTACTATTTTTTTCCCTTCCGACTTCCTTTAACATTGTTTCTACTCTTAAATCTATACTGTCATAAACAAAAACAAAGTGGACTGCAAAAATATAAATAAGGTCATTTCCTGTATATTTTCACTTTAGGAAAAGCAGTTCACAACTGAAGTGCCCAATTTATCATATTGAAGCCAGCTGAATAAAGCTAGCAAGATGTTTTGTACATTAAAACTGAACAGAATTTTATTTTGCACACTGCCAAAAGACAAAATCCTATAAGAAACCCACAACAAGGAAAAAGTTCATATATTACAATTTTTATAAGTGTCTATAACAATAGTCATCTTCACAAATTTAGAACCACAGAGCTGAAATATTTGTGGGTCTTGTGTTTTCTCTTTACATTCTTTGTATATCTATAGGCATCCGGATGGTGGAAAATATTTTGCTCTTTTCACAATATTCCTAATAATGCTAGAGAGAACACGGAGACCTATAGTTGTGAAGAAAACTGCTCAAGTTTACAGGTGACTAGTCAAATGTATTTTCTTATCACGGCTAATTCAGCTCACAGGCATCGAGGTGGTATTTTGCACAGCAGTTGGAGGTTTTGCACACTATGATTAATGTACGTCAGATTCCAGGTCCCAGAAGAACACCATTTTGAAGCACTTTTGCTTGATCTTGCCACCAACAAAAAGAAAAAAAAAAAAAGAAAAAAAAAAAAAAAAGAAAAAACAACACACAACAAACAGAATTTCAACAGAGAAGACTCCAGCATCAACAGCAGCTGTGGCAAGCACTGTGTGCTTACCCTCCGCTTCCCATTAACCTGTGCCAGCAGCAGTGGCAGTAGCTGCTCGGGCTGGCTTCTGCTATCGAACAAAAGACTCTTCTTCTCTCTCCAGTCATTGACCAGCTGAGGCACCACCTGTTTCTCCCATCTTGCCTGCAGGACTGGATGAATCACAAGCAGCAGAGAGAGCATCAGCCAAGGTCAGATCTGTTCTTTCTCCCTACTGTACCTAGAGCCACATTTCAAGCTGGCTTCAGATTCTGCTGCCTATAAGGACAGGGGAATAGATGGACCACCTCTGCAATACTTTCCATTCTAGTGCTAATTTCCTTTCACAACTGACCTAACTGTTCCCTTCTTCATCCATCCAACCCAAAGAGACCACAGTCTGCCTGACAGAGCATCCCTGGCTTCTTTCTTTAAAGCAAACAAACTCAGAAGTAAACATGCACATACAAAAACGATTGCTCTGAAGAAACACGTATCTTCATAACTTTCTCATACCTGATGAATATGCTGCCACATTTTAGGATAAGCTTAACCCTTTCTCCATCGTGTATAGTTTTTTATTTTCTGTTAGTTTTTCTCTATCATATCAGAAAACTTCTTCCGAGAGGAAGAAAACCCTTCCTCACCCTGTCCTATATCTTAATGATCTTTTCTGCATTTCCCTAGTCACTGAAAATGTTTTTCAACTTTTAACTGCACATCTTATTCATCCCTTCATGGCCAATGAGACTCCTAACTCAGCCCCCTCCTTTGACAAGAAAGTGCCCCCTAAACTGATGTCTCTCACCTCTAAAATCACCTGAGTTATGACTCTGCTTTCACTTTTGATCCCTTCCTTCCTTTCAGCTCCACAGCAGATAAAAGTAAGAGATTTATAGTCAAAGTCCAGTTCCCCTTGGCCAGGCGGGAAGTCAGATGTCTCCACCCTCTTCCTTCTACTGAAGCCTTTCTCAAAAAGATTTAGTACAACCTTTTCCTGGCACAAATCAGAAGACATCTCTTCCCTTTTCCTCCCAGATGTCAAGAATCCTGTCACCTACATCTACTATCTTCATTTGGGGAAACAGTTTTCTGAGGACTAGCTTTGTTCTTGCTGGTTTGGTTCAACAAGTTTGGTTGATGAATAATGATGAAGTTACTCACAGATCATGCCTAAGTGAATTACCAAATCAGAGGCTGGATGTCAGACTGGCTCACACATGCTGCTGCAATCTGAAGCCACCTGCAGAAAGCTGCTAGAGGATCATCTAAACTTTTTCCTGATTAAAATGTAGCTTAATTAGAGTTTTACAGAAAGGCCAGACGCTGGCACAAGGGATGAACACCCATCTGCAAGCTGAACAGAAGGCAGACTCTGTCTAATATTTTTGGCAAATATTTCATGCAACCCGGGCTGCTGCTAACCAAGCCTTTATTCCATAAAAAAAGCAATCAGGTTAGATTCTGGTCTCAGCATCACCAACAGAGAGTTTTTGGAAGGGTAAGGAGGAAAGAGGGATTTGCCTGTCCCCCATGTGAATTTCTGAACAGACTACTGGGATTGCAACAGATAAACCAACCAAACAAGAGGCATTCATATCAATAAATAAAATGTTTCCAGCATGCTGGTGAAGAAGATGAATCTTTATCGTATTTTCAAGATTTTCTGATGAAGAAAAAGATACACTGGATTGAAAAACGTTCACATGTATGTGGAACTCCCTCTGCTAATATATCATATGGTCCTGTTGGTGCATGTTACAAAGTGAATAATATACTGCTAATCATACAACTGATCTTGTATCACTCAAGTGGGAATGGAAAAGAAATGACGTCTACAATAAAGTTTACCTCTCATAAAAGTCAGCAGTTTCCTGAATTTACAGAACACTAGGTTCTTACTGGGAAATCTCAGTGAATTCAGCTGTGTCCACTACCAGCAAATCAAAACAAGAAACTAGGAAACCTCAGAGCAACTGTACATCTGGAAGTAACACTATGTACCCATTAAATTGCAATCATAATTAGAATAGAACTCATATGTTTGAAACCTTTATACTTCATACTATAGTTTCTGTTTCTTTTACGCAGACGTGTCTGCTTATTCTCATCAAAATGATGATTTTCTTACACTTTTTTTTTTTAGTAGGAGAACACGGATTTGGAAGAATTCAACATTTCCAAAATACTTTTGAGACAACTTTTTAGTTCTACACATGAAATTTTATTTCTTTTAGCAATACATGAATTTCAGAAAGTGTAAAATGGTCAAAATGAGAAATAATTTGCCACAAATGACCCCTTCAAAAGAACCTTTTAGATTTTCTGATTCAATTTGAAAAACAATAGTTAGAAATCTCAAAAATATTAAAAGTAATTCTCTGCTAATCTCCCTTATCTTTCCAAAGCTCATTAACATATTTGAAAACAAGTTTGAGTCTTTTCAGACTCAAAAATATCCACCATATCTCAAAAAGAGCCATGATCTTTATTGCCAATTATGAGAAAGAAATCTGAAATAGCACATCACATCTCCACTTTCAGAATTAAAATTAAAAGCTTAATTTCTATTACATCTGAATAAGGGATGAAAGCTGATTCAGTACCAATGAAAATTAATAATTAAGTCCTTAATGATTAAGGTAGCTAATTAAAAAACGCAATTGTTTTACCTATAAACTGAGAAAACAAAACTACTGACAGGCGATCATAGTGGAAGCCCACTAAACCCTTTTTACATGCTCAATTTTCAACACATAACACCTCTCTTTTTTTTCTAATATTGGATTGCACAGTCCTTAATTGTGAGTTTATTTAATGTTTAATAGAGTTAGATGCTAATTAGGAATTAGAGTGTTTGAGAGTTCTACAATTTTTATTGCCAGAGATGTATAAATAAATTGTACTTCTCAAACATTACTCAGTGCCAATTCTGGTTGCCATTTGTATTTGCACACTTATGCCAAGAAAAACACAAAGCAGGGAAGAGTATGAAACAGCAGTTTTCTATCCCAATTTCAACTCTTCACAAAGCCTACAGGGAAGCTGAAGTGACTAAGTGCCCTCCTGATGACAGAAAAAAGCAGAAACATCCCATTTAAGTTCTTTTTCAATCAGTAGAAATCAGAATGCTTCCCTACATAAGGAAACCTCTCTTATGTCTGGGACACAATCCCTAATTCCTATCACTTGTCATTTAGATAGGTCTGGGATGATCAAATGGTACAAAGTTAACCAGCTCGTATGCAACGATGCCTCATTTCATGCAACAATCGTGCCACGTTTCTGAGTCTTAATAAGACAATAGTCTTACTTTGGAAAAAATTACCAGACAATGATATATATTCTGGCTTTCCCTACAAATATACCAAACTGAGAATCTGCTTAACCAAAAGACATCCAGGTCTGTACTAAGATGATGTTGCTATTTAAATGCATTGTGAAACAACTTGTATCTACAAGGCAAAACAAAGCTTTAAGGAAACCATAGTACTTTAAATTACTTATTTCACAGAGAATTAAGATGCTCTTGGTTTCTGAACTCGTTTCAGCCACTAGTTTAGCAACATAGACGGTATTGCAGAATTATTAAATAAATACAAACTTTAAGTCATAGAAAGGCCTTGAAAACACAGCTAATAATCCCAGATCAAAAGCAAAGCTTTACTATTGGCAACAAAAGCTGAGGTAAACAAAAAAGCATCATGGAGAGTGAGCTCCCAAGAAATACAACAAAAAGTTAAAGTGAATTCACGTTTTTACGGTTATCCCAAGCATGCTTACCTCTGCCCAGTAAAGACAACATATACATATAATGATGTATATAACATATATAATGATGTTACTACATAAGAATACTAACATTTGCATTTCCAGATTTGTTTGAAATTATTTCACTACAGTAGTTTTCGTATGTTCAAGAATCTTGGCTGTACTCATGTCCTTTCATGTACTGCAAATCTTGGGGGGGGGTGGGGAACAAAACGAGTTACCATTTCAGGTACAACAAAGCAGAGTTTATTCAAACTCCAAGAAAATACTAACATGCAACCTTTCCACTGGCCTTGATTTAACTATAAATCAATTCAATTACAACTTTGAAGAAATTATGTACCAGAACAGCCAAAGCAGCCAGAATGGTCATTAAAGTGGGCTTTAACGAGAGCCCCCATGAACAAAGTGGCTGAAGCATCTCCGTGATTTTGATTCTTAATTTGAAATCCAAAATTGTATACCCCACACTTTGGATCAGGACAACCATTCTGACAGCAGATTGTCCTAACAACAATTCTCCTTCTATGCAGACATGTAAAGCAGCTGATTTTTGATGCAAATATTCAAGGGTATATTTGAATTCAAGTAGATAAACCAAGCAGAAGACTATATGCCTGCCCTGGTAAAATTACATGGGTTTGCAGTTTAAATATCATCTTCTTTTTTCCCTCTCTTTTGTAAGACTGTGAAGTTCTCAAAATTTCATTGGAAAACTGGATCTTCTTCACAAGAGAATTCAAACACAGAGAGCAGGATCTCTTTGTAAATGCATCAGAAAGCAGTTTCAGCTGTAATGCATTTCTCTACCCAGCAACGGAATTAGCAACTGACTACTTTTGAAGACAGCATTAGTGAGAGTGGTGGGTATTTAAGAAAATACAGAAACACACATGCTTACTTTTTACAGAAAGAATTATACTATTCTTGCTGTACTGCCATGTAGTACAAAATGTCATCGTCAGACAAATATGGTCCTGTTGCATTTGTATAAAACAACTCTAAATCTTTGATATCTGTTTAAACTGAAAGATTGAACTATCATTCCTAGTTTTCACACTTTAAAATTTTAAATGGAATGTAACAGTGTGATATGAATGCCCATCACCATCCCAAACCAGGAAATAGCCAGTCTACAAAACCCAAGCTGCATTGACTGCTACCAACAGCAGCTTATAGAGCACTTGCATCTTATACCAAATTTGTTAGATGTTGGAAATGAAACCAAACTAAAAGACTTCTCAACAGTAATGAAATCTTCTTGTCAACTGGTCAATGAACTCTTCCCAAGGCAGCACACAACACTGAAATCATTCATATCTGGTATGCAAGGCTGACCAAAGCAATTCTTTCCAGCAAGGCTGACCAAAGCCATGGTAATTACTTAAGGTATGTAGGTCTGACAAAAAAAAAAAGAAAAAAAATCATTTCAAACCAGAAACGCAACTTTTATAATAAGAAGCTGACCAATTCTGCTTCTCTTCTCAGAATATTTTGCCTGAATTTTAACTTCTTTTTCTTGGGAAATGATCAAGAGTAGATAGGTTGAACGAACTAAACAACTAGCTTACTCTGAGAAATCAAACTGGCTGCAGCAGTAAATGAAGGTTTAGAATTTCTGCATACAGTCACAGATCTGGCTCTCAGATTTGTAGGGACAGACCCCCAGCACTTCTGATTCAGGATCCCACAGGAATCAGTGACATTCAGTGGAAGAACAGGACTCCATTCAACTGGATCTTACTGCCGTGTTAAAGGATTAAACTACAGCCAGCACTGATTCTCCATCAAAGATATTCTGATGACAAGAAATAGGCTTAAAATTCACCTTGAAAAAAATAAAAGCATTTAATTTATTTTTTTAAGTATTTAATAAGTATTGCAGTGGCACACGTATACTTACATGACTTTAAACTTCCATTTACAAACAGATATTTTCAAGTGTTGGGAAAAAGAAAAATTCCTTTATCATCCATGGAAAAAAGTATGCAATCTGGCTCAAAAAACTAATTTTTTACTTCAAACCAGAACTTAAAAAATAATATCAGTAAATGAGGAAACTACTGGCTTCTGACGATCAGATGCCAATGTTAGTTGTCTTAACTCCATTCTAACAAGAATACGACCATATAAGAATTTAAATGATTTGTTTTACAAAGTTTCATACAAACAAAAGATTGTTACATGCCCCTATTGCCTGCCATGAATTGGTCTCATGAATTTTCATCTGCCTATATAGTTTTGAGCCACTTTCCATGGAAATTCAATCATTAATAATATTTTTTTGGCTTATATTTAATTCATGAGATGCTTGAACTATGCGATTGTAAAGAATAGTTCATCTTTTATTTCCTCATTGGCTTGATAGCTATCAGCAAGAGTATATGATTAAAAAAAAATTTAGCTAACTGACTGACTTTCTTTATGCTACCATGTAAACATCTGCTGAACATTAATTGTACTACAGGATATTCACATACTAATCTCAGTTTACATCCACTAAGAGGTTTCATTTCTTTAAAGTTACAATGATCACCAAGGACATGATTTTAGAAAAATAAATGGAGCATATTCACATCCAGAATAGAGCTGCAGGAATCAAGCCATGCAATTTGAATTCATCCACATTAGCTGGATTGCCTTACTGTCAAATACATTCATAATTTCAAGAAATACGGACCTGGATTCTACATGCATGCTGGGGAGAAATAACCACACACACTCACAGGCCTTCCTTCTCTCACTGGTCCTTTCTTTTCTCCTTTCCTTATTCAAGCACAGACTATTTTTTTTTTTTTTTGCAGGTCTTATGCAGGTCTACGGCCTGTCTTCGGCTTTGATGAGTTCTCAGCATAATTGCACAATTTCACTAAACCATCTGTGAAGCATGTGTTCTTCAGGAACACAAAGACTGCATGGCTGTTCTCGCTCCTTTCATTAATTTTCATAAGGGAACAGAAGACAAAACCTGACTACAGTACAATTTTTGTTGCTTTCTTAATGAAATTTTTCATTTGAATGCAGGGACCTTAAGATGAGAGAGCTTATTATTACCTTTTCCTGAAATAAGAGCCCCATTCTTTTAGGTTATAATCAAAAGCTTTAAACCATCCTTCAGTTGAAGCAGAGAGGATCGGGGATTTTTTATAGATATTAAATCTGTAAAAAATAGTACAAGAAAAATTGCCATTCCCAATCAGTCTGCAGCGACAGTCTGTAAGAGCATTACTTAAATTAAAAAAGGAGAATATTCAGCTGTCACAGCACCATGCAAATCACCCTCCTCACCAAACCACCTGCACCATAACTGCAGACAAGTACAAGCAGACCACGTTGGTGGCAACTGCCATCTGTTAATACTCAACTGGAGTTTGACAGCACTAAATACTGCTCGTACCAGGACATACCGCTGCTTACCAAGACACCCACATCGAATACACAAACTGAAGTCTCACCAAGTCTTTCCACATAAGGTTACGCAAGGATATGGAACATTTTTTTATCATTATTTTTTTTATTTCATTCATGAATTTGCTGTGAGGAACGTACTTTCAGTTCCTATTCTCCAAAGAAAAAAAATAATTGTCTAAACCATTCAAAACCCCAGATACCAGGCTTCTAAGAACAACACGAGGGAACAATGGTGTTAGTGGGATCAGGAAATCAAGAAACCATAAATAAATACAAAGCATTGTTTTCCAGCATCTTCAATAGTTTCAGATCCTGCAGTCCTTCCTCTGGATGAGGAAATGACGCCTCCGCAAGTTTTCCTCATGTCCATAACAGACCACTATAGTTTGCCATACCTGGGCAAACTGAAGGCATTGAACTTGCAGATGGTGAGCGATGTACAGGCTCAACTGCTGGGCAACAAAACTGTGACCACAGATTCGTTTCTTGACTACAAAATGCTGCTAGTCCACTACAAAGCCTGATTTTCTTTTTTTAAGGTACAGCTGTCTCAGAGATGACCAATCCATCTGACTTATGGCACTGCATGAATGTACTAGTAGAGATAGCTTGAAAACGCAGGCAAAATAGCTTCAGGAGAAATACCATGGCTAGGGAGCAGCTTTAGGAGGAGAGATGATGTCAAGACCAAGTCTGACAGTCTTCCTGGTAGAAAGCTCTTCATCTTCCTTTTTCCCTTAGATCCCATCCATAGGAAGGATCAACAGCAGGGAGACAAGTGAGGCAGCAAGGCCAGGGCAACGTGTTCTCTACTAACATCAGTTTGTGCAGTATCCACAGTTACACCAAAAACAAAGGGGAAAAGAACCAAAACTTGTGGGAAGACAGGTTTGCTTTAAATTAGGAAGCACAAGACCAGAAGAAGAATTAATACTTCACACGCACAAATGAAGAGGACACTACACTAACAGGCTGAAATCCTGTCAGAAGGAAGCAAAAAGAAAAGCAGATTGCTTGGTCTTCAAGGCTTAATCTTGCATTCCCCAAACTGCCTGTTAAAAAGTTACTAATTGCTAGATTTTGATTTTTTCCAGTGGCATGTGAAAGAAACTGAGATAAGTACAGAGGAAAGTTGCCAAAACCACAGTTAGAAACTTTCCGCAAGCTTTTTCTTTTTTTTTTCTAGAAGAGACGGAGTTTCATTTCAAAATATTTTTCTAGCCTCTTCTACTGTGAAGACTGCAGTGCAATGGTTTACAGAATGGATGCTATCTCTATAGATAAACAAAGCCATCATTCCCAAGAGATTTGACCTTCACCTTCCATCCTAAAATAGCATGGCCAATTACATAGCAGCAGCAGCCCACATCCTTAAAATAATGTTTGACTGAATTATGGAACTAAGTGCTAGTCTTGACTTCTCAAGTTTGCTACGGACTGCAACTAACTAGAAGAATAAAATATACAACTAAATCAAACAGTTATCTTTATCAGAAAATAAATTCCAGCAACTAAACAGTGATGCAGTAGTATGTACTGTTGAATTTGTTGTTCTTGTCAAAAAGAAGAGCTCAAAAAATGCACAAACTTACTTATCATCATTACATCAACTCAAGCAGTAAACTACAAGCTTCCAGGAAGTTTATCATCCTGTTTGCTGACTATAATTTGGCTTGTTGTGTTCTGATACCATGTTCCTGTTCCTTCAACTCACGTCCTCCAAACGGGGCAAGCATTGGAGTCTCACTGCCTGTACTCCGAACACCCAGCCCATATATTTTCTCATCCCAAAGATGCTGTAAAGACTGTTGTAGGGCAGAAACAGCTTGAAATCTTCCCTCATCTCTGACGGAATGAGCAGAACTGTGGCTCATTTAGCTAGAGAAGAGTAATGAAAATGCACCTATGTGCAAAGCATCCTAAATATACTGGACATTTACTGACCAAACACAGTGCAAATATTTAGGTTAACAGGATGCTACTCTGAATACACTGTCATTTAAAAAGAAAACCACTGCAGGTCCAACAAACAAAGAGATTAAAAACTTACAATTAGGCCTCTATTTATTGGATGTTATGTTGCATTTTAATCTTATTTTTAACACTATTTTTATGGAATATCCTTTCCATTAATACACTACTTCACCAGAATTACCAGCCACAAATGAGCAGAAGAAAAGCACAAATGCACAATACAATTTCAGCCCCAATATTGCCACTATCATTTCTGCCACAAGGATGACTCTTTAATAACGAACATGAGTTACTGCTCTCTACATAATTGATATTTTCCTATCATTTAAATGGTTTTCTGCAAATTCTGTCCTAAGTCTGGGATAATATTATTAACTTTACCACACAAGAGCTAAGGAAAAATTTAAATTTTTATCAGTGATTCTGTAAGCCCTCTCTTGATGACCAACTCAAAAGCAGCAACTTTTGAAATACAACAGTCATCACAGAAAACGGATCCGATAAATCATTTGAACAACATGAGTTCAAATGTTAGCGAGAAAGAAAAACTGATTTGGTTTTAGAGAACATTTTCTTCTCTCCTTTGTGTACTCTGCAATTATCTACGAAGCACAAAAAGCACACATCACATTTTACTCTCTGTGTAACTCAGCATCCAGGACTAAGACAACTGAATAGAAATAAAATTTCAAGGAAGTTTGGTAACATGGCAAACAGTGCACACTTTCCTTCCGAACCCTGAGTGGACAGGCATCCTGGTCATATATAACAGAGAAATACAACACCTGCTGTAACAGAAAAGCCTTCTAGGGATGCCTGCATTGAGTGTTAAGGAGAACATGGCAAGACTTTAGAGCACCGAGCTGTCATACATGAGGGTGGAAATTTCCAGATTCAAAGAGCTGCAAGGAGCTCATAGACACAGAATCCCTTCTGGAAGCACCAGAAGGCTTGTGTCATTTTCCAAAGGGATGGGTGACATCCAGATATTGTTTTTCAACTATCCTTTTAGACAGCAAGGACACTTTTTTTTCATTGTCATCCAAAGAAATGGACCAAAGGAAAAGAGCACAATTTCCTGCCTATTTTGAAAAATCAGAGTTCACCTACAGAACAAAGGAGGGTGGAGGCCCCATCACTACTGAGTCCTTCTGGACCAGAGTTAAGTGCTCGGAAACAGGCAACACTCATAGCACGCCGACTTAGAGCAACCAGATCACGCTCAAATAAGTAAGTCTGACAGACAAATAAAAATAAAAAAAAAAAGGAAGCTTCCCTGTGCAGAAAAGGTCAGCCAAACTAAAGCCAAATCCCCAGTGAAGATAGAGCTGCTCTTGGCTGAACTACCCCCAAGCAGCTCAATACATCAGCACGCTTGGCAAGGCAAATGCACAGAGGATTTGGTGGCCAATGTAGCTTTCCTGGTCGTGTGATATTATCTAGCGTTGGACTGTGCATTTTCAGACAGAAAGGGCCCTTGGCCCCAGGCCTTTTTTCAGCAGCTAAGGCAGGAAAAGGATCAGCTTAGCAGCTAGATCAGGATGAGAGGTCAACCAAAAGTACATACCCAGTCTGTCATGCAGCTGGTATGTAAACAGGTAACAGTGACTAGCATGGCTTTACACAAATATCTACCTACGTGACTAATTATGTTAAAGAAAGCAGGACTAAGTAATTCTGTAAATACTCCACAACACTCCGTTTTTTTTTTCTCTTCCAAAACCATACATCAAATTGAAAAGATTTCATAACATGCTCCCATTTGGCAAATGGGCAAGAATATTATAATTGCACAGCCAGCTTCTCCCACAGTACCCATTTTTGTCAAATTTCTTCTGAATATGAAAAATTCCAGCAGCAAAGTTCGGGATTACAGCACACTGTGAAACCAAAAAGCTTTCTGAATGCACCTTGCATAAGTCTCTGTGCAATGCTGTCAGTCTGGCATTCATCCTATTAGCTACTCAACATCCTTTATTTGCACAGCATGCAAAAGTCTGGAAATTTCCCAAACTAAAGAACAAGTAAAGTTGTCAATAGACATGAGACTCCAACTCCTGCATAATCAGACTTTTATATGGTCCTCCTCAACTACTGTATCAGGAAATCTGAGAAAACACAGCAAAACAAAACAAATCTCTCTTCCTGAAGCATTCACCATTTATTGGAACTGAATACCTGTTTCCCCTCCCTTCACCACAAAGGAAAAAAAAGTACCTGCTTGCTTATTCTCTTTGCTCTGTTTGGTTCCTGTCCTAGATAACGGAGGAACTGAGGTCAAGTTCTGCTCATCCTTCTGAAAGAGCACTTTTTCCAATTTTCTCCATGAATTCCATGATGTAGATCAAACTCTCAAAGTTCACACCTTGTGTGAACTTTAAGCCTCCTTCTTAGCTACCAACCGAACCGCTGGTTTTTCACTGGATCATACAATACAGAGTAGGACAGGCAGATGGAGGCTTCTTAAAGTCCAAAACCTTCTCTGTATTCAGTGGAAAGTCAGTATATCGTGCAGTTTTGGAGAGAGGAACTCCTGGTAATTCATAGACAGCCAGGTTGCTGAGCTATGGGCTATTTAAAACTTTTTAGATTAGGTAGTAGAATTTGTACAATTCAGATAAAGTAATAGAGTCTGAATGAGCTTGGCCCACAGCACTGGACCAGTGGATGCAATGTTCATGTGAAAGCTCCCGTGATCACCAGAAGAAAACCGTCAGCAGTTCCTTCAGGCTATTCAGTCTCACAATTTCCAGTGCTGTGAAAATCTGCACAAAGGTCTGATATGTCTAGTTTCTGAGATTCCTGGGTACTAGAGACAAGCCAAGTAGACACAATCCTCCTAGCTCTTATGCTTAGACTATGTATGTGCTTTGCAATCCCCTTGAATGCCAACGGATTAATTTTTGACCCCGGTAAACATTCCTGGCTTTACTGTTTGCCTCTGGTTGGAGTGACTGCAAAACTGCAACAACTTTGCTAGGAAAGAGGACCTACACTCATCCGCTTCCGCCTAACTTTCACAAACCAAGTCTTGCTTTCAGAAAAGTACAACATGCCTAGTCACTGATTTCAGTGAAAAAATGACTCTGAAAAGATTAACATTTAGTCATGAATTTTCAGTGTCTAACCTGAGTTGACAAATTTTGTTTGTTGACCACTGTATGAGTAACTTGAATCAGATTTTGCTAAATGCTTATTTTTCACTGTGCCTCAGGGTGTGCATACAGGACTATCACTCCCAAGTGCTTTGCTAGCAGTCTTTACACTCACAGGAGCCGATAAAAAGTCAAATATATCACCTTATCAGATCCACTACCATGGCAAATAAAGCCAACATATTCTAAGTACAAAAAAATGGGGGTTCTAGCAATTTAAAAGTGACTTGGGACATGTCAGACAGACAAGTATCTGGGTAACAATTACTAAGGCTTCAGAAGTCCACAGCAGATTTCCTGTCAGTTATTGAAATTCAAGAAATAATAATCATTAAGCACTTTCTTTAGAATTCATTTATCTCTATATAACATATAATGACCTCCTCGTCAGTTTGACTGAGCTTCCCAAAGAAGCAAACAATACAGAGAGGGCAGATAAAAGGCAGATAGATGGGACATTAAGATCTTAGTACAAAAGCCTCTGTTATGTAGCCTGAAATACCAAATTTGTTACGAAGTGGAGTAACTTCTCACTGGCTAAAGCCACCCTACATGGAGGCTAGACTGTCAGATCATACAGATTTACACATGCACTATCTCACATGAGGAGACCCTACACGTGAAACCAATCAGGATATGATTAAAATGATGCGTAATTGAGTGGATATTCTGTTCTGGGTTCTCGGGTTTTGTGGTACTGTTGCCATTGAAGATAGCGGGTTTGTTCCCTTATTTGGCCTTCCTAATGAATGACACATTCTACCTGTACCGTCTAGTCCTACTCCTGTATTTCTCAAACTGTGAGATGAACCTCAGGGGAAAATAACTGAATTCAGCCACTTATTTTCAACAAATATGTCACGTTACCCATTTAAAGTATGCTGTCTGTATGATGTTAAACTAGGCTATTCTAAGCAAAAAATAAAGCAAAATGACATTGCTGGATTTTGTCAGGATATTGTCACTTGCAGCACTCCATCATGCATGGACAGAACGGTAACGCTTTTTTAGAATTTAGTTTAGATGACTACAGTATTTTCAGAACATGTTTTAAAGTCCTCTTACACAATACCAAGTATCTGGCTGAGTTTATACCAAGTTAGAACTTCAGGATCAAGCTATTTTGCTAATTGGGTATACTGTCACTCAGTTTTAGAAAGGACAGACACTTACTGAAACATATTCTTCAAACACAAACTTCCAGTCAAAGCCTATGCAAGGCAAAATCCAGCATCAACGTTTTACTGGTTTTGCTTATCCACAGGACTGTACGCTAAACATACCAGATTCGAGTCTCAAAAGCTCATAAAAGTGCTAGTTAATTAGATATTTGAGATGCAGAAAGAACTGCTTTTCCACAGAATTTAATGTAGTATTTTGGAAAAAGAATAATCCTTGATAGACTGTATTAATTTAACTTGCAACCACTGGCATGTTCCTGCCTCTTTTTTTCCCCCACCACAATACAGTCAGATTGTCGGAGCTTTTAAGGTCCAACATTTTCTTCTAAGCTCTGTGAAAACAAAGCCCCAAAGCCTATTTCACTCAACCTCACTCAGAGAAAAAAAAAAAGCTGGAGAAAGCAGCCAGAACAATAAGGCTCTGCTGATGCACGCAGGAACTCAAACCTTTTTTTCATGTTAGAGGAACACTCCTCTCAAAGAGGCATTAGGTCAGAGACCTCAAAGGTAAGAGGCTGGTAGCTAACTTCGGGCTGAAACAAGGTCAAGGACAGTCTCTCCTTACTGTGCCACACTAGAGTACACCCAACACTAGTGGTGTAACACCACAGAATTAGTACTTACATCTCCTTTCATGCATTAGTCAATTATGTTTGCAGTTCGCAGAAATGTGGAATGTTGGATTAAGTCTTAAAAAATATCCAGGTTACAGCTTAAAAGGAAAATACCAACTCCCGTGGAAAAAAAAAAAGAAAAAAAGAAAGAATCCTTAAATCATTTAAGACTTAAAACCCATGTTTTCAGAAGCATGCCCACAGAGGACTGAACCTGAGGCTGTGATTTTCCTAGGTCTGCTACACCAGCCAGCCCAGCACTGCTGTCCGGGCAGCGTGGATGGGGCATGGCTGTCTGGGAGAGGTCTTGTAAGGTATCCACAAAGACAGAAGAGGTCTGTGGTTTCTATTCTGAACGGGCCCCAGTTAAGTGTTCAGTCAGTGATCCACATACATACACACATATATCTATCTATCTCTACACACTGTACTTTCTGAATGTTTACTGCAAGCTTATTTCTCCTTCTCGTCTTATTTTTTTTGGTTTGGGTTTTTTGTTTGTTTGGGTGTTTTTTAAAGATTATTGGCAACATAAAAACAAAAAACATCAGCTTCTCAGTATTTGGAGAACAATAATTATGCCTCTGTACTGAGGCACAGTCTTCCAGGGGTATGGAAGCACTTCACAAACACCACTCTGAGCTTACACAGCATCATTAAACAACTTTGTCTGCACATCATAGCTGTAGAAGCTAAAAATGAGAAAGGGATGCTACCACACATTTGCAACAAAGCACAACTTCTATGTAGATATAAAATCAACTGGCACTCCTTGCAAAGAAAAGTAAGTTCTGAAAAGTTGCTATTAAAAGGCTTAATTCCCAAGAAGGATAATCAAACCTGAGAGGAGTAAAGCCACATAATTCATTAAATCCACTTATGTTCAGCTGGAATAATTATTAAGACCCGTATTCCCATAACACATCTACGTAACTGTAAATGTACCCTGGCAGGAAGCCTTCAGTGCCAAATAACTCCAACTAGTGCAGAACACAGACACAACCCTGCAGAAAAAAAAAAAAAAACAACTGGAAACATCACACCTATCCACCTTCTCTACAGAATTTTAACATAGCTTCAAGGAAACACACAGGGCCTCAATGATGTAACAGATTGTGAAACTTCAGCATAATGGTTATGATGGACATTTCTGCTCCCTAGGCTCCATGCAGCTCTCTGCAAGTAATGGTCCAATTAAGTCATACAAAAAGAAGAAACTTAGAGCATAGTCAGTGGTTGTACAAGAAACATTTCCTGATGTTCTTACAGGAAATAAGGCACATCTCTGTCTCGGTCACCTTCCGCTTCAAGTGCGGAACACATTCCTTTGATTTTGTCTTCCCTTAACAAAAACATAGCAACAAGAGCAATTAAACAAAAAAGAAACATAACCCTTGTGAAACAAAACACTAAACCACACATGCTTTTCCCCCTCTGCAGAAAAAAATGAAAATGCAAAGACTGTACGACAAATGTTGTTCACATCACTTAGTATATGAACAGAAGACACTCATCGCAATGGTCACGATGTAAGAATATATACAGGGCTAAAAGCTAAAACACTCTTACTATCCTAGATGGGTATTTTTTAACAAATAGTTTTACAACTAACACACACATTGAAAAACTTGGACACCTATGGAAAGTCAAAAGCATACAGCTTTAAAATCTTCTTTTAAAATTTGTATTTAAGTGTGCACGCATTAAGTGCTAGAAGCAGCCCGTTTTGGAAATCTCTTAATTCTTGCATCAGAATTAAGTTGTTTGTATGTGTTTTTACAAAACTTACCAGTGTATTTCTTACCAATTTATTTTGTCCTTTAAACTCCGTAAAAGACACAAAAATGAAATATACCAGATTTCGAACAGATACTTCTGTGAGGTTTTGATGTGAATTTTTATATGGAGAAATGAACATTTAGAAATGAACATATTTTTAAGCAAGGTTTTGAGCTATGGCAATTCTTACATCATTAGGTTGGAGGGATCATTGTCTTCCGTTTTATTTTATTTTTTAAAACAATTACTAAAAGTTACAATTAAAAGCCACATTAAAAAAAAAAAAAATAAAGGTCACAGAGTCATGAACCTTAACCACACTAGCAGTCAACTGCTTCCATGAACTGTGGAAGCACTGGCCAGAATGGTGGGCCCTTCCTGAATTACATATCACAGTCCTATAGACACCAGACTACTGTGGATTACACTTAATGTATGGATATAGCAGGGAGACACATTCTGGAAATCTAAAAAGAAAATAATCATTGTAATCATTTTCTCCCATGTATAACACATTTGATGTAACAAGATACATTAACTTCCTTCCTTTCATTTTTCTCCATCATTCCTAATCTCAAGTCCATAAGGCTATGAATTACACCTTTTTGGAGACAGTACCTGTGAGAAGCATTTCCAAGACTGCTGCTCAAGCATATCCTCTTCTGATGAAAAATTTGCTCAAAGTCTCCAGAAAAATATAATCTATTGCAATAGCAAATGAAACCGAGACATGAAGAGGTTTCCTTCCTTTAAGTGAGTTAAAAATCTAAAGAAAAATGAAGTACATCTATTTACCCTGCAGAAAAAAACATAGGTAAGAATGTGTGTCTTTGACTTTTTATACCATTTATTAATGTATTCTCAAGTACTAATAGTTCCCACTTCCTCCTGATAATAACACGACCTTTTGCTATATGGTATTATCTCACATATACTGCTCTCCAGGAGAGCCCACTCGCCAACAGGGGAAGACAGTGCCACCAAGACGTCTTCGTGAGGGGGCTACAATCACAGCTTGCCACATCTTTTGGTAGCAAGTGGGGAGGTTGGTATACTAAAAGAAGGAGCTGAAGGCGTATTACTGTTGCTTGCTTGTAATTACAGAAAGAGAAGTTTTAATTATTTCTTTTCTTATTAAACCATCATTTTCATACTGCCTTGCAAGCTGAAGAAAAAAAAACCATCATAAATTATTACCACCTCAGAACAGAGGGAATTTATAAAGCAGATTTGTTTAAGGAGCATTTTTGTCAACATCTGCCACGTAAATGTCTTGTTTCCTAAAACCACCATCATCTGCAGCATCTACAGCTAATTGTTAATTAGTAAGCACATTTAAGCCAGAAATTTCAGAGTTAGAAATGCAACACACATGCCTGGAACAGGCTACAACAGTAAACAAATCACTCAATTGAAGGAACTATGTGGAGGAATTTACTGAGCAATACATTTATGAGCATTTTTAGTCAAAAAAACTGTAAGAGAAGTCATAGAAAGATTAGGACAGGAAATAAATACTTATGAATGTTAATATTCTGCCTACAGACCAAATTCCAAAGATTATTAAGTTTAACCATAAATTTGGACTTCCTTCATTTACCGTAGCATGAACTGATCCTTGAAATAAAAATATAAATTCCTTTCTTTGAGTGCTTTTTCAATTAACTGAATTGATTAGTGTATTTCATTACTGAAATACTTTTGCCTGTGTGCATTGCTTTAAATCCTCAGAATCTGAAGATTCAAAAGTTTCCCAGTTTTTACCTCTATGACTGGACTGTCATCTGATGCAAAAACACAGTTACATAAAACAACAACATAAACTCAATGAACATACCCCTACTACTGCCAAACTTTGTTTGGTAACAATATTATGACAAGCATCAGAGTTTGTTGTTTAAAATCAACTTAAAGCACAGAGAATGCAATACTTAGTTGTGATTATCCTATACTTGTCCTGGACAGTACAGGATAAATTCAAGGGCATCTGCATATCATCACCACATCTTACCACAGATTTCTACAATTTAATTACTTTTTAATATAACCTAAGTATAATATTAGAAGTAAAACTTCCCTTTTCATTTTTTTTTAGTAAATCCTTGTAGAAGCAAAATAAAACTTCAGTATGTTGAAGCATTATAATATTCTTAGTCTTTCCTCCATTTTCATAGGTATTTACAGTACTTTGGAGTAGAATGAAAGAGAAACAGTGGAGGGTTTGGGGGTTTTGATTTGTCTGGAAATATGGTTACAATGATGCCCGTTATCTCAGACCACTGAGATGTGGTGCTCGCAAAGAGCATGAAGACCAGGAACAGACTGCCCTCCTAATTACACCAACTGTAGAGCGTGGGACCTCTGTGCTGGAGTCATTTGTTAACAACTTTGTTTAGATAAGACATATATGCCTGAAAGTTTTCCTGTTAGAAATGTCAAACACCTTATGCATCTTATCCCTAATTCCCATTGAATTTCAATGGCATACAGTCTTCAGACTTTTGATCATATTAAAAAAAACCTCTAGGCTCCATTCAGAAGCAATGAAATGAAGTTTAGGAAATTACAGTATTCCTTTTACAAAATAAGAAAGACAGTGTCATCATCAAGAATAATCAATATATTCTCTTCCTCAAATTCTTGGGTGCTCTGCTGAATAAATATTTCAGGGGTTGAAAATTTTTACAGAGGTTGAAAATACACAATTTTGTTCCTCAATCCATAGGTAAGAAGCCAGATATTCTGTGCAGCACTAGAAGAATGAGTTATATCTTTTTGAAGCATCACTAGGGGAAAAAAAAAAAACAAAACAAAACAACAAATATTGCATGAATCTATTTTCTTTTACTTTACATTTATACCTGTCAAACCATACAGACAGGAAACAATGGAAATAATTCTCCAAGTGCAATGAAGCAATGGAAAAAAATCCTCAAGCAATCATGGGTTTATGGAGCCTAATTTTTTGAAAATGCAAAAAATGGTGAAATTATGCAACTGCCAGTTGGATTTTGTAGGAATAAAGAATTCCAGTAATTTTATTAACACATCGAGCTTCATAAGTCAAATATATGGTCGCTGAAATCTCTGACCTTCAACTCAACACTTATGGAATGTGAGGTATAATACATTGCATTTCAAATACATTAACATGTTGGAGATAGTCTTTAACACATCACATCTGAAAAAAAAAGCAAAACAATTGTTTGATTCATATCCTAAACTTCAAGGGAGAGAACAGAGAATCATTATAGACCAAATTGTATCAGAAAGGAAAATGCCAGAGCGTAATTATTTTTAATTGGGCCCCACTAACAATGAGAACACTTCTTACCACTCAAAAAATAAGGCAGAAATAACAGTCTTATCATCATAATCCAGGGCACTGTTGTAGCCACTGCTTTTTCATACACTTTTTGGGGTCCTTTTTCCTGAATATCTTTTCTATTGGGTGCAAATAATTTAAATACCACCTCTCAATTGTGCTTTAGTACAGTTGAGTATGTTTCAGGACTAAACAAAACAGCTACAAAATATTTCAGAGACCTAGTTCCATTTTTAAGCGTCATAAGAAACTCAGACAGCTTAGTGCAATAGAGGGGAAGAAGAATGTCCTCAGATGGCAAAAATAAACAAACATCCTTTTATTCTGGTCAGACCTAGTAACTATTGGGCTCGACAACACTCAGTTCATCCTGTGAATTTAGATCACTAAGATCTTTTATTCTGATTCATCATCTTTAATTCCTTGAAATATTTAATTTTTTCCTCATGCACTGAACCCATAACTGTATTACTACTTGAATGTTTCTGACTGTGGGATTTGGAAGAAGTTTTAGGAACCCTTTCCTCCCAGCCAGTAGGATGGTCCAGGCTCATTCCATACACTAAAATGAATCTACTGTGGCTTTAATTCCATTTTTCAAAAGAACTGAAACCTAAACTAAGCCAAAAACTGACAGTATACAGCACACTGATCATGTAAAACAAGCCACATAACTAGAAAATGACAGCATTTTGGAAGTGACTGTTACTTGGGCATCTAAGTAACAATAGGGAAAAAAACCTGCTTACGTGTCTAGCTCTGCAGACCTATTCAAACTCGGCAAAGCTATGATAGTACAGGAGAAGAGGATTTGCTCCACATATTTCAAGAGTCAGTAAGCAAATCCATTTTCTAAGTCATACAGACTACTTTCATCTTTAGAGCATTAATAGCTAATAAACGGGAAAGCTTTTTTCAATTTTTTCAGCTACCCACAGAATACTTTGTCCTTACTGGAAACAGTTTTGTCTTCCAATTAACAGTTTTCATTCATTAACATAACTTGGGAGGGGGGGGAACACAATCAACCTATAAATTAAAAATTACACAGTACTAATTAGAGACACACACAAAAACGTTACATGTGAAAACAGGTATGGATAGTTTTCAAGGTTAAAAAATAAAAGCCTGACAAAAAGCTGATTACAGTCATACCAATCATTACAGCTTTTTTCTACATTCTCCACAGAGGTTGTTTTTTTTTTTTTTTTTACAAAAAAAACAGCAGCATCACCGCCCATCCTCCAAACTGAAATCACATTAATTAGCTAGGCAGCAAAGTTTCAAAGCATACCAAATGCTTACTAGAGCTCACTCTGCTATTGTGTTTAACTTTGAAAACAAGTCATGAGGAGGGAAATCTACATGGTAAGCATACTTCAGCTACAGAAAAAAGGGTTTAATCTGCCTAGAAATTGGCAACCGCTCGCTGTGTTTTCTATACTTTATGTTATGTTTCTCTGCTCGCTGGAACGAATTGGCTGCTATGAATGAAAAGAAACTTTGCATCTCATCAGTGGCATGAATTTAAACTGAAAGCTGCTGTGCAGGACTTCTATGAAGAGTCTGGGCCCTCTGCCATCCTCGCGCTTGTGAATGAAACGGCGTGAGCCACATGCCCTCCTCCTCCTCCTCCTCCTCCCCCCTCCCCAGCTGGGGCCTTCAGCCTTCCCTTTGCCGGGGAGGCTGGGGAACCAACCTTTTGCTGGTGAAACGACGATGACCCAGAAAGGCATTCAGTGCCATCAGTGTGCTCGCTTGAGAGATCTCAGCTGCGCTTTCCGTCCTGCAGCTCTCGCTCCTGGTTTCTAAATCGACTTGCGCGCCAATGGCGAGGCAGCCCTCCCTCCTGACTCGTTCCGTGATAAATAGGCCCCTGAACTGATCTCTGACCTCTCTGTATACTTCTCCTAAGTTACTGCTGACCCCAGAGACTCTGCACCCCGCTGCCCCTACAGGTTTGACTTTGTTTTTGTATCGGGACATACTGATCAAGAAGAAAAACCAAACAAACCCAAATAACTTTATTACCATACAATTGCTTTAACAGCCAAGTCCCTATTCTTCTGTTCACTCGTAAGAACTACCATATGTTTTTGATTAAAGTACTACAGCCAGTGAGTTTTCAGAAGATACAAAGTCTGGTTAGGCTAATGAAATTTCACTTTTGTTTCAAAATTAGTGATAGATGTCGTACTTAACCAAAGAAGTTCATAACAAGCTAAACTTTAAATACAAAATATTGCTGAATCTGGATAAAGAACCAGCTGCTGTCAAGTAATTCATTTAATTAAGCGCTGAGTCAGACTTGGAGAACAGGCTATTAAAAATTTCAAAGAACAAACACAATGTCTGTTTCAGATCTGTATTTGTTTAGCTCTCTTCTATAGTCTTTAACTGTTCAAATACTACTTAAAACAACTTCAATAATGCACTTCACAAAACAATTTTAAACATATATACTTAGAACAGTAGAACTATAAAATACCACCATGTCCCATAGAATACTACATTAATGGTTTTCTCTCATTTAAAACATGAATTTGCTGAACTTCCTAGCACGTAATTCAAGTTTATCACTTAAGTTTTCAGAAACTTCTTGATACAGTTTCCTATTCCAGGAGAATAGGTCTTTTTATCTGTCAACCCAAATAATTTATGCAGATACGTTTCCATTCAAATAGTAAATATTACCAAACCCTTAGGCTTTTGCATTTTTCATTAATGAACATATCTACTTTGCTAAACTACTTTAAAAAGCATCCCATTTTACTAAAAAAGTATCCTCTAGTGCATCTCAAGTACCCTACAGTAATATATGAAGACCACAACAGATCAATCCCAAACTGTCAAGGAACCTTCTGGCTTCCAGTGGGAGGAAGGTTACTTATCTCCACCACATACAAGAAACCTTTCCCAAGCACAGGACCAGTTATGACTCCAAAGGCAGCTTCCCTCATCACCTCTCTCCCAACCGACACACATGGCATCTCTTTGTCCCACAGTCAAATACACATCAGACAGTGAAAGTGTAGATGAAGTGTGAAGTGCTTTTGTCGAAAGTTGAGAGACAGGATTCAAAGCTGTCTTCAGAGGAACACTTTGTACCAGAAGATACACTGTAAAAGCAATGGACTTCCACTGTGGTTATTCCCATACCATGTCACACGACGAATCCTCAATAAAACATATTCCCTGGCTGTTGCAAAAAAAATGGGGTTGGTCAAGGAAAGAAAGGATCACGGCACGAAGCAGAGTCAGAATTATTATTTTGGCTAACTGAAAGAGTAGGGACTGGTCTAGCTGTCCCCGATGTCATAACACTGTTGCACAAATTATGTCTTTATCTATGGAAAAAAAAAAGTTGTTTGTATGATAACGGTGCAAACAATCAAAAGGAAGAGTAACAGGGTCAGCAGAACTTCAATAGACACCAGCCACTGGCATTGCAATGAAGACTGATTTTGCCCCCCTCCGTTCAACCCATTTAATATGAGCAGTGAAGGATGTTAACCTCTAGTAATCATTTTAGTATTTTTTCTAAGCTGAAAAACATACATTCTGCCATGTAAAACAATACTCACCTCTGCATAAGTCATTAGCCTTTACATTCAGAGCAGAAATCTCTGCTGCTTCAGTAGACTAAATGGTAATAAGAACAGATTAAGTAATCCACAGAGTTTACCAGAGCAAGAAGTCGTCTCACTTTCCTAGTGTTTCACAACTGTTTCTAAATAGCCAAGGAACAAACAGGAAGACCTAGGAACACAGAATTTCAGTCCAAGTTTTTTATGCAGAGTGCGCTCAAGTGTTCTTATGTATTGATTTCTGCTTACAATTTACTGGCTTTTCCTGCCTGTTCTCCCTTGCTCGCCATTTCCACTCTCATCATCCACTCCTGGCTCATAACTGTTGATTTCTGCTTTTATGCTCCTTTTCCCGATCTTGCATTTATCGACACATTCATCAAGTGGGAGAAGAGGCACAAAGTCTTTCTCAACCGAGCTTTAAAGTTTGGTACCGAAAGGGTCCAGGCTATCCGAGATGTTAACTGCTGGGAAAATCCCACTCAGGCCAGTGGCCCTGGACTGGAATAGGCTCCATGGCTCTAGAGAGATGGCAGACGAAGAGTGAAATCAGTGCAGTGGTGTGCAGGGTGCCAAGAACACTGAGTGCAAACTGATTCTGTGGGCAGCAACGGTGGAGGCTTCTAATTAGCCTCCACCAAGCGCTTCTGAGCTTTTCACTTGGTTGAACAGACTGGATTCACACACAAGAGTAAAAGCCAGTTCTCTGACATTAGAAAAATAACACCACCACATCCTCCACTTTGCCTTCCTCTCCCTCATGTTTACTAAAGTTCTGCAAAATATGCAGGTGCCGGTTTCCTGACCAAACACACACACAACTCTATTCTTGCATCTTATCTGTTTATTAAAAGCAAACGTTGTGTGTTTTACTGACTTGGCCATAAAACAACAAAGATAAGCTTTTAATTCGTGCTGAGTGCTTAAATACATGCAGAATGAAGCTACCACTCAGTGTGTTGTTCAAAGTCAGCATCATCATATTTTCTTTATGCTATAAAATTCTTAAAATATAAAACCTTTAAATACCTCTTTTCACCTTAAAACTTTAAATACTACATCATGAGATCAAATGATTGGGTTTTTTAAAAAAATTAAAATTAATACAGCACTATCTAGTTACCTTGTGCTAGCAGACTACATATATACCACTGAAAGGCACTAGTTTATATTTAAACTATTGTTAATGCCTGAATCACTGTATTTTCTCATATTCCATTGCTATGTTTTCCCTGCAGTACCTTCAAATTAACCAGCACACTCCTTTATCTGTGTCTTAAGAAGCTACATCAGCAAGGTTCCCAAAGCCTGCTGCTCATTTCCCCCAGCAGTATCGACGGCTCCTCTCTCATACCTGTGATCCTGTCCAACAGCAGACTAGCTTTTCACATCATGTTGTCTTGCACTATGGCAGGCCAATCTACCTTAGACGGAAGTAGCTAGAGGTTCAGTATTTCAGACACATCACTAGTAGACAGCTAAATTTACTCTTCATGCTACTTCCCTAACGAAATCCAGGAGCCCCATAGAAAGCTTCCAGTGTCCATAAGCACAGATTCCAACTTCAAGCTACCCATAAGTATTAAAATGCTTGATCTAATAAAATATAATTCCAGACACTCCAATCTCTTCTTCTGCAATTTGTTATTGGCAGGGCTAGCAGTGGCTGCAACATTCCTCAGGCTCTGTTTCTGCTGCCCATATTTCATCCAGCAATGACTCCGGATGCCAGTTGTCAGAATCCCCATCCGCAGTAAGAACTGGCACCACTGACAGGTACAGCATGGTTTGAGTTCCAGTTGTTCCAAAGAATGAAAGCCTGAATGTACCATAAATAACATGCAAATATCTCAGAATAACTGTGGCATTTTTAGAATACTTATCCATTATGTGTTATCCAGTGCTATTATCAGAATACACAATCTACAATACACATTAAGAGTCTTTTTGGTTAATGTAAATTTGGACTTTCAAACTAAATATTTATTTAAACTAAGACAAAGCACTTCCATTAGAACACTACAGTTCCAGGAAAACGTTAACTTCTTAGTGCTTTTTTGAGGTAGAAGTACATACAATAGCTCATGTAAAAGCCTTTAGAAACACAGATGCTAAGTATGCTTCTGGAAACTTAAATATTTTATTCATTGTCACTTAATGAATTCATTCTTGCTGCTACCAAAGAGAGGTGATAAAATCTGTCAGCTCTTATCCATACTAAGGACAGACAGAAAAGACTGAAAATGAAAAATGGAATATGAATAAAGGATTCTTTACAGCATAAGAACAATTTTCAGGGGAAATCTAAAGCTGAAAAATTATAGACAAATCTGATGGTTATCTTGGCTGCTGAAGTAACACCAATAAAGAAAAATGGACCATGAGAAGGAAAAAAAATAAAATAATTATCTATCAGTCAGCATTAGGAAGGGTATTTAACTTCATATGGTAACTGAGTGAAAAAAAGACAGCCTCCTAACCAAGGTGCTCTCAGTCCTTGAGGCAACTTCTCTTCCCCAATTAACTACCCAAATAAACCACCCCTACAACAGGCACCTCTAGTAAATGTCTCAGGCTAGGACAGACCTCTGTTCTTATCTGCATATACACATACTACACAACCATAGTTCTTTTATTGTTCTGAAATAGCATTGCTTTGCCTGCCTCTACCTAAAAATAACCCAGAAATAAAGCTGATATTAGACAGATTGGGATCAGCACCCCGTTCCCTGCCCCACCCCAGAATCCGAGGTAAGTTTGTTTTCCTGTAACGTCCAGGTAACAGGACATTCACAAGTACAAGCATACAAACTTAGAAATTTATTGTGCAAAAGTTTGTTTACAGAAAATGAGGGGCAATCTAAACGTATTTTCATTCTTGCATTATCAAAGCAATTATCACTGAAACCATTCATTCTCATCAAGGCAAAAACTGGACATAAACTTTTTGATTAAAAAATCAGCACTTCAGTGGGGGAAGAGCAGCAGTATCTAATTCCCCAAGGCCAGCTGGCTGAATAGTAGTCATTAAAAGAGCATTAAAAAAAAGAGAAAATTATCAAGTGAAAGTAGACACAGAGGTTGAGATGAAGTGCTTTCCCTAAGTCCTGTCCCAGTGTGAATAGGTGGGAGCAGCAAGAGCACTGGGAGATGAACTGCTCTTGCTCTGCGCCAGAAGCGCTGAAGATCTGAGGAGAATCTGAAATCGAAGCAGCAGCCTGGTCTTTGTCTTAGCCTGGGCATAGCATTTATGTTAATTATCAATTTTTATCAGGATATTAATCATCCCCTAGAAATGGCAGACTCAAATGGACAGCTGATGTTTCCTTTTCTGAACCCTGGACACCACCTGTGCACATACACCTACAGAAAGTCAGAGGCGTATGGACCAGCAGGGACACGGTCATTTACAGGGAGCTGCCACTCAGGGATTTCACAGGGATTTTGAAATCTCCTTCCACAATTTATCAGGGATGGGGCATCCACAACATCTCTGGGCAACCTGTTCCAGTGCCTCACCACCCTCAATGTAAAAAATTTCTTCCTTATATCCAATCTAAATCTCCCCTCTTTCAGTTTAAAGCCATTGCCCCTTGTCTTATCACTATATACCCTTGAAAAAGTCCCTCTCCAGCTTTCCTGTAGGCCCCCTTTAGGTACTGGAAGGCTGCTGTAAGATGACCCCAGAGCCTTCTATTCTACAGGCTGAACAGCCCCAACTCTCTCAGCCTGTGAGGTTGAGATCATCCAGCCCTTGGATCATCTTTGTGGTCCTGATCTGGGCTTTCTGAAGCACTACCTTTAGCTCTCAAGTTCAAATAGATACTAACCATTGGTCTATAGCACTTTTTGAACAATTTTGTTGTACACTTGAAATCAAAAAGAGAAAAATTATAATGTAATACACTTTTCCCATGGCTACAAAATATGAGACCTGAATTCAAATATCAATGAGATGTTATTAAACTCCACACACTAAGGTTTAAAACAAAACAAAACAAAAATCCCCGAAACTTTATGCACAAAAACCCCTAGAAAACAGAAAAGGGGTAAAAAGAGACAAGCTTCAAGAGAAGAAAATATGCATATAACATACAACAGACATAAAATAAAGGGAGAAAATGAAAGATCTCAAATTTGTTTACTGATATGTTACTATAACAACTAAAACGTGATAAACTACTCATACGTGAGGTCTAGTCATGACTCATCACGGCTTTACAATGCATATTTTGGAATGCATGTAAATTAGAGTTAGAGACATACTAGGAATTCTGGGCTAGATATATGTGTATATGACAGTCTACTGAAATAGAAACCAATTTATAAAGTGATATGAAAAGCCTTTACATAGAAGGTTGAAATTTGATAGCACCTGTGGTAGCCACTTTTCCTAAGTCTGAAAATTCAGGAAGACAGTATTCCCCTAAAATCTTGGGGTTTATTGTATAGTAAAAGCTTTTTGAGGCCAAAAATATTATTCTAAGGTCCTCTTTGCATCAGTTACACTTCATTTTCCTTCAAAGCCTTAGATGTGAACTGAGTTTCAAATTTAGTTGCATGTGGCAAGTCTGCAGTTCATTTACATTTTTCATTAACCAGAACAAAAACTCAAGTCTTTCACTGTATAAGACTTTGTATCACAAAAGAAATAATATGCAAATATTTGCTTTCCATCTGTAGTGCACAGTAAAGATTTAGCTGCCCTACTGCCACTCAGTGTCTCTTAAGTCCAGTTATGGATCAAGAACAACCCTGTCTCCTGCAAGACAAAAATAAGTACCTAAAATTTGAATAAATGGGACAAATGAAGGGTCAATAAGCAGAATTGCTGTAATATACTGGTAAATTCCTTTTGGAATTCCATGGGATAACTATAGTGAATGCTTCTTCCGTTACCACTAGCTAGCATATAAGAAATGTTTACTCTGCAAAATTAAAAGGTCTAGAAATAAACGGGAAAGTCAGAGTCTGATGCATTGTATTAGCCCAGAACTGTTTGATGGCTGCAAAACAACAGGAAATGAAAATGGAATAGCCATTACAGCCTTTACTGCCATGGCACATTACGACAGACAACAGCACACAAAGCACAAACCGTTTAGACACCAAGTAAAAGTCTGCCAAAATCCTGTTTTACATGTAACAGCTCTTGCAGTCAAAAGCCAAATTATACTTGGCAAGTAAGTATGGGGAATTTTTCAGTACAAAGATTTGTAATATGCAAATGCATAATAGTAGCTGTGGTGATCATATTTTAGGGGGGTGTGTGTGTATATACATATATATAAATACTATTTGGTCCAAAACTAGGTATTATTTTTTTTTATTAGTAAAAGCTACAAGTGCAAAAATACATTGTTACTTTCTGTGCTGAAACTGCTGTAATACAGATGAAAACTAATTAATTTGGTATATTTCCAACACACATTTCTCACAAGATGCACAAATCAACTTCATTTTTCATGACACAGCAATCACCAGCAGAAAGCAACACTTGCTCACACATCCCATACAGTAACTACATAAAAACAGTTTAAAATGTCAGGAATAATCAGTATTTTATGTAATGCTGCCATTGATAACTGTTTTAAAGTGGCATTTGTATAAAAACCAGGTTTGACAGAGAAACAGAAGAAGCTTCAGAAGACAAAAGGCAATTCCTTTTTACCAATTCACCTGAAAGTTTTGACTCAGACCCAAGAAAGTGTCTGAAAGGATCCCATTACCAAAAACATTTCTCAGTGAAGAAGTGTCCTGCAAACAAATTTGGAAAATCCATGTTTTACTGGATTGTACACATTGAAAACTGCATTACAAAATCCAGGCTAAGAACTTACCAAGATTTGAGTAGTAACTAGTCAACTTAATGACTTAAAAATTGCTCGTAGTTTATCAGCTGCTATACTGTAACTTTAAAATAGAATTCTTTTTTTAAAAATGGTTTTTAACTTAGCAAAAGTTTCTTCACGTGGTCTATCAAATTAAATAATTAATTGTACCAGTACTACAGCTTCTGTTAAACTTTTATCTTCCTGTATTCCAACTAGAATAACCTTTAATCATGGCTGAAGGTCATCTTCACCAACTCACGGGAGTGTTCTGTACTATACTTATTTGAAATTTAAAGACAAGAAATCTCTTACAAACTCATAAGGCTGAATCTTGACTTAAAGGGGTTTTGCAGTGGTTTTTGGAGGACAGTCAGATCCTTTGTCTTACCCTACCTACGGAAAACCACAGCTTCTATTGTAGCAGTATGAGTGTAATTTATCCTCAGCTTCACATGAAAATCTCATCACTGTAGTTACCAGCTTTCCCCAGTTTTGCCCTGGCATAGCAGACTAAAAAACACAAAACCAAAGCACAATTCTTTTTTGCAGTCCAAATTTTTATTATTATGAAAAGCTTCCAAGTCTATTATATCCATATTCTCTTCTGCAGAGACATCAGGGTCAGGCCCATAGTAGGCACACAAATGTAAGGATTGTTTAATATAATTTTATTTCATCACCTATCCAAAAGCATTCCAACCACAGCAAAATATATTTGAGAGTTTATAAAGAGGGAACTTTAAGCTTTCTCTGCTGTAATTTACTATTTCTAAATGCAAATACAGAAATGTAATAAAAAGAGGTAGAATGCATAAGAGAGTGAACCACTACTTTTCAATAGACATCACGGCAACTTCATAGACTAATGAAAACCAGTTCTTTGTGCACTCACACTCGGATTGAAGAAAGCTTTACCTTCCTTGGGGCCAAAAGACCTCTTTGGTATCTGCAGAAAACAGGAAACTTTCCTTCCCATTGTTTCTGTCCTGTCTGACTATTGTAACAGTTCAGTATAACTAAACATGGGAAAAAGTCCCTTTATTTCCTGTGAGGACAACCTCATAGCATATGGGAAGAAATTAACACACTCATACAGAATATAACTGCCAACTTCCAGGCATTATTCTTAATAAACAGGATCTCATGCAGTGTCAAAGAGATAAATGAATGAGGGGTAACCTTCAAGTAAATGAAAATAAAAGATATTGCTATCAGGTCTTCATTCTCCTGCCCCTGTGAACATAACAAATGCTTCCAGGTATATTACAACGTGTTTAAATGTGGCAACCGCGTCCGATTAATTCTGTAATTTCCATTCATTAATTCCAATATTATTATTAATGGTAATTATGTGTTGTTTTGTGTAACTGAACTACAGAATCAACATCTTATTAGAAAACAAACCTTTCTACTTAGAGGAAACAGCAGACACAATCCTTCTATTTAAGAGGTCTCCTCTGTAATTCTAACCCACAGAAAGATCTGAACTCTGCCAAAACAGGTTCTGTTTTTTTTTTTTTTTTCTGGAACGGGTTGCCGAGACGAAGTCGTGGATGCCCCATCCCTGGAAAAGTTCAAGCCCAGGCTGGACAAGGCTTTGAGCAACCTGGTGTAGTGGAGGGTTTACCTGCCCATGGCAGGTGGATTGGAACTGGATGATCTTTGAGGTGCCTTCCAACCCTAAACATTCTATGATTTGATGATTCCGAAAGTATTTTTAGGATTACAAAGAAATCTATAACTTGCCACTTTCAAAATGTTAAATCAGTCACATCATCTTGAAAACCTGGAGGTCTCTTTTACTGGTAAACTTGAGATCAGCTAAAGACAGCTCACATTTTGCTGTCTTTAATTACAAAATTCTCAATTATCTCTTGATAATTATTGAAATCTCATATTTTATCATAACATAAATGAAAACAAGCAGACAATAATCAAATGCACAGGTAATGGCATTTTCACACCTTATAACGGCTACACTCACTTCAACCGCTCAACAACATAGTTAACTTCTGGGATCAGGTGGCACCTAATTTAACATTGCAAAAGCCAGTGAGGCCTGTCCTCCTAACACAAATACTACAACATGAGGAAATCTCATCACATACTTGACATGTTTCAAAGGGTCTTTTTTGTGTGCTTTGTCGTTTTTAGAACCAGTAACCATCCTCTCTTCCTTTTCTACCTTGTTCATGCATTTTTTTCTTCATTTCCAGTATTCTCTCACTCCTATTTCCAGAGCACAGTTTCTCCTGTAATCTCACACTTCTCATTCTTTGCTTCTCATTACTGTTGCTGACTACTTTTGTCCTTCATTGAGCCCTCCTTACACACCTTTTCCTCATACACTGTTTCACACTGCAAAACAGAATGGTGATAAGGAGAAGCAAACAGCAGCAAACTACAACTCATACTTCCAGCATCTTCCTCAACCTCTAAAAATACCACTTTTGATATTTAAAGGTAAACGAAGAGAGGAAGGCAGGGACCAAGCAAGGTGCTAACTACACTTTCCAAAGAAGGATAAGCAGAATTCTTTAACATCTTTTAGCACAAGAAAAATCGTAATTCAGTACCTCAAACATCTATTACACACATTTGAGGGTTTTAATTTTTACTCTCTGAAAACTAGTGTGCAAAAGATTAAGAAACTAGGGTGAAGATCAATGATACTGACACCAGAATTCATCCCAAAGGAATGTGAAAGATGATCAGAAGTATGAAAGGGCTTTCATAACAAGAATAATTAGACTTGGACTTTTAACAAGAAAAATAGTGACGCAAGTACTTCGTGAATTTTTCACACAGGACATTTAAAATAAGCAAAAGGAACTATTTTGTGGGAAACACATCCAGAAGTTACATGTGCCAAAAAAATACAAACTGTAAAAGCATAATGTAGGCAAACTCAGAGATTACTTAGTTTGCATCCAGGCTCTACATCCACAATCTCCAGTAGAGACAGCCCCCAAACCACTGGTGCCTGAAGTTAGGAAGGATACACGCTCCTTAAGCAATGCTACTAGCCACCATTATAAAACAAAAATAAATTACTGTGATAGACCTATTACTAAATGTATCACAGCAATTCACAGGTTCCTTCCAATACCTCTCATTTTAGGTCCTTGTCTTATACTTCAAGTTCATTTTTAAGCAGTATTTTATAAGCTTTCAGGAACAAAAATCAGCAGGCACTGGAAGGAAGGAAGCAGCTATCATTACAAATTTAGAGCGGCCATTTTTACAAAGGCATTCTATGAATCAGGATGTATTTACTGCCTTCCTGTTTTATATGGCTTCTGCAAAATAACTCTCCCCCAACAGACAATAAAAGGATAAATAGGAACTAGTCAGTGATGAACATTTTACAAGCAACAAAACACTAACTCTACGGGTACGTCCCACTTTTCCTTCCCTCTACCTCGTAAGGCTTTGGTATCTTTTTAATGAAAGCTATGCTTACACACTGCAGAGCTTCAATTGCTTCCATGTCTGTGTAAGTCTCAAATGCCTCTGTGACTCTTAAAGCAAAGTCCTTTCACCACGCTCACGCTACAGAATCCAAGGATGTTGTCTAAAAGCATCCTGTCATATGGTGTTTCTTCTAGGCATCTGGATACACCATATGCTTGAATTCCTTGGGTAAGGTAACTTAGCACATACTAAGCAATAAAATCAAGTGATTTTCCAGTCCTGTTACACAAATTCATAGCATCCCAGAGATCAATCACTTTGTTATAGAGTACATCATTTCAACTTTATAGCTTTGTGCTTTTAGTACCCAATTTTTTTCAAAATGTCACAGTAGGGATTAAGAAGTAAAAACATGGCCAATTAAGTTTACAGAAGAACCTGAGAACATCCTGAAAGTCTATTAAGGGCCAGGGAAGAGAAATCTTGCTTACCATTCTTCCCTTTTGTATCTAGTACTTTCTAGCTTATTTCAATAACATAAAATGGGAAGCTGATGATTCTTATGGTCTCTTTTGTTAAAGAATATACAAACTAATGAATTATTTCAGGAGTTGCTCCACTTTCATGCTGTTACATAGTAATCAGTATTTAACTTAACTCCCAATCTGTAATTTTTAGCTGGGCAACAACATAAGAGCAGCTTCGCTTTAAATGCACATTCATCATGTTTAGAACTGTCATGCTTTTGGGAGTGGTGGACAGTGAGGACACAAATATAGACAATCCAGGGTTTGCCACCGGACATGTCTCAAAGTGTTTCATCTACTTTACCAGTTTGTGCCTATTACGAGGTAGTCTTTCCCATAAGACACTTGGCTACCAGACTTGCCCCTCACCATTTGCCAGCAAACTCTTCCTAAACAAGCCCCAAGATACAGGTCTCGGAAAGCTTTCTTTAAGCACAACTTCATGAAGTTAGTAAAGCAAAAAAAACAGGCTTTTCAAAAAAAAATGGACACTTACAACAACTACAAGTACAAACACAATTCTAGCCCAAGTGAGAAAACTCTGGTAGTTTAGCCTTCCTGGCTTACAGTTCGTGAAATATGCCTCAGCCTTTTCAGCTGGGGACTCAGAGGTCACAGCCATGCATATATTCCAAGCGCCACCTCCAGATTTGTCTCTCAGACTGCTGACTACATGACACTAGTTATTGTCCCTCAGCCAGCCAGATCTGGCCAGGCTTCAAGCTCTGACCAGCCACTACCCAATTATATTTTCTCAATTGCTTTTTGTGGTGCAAATAAAAACATCCTTATTATCTACCATAAGGATGAAGTCCCAAGTATAGAGAATTTCCCATGGCCCAGCTCATATCTAACCAGCTACAATGAATCCACACTATTCAAATTGATTTATATCCCTGATGGAGCTCTTAATACCTCATCTTTAAATATCTCAGAAGACACCATATACACACCTCAAGCAACTCAGCTCTCCAATACATTACCACATTCCTGATGAGATAGCCTGTAACACGTTACTAACATGGATACTCAGTAGGGCAACGAGTTATTTTCTGAGACTTGTCCAAAAGCACTCTGTCTCCACTGATGCTCCTCTATCCCATCACATTTGATTTAGGCATAAGGAGTCTGGGATGGTTAAGTCAACATGTAGGAACACATTCATCCATCACTCCAGGAATGACTCCATTTAAATAGCCTGAGAAATTATCAGTATATTTCCCAAGGCAAGTTATAAAACCCTTATTTATTGTAAATTCACTTGTCAATTGATACTGGTCACTTGCTCTAGCTGTTGTAATAGACGAAAGCATATTTAGAAAGCAAACATATCAATATATAGAAAGGATTTAAACTTCAGGTGCAAATATCAGCAGCTACAGTCAAATTTCATTTTGAAGGAGAATACATATAAAACTTCCCTAGGAAGGTCAAGGAGTAGATTATATATTCTGCTCCATTCAGCAAAACATTATCAATTTGTCAGGAGGCCTGCACCACACAAATGACACTGAAATATGGAAGGCCACCCTACTACATCGTATTACTGTTCTTTCCACTATTCTTCAGTTCTAGCTATTACTCCTACCCATTCCTCTACACTAAACTCATGCTCTTCAGTCTTGAACTTGAAAGCTCATGACGTATGCCAGATGACTTGGCAGTCAGGCTGCCAAATGCACAAAGGAGAATCAGGAGGTCTCATGGGGCCTAAAATAAGTGTCAACCCCTAATATCTCAGTTCTGTCCCCACAACAGGACAAATTCAGCTGTTAACAGTCTATGAGAGAATCACAGGAGCAATAAAGCTTGCATAAAACGAAGATGGCTTTGAGGAATTATCCTTGCAGTTTCTCAAACATTTTACTTAGACAACCATTCCTCTAGCATCAATTATATATAAAGGGAAAGGGCTGCTTTGCTGTCAAGAGTACTGAACTGGGAATCAAGATATCAGATTATATTTTTGGCTTTGCCACAAATTTCCACTGGGACAAAAAAAAAAAAAAAAATCAAGATCTGTCTCTAAGTCTTCCATTTGTAGAACTACTCGGATTTGATTTATTAATGACAGCAATGCACTGAGAGATCTCTGAATAGAAAATATTACAGAAGTGCCAGGTTATCTGTTTCCAGAGCAAATATAATACAGTTGGAAAAAAAAATAAATCTGTGTATCTGAGTTTTCTCTTGGATTTTTAATATTTGTTTGCTGAACAGTATAGCCTGGCCATTTGCACTGCAATTTCAGAGGATAAAGGAAACAAAGTAGAGATGCTACCCTGAAAAATTTGCTCTCCTGAAGAGCTGAAACTTCAAATCGGTTTGTCTTTTTCCCCATCATACCAATAAACTGCAAAATTGATGAGTCATCCATGTTGGACAGCACTTCTAGAGGTTATCTAGCCTAATTGCTTGAGCAAAGCAGTGTCAACTAGCACAGGTTACACAGTCTTGCCCATTGAGCATTGAACAAAATAAGGACATTCCACAGCCACTGAGCAACCTATCTCAGTTTTTTATCATCATTATGGTAAAGAATAGTTTTTTCCCCTCACATTGAGTTGGAATTTCCCATTTTCCTTTGTCTCTCCTTCTTCCACTACATCTCAGAGGTGTGTGGCTTCATCTTCTCCATATCTACCCATCAGGGAGTTGCAGACAATAATAAAAATTCCACTGAGCCTTCTCTTCTTAAGATCTAAGAAATCTTGCTCTCTCAGCCTCTCTTTGCAGTAATATGCCTCAGGCCCCTCCTCACCTTGCTGGCCCACCACTAGACTTACTCCAGTAGGTAAATTTATTTCTTGAACTCGGGAGCCCAAAATTTGGTTCATAAAGGTTTCACAACCATAGAGCAGTGGGTAAGGAATCACTTCCCCTGACCTACTGGCAACACCCTTACTAAAACAGTCCAGAATGCTGACTGTTTTCTGCACTGCAAGAGTGCAATGCTGACTGATGTTCCAGTTCTTGTTCACAATCACTCACGGAGCCCTCTCTGAAAAGCTGCTTCCTAGCCCCCAGATTGTACTGGTGCACAAGGTTATTGCATTCCAGGTGCAGGACTCTGCATTTGCCTTCCCTGAACTTCATGAGGCTCTCGTCAGTACTGTCAGTACTCCAGCCTGTTGAGATCCATCTGATTGCTCAAAGTGTACCTTCTTATCCCACCATCCAGAACATTACTGAGGACATGATACAGTACTGGTTCTTGAGAGACACTGCTCATAACTGGCCACCACTTGTACTTTGCGTTGATGAAAACTGTCCTTGTAATCTAACAGATCTACCAGCTTCCCGCCCACCTTACTGTCTATTTATCCAGTCCAAAATGGTAAGATCTGGATGTAAGGATATTATGCGAGATCATGCCAAAGACTTTTGTTAAATCAGGGTAAATTAGTACTCAGAGCTCTCACTAAGTTCACTGAGACAGGCATCTCTTCATACAAGGCAATCAGGTTGATCAGGCATGATTCACCCTTGACAAACCCCCAGAGGCTGCTTCAATCACCTTCTTTTCAATCAGCTGCCTGGAAACTGTTTTGAAGATGATTCACTGCATCACCTCCCCAAGGACTGAGGTGAGGCTGACGAGCTCACACTTCCCCAGATCCTCTTCCTTGACCTTCCTGAAGTGAGGTTTGACATTTGTGTTTTCCCAGTCACCATGAACTTCTCAGATTGCATCCTCAGATCCATTCCATATGATCTTGGACTTGCATATATCCAATTGCCCTAAGTACTTTGTAACTGTGCCTTCTACTGTAGGCAATGACACATTCTCACAAAATCTGCAAGTAAGCTTTGAGAGGCCTAAGGGAAACCCTTACAAGTGAAAACTCCAGAAGTAAAAGAATGGAGTAACTCAGTCTTTTCTATGTCTCCTTTTGACAAGGCTTCCTGCCCCAGTGAGCTGTAGGCATACACTTTCCTTAGCCTTCCTTTTGCTACCAATGTACTTACGGAAGTTCTTTCTGTTGCCCTTCACATCTCTAATCTTACTGTGAGCTGAGCTTTGACTTTGCTGTCTCCAATCTTGCATGACTTTACATTCCTCCTGAGTACTCCTGTCACTAAGCTCTCTCGAGTCCCACACCAATGCAACATAATCTATTCACCAAAGGCAGTGATTATCCTGCTCAGTCCAAAACAGAAAACTGAAGCAATATGCACGTAGTTCAGAATTAATGCAGACGTAGTTAAACAAAATTCCTAAAAAAGAATATGCATGAGTACATAGGTATACAAAGTTATTCAAGATGCATATCCTGGGCTGCATCAAAAGGAGCGTGGCCAGCAGGTCGAGGGAGGTGATTCTGCCCCTCTGCTCTGCTCTCGTGAGACCCCACCTGGAATACTGCATTCAGCTCTGGAGTCCCCAGCATAAGAAGGACATGGAGCTGCTGGAGCAGGTCCAGAGGAGGGCTGCAAAGATGATCAGAGGGCTGGAGCACCTCTCCTATGAAGACAGGCTGAGAGAATTGAGGTTGTTCATCCTGAAGAAGAGAAGGCTCTGGGGAGACCTTCTAGCAGCCTTCCAGTACCCAAACGGGGCCTACAAGAAAGCTGGAGAGGGACTTTTTACAAGGGCATGTAGTGATAGGACAAGGGGCAATGGCTTTAAACTGAAAGAGGGGAGATTTACATTAGATCTAAGAAAGAAATTATTTACATTGAGGGTGGTGAGGCAGTGGAACAGGTTGCCCAGAGAAGTTGCGGCTGCCCCGTCCCTGGAAGTGTTCAAAGCCAGGTTGGATGAGGCTTTGAGCAACCTGATCTAGCGGAAGGTGTCCCTGCTCATGGCAAGGGGGTTGGAACTAGATGATCTTTAAGGTCCCTTCCAACCCAAATCATTCCATGATTCTATACTTGTATAAAAAGGTAGAGCCTAAATTATTCTAATTATTAACCTAAATTATTACCTTATTCAAGTCTATATTTCATTCATGGGTAGCCTAATTCCTTTTCTAACAGGGACATAACACACAGACACATGGTTATAGCCTTCTACAGACCAGTAAGTTGTCCCCACCAGTATCTTACGTCAACTATAGCAAGTTTGGATTAGTTTATTTTGGCCAAAATACAGTTCCTCTTAGTTTCCAATGTGAAGAATTTCTCAATTCCTCCTTTAGTGTAATACTGTTACTAACTTTGAGTTCGTCTTTTCTGACAAAATTGTTCTTCATGCTAATCCTACCAAAAAATACAAACCAACCTTGGAATGCATAGTTTCAAACACCTGGTGTTTTAAAATGGTGACCAAAATTACTACTGAAGAGAGTTGAAAAATATGTCTCCGTAAATATTTAAAATCACTGCAAATGGCATACTATTCAACAGGGTTAGGCTGCATGGAGTAACTTAAGTCTGAACATATTGATTGATGGTCCCCTCCAAGTAGTCTCTTCTAAATTAGCAGCTCACATTACAAACTTGTGAAATATATGTGGCAGGAGAGTTAGTACTGAGTTATAAGGCAGAGCAAAGGACTAACTGGAACACTGCAAATATGATGACATTTATAAATACAGATAAATCAAGAAGTTGTACAACACCCCTAAGCATATCATGGTACTCAGCATGATACATCTTAGTCTACAATAAGTCTCCGGAACAGAAAAGTTTCTTAAATGTTATGAAGCAAAAATTCCTCCTTTCAGTATTTTAGACTCTTCACTGACCAGCTAAACAAACCACCTTTCTTCTTAACGAGCAGTTTTTCACAATATAGGCTAAGTACATCTGAGAGCAGTAAGAGGAAATTCATGGAAAAGTATGGAATATCTGTCTATAGGTGCAGTATAATTCCCTACACTTCTAAAGAAGCTAATACGCATGCTTGAAAACTCTTCTGAAAAACAAAATCACAGAATGTTAGGGATTGGAAGGGACCTCAAAGGATCATCTAGTCCAATTCCCCTGCTGGAGCAGGACCACCTAGATCAGATCACACAAGAACGCGTCCAGGCAGGTTCTGAACATCTCCAGAGAAGGAGACTCCACAACCTCTCTGGGCAGCCTGTTCCAGTGTTCTGTTACCCTTACTGGGAAGAAGTTCTTCCTCATGTTTAAGCAGAACCTCCGATGTTCCAGCTTATATCCATTTCCCCTTGTCCTGTCATTGGATGTCACTGAGAAGAGCCTGGCTCCATCCTCATGACAGTCACTCTTTACATATTTATAAACATTAATGAGGTCCCCCCTCAGTCTCCTCTTCTCCAAGCTAAAGAGACCCAGCTCCCTCAGCCTTTCCTCATAAGGGAGATGCTCCACTCCCTTAATCATCTTTGTGGCCCTGCGCTGGACTCTCTCAAGCAGTTCCTTGTCCTTCTTGAACGGAGGGGCCCAGAACTGGACACAATATTCCAGATGCGGCATCACCAGGGCAGAGAAGAGGGGGAGGAGAACCTCTCTTGACCTACTAACCACAACCCTTCTAATACACCCCAGGATGCCATTGGCCTTCTTAGCCACAAGGGCACATTGCTGGCTCATGGTCATCCTGTTGTCCACCAGGATCCTCAGGTCTCTTTCCCCTGTGCTGTTCCCCAATAGTTCAGTCTCCAACTTGTACTGGTACATGGGGTTGTTCTTACCCAGATGCAAGACTCTACACTTGCTCTTGTTGTATTTAATTCAATTTCTCCCCGTCCAACTCTTCAGCCTGTCCAGGTCTCTCTGAATGGCAGCACAGCCTTCAGGTGTGTCAGCCACTCCTCCCAGTTTAGTGTCATCAGCAAACTTGCTGACCATGCACTCTATTCCCTCATCCAAGTCATTGATGAATATGTTGAACAATACTGACCCTTGAGGGACTCCACTGGATACAGGCCTCCAACTGGACTATGTCCCATTGACCACTACTCTCTGGCTTCTATCCTTCAGTCAGTTCACAATCCACCTCACTGTCCAATCATCCAGACCGCACTTCCTCAGTTTAGCTGTGAGGATGCCGTGGGAGACTGTGTCAAACGCTTTACTGAAGTCAAGATTGACTACATCCGCTGCTCTACCATCATCCACCCACTGGCTGATGTCCTCATAAAAGGCCATCAGGTTTGTCAAGCACGACTTGCCCTTAGTGCAGCCATGTTGACTGCCCCTAATGACCCTCTTATCCTTGATATGCCTAGAGACAGCACCAAGGATAAGTTGTTCCATTATCTTTCCAGGGATGGAGGTGAGGCTGACTGGTCTATAGTTACCTGGGTCTTCCTTCTTGCTCTTTTTGAAGACCGGAGTGACATTTGCTTTCCTCCAGTCCTCAGGTACCTCTCCTGTTCCCCACAGTTTAGCAAAGATGATGGCAAGTGGCCTGGCAATGACATCTGCCAGCTCTCTCAGCACCCGCGGGTGCATCCCATCAGGACCCATGGATTTATGAATGGCCAGGTTGCTTAAGTGGTCCCTAACCAAGTTCTCATCAACCAGGGTAGACTCCTCCTCTATCCTGACTTCCTCAGGAGCCTCAGGGGCTCTTCAGGATAGCCTCCAGCAGAATAGACTCTGCTTTTCGCCACTGTCATACCTTGCATGAACTCTGTGCTCAGCAAGCAGAGATGCAAACAATCTTTCTTCCTAATCCACTCCATAAAGCAAGTATTCAACCTTGGGGGTGGGGGCTACAAAGAAATAAATAGCTTTTAAGCAGTTAACCTTACTCTGATAAAGACCACAGGTGGTGCTATTGATATAGCCAAGCAAAGTCAAATAAGAATAGAATACCACATTCTCATTTTTTGTAACACTTACGCAAGTTAAAACCAGCAGAAATTGGAAGTGAATGGAAAAGATATTGACTTTCTATGGTAATTGTGTTTGCACTTCCTTTTGACTTTTTATGATGAAGTAGCCATAGAATGTTGGTTTTTTTTCCTGAAGAGAAAGGAAATCACACAACCTTATCAAAAAATGCAGCCAGCTAAAACCCTTCCCTTCCATTCATTTGAATCTCTTTTATAAAATATAAATGCAATTATTAAAACCATTATGAAGTCACTACTCATTACTGTAATTGAGACATACATATTTTCGAGTTGGACTTGATGACCCTTACCAGGTCTCTTCCAACTTGAGATATTCTATGGTTCTATGATATATACACATACACACAAGAACACCACACACATATTGTTATTGCATCAGACTACAGTCATAAAAGATCATTTTGAAATGGTTCTTTTGTGAAAGGCTCAACATCTGATTTCATCGTCTAGCATGACCATTTGAGGAGTTTCAAGGCAGGACACTAATCCTCTATTGCTGTTCAGTAACACTGAATTTGACTGAAGTTTACCTGGAGTCTCAATTACTATTAATCACTTGTCCAACTAATTAGTCTGTTCAACAATCAGAGCAATACCTATCGAGCCAAGACAAAGTAAAGGCTCAGTGTGGCAGGCAAGTACAGATCCTGATGAGCCACACAGCCACTGAGAAGGCTGGGCAATAAACCTTATAAACAAAATCTCTTTATACTCGTTGAAAAGCCAGGATTCAGCTTCCCTTAATAGGGCACACATTTAAAGAAAACAAACCCTTTTTTCACTTTAATGCAAGCGGAAGAGAGGGGAGAAGATAGTACAGTAGGATCTAACAGAATTAAACTAAGATTTGAGAGTTAACTGGCAGAAATGTATATATATTCACAGAAGAGACTATAGTCTACATAATAAGCTAGCTTTGTTCTTTCCTCCAGCTGCTTCAAAATCTAACTAGTCATCCCAGCTGAGGCCGTGGGGTTTTGGAAGGCTTACACAAGTGCTAACATCTGCTTCTATTCCCATCAACGTCAAATTTGTCAGAACACAAAACTGCACCAGAAAAACAATCCCCGTCATAGAAAAATAAACTCTACTTCCATGGATATCCCCTGAAGTACCAAGCGTAGCAGATGTATTACATTTCCAGTTTCTATTCCAAAGTAAAATTTATTTCCCAAAAATATATATACACATTTTTATATATTATTTTATATATGTATATACCTACCATTGTATCTAACCTATTTCCCTATAGTGTACCATACCTTCATGGCCTGGTTTGTCTTTACTGGCTGAACAGTCAGCGCAAAGCACAATCATAAAAACTAATCCTTGCACCAAGTTACAAGGTGACAAATTAAGCCAGCCACTTTTTGGCAACTCTTTACTCTTAAATAGTTTTTAATTTCTCAGCAACTCCTACTTACAGTTTTACTGTTCTCTTTACTACTACTACGTTGAGGGTTCAGGTGAGTACCCTGATTTATACATTAAATTAAACCTGACACGAAAAGATTAAGCAAATTATATATTGATACAGAGACAAAATTTTTTTAAAAAGCATCTTTACCATGAACACTCAAGTTAATACTAATTATTTGGTTACACAGCTGGATGACACAATAATTTCAGACAGTTTATTATTTAGACAGGAATTATATTTTAGACAATATAAATATTCACCAATTGTTGCTTTCTCTCTCCTCCAGAAAGTGCATTTTGTTAAAAAAAATTCTCCTCTATCCTTACAACTTCTCTTTCATAGGAAAACAAAGATTTTTCCATAAGAAGATAATATGATCACCACAGAGATCATCCAGCAGCAGAAAAATCCCAATTGCTAATCTAGCCAGCAAGGTTATCAACAGTGTGTAACACAAACCTCATACTGTTGCTCACTAAAGACTCCATTTGTAGACAGTTTTCCAGTTTTCAAAGACGTTTTAGCGCATTAGGTAAACTTCTCCATCACTAGATTTATTTCTTTTAAGAAATGCTAAACACTAACAAGAACAAAAACTCTGGTATTGCAATGACACTCCAAATGTTATAATGAAATGCCTGAAGGAAAAGCGTAAGCCTTTCTTCATAATTTCCTGAGTGTACCTCCTCCCTCCAACACTGCTGTGACTACTGGTGGACTTAAGTTTATCCACCTCGCGTATGTTTACATACCTCACTCAAATGGGCCCAGAATTGTTATTGCTTAGTTGTACTGATGTCTCAACATACTGTGCTACTATAGTTTATGACTGGAAGATTGAGAAGATCCGAAAGAATAATATTAATACAACCAGACCTTTCCACTCTAGATTTGATCTGTGATGAGTACAGATTAAAAACAATGTACTGTATTTACACAGCATAAAGCCAGAAAGAAGAGATGAATGAACTCACATGGGAATGACTACTCTGCTACATCTATCTAATAAAATTATGAATATATTAAATCTTCTGCTTTGCAATTAATAGCCTTGTAGACTTTTGACAGAATACACGAACCAAGCTGCTTCTCACTACACTGACGGTAACTGGAGGATGAAGAATCACAGAGGAACAAAAATACTTTAAATAACCAACCAGAAATTTGTCACGCTCTTTAATTCCAATATAAACTGAAGAATCTAAATAAATCTAAAATATAATAGACAGGTTTCCAGTGGAGGGAAACCAGCAAAGCATTCCCCATGTTGACAGATACCAACAAAGTCACTTCCTCCTCATAATCTCTCTGTTCTCCAGCCAGTCACAAGCTGTACCAGGCAAAGCCCCATTTCCCAACATGACTTCATCAGCAACAGGGGTCTCCTCGTCCACCACTCAAACAAATCAGGCCTATGCTTCACTTCTGCTCCTGTCTATGTTATGAATAAAATGCCCAGAGAAGTTGTGGATGCCCCCTCCCTGGAGGTGTTCAAGGCCAAGTTGGACAGAGCCTTGAGTAGCCTGATCTAGTTGAGAGGCGTCCCTGCCCATGACGGAGGTTGGATTAGATGATCTCTAAGGTCCCTTCCAGCCTATGCCATTCTATGATTCTATGATACTACCCATTGCGACAGCATAGTTTTGCCTCAGCCAAAGGGGTCGTGCCCGTTATCAATCCATTTCACAAGCTCTCAGAGTACTCAGGAAAATGAGTCAGGTGTGGTACAATATACCTTATGCTTCCACACAAGTCTTACTTATAAATTGCCCCTTTCCTATGCAAGAACCATTGACTGAAGGAAACAGAATTTTTCTGTTCCTTAATTTAACTGCCTCCTCAACAGGGCATACACACAAAATGGAAATTGCAGTTCAAACGGTGAAAAAACTTAGCTCTATTGCTCACCATTACTACATAAGTGCTAATGTACTTTTCCATATGAACCGTACACATCATAAAAGATTACATTCCATAACCCTGCAGAAGGAATAGGCTCTAACCCTGAAACCACAGTGTTTTTTTCATTTATCTAAGTGAATACTCTGTTCCTATTAACTACAGTGAAAACTACAGGTACTCCATGCAAACTGTTAGGAAGACTATAAACAGCTTCAGCTACTCAATCATAAAGGAAACATGGTTTCTACCACAATAAGCTCCACTGACAGTGTTAAGGTGACCTGGAAGCCTACCTCTTAACTTTTATTGGAACTTCAACCCCTCGGGCTGCCTCTATTTTAACAAGACATCCTGGAAAACAGGATAGGGCTTGGACAGAGAAACAGTCAGTGCTGGGACCCCACACTGTTGGTGTGGTCACTTCAGACTAGCTCTAGCCTAGTCCCAGGAACTGCACGCTCATTAGGAGCCAGATGTGCTCCTACAGAAAACCTTCCAGTTCACTTCCAGGCTGTGTGCGCCAAGACCACCTCGTGATGTGAAACAAAGGAAGCTGGGACAGTGTTTGTATCGCAGAAGAGCTGGTCCTAGGACTGATAATCGTTTTAAGAAAAAGAAAGGGAACCATAAGCCTGGGACACCTAAATGAGAGGATCAAGCCTCCAGACCAAGAAGTAACCATAGGAACAAGTACAATGATGGTTTTGATGGATTATGTAAAATAAATGTGACGTCTCCATACTGGCCCTAGTCCAGAAGCCCTCATAAATCCACCACCACAGCTGCTCTCAACAGCAGTCCCAGCAGCTAGGCCAAAGGAAAGCTCAGAAGTTCTTTCCTCAAACGAAGGCTGAGGTACAGTTAAAATGCATGACATTTCCCTGTGAAGGATTCACATCTATGAACTGTCACTTGAACCCTGTTCACAACCATTAATGAGTATGAAAAACTTGACGCAGAATCTGGTATTCCACCTCCAGCCCTTCTCCCTTTCTCCATATGATTTATTTAGATCATTTTGATGCAAACTGCAAAAAGACTTATTACTGAATTCAATATTTGGATGCAGCTTGAAATATATACAGTCTGCTCTTTAGAAGGCGCTGAGCACTTACTGCTTGAACACCAATATCTGTTATGTCTTAAAACTGTAGAGACCAAAATTAAAGATATTACAAACTCTTCAAATTTGCTGAAATGATCTAAGACTCTGACATACACCGAATTTGGGACTTAAGACACAGAACTGAAGAATGTTCCCTTAGGATAAGTATTTTTTTTACAATAGGTGAAATCTGATTGTTAAATGGAAGCAAGTAAGCCACTTTCTCAAACACACGTTAAACTTTTTTTAAAAAAAATAGAAAACACATTGGATCATTTACCATTTTTCATGGTTCTGCTGAGGATAAACATATGGAGAAAATAAGCTACTCTGTAGATCTTATTTCACTCCAGTGCCTGTGCTTTTATTCTCCCTGTCACAGCCAAGTTGAGAATTTCCTCTTTCATGATAAGCAGAAAGTTCACAGATCTCAAGGCAGCAAAGCAGGAAGTTTGCTGTTTCAAGGATTTCCCCTCTTCAATGGGACAGGAGAGAAAAGTATGAGGGGGCTACCATGAAATTTTTTGCAAACTTAAGGAGCTGATTAGGACATACTTATCTCGACAGGGTCCAAAAGCAACGCTACCGAGACCATGCACAAACGAAACACTGCCCGCATCTGTTCTGTAATAATTTGTCACTTTGGCTTTTTGAGAGCGTGAAAACTCCTGCCTTTCTGATTAGGGTATTACCTGGCACAAAGAATCCTTTCAACAATGATAGCCTGATGCAGAAGGAAGCTAAAATTGCTGCAACACAGCTCTCACCAGAACATGCTACCTTCCCAGCTGACCCCGTATCACAAGACAGGAGTGAATACCACATGTGGCCGTAATGCCAAGCAGCTGCTGCACACCAGCACCCTCTGTCCTCCTCCTCCTCCTCCCCCCGCACCGCGGGGTTTCAGGGACCAGCGCAAGTAATGGAACTGCGGGGCCCTGTAACGAACACAAGCCCCCACACCCAAGGCAAACCCAAACGCATTACCCCCTCCACCTCCATGCCCGGAGAAGTGAGATCATCCGTGCTAAAGTGAGATCACCGGTGCGGGCTCCCCGAGGAGGGCCGCCGGGGGCGGGGAGGGGGGAAACACACGACCCCTCCCCAGCCATTTCAAAACCTGTTACTTTTCCTCCCTTTAAAGCAAAAGCGGCCGCCCCGCCACCGCTCGGGGCGGAAAACCCTCTGCCGGCTGGGAGCCCCGCCGTCCCGCGGCGGCAGCAGCCCGTCCCGCTCCCCGCGGTGCGCGCCGCCTTCCCCGCGCAGCACCGGGAGCGGGGCGGCCACGGCCGCAGCCCCGGGGGGTCGGCGGGCGAGACAAGCGGCCCCCACCCCCCCGCGCCCCTCCGCTCACCGACACCAGGAACTCCAGCGTGCCCACGTAGTCCCGCTCGGTCTTGAGCAGCTCATTGAGGACGCAGACGCGCAAGCGGAGCTGCTTCTCCAAGTCCCTGCCGCTTTCCCCCTTGCCTTCCCCTTTGCTTTCCTCTGTCATGGTGCAGCGAGGAGGGACGGTGCTCCCAGCCCGGCGCCTTTCCTGGCTGCAGGCAGCGCTGCCTGAGCGCCCCGGCACTGCGCTGCGGACAAGGACAACAAAAGACCCCGCTAAGTTACATAGCGGGGCCGGGCGCCGGCCGGTCCCCAGCCGCGCAGCAGCCTCAGCCCCTTCTCACCCAGCTCCAGCAGCTGCCCGAGGTCCGGAGGCGAGGAGTCACCCCAGAGCGTGCTCCTTTCCCGTCAGGAAGGGGACACAGCCTGGAGGAAACGAACGGTCACTGGTTCCCAGCTCGCCCTGTTAGCTGAGAGGTTGGAAAGCCTCTGCAGCAGCACAGACTTGGACATTAATCAAAAGCTTTGTATCCATGTGACTCCAACCCCTTTCCCCCCCCTCCCTTCGCTAAATCTCAGGAAAAAGGAAAGGAAGCAACTTCAGGGAAGATTGCGTGCCAGCAGCTGCCTGCTTCACACACGAGCTGCGAGCTCCAGTATGAGGCTAATTGGAGATCTCCAACAACGGAGCACAAGAATTATAAAAATGTCCCAGCAAGCTGGCTGGCCAGGGAATCAGCAGTTGTTTTTGTTTTGGTGTAATCATCGGTAAAAGAGCCATTTCAACTTCCCCTTCCACACCTTCCCACCAGACGTATATTAGAACGTATATCGCAACTGACATGATTAACAAACACGTGCTTTGATCCTCCTCTGAACAAACAGACAGCCGAGCATGGGCACGAGCTAAGCAGGTACAAACAGTACGTCCTACAGTAGGTACAGAAAAGTTCCTCCAAGATAAGGGGGTCTTAGGGGGTTTTTGTTTATTGAAACAAGGTGCTACAAAATCCCCAAGTTATACGGTTTTCCTGCCTGCATTGAAGTTCAGATTTGCATGATACGTTAAAAGAGTAAAAAAAAAGTAACTTGGTAACATTTTCAAACAGTTAGCAAAAAGTATATAGCTGCTTTATACAAGAAGAACTGATTTCTTGAGAACTGAAATCTGTCAGGACACTACCATGTGAATTTTGAGACCACTGTTGAAAGCTGAAGGTTTCTCTGGCTAGCTCTTCAATCTGTGCCTGGAGAGAAAATCCAGGTATTCAAAATTCCATATAAAAATATTTTTCTAAACCTGCAACATCCTAAAAGAAAGGAATAAAATGAAAACCAGAGTGTAAAACTCTTCCATAGCCACAGTACAAGCTGGGACAGCAAGAAAAGTTCTTACTGGGAGAGAATAAGCAAAGACATGAGTGTTCTGACAACTGGATATCATCTAGCTGTCTGCCTCAGACATCTTCTGGGAAATAGAGAATACAGTTTCCACAAGACTTTTCTCAAAGAGCAAAAATAAAAAAGCCTGTTTCTTTGAATGTATCCAGCTTCCTTGCATCCTCCCTTTCCCAAACACACACAGCTCCCTCGCATGAAACCTAGGCAAGAAGCAGCAGTTGCTGGGACGGGTTCTGCTATATGCATCCTGCTATATGCCTGAGAACTTGCCTGCTGACCTGCCTCAGTGTAGCTCTTTCCTCAGTGGGACACTAATCCGTTCCAAAAGCAGACACTGATTTTCAAGAAAATCAAAACTTCATGTTTTTAAGGACCTCACTCCCCTGCCAAATCTGGTTTAAATGGACTGATGGGTTGAAAACAGACCGGGGCAGACAAGCCAATGCAGTGCAGTCATTGAAGCTTATTTCCTTAGGAAAAAATAGACAATGTGTCTGATGATTAGCTCAAAACCTCTTCACCCTCTTGAGTGGGCTTCACCAGCGAGGCACAGAGCCAAAGTCTCAAAGCATTGTGGCATTGGCCCTGATCCTGTGGAGGAAATTAGGTGCTTCACACTTGCTTGTACTAGCACCGAGAAGGCTGATGCTATGGTGGAAAGGTTAAAAAAAAAAAAAAAAAAGGCAATCCAAACTCTGAGGAGAAGGACTTGGGAGTACTGGTGGACGAGAAGCTCAATATGAGCCGGCAATGTGCTCTTGCGGCCCAGAAGGCCAACCGCGTCCTGGGCTGCATCAAGAGGAGTGTGGCCAGCAGGTCGAGGGAGGTGATTCTCCCCCTCTACTCTGCCCTTGTGAGACCTCACTTGGAGTACTGCGTCCAGTTCTGGAGCCCCCAACATAAGAAGGACATGGACCAGTTGGAGAGGGTCCAGAGGAGGGCCACGAAGATGATAAGAGGGCTGGAGCACCTTTCCTATGAGGACAGGCTGAAAGAGTTGGGGCTGTTCAGCCTGGAGAAGAGGAGGCTCCGGGGTGACCTTATAGCGGTCTTCCAGTACCTCAAGGGGGCCTACAGGAAAGATGGGGAGAGGCTGTTCAGGAGGGCCAGTTATGATAGGACAAGGGGTAATGGTTTTAAAATAGAGGGAGGTAGGTTCAGGTTGGATATTAGGAAAAAATTTTTTACTATGAGAGTGGTAGAACACTGGAACAGGTTGCCCAGAGAGGTGGTGGATGCTCCATCCCTGGAGACGTTCAAGGCCAGGTTGGACAAGGCCCTGAGCAACCTGATCTAGTTGGAGATATCCCTGTTCCTTGCAGGGGGGTTGGACTAGATGACCTTTGAAGGTCCCTTCCAGCCCTAACCATTCTATGATTCTATGATTCTATGAAACCCCATGATGTTCTCAAGTGATAACCAGAAAAAGGATCCAGAAACCACTGTAGTAGAACACTGCGCTATTGTTTTCCCACTCCTAAACACATGTGGGTGCCCTTTCTCAGGCGGTCATAGCCAGATGCCTTGAACTAGTTAAATTTCCTGTCAGCAAGCATCCTCTTTCTTTTAGGAGACCAGCAATAAGGGACCACTACAGTTTTGGACATTCCCCTTTGCTCATGGTTTCGGCCACGTGCCATTAGTTGTCACAACCCACATGCACACTGACAGACTGAGGTGAAGGCTAAAAGAGACAGGAGCAGCAGCTTACTGTCTTTTTCTTCCTCATCATCTATAGCAGTAAGAATCCCTTCCCTTCGCATGTTTGTCATCTCATTGCCAGACCATAAAGCCGAGGCAATCCTTGTCCCAGTTTACACTCCTGCTGCCCTCACACAACTGATTCTTGCTCCTTCCTTCAGGCAGGCAGCTCCAGCTATTTGGGCCAGCAAAAGCGTTACTGACAACACAGAAGAAATTTTTATGACTCACTTAAGGCCACTGAACCCAGCAAAGCCCACAGCAGATGTGCAACGATAGGAAAAGCAGTTCTAAGTACCAGACACAATCTATGGAAAACATACGTGCGTACAAGCTTAGCCAATTTTACTGACAACCTGCTTGAAGTACTAAAGACAAGGGCAAATTACTCTTTTCCCTTAGTTTCAGGACAAAGCTGAATTGCTCCAACTGTAGTTTTCACTACACAAAATTGAGAAAAAAAAGAATAAAATGAAAGAAAGGCAGAGCATACACACGAGATGAAAAATTTTTCAGCCTGAACAAAATGTTTTAAGCAACTAAAGAGCAGATTTTACACTGTGATGTATCAAGGAACCTGACTAGTAGATAGCACTACCTGACTTAAATATAGAAACAAGTTATGTAAAACAGTATGTTGATTATGCTAGCATGTGAGAGACAGCAATTCTTGCTCCCTATGGGGAAAGCCACAAGTTTGGAGAAACTGAAAAACCATATTATTCCCATGGGATGCTGTAACTTTGGAACGCAGCAAAAACTATTTCAGTCCAAGGGTGCTTGAGGCCCAAGTTTGAACTCTATTTAAAGAGTCTTGTTGAAAAAAATATGGCACCACACAACTTTTGGCCTATTCACAAAACCACATAATTGAGGATGAATGGGACCGCTCAAGATCATCTAATCTAACCCCTCTTCTTGAGTAGGGTCACCTACAGCAAGCTGACCAGGGCAACAGGACAGGTTGTCCAGCCAGGTTTTAAGTATCTCCAGAGACGGAGACTCTACAGCCTCTGTGGGAAACCTGTGCCAATGTTTGACCAGTGTTCTACAGTAAAAAAGTAGTCTTCTCTGTGTTCAGATAGAATTTCATGTTTTTTAGTGTATGCCCATTGCCTCTTGTCCTGTTAGCAGGCACTACTGAGAAGAGTCTGGCTGCCTCTTCTTCATTCCTTCCCATCAAGCACTTAAAACATTGATAAGATTGCCCATGAACCTTCTCTCCAAGCTGAACAGTCCCAGCTCTCCCAGCCTCTCCTCATGTGTAAGATCCTCTATTCCCTTAATCATCTTCATGGTCCTATCTGATGACTCAGAACAAGTTTCCAGGTATTAAAACCCTTAGATATGACAGATGGTAGCAATTAAACTTCAATGATCTGCCATGACCCTTGTGTACTCTATGGGAAAACCACCTGGATTTGTTTCTATGTTGCTGCTGAGCAATGGCTATGAGTGCAAGATAGCTCCAGTACCACACATGAATAAAATCAAACATTCTGCAGGGCATATTATCTTGTGTCACAGCACTGTAAAGGACTCTTCAGTCCAGCTGGGAATTTAAAATTGCCTTCTTTTCAGAGAAAGCTGAAATACGTTTCTGAAGCTTTATCAATAGATGGGATAGCTTACTTTGCAGGCTGCTGACCAACACTGAAGACTTTTCTCTCTCCAAGGTTAGTTTTTCTTGATGTACAAAAACCAGGGACAGACTAACATGAGGCAGCCATTTCTACCACCCTTGTAGAAAAGGTTACTAGGGGTCCTTTTTCTGCAGGTGATATTGATAATGCAGCAATTTCTCCCACTCTAGCCTTCCTAAATGGTCCATGCAATGCAGAAATGGCTAGCAAAGCTAAAACTAGCCATTTTCCTGTAGCAATCTTCAGTATCAGAATTTACCAGAATTTTAAAAAAAGTCCCACATAAGAATTCTTAAGAGACCCATCCAAGAAACATGATTAACAAACAACACTAAAGAAGTTCGCCTGAATAAAAAGTTTGTTTACAGTTGGCTCTAACACCATCCTGAGGAGTGAAATGTTAATATGTACAGTACTAGCTGAAAACTGTTATGAAGTGTTGGAGGGTGAGTAAACCAAGGAGTTCACTTTCGACACATTGCTGTCTGCTCATTCACCACAGAGTTTACATTAAACCAGCTTTGCAGCCACAGCTTTTAAAGATAAGTCCTTATTTGTACAGAATGGACCAAAACAATCAGTTCTGTAGTCTTCCTTCATGGCATTTTTGAAGGAAGATGAAGGTACTTCAACCACAAAGACAGTTAAATGGCCCCAAGCACTGTAAGTTTATGGAGGCAACATAATACGATCATCAACGTAATGTTTACAGTGAGCCTGTATGATCAAAAGATTTCTGCAGGTTACTCTGAATACCAGCTAGTCCCCACAAAAAAACAGACTTTTTTACTTTCCAATGGACTTTGTCACACAGTTTTTCCACAAGCCTCTAACAATAGTGCACATCTATTTGCAAGGCTTTCAATCATTTTATTCCCATCAGCACAAGAGACACAGCAAACACCTGTAGGAAAAAAAGCCCCTTCACATTCAGCTTTTCTGAGTATGTAAAGAACTACTGCATGATCCAAATCTGATTTATCCAAAAATAAATCTGAAAGCATATATATAGACTATAAGAGAAGAGATTATTTGAAATTCACTTATAGGATTGAATGTGACTTTCCCTGTAAGAATCAATTGTACCTTTAAGAACTCCTGCAGCAAGAAGCCACCTAAGTCTTACAATGGCAAGTGATCACTACAGATGATTTTTCTTCAGAAGGCTATCTAGCATGAGCCAGCACATCTCCAGAACCTGGAGACAGGAGAACAGTTAGTTCACATAATTTGTGAACTTAAACTGGTACTAAAAGAACACGAACTAACACAAATGCATGGCAAGACCTCCTCAGGAAACTCTAATTAGCTCAGGAAGAAACTGACCTTACCTGGAGCCAGCATGACAAAGTAAAAATGGTCTCCATGAGGTTCAGTACCAGCTGAGTGTACCTTGATGGAAGCTATTCCAACTAAAACCTCACCTTATGTAATATCTGAGCAGAAGGACAGAATGCACAGCTGCAGACAATTACTCCACTCAGTTTCAAGAGGACATCTGATTACAGCTTCTTCACGCTATATATTTAGGAACCTTTTTAAAAACTGATAGGAGACTGAAACAAAATTAATTATAAACCATGAAAGTTGAAATAAGCTGAACACATTTTACACAAGTAATATCAAAAAACCTGTCACATCTTAGTGAGAAGTAAACCAAATTAACTTCAGAGCATACAAAGTCTTTCATGTCGCTAGCCAGATTTATATCACTCTGGATTCTCCATGGAAAAGAAACCATAACTGATCAATTAAAACAGTTTTTTTGATCTGCTCATGGGAGCTCTGCAAAACAACCAAACAGAGATTGAGGAGCAGGGCTTTATGTGGAAACAGTGACAGAAAAATAACCACTTCTTTGACTTTTGGATAACAAACAGTAAACCAAAATTTGATATGAAGGAAAGTATAATGAATTTAAATTTGGCTTACTTTAAGGTAAAAAGAAAAACCATCTTCTAATAATAAGAACCTAATTATGATCTTTCAGGAGAAACGTTAGCTGATGTACAGTGAGTTCTCCAAAGACAATAGCATGTTTATTTGTTTGTTTGTAGTTAATGAGAGGACAGAAACTCATCAATAAGTTTCCAACACTAGTGGCTGAACTATTATAAAAACATGCCCAACTATTCTGCAGTATTTAGAAGGTGGAAAGAACATTAGATTCATCAGCTGGTACAAGCTGTAAGACAGACACATCTGTATCTGACGTTCACAGGCATCAACACTAGTGGCTGAACTATTATAAAAACATGCCCAACTATTCTGCAGTATTTAGAAGGTGGAAAGAACATTAGATTCATCAGCTGGTACAAACTGTAAGACAGACACATCTGTATCTGACATTCACAGACATCCTTTATGCCTTGGCGAGTACGTGATATGTAGACTCGTTTGAAGGCGCTCTTTCACACAGCTTAAAGTACCTTTGATACATAAGGTCATTTTATCACATCTAAGTAAGAAACTTTTGTCCCTCAAAGTGCAAAGACTCACTACTGTTATTCCAAGGCTAAGACATTAAATATTTTGTTTAATAAAATCTTTGGTTTGCCGATCAAAAAGCTGTTTTTTTTTTCTCAAGTATATCTCTTGTACAATGACTTAGAATAGTTTTTTTCGTCTTGTTTCAAAGTGTAAAATTGATCAGTAATCTCTCTAGTCACTGCAAGTGCAGTGTAAGGTACCGTCAATACTTGTTGAAAATCTAAAATTAATCTTAAATTAAGCAAGGCTACTAATTTGGTTAAAAAAAAATCTGTCTTGCTTTAGTTGCTGGATGAAGTGATACAGGAGCCTCAAATATCAATCAATTGAAAGCCCAAGACAGAAAAAAAAAACCCAAAACAACAACAAAAAAACCCCACAAACCTTCATTCTTACTTTGTCAGAAATTATTTTTCATGCTCATAAATGTGTGTTTGAGAGAGAGGGTGGGGAGCAGGCAAGGAGAGGTAACATAAAGCAGATGTCCAGAAGCAAGCTATACATACATGTAAGCAGAACACAAGACATACTGGTAATACCAGCACAAAACAAACAGCATTTGACTGATCTCAGGATTTCCATTTTGTTTTGAGTAACTAATACTTGCACTATATCTCTTTGTCTCTGCCAGAGCAAGAGTAAATACAGACTGTTCAAGTTATGATATGCTATAAGGTATATGGCAGCTAAGCTGCTTTTTTCTCCTAGTTTCTTTTGCCATGCAGCAACTTGCATAGATAATAAAAAACAGCTGAGACACTGAGTTCACTGGTTAAAGTTGAAAGTACAGAACAAACTGCCATTATTCTCCAGAGGTTTAATGTTGATGATATCCAAAGCAGATATTTTGTATTTCCAACCCTTCAGAGAGTACAAGAGTGGAGAGACTAGTATTTTGAAACCATTCCAAATTAGAGGTTCAGCAAGATCCATCAGTCAAGAAAAGATAAACTTTAAACTAAACTGAAAAATTAATTTGAATTTTATTATGGTTGACGCATTTTCTTTATTAAGGACCTGAAAGAATGATAACGACTACAGAGAAATCTAAATATGTTCTTTCCTAGGTAGGATTGTTACTATCAGAAGATGAAGCTTCTGCCAAAATGAATCCTTCAAAAATCTTTTTCTATTAGAGGTTATTACCAGAAAAGCAGAGTAAGACTGGACATGCCCAGAAAGCATGACCAAATACACCAGAGTATTACAATATTCAGTTGCTGTAAGGTTTTTATATGAAGAACCAAAACCATTCCATTTGTAAAAGCAGGATTTTAAAAAAATCTGAATGGTAAGTTTACCACAGTGGCAACTTACTGTTTTATAGCAAGATATTTCACAGACAAACTATGATTTGTATGTTCTGATGTTCTCTGTTCGTTTGTCCAAACAGGGAACAAGCCAAAGCTCTGCAGTCCAAGCCATGTGCTTTACCCACGAAACAACATGACACAAGGTTAGATCATCAGCTGACATAAATCACTGTAATCTCATTAATTTCACTGACCATTAAAGACTCAAATGAATTATGGACTAGCAGTCTAACCCTACTTGAACTATCACCCATTTATTTTAGCTATGTACATGAAAAAGAAAGAACATATTACCATGGAGTTGCAGTAGTTATTTGGGAGCAGAAATGTTGCTATTTTACAACACGTTCCTAATATACTTTTCTTCTCTGAGAAGGTAGGAGGACAGGAAACATTAAAAACAAAGTAGAAAATCACTACCAAAAACATCTATGAACTAACGACAACACATAGATTCCTTCATAAATATACTGAGTTCTTAAACCATAAAAGAGTTACACATTAATATTAAATGTTTATGGAATACTTTAAATAAAAAATGATCATTCGCTCTGAGTCACTCTTTTTAACCTTCCCTTTCACTTCTACTTATCATAATAACATATATGACTTTAGCAATATATTCACATCATTTGCCTCTGGTGAGCTATAAAATGTCAACCATACCAGTAGAAATTTCTTTCAGGCAAGAGTGATTGAACAAGAATGTATAACTTTTTTTTAAAAAAAAAGACAAACTTCCTCAATCAGCTCCTCTATCTTCCAGAATTTTGACATATCACTTTAAAAACTGACAATTTACTTACGAAAATGAAGGTTTAAGCTGGAAACACAAAACTAATTTTATACTGTAGAAAGTGAAAAGATTCAGTATTATGCTTACTTCTACCTGAGTTTAACCTAAACACCTAGATCTTGCAGTCAAGTCATACTGACTAAACTCCAAACTTTCTTCAGATATTTTTTTTTCCCAGTTTGCTCATGTGCGACAACTTCAAAACTAAGTTACTTTGGGGGTAGAAGAATCTCAGCCTATCAGTAATCACATCTTTCCTCCTTGCTGATGTTCCTCCAGAAGCCTCTAATGCACAAAACTAGTATCTTTTGACCAAAATTTCTTCCACTTTTCCACAGTTTTCTGCACTGACTACACACTTCTGAGACTATTGTGTTTATTTTTCAGAAGCCTCTACTATGTAGATTTTTACCTGATCTTTGTGGTATGATCCAGGTGACTACCACTCAGGCATTAAGCAGCATGACTGAGATCTGGTAAATATTTATTCTCTTACCCTTCCTTTAAAGGAAAAGGCCTATGCTGTTGAGTGTTAAGGTTGGGATTAAAAAAATCACATACCAACACACCGATATTGCTATTTGTAGTGGAGGAAGGACAGTCAAAGCAACACACTTTGCACTTCAGGCAGAAACTAGTTAAGATAACATCAGTCTCAAATTTTGGGGCAAGTTAATTGCAACCCTTTGAGACTCTGAGGAAGTTTTTTTCTATATGCACAACTAATACTACAAGCATCTAAGAAACACTTTGGCTACGTAAATCTAGACTTTGAGGCTGTGTCTCTTTTCCCTGCACTGTGGGACCTGATAATAACCAGTTCTGAATCCAGCGAAGTAAACCAGACAAGATTCTTCTAATCCGTGTGTTTTTATCTGTAGCTCTAAAATCCCTTTTGCCTGGTCCCTATACCAGCGGTCTGGAAAACAAGAACTGTTGCAGTAACATATAGCCAAAAAATCATATAGGTGGAAGAGACCTCTGGAGCGCTTCTAGATCAAACATCCTGCTCAAAGCACATACAGATAGAGCAGGCTACGCAGCTGAGTTTTTAATATCTACTACTCTGGGCAACTTGCTCCAGTGTTTCACTGCTCCTATGTTGTGGGTTTTTTTTTCCCCTGGTAGAGTCAGCATTTTCCATGTTCTGACTTGTGTCAGTTGACCCTCATCCTCCCACAGTACAACAGTGAGAAGATTCTGGCTCCATCTCTCTACACCTTGCCATTTAGGGAGTTACAAAAAGCAGCACCACTGCCACCTGCTCTTCTAAAGGTTGAACAAACCCCATTGGTTCCCCCTTAGCCTATTCTTCTACAGGTCGAACAAACCCAGTTTGGTCTCTCAGCCCCTGCTCATACATCATGTTTTCCAGCCCTGTAAGCTTCTTGTTGGCTCTCTGCTGGGCTCATTCCAGTATGTCAATGTCTCTCTGGTACTGAGGAGCCCAAAAACTGGGTACAGTGCTGCAGCAGCAGGCTCTGAAGTGCCAGACACAGGGGAAGAATCACTTCTCTCAACCTGCTGGCTACATTCTTGTTCTTATACGCAGCCTAGTATGACATCCCACACTGGATAACTTCTCCCTATGAAAGGAACACAGGACTTGCTGACTGTGCTGATTTTAAAACGCTTTTGTTCTGCCAAGCAATGCAACCTGAAACAGAGCCAAATAGTGTCTCAATATTAATCTCCTCTTGGTTATTAGCTGAGTTTAGCATCATTCTACGGCGAACAGAAGTGTTAAAGGTCAGCAGCAGTATAATGCCGCTCTGAGACAAAAGCTTACTAGACACAGGATATAAACGTGCCTGCCAGTGACAGCACACTGATTTATGAGTGCTGAAAAATTGGTAATTTGAATAAAAGTTAGGTTTGGAACAGCAACCATTTATGGCCATCCATAAAGGCTGTGTAGGAATAAGTGCAGTAAAGGCAGCCATGGGAATGGATGATTGGGAATTTCCTGTGGAAGTAGCATTTTTATTTTCCACAGTAAGAATTCCCACTCAGCCTCTATGGCATTGTTTGGAATCTAGAAAGTTTCCTGTACAGGTGCTCCACCAATGCTGGGAGGAACTGCAGAAATGTTTGTGCAGCTAAACAGCACACAAACACGTTCTGTCAACATCATAAAATCACAATTAAAAACGTGTTTCAATACACTGATGAAGACACATGGCTCACTGGGCAGGAAGCAGTAAACTAAGAACTGAATCTGGAGTTTACCATTAATTTGTTGTTTAAGCACTGTTAAGTCCTTTTGCTACATGCACCTCTGGGTTCTTACCAGCTATTAGCTCCATTTACACACTTGACCACCACTAGCCCTCAAATCAATATAGACTTTCTTTTTTTTTGGCAGCTGTTATGTTTACATAGGCCTTCACAACACACACTTCCTTGCTCACATAATGTCAAAAATACCTGGTGCTATTTTCACAAAGTACCTCCCACTGAAAAGAGAAAAAAATTGGTTGCTTTTGTAAACTGGCAGTATCAGTGAAGGGCACCTCTCATACATCAGCGGGAATTTCACCATAGGAGACCAAACAGTAACACCCATGCAAATCAGTGTAAATTGTAATGTCTGATAGGTTTTCCCTTTTCAGACAACAGAATTTATTCTGTTAGAATAATAATGTTGCCTCAATATTTATCATTTCCATTATTTTTCAAATGACTGCAATACATAATATTTTATTTTTACTTTGCAAAAGAGTTTATATACAACAGTAGCACAGCTGTAGATCTGCTATCCCAGCAAGTTATCACCAATTTGCATATCACTTACTAGTGCAGTTGGCTTCCCTGTGAGACAGTGGCATACAGCTCTGGTAGTTAAATCCACGAATGTTTAATAATGCTGGATGCAGGATTTGGACTTCCAGCAAGGACTGGTGAAGTGAGGCTTATCCAGCAAATGACAAGAACAATTGTGGAGTTTGATCTCAGGAGCTGAGCATTATCGTTATATTGAAAAATCTTTCTAAGATTCAGTAATAAGCCCAGGATGGTCATGTTGCTTGTAGGATGAAGAAGTTGAGCTCCTTTCAGTGAACATCTTCAAAACTCAAGGCTTGCACAACTTTTGGTAGAAAACATCCTTTTTATTGTGTCATTCTTTGATAAACCATGACACATTTGGTAATACAGAAACTTTATCTGGTACATTACTATATGTATGTGGGACTATTTAGCCTAGACTGGGAGTCTGTAGCTTGGGGAAGAGAAGGCTCAGGTTAGGAGGCGGGACAGATCTCATCAATATATACACATGCCTGAAGGGAGGCTGTAAAGAAGAGAAAGCCAGGCTCTTTCCAGTGGTGCCCAGTGCCAGGACCAGAGGTAATGGGCACGCACTGAAACACAGGAGGTTCCCTCTGAATATCAGGAAACACATTTTCACTGTGAGGGTGACCAAGCACTGGCAAAGATTGCCCAGGATGTAATGGAGTCTCCATCCCTGGAGATATTCAAAAGCCATCTGGACGTGGTTCTGGGCAACTGGCTCTAGGTGGCCCTGCTTGAGCAGGGCGGTTGGACCAGATGATCTCCAGAGGTCCATTCCCACCTCAACCATTCTGGGGTTCTGTGAACTGCCAGGCTCAGAGGGTTTTGATCACTGGCACGAAGTGCAAGTGGAGGCGAGTTACTAGGGGTATACCTAGGAGCTGGTACTGAGTCTAATACTGTTTAACCACTTCATTAATGATCTGGATGATGGGACAGAGTGCATCCTCAGCAGCTTCACATATGACATAAAACCAGGAGGAGTGGCTGATACACAAAATCATTGTGCTGCCATTCAGAGGGAACTCAACAGGCTGAAGAAAAAGGCAGAGAAGAACCCACGAAGTTCAACAAAAGGGAATGTAAAGTCCTGCACCAGAGAAGAATAACTCCATGCATCAGCATGCACTGGCAGCCAACCATCTAGAAAGCAGTTTGCAGAGAAGGACCTGGGGGTTCTGATGGACAAGATTAATACGAGCCAACAATGTGCTGGAGCCCCATGGATAAGACCAGCACGCAGCAGAGGAAAAATGTAAGAAGAAAGAAGCAGCAAAAAAAAAGAAGTAAGGAGCAACAGAAGGAAAATGCTACACACCAACCTCAACTGCCTGTGCCACCCATCACCTCACAAAACGTACTGGGAGTAACCCACAGCAATAACAAGGGGAGTGAAGACAAGGAAGATGAAAGGAAAGGTGTCTGGAGTGAAGCTAAGCCTTGGAAAAGGGAAGGAAAGGTGTTTTCCCCAACTCTTTCAATGTCCGTGTTCTTTCTCAATACCCAAATCAGTAATTAAATGTTTATGTCAATTGGCAATAAATTCTCCAACTGGAGCCTGTCTTGACCACGACTGCACTTTGACTCCTGCACAGCCATATCCTACCACCACTCAAGCCCCCTCTTGATACTTCTCCCCACATGCACACACGCAGTACCTACCCCCAGAGCCTTAGGAGTCTCACTGCACTGTTCCCTACAGACCCTCTAAACTTCCCTTGACCCGCACCCAAACTACAGCAGCATCCCAACAACTAACGAACCTACAACAAGTCTCTGCCACCAGCAGTGCCCCTGATACCAAACACTAATCAAGTACACCAGACTCTCTAGTCAGAAGATACTTTCTGCATGTTAAGTCATTATGTGTGGAATTTAGTGTCAGGTTGTTATTCAAGTGTGTAAAAGTTGCTTTCTTATCTCAGTCTTGCTTCACCCTTGTGCTGCCATGTCAGCTGGTGTGGCCCATCCTGCATTCATCTCTGCAGAGCTGGAGCAGGGCTATTGCTCCAGATAACATCATCTTCACTGTCCTGATCTTCACTGTTTTCTCAATCACTCACAAGAGAAAGCAGAATCAATAAGACAAGATCAGCAAACCACCAAAACCTAGATATACTTGCTCTGATTATCACCTAGAATTTAATCGTGTTAAGGGTGACACTTCTGCAACCCAAACCCTGCAGCTTCTGCTCAGGTTTTGGCACTGTATCTCAAAAACTAAATACAACACAGCTGCTGTGTGATTTACCAGTAAGTCACCTAACTGAACAATTCCCCAATCTAAAGCAACCAGAGGAAAAACTTTTTCTGAAAAAACTTTACTATGAAAGCAATCATCGGCCTTTAGAATAAAATACAATGTCTGGTGTCTTCCCTGAAAATTGCACATGTGTAATAAGAACAGCTGTGTTGAGGATTTAAAGAACAAAAATGTATGTGGGATTGTCTACGTTTATCCCATAGCCAGGGCTAAATAACAGCTGGCTTTTCTATTACCCAATGACCCCTCTCCACTCGAGAAGGGGAATCAGGAAAAAGAAGGAAGACCCGTGGGTTGAGATAAGAAATATTTAATAATTGAAATAAAATAAAAAGGAAAATAGTAATGATAATGATAATAATAATAATAGATACATACAATTAACGTATGGTGCAATTGCTCACCACCCCTTGACCTATATCCAGCCCATTCCTGGCTACTGATCCCAGAGCAGGAAAGCACAAAACTGCAATCCCAGAAAAGAGAGAGCAAGCCTCAGGAGCAGAATGACAAGCAAGAACCTCCAGGCATGGCGACCACTGAGAAAGAGAGAGACAGTTCCCAACAAGCTTTCCAATCTATAGTGAGCATGACATTACATGGTATGGAAAACCCATTTGCCAATTTAGATGTCAGTTGCCCTGGCCACGCTCTCCCCAGGTTCTTGGACATCTGAGTCATTGGCAAAAACAAGTTGGAAAGTCCTTGATCACTATGGATACCTGCATACCATAGCTGGTCACAAACTAAAACAAGTGTCTTATCAACTTTGTTCTCAGTGAATTGGGTGCTGCAGTCTTCTTAAAAATGCAGCTTATTTTAGAATTCTAGCTTTTCTGAAACAGAAAATGGATTCTATGATTCTATCCCAGTGAAACAAAGACAGGGATATAACCTATTCCACAGGAAAAAAAATCCATTATGTATACAGCAGGTAATCGATAATCTGATCTATATCAATTAGAGACTACACAGGAGGCAGTGACTGAAATAAGGAAATGTCTGAAATGCAGTCAAAGGCCTGTCTCACTGCTTGGCAACAGCCCAGTTAGTTACTTTAGTGAGCTCAGGATACCTGAGACAAAACAAAGCCCATCCAATCTTCTTTCTTATTTGGAGGTAAGAAAAGAGGTATAGAATCCTCCGCCGGGGATTAAACATCAGGACATAGCTCTGGGCAGCAGGCTCTGGGTGGCCCTGTCCAGGCAGGGTCTGGACCCAGGACTACAGAGGTCCCTTCCCACCTCAGCCATCCTGTGGCTCCGGGTGATTGCCTTTCTACAAACTCATAGTGATGACCCTAGATCCCTACATTGCCATTTAAATCTTAAAAAATTTACAGACAGCAACTTCGGGTTAAGAGTATTAAAACAGATACATGTTCTGTCAAGAATGAATACAGAGACATACCTACCTTGTCAGGGATGAGGGCATTTGCCAGCCTTAACAGCCTTGCCCTGCCTCCACCAGGCTCCCCACACCCTACTCACAGCTCAGGACCCCCTGTCAGCATCCTGGGGGTCCCCCCTACCCTTCCCACATCTCAGGACCCCCCGTCAGCCCCTCGGGGCCGCCAGCCCCTGGCCCAGCCTGGCCCCGTCATCATGGCCCTGCCTGGTGGCCACTGGACCCAACAGCAGACTCTCCCTCTGTCATCTTCTGTATTTTCATTCCTGTGCTATCATAATATTAGTGATGCTGCCACTGCAATGTGTTTTTCATGTGTGGGTCCATGTTTTCTCGAAAAGCAATCACTTCTGTATTTTTATTCTGCCCTAAGTAATCCATGTGTGCTTAGCAGCACTAGTCCAGATCACAGCAATGGATGCAGAAACTGTTTAGGAGCTTAAAGTAATGAACAACATGGACGAGACTCCTTGAGTTAATAGGTTCATTATATGTCTTCTCATTTTCCAGAGCTTTTTTGCTTTGTAAGTGAGAATTTCTTTATCATCTAATTTTACGTGAAGATTCTACTTTGCTCTTAACCATATTTCATCTTCTAGAAAATGCTTTTTTTCTCCATAATCATTGCTTCCCCTGCTACTCATACATCTGCTAAAAAATCGCAACAATGTCCCACGGTACAAATATAATTGTACTTTGTATTTATAAACAAAAGAGAATGTGTTACTTGTCAAATTATAGCACTGTGCTAGAGCTATCCTGTGTACTACTCAGCTCATCCTCCAGATCTCAATTTTTATTTAAAGTGCTTAATCCTAAAAGATAAAAAAAAAACTCAAATCATATTAAATAAACATCCAGCTTCTAAATCAACACTTATGTAATCTACCCAAATAATGATTCTCTGAAGTCAGTAGGGACTCAGTCACACAACCCTTCTTCCAAGCATGATGAAGTCAAGAAGAGTCCTTTAAATTAGATGTCTATCATTCATTCAACCATTGCCATATGTATCAGTACTTTCCCAAATAAATTATTAAATATATCCTTGAAAGTTTAGTTAGCATTGCTGGAGGTAAATTTTAAGCATTTCTCTAAGTGTTTAGAGTCATTGACTTCAGGACAGACGAAATGACAATAGATACCTTGCTAGAGCATAACCATAAAGTATTTATTAAGATCAATAATTGTTTTTTTAAGGCATTATGACTACAAATTTTTGCCATCATCTTAGCGTTCTAGAAATTTTGCCATGCATTTTACTTGTGTATCCCACGTTTATATATCCCGAGGATCTCTCTAAGGGAGAAGCAAAATTCAAATCAAACATTGAATAGTGTTATGTATATAACAATATAAATTGGTCTATATTGTAAAGTTATAAAATTTTGGTCTATATTATCACAGAGTTATGCTGAATACACTTGCTTGGATTTTGATGCAGTTTTTTGTTTGGTATGGATTTGGAGGAGGTGGGGTGGGTGGAGGAGGATATACTTTCTTTCACAGAATCTCGGAATGGCTGAGGTGGGCAGGGACGTCTGGAGATCATCAGGTTCAAACCCCCTCCTCAAGCAGGGCCACTCAGAGTTGGTTGTCCAGGACCATGTCCAGATGGCTTTTGAATATCTCCAAGGATGGAGACTCCATAACCTCTCTGGGCAACCTGTGCCAGTGCTTGGTCACCCTCACAGTAAAGAAATTTTCATATGGTAGATGGCAGAAGAATTATTTTCTCTAAGTACTGTTCCATCACTATGACCACTATGCAAAATTTTTTTTTTTTTTTCTTAAATTCTAGTCATTTATCAGCTAACTGGCAAACAGCACTTCTGATAATGCAATTATTTTTATGCTTATCGAAAGATTTAAATACGACTCCCTTGTGTGCAAAAAAATGTTTGGAAAAAAGCAAAAGCTTAGAGATTCTAATGTCACATTAGAAAGTGAGAAATGAGTATCTCTGAAGCAGAAACAGTTGTCATGATCACCAGCACAGTTCACAAAACTAAAAATATATGAGAACTATGAAGAATGTTCATGAGGAACATTTGAGTAAATCACTGAACAAGTTGAGTCATTTCGTGGAACACAACTGAAGGAACAAGAGCTCATTGATATGCCACTGGAAAATATGTCTTAAATGTAGTCGATCCACTGCCAATATTGTAGTATTGTCATGGCAACTGTAATTAGAACAGAATAACATTTAAGAGCATCTTAAGTACTAAAAACAAGTGAAATGGTGATGGTGCCTCTCTCTGGTCATTAGCTATGTATAAGATGCGGTTTGATCACATTTTTCATAGCCTCCAGACTGATTTACACTGTGTAGGAACTTAACCCACAACATTTTAGATACATATCATCACAGCTGTTCAAAATGTATTTTAACATTATTTGATTTCCCAGTAGAGGAACAGACACATCCAGTGTATTTATAGATCTTCCAGCACTGTCTAGTCTGGGAAATGAACCATCTATTTTAAAAACGTATTTGTTTTGGTTATATTTCCGAACTAATGACTAAAACATTTTAAATACCCAAATAGCAAATGAGCATTTTTAACATTTTCTCACAAAAAACAACTGAGTTGTGTTGAACACAAATGGATAGCACCAACAGCTGAAGAGCAAGTAAGAATAGACATGCAGATAAGAAGTTAAAACTGCCCAAACTATCATTTCCCATATTGTTTCATATTCACTGCGGAGTATGGATTTTTATCTGTGATCTTGAATTAAGTCTCTAAGTCCACACTCTTCATTACAGATAACAGTCAAGTTTTCAATATAAATGCAAAATAAAGGCATGAGCTCACATTTTCTTCTCTCATTTATTTTCTTTTTAAATAGCTAGGCCGTACAGTCCCTATTAAGCATGGAAGGGTACGTGAGCAGCAGTATTGACAGCTCTGTCAGCTTTTACAGGTGTACTGGGTCTGGCTGGGATGGAGTTGATTTTCATCATGTCAGCCCATATGGTGCCATGTTTTAGATCAGTGACCGAAACTGTGTTGATAATAAACTGATGCTTTAGCTATTGCTGAGCAGTGCTTGCACAGCATCAAGGCTTTCTGTTTCTCACTCTGACCCTCAGCAAGCAGGCTGGGGTTGGGCAAGAGACTGGGAAGGGGCACAGCCAGGACAGCTGACCCCAGCTGAGCAAGAGATACCAGATTATGTCATGCTCAGCAATAAAACTGAGAGGGAATTTTTCCAAAGTAGACATTGCTCAGGGACTGGCTGGACATCAGTCTGTGTGATGAGCGATTGCTTTCACATCACTTATTTTCTTCTTCTTTTCCCTTCTTCGCTTATTAAACTCTTTATCTCAACACATGAGTCTTCTTCTCACCTTTGCCATTCTGATTTTCTCTCCCGTCTCACTGAGAGGGAATGTGAGTGAGCAACTGGAGGGGGAGGCTTGGCAGGGCAGGCTTGCCTGCCAGCAGGGGTCAATCCACAACAAGTTTCACAATATCTCATTTTATTTATTTTTTATTGTCCAATGTATCCACTGATGGAAAAAATCCTACATTGTACTTACATAGTTCAAGAGCATTCTTAAATTTCAAAAGCCCCAAAGATTTAGTTAAATATTAAGTTTTTCCCACCACTTCAGTTTGTGTTGCTCACCAGCCTGGGCTGCAGCTCCAAGGATGCCATTGCATCTTCTGCAGCCAGGAGGAAACGGCCCACCTTTTGTAGGCAGAGTCTCAACCTTAGTTAATTAGTTAATTACATTCAGTTCCTTCAGTTCATGCCAGCTGGGTAATAATAATAGGATGCCATAATTCCCCCTTTTTGTTTTACAATTTTTTGGTTTTAGAGGAAAGTGAAGGCTTTACAGTGAGCAGAGACCCAGTCCATTCATTCCAACTCCAGCACGCTTCCCTCCCGCAAATACCACATTGGCACTTGCAGCTTTACCTTCTTTACTGAAGGACTCTCGCTTCAGCTCTGGCTCCGGCAAGGGAGTCACAGTCCTCAGGGTCTCTCAGACATATAACATCGGGGTCACCAGTTGTCACTCACCAGCCTGAGCTGCAGCTCAAAGGATGCCATTGCATCTTCCACCACCAGGAAGAAATGGCCTGCCTTTTGTAGGCAGGGTCTCAACCTTAGTTAATTAGTTAATTACATTCAGTTTCTTCAATTCATGCCAGCTGGGTAATAACAATAGGAATAATAATAAGATGCCATAAGTTTGCAGAGGCCATCTTGCTAGTTCTTGACTGTTCGGATATCATAGTATTACGTCATGCAACATTCTCTTTTGAAGTGTGTTTTCAGTCTGAGCTGGAGATATTAACTTCTTTTTCTATGGTTTTAAACTGTCCTGTGTTGTCTTGAGTTCAGAGAATGCCTGGACACTGATGGTCTGACTCAGGGCATCCACACAGTTTTATCTCTACCTCAAACAGCAGCACCACTGATTTAAAAAGTACTACTCACATCAATAAATTTAAGCAGATACATAATTAGTAACAGAATAGGAGATACATTCAAAACAATTAATTTACAGTAAGATATTTTTCTGGCTCGATAGCACAGCCCCTAATTCTGTTCTTATGCAAAGCAAAGACATAGTTCTAATTCTGAAAGCATTCAAAAACATTTTAATATATGTTTTTCAGTACAGCATCTCAAGGGAAAAAATCAAGACAATACTTCTCTTGTGGAGAGTCTGAAGAGATTGAGAGTGGAGGGCTGGCAAGTATCTGATTCTCCATCACCAAGGAAGAAAATTACATTATTCTCCAGTTTTGATTACCCTATATCTTATAAGCATTTGGTTAGTTACATTTGGGGTTTGCAGCTTAAAATTGCAAATAAGAGAAAATAGCAGTGTAAGTCTTATAAACGTATGCTTTCTAAAACCCATCTTTTGGTAAAATAACTCATCAAAAAAAGAAAGAGAAAACTCCAAGGAAGGGAGACAAACCAATGAACACAGGGAAGGCCAAACAGCCTGTAAAAAACCTCAGTTTTAATAATTGTAGGTGTTTGCTATATCTAATACGTTTGAATCATCCTTTTCAACATGCACCTTTTAATTATTTCAAAGGCACCAAGGAAAGAGAAAGAACATGACAGGTTAGTTCAGTTTCACTTTCAAGTTAGACTCTTCACTCTTAACGTTGTTTAAAAGAATAGTAAAACTAACATTCCTTGACGAAGGATGGCATTCTATTCTCTGTTCGATTCTAAGTTTCTATCATTTTTTGTTTTCCTTTGAACTACTTTTCTTAGTGTTCTAAAATTAAGTCCTGGAAAATTATGAAACAATGCAGATTCATAACTGACCAAGTAAGCTATTTTTCTGTGTGCTGAACTGCTAGCCACTACCATTAAAAGGAGAATTCCAATTTTTTAGTGTTTTGGGAAACATTCTACTCAAGTAACCAACTATTGTGCCCATCTATAAACAGAGAACAGAATGTATTCACCAAATTCTTTGCTAACCACCTTAAGAACTTTTTCTACCTTCACATTTTTATTATAAGGCAAGGATTCATTCATTCATATCTATCATTCATCCGTTACATCAACAAAATAATCAGAGCTTATCCAATAAGACATAAAGCTCCAGGCTGCGCGCCTACCAGCACTAGCAGACTCAGCTATTTTATAGCCATTACATGCATCTGTAACCATATGATAACTGTGTCACCTGAGGTCCTGATATAGATTTATGACTTCGGTACTTCTTTCAATCCAACACCTCTTACCTCAAGTGAAAAGGGTTCAAATTTACATCACAAATCACAAAAACGGCAGCCAGAATTTGATTTGTCATGCTATTTTAAAACACTGTTCAGTTCCAGAGTCAACAACACTACACTCCTGATACCCAGAAGGGCACACTCAGATATCTGCATAGCTGGAAAGACAGCTCCATCCAGGAGACAAAAGTCACCCTTTCACAGATAGCTGCTGTAGGAATGACTTGTGTTACAAATCTGAAGGGAAGGGTCCTCTTCCTTAAGGAAAAAAAAAAAAGCAAACAAAACACCAAAACAAAACTTCTGTATATCATTAAAAAGGGCCTCTCAGTCAAATTCCTAACTTACATTACTCTGTACCTAGAAGTGAATGGACTTAATAGTTCATTGCTGTAATTAAGGTCTTATATGTTTTTAGCTAGAGGTGCTGTTCCTTCCACCACAGATCAAGACAGCTGAAAAAAGCTCCATGTGCCCAAACAAAGAAAATTATTTGTTTTTTTTCCAGCCATATCAGCTAGTCTAACCAAATATATTCTCTTTCTCTTCAGTCATTACTTCATGATAGACTTCACAGCTGTGGATGCAACAGTTATTAAGAGCATTGCATCATGAGGCTATGGTCTCACTCCTCTCCTGTCCTTGCTCTCGACTCAAAAAACATAGGATCTGCCTTGGTTTCCTCTGGTTATTTTTCTGTTCTTTTGTCTTGTTCAATGTTATTTCTTCCGCATGCAGAAACCATGATAAAAACGACACTGCCACCTCAACACATTAACCTCCAGATACTAATTTCTTTACTTACTTCAAATAGGAATGACTCAGAAAAAAATGTTTTTCTTCTGGAACATGTTCCATCCATTCTACTTGTGCTGCCAATAATGATTAGAAGAATGATTTCTATCAATAGTCTGTAGCTTAAACTACATGTATCAAACAACACAATATCCTACTTTCATTTCTATTTTTATGTGATTTTCATTAGGCTTCTTATATTAACTTATTTCTCCTTTAATGATACAAATGTCACTTATTTAATGTCACTTGCCTAGTTATTGAGGAAAAGGAAAAAGAAGTGAGTGTCGTACATAATTTACAATTTCTTTTGATTAATCATCTTCTGTTGGCAGAACTGCTCATCTTTCATGTAAAAAGCTTGGATACATTGGGCAGTTCTACTGGACTGACATCATCTAAAAGCTACTGATCAATTATTAATACATAGATTAAAGCGAATTAAAACTGTAATCTTGGAACATCAGGAAAATATAAAATGACCAAGAATTATTAATATAAAAACCTTCAAAGAAGTTATAAAAGTCAAATTCTTAGCTACAAGCCTACTGTTACGTTTTTTGTTAAAAAAATCAAAGGAAAACTTATTTTCTTTTTTTCATATGGTCTTTCATTTTTTCACAATTTCAATTAATTCTGCCAAACATTTCAGAGAATCTTGTTCTTATTAAAGCAGATCATTTCAAGGGAAAAATTGTGAAAGTAGTCCACAGGATCGATTCACAGTTCTATGCTGACCTCAAGCCCTGTGCAGTCCTCTCATGACTATAAAAAGCAATCTGGAGCTAATCATTTCCTTCTCTGCTTATGACATCTAGGAGCTGTAACATTTATGTCTTCAGTTCTGTATCCAACCGGGAGAAAAAGAAAAAAAATGAACCTAGCACTGTGGAGCAACGTCATTCTGTAATAAGAGCTCCAAAGATTTGTCAAAGAGTCCAGTCATGCCTTCTCCATAAGTTTTGGCACTCGTTTTGGTGAGGCTGAGACTATCATTCAGAAAATCCAAATAATATAGAACCAGTCTCTTACCTGACACCTTGTTTTGCACCAACTGTTGCTGGTCTGTTACAATCCCAGTAAGAAAGGCACTCAGACTCCATAAGGTGTCATTTAAAATGCTATTTATTAGAGATAACACTGCAAGGAGAGAAAAGTAAAGGTAATCTTACATCCCTTTAGATGCTGGGAACTCCAGGTGGTGTGACATTGAATGAGCCTCTGATCCACGTGTAGCACATAGTGCAGACCTCATCCATAGGATTTTGGTCATTTGAGGTACTGCAGGACATTACTGCAAGAAAACAACTGTATTCGTCATTTCTGATGTCAAACAGAAGAGAACTTCTTCATGAGAACTTCTTGCTGCGCTTTTAGATAAAGGCAAGGCCACACAGGTGGCCAGAGGGAACTGCCCGCAGGCTCTCCTTTTGCAATGAGCTGGCTGAGACTATCCCAAAGCCAAGGGACTTGGGACATCAGGCATTAGTTAGCATTAAGTCTATTTAATTGCACAAACACACAGCTAGTTTTTTCCCCACCTACTTGTTCCGTTGTGCTCAGCGCTTACACTTCCTGTGGCTTTTTACTCATTCTTAGCCTTTCCATTCACTCCTTTCTCAAAGAGAACATGCTCCTTATTTCTACCAGTTGGTTCTACTTGTACTCACCTCTGCTCATCCCAGCTCTCCACAAAGAGGGGTTTGCATTAATGCACACTTCACAGACCCTCTGTCTGAACACCTGTCCGTCTTCCTTTCTGTATGCAAGACAAAATACAGAGAGAGAATATGACATTGTATGAATGCGCGTGTATATGTGTGTCTGGGTGTGCTTTGGTGTGTATTTATCCACAAGCACACACACATATACACATGCACTTGGCTGGGTCCTGGAGTAGAAGAGGACACAAGCAAGCTCAGTGGGACACAACACCACAATCCCAAAGGGAATGAAACAGAGCTGTTTCTCCATCTGCAAGCTGCGACATGTAGGATTTTATCACTGCTTCTCTCAGGGCTGAGCAGAGCTCAAATCCAAGGATAAATTAAACCTTCTAACAGCATAACGAACGTCTGAGAATAAAGAAGGCTGAAGTCCTGCACTCAGAACTCCCTGTACCTGACCCCCAGGGAGGATGAATCTGATGTCCTGCCTGTACGAGTCACTGTCTTCTGTACTAATATTCAAATTGTGGTGCACCAGAAGTAGCCGCAGAGAATAAACACTGTTTACCTCTATGCAGAGCACATATAAAGAACCAGGGCCACCTTGCAACTTGCCCTACACTGGACACTTTATTAATACAGTCATCATGGCTTCTGTGGTGTTTGCAGACAGGAGACCAGTACCCATGTTAGAATGCCTGCTGCACAATGCAGTCACGTCTTGGTCACTGCATGGAGAGAAGTTGTCACAAAGGGTAAGGTTAGGAACCTCTGGTAGGTATCTACAGAAATGTTTCTATACCTGTTCTCACTGAACGTAAACTTCAAGCCTAGTGTGTTACAAGTGAAGTAGGACATCTTCTATCATGGGAAAGAAAAGTGAGGGGCACACAAAAATGTATGTCATGTCTGCAAAGTGCTTAAAGGACCACGTGTCATTTTGGCTTAAATCTTTGTTTAGTTTCATTGGCTCGTTAACTAAGCAATATTGAGAAAGTCAGCTTCTGTTAAGGAAGACCCTTAAATATTTAGATCTTAGCTCACAGATACTTTTCAATCCACTGATACTCAGAATTAAAGGAATTCAATCACAAAGGCATGCTGAATTTTTATCATACATCAAGTGCGTCCTTTTCATCACCACCACATTGCAAAGTCAATGTACTACTGTCGCAAACACAGGTAATTTAATTATTAATTAATGAAATGCTGCAATCAGAAACAAAGCATACCAAACTTTTGAGTCTAAATGAAAATTATAATCAGATTTAAATAGTTCAGTTGATTCATTTACTCCAATAGTCTTTGAATTCATGCTTTTTTAACAGGACAAGACAATCTGACGGTGTAAGAAATGCCGTTGCCCAAGTACAAAACTATAGGTACTGTAGGCACTTCTCAGCTGTCTAGTTCTATTTCAAGTCTTGAAACAGCTGTCAAGCTTCTTGTAACAATTCATTATCACTAATTTTCACAGCTTTTATTTCACTACCTTTGGTTTCTTCCATTATAGCCTCAGCACCTTTAGTATCATGTTTATTTTCTAAATCCAGCTTGCTTCCTCTTTTCAATAAATATACAGAACTTGTAGTTGTCAAAACAGGAATCAAGTATAGCAACAGATTCCAATGTCAGAAGACAAAGCTCACCTAAAATTGCACTAAAAATCACAATTTTTGCAGACTTGGCTAAAGATTTTTTTTTTTTTTAATACTGTAAGTGAGCGATGCTGAGGACCACCAGCCTCTTTATTCTTCCTGATTATTTGGGTGCTGTTCGAAGAAACCCGTTGTAAAATGCACCTGCCGTTACTCTGGCTGTGTACTGCCCTCTCGTGGAATTGTGTCAGAAAAGAAATCCAGAACAACAGAAGAAGAATATATGCACATCCATCAGATTGTTTTCCTAAACCCTGTAAAGACTCTGTACATGCTTGAATTCAATCACAAACGTGTGTCCACAGGAATTCATACTTAGGCACATACATAAGCATTTACAGAACTGATCTCTAATTAAGCAGGGATAAATATATCAACAACACTTCACATTATGTATGCTTTAAATTCAAATTATAGCTCCTCATATCATCAGAGAATACCTATTCATGTTTTTTTACATCCAAATATCTCATAGATTGGAACTTCATAATTTCAGCTGCAAAACTTACTCTTTGAATCCATTATAGTTGAAAAACACTTTAATTAATGAAGGCCTTAAGCTACTTCAGAGTCAAGCCAAGTATTTTAAAATGAAAAAAAGTCTACAGAGGTTTTTAAGCGGCATTTATAAGTAATTTTAATAATTTAGAACTCATGTAAATTTATGATATACACTTTTTTAGGCCAAGCCTGGTAAAATATGTAAACTTTGATTACCAGAAAGAATGTTTTATATAAGCTGCAGGAAAGAGAGTCACTTCAATACAGTTGACACATTGAGCAAGACAGATCTGCAAATATTCTCAAAAAAAATATCCTTTGAGCATCAACACTGTTGTTCACTCCATGTGAAAACATGAGTTTCTCTACAATTCGGTCTGCCCCTGAAAATCACGAATTCCTAGCTTTTTTTTTTTTTTTGATAATTCAAGATAGGCAACTAATTTATCTCTGAATTTGGGGACTAGAAGTTGACTGAATTTTTTTTTTTTTTGAGGCAAAATTGGATGAACTCAAAGGGATGCCACAGGAAAGGTGCTTTGGTCTATAACGTGTAAGGCTAAAAGCCTGTGTCAATAACCACATTCAGCCCAGCCAAAAAATCCCACATTCCCTTCCACTTCCTTCCCCAATTAATTGATTTGCAACTAATTCTGAGAGCCTTAAGGAAAAAGATCTGAAGCTCTTAATTAGCATAATTTACTATAGTATGAGAAAACAAGCCCTGCCACTGATCAAGGAACACAATACACACAATTTTTCCACCAATTTTAAATCAGAACTTCAGAACAGGGTAAATTATTCTTTATTTCTCCCCTATCAAAAAAGTCTGCATCCCACAATGTTCTCACAATGAGCAGATGAACGTTTGACAGGAAAATCAAATCCTGATAGTCTAGGATTTTAATCCATGTAGTCAACTCTGTTATCACTGAAATCAAAGGATCTTGGCCAACAACTTTGATGGGAAATAAAGCCTGTATTGGAGGTGAACAGTTAGATTGCATGACTATCTCTGGACGTGATGAGGGATAACACAGTTCAGAGTTCAGTGCTGTAGTGAAACTGAAGACTCAGCCCACAGTCCGAACACATTGTCAACTTCTAGGGGCAGATCAAGGGTTTAGATTGCCCCATGTCAGCAGCATATCCTTCCTACAGTGCTGCAAATGGTCCCACCAGAGCCTTTCTGCTACCCAGCTGAGTCTGTGCTCAGTTCTTCTGACTCCCAGGAACCAGAATATGCAGTGCTTTTCAGTTGCTTCATTCAGGATCCAGGTTTTGTGGCGTTGCCCACTTTTAAATACACATTGGGGAACAGATGGATAGGATGACAATTTTGCGTGTCTGTGCGATACAATTCTTTATGGAGCAAGCTGCCAGATTTTAGTATTTCTAATTCACAAGAATGTTTTTATACCTTTTATGAGCACCAGACACTGAAGCTAACTTTCAGAAGCAGCTAGAAGTAAATAGCTATAGATTTCAGAATGGGCAGAAAAGGAATGCACTTCAGGGAGTTTCAAATTCAATAGAAGTCCATTTAAGCTTTCGGTTCTTTTATCTGGGCATCTTTTAGAGCCAACTAGGAACACTGCAGAATGAGCACATGAAAGTTTTCCCTCCCCAGTCATCCAATCAAATTGAGTAGGTCAGCTTTAGAAAGCAGAGCGTTCTTCTCTTTCCCTTTGAGACTCATACTCTTGCATTGATGTGATATTCTGGTTTGCATTTATTCTCTGCTCTTCTATTAGCACAAGAGGACCCAGGCTCAAGAATACTGGCCTTTTGTTTGATCTCTCTCACAGTAGTAAAACCAGAGCAAAAGTAGGATTCAGCAGAAGAAAGGGTCCATAAAGAGCTTTAGAGACTTGTGGATTCCACTGATTTCCATGGCAGTAGCAGAAAACAAGATCGGCCTCATTTAGTTTCCTTCTGTGGTGCATCGCTTTCTTCCTATGGTAGATGGCACTAGCAGCACCTATTATCAAGTTCACCACTTTCCACATAAAATGTTGAGTTTACTTGTTTATAGTTTTGCCAGTATCAGTAGTTTGCCCTTAGACTTTATTTCTAGGCCAAGTATCATGTCAGCTTGAAATCTGGGAAGGAGGGGCAAGAGAAGGAAAAGAACAGATGTAAAAAAAAATAATTGCTCAGCTAGGTAGTCAGAATTGGCTAAGGCTGGGTTTGCCTGTGTTAAAAAAATAATAATAATCAAAAAAAGTAATCTTGTTTTTTTAAAAGCTTTAGCAATTTTTTCTTTGAAATAGGGACCTGAATTTCAGTGGGCAAGGATGGGAAGGAGAGATCGTCAGCCATTGTATCAAGAATGTGACTTTTTCATCCTTTTGAAAAATCCACACAAATTTGTGTATGTTTGAAGTTCACAAAGAGCTACCCTATGAAGATCCTAAGCAGAGGCTGAGATCCTAGCAGTGTATTTTCCCAGTCCATCTGCACTCATGCATGCTTTAACAACATCCAAGCAAAAGTGGTTTTGTGGTGGCAGCGTCTGGCTGCTGAGAGATGTGTTTGGTCTGAGTTCAGGTGTGTGCACAGAGGCCAAGACACCTGCCGCCTGTGTGCTTTCAGGAGCATCCATCCTGGAATCATTTTCTACAGACAAGGAACACACACGTGTACACACATACGCAGAGCAGGAACAAAATGCAGACATGGTTTCAGCGAGAGCTTTGAAGGAGCTGGCTGAGGATGGGGAAACCCATAAACAAAGAGAAATGCAAAAGGAATATGAGATTATAGAGTGACCCATCTTTGGGCAAGAGAAGGAACTTGAATTCTGAGACCCAGAGGGGTCTGAAAGCAGGATTTAAACAAGCACAGGTGCTAAGTACAGCAGTACGTACCCAAATCTCAGGATATTCAGTCAGCTGTCACTCAACATTAGAGAGATAGAAAAGGCCATTTGGTCATCAAAATGTTTGCTGCTTTAGCAGAGCACTGAACAAATGAGAGCCTTTTAACCCTGTTTTGATACATGGAAAATGTCTTCTTCATCCTTTCTCCCATCGTATCCTGTTACCGACTAGCTAAAACTGAAAGCTTTGTACTCAACACACAAATTCTCATGGACTCCATCTTGAGGTGCTTGGCTTTCCTGTGCCTTGAATCAACAGATAACACAGCAGGTGGCAGGCAGCTAACAAGAGGGTGATTTCCACACAATGTTGAATTGACCAAGTCTTTTCATGGATACAGCCTTGGGTCTGGGAGGGAGGAGGCAAACATTTTGAGACAATGACCATGAAGGAGACCATCTCCAGGTGGCAGAAGGGACAACTGGAACCAACAGAGAAAGTTGAGATAGTGTAAAGAGCTAAAACACAGCCAGGGAATGTGTGGGGCTGAGAACAGATGCAGAGGAAGACTCGAACACTCTAAAAGGCAGAGAAGAACAGACACTGTCAACAAAGATTAATGTGATTAGGAGGCTGGCTACAGGAAAAGTAAAAGGTACTGGCTTAAAAAACTGATCAAGGGTAGGAGCAGCAAAGCAGAGAGCTGGAAGTGAGTTGGAGACAGGCTAATAAGCCTGAGGGAGAAAACATATTGAGGTAAAGTGGTGGAAAGAGTGAAGAAAAATGGGGTATTTTTGAGGAGCGGTAGGCTTGGCACAGAACTAGGATAAGGTGGAGAAGGATACTAAAATTAGGAGAAGAGCTGAGCCCAAAAGTCTGGGGCTTTGGACTAGAACTTGCAACATCAGAGGACTGTGCCACCAAGCAGAAATCTAAGGAGTGGTGCATGCAGCTGGTTGAAAAAACAAATTGAACTTGAAACGAAGGACCAACGTGAGGGGAGAGGCAAGAGTAGGAACAGGACAAGATTCCCATCTATAAAGCTTCATTCCCCTCTCCAGAGATGAGAGTTTCACTCTTCTGTTGAAGCAACATGAAGCCTCCAGCACAGCAAGATGCAGTCTGGAAACCTCTGTCCCAAGCTTATTCTTGGGTGTCGTGGGTTAGGCCGATCTGGCAACTAAACCCACGCAGCTCTCCCAGTCCAGTAAAATGGAGAGGAGAGTAAAATGTAATAAAAGAGCTGAGGATCGAGACAGGAACAGAGGAGCACCCACCAACCACGGTCCCGGGCAAAAGAGGCTTTTTCTTAATGCAAAACTATTTATTAACAGCTACCTAGAAAGAGAAAAGCACACAAAAACGGTTACTTAAGAGGATAACAAGAAAACAAGGCCAGGTCTTAAAAACAACACCACTCCCCCCCTTTGCCTCTTCTTCCCGGCTCTACCTCCTCCCCCCAGCGGCGCAGGGGGGCAGGGAATGGAGGAGTGCAGGTCAGTTCATTCCAAGTTGTTACTGCCACTTCTCTTAAAGGAAAAGGAGTCCTTACACCATTGTCCCTTGCTCCAGTGGATCCCCTACTCACTCTGGCGTGGGTCATCAACAAACTTTAAATGCGCTCTGGCGTGGGTCGTCATATCGACCTGAAATGCGCCTCCATACAGACTTAGATGCGTAAACGCAAAATGCGTAAATGCGCCTCGACCTGTGCCCATGATTCACAATAGTCTCAGGCTCAGGCATCACTTTTAACAAAGCACCTCCCCATCGGCGGGGGTCATCCCACAAACTCTAGATGCGTACTGTGCTCAGGCTCTGGCATCTCTTCTCGACGTGGGTCCTCCACGGGCTGCGAGTGGGTCTCTGCTTGCTCCACCGAGGACTTGTTTGCAAAGGGGCTGCTGGCAAGGGGGACTCAGCCGTGGCACACGTTGTTCCGTTCCATCTTCACTGACCTCTTATCTGTGTGGCCGTTTCTCTTAGATTTCAGTCCTTTCTGGGTGAACTCGGCCCGGTGGGCGCCCCGGCAGCGGGGCTCTCCCCGAGTTCCCCAAGCGGCTCCGCCGCCGCCATCCTCGCTCGACAGAGCGGGCACCGGCTGGGCTGGGCCCGGCCCGGCCCAGGCCGCCGGCCCGGCCGGGAGCCGGGAGCGGGGGCCGTGCCCCCCTCCCGTCTCCTTGCCCGTGGGCAAAGGCACACCTTTCCGGTTCCTTTGTCCGACGTAAATAGGGCAATTCGTAGAGGCGCCGATTGGCTCAAGCCCCGAGGGGGACGGGAGTCCGGTGTGATGGGCAGCTTCTGCCACCCGGACCTCCCCCCCCACTTCAAACCATAACATTGGGTCAGGTTAAAAGTTTTCAGAATGCACTGAAGAATCCCATTTCCATCAGTGAGAGATTCCTTAAAACAATTCCCTCTGTTTGTAGCCCCGTTCAAGTCCTACAAGCTTCTAGCCCTCTCCATCCTGCAAAGGTCTATTTCCCCCTAACATCCGGCAGAGTAATAACTATCTGCCAGGAAGAATTTCATTTTCTTACATGACAAGCAAGGCAATGGATTCAAGGTCTAGCTGACAAGCTGCATCAACTAGCATCCCAGTACATGGACTACCATTAAAAATGTGTGTGGTATGGAATCCAGATCCATATCCAGCTCTGGAATAGACAGAAAATTTTAACAAAAACGAACATTAGCCTTTCAGGCATCAAAGTAAGATACTAAATAGTAATATTCTTAGCCCCAGTTTAGGAGCTCTGTTTTCCCGCAGGGCACAGGGTATTCAGAAAAGAGCCTTCTGAATCCAAGAGGAAATGAAGGAACAGAAAGTAAAACTAGACTGAGATGCCACAGGCTCTGTTGGCAATGCTTCTTTTCTAGCTTCAGCCTTGGAGACTTGGACTGAACTGGTTCCATTTTCAAGGCTGAAGTATCCACTACTATCAGTACCAACTTCTCTGCTTGAACTTCTTATTATTTTTCTCTTTATTTTAAGGGCAGGTAGGTCTGTTTTTCACCATCACTGGGGCATATCACTTCCCTCTCCACAGTCAGGAAATAATTCCTCTGAAGGAAAGCAAGGATTGGCAAGGTGCACCCATCTCAAGTCTGTAGGCAGACATAAGAGCACAGTGCTATCAAGAAAACCAGCATCTGCCATACTATTTGAGATGTATGAGAGTGTATTGGGTTCATGTGGCAAGGTTTCGGTAGCAAGGATGGGCTACAGGGATGGCTTCTGTGAGAAGATGCCAGAAGCTTCCCCCATGTCCGATGGAGCCAATGCCAGCTGGCTCCAAGACACACGCTCCACTGGCCAAGGCTGAGCCCATCAGTGACGGTGGTCATGCCACTGTGATAACATAGTTAAGAAGGGGAAAAAACTGCTGCACAACAGCAATTGCAGTTGGAGAGAGAAGTGAGAATATGTGAGAGAAACAGCTCTGCAGCCACCCAGGTCAGTGAAGAAGGAGGGGCAGGAGGTGCTCCAGGCACCAGAGCAAAGATTCCCCTGCAGCCCGTGGCGAAGGCCATAGGGAGGCAGGCTGTCCCCTTGCAGACCATGGAGGTTAATGGTGGAGCAGATACCCACTCTGCAGCCCACAGAGGACCCCACACCAAAGCAGGTGGATGTGCCCTGAAGGAGGCTGTTGCTCTGTGGAGAGAAGTTCACGCTGGAGCAGATCTTCTGGCAGGACCTGTGACTCCACTGGAGCAGTTGGTGAAGAACTGCAGCCCATGGGAAGGACTCATGTTGAAGAAGTTTTTGGAGGGCTGTTTCCCATGGGAGAGATCCTACACAGAACAATTTAGTAACTTCTGTTAAGTTTAACATGGCATCAAGGTGAGGTGCTATGGTTGGAAGCAGTAGCTCTTTTCATTTCAATCACACAGTCAAAAAAACTTCAACCACTCTTTCCAAGTAGATGCCACTTACCAATACTGCTCACACCAATTTTAAGAAAGTTGTCCTGCTTGGAAGCTGCTTTTCAAACACTATACTCACTAGTACTAGCATACTAGTATTTAATTTGTGACAAGGAAAACTAGGAACATTTTCAGGGAGGTTATATTAGTCACAGTAATCATGTCACTCTAACATTTTTGTTAGATCTAAGGAAGAAATTCTTCACTCTGGGGGTGGTGAGGCACTGGAACATGTTGCCCAGGGAAGCTGTGGATGCCCCATCCCTGGAAGTGTTCAAGGCCAGCTTGGATGAGGCTTTGAGCAACCTGATCTGGTGGGAGGTGTCCTTGCCCACATCAGGGGCTTGGAACTAGATGATCTTTAAGGTTGCTTCCAACCCAAACCATTCTATGATTCTATGATTCTTATTTCACTAGAAGTGTGTGTCGTATTATGTGCTGCTGGCATATAAAAATTAGTGGAGCTCCCTTTTTTAAAGAGCTGATGTTCCTCTGTTGTAAACATAAGCAAGCCCTACATATTCATCTGGCAATACTCCTCAGAGCAATGAGATCTGCAGCCTTGCAAGAAAATACTAAGCCCCACTGAGGTGAAAATATGGCAGGGTAAAAATAACTGAACAAGTGCAAGTAAATCAGCACCTATAAATGATAATCTGTGAAGTGAAGTGTATTCAAAGGGGATATTTCACAAAAGTGATGGAATGGTGATAATGGAATAGCATGTGATGTTCCCAGGAGTTTTCAGGAAAGCAGGCTGCGACAAAAATCTTGAGACCTCCAAGCAATTTGGAAAGTGACAACCAAAATATGGAACACAGTGACTAAGCTATTTTCTGTGAAGAGAAACAAACAAGTGCATCAGAGAAATGAGGTCTACAGATTTACTGAGACTCTCTGCATTGCTGATCCTCTATTTCATGTCATAGACAGCTCTGCTCTGAAATGCTAACTGGAAAGTTCTTTAGCAGCATTCTTAAATCAGCAAAGAAAAGGGTTCATACTGATGGGTTTTGAAAGTCAGGTGAACCATCTAAGAAAACCACTGACAGGTTCAAAGAATCCCAGAATGGTAAAGGTTGGAAGTGACCTCCGGAGGTCATCGTGTCCAACCACCCTGATCAACATAACACCAGTTGCCCAGGACTCTGTGCAGATATCTTTTGATTATCTCCAAGGATGGAGACCCACAGACTCCCTGGGCAATGTGTGCCAGTGCTCAATCATCCTCACAGTGAAAAAGTGTTTCCTGATGTTCAGAGGGAACCTCTTGTGTTTCAGTGTATGCCCATTGCCTTTGGTCCTATCCACGGGCACTACTGAAAAGAGCCTGGCTCTGTCCTCTTTGCACCCTCCTTTCAGGTATCAATACATATTGGTAGGATCCTCCAGAGCCTTCTCTTCTCCAGGCTGAACAGTCTCAGCTCTCTCAGCCTTTCCTCATTATAGAGATGTTCCAGTTCCTTAATCGTCTTTGTGGCCATTCTCTGGACTCTCTCCAGTGTGCCCATGTCTCTCTTTTACTGGGGAGCCCAGAACAGGACACAGTACCCAGGTGTGGCCTCACTAGTGCTGAGGACAGGAGCAGGATCACCTTCCTCCACCTGCTGGCAACACTCCTCTAATGCAGCCCAGGACTCTTAGCCACCTGTGCCGCAGGAGCACATTGCTGGCTCATGGTCATCTCAGCATCCACCAGGACCCCAAGGGCCTTTTCTGCAGGCTGTCTTTGGTTTCTCCCAGCAACACTTTTGTTATGCTTCCTGTCTTCCGCCAACTGCTTCAACTCTTTTTTCCTTTCATTTCCACTAACTGAGAGGCTTCTGGGATTTCTACAAGATCTTCAGACAGAAGACAGGAAAATAACCATAGGTTGTCTGAGGAGGCACCAGTTTTTGAAAGTTGTATTTTCAAAGAATAGTATATTTAGATGAGCTTGATTAACCTGAAGTTTAAGTTTGATACATTAAAATACAGTAGGAGAAATTTAAACACGACCTAAGTAATAGCTCACAGCTGAAGATGCAAGTGATTTGAATTGGGATTTTTAGTAGTGATCATAGTGATAAAAACAGATGCTAGATTATTTAAAGGCTATAGTATAACCATGCACACTTAAATTTTCCACACCTTCCAGTTCTTTTTTTCTGTGCATCTGACATAGATCCTACTCAAAAGTACCGTGTCAAAGTCACAGCTTTAGCTTTAGGTAGAGGTTCCCAAGGGAAGAGAAAGCACAAAAGCAATAAGACAAGGTCCTGGCCTGCTCCATCTGACTGATGCAGAGGCAGGGAAGTCCTGTGCACTTCCCATCACAGAGTCTGCCCTGATGGCCCCATGGCCCTTCTGTCTTTTCTCCTCCCAGGGCCTAGGACAACAGCAGAGTGCAGGGGCAGTATCCTCACTGTGATCTGGTGCCAGGCCCAGGCCAATACCTATGCTATCTCTTGGCGGAAGAGAGTCTCCTATCTCCCTGACTGCTGCTACAGCTTTGCTGTGAAGCAGCTTTCATCTCCAGCTTCACTCGGCCATGTTACATGTTATTCCTCCAAACCTTACTCAGCCACACTGGTCTGCAACCCAAGACTAGGGAGAATGGCAGCTACCCCATATGCCATATCACAGAACCCCAGAATGGTTGAGGTTGCTGAATACAAGACAACAGCTAAAACTGTATATTTTCTCCTAGTGTTGATATTTCACCTATAATTCTTGGCAATGTTGAAAAGCAAACAAACAAAGGAACAATATAAGCCATAACTTTGTAGATCAGCTTCATTTGATAGTTAGAAAAAATGTAATATCTAATATTTATGTTCTTTTAACATGTGGAGCAGGGTGCTCAAGCAGAACCACAATAAGCTAGTTGTTGTTAGCCCAGCCAGCAACAAAACACCAGGCAGCCACTCACTCACCCTCCCCAACCCCACAGAATGGCAAAGAGAATTAAAGGGGAAAAGAGGAGACTCGTGGGTTGAGATGAGAACAGTTTAAGAATAATAATAGTAATAATAATAATATATTTTTATATTTAAACATGTTGCACAGTATAACTGCTCTCCACTCGGTGACCAACACCTGTCCTGTCCTGGCAAACAGTGCTGAAAGAGATAAGCCCCAACACGCAATCCCAGATGAGTGAGAGACCTGAAAAAAGAGCAGGAGAGAGAGAAAAATCCAAGAGACTGAGAGAGTCCTACAGAAGAGGATGTCCTTGGAAGAGCATTCCAAAAGTTCCTAGTCCACCCTCATCTATATACTGGGCATGACATTGCATTATATGGAACACTCCATTGGCCAGTTTGGCCCTCAATCTCAAATCTAAGCTCAAATCATAAGAGGAGTTGTGGGCCCTTTGTTCCAGCCATGTTCCCCCCCAGCCTGTTGTGCTCCTGCACAAAGGCAAAAACACAGCAAGCTGAAAGGTCCTTGATGTCTCAGCACCAGCTACAAACATCAGTGCGGTATCAACATTCTTCTCATAACAAATTCCATACTAAATCCAAAACACAGAGCTCTTCTAGCTGCTAAAAAGAAAAACTAACTCTGTCTGAGTCAAAACCAGGACATTAGTAAGAGAAATTCCAATTAAAAAAATAGCACAAGATACATTTTTACATATTCTGTGGAGATTTAGATCCTATGCAACCAGAGATACCAGTGATTCGGCACACAGTGTGAATTGAAAAGAGAACTTTGCCCAAAACATGTAAGTTTTTCTTACAAGGAGCAGTTTAGTATCTACCCTGGCTTGTATTGTATACTCCAGGCACTTAAGTCTACAAGGTCAATGATTCAGCTGCACTGCCAAAAGTCTCCCTTGTGACAAATCACCCTGTTCCCAGATGGTTATGAAACAAGAGCATTGACGCTCTGTCAGAAATCTGTTGGGTTTTTTTTTCTCCTCTCTTAATGTTCAGTCAAGTTAGAGCTACAGAAGTGTGTGAACGACAGCCTTGGTGACTGTATTCCTTTGTGAATTCACTAAAAGGTTCAGCTTGAGCAGAACTGGCACCAACCTCCCAAGACTGTCTTATCAACATCCATCAGCCCCAGCCTGCAGTGACCTCGTCCAGCAATGAGCTTCATTTAAACCCAGTTTATGCAGCGGTTTCTGTGATGGCCAAGGCTTGCAATGCTGACAGCTCTGTTGATGTGGTCAACTGAATCAAGATCACTAGCACATTTCACACAGTTCTCCAAACAGTAGATAGATGGTAATTGTTGGTCATTATCTATCCAACTTGGAGTGTGTTATTAACTAATTTTTATGTCCATAATGACTATTATTTGCATCTACATTAGTATGTTTTTAAAGACAGGGAGCTATTCCTAGCAAGATGTTCAGGCCTTGATATCATTAGAGAAATTATTCCATAAATCAATTGAAACTCCACAAACAGCAGGAAGAAATCCAAAGGGATTGCCTAAAAACTAAAATTATCCTGTGAAGAATACTGACTTCAAGCTCCCTCATTGCTCAGCAGTGAAAGAGAAGTTTTCCTGGACACAGTTTAAGACAAGACTAACTTTAGTTACCCTGCATCTCTCTCTAGAAGAGTCCCAGCAGAAGCCTAGGGCTATTAGTTTTACAAGGCTTAAATTAACAGGATGTAGAAGACCCTTTAAGAGGCGCTTTAAGGGTAAGAAGAACAATAGGGGCTTTGTGGGATTTTGTTTGTTTGGTTTTTAGATTATTTTTGACTGTTCAAAAATATTCTGTAATTCTGCGGATCCATAAAATTTTAATTCTCAATTAATAACACTGTCAAATTTCTTATAGGAGAAATTTGTAGGGAAAGATATTACTTTTTATTGGACTTACCCCACGTATGATGTCCCTGTAACTTCCTCCACAGTTTTATTATTTCCCCAGGCCTACCCAACAACAACTGCCATTTCAGTCCGACAGCCCAACACATTTGCAGCAGGGAAACACAACAAGAGTTAGAGAACAAGATACCACCTATTTTGACATGATTATCATATTAAAAAAAATAAATCTGATGCCTGATTATGGGCACATGAGGTATATAACTAGGCAAACTTAAGTCTTGGGTGAAGAACAAAGGAGAGGAGGAAGGAAAAACACTGCCTGCCTGAACTCACTAATTTCACAATTACACTGCAGGCACTGTTGGGATTCCCTGTTGCAGAGACCCACACCCAGCTACCTTTACTTTGTAGCAGCTTGCTGGTTGGCACTATTGCACTCTGTCACTTTTTCACCATAAACCTCGTATTAAGCTGCAATAGCTTAGTCATTGCAATATTTCGACTCAAATATTATAACAAAATTCTAACAATGGAACTAATGTTCTTAGACCATCATGATTATAGCATGGAAATTCCCATCTATTTTGAGGAAAAAACAACAACAACAACAAAAGCAATTTAGAAATTACCAGTTTAAGATGCATGTAAAAAAAACTGTATGATCTATAAAAAGCTTATTAATAAAATGCTTTACACTACTAAAGTGAAATGTGCTAATTAAACCTCTTAATAGCTATTTCATAATTAGACATATATATTATTTGTAGTGTTGTGATAATGGTAAATACTTAAGAAATATTCCCCAAACCTTACAATATTCTTTTAAAATATTATAAAACTGTATTTTTCCAGGGCAAGTGCTTATAGGTAAAGAAAGTAAGCAGCTTATAGAAAACAAAATGAATACACTGATTTTGAAACACAAACATCTTATACTTAAGTGACAAAACTGAATGGAAACATTTACAATAATGTGGTTAAACATTGGTTAAAACACAGTAGACCAGATCCTGATTCCATGCATATTATCCGCAGAAGTTGATCCATACAAGCCTGGATGGCGTGCTAGCACATCCTGATGCTCCAAACCATGCACACACATCTTAAGGCACCTTAAATTATTTCCATGGAGAAACTTGAAGTGATATACTATCAGAATAGCTCTTACTGCAAAGTAAGCAGTACAAGACATGTATGTACGCATCATATATTAGCCTCCTATGACTAATCATCTCTCTATGATTCTATGTGTACAAGGGAACTAAATGAGAGGGGAGAGGAAAGAAGGGGAGAATCTGCTGTGTTGAGGGAATGTAATCACCTGAGGGCGAGAGTTCAGGAGGCAATCAGAAAAGGCAGCTAGGATAAAAGAGAGAGGAACTTGAAAGGAATCTGCAAAGGAACCACTGCAAAGAGCGAGGAAGAAGAAAAAGGGGAAGAGGTAGTCACAGATAACTAGAAGACCTGGAAACTAACAGACAAGTAGAGTGCATTAATAAGCTGAGAGACGGGAAATTCTAACAGGATTCACTCCACTCTAAAAGTATGACCTCTAAAAGGTCATACTGAAGTGCCTCAGGAAGGTCCTACCTGCCTCCCTTTCTTTATGGCAGCCCAATCTCTCAGTGAGGCAGCCAGCCTACTAGGAGCTAACACAGAAGCCTTCCAAAACCTTCACCCAGGCTGCTGCAACAGCAGACTTCCTCAAAATACCACAAAGTCAGTGAAGAAGTTAGCAAAGTATGTTTTACTGACCACTGGTAAATATATTTTGTATTATCCCAAAAATATACACAAAAATATGCATGCTTACTTGATTGATCATATAGGGTTTTCTTAAACTATGCTATGCTCGGGTACGAACCCACACCTTGTCTCAATGCTAAGCGGATTCCAAAGACTGAAAGCAAGGTTTTAGTGCTGCATCAGAATCAATAAACACAGAACAGATTTTTTGTCATGTATACAAATATATATATATGCTTATTTTTATCATACTGAGGTGCTAAACACTGACAAAAAAAAATAACTCCACGATATTTTATAGTTATTATTATGTGCAGTTTAAAGTTGCAAGAGTGTGTTCAGCTGTAGGAGGTGCAAATGTGTTATTTATGACACTAGATGGCAGGAGATTGAAGTAAATTATTTCCAGTGGGTCTATGTTACATGTAAGAAAGTTGTGAAACCTCAAACCGCAGAGTCCGTGTTTGTTAGAAAGAGAGATCAGGGCAAAACCTAATGGGAGAGTCCACACCTAGTGCAGGCTTTTTGTATCTTCTACTAAGGTGCTGCTATTTCATGCAGCTGATGGAAGTAAGCTGGACTAGAGAGACTGAAATTCTGATAAGCAGTTTAGATAGGTTCATATCCACCTTTTGCTCCCTTCTAGAATCTTATTCTTCATTGCCTCTGGTTTAAACCTTCATTAGTTTTGGACAGGAATCTGGAGTGTTATCAGTGCAAAGGGACTTCTTAATGCAATTCTTACAAGTATCCCTTGTGATTTGTCACACAGCGTCATGTCTGAGAGGGATAGAGGTGCTACGACAGCCTTCCTACAGAGCCGAGAGGTTCTTTGGGTTGCAGAGAGCCACTCACTCCTTACAACAGCTCTTGCTTTAGCACTGGCCTTGCAAATACACAGGGTCTCCTCCAACTCTTCACGCCCATGAGGCTGATGCGCTGCAGAAAAGCTGGAAAATGAGATGTATCAGGTACGCCTTATGGGTGCGAGATCTATTTTTATGGGTTTATTTTTAACAAATAATAGTTCTCGATAGGATTGGCTCTGTCAATTTTTATGATTTTCCAGAGGAGTTGCTGTCACTGACAACTGAATCTCAGGACAAGCAGAAGAGCTGCCTATCCACGCATTTAGTATGAAAGAGATTGTAAAGAAGAGAATGTGGCATTTGTACTGAGAAGTTCTAATGGTCAGAGTAAGTAGTTCCCCGTCAGTTGCCAAAAGAAGACCCTGAAGCTTGATCTGCAATTACCTATCTCATTCCATGAATGATCTGCACTAGCTAGAAAGATGGAGTATGTCTCTGCAGCTACATGGGGCTGCTCTGCAAAAACAGCACAGTGAGCTGTGGTGATATATGGTCATACTGATTCCTTGACCTTAACAACTTTGCATGTCATTGAATGCTTGGAAGGATATAAGAATCCAAAAGACATCCTCACTTTTGCGTTCATTAAATGTTTTGTCAGTTTGTTTCTTTACAAGAAACATGTTTTATATCAGTTACTAGCTACATCCATCTCACAAGGCTGTGGTTAAAACAGTACAGAGCCAGTAAGACTAGCCGACACTTTTCACTTTTCATTAAGTGTTCTCTAAAAATGGTGAGTATCATTATACTTCTCTTCTAGACAGGGAAACTTAACCTGAGGAAGATGATATAATTTGTGCCAGGTCATCAGAAGGCTAGCAGCAAGGTCCTGTCAAAAAGTCCCTCAGACTCCTGGCCCCAGATTCTAGCCACTGTCTCCCAACAGCATGGTAAATACCCATCAGTAGGTTTTGGTCATGTAGTAACTTTTGCTTTAATATTGATATTTTATATGTAGTGAGTGAGTAGGAGGTCAACTACTCTCTGGTAGCAGACACTGGGCTAGTCTGATTTCCCAGTAAACCACCTCAGTTGATGGTCCCTTCCACATTTAATGTGGATCCTACCAAATACAGGATTCTTGCCTCAGATGTTACAAAATATGCATCTATAACCAGGAAAAGCAGATCATACTGACCTTAAACTACCCAAATGATTCTCTGTAACTCATTGCTCCTCTGCTTATTGCACTGGTTGAATTTGGTTCATAAGTAAATGCTTTCCAGTAATGACTTTACATTTACTTCCAAATTACAAATGAAAGTCCTGTATCGAACTTAATACTTGTATCTATGGAACCTTGCTTAGATGGTTCTTATTAATTACAATTTCCTAATAATCACCACTTTCTGTGTTTCTGTCCACTAGTTCTTAAACTATGAATTTGCACTTTCTTGATATTGCATAGAGCTATTTTTGATTTGTGCTAATTGGAACATCAGGCAATATGAAATCATGCACTGTACTTCTCAAAAGTCTGAATATACTGCACCCATATGGCAATCAACCCAACTCCTAGAGGAGTAGCTTAAACTTTGTGAACAAATGTCAACCGTACTTGATTTAAATCTTTTGAGGTAGCTTTTTCCACAAACCATACTGACTAGAATTACTTCCACTCCAAACCTCAGGGTTTGTTTTTTTTTTTTCTAACTGCACCCTGTATAAACCATTCCTCTGTCTTCTGTAGGACTTGTATCAGACCAATAAGCTTATGCTTACCCGGATCAGCCACTTTGCTTTTGTAATATATAACATTGAACACTATTTGACTTTTCCAGAAACTATACAGAAAACCAGTATTTATTTAAAATCATGAGAGGCCAGGACACAGCTTCTCTGGCCATAATGATTAATGTTTTTTTAATCCCTTGCTTCATATTGTTTAAGTTTCTTCTTGATTACTGCTGAAAGGACTTCCCAATTCTCTTCAGGTATATGGATATAATGTTGCTTCTTGCTTCTTTCCAAATACTGAACAGATTTTCCTATTGAACACTTCTGCTATTTCTGGGTTATTATTAATAATTTATCCATCCAGCAGCGGCTCTTTGCCACTCCTAGGATTTACACTGTACCTGATGTATTTAAACGCTTTTGTTCTTAGTCTTGCCAGTCCTGAATCTCTTCCTGATGGCTTTAGGTCCCCTTATAATTCAAAATTTATGAAGTGTATAAACTGTTTATCCATTGCTATATATTTCTCATTTTTTCCTATTGCATATTGCTTTTTTGTTGTTTTTGTTTAATTGATGCACTTATTTCACTACTGAACCAGGATGGGCTTTTAGACAGTGCTGTCCTATTTCCTGGGAAATAGAAATCGTTGAATTGTGTCTTCAGGCTATAAAATAACTTTTTCTCAAAGAGCATTCAATTAAATACAGTTTTTATTTCTGTATATTAGAGTGATGTTTAGGAAATAACTCATCGTTTTCATTTAGCCTTTAACAAATCCCAAGCAGTGCCCTTCCTGGGCTTTGTTAACATGTCGACTCATAAGTATTCAAGATCTCACAATTCCTTCTTGATTAACTTTCAAACAGGTAAGATATTGTATTTAATGTGAAAGACCTTACCGTTACATGCTTTTTACTGTCTCCACCCTTGCTATGTAAGCTAAGAGCTCCTCTGCAGTAGGCTTACTGTTACAGAGGAAAACTGTATTGCAGCTGTTCTAGAAAGGAATGCCATCAATTATCTGAGTTTCTGGCAGGTAACTGAGAATATTGACAGAAGGCGCAACTATCTCGAAACCACTCGATGGCATTTTGAACACCAAAGATGTGTGGAATGGAAGGAAACATCATGGCACTTCTCTTGCTTTGGAGGATAAGAATATATTCCAGTAGGAGGATGGTACAACCTTCAGATAGCTGTGTGGCAATTTCCTCTTAAGTATCGACCCTCCCAGCTATTAGAGAAAGTTCTAAATTATCAGTCTGAATCCTTGGATTTAATCCAGAGAGAACTGTCTTTGAGCTAAGAGATTTTTGCTATGGAAACCGTTTCCATGGTGCATGCAAAGTCTAATTCTATCAGATATATCAATCAATTTGACAAAATTTTGCCAAAGTACATACAGATTTATTTTCCATTTTCTTGGAAACAACAGTGTTCTCAGTTGCAGCCACTTGTTTATCCCCAGTGAAAACTGCACCACAGGAAGCAAAATGGGATTGTGCCAAAATACTTCAATATTGATGAAGGTATTACTTGGATAGACTATCCCTGACAGCTCATACGGATCTTCACAACTACACTTTGCACTAATAGAGGGCAGCAAACTGTAATTCATTCCCAGGGAAAAAGTCCCACAGCTGTTCTTACTTGGTGTCGTAGAATAAGGAGAGTTTTCACTCTATGGAGCCTAGGTTCAAAAATGTTCATTGCGTGTCTGTTATGTCAGGTGTATGTTGTGGGCAGGAAAGCAAGACACCAGCTGGGCTGGGGTAAAAAAACTTATAAAGTTTAGCAAGATAGTTGAATTGGTAATTGAATAATTGAATTGATAATTGAATTTGAATTGAGTTTTGTCACCTGGAGAACTTATCTACTATACTTACTTAAGCTTCATATGTACCTGGGTTAAATATTATCATAAAGGATTATCCCACTTCTACAGTCACACAGAGATTGAAGGATGATATGTAAAACACTTTTAACTGTGTTAAGAAAGAGTAAAGAAAGGCACCACTTACAGAGGTAACAAGTTCCCATCCACTAACTACTCAGAGAATTGAGAGATGTTTTAATAGGTTCCTAAGGGGTAAAGGTATCTTCTATTCTCCTTGCTGTTACAGCTCAGTGTTTTCACGTGTTTATGTTTGCAGACAGTAACATGGCAGCTGAAAACCTTTTTTTTTTTTAATTTATTGGTTTCAGTTTTTTTTCTTGTTCCTCTAACAGTGAAACAGCCTATCAAGAGACAAGTACATTTTTACGTTTGCGGGGGGTGAGGAGAGGGGTGTCATTTGCTTATGCAGGGAAGTTTTATCAATTCAACTAAAAACAGAGAAAAAAAAATTCGCACTCCTGTGTCCCAGCCACTTGCTGTCATGTCTGAAATCATCATGTTTAAGAGAGCAATGAGTGAGGAAGACTGCCTGCTGTCCAAGTTATCAAACACTAGGTACTTTATCTAATGAAGAAAGAGATACTGCACTCAGATCACATACTATAAGATCTAGCTTAGACGTCACATTCAGACAACTCTTCCCATTGACAGCAAAAAGAAAAAGCTAAAATGTCATTAAACATTCTTTAACTATATCATGTGTCCTTCCTGCACTGTAATGTTGTGTGAAACAGCATTACCAGCAAGGATGTCAGGTGAAAACAACTCTTGGTCTGCCCTGGAGGAAAATATTAATGACCATCTTCAGCAATTCTTACTTTCTTTCTGCAAACTGTTTTCAATCCTCTTCCTTAGTAAAGAGTTAGAAACCGTTTTATAGGTCATTCTTTAAAATTTTTTAAGGAATGGGCCCTCAATAGCAGACTACTTTTTAGGCATATTCTAATCTTTCAGTGCACATTTCTGGATCCCAATAGATGATTAAATGATGGAATTCTTATGATGAAATTCTTTCCTCAACCAAAATTATGTGAAGTCAGCTCTTGTTAAGTCAGTAGAATATTTGTCAAATTAACTCAATGGCTGTAAATTCAAGTAGAATGTTGATAATGTTGATCACAAATATGAGGGTTTGAGTTCAGATTATTTTTTTGGCATGGTATTTTCATATTTATGACTGCGCTGCAACTTGTGGTAGATGAAAGCTTCTGCCACCCTGCCTCTTCTGGCTTTGTAACTACTTGCCTCTGATCTGAATTGCAAGGCTATGTGTGTGTTCACTGCTTCAACTACGAAGACAGAGAAAATAAATATCAAGTTAATGTTGCCCAGAGAAGTTGTAGATGCCCCATCCCTGGAAGTGCTCAAGGCCAGGTTGGATGAGGCTTTGGGCAACCTGGTGTAGTGGTTGGGGGGTTGGAACTAGATGATCTTTGAGGCCCCTTCCAACCCTAACCATTCTATGATTCTATGATTCTATAATGTCAGAGAGCAGCAAAAGCCACAGCTCCCTGCGGGCTGGGAGCCAGGTACACTGGGGAAGCCCCAGCCCCGGGCATCGGGCACCTCCCTGGGGACAAAGACAGGCCCAGGCAGGGCAGGGCTGTGGAAATCTGGACACCGGCCCTGCTGCAGCATCACTGGGACAGGGGCTGACATGGAGCCCTGGGCTGTGGGCAGGGGCAGGCTGGTGGTGCCACCGGGGCACTGGCAGTTCTCCATCTCCCAACTGAAGCAAGTTCTTCCCATGGCAGAGCTTGTGTGCATCCAGGTTTTTCTTTCAAGCTGATGACAGACAGGTGGTGTTGTCTCACTGTAATGCTGCCTGCTTGGAAGACACAAGGATGTTTGCATTATATATGCTTTTGGAGGCCCTGTTCTTTTTCTCCTCTGTTCACTTTTCTGACATGTTTCACCAGATCCAGACTTTATTCCCTGGGTTTTTAACATTTCAGACCTGGAATGACAGAATCCTGTAATACCAGTATTTTTCACCATTCACATTTTCCAGTCTTTTTAGCATTTTTCAGTACTCAAATAGCATAAAGCTCTGAAGTACATGCTACCTAATTATATACAGTTTCAAGCTACTGAGGCATCCAAATTTGAAGGAGGACAATCAAAGTATCATTCCAGGCACAGATGGTAAAATGACCTGATAATTATCAGGCAACGTGAAAGGCGAGAAAGGGAGGAGGAGAGAAGACACTTTTCATGCCAGTGCAGCTGACAGATAAATTAACAACTCAGTAGTTTCTGTTTCACCTACCTCCAGTATGATATTCTGCGTAATGTTCCCTTTCCTCCCAGAAGATATATTGATAGTCCACTGCAGAATGTCTGCAGCTGGGAGTTCTTTGGGGAGTTGCACACCACACTATTGCACTGAACTTACTCTTTCAGAAGTACCTTTTCCTTCTAAATATTTTCATATGTGCACATATGGTAAATGCTGGTTGATGTAAGTAAAACCTCGGCACCTGTCATCTTTTGTGCGCAGTAGCTGCTACAGAGCAGTTATAAACACAGTTCACTGGTTAAGAAGTCACTTCTCACAGTGTTTCAAAATAAACATTGTTATTGTATTTCCTTTCTTCTCACATTATAAAAAAATCATTAGTGGGTATCAAATGATTGCAAGTAAGATGTATACTAAAACTAAATACTGAACATATCTTTCATTGGGAATGTGCTTTTCCCCTTAGAGTAAAAGAAGTGAAATTCTATCTAAGCCCGTATATGGTCAGACAAGTTTGAGACTCGGGGAACTAGCATGTTGGCTTTTTCTATTAAAAATACGATCTAATCAAATTCACTAATGGCACATGTTCCAACAGCTATTGTCAGGAGACCCAAAGGCTAGACTTATAGCTGCCAATGACTTGCTTTTTCACCTGAGACAAATCACTCAACCTCCCCGTATCTTAGTACCCCCATCTGCAAAACAGCTCAAAAATACTGGTTACATGAAGTTCGAGGCAGGCTGACATCTTTAATGACTGCAGAGTACAGAAGTTCAGAGAGGGCTGGAGGAACATGCAGTACAAGTTTAATGTGTTACTAGACACAAATTATTTGTACAGAAAGCAAATACTCATGCCGTGTAGGAGGTGTAAGAAAAATTTCAATTGCCATCCTCCTGTTTCCCAGTGTGAAATTTGCACCAGGACAGAAACGCTAGAGAAACTGCTTGCCTAACAGAAAACTGACTTTTCACTCAAAGAAAATCCTTTAGGTTCAGATATAGGAAATCTTTTTAATGTTGTTTCTCTATGAGTGCTAGCAAGGGTAAAAAGACATCTAAGACAAAGTCTACATACATTCACACTGCGATTTTTTAATGCAGTTACATACATCTCTCATTTCAAAAAAAAAAAAAAAAAAGTTTGAGAATTGCCAGGAACAATGCTTTTTTTCAGAACTCTTGGCCAGAAGTGTCACACCAAGTGGCCACCTGTGTCTTAAGGCAGAATGTCAAGATAGAACATGCTTTCCTTCACAATGTTCCCTGCTGTAGATCCTTCAAAGAATCATTTTTCTTCCATGGCTAGTCTCAAGAAGGAATTCCATACGTATAAATAAAACTATGAACACAAGTACAGCAGTCTTTCCAAGACTAAAACCATGCTAAGGAATAGAATTCATCAGGTGATGTAATACTGTCATCCGACATTATCTATTAGTACGGTTTCTAATGACTCTTGTGGTGGGCTGATCCGTTGATGGTTTGTCTGTTACACATCTGATTTCCTTTAGCTGCTTCTAAAGCATATCCATATTTAAACATCTCTAATTTCCATAAAACAGAAAATAATATTTAAACTTTGTTCCTATCCTTCTGTAGAATAACAGAATAATAGCAGAACAGAAAATAGATATACTTTAAATGAGAGAGTTCCATTCTTTCAATTAATTGAACTGTTTTGTAACAGGTCAGTGCCATTCACGCAAGTCCAAATAAAATGACTCGGTTACAGTAATGCAGCTTCCTCAAGTAAGGTGAAGACACTGTCAAGATTCTTAATTGCAAAACTCATCCTTTTTAAAGCCACTTGTCACTCCTTTTAGAAAGCTAATTGCATCTGAATACCCTCCAAGACAATGCTCATTGTTACAAAACTAGCTGACCATTTATTCTTTCCTGTGCTGCCATGTCTCAGGCCACAGCCAGGGCAGGGTGATGGTGGCACCTTTCCGAGTGTCAGGTTGTCAGCAGACCCAGAAAGAAGGACCACAGAGCTGTGTTAGCAGGCTGAGCAGGAGGTTGAAACGACTTAAAGGAGATGGGAGTGGGGATGGGGATGGGAAGAACGTGCTTCTGTATGTAGGTAGCAATCGCACATGCAGAAGCACAGCCACCCCAAGTTTCTTGCCTGTGCAGTGGCTTAGCACCCCGACTAACTTTAGAATAGCTCAGGTACCAGGAGCAGCTTGTCCCTGATGGTACAACGCTCAGCACAACCTGAATAATTGACCCTCAGAGTGGATAAGTCCTCAGGCTACCAGCTTGCTGTTGCTACAGTAGCGCTCCTGACTAAGCAAAGTGGTTAGTTAAAGTCAACTCAGCCATGGCACTCATGCATAGATTAGAGAAAAGCCTTTTTTTTATATTTTTGAGCTATTTCTCTCTCCAGCTTCTCTACAGTTCTAAAGGTGTATTTTTAAATTAACTTTAAACAGGCAGAAGTAGTACATATTAACAAAAATGGCAATGCCTTTCTGTGAGTGTTTATTCCACGTTCTCTTATTTATCTCTACTGTTTGGTTTTGGTGCTTGAAATCCCTTTCTTTTTTGTATCTTCTTGCATTTTACGTTCAAGGAATGTTGCAGAAAGGCAAGATTTAAGACTGAAATCTAGAACCACAGAAGCCCATAAGAAAATTCTCCCTAACTCCAACGGAGCCAAGTTTTCCTCTTGAAAGCAAAAATTTTAGAATAACAGTCAAATTCTTTTGCAAACAGAAGCCTATAGTAAAATTCTTCCTAACTCCAATGGAGGCAGGATTTCATCCCAAAAGCAAGTATTTTAGAAAAATAGCCACACCGCATTTTGCAAACATTTCAATAAATTGGTGTATTACCTGATGCACTTCAGGTGCAGCAAGGATGCATAGTAAGACAAGCAACAACAAATAGCATGCGAAATAAAGCAGTAAGGTTTGGTGTGATATCATACTCATGTTCTCCAAAAGTCGGTTACTCAACTTCACGACAGCTGACTTTTTACCTTCAAAGTCACCTGTGAATATACAATAAAGCTTCTATTAAATAGGTGTATGCAAAGTTAAAGTTGCATTTATTACAATACGGAAGATTTGCAGAAAAGGTTTGGGGTTTTGCATGTAAAACATGACAAGCATTTTCAAGGAGATCTCATGCTGAACGCACATCTGCGTATAAGCACACACACACAAATTCTCCTCTGCGTAGCCTCACCAGAAGAGAATTTGAAATTTTAGGCAGGGTATGTCATGGGGGGACAGGCAGTAACCAAACAGAAGGGAATAATCCTGCCCTGGCTCAAGTCTTTTCCATCTCCAGACTCCATCACGCAACTAGTGTCAGATTTGGTGCCAGCGTGGAAAAGAGACAAAGGAAAACGTTCACTTGCCTTTCAGCCACAGAATATGAAGTGTGTGTGGTTTGGTACAGTCCTTTTTTCAAAAAGCTCCTTGTGTCACTGAAACATTATCAGGGATTTACAGTAGTTCTCGCGCACGTTCAAATGTCAGCTGCTTTTGTTTACAGCCCACTTGTTCTTTTTGCTCTCAGAGGCTGAGAATCACTTGGTTTTGAAGTACTTTTTGCTTCTTTTTATGAAAGTCAACATAAAACTATCAAAGGGGCTATCAATTTATTCCATGTTGGCACTATATTTTTACCTTTTTCTTCAACAAGTACTCCACGTGTTTTCTATAAACTACAATTATTTGCAACAAAATTCTCTCCATTTTCCTTGCTATTCCCAGTGCTCCAGTGACTTATCTTTATGTTGTTCTTTCACTCTCGCCAGCACGCAAGAGACAACAAACCCTTCGTTTTCAAAAAAAAACAAACAAACAAACAAAAAAAAACAACAAAAAACGCTGAGATTTGATTTGATTACAGCGGGCTCTCTTCCCCTTCCACTACTCAGACCCAAGACTTTCGCCAACGCTGTTAATTTGAAATCCCACTTTCTCCTCCCTTCGTGGTTCCTAATGGCCTCTCCACCGCTGATGTTTCGTGTAGGCGTATCTGTGCCCTCTCCTCAGACTTAACTCTTTTGCCCAACCGGGAAAATCACGGCGGTGATCCTCCCTGACGCCCCTTACCGCCTGTTAACCGGCCCTTGGCCGGCTGCCTTCGCGCAGCACCTGCAGTTGAAGGCCACCCGCAGCACCCCTGTTCCCGACAGTCCCAACGGAGCCGCCGAGCCCGCGGGGGGCAGCTCTCCGCCGCCCGGCCCTCGCCAGCGCTCCGGGGCAGGGCGACGGCGGAGCCGCGCACCTCCCAGCCCTCCCAGGCGGGCGGGCGGGCGCCTCCCCGCCCCGTCCCGTCCCCATGCCCGTGCCCGGGCGCGGCGGGGCTGGCGGGCGACGTCCTCCTCAGACTTTCTCCCCAGCGACACCTCCGACCGCCCGGCTCCTCCCGGCCCCCGCCGCCGCGCTGGCTTTGTGTGCGCGGCGGCAGCCGCCACCTGGGGCGGGCGCGGTGGCGGCGGTGGCGGCGCGGCCCCGCACCATGCCGCTCCGCGGGCGCCCCGCCGCGCTCCTGCCCCTTTGTCTGCTCTGCCTCCAGGCTGCGCTGCCGCTCCGCGCCCACCGCGGCCGCTACGCCGGGTAAGTCCGTCGGCCGCCCCGCAGGGGCAGCGCCGGGGCGCGGCGGCACCGCTGCCGCGCTCCCTCCGCTAACCTTCCCCCGCGCCGCTGGGGAGCACCGACGGCATGTGCGCGTCCGGGCTTTTCCTCCCGCTTGTTTGCCTGTTTCCATTCGGTTGTAGCACGCTGCGGCGCTTTCCTGCGGTAGATACTCTAGGTCTCTGCTAGCGATGGGAAGGATGCTGCGTTGGGGGGGGGAAGAAAGTTTTCGTGTCTTTGTGGAAAGAGAAACTGCGGTTATGCAGGGGGGAAAGGTTTTAGAGGCTTCACCGTGCTCTGAAATGAATGAAGGTTTGTGTTTTCCTTTAGGGGACAATTTTAATAGAACTTGAAATTGTTTTTAAAAAAAAAAAGTTGAACAATGTGCGGTCTTACTGAATGCATACAAGCTCAACCAATAAGGGAACGTGATTAACTTTACTGTAAGCAAGGGAAGACTTACACATGTATTCCAAACCTTCCCTTCTTCCCTTCTTCCCTTCTTCCCTTCTTCCCTTCTTCCCTTCTTCCCTTCTTCCCTCTTTCCTTTCTTTTCTTTTTCATTTAAAGTTAAGAAAGGGAAAGATTAAACTAAGCAGTAGTAAAAGGCAAACTGTGGTATCACTGCTAGGCTTTGCCTCCAAAGTGTGTGTTCTTCTTGCCTGGTTTAGACTTTGTTTTTAGCGGGTGTCTAACAAAATAATACCTGCAGAAGATTTATGATGCAGGTGAAAAGACAACCAAACATAGGAGCGTGAGAAGGCAGTGGCATCTTTTCGCATACAGTATAAAATTCATTCAAACCGACCAGAAAATTCCTCAGGATAAGCACACCTCCTGTGGAAGTAGAAGCTGTATTATTCTTTTTATTTTATCAAAGTAGCCACGCCAGACATGTAAATTCTACTACTAACATGCAATTTAAAAGAAAATTCCCTCAGCTTCAAGGATTTGGTAACGTGATATGGAGCCATTCGCTGCTGACTCACTATTAGTGATAGAAAGTAGTTAAACAAGTGACAGCTGTTTCACCATCTCTGTTTAGTTCTGCGGGTCCCGGTATCTATCTGCAGTGTGAAACCAAACTGGCCACTGCCCTCCTGATAGTTTCAGAAAGAAACAGGACAGAAAACTAAACTGTTCCTTAAAACCAGGGTCCTGTCATAAGTTTTGTGCAGCAGCACTGTTCTCTCTGTCTGGAACCCATTGCACAGTCATGGTCTCAGTAAGACAATTTTTTAAAATTCAAGATTATATTAAATTTGTTTCCAGATGACATTTAGATGAATAACACATTTCCAGTGCTGGTACATAACTTTTTCTGAATATGAGTTACATGAGCTATCTATTGATCGATGTATGAGATGTCAAAATACACATTTTAATATCCACTAGGTTTGATTATCATTCTATAATCAAGTTGGTTAAAATAGAAGAAAATGCATGCAGATTCAACTGTTGTACCTCTGCTCATTTATGTGATTCACCAGTTTTGTTAAAGTTTTAAAAATCATTTTCTGGTTTAAGCATTTTATGTGCCCTGGGTGATGTATGAAAGACCCACCCAAACTCTCCCCATTGATCCCTGTCCTAGAAGCTTTCACACAGAGTCTAGTCCAGAAATACGTGACTTCTCACCAGCTTCCAGAATTAGGGCAAGCGCAACAAAAATCACTACTCAAAAAAGAAAAAAAAAAAAAGGCTACAGTTAATTATAAAAACTCTTGGTCAATAGGCAATTGTAGTAGGGAGCCAAGATACATTTACAAGTCTTGCTGAAAATGTGGTCACATTTGGAGCAGAAACCAGAATGCGTACCACATGTGTAATGCAAACTGGAAAAATAACCTGATATTTCTCTCACTCTACTAATCTTTTCCATCCTGGTGTTATTTGTGTCGATAAAAGATGATGAAAAATTAGTTTGTAGCAGGACAAAGATTTCTTTGGAATTATGAATATATCTTGTCTGTCTAAGGCATCTGTCATTAGCCCAGTGTCCTGAACGAGACCATTTAATTTCCTCTGTGTGTGCAATTGATGAGAAACAGTTGAGCAGGTATTTCCATCACTGCTGAACCTGGTCATCACCCAAGGGGAAACATTTTTTTGGTAGGTTTTTTTTTGAGAAAGGCAATCAGGAGGTGAATATAGTGTTTTAATGTTCATCATTAAAAGGAGCATCCCAACCACCTGACTTCATTTTGTGCTAAGAAATGCGTAGTCATTTCTATTGTGGCAGAAGCTGTACCATATAGGGGAAAGGCATAAGTACAATTAGGACAAAAGGATAAGAGGAAAAAAGAACAAAAAAAAAAAAGCAATGGAAAACATTTGTTATCAACTCAGACCAGCGCTAGGAGACACAGAGCAATTGTAGCTCTTTAGCTGAGGACTCTGACCAAAGACAATTTATTGGTATTGCACATGTTTCTCCAAACTAACTTCTCCAAACAGTGTTCAGAGCAGACCAGGTGTGCCATATGGACACATCTTTAAGCAAATGTGTTCCAGATACCTTTGGGAAGGCAACAAATAGTTGGGAAGTCTCAGCAGAGGGGCAGCAGCTCTCACGCCCACTGAGTTCTTGCAGACTGAGGAACCAGTGTATTTGCCTTCTGCTGCCTCACATAACACGCAGGAGTTCAACCTACTTCTGTGCTCTTGTGCCTGCAGGAGCTCAAGAGGAGCTTGGAGCTACTGCCTTCGCCTCCAAAAGAGACTGCTAATCAGCTGTCCTACAACAAACTCAGAACTTTACTCTCACACACACATATCTTTCCTTTTCCTATTTCCATGCTCTGTCCAAACGTTCTAGGGGAGATAGGGACGGGGGAGGACACATCAGAGTTTGGACTGAGTAGGTGTGGTATAGTCATGAGGATTTTCCAGGAGGCCGTTACCAGAGGTTCAAACAGGGGCAACAAGGATAACAAAATTTATGGAATAGTTTAAGTGCCCGAAGTAACCAAATAAGCTATGACTCTTTGGTCTCTAACAGAAACAATTTAGAAGTCTACAAGCTTTGAGTGACATGGAGGTGGTGGGTAGAAATCAGTTGTTCATTATTTCTTCCCATTACAAGAAGCAGAAGACTTAAAACTTATCTAGTAGGAACTAGGTTGAAAAGAAACTTCACCCCACAGGTTTGAGACCTGTGGAAATCCTTGCTGAAGGATGTGAAATGTTTGCAAGGATTCAAGGGTGCTTGACAGGTCTGTGGAAGGGTGAGTTAGTAAGTATGGTACTGAAATGACATCCAGTGCAGGAGATCACTGCGTTGAAAGTAGCTGTAGGTTGGGAGAATACTTGATGGTAATATCATACAGTTTTGCCTTGTTGTTACGCCTCCTTGGGTAGTTGTCTTACAGTTTTCCACAGTAGGGTACTGGAGCAGATGGACTTTTTGTAGGTTTTTTTGGCCAAATGCAGCAATCTTCCTAATCTTAGGAATCCTATGAAGAAGGAGATGGCTTCCCACTAGCAGGTCAAGATTTCTTAGGACAAAAAGCATCTCTCTCATTTGTTCTTTAAAAATCACTACTAAGATCTTTTTACTCCAGCTCACCTACCTCCACCTGTACAGGGTGGTTGAGCATGTTCCCTCCATTTTCTACCCCCCTTCCTGTTCTTCCAAAGCCTTTCAGATGTATGCCTCATCTCACCTCTGCTCTCACCTCAAATAACCAAGTGCAGGCAAAGGCTGAAAAAACTTGGCCAGTTCTTCTCTAAGGTTTTTGCTGGAGGTTTTGGAGTATTGTAAAACATGTTTATTTAAAATAAGTATGAAAAATGTTACGCGTTTTGCATAACCCAAAATGCAACCCACTGTGGGTTGCAGTACTGTTAATACTTGTAATTTCTCTTGGCCAGGTGAAGGCTATAATACATTCTTACATTATTGTGTAATCACTGCATAAAATAATCTGGGAGTGATGTTGAGGTGGATAACAAGGAAACTGGAAACAGTAAAGAAATGTTCTGTAATCCAAGACATAATATGCTGCAACTGCTGAGACATCACATCCTGAAAACTGCGTAAACCCAGTGTTCATGTAGATAAGTACACATATCAAATTTGAGAGCATTCAGGAAATTTCAAGTATTTTAATGCTCATTAGTATCCCAACATACCATAGCTAAGTGCCTCTGATCCCACAATACCTTACACACAATAGCTGGCAATTGTTCTGTCTCATGGAAAAAACACATGGGAGTGTGATGAAAACTAGTTGCTGAGGGAATTGAGAAGTGGAAAGGAACTCCTCCTGAGCTATTCCCCTCTCCAGATTTTTTCCAAATGTTTTAATGGAGGACTAAAAGATCTGCTTTGCTGTTTAAAAAATGTTCTTTCTCTCTGCTGCTCAGCTCTCCTTCCTCATGCCCAAGTCAAAGTAAAATGTCATACACGCACCTGGCAAAAAAAGCATTCGGAAAGCACACCACCAGCAGTAGATCAAAGTTAATCATATTCGTTCAGATGAAAACCACACTTAGTGCTTCTCTGGGTGGTGTCAGGACACTTCTAAAAGGTAAAAAGCTATGAGCTCTCTAGCACAAACAATTTTAAGTATCCTCTTTTCAAATAGCCAATAATCGTGTAATCAAAGCACCACTGATTCCTAAAAAGAGCACAGATCAGTGAAATGCACAACGCTGGGACCTCTATAACCATTCTTGTCCCAACACTGCAACTCTAATTTTGTGCTTTCTCATCACCTTGCACAATATTCCCTTGCACAATATCATTTATGTTCCCTGAAAGGAAAAAAAAAATTACTGCCAAGTTCTGATTCTTTTTCTCAGGCACATTAAATTTACCTTTTAAAGCCTCTCTGCCCTTCTCATTATAAATGAGAAATATGAAGTGTTTCAGTTGCTCTTTCTTTCTCGTTTTTACTTTGTTTAAAAAAACTAATTAGAACAACACACGCACATCCACATGGCACAGGCGAAGTGAACACCAGGCAAGGAAGCTCCCAGTTCATATGGCTGATCCGGGTTCATGTCACCATGGGAGCCTGGTCCCATACTTGTCCAGCTTGTGACTCAATTGGAGGGTGCTGTGGTGTCATGGTTTGATGTGGAGCGGGGGGTGGTTCTGGTGGCAGGAGAGGGGTTTTGGTCCCTGCGACCTCCCCGGTCTTGGAACCGGGTTAGGCTTAGTTCTGGTCACCAGATCAGACTGCCATCCCCCTCGGGATTGAGCCAATAGGGCGCCTCTGCGAATTGCCCTATTTAAGTCAGGACAAGGGAACCGGAAAAGGTGCTTCGCCCAGGATCGAGCAGAGAAGGGAGGAGGGCACTGCCCCCGCTCCCTGGCTCCCGGCCGGGCAGCTGCCTGCGTCGGGCCGGCGCCGCCCACGGAGAATGGCGGCGGCAGAGCCAGCTGGGGAACTCGGGGGCACCCCACTCCCGGGGTGCCCACTGGGCTGAGTTCACCTGGAGAGGACTGAGACCTGAGAGAAACAGCCGCATCGACAGCAGGTCAGTGAGGATGGAGCGGGAGGAGGTGTGCCGGAGCCGAGTTTCCCCTGCGGCTGATGGTGAGATAGCAGGCGGCCCCCCTGCAACCAGGACGGCCTCGGTGGAGCAGAGACCCACTCGCAGCCCGTGGGGAGAAGATGCCTGAGCCTGAGGATGGTCGTGTTGGGGTGCACGACACGGCAGAGAGGCATCTGGAGTCTGCATGACGACCCACGCCGGAGCGAGTGGCTACAGCTCCCTAAGTACCCGAGACTGTGGTAAAGCCCACACCGGAGCAATCTGTGGGGAAGGATTGTTTCCAGTGGGCTGGACTCACGCTGGAGAAGTTTGTGGATTTTTCCTCGTGGGTAGGGGATCCATTGGAGCAGGGGAAAAGGGTGTAAGGACTCCTCCTCCTTTAAGAAAGAAGCAGCAGTAACAGCACGGAATGAACTGACCTGCACTCCCCCAGTCCCTGCCCCCTGTGCTGCTGGGGGGAGGAGGTAGAGCCGGGAGGAAAAGGAAGGCGGGGGGGGAAGGTGTCGGTTTTAAGATCTGGTTTTGTTTCTTTCTGTCCTCTCAAGTAATCGGTTTTGTTTCCCTTTATCCTTCTAAGTAATCATTAATAAACTGTTTTGCTTTGAGAAAAGCTCTGCCTGTTTTGCCCAGGACCATGGTTGGTGGGTGCTCCCTCTGTTCTGGTCTCAACCCTCAGTCCCTTTGTTTGTTTTTTTTCCTCTCCTCTCTACTTTACTGGAGAAGGAGAGACTGTGTGAGTTTTAGTTGCTGGATCAGCCTAAAACCATGACATGTGGTTCTTCTCTGGGCTCTGCAGGTGGAAGAGAGGGGCAGAGAGCATGGGGAGTAAGGGAAGACGTAAAAAAATCAGGACATGTGCAAAGCTTGCACCCATACTTGGGAGCTCTGAACCTTTCCTAGGTTTCCTACATTAGATACAACTTACAGTTTTCCTGTAAGAATGATTCTTTGGGAAGTGCAAAACCAATTCCAGTAAACATTTACACTTTACTAATTTTTAAAAGTGTATCTGTTACAAATGGGAATGTAGGGTATTATTAAAGAAAATGGAAGTTCAGGCTTGGTTTTGAGTTCAACAATTGTGTTCTGCAAAAAAACAGGATACATTTAAGGTGTACAAAAACACTTATAAAATATCCGTAATTCACATATCAGGTCCATCTATACCCTCAGTCTAAAGCATCTGCTTTGAATCCACAAGCTTCCACTGTCTCATGGAAATAAGCAGTCAAAGAAATATAGCTTTTCCCGAAGCTTCTGATACTAGTTGCAGTGAACTCCAAAGCTCCCACTTCTACACTATACCCACTTCCAGCTGCTGCTGCTGTGAATTCACTCTCCCAGAGTCACTCCTGGGCTTCTTAAAATGAAGTTCTCAACTCTGAATGTTTTGTACAGGACTTTAACAAGCACTTGACAGGAGATAGATACTATATAAATTACATAAATACTGATCTCTTTATTTAAAAGAAAGGAATCTAAAATATGTGAGTAGTTCACATGAAAGAGAGTAGAATTTACCTGTAGTCTAGAACCAAATTCATGGTTCTGGAAGGAGCGAATTTGAAAAAAGGAAGCTAAAAATCTGTTTTGCTTGACTACATTGTTAATAATTTGTAGGGAACTCTAGTTTCATACACTGCATAGGATTGTATCCCACACTGCACAATAAACAGGATCCCAAGATCTCCTGAAATTCTAGTATCTGTAAAAATGTCATCCATACGTCTGAAATGGCCTTACATGGTCAAAATACCGTAAGAGACGTTTATTGCTCTATCCAGTTGAAGGTGAATGGCCACCATTAATCATTTCTCACTATCTGCAGGAGGTAAACTCTTGTCATCTCTGTTTTGCAGAACTGTCCTTCACTTATCTTTTCTCCTTAATTTTGTCTCTGAATACGTAACAGAACTTGTACTCCCTCTTCTATTGTAGAATGTAGTATTTAACAGGTGCACTGTGTGTATAACATTAATGCAAAAAGTTGAGAAAGAAACAGATATTTTGATCATATATTGGGTATCTGTTCAATAGTCCTGTAAGCAAAACTGGCTGTGAATATGCACATAGCAGTAGAAACTGAAAACAGGCAGTCTAGTTCACCATTCAATATTTTTACTGTTCAAGCAGTAGGATTTGTTTTGCTGCCAGGCAGGAGATTAGGAGAATTTTCCTGCAGTTTGATCCTCTACACACACACAAAAAAATAAAATAAACGGTATTGCTACTGTTCCCTTCCCAGCTAGCTTACATGTTTATGCTATCAGTATTATTTTTTATACAGAAAACAACTTTCGGTGAATCCTGAGCTCTCTGTTCTATTTACAATGATAAGCAGGTTTAGTTGCAAAATGAGAACCAATAATTATAATTGTACATTAGACCTCTCTCTGAAAACCCTGCTGCAGGCAAAACTCCTTACAGAACATAACAGGACATTTGCTGGTCTCAAATTTGCAGGGACAGATCTACAGTCAGCAAACTTCTGGAGATAATTAAGCCCAATACTAATTATTTTTGGTAAATTTTGATTCTGATTAAAAGGCTTTGTTCACAAGGTTGAGTATGAAGATGTGGTTCTGATTTGATATTGGTGTTACAGCAAAAGTACATGGATTTTAAGGCTGCTAATAATTTACACCTCAGTATATCAGATCAGAATCAGACTTTAAACAGACACTGGCCGTAAGTAAAGAATCTGCAAAGAAAACTCTAAAGCTGCTTTTTCTGCAAGGCACCTGAGGGTAGATGAGCCGAAGTACTCTGAGTTGAAAAGATGTTCAGACCAACAAATGGATGGGGTCAATATATTGCTTTCTTTCTAATACCTTGCACCTTTTGAGCTTGCCAAATGGCGAGGAAGGCCAAGGACCTCACTGCTTTATTGTGAAACTAAAAGCCAGGCGTTGCACATCACCCAAGAGGAGCAAGGATGCCTGTTTTTTGGGGTGGGTGCTGACACAGGCTGGCACACAGCAGCAGGCAGGGAGCACAAACCTGTTCCTTCTGCCTGTATCTGATCTGTGCAGGCTGCGTGGTCTGGAGAACAAGGCTCTGCCAAGCCTCCTCTTCCCCAGAGGAATGATGAAACTTGCAAGTGTGCTTATTTAAAGAGAAGCCACACCATAAAGTTACCAGGCAAAGAAATACACAGAACAACGCTTGCTAAGGGGATGTTCTAGATTGCTTAAATACAGCCATGAAAAAAACAGAAGTATTCTATCAAATCTAAACATTTTTTCTTTTCTTTATGTTCTGCCAGCTCAATTAAGGCCTCTATAAAGGAGAGGCTGCCAAAGCAGGATCTTGAAAGTGCAGTTTGTAGAGGGTTTGTTACAGTAAGGTTTTTCTAAGAAAAACTTACTGTTCCTTATATCATACCATATTTCAAGTACCTTCAGGAGAGTAATGGTACAGTTTGCAGCACTTCATGGTTGACTCAGAGAGAGAAGAAGGGTTCTTTTTTATTTTTAATTTACATTTTTGTCTTGCATTTGGATAATAACTCATGATTACAGTATCCTACAGGTTTGAAAGCCTCAGGTAAGCAGCATGAAAGGTGGTACATCTTAAATACAAAACTATATAACAGCTTGTTAGGCCAGAAGACTAGAAGACCTTTTTTATCCTTTTTAGAAGGACAGGTAACAGACATGATGAAACTATAGTCTGTAAATGGATTTTAAATATGAATGTTTTGGCCATTTTCATTTTTTTTCTCCCAAAGTACAGAAGGTGTTAACTTAGTTGAAATAAATGAACAGATTAATCCATTGAAGTCAGACATCACACTATATAAGTATGGCAAGAAAGTCAAGTCTTGAGGACAGATGGGAAAAATGACTTTAGCACACCTGATGAAAAACTGGTGCACTCTTTGATTTACTCCACTGTACTCCTACCAAGATTACCACCAGATGCTACTCTAAGGCTGCAGTGCAGTGCCACAGCCAAACCCTGCTAACTCTCAGTAATGGCCAGCTGCTGCCAGGGCAGGTGGTTGTGTTCCCACTACTCCAGATGTGCAGCCCCTGCTCGGGACTGGCACTCCTCTGCCTATAGCAAGCCAATTCCAGGAGCAAAGAGAGCAAAAAAAGCACTTTTTCTACTTTTTTCTTTTCCTGGACTAACTTTCAGCTTGTCAGGCTGTGATCTGGCTGCTGCTGAGCCTCTAGGGTGTTTGTGTTGGCACAGGAAAGGGGCAGGAGCAGCTGTTTTTTCGGTACCTGTCTGTGTACCTCAAGCCTCTCAGTCTCCCTGTGCACCTATGCACTGGAGTCAGTTGTCTAAAACCAGTTAATACCAGGTATAAACCCCAAGGAGCATACCATGGTTTTACCTCTGCAGAATTTGGCTTTCTGATCAGTCACAACTGCCAAACTCCTCTCCAGATGTCAATGGAGCAAACCCAAAAGTGTTTGCCAGGCTCACAGAGAGAATATTGGGATGCTTGTTTTCAAATAAGCACCTTCCTAAAAGTGAAGAACCAAAGGAAAAGTTAACATTGATACTAGCCGTCATCACACATGAGTTTTTGAAGCAAGGGAACTTCATCATTCCTAATGTCAGAAGAAGCTGTAAGTCCTTCTTTACGTAACAGACAAGACTGACGTGACAGCATCTACAGAAAAATAACTTCTATATTTCTTGAATAAGTTGGTGTTAAGCAAACAATAGCTGTATTTGTCAAGGAAGCAGTGAAGACATTTGAATAAGGATGCTTTATTAAGAGCTCTGATTTTTTTTTTGTCACAGTGTGGTTGCAACAGGGAAATAAACCTTGGGTTCACTTGAGCTGTGTAGGACGAGCAGCCAAGAACATACTCTGCCTAAAATTACCAAATAACAAGAGTCACCATGTGAGAACACTGCCAAGTCTGGGCTAGTAAGCCGAGTGTCTCAGCAGAACGAGCTCATGTCATTGCCGGCAGTACGGAGTGTAATCATACCCTGTGGCACGAAGGCAGCATGTTGGGTCTTTATCCTACTCCATTATCAACGGGCTGGATCCCTGATCCACCTGCCTGTGGTAGTGACAATGCTGAAAAATACAGATGGACATTGTTAATAGAACATATTTGTGAAAAATTAAGTAGTTTCACCTTCAGTCTGTTCAGCTGAGGTTCTTTTGTTTCGCCTTCACCAAAAGCAGTTATCTTAGTTTTGATAATATAGTGTTAAAGTCACGGGCCATTCAAAAAAGCTTCAGACGAAATCAAAGCATTTGAGCATAAAGGGTGAAAGCTCTTATATTCACTGTCCAACAGCATAAAAATAATTCCTGATGTATTTTCTGAGGCCTGGCCTAGAATTATAACTGCAGTTAAATATGTGTCCAGTGATTTCAAGTGCTTTTGCAGTTCGGAAGCAAGTTAGCAGGTGTCCCAGACTGGGAGACTTCAGGACCACCAATATCTCACCCCAGCATCCAGGCCCTCCATGTATGCTTAGTCCTTAGCCAGTGGGCAGCGTGCAACCCACCAGTGTTTTATTTTTCCTGTGTCCGTCCTTTTTTCCTTGGATGTATCATCTCTTCTCCAGAAGTTTTTTGGCTGTATGATGAGTCATGGACAAAAAGGCACCCAAAAAAGTCCGGTAGTCAGCACAGGCTGCCCCTGCCTGACCAAAGTGGAGAATGATTTGTAATCATTGGCATGTATCGCCCACAAACAGATGGGAAAATAGTACAAAAACATAGAAGGATTAATGAGCTTAAGCCTCTGGGAGATGGTGGAAGAGTGAAGTAAAGCCAGTCTCCTACATGGCAAGGAGTCAATATGGAGTAGTGCTCAAGATGAGTTAAGCCTTGTATCTCCTTTTTAAGAGGGATGACCTCTCCAAATACTATAAAAGCTCCACCAAGGAGTGGTGGGTGAAGAGGTCCAAGGCCCAGTAAAACCTGATCTTTTGCTTCTGCTGAATGAAACTGTACGAGTGAGGAGAAAACCTGCAGATCTTACCTTGTCAGTCCACATCAGTCCTACCAATTTGCAGACAGCGAGTCAGCGCCATGAAACAGTTCAGGGTACACAATTATAGAGAACAAGGGATCCTCACTGTGCTCTGTGAAATCTGATCTTTCTGCATTGTTTTTCTTTAATCCAGCATCCATTATCTCTGCTGAAAAAATACGCATGAGCTTTTATGTATGGCAACTGCACTGGGGGTGGTCTTTGAATCAGAAGGCATTTGCTCGCAGAGCCTGCAGCAAGTCATGCAGGCTGCACAGTTATACTGGGAAAAAAGAAGCAAACAGGAGACAAAAAGCATTCTCCTGGATGGTTAAAGAGGACAGGTCCATGAAAACTAGAAGGTTTGAGGAACTAGGTTTCTAATATTCAAGTGTATTTACTATGAAGTGACATTAACTGAAGGAAGCAAGATACATTTTAAAGGTTTATTCGACAGATAATGAATCTGCCACATTTCAGTTATCTCATTAGACCTAATGAAATACAGCCTTAATGATGGAGTAGCTAATTGGTGGCCAATAAAAATGCTAAATAATTGTTCTGTTAAAACATATAAAATAAACGGAACAAAAAGGACTTTATGCAGGAGGAAATGCAGAGATCTCACTGGGAGGACCAGTTTCACAACAGCCAATGGAAAACATAATTATTCAGGTGTATTCGGCAAGCAGCGGTCCCTCTGCCCCACTGGAAAACATTACTTTTTTTCAGGAGGAAAAAATAGTACAAACTTCAGGCAAACAAAGAAAGAATTTTTCAATTAGTTGTTGTATAAAGAACTTTGCTGCTTACAGGAATAAATAAATGGGTGAATTTAAGGTAATATTTTTAAAGTTATCAAATTGCAGGCACAGTATTTATTTTTAAATTGCATGGCTATAAAACATCAGATGTTGTACAATGAAGTAATGTCAGAAGATGACTGGAATCTGTTGTCTATGAGAAACAAGCAGATGCTCGCTTTTAGCAGCAATGTCTTGCTCATAAAACAAGAAAGTTTACTTACATTGCAAGGGCACCAAACACTCTTTACTGCATTCAGGACTAGTGTCCCCGTTGCCTGTGGGGTTTTGTTGTTTTAAACTTAATTATTACTCATTTGAAATAGGGAACGCAGTGTTTAAAGTTGGAGTTTATGGTGGAAGAAGTAGGAGTTGCCTTATCTTGTGGTAGCGATTAACTAAAGGAAACTGCCTGTTAGACGAGTGTGGCAGCCAAAGCCGAGAAGCCTTTGCTGTTTTGGCCACAAGTTGTCTTGATGTATGGTTTAGGTCACTCCATTCTCTGTTTTACAAAAGAAAAATGGAAGTACAATAAAAAGGTGTATTGTTCACTTGAGATGGAAAAAAACAAAATTCTGATGTAAATGCATAGTATTGCCTCATATATTGCACTGCTTCTTGCATAATACAAGTTTTGACAGTTTATTCCTAGCCATGTAGCATGCCAACTCCATTTTCTGTGACACTTTATGTAAGGATAGTTGGGCACAAAAAGAGTATGACAAGAAAGAAGCTGCAGAAATGGTACTGACAGTTTAATGGTTTTGTATAGCTCTAAATTTGTGTGGTATTAATTCACATAACATATCAAGTATAGCTCAGTGTGCACGTATTTTGCACATCACAGCTTTATAGACTGAAATAATTGCAAATGGAAATGAATTCACTTTATGAATTTATCTCAGTGTACAATGCAAAAAAGACAATTTAAATCGTAAGTGTAAATTGATATAAAAGCAGAGAATTGTGATTTTAGCTGGATTTGTTTTTAATTACCTAACAAGAAAAATAAACACAGCTGTGCATCTAGGTTCTGATTTTAGTTTTTAGAGGACATGTACTATTGATGCCAATTTCCAAAAAAATCCCTTCGGTTTATAATTTTGCTAAATCCCATTTCTTCAGGCATCATCAAAGCAGCAGTTCTCTTCTAGGATAAAGTATAGAGCAAGGCTGAGGTTCAGTATTGATCATACGTTTCAAAATTTGTGCAGTCAGGATAGCACAAGATAATACAAACATTCTGTATTTTTTTCATGTGAAATTTCATCTCACTCTTCTAGTCCATTTCAGTCAAATTGAGCTACATCCTATTTATCTACCAAAAACTCAGCAAAATTAGACCAACCGAATCTTTCCCTTCCCTCGCTCCAGCATTTCATCCTTAGATGGGAAGCAAATACATTAGAGGCTCTATTTGATAAAATCACTGGGTGCTACAGCAGTAGAAACAGATTTTTAGTGAAAAAGCTGCTTGGAGGACATATCTTGGCAAGTAGCAGCTCCCTGATGGAAATAGCATTTGGCATCAAAAGTTCTTTCACAGAAGGCCTATGTACATAGTTTCTCAGTTGTCGTTTTCAAAGGACCTTTCCTTTTGCTGGCTGTGCAGCTGCTGAGCTGAGATTACAGCCTACTGTGCAAAAACCTGCTCTTTTTCCTCGTACCTGCCTCTCAGTTCTCACCCCCCTTGTCTTCTTCATTGTCCTCATGCCTCGTCGTAAACAGCCTGCAGACCCACCCTGGTTAGGGACTTGCATTTTACCATCTGGAGGATCAGCAGACAACTCCAGGTCTTTATTGTCTCATGTCTGCTGTATAATCAAGTAATAGTAGCTTCAGGTCTAACAGAGTTCTCTTGGAAAGCAGATCCAGCCAGTATGATAAATAGCAGTGTCAGCCTGGTGAAAATAAGCTTAATTTTTTATTAGTGTGAATACTTTCAGTTTAGGGATTTGTTTTCAATTGGACAGATGACAACAAATGCTGATGAGATGATTTGTTTAAGGAGCTAGCAGCTCTCTTCAGCATTTTGTTAATTTTTGTATTATATGCATATATTTATACATTCACACAGTTATGTGCATCAACATTTCTGAAATGGGAAAGGCATCCATTATACCTCCAAACCTGTTAAGTCAAAGCAACACACACAAAGGTAGCTGTCTTTCATATAGAAAGTATGAATAGCATGATGTCATTCGGTAAGGTAGACTAAACAATCTGTCTTTTTTAGATAAAAACTATAAAACCTTTAGAAACATTTACCGTATCAGGTATCTGATGAAAATTACAGTAATAAATCTGAGATGTTTTAGAAACTGTATTCCCAGGGCAATTACAGAACGCCCTAGGCATTCACTGTCTGCCTGCTGTTAGGCAGAACATGTTTGCACCGTGTTTCATAAATTCAACTTTTGCAGCATGGAGAGTTTTTTTCTAAGAGCACAGCAGTGAATTGTGTAAACAAAATGAATGACATAAAATTTCAACTGGAGAGTTTAGTATTTCGGTGACAAAGACATAATACTTACAGAAGATCTCTGCATCTGTGTTTTTTCTTGTCGTAGCAAACTAGATTCCAGATTGATGTTTAACAAATAACCAGAGCAGCAAATGCTTTTTAACAATCAAATAATAAACAAATGTAAAGCCACGTCTCAGGAAATCGATTGCAGGTTGTTAGAGCAGTGCCTCTAACATCTGCTTGCTACCACGGATGCCACAGGGCTCAGCACCGACAATGGTACATGGTGGATGAGTGGGATTTGCTGTGCTTTGTCAGTGGGCTGAGTCTCTCAAAGTAGCCCCTACACCAGCTTCCATGCCTTCTCCCAGCAGAAGAGCCAAACTCATCACATCACATTCGGCGTGAATAGTCCAAGCCATAACTCGGTTGTAACCACATCTTGAACTTTAAAAACACAGAATCGCTGCTTTGCCAGTTAGAGTTTCGGGAGGGCAGCCAAGGTACTGCAGGGCGGTTTCGATGGAGTTACAGCAATGAATTCAGAATCCAGCCCAAAGTGAACGCTCCTTAATTTGAGGAAAAAGTGATCACTGGGCAAATAGGTGAGATTTTCACAAGGTTCAGTTCAGAGCATTAAGCCTTTTTTTCACCTGGGTGGAAATAAAAACCTTACCTCCTAGTAAGAGCTCTGGCTTTTTTCTTTAGCAGAGCTCCCAAAAAGATTATGTTTCTTTTCTTCATAACATAAGGGACTCCCAGACCCTACTGCATTAATTCTCTGCTCAAAGAATGTTTTTCAAGTCTCACACTTTTCCTTCAAACTTATAGCTTTTTTGTTCCTTTAGATAAAATGAATAACACTGCCACCTTATTTTCTGATTTTTTGGTTACCTGTTGAATTGCTGGGGAAAAAGGCAGACATTGATTCAGGATCCTGAATAATTCTGGGGAATATTGGTTCAGGAAGTTCACGTTTTGGACTGTTGATAGCAAACAAGCTGTTTTCTCCAAAAGTTACAAAATCCTCCAAAGTGAATGAAACTGTAATGCATTTTAAATCATGATATGACTAGAGTTTTCCAACCTCACCCTGCATTTCTACACAAATATTTGTATTATCTATCCATAAACTGGCTTTATTAGATTAAATAAGAAACTCCATCTTACAAACATTTCTCCATAAATTAAGTCACATTGGAAACAGATTCTGAGCCCAATAAGTCTAAAGCACTTGAAGTAGTAAAATGAACTATTTAAAGGGTCATTTTTTGTGTTTTAATTTGATAAGAAAGATTTTCAACCTTTTGTTACCAAAAAAAAAAGCTCTTAGGTGTGCTGGCGACCACAGTACCTCCCTTCAGATTGTGAATGTTTTATCCTTTTGGGATATCAATCACAGGATCCATAAGCAAAGAGTCAGGGAAGGAAAGAGAGTCTTCCAGGCATGAGACATCTGGTTCTTTGGCAGCCTACGCAGAATTTATATTGCCAGCTTTAAATTGGGCCTTTGAATTTGCCACATGCTTTAAATGACGATGGGCTGTCTGGACTGCCATGTGTTCCCGGCTGCGGTAGCTTTAACATTTAATGTTTAGGCTTATTCCCCTCCCTTCTTTCTCTCGAGGATCTCCACCTAGGTAAAGCTTCGCGGTCAGCCCTAGTATTTGGGGCTTACAACGTTGCTCCTCTAAATATGCATTTCTAATTGGTTTTCTAAAGACTGAGACAAATTTACAGTACTACGAGAATTGTGATCCTGAATATTCTTGTGCATCAGCTGAAGTTCTACACTTGCAGACATTCAAAAGAAGCAATTAGAAGATTTCCCAACCGTAAGGTCATTAATAAATCCATTGACTGGTCAGAAACTTCTCAACCACTTATTTTACTAAACTGAATTTGAAGTTTATAGAATAGTTTCTAGCTTTGTAGAATAGTTCCAGGCTCAATTATCAAAACTCTATTACTAGAGGAAGTCAGTTGGAGAAATTATGTTTGTCAGTTATGAAAATGAGGTCTAGGATCAAACTGGGCACGCCATCTGAACACAGATTGTAAATAGTCCCATTTATGTATGTCTTGATTTAAGTTATTTTGCAAAGAAGCCCCTTACTGCTTTTATAAGTAGATGGAAGCTGCTGTTAGGGAGAAAAAGAATTCTGATAGTTATCTCTTGGATATTAAACCTTAATAAAAACATAAAGTTCCTTAAAAGGAGCATCAGTAGTTTCCAAATGAAGTGAGCTAGGAAATAGAGGAATTGAGATAGTTCGTTCTGAGTCTATTCCATTTGTGTATTGATTATAGCGTGCTAGCACTCTCGCCCTTACATCTGACACTTCGATCTGTATTCATCATACCTACTCTGCTGTATGGTCTAGGGCCATCGTATCATCAGGCCTTCTGGAGCCTGGAGCCAGTGATGGTCATACTAATCTTAAGAATTACTTTTTTTTTATTTTCTGCTCAGATGATGAAATCAAGAATATATGGTAATCTGAAATATCATGGAAAATGGGTCTTCACTATGAACCTATAAACTCAAAACCCGCAGATAAATAGCCTAATGCTTTTGTACTCATAATTTTTAAAACTTCTCTTAGAGTCTGCCCAAACTGTTTGAATACTTGAAGTCAGCTCTGACTGGGAAAGCAGAGAAGCGTGAGGCCAGAGGATTGCAGTTGGCACTTCTCTCTGGCTCTGTGCACTGTTTATCACAGGTGTCACTGACTTCTCCTGCACCCCAGAAAATTGTTGAACACTGGCATGTTATGCTGAGTGACAGCCAAGTGTTTTCATACAAATGCCTTCTAACCTCTGTAGACAGACCTTCTTCCCTGACTGTATTTGCTATAAAGATGCAAAATCTTCTGTCTTTATGCCAGTCCCTCTGACTGCTCACCTCTTCATTTCCAGATTCCCATTTTCTACTTTTTGACATCTGTTCCCACTGAGCCCTGCCCTCAGCCTTTCCCCTCACTGCCTGTCTTCTTCAGTGCCCTCCTTGCTTTTGTGATAATGATGCTCCCACTTCTCTTCCAATTTAGTGCTCATTTAGAAGTCGCTGCTGGCCTTGAGCCTTAGACTAGTGATGGGCCACACAATGGATTGTGAATCTTTCATAATCTGATGTAAAAAACATTGTAATCATATTATCCTTCCACACTGAGTATGCTGTTAAGCTGATTTGAAAACTGTTAAAATAGTTTCACTTATAATGTTGGTATCAAAGGGAGTGTAAATAAAAGGGCTTCTGCTGCTTCTCGTGTTTTCACTGTGAACAACAGTGGGGCAAGAGAAGTCAGCAGCTACCCTCCTCTTTACAGGATGCCCAAAGGCAAGTTTTAAGTGTTGCTCATTAAGCTTGAGCTTAAGGAGATTTACAGCATCAGGAATCTCTTCACTTTCACATCCAAAGTGACAGCAAATGGCAAGCTGGCATGCTCTGCTCCCTAAAACAGCCCTGGATACAGTGCATTTCTATATTATACTGTATTTACCTGGTCATGTGTGATAGCATGGTCATATGCAACAGTAATAACACAGCACCAGGACGCCACTTACTGCTGCGGCAAACTATATCAAGCTCTAGCAGATTACTAGGCTTTCTGCGGACAAATAGCACCCAAATATTAATCTACCCGGGGAATTAGGCATCTGTTCACTTCATCTACTGAACTGATAGCCTCTTTGTCACACAGTTCATTCTCTTGGCAATTGACCTTCAGAATAAATGTGAAACACAAACCTCGGAGCATATAAAGAGTCTCTAAAATGTATCAAGTCACTTAGGAAAATCCGTCACTTTCAGCTCCGACAAAGTACTTCCTAATTTAAGGCTGACATTTATATGTTACTCAAAAACAGCTAAACATGAATACTGAAAAGAGGGAAGAAGCTACAAGCATGAGAATTAGTAGTTAAACTTTTACAGCACTTAATTTTTAAAGTTAGGCTAATGGCATGAGATTCTAAAATCTGTAAGAATTTATGGGTTTGCAAAAGACCTTTAGAAAGTTATGTTCATGCATAGCTGGATCATTACAATATTTTATGGAGAAGTTTTGAAGAAGAGTGTTTCAGTTTCATTGGCACTTGCTTAAAACTGTAATATTTCACGTAAGAGTCTAATGTGGAACTGAGAAAGATTATTTTACACATTTAAGTATGTATTGACTTTGATAGCGTTTAGATCTCAGCACTTGTGTAACATAGTGCCCCTGTAGGCAGAAAACATCTGTCAAGTAGAGGTGGTAAAAACAAAAGTTACTTCTGGTGTTTTATGATGAAATTGGCCTTCAACAGAATAGAAATTTCTGCAAGAGTTTTTCCATGCTTTCACTGACTTCAAAAAAGAGGCAGCATAGGTATTTAAAATATATTAAACAAAAAATCTACTTGAAGCTGAACAGATTTACTTCCTTCTTATTATTTCTCTGGAAAGAAATAAATTTACTGAGTAGTTATTGACAAATCAGGATTTACCTCAATTATGATGAAAGTCTGAAGGTGAAACTTTGCTCACGAGAAAACCAGGACGACTTGTAGCTTATGTGTTCAGGACATGGATTTGAGTAGGGAAGAAAAGTTTTCTGCGAGCAGTAGTATAGGGTAGACACTCACACTCTTAAACACAGTGGTCTTCTGTAGGGAAAAGTGCCCTCCAGTAGTTATGCTACCTTTGGTAAGTTTAAAGTATGACTTTTTGTTACGTTTAAACCTAAGCAAATATCTACTTATAAGTCTTGGCATATTGGGTCAAAATAACCATCCTTTCAGGTTATGTCTGTGTTTGCAAGTAGTGCTATGTAGACGCACCGGTAAGACTGGATCAGCTGATGCTGAGGACCAGACCTTCTCTGCACTATATGAATCTCATTGGGTTTTGCTTTGGACTGGCTGATCTGATCCCACGGGCTGAAAACCCGTTTGTGGTTGGGACACATTACGTGCACCCCAAGTGCACGTCTTAGTTCATGTTCAATCCAGTTCATGCCCCCTCAGACTGGTCCGTCATGTGGTACACACCCTGGGGCTGCTTCATAGTGCAAACCACGAGTTGCTAAGAAGGGATACTCATGTTCACTTTGGAAGTGCACATCTGATCCAAAATAAAATGTTTATATAGCTTCTGTCCCTCTCGCAGCACAAACTCCTTAAGAATAAGGTGTGTGAAACACTGCAGCTGTTGAATAGCATGCCTGCAGCAAAGGTTTCTTCCTAATCTCCATCATTTATCATTGACAGAGAGACTGAAATTTCTGAGGTGTCTTGGAGGAGGGTATGAAGCTGCTGTAGTTGTGATTAGTTGTTTTTGTAATTTGTGGGTATAATGGGGAGTACCTTCTATCAAGAGCAATCCACCATTCCTTTCTTTGTACATTTTCTAAAAGCTTTACTCAGCCATTGGCTCTGTTGTCAGAATACTTTTCCATTGTAATCAGATTTGTACTGTCTAAAACAGAGTCATTGCCTGCTCTGTACCAGGAATGTATTTAAACTAGCAAAATTTTTCCTCTCCTTTGCTTTGTGGCCCAGACGCGGTAACTGTAGAAGCAAATGTAGTTAATATAAAGCATTGCCATATACTGTCTGTTTGTTGGGAACTGTATGCTGAAGGATGTTGTGTCAGTAATTATCCAGATCGCCTCAAATCACTGTCCTCAGAGACTGGAAATCAGCTGACCAACTAACTACTGAAGCAGTTCAGGATCACTGATACCATTTCTTTCATTAACTGAGGACTGAAGTGAGTCATTAGTGAACAATATTTGTCCTTCAGTAAAAAATTATATTAGAGAAAGCAAAATGTTTACCTGTGTGTACCTGAGCCACCCATCTGACCGGACTTTGGAGAAACGGTGTGTCAGCCTTGGCCTGGGTGCCAGGTCTTGCGTGGCTGGGGAGAGCCACATGGTCATCTCAGGTCTGCAGCTGTAACTGCACCACGGTGCCCACCTGGCACTCTCGCTGGGTGCTCTCTGCCTTCTCAGCTCCTGCTATGAGGCAGCTGTGCATCACCATAAACCAGCCCCATATATGTTAGCTATGTATACATCACACTTAACACAAAAATAGCAAAGTGTAAACTCTCAGTATCCATTTTTTCTTTGAGTTCCCTTGCAAAAGGCATCTTTTGAATCCCTTCTTTATGGAAACCAAGACATCAGTAACAAGGAGTACCAATGCTCCAATAACAAAAGTGGTTAATACCAGGCTTTCACCTTTGAAGTTACTATAAATGGAGTCATATTACCATGAGCAGGCTTAAGAAAGGTAGGGCAAGTCCCAACAGCCCTGGACAGGGACCGAGACTGGGCTGAAGATTAAAGAGAAAACACAAACTTGTCTGGTGTTGGCAGCTTGCCTTGTAGTAAACTGAGCACAACTGTTCACAGCTTCTTGCTTGAGGGCAGAGGGGGAAAACCTTACATGCCACATGGTGTTGTTCTCCACATTAGTTTTATGGTTTACTGAAAAAAAGTAAACAGATTCTGTAAGGACAATTCGAAGTGCTTCAGCATTGCACTGTTGTTCCTCGTGCAGGTGGCATCGTACAATCGAGCAGCCAACTGGCTGTCACCTACCACAGTTGTGTCCTGCTGACTCTGGGATAGAAGATTGGTCCAAAATAGAGAGCGCTCCTTGAGATTCTTTGATAAAGATAACCACGTTTTGACCCATGCTAACTTTCAGAGAATCTCAAAGCAATTTTATATTGTGTATGCCTTCTAGAAGTACATCAAGAGATATTTAAGGAAATTAAAGTACCTGAGCAGCTAAGGAAAGGAAAAGGGAAACGTCAAGCTGTAGGCACCATGGCAGAACCAGTTACTGGAGGTAGGAAACTGGCTGTGGTCAGGGCAAGTGGGATTGCTGCAGATATCTGAGGCTGCTGCAGTATGGTCCTTCATACAGTGATGCCAGATGCTTCACTAGATCTATAGTGTGGTGTCATGGTTTAGCCCAGACAGCAACTAAGCACCACATGGCCACTCACTCACTCCTCCACCATGGTAGGATGCAGAGGAGAAAATACAACAAAAGGCTCAAGGCTCGATACAAGGACAGGGAGGGATCACCACCTATGATGGTCACGGGCAAAACAGACTCGACTTGGGGAAAAATCAGTTTAATTTTTTACCAATCAAATCAGAGTAAGATAAAGAGAAATAAAACCAAATCATAACAACACCTTCCCTCCACCTCTCCCTTCTTCCTGGTTTCAACTTTATTCCTGAATTTTCTCCCCTCTCCCCGTAAAGTGGCACAGGGGAATAGGAAGTGGGGGTTGTGATCAGTTCATCACAAATTGTCTCTAGTGCTCCTTCCTCCTCAGAGAAAGGATTCCCCAAACTCTTCCTCTGCTCCAGCAGGGATCCCTCTGATGGGAGACAGTCCTCCATGAACTTCTCCAACATCAGTCCTTCCCACAGGCTGCAGCTCTTCATGAACTGCTCCAGCGTGGGTCCCTCCCACAGGATGCAGTCCTTCAGGGCTGCTTCAAGGTAGGCTTCCCATGGAGTCATGGCGTTCTTCAGGCATATCCACCTGCTCTGGTGTGGGGTCCTCCACAGGCTGCAGGTGGATCTCTGCTTCGCTGTTAACCTCCGTGGGCTGCAGAGGAATCTCAGCTCCAGCACACCTCCTGTTCCTTCTTCGCTGACCTTGCTGTCTGCATAGTTGTTTCTCTCACATCCCACTCTTCTCGTGTCTTGATTTAGGGGGACGAAGGCCCTCGGCCATCGCCACTGGGCTACAGGGAACCACTCCCTGGCCTGGGGCCACATGTGGGTCTGTGACACAAGCCAGCCACGCCACTGCGGCAGCCACTTCACCACCCAGTGCAGACAGCTGCCCAGGCAGGAGGTGGGGGCAAGGCCCACGCCTCCCCTCTCTCTCTGCTGCGGGTTCCACAGCAGGTTTTTTTCCCCTTTTTAACTATCTTATCACAGAGGTGCTGCCACCATTGCTGATGGGCTCAGCCTTGGCCAGCGACAGGTCCAGTTCGGAGCTGGCGAAGCTTCTAGCACCTTCTCCCAGGAGCCACTTCTGTAGCCCCTCCACTGCTACCAAACCCTTGCCACACAAACGCAATACATGTGGTAGTCATTTGTTTAATACTTATTTGTACATTCAGTCATTCCCTATGTATTTCTTAATGTTCAAGACTGTACTCCTGGAGCTAAAATGCTAACTTAGAGTTTTCTGTTTGCAAAACCAAAAAAGTTCACCACTTCTCTCATTTCTCTTTCATATTTTTCAGCAGTTCCTTATTGTTGTACTGAACCTGCCTTACCCAGCTTCTACTTGGCATAATTTTGATGTGAATGTTTTAATCTGCTGCCTCCTTGTATTGTTCACTTTTACTGTTCTCTGTTTCCCAGTTGAGTGGTATTAAAAAGTTTGGAAATCTACTACTGCGAAGTTTTTAATTAATATTTATTATTTTAATGTTTATTATTTTAATATTTATATTGGGCTCTATTTACAATATTAATAAGATTTAATAACATCATCTTTGCTGTTCCTGTAAAACGATAATAAAAAGCAGATGATGTAACATTCTTCTGAAATTTATTTTCCTGTATAGCTTGAAAAGGTTTGTCCTTACCAGAAAAAGATTTTGAAAAGACTAGCTTGACTTTTTACCATTTTCACAAAATCCAAATGCTAAATGTGATAGATGAGCTAAATGTGAAGAACGAGGTCTAAAAGTAGACTTTTTTTTTTGCTCTGGCAAAGGGGCAGATCTGAAAAGCTTTATTGTAGAACTCACTACCAGCAGTTTATGCCTGTATTAACAGACCATGTAGAATACGTAATTGCTATGTTAAGCACAGCTATATGGATCTGTTAAGAACAGGCTACAAAGACGTTTGCATTAGTCCAACGTTCATAGTATGATCTAATCAACATTAATTGTCACTGATCTTGCTACAGCCTCTTTTATGAGAAATCGGAAGACTGTAACTTCTTGTTTCTTGCTGACTGCATTAGTATGGATGTTCTCTTCCTTTCTGCCACAGAGGAAGAGAACAGCCTGTGAGAAGTTTCAAACTAAAACTGGACAGTAAAACCAAAAAAATGTCCTTAGAATACACTGTACTTAAGACATTCCTGTGACGTGGTAAACTCCCTTCACTATGTCGTTAAGATCAGGCACTTAAACAGGAGTTTTCACATGCTGCTTGATTTATATCCATGCTATTCTGGGCTACTGAATCTTTCTCTTGGATTTAAAATAGAAAAGTTTTAATTTTCTCTCCATGCAGAATGGGAAAGTTTCTGGAATCTCCCATCATTTCCTGCTCACCTGAAATGGTCATCATGGTCAAATGATGTTTCAGGTGTAGACTATTATTCCAATGTGCTCAGTAAGCCTTCTGGTATCATGCAAACCTCAGTGTTAGCAGCTTTGTTGGGTATTACATCTAACTCACCCTACAATCAGGATATTTTTGAACAGAAAAAGAAAAAGTATCAAGATCGAAAACTTACTGTGATGTCTGTACTGCAGAAAGATTTATGTGCCCATGCAAGGTAGGTATCTTTTAAATGAGTACTAATAATGAGCTTATGAATCACAGGGCAATAAACGTCCTGCAATAAACATTTTGCCCTAACATCTGCACATCACAGATGTCAGCAGATATTAAAAGACAGATTCTCAGTTTATGCAAGCAGGCGTGACTCCTTTGACTTAAATAAAACAATGTATATTAACACCAACAAAAAAAGAAAAGAACATCAAGTTCTTTTGGAAGATATTTTAAGGAACAGTTTATTATTTAAATATGCAATATAAATCTTGCTCCTTACAATCATAAACACAGATTGCTAAGAAACTAAATATCAGCCTTACAACACAGCTAATATATGGGCTGCATTTATTCCTTGGTGGAATAAAATACTTCAGTTAGGTAAATAACCTCACCAAGACCTGTTAATTGATTCATTGCCTGTTAATCCTTATTTGTCACCCTTATTTTAAAAATATACCTTTATTTTGTGCTAATGAGGAACAGGAATAAAAGCCATTCTCAGCTGATTCAAGGAAGCGTGTCAGAATGTGCAGAGTGGTTAGCTTAGTGTGCAAAGCTCAAAATAAAATGCTCAAAGCAATCACAACCTTGGAGTCATAGAACAGCAAGTTTAAGTTCCTTAAATGGAGGAAAAAGGCAATAAAACAGATAGCCCTAAGGTGAAGCTGCCAGAGGAAGAGAATATAAAATAGCTTAAATATTTTGTGCTCTATACTGTATTGGTTCTTCTCCAAATACTTCGCTGTGTGGATGATGGAGAGAGGACTTCCAGAGGATGACTCGTATCTTTAGCAGTCTAAATAATCTTGACCCATCTCTCATAATAGGCTATATAGGGTCAGGTGGCCTAGCAGGATGTGGAATGGACCTGGACCTGTTACACGTCTCTAAGAAGAGATGCTTTGCCAAGATACCTGCCTAAGGTCATTCATTTTACAAAGTGCTTCCTCTCAGCAATTCAGAATTTGGTTTTGTGGCTGGTCTGTTCATGAACTTGTGTTGGTAGAAAGGGGAAATGTTTTATTAGATACCTATGAACACAATCTCCCATGTATCTTCAGGCTGTCACAACATGACAATATAACAAAATTATTATGTCTGTTCGCAGCATTCTGCTAGAAGTTGTGGGAGTGTTACAGTACTGCTCAGGGAAGACTTGTGGAGTTGGCCTCATTTTCATTTGTATTGAAATTACAACAAGCTAGGTAGGTGCAGTTAAGCTAAACATTATTATCTTAACCACAGCCAGACTTATCACTTTTTTGCTGAGGGAAATCTTACTATGGCATCCTCTAAGGTCAGGCTATTAGCGAACTGAGAGGCACGGAAGTTTCTGTAGGATTTCAAGTTGTCCCACCCAAACAACTATTCGTACAATAAAGAAGTGAATCTCAAGATTTTACCTCCATAATTAAGCAACATGTATCTCCAATATTCCCTTAAGTCAGAAGCGATTATGTAGAGAACTGGCACAACATTAATCTAGTGGAGAAAAATTATTTCTCAAGCAGTTTATGAAAAGGAAAAAATATCATTACCTTAATGGCTGGTGTAGCTGCCTTACAGGAACTGTCTTCAGAGAATTAATAATTTCATTGCCACTAAAATATTTATTTCTCTCTCCAAGCCTTCAGTTTGATTTTGTTTTTCAAGTAGTATTTTGCATTTCGTGTGCTTTGGTTTTCTTCAGCACTATAGGTTGCATTTTTCAATGATAGAGTAGCAGGTCAGTTTTGTGTAAGATAGTCAGGACTGATGCAAACCGTGAAGAAAAAGAAGAAAACCATTAGTTTTAGAAAATCTAGATTAAAGTAGAATCAGATGGGGCATACACACATCAAGACTAAGTTCAAAAATGTGGACGCCTCAAATTATGCATAGCTATCTTGTTTATATGTGTGATGGTGTTATACACTTCCTCCCCATTCGTTGCCTGTTGTTGAGACTGCAAACTTGTGAACCACTATAAACATGTTTCAATTTAGCATCCTGATGTCTTTTTTATCAAGACACATAGTGAAGCATGTACAAGAATTGTGATGTATGTATTACGTCATTAGGGCTTAATACTGTCTTATGTGCCTGCACAGGGCCTGTGACGAGAAAATACTAACTACTACTTGCAGAAATGCACTGCCCTGAGAAGCAGCTGCAGTTACATCATAAGCAGAGCTCTCCTGGGTCACCTTTTATTTTCCTGGCCAGGAAGCCCCTCTGCTCTAATTCTTCCCCACTACTTACTCTGCGTTACTTATCAGTTATGTTTGGAGGTTTTTTTCATCTTTCACTTTTGACACTGAAAAACAAAACGTGCTGGATCCAGCTGAATGAACAATGAAATGTATGGCAGCCCACCTTAACAAGTAACTGGCCAGCACAAATGTCAAAATGTCAGTCCTGCTCATCACGATGTTGTATAGGTCGTCTGCCTCTCAGAAACCTTGTGCCAGGTTGGAACCTAAACTTATGACTATGAAAATGCATGAGAAGGATAAAATGTAGTATCCTGGTGGGCTAGACAAATGCAAAGGCGTTGTGAGCCTTACATAGCCTTTATGAAGGGAGCCCCATGTCCAGCAAAGTGAGCCTGAGTGGCTTCCACGCCCTAGCTCCTAAATACAGCTGACCTCAGGCTTTCCATGGGTGCATCTGAATGGCCCTTACTGATACTTAAAACCACTTTGCTTTTAAAGCAAAAAAAAACCCAAAAAACCCAAAACAACAAACCCCCACTTTCCTCCTCCCCTAAAAAAAACCAACCTAACAAAATCTGTTATGTTCAAAATGGAGTTATCAAAGCAAAGGCACTTCTACATGGCTATTGTGCTGATTTTAACAGCTTATATAATGAGTAATGAAGAAGAAAATAAATATGATGATCACATTAAACACACTTTTTGGCTTTTTTTTTTTAATCCACTAATATATATACAAATACCACCTAAAATATTTTCATCTTTCTTGCTGTAACTTGCATAAATGAATAAATACATAGCAAATACTAATGATAAGTCCTAAATTAAAACTAAACTCACCATCTTGACATTTACTATTTAAAAATGTATGAGACAATTCCTCTGATCTCTTTTTTATACACTTACAAACATACACTTACCAGTTATTTGTGTTTCTGTGCCAAGTACAGTAATGAGTGCAGACTTCCTTCTGCTAATGTTGAAAGCCTTTATACATTCATGAGAGCTTGAGGATCAAGGTCTTAAATTGAGCTCAGGAGATTGCCTATCAGGAATAACCAAATATTTCCAGACTGTGTCCCAATCGGCAGCAGGAATCGCTTAGTGCTTTTATCCCTCATTCTCTATGCCTTGAGTTATCATTACCCACAAAAATACAAAGAGTTTATCCCCAAATGATTTTCTTAAGTTATTTATTCAAGGAAGGTTCTAGACATGTATTAGAAAAACTTGATGGACTTAATGACTGAATTAAAAGAACTAGGATGAAATTCAATAGCTCAAATTTAAAGATCATACATACAGGAATTTCTCTTATAACTGCAAATCCTTGGATTGAATCAAGGAGAAAAAAAATAGCAATGTAGTATTCAGCCACAGGATGACTGTGAGCTCTGGTGTGTTAGGACCATGAAATTGAGTTTGTAGGAGTGGAGACTTTTCAAAGGAGTTAACAAAGTTTACACAGCACTTTTGGTCCATGTTCAAAAGCAGGAAACCAGGAACAAGTACAGAGGAGAGCTACAAGGGTATCTGATGACACGATCTCTAGATATCCCATCAACCAAAATTATCCTGTTACTCTGTGAAATTACTTCTCCAAAGATGGGAATAATTTTGGATTCAATTCTTCACAAACAATGAGAGGAACAGAGTACTAGAAAAGACCTGCTGGTCATAAGATCTTCCTCTTTGCTGTTAAAGGAAACCTTGTAATAAATTTGGCAAGTGTTTTATGGGCCTTGTATAGAAATTCTGTTTAAATTATTTTTTTTAAAAAAAAAGAAAAATAAATACAAATTTAAGTGAAGAGCATGACTCATGAAAATAAAAGTAACAATTTCTTCCTTTCTGTTTTTCAAAGACTAAAGTATTGTCTGGTCCTGGAGAAAAGGTCATCAAGGCAGGTAAATTAAATACCCCATTCAGTGGTTGTCACACAGTTGGAAGTGTGCAGGTATTTGACTGAAGGGTTCCCTTCTTCAGTCGTGGCAGCTCAAGTAAAACCGTAGCTCATAAAATGTGAAGTCCACATAGTTTGTGTTCTATAAATGAAGGATTTTCTGTGAACTTCAAACATTCTAAAAGAAGGGTTTAGACTTTACATTTGTGTGTGGGAAGCTATCTATTAGTATCAGAAAAAACAGTTATTTTACTTACTGTTGGGTATATGAGAATTTTAATATAAATTCTTTTTAAAATACTATATGCTAAATCAATTTTATTATGGTATTTTAATGGTAAAATATTACGGTTTAGTATGCAGTGGTGACAACTTAACGCAATTTTATCAGAAAACCACCACCAGTCTTTAAAATTTTCTTTAAAGGCTGTAGAAGACTGCTTTGATTAAAAATATAGTACTTCATATTTTCCAGGTTTGTGGCTTGCCTGAACAACCAAAAATGGCAGTTGTTTCCAACCTTTGAGCATATTTCACAATTTTATAGCTGTCTCCAAAGCAAGACAGCATGGACATCTCTTGTTTGGATTCTTTGCTGTTTGTTATTTTACAAATATCAATTCATTGTCTGTGAAAAAGCATAAAAGGAAAGAAGTACGGCACCTAATAATTTTTCACTGAACCTTGAGAAGTAAGGATCCTCTTAAAACCCTCTTTGCATAGAGACAAGACTTCAGCAAATTATCTGTGTTATCAGGAGACTCGTGTATAGAAAAAACTCGAGATGTGGAAAATACTAGATTATTTGAAAAAAAGCATTTATACAATATTGAAAAAAGTATGAAGTTGAAAAAAGGATGCAAAGGAGTAGCACTAAATAATACATTATCACTATTATTTTTTTTTTAAATATATAAATTGTAGCTTAACATTGCTTACCTTCTTTGTGCATATTAATCTTGATTTTTTCAGTCTCAAACAGATTTACTAGAAAAGCCAAAGCCATGTCCACATGATGTGATGGTACTTTGGCTTTAATAAAAACAAAATTGTCAAGAAATAGTGAGGTTTAAACTTCTGAGAAAGGATGTAGTTTTTAGGTGACCAGGCTGAAATACTGATTTTTGTTTCCCCACCATGAGTGAATCATGAACAATGGCATTTACTGTCTTTCTCAGGCATTGTAAGACCTGCTGGGCAACTGATGCCTTTGTCCAGTTTCATGTAGTACAGTCTTTGGTAACTCAGGGGGAAATATAAGCATTGGAACAAATAAAGTGCTCTTCTGCCTTTTGCATGTGTGTGTGTGTCTGTAATACAAAACAGGGCTTGAAGATGCCTGCTCCGTTTCTCAGCATTGTACACGTCTGAGTGTGTTTGCTTCTCTCTGTGAGGATCAAAGGCAAGCAGAGGAAACTGAGAACCACATGGCAAGTAAGACCTATGGACCATTGGAGATTTGATATCCTTCCAGGCTTAGAGATGATCTCTTACAGTGTTTGTGACACCATTGAATTCTATCGGGTAAATGCATAATGTTTCAAGACTTAAAGAGAGTTGTAGAATTTTGTTCTTTACCTTCTGTAAAATGTGTATTTACTGCCTTCCATCTGTGGCCTCTGCATTGCTCCCGTTACCACACCCATCTGGAAGCTTAAAAGTCACGGATATATTTATTTATTGTCTCAGTACCCCCACAACTGGAACAGGCTGCTCAGGGCAGTGGTTGAGTCACTGTCCTTGGAACTATTAAAGAGACATGTAGACGTGGTGCTTAGGGACATGGTTTAGTGGTGGAGTTGGCAGTGTTAGGTTTATGGTTTAACTTGATCTTAAGGGTCTTTTCCAACCTAAATTATTCTATTCTAACTTTAAAAGATGCTGTTGTCCCTGTTAATAGGAGTGAGGAGCTGAGCCATATTTACAGTTTCAGCTAAGCATAGCTCTAAGCCTGAGCTTGTCCATCATGGTTCACGTGCAAGTGTGCACTCAACTAGAGAGTCAGGCTGAATGCTCTGCTTTTGCGAGCACCTGTGCTTTAAGCACATCCACTGGGACAGAGCACAGACTTTTGCTTGGGAATGGATGGGGCAGAGAGGGACCAAACAAACCAATTCACCAGTAAATATCTCTAACCAAATACACAGTGTGTGTTTTTTACAACTGAATGACAGCCAGCAATGTGGATATAAAGCATATGGAGCTCAGTATAAGAAACCTTCTGCTAAGCCTGCGCTTAACCTCACTTGTACATGACCTGTGATGGTTTGCTCAAGGTCTTAAAGGAAGTTGGAGTGCAAGAAGTCTAATATAGGCCTGTTAACACTGAACCATTTGCCCCTTCAGCCCTCTGCTTTTGATATCTGAATTCTGTAACAACCCTCTTTCAGACTTGGTGTTCTTTCTTTGATTTCTTTGAGGTCAGGAGAAAATCTGCTGTGCAGAGTCCCAAGATACTTAATTTGAAAATTGTTGCTGCAGTTGCCTGAAAGCATACGTGGCACTTAGAATGAACTGAAGTGATTTTGAAGTTTAGAAAAGCGTATGAGCTTCTGTGTGGACTTTTAGCATGGAGGAGGGCTGGGGCTGCAGGCACTTGCAGGCTGTGGACTAGACCCTGGCCTGAGGTTAAGCTAGCTGATCAGGACGTGGATAAACTATGGGACATGACATGTGAGAAGCTGACAAAAGTTTCAGATAAAATTGTGAAGGGCAGCTGGATCTTGCAGCAGGTAAAGGAGGAGTTCTGTGAGAAATGGTTGAATTTCACAGGTAGTTGAAGGGGAGTACTGGGGACATTTTGCAGGTAATAATACCTAGGTAACCCTATACTATATGAGGCTGAGATTACCTAGGAATGCCAAATTTGGGTACAGCTGTAGCAAACCTGGCTCCGATTGTGAAAAAGTAATTAGGGCTGAGTTGTTTATTTGAGAGGACATGGATAGAGAAAGCAAGGTGCAAGCATGGTGAAAAGGACAGTCAAGTTCGGAAAAAGGGATGAAAATGTATGCAACTGATGTAATCAGGTCAGTCCAATGGCACTGGCTGGGCAACCCTGTGCTTGATTGCCACAACCTAATCAGGACAGTAAATCAAGCTTGTCTGGCCACACCACTCAAGTCCAACATACTTCTGCAGTCAGGATGAAGACTGAGGATGGAGGAAAGCTTTCCTGTTTGGTCAGGGGAGCACCCAGACAAACAGATAAGCATCCTGGTACTGTCAGGTCCATGTCAGGCCTGACAGCATCACCATCTACTTACCACTTACTACAAAGCACAGAGCAACTCACTGGAGAAATGTATGAAATGAGCGGTGGGAATAAAGAAGGGGCTGGGGTTATAGCAGAAGCTTCTTTCAATAATCTCTGTCACTGGACTGATGATGGTCTTCTCTTTAAAAGTAGCTATGCTTGATATGATGTGTTGTTGGAGGGATTATGCCCAAGTTAAACAATCATCACCTATTTCATGCAAACATGTTGTTACAGTACGTTTCTTAGGAATTGAATTCAAATGAGTGCACATAGTGTTTCATGTAAGCAGACGACTGCAGGCTGCCCCTTGGGTCAAAGCCAGCATCTCACAAATTTTTGCATACTCTGGTCTTGCACAGTTAGCACCTTATCTCCTCGTAGTCTGCTTTCTTACTTTGGCCTGGTTGTTTCTCTTAGGCGTGTATTTGCCTTGTTACTTCTTATTTTATTCTATGCCCTGAGTAACTGCCTTCTTTCTCTTTTCTATTTGCATACAACTGGATGACGTTTGGTGATGCAAAATGGTATCCATTACCATAGACACTTTATTTTTATTTGGAGACAGAGACATGCACTGAAGCAACTGATTCCCACTTTCTGTGTTTGAGCTAGACAGCCATACATGTAACATTCACGAGTCACTGGAGGCCAGCTATGCTTGGAATAGCATTGTTTCTTAGTTGGAACAAAAACTGGCATTTCTGCAGACATTCACCTTCCCAGACCATCAGTCTCTGGAATTAAGCTGTTTAAAAGAAGAGTGCCAGTAGTATAGCATTAGTTTAGTCCCTAAAGTTTCCTGCTTGTATAATGTAGGAAACCAGTTTAGCATCTCAGAATATCTCAAACTCAGATATACCGTGCCTGAGAATTAGTGAGCAACTTCTATATAAGTTCAGTTTTCAAAGAAGTCACTGTCCCGCACGACATTCTTCTCTCTAAACTAGAGAGTCATGGGTTTGATGGATGGACCACTCGGTGGATAAGGAATTGGCTCAATGGCCGTACTCAGAGAGTAGTGGTCAACGGCTCGATGTCCATGTGGAGACCGGTCACGAGTGGCGTCCCTCAGGGGTCCGTGTTGGGCCCGGCCCTCTTCAACATCTTTGTCGGTGACGTGGACAGTGGCATGGAGTGCACCCTAAGCAAGTTCGCCGATGACACCAAGCTGTGTGGTGCCGTTGACACGCTGGAAGGGAGGGATGCCATCCAGAGGGACCTCGACAGGCTGGAGAGGTGGGCCCGTACCAACCTCATGAAGTTTAACCAGGCCAAGTGCAAGGTCCTACATCTGGGTCATGGCAATCCCAGGCACAAATACAGACTGGGCGGAGAATGGATCGTGAGCAGCCCTGAGGAGAAGGACTTGGGAGTACTGGTGGACGAGAAGCTCAATATGAGCCGGCAATGTGCTCTTGCGGCCCAGAAGGCCAACCGCGTCCTGGGCTGCATCAAGAGGAGCGTGGCCAGCAGGTCAAGGGAGGTGATTCTCCCCCTCTACTCTGCCCTCGTGAGACCTCACTTGGAGTATTGCGTCCAGTTCTGGAGTCCCCAACATAAGAAGGACATGGACCAGTTGGAGAGGGTCCAGAGGAGGGCCACGAAGATGATAAGAGGGCTGGAGCACCTTTCCTATGAGGACAGGCTGAAAGAGTTGGGGCTGTTCAGCCTGGAGAAGAGGAGGCTCCGGGGTGACCTTATAGCGGTCTTCCAGTACCTCAAGGGGGCCTACAAGAAAGATGGGGAGAGGCTGTTCAGGAGGGCCAGTTCTGATAGGACAAGGGGTAATGGTTTTAAAATAGAGGGAGGTAGATTCAGGTTGGATATTAGGAAAAAATTTTTTACCATGAGAGTTGTAGAACACTGGAACAGGTTGCCCAGAGAGGTGGTGGATGCTCCATCCCTGGAGACGTTCAAGGCCCGGTTGGATGAGGCCCTGAGCAACCTGATCTAGTTGGAGATATCCCTGTTCCTTGCAGGGGGGTTGGACTAGATGACCTTTGAAGGTCCCTTCCAGCCCTAACGATTCTATGATTCTATGATTCTATGAAGTCATCTGTGCTGTACTGATAAATATAGAATCATAGAGTCATAGAATGGTTAGGGTTGGAAGGGACCTTAAAGATCATCTAGTTCCAACCCCCCTGCCATGGGCAGAGAAATCCTCCACTATACCAGGTTGCCCAAAGCCTCATCCAGCCTGGCCTTAAACACTTCCAGGGATGGGGCAGCCACAACTTCTCTGGGCAACCTGTTCCACTGCCTCACCACCCTCAGAGTGAAAAATTTCTTCCTTATATCCAATCTAAATCTTCCCTCTTTCAGTTTAAGTCCATTGCCCCTTGTCCTATCATTACACACCCTTGTAAAAAGTCCCTCTCCAGCTTTCCTGTAGGCTCCCTTTAGGTACTGGAAAGCTGCTATAAGATCACCCTGGAGCCTTCTCTTCTCCAGGCTGAACAGCCCCAACTCTCTCAGCCTGTCTTCATAGCAGAGGTGCTCCAGCCCTCGAATCATCTTCGTGGCCCTCATCTGGACTCATTCCAGTAGCTCCATGTCCTTCTTGTGTTGAGGACTCCAGAGCTGAACACAGTATTCCAGGTGGGGTCTCACAAGAGCTGAGCAGAGGGACAGAATCACTTCCCTCGACCTGCTGGCCACACTTCTTTTGATACAGCCCAAGATACGATTTGCTTTCTGGGCTGCCAGTGCACATTGCCGGCTCATGTTGAGCTTCTTATCCACCAGCACTCCCAAGTCCTTTTTCTCAGGGCTGCTCTCAATCCATTCTCCGCCCAGCCCGTACAATGTGCTTGGGATTGCCCCAACCCACGTGCAGGACCTTGCACTTGGCCTTGTTGAACTTCATGAGGTTCTCACAGGCCCACCTCTCCAGCCTGTCAAAGTCCCTCTGGATGGCATCCCTTCCATCCAGCGTGTCCACAACACCACACAACTTGGTGTCATCTGCAAACTTGCTGAGAGTGCACTCGATCCCACTGTCCATGTCTCCAACAAAGATGTTAAATAGCACTGGTCCCAGTACTGACCCCTGTGGAACACCACTCGTCACTGGCCTCCACTTGGACTTTGAACTGTTGACCACAGCACTTTGAGTGCGACCATCCAGCCAATTCCTTATCCACTGAGTGGTCCATCCGTCAAAACCATGTCTTTCCAGTTTAGAGACAAGGATGTTGTGTGGGACTGTATCAAATGCTTTGGATAAGTCGAGGTAGATGATGTCAGTTGCTCTTCCCCTATCCATCAATGCTGTGACCTCATCGTAGAAGGCCACCAAATTAGTCAGGCAGGATTTTCCCTTAGTGAAGCCATGTTGGCTGTCACCAATCACCTCCTTATTTTCTATGTGCCTTAACATAGTCGCCAGGAGGATCTGCTCGATGGTCTTGCTGGGCACAGAGGTGAGACTGACTGGCCTGTAGTTCCCCGGGTCTTCTTTTTTCCCCTTTTTAAAGATGGGGGCTATGTTTCCCCTTTTCCAGTCAGTGGGAACTTCATCAGATTGCCACGACTTCTGAAATATGATGGCTAGTGGCTTAGCAACTTCATCTGCCAGTTCCCTCAGGACCCGCGGATGCACCTCGTCTGGTCCCATGGACTTGTCCACCTTCAGGTTCTTAAGATGGTCTCGGACCTGATCTTCTCCTACAGTGGGCAGTTCATTCTCCCAGTCCCTGCCTTTGCCTTCTGTGACTTGGGCCATGCCGCTAGAGCTCTTGCCAGTGAAGACTGAGGCAAAGAAGTCATTGAGAACCTCAGCCTTCTCCATATCCTGAGTAGCCAGGTTCCCCGTTTCCTTCCGGAGAGGGCCTACATCTTCCCTAGATCTCTTTTTATCACTGACATATCATGCACTAACATATTTAGTCTACTCAGCATTTCTGCCTACATTACCGAAGCAAATCTTTTTAATTGAAAATTATAGATAATCTACCTCTTCCTTATATCGGGAATAACATCAGTTTTCCTGCCTTAATAACTAAAAGGCAGAAACTATATATAATGCCATCTAGAAAATAAAAATGGTGCTCTCTTCTGTTTGGATCAGCATCTGCTGTAATATAGAAAACCATACAGAAAGGGCTCAGGATTTCTTGTAAATTTCCCTTAGAAAGGGAATGTCTCTATCAGGTCTCAGGAAGATGATCAGGGTGATCAGGCCCAGTCAACATGGGTTTATGAAAGGCAGGTCTTGCCAATCAAACCTGATCACCTTCTATGACAGGGTGACCCGCCTGGTTGACGAGGGAAGGGCTGTGGATGTAGTTTTCCTGGACCTCAGTAAAGCCTTTGATACAGTTTCTCATAGTGTTCTGGTGGAGAAACTGGTAACTGCTGGCCTGGATAGGCACACCCTCCTTTGGGTTAAAAACTGGCTGGATGGCCGGGCCCAAAGAGTGGTGGTAAATGGGGCTAAATCCGGCTGGAGGCCGGTCACCAGTGGGGTTCCCCAGGGCTCAGTGCTGGGTCCAGTTCTGTTTAACATCTTTATCAATGACCTGGATGAGGGGATTGAATGTACCCTCAGTAAATTTGCGGACGACACCAAGCTGGGAGGCTGTGTTGATCTGCTCGAGGGTAGGGAGGCCCTTCAGAGGGATTTGAACAGACTGGATCGTTGGGCTGAGGCCAATGGCATGAGCTTTAATAAGGCCAAGTGCAGAGTCCTTCACTTGGGGTATAAAAACCCCAAGCATCGCTATAGGCTCGGGGAGGAGTGGCTGGAGAGCTGCCTGGCGGAGAAGGACCTGGGGGTGTTGGTTGACTACCGGCTTGATATGAGCCAGCAGTGTGCCCAGGTGGCCAAAAAGGCCAATGGGATACTGGCGTGTATCAAGAATAGTGTGACCAGCAGGAGCAGGGAAGTGATCCTGCCCCTGTACTCGGCACTGGTGAGGCCGCACCTGGAATATTGTGTCCAGTTTTGGGCCCCTCGCTTTAAGAGAGATATTGAGCTCCTGGAGCGAGTCCAAAGAAGGGCAACTAAACTGGTCAAGGGGCTGGAAAATAAAACTTATGAGGAGCGGCTGAGGGAGTTGGGGCTGTTTAGCCTGGAGAAGAGGAGGCTGAGGGGAGACCTGATTACGGCCTATAAATACTTGAGAAAAGATGGTGGGGAGGTAGGGGAAGGGCTCTTTACATTAGTGATGGGTGATAGAACAAGAGGAAATGGGCATAAGCTTAGTCAGGGGAGATTCAGGTTGGATGTTAGGAAGTATTTCTTCTCTGAAAGGGTTGTCAGCCACTGGAATAAGCTGCCCAGGGAGGTGGTTGAGTCCCCATCCCTGGATGTGTTTAAGAATAGGGTGGATGAGCTACTTGAGGATATGGTTTAATGGGGATTAGGGATGGTTGGACTCGATGATCTCTAAGGTCTTTTCCAACCTAGAAATCTATGAATCTATGAATCTATGAAGGATCCCAACCTTATTTAATTAAGTAGGTTTTGTAATAGTGTTGAGTCCTTGGTTGAAACTCTCCATCCCAGTAACAGAGAGAGAAAGAAATTAGTGTTTGAATATTTCTTAACGTTTTGACTAGTAGCAGAGTTTAGCAGAGAAAAGGGAATGAAGCAATTGATCTTTCATCACAAATTATTATCTGATGGCATATTGGGAGCTGATGTGAGACTTTCATGCTGTAGCTTTTTTCAGATGTGTTTTTCAGCATGTAACTAGTTCCCAAGCCTTAATGAACCACTTAAGGGCAGCAGCTATGGCAGCTTTTCCTCAAGAACTATAATCCCTCCTCTGCCGTTAGGAATGGATGCTTGTAAGTGGGGATTTATTTTCTTCCAGATTTTTTCTATAGGTATTTGATTTATAACATATCATTCCTCAAACTGTGTTTAAAATACTTGTAAAGCCTTTGTAAACATACTTTTATTGAATTCCATGGGAGAGGAGAGAGTTGATTAAGGTTCACATTAGTCAGGAAAACAAAACAACAAGATGGATTTTCATGAAGGAAGTGAGGATTTTACATAAATGCAGTTCATGCCATGTGACTTCAGCAGGAAAGTTTCATGAGAGAGAACTACTAGTTCCATCAGTAAAGAAGTTGTATATGTGCTGCAGAATGGTTTCATTGAATCCATCTGGCCTGTTCATAGATGAGTAAAACTATGAAGTAAATGGAAAAAAGTAAATGAAAAGAGCCAAAGAAATAAACCAATAGGTTTTAGTCCCCGTTGGCAGTAGGGAATATCACCCTTCCCAGGCCCATGTAGCGTATTCTGTGTTTTGAAAGCAGCTGTGCCATTTTTCATACTGTTCTTGAAAATATAAGGGAGTAATGAAGGAAAAAAAAAAGTTATTGCATGTCAGTACTAACCAACAGCTGGTCACCTATTTTGCTCAGACACAAGGCTATCCCTGGGGACACCAGCGGTCTGGCTTCTACTCCTTGCTCACCACTCTTATCTGGTCAGTTCATTTTGTAAAGCTTGTGTATTGCTCTTTGCAAAGACTTTCAACTGTGTTTACACAAAATTCAAATGTTTTCACTAAGTCCTAGCTTTAAATTCCATTAGCATAGTTGCTGGTAGTGAATTGAAAGCTTGTCCTGGGTGATGTAAAGTTCTATATTAATTTCTACAAAATATATCCCTTCTTGCTGTTTGTTTAGAATTTAAAAAGAAAAAAACAACAGACTTTTAAAAAAATTTAGAGACATTATGGTTAGAAAAATAACCTTGCCTGCATAAATCAGAAGACTGCTGACATATCTGCAGGCAACAAATGTGAATCAACTCTCCCTAGGTGTGTACCTGATCGCTTGCTTCTTTTTCCTCAACAGCTAGACATAAGGGAGGGCAGGGGACCTCACCAGGAGGTGGTTCTGCGTGTTTGGGGTACAGCTGCCATTTGTCAGCCACATTAGTCCAAGACCTGGTAGATTTTGCTGTTGGCTGTTAAATATGGGGTAGGCTGTTGGATTTCTACCCTAAATTCAATGGGTATTGCACAGTGTTTAAGGTAATCATTTGATTTCTTTACTGTGAAAAGTAACTAGGAAAGCTGTAAAGCTAAAGAACAACCTTAGGATTATGTTTTTTGACTGGTAGATACCAGGAATAAAGCCAGATTCAGTATCTGTGCTTTTTTGAAGAATGTGTAATGATTATCCACCGGCTGGCTAGCCTGCAGAAGTAGGTGTTAGCAGATAGTTCTCAGGAATTCAGCATATTCCTGCATCTTGCGTACATAAAAAACGAAACTGCCTTGTTGTAATGGCTTAACCGTCTTTTCGTAAAATACCAGCAGTACCAGGTATGCTAAACTGCTTGCTATGAGCTCTTTAGCAGCAGACCCAGCCACAGCTTGAGGCATTTCCCAACAATGTGTTAGGTGATCAATCTGTCACAGCACCAATATTTTCCTCTTTAAGGCAGGTCTTTCATCACATTGGAAATGACAGAGTTGGTGAGCTAATCCAAGACAGTTTAGTGTATTAATTCAAGACTGTACCTAAGTGATATCCATTCCTTCGAAATTCCATTACAGCTGCATAACACATGCTTAGCTACTTATTTCATTACAATCTGGTTTTTATATGCTGGTTGCCCCAGTCCTTCCAGAAATGTCCAATGAATCTTTATTAGTTACTTCACCTTCATGTGTCCTGGGCAATCATTACTTCTTTTACCCATTTCCTTCTTAATAGCAATTTAATACTCTGAAAGAAATGAGTAATGGGAAGGAATATTGATGCTGTATGTATGATAAATTAAAAGCATCTATTCTCCTTGAAAAAATGCAGTAGTTGTAGTGCTCTAAGAGGCTTATTCCTTGCTGTGTAAATTCCTATATAGGAGGTTAGACTTTGCTTGGAAGCATAGTAATTTCCCCTAAAATTTTAGAGCTGCGAAATTATAATAAGATTTCTTTCAGAAATCTTCCTTCTTAGGCATAGACCATTTGTCAAGGAAGGTCAAGAGCAGCCAAGCAGAATGGACCGAGGTGCACATCTCTGGGTACATCAGTGTTATTGCAGCCATAACTCGGAGTCTAACTGGACCAAAAATTTTAAGGCCATGAAGCTGTTGGAAGACTTAGGAGTTTTAAGGCTCAAAATATAGGAAAATGCCAGAATTAGCATTGATCATAGAAACTTATGTCAGTCTTCTTGTGTATGGATTATGATGATTATGTCTTCATTACATGATCACCCCTCTATTTTCCCTGGTCTCCAGCCTTCCATAGTTCACGACATGGATGGTTGTTATTGTATGGACAGCTATCCAGTTTCTTGTTTCCTGTTTGCAAAGTTATGTTCGTTGAGATCTGCTAAAGAAAGTATAAAATGAGCTGCTATTATCTAGAACCTTCTGAGCACATATGAACAGCTATTTACTTCACAGAATTTGTGCAAGCTTTAATTGATAAAGCAAAAGGCATGCCCCTGAGACGAAGGTCACCTCTCTTCTAAAGTCAAGTCCCCTCTAACGCATGAGAACACTGGACTCTTCAAAGCCCATTAAATGTTTAAACATGCAAAGGCAATGTATTTTACCTAATCTTGTCCTCAGAAAAAGATTCTTGTTTTGGCAAAATAATTGTTTTGATCTGAGGCAGATATTCAGTATGAAAGATGTCAGCCTGAATGGTTTAGATTAGAAGGAATGAACAAAAGCATTTACATAGAAATGGAAGGTCAAGCTGACACTCTAATCTGTAAAGAGCAAATCGTTTCTATGGAATTTTATAATCCAGGGAGCAAGTTTAGAAGGAGAACTCCAGAGCACAAGTACGGTAGCTGCCTGAACCTATTTACTGTTGCATTGTGCTGCTGCAAAGAGCCTTAAAGTGTCAATTCGATGTTCTGTTATTGGCAGTGATAAAGTCATACGAGTTGTTCCTGAGAGCAAGAGGGAAACGCAGATCCTGAGGGCTGTATTTAACAGACTTAAGGTGAGTTTGATTATTTTCTTCATCTTTTCCTGATCTTTGTTGAAGACTGTAGTGGGTTAACTGACATGCCTTTTATTTGGCACTCTACTTCAAGTTATTTTATACTCTGGAAAGCAGCTTTTGCCCATTAAATTCCTAATTTCCCAATAAAATAGCGTAGGAATTAGATTCATCATGCTTGACAATTTTAACAAGAAGCACTTATTGCCTTAAAATAATAAGTGCCACACTTGGAAATTTGCTTTTTTGCTCTTCCACTTCTTGCTAGCATACATAGTTGCATGCTTCATTATCTAGCTGATGGTTTCATTTAAAACACTGAGTTAATTCAAGATGTGAACACACATAGCAATAGGAAAACGGAAGGGGCTTCAATTTGAGAATCTCTCTGACAGACTAATTTTCTAGAGGCAGTTGAGAGAGTGTCTGCGAGACTCACTAGCAGCCAAACGGCCCTTTTCTGCAGATATAAACGAAAAGCAATGGTACCACTGTAGCAGCACAGCGCTCTGCAGCATGCTGCTTTTCCAGCACAGCTACCAACGGCTCAGACAGTCTTTCCACAGCAGTGTGGCCCATTATCTCAGAGAAGAATGGGAAGTGCTTGTAATCCAGCCCTCCGCCATGGAAAGGATTGCACCACGCACGTGCGCTGACCTCAGGCACTGGGGCAGGGACAGACGTCATTCATAGTCTCCAAAACACAGCCAAACCAAAGCAGAACCAGGGACATAACAACTTGATTGCTATGTTGAGTTTGTTCCAGGAGTTGAATGTGAATCCCAGGCACTGCTTCTTTACCTGTGTCAGCTCATACACTGCTTGAGCCTGACGAGCAATGGTTGACTTCTCCTTGTACCTATGAACGTAAAGGAGTTTGACGGGCAGCCATACAGGCAGCATGGACACAAGCTGAAGTCATTTGGCACCGTGAATTCAAGCCTTCATTTGTGTCTGGCTGAAAAGAGCTGTATGGACATGTACAAAGGAACACATCTGTAACTTTGGCAGTCCTGTGACTTAGAGTTTTGGGTCACAGCAGAACACCAGTGGTACCAAAGTGTTAGGAGCATGTACTAAACCTCTGGGCTGCTCACTGCCTTCAAATCCAGCAAATTATTAGGCAGTCTGCGATATATCTCTGTCTCCCTTGTTGAAACCTCTTGTAAATGATTGCATTCTCACTGAGATAAAGAATGAAGGTGCATATAATTTTCTAGTCCAGTAGTTAACATCTGGGGTACAAGTAAATCAAATCTCAGTCAGCATACCAAATCAAATAAAATGAAGATCTTAGAAGAGCTCTTACACTCTCCTGAAAAGCATTTAGTCTTTTAGCTATGACGAAGCTTTCTTGCTACCATTTTTTTAAGTGGACAGAGCTACCTTAGGTATCTCAGCCCAGGAGAAGGCTCACTCCTGTGAATTCTCCAGCAGTCAAGACACTGATGCCTTCCCAGCTCTAAGTAGGAAGGCTGAGGCTTTCTTCATCATCTCTGCATTTCTTAACAATATGTTCAGTTAGTTCCCCGCCCAAGATGCTATCTTTTGTAAATCCCGTTCTCAAGACATCCAACCTGTGCACATGTTGCATGAAGAATTTCAATGTTCAACACAGGCTATGTCTCAATGCTACGTATTATGGCACTTCTTTCTGTAATGCCCAACTCTCCTAAAGAATATTGTCTTATATTTGTTTCTGCAGTGCTTACTAAGGGCACGACCCTCGACTATGAATGTTGCTGTAATACCTCCAAAGGACAATTGTTTTACTCCCAATTAGGAAAAAAAATCTAACCATAAACCCCAAAAATACATGTGGAAGCTGGTTTTTGCATTAATTTCTTCCCCCTGAATGCTGGGACATAAAGAGGGAGCACATGTGGTTTTTCCTTTCTCCTCATATTGCAAACCCTGCGAAGCAAAAGGTTTACTCACCTTCCTGCAACTGTTTCTCATTACAGAGCTCCCTTAGGCTCCCAGATAGAGATTCCTTCACCCAATTCCATCAAAGTGAGAGCAGCAGAAACTTAAATAAAATAATAGTATGTTATAACTCTGAGAGCAGGATAATAAAATTTTGGCAAACTGCATTGCAATCTGACTAGTTAATTAGGAAGTGATTGATTTTGATGAAGTAGTAAGCAGAGGAGGTTGAAGGGAAGATTCAAAAAAGAGAAAGTATTGACACCCATTTTCTTGAAAACAGCCTGGGTTTGGCTGCGTTTCAAGTCTTGGGGCTCATCCATCTGCAGCTGCTTCGCTGCCCATCTGCCTGGGGTCAGACAGAAAGAGACACCTGAGGGGGCTAACAAGTAATGGATATGTTTAACATTAACTCGTCATTATCTTTTCCCTCCCAAAAAAAACAAATCTCAAGTTATTCACTTATGAGGAAGTGGATTGACAATGGCACTTCTCATTGTGCCAAGTGCTCACAATACCAGCCAAAGTCAGTAGTGGCTACAAGTCATCAGCCCCTCTGAAGAACCATGTATTTAGAGTTGTGCAACTTTTTAAGTCTCCATGTTGGTCTATTCTATCCTTCCCTCACCTCCAGACTTCCAGAGTTGGAAACTCAACCAACAGTGGACTTAAATTCAGTTTTTTAAACATGAGTCTTTAAGCACAATGCTGATAAGGCGCTCAGGAGAAAAAAGAAGATAGTGCACCAAAAAATGCTGTAGTGCAAAAAAAAGCTACAAAAAAAAGCACAGATATAGTCCTGTTGCTATCTTAACACAGTATGCCTGACAAACAACAGAGAGATGAACAAGATGTCAACAGAGATGTACAAATTGCTGTAATTACAAGTATTGGGCTTTGGATTTTTATGTTTTAGAGTCAGAAAACTAGAACTGGTTTAAGGCACATCTCCTTTGAATCCATTATGGTTTGAGCAGTAAATTAATACCAACCTGTTATATTACTCACATGTTCTGTTCCTCAAGGGAAAAATAAAGCTGGAACCAGGATCCTTGCAAGACACAACAGTCTTGTATCTAAATAACCATCATATAGCACCAATTTCACTCTTTTTTTTCAGAGAAAGTATTCTGGGATTAACTGCAAATAGTTTGTCTGCTGAAGAACATTAAAGTTTTGTTTAAAGCCATTGAAGACTTCAGCTGAACCTGAGTTAGGATACAGCCTGGTAGTATTCTCCACCATTCTCAGGATTAGAAGAACAAGAAAAGCCAGTGAAAATACAAGTTACATCACTTTCGTTCTCGGACTAAGAAGGATATGTGCACTTGGGTTTAAATTCAGACATAGGTTTCTCTACCTTGGCAAGTTGGTCTATTAGAGATGAGGTATATTTCAAAGGTGCCAAAAGTTATACTCTCTAGTGATGTCAGTCAGTATTAGTCCCCATTAATCAACCCAAAGAAACACAGAAATTACAGTGCAAAAGTCAAGTTTGGGGAGGCCAGTTTGGCCCCTAGTGTGACCCATGCACAACTTAAACGTTTTGAATAAATTCCCAGGACAGTGCAAACATGAGCTAGATTCTGCACAAATGGATTGTATTCTTGTTGCAGGATTTCCTTGCATACAACAGGCCATCTATGCTGGCAAGGGCAAGAGGAGACAATCCATCATATCCCAGGCTTCCTCCTCACTGTGTCTGGTGCAGGAAGCTTTACTATAAATTCATGGTGTTCCATGTTTATTCCAGCCATTTTCTTCTGCCTTTAAAATCTACACTTGTAATGTAGAGGCAATTAGCCTTTGCCCCTGGCCTATCTTTCATAATTAAAAGGAAAACTCATCTCTGCCCAGTTCGAATGAGTATATCCTCCTGAAGGGCTTTATCACAATGAAGTTTGAGAAAATTATTCTGATTGTCCTATACAAAGCAGTGTCTTTCAGTGTCAGGCAAAGAAGAAAGAATATGCAAATATACCCCTTATCGCCCTCTGATTTAGACAAAGGGAAGACAATCAGGAAGAAAATAAACAGGCACTAAAAAGAGCAGCAATGTATCTTTTCACTCATTTTGTTTTATGTGCCTGTTTCTTAATGACTGCCCCTGCCACTGATTTTTCCTGCGTAGATTTTGTCATTTACAGTCTGCTCTAGCTGCTTTCTTTCTGTGGGCTGCTAAGCTACAGAGATCGCGACATCTAGGGGCACTACATTTCTTCATAATAATACAAAGTGAATCCACTGGTGACAGATTTGCGTAAGGAAAAGTCATGGCAGATTACATTTTTAAAATGGCCAATGCAGGAAAGTGGTGGGAAGGTACCGATCTCCTACATCCTTCTAGAATGAAACTAGCTGTTTGCCTCACCTGATTTGGGGAAAAGAAAGAAACATCAAGGTAATGGGGAAAGACCTGGGGAGGGCTTTGCCTTCTGCCATGCCAAAGTCAGTGCCATAGAAATCAGTAGGTTGCAAGGTTCATCTCTTTTGGGAAGAGGATCAGACACCAAAGGAGTCCTTTCTTGAATGCACATTTACAGAAACATACACTGAGACATCCTTGAAAGATCATCTTGGAATTGGCTGTACGTCTTGATGTGTTTGAAGCATCTCAGAATATGGCCCCAGTAATGAACTGGAGCAGCAGTGGCAACACAGCCACTGCGTAAGTGGCAAAACTCACAGAAGAAACTGGATGAATACCCAGGGGCTTTAGTCCCCATGGAAACCTTTTGATCTCAAACAGAACTGCTCTGCTACCAGTATCTGAGCTGTAAGGCGTACACACTTACAAAAGGTATAGTCCCTTCAGACTTTTTAAACTTAGCGTCTGGAGCTCCCTAGGAGGGATATTTGCCCCTTTTTTTTAAGAGAAGAAAAGTCCCTGTAATGCTTAGTGTAATAAACCCCTGAAACCTGCCTGAAGTGTGTCGGCTCTGCTACAATACAAATGCCATTGCCCGGACTGAGTGAGTAATGGATAATGAATGTTTCATTCCACACATTTAACTTTTGGTTCATGACTTGCCCAAAGGCAAATCACATTAGTCATAATCACTTGCTGAGTAATTTCCACAAATTAGTTTTGGTCTGCAGCTCCATTGCCCACAGTTCTTTGTTATTAATCATTATTATAAATTGATTCCTTCATTGGCTGGTTCAATTAACTCATAGGTGACAAAATATTGCTTTTTTCCTTGATGGGGTGAACATAGCATGTAGACCTGCACTGCCAGTAAAAATAGCCAACCTTGCAGATGAAAATTTGTCTGCTGTGAGTTTTGTAAAGTTGCTTAAACTTGCATGTATTCAACCAATAAACTCTTCCACAGTAACCAAGCAAAAAGGAAGCCGATCAGCCACCATCCCAGCCTGCAAAGCAGCTGCCTCTGACCACTCTTTTCCCAGCCAGGCAGAGGAGGGTCCCCCACGCTCCTCCTGACAGCCCCCCCCACCTCTAGGACCACAGTACCGCCATCTCTCCAGAGCAAGTTCTCAGAAAGCTCTTACGTGTCATGCACTGCCACGCCTGTGACTGTTTCTTAGGGCAATACGTATCTGAGGTTGTAAGAAATGAGGCAGGTGGGGAACAGAGTAATGCTTTATTTTGAGGCAGGAGATGCCGGTTTCTGGTTTCCGCAAAGTGACAAAGGCAGTGACAGCTGGGAGATGCCATCAGTATGTATACAGCGGTATGTATCTCTTGCCTACAGCATGTTCCTACGTCAAGTTTCTTTCAGTTTTTGTGGGGAAGAAAAATAAGAGCCTGGTATCTCTGCTTCCCACCAGCAGCACCACCCCACACCCTTGAACACCTTTTGCACAGTCTCTGTGCCAAAGACCACTGGAGCAGATACAACGGTGAGTACGACAGGGGTAAATGGTGGAGCTCCTCCTCCAACTTTCGTGTAAGATGACAAATATGTTGCATAGCAGTGTTAAGGCACGTTTTCATATGGTTATGATAGACTAAAATGCAGCACATTCTTTGGCAATACAAGTAAAAACTCATGGAGTTCTTTAATTTTCTAGCTGTTGATCACTGTCACAGTTTCTGGATCGGCTGCTGCTCTAACCCAATCACAGGCACCGATCCTAAATCTTCAGTGTCCTGCTGCAGCCCTCTGCTCTTAGAAATACTAGCTCTTTTTATAGACAAAATACAGCTCTTTATTCCTGACCCAGTGTTTAAGAACAGAAATACCTTTTTTGCAGGTTCACTGTTTTGACACTAATTCTTTGCAAATTGTTACAGTAGTCAATAAACAAAAGAGAATTATTTAGGATGATAGTACCACAATGACCTGAGTATTACACAGCTGCCCACTCTCTGTCCCTGGGGCTCTTCTTCTCCATCCGTTGTCCCTCTGCCTTATACACCTCTCCAATGGCTGGCTATTGTCTCCTGCTCTTTCTTGTGTAGGAGACCATTTGAGGAGCTTGTTGCTAATTTATGAGCCTTTTTGTGTTTTTAGTTCTGTTGGATCTGACTGACAGAAACAAGTGTCACATTTCCAAGTGCTTTGCAAAGAAACCGGGATTTGCTCAGGTCCTCAAACCCAGCAGATCCTGTTTATCTGCTCTGGAATTTTCCTTTGTAAGCATTATTTTTGAAATGGTATTTCATTTGAGCCTTGACTGATAACTTCTACTCCATCGGTGGTCTACAGGCCCTTTTTATCACATATGGCTGACCGAGATTGGGTCTGTTTGTATAGGTAGCAAAGAAGCTACTGCTCTGTGAACATTCCTGGCATAATAGAGTTAGACTACTCATTCTTCAGTAGCTTTTACAAAAGAAATTCCTCGGCAAAGCCAGGCACTTCTTTAACTTTGGGAGGAGTCAGTCTAGCAGGCCTTGGAGCCACATCTCCATTCCCTTTTGTTTGTTTTCTAGCCCCTACAGCAGCTGCTTATCCATTGTAATCCCTGAATTGATCCTGTCATTGAAGTTCAGGGAATCAGAAAAATATCTCATAGGGAAAAAGGATCACTTGGCTATAAATCTGGTAGTTTACAGCTCCATAGGCAAATGCTGAAAAAGGCTTCAGGGAACAAAAGCCTGTCTTGAAAATGCAGTAAGAAAGCCTGTCAGCCCAAATGGAGTTATTCCTATTTTGCAGAAGGAAAGAATGAGCTCAGTTGCTGGAGCTGTGGGCATTTTACCCTGCACATACAGCAAATATCTCTATAGAGCCAGATGCATTAGTCATCAGTCCAGGTTTTACCCTAACTCATAGTTAGGGTTCCAGTCAGATATGCATAGAATATTTCAGATACAGAGGGAATATCAGATGACACCAGAGGTTATTCATCAATATTTCAGAAGACATGTCTATAAACCACTTGTCAGGTTCAGAAAGAAAATGTTATTCCAGGAAAACTTCAGTAGGAAGATGCAAGCTAAAACAGAACAGCCCAGGTAGTGAGTGTATCATTCTCCTAAGACACAGAAAGCCTGGACTTTCCGAGATGGAAGGAATCTGCTTCCTCTTTTACTCATGAGGAAGCCTGAGTCCAAGATCAGCAGTCATGAGCACAGCCCCATTGCTTCCATGAGAACAGGATCAGACTCAGGGCTTACTAGTCCATTTCTCATGCAGTGCAGCAACAACTACAAAATGAACCAAGCCATAAATAGTTTAATAAGAAAGAAAAGGGAGGTTTGGCTGTTTTTTTTAATGAGTCTGTTAAAGACTGTTTCACGTCTTTCAAATATACTTAGCCCAGTGGCATCTGTACTAGTAAGAACGGATATTCAATTACTGTATGATTGTGTGTGAGTTTTTCCTCAGTGACTCCCTTGAGGAATAGCCTACGAGTTCTTTTCTGCAGTGTCAAATTATACCAGTGTAAGTAGAGTGGCAAGACCATTACTGTGTTACAGTTCCACAAAGATCTGCAGAACTCAAAACTTCAAGCTGTGCATTGTTCACATTCTGTCCCTGCCGCTGTTAGGGCTGCTGCAATCCTGTGAATCAATCCTGATTTATTGGCACAATTCTTCATACCAGCCTCACTGAAAAGCAAATAAATACTGGAATGTTAGAGCCAGTTAAATGTCTGGTGTGCTCAATCAGAAACTTAAATTACTTTGCACCAGCAACTAGGATTACCTTCTAAGTCCTTCCAGAAAGCACAGGGAATCCCACATTTAATTGCCACTGGACCATTTTGCGGCACGTAAAGGACAACTGAAGGAGATTTGCAGTCAGGACTGTCAATTAAGTTCCTTAATTGACAGGAGCAAGTGAGGATTAACTCAGTCCTGATCCTGAAAATATTTGCAAGAGCGAAGACATTAGAGAGGAGCAGTTGTACTCTTTCCAGGTAAGCTACAGCACAGCTATAATTATCCACCACTGTCAGCATCAACAGGAGTCTTTATTCCTTCATTCCTTCATTCATGCTTTGAAAACGTACCCAAAGAAGCCTAAAATGTCATTTTGTTGCACACTATATATGTACATGCATACATATATATGACTATGTTTCTCATGTGTTTTGAGATTAAGCCCCTGATAGTCAGACCTCTGACAACATTAGTGAGAATAGAGCAGTTTCTACTTCTATTCTCTATCTTTTCTTATCAGATTTCTAATTGAAAACATATCTAATGAGTTCCAGCACTCCTCAGGGTGTTTATGTGTCTATACACAAGCATATGGATTTAAATGGAAAAGCCATACATCCTGATAGAGCCCGTGACACACTGGTAGAGCCCATGCGCAAAGAGCATCACTGCTTGCATTATGGACTGCACATTTCTATTTACAAAAGGCTCAGAAATGTCAAGCCATTTCAGCTGATGGCATCGTAACAATAATTTTATTCTGAACTTTACAGTTGACAGCACTTCTCAAAGAAATCTGTTCATAGTCATGTTAACAGCAAGGCCAGCTTTGGCACATGTATTGCTGTATATGACTCAATAAGTATAAAAACTGGAATTACTACGCAATAAAGTATAAGAAAATTACTGTCTTCATGGAGTATAATACAGATAAATCATAGAAACATTTTTGTCCAGATACTAGATGTAAATTATGGCAAGAGTTATTCTGGTTATTTTCAATGACAAGCATCAGTCATCTCTTGATCGATATGTGATTGCAGACCTGATGAGAGTGCTAAGCATCTTCCTTTCAGGTTAAATAGAAGAAGAAATTAAACACCCATTTATGAAAGGTTAGTGAGGAACAACTGGAGGCTACTGCCTGAGAAAATGGCTTTAATTACAAAGCATGAGCTGGGCTAAGCCCTGTGGTCTGAAGAAGCTGGGGATTTCTTTCAGTGACTTGAAGGAAAGAAAGGAGAATGGGATTTATGCAGCCATGAGTGTATTCCTGGGGAAAAGCAAAGGAACTCCTTTCCTCTTGGCCTCCTTTTCCACAGACACAGAACGAGCTGGAGGAAAACCTGGAACTAGTGAAGAAGAAAATTTCCTGCTCTGGTTGCTGTCTTGGCAGGGTAACAGAGCTTTGTCTACACCATTTGTGATATGTAGGATTATACCAAGGAAAGTTTGTCTTCTTGGAAAATTATTTGCATCATTTTTAATTTTGGAAGAAATTCTGAATTATCTTAGCTCAGCACCCAAATCTTCTTAAAATATTTGTCCCTTTGCCTTGTGCTGACTTTTCATCACCATGCTGACCAAAAGCTAGAGACATGATGAATGAGTTCAGGGTTGCTATAGCTTGGAAGGTGTGCAGGTAAGAGCTGATACATTTATACTCTTCAGCTGACTTCAACACCTCAGTTTAAAGAGAAACTACCAACAAGGAAATCCAAAGAGTATTGGCTTTCCTAAGCACAAGATGAATCCCAGGGACTTTTTTAGGATGAGTGAGTTTGAAAAAAGAATGTACGGTTAAGAAAGAATGCTTACTGTGGAGTCACGATTAATAGTCTCTTATATTTTCCTTGTTAAAAAAGCAATAATGCATTTAAATCCTCTGGGAAAAGGGTGCTGTCTGTATGCTTTTACATACCATTTCTTCTCATAGAAAGCAAGTCTGGATGCTCATGTCTCCAGTGAGATTCTGGGAAAGAGCATTTGCTGGGCATCTGTGAAGCCATCACTGTCCCCAAGAACAGGTACCCAGAGTCACACCTGAATGCAGCAGCAGGTGCCGAATAATTGATCTCCAGGTCCCAAGTCTGAGCCTGCTGAAAAATTCTGCCTGGGCTCTGCTTATTGCTAAGAGGCTTAAAACATCCCAAGACCCTCTAAAGGCAATCTGCTGCCCGACAAATAGGAAAGGACATCGAAAGGAGACAGTTCTGCAAGGCCCAGTCAAAGGAGATGAGAGTATTTTTATATCTCCTTTCCTCTAACCTCAAGATTCCAGGTGAATTTTGAGGTTCAGATATTTGGCTGTATGTTCAGGGTGTTCTGTAGGATTTCTGCATCTGTCAATTTTGATAGCTGCAGAATCTTCCCCCCACCTAGAAACCTCACCACTCACACAGCAAGTAAGTATCTTTTGGCACTGCCTGGTACACGGTCCGTAATACTATATAACAGCTAATGTGTAATGTGTGGGGATAACAACATCCTGTTGCAGATAGTAAAGAGAATAGGAGAACAATGAATATCACTACCACTCAGTAGCCAGCACAGCCCAGCATCCAAAGCATCCTTGCCAGAGGAATGATGCTGAAAGAAGAGCAATGCTGGAGCCCTCAGTGTCCATGGGAGATGCAGTGATGGAGTCTCTTCAAGTTGACAGTGAGTACAGGACAGTTGGACTTGCTCAGTACAAACATGCCTGCTCTGAAATCCATCTTCTGTTTGTCAGTTTTCATGCGCTGTCTCTGTGTCACACCAAGGACGAGCTGAAAGCTGCATTATAAATAAGATATCTGTTGGAGAAATGTGTTTCTTGTTATTTGCTTTATAAAGCAAAATCAAGTCACCAATTGAAGTGGTGCTTTGAACAGCACAGGTAACATCTCCCAGATGAGCACTGAATGCTGTGTTTATCTTGCAAAGGATGAGAAGCAGGAGTCAAATGAAACCAAACTACCCATATAGGGAGCTGAGCTGAAGAGGAGGGATTTGCATTCTAAAAATGGAACTTTGTTGTCTCACTTCCAGGAAAAAGCCAGGAGTGAAATATTGCATTTTCGCCAAAAGAGGATAGCGGTGTGCAGTACATCGCTGATTTCACTGGTTAAAAGAAGACTGCTTCTGCTTTTGGTATTCCCTTGCAGCCAGTAATGTGAGGGACAATTAGAATATCTCAGAAGCTAAAAAGCTTGGTAATGTTGTAACCAACAGTATGAATATCAATTGCTTTATCCCCTCCACAATGATGGAGAAATTTGCCAAAATTAATCCTGAGTAACTATCAAGAACAAAGACAAGTTTCATGTATATTTCAGTCATGCTCTTTTTTTTTTTTTTTTAATTTATTTTTGTAACTTCTATTTCCACTTTTGTGTGCTTAGATATTGCAGCTGGCCAGGAAACACTTCATTTCTTTTGCTCTTAGCTTGTGTATAACAATTTGGTTTTATTTTTATAAAGATGGCTCAAGCTGAGCTGATTGATACACTGTTACTCCAAGAGCAACAAATTTACCCTCCGAGATGTGTATTTTTAGGGATGAATCTTACAAGTCAAATACGAATTAACTATGTGTGAAATCAACCATGTTAAATTAGGAGGAAGTATCACTGATGCCTATAGTTAATCGAAATACGAAAGACAGATAAACTAACAAACATAAGGTGTTAGTGCAGTGATAGGATCTTTATTTATAAGCAGCATTTAGCACCATTTAATTCATGAGTTCGGTTTCGACTGACCATCTGTCATAGCTGCTGTCAGCTTCACAAGCCTCGTGAACTTTGCCAGTCCTGGTGTTAGACTTCAAAAGATGCTGCGCCCACCCACCACTGTCACACGGACCCACAGACCATATTGTGGCAGCGTGAAACAAAGAGTGGTTTTGGCAGAAACAGAAGAGACTGCCCCTGCGTTTCATTTTTTCTCCTTCCAAAGTAGCGGGCATTTAATTGGATTAACTGGACTGAAGTCCCTACTGCTTGAAGAGATAGCATCAGGTGCAGGGTCAGGTGCCTTCTTTGTAATGAGAACATTCTTACTCAGGGCCATTTGAGAAATGGTGAGAACTAAACTCTTGTTGCAACATTGTACCTTCTTCTCAAACGAGGTTCGTAGCAAGACTAGGTGAAATGCATTAGATATTTCCAAAATAGCTTGTATGGCACAGAAGAAATCAGGATATTTTTAAAATCTGGATCATAAAAACCACCTTAGAAACCTGGAAAGCAAGTAAGACGGGACACTCGTGAGCGATATCCGTGACTTTAATCAATGCAGCCTACCACCGCTGATTGTAATAAACTTCAAAAGATATTTATCAAGTATAGATTCCTTTGAAATTCTCCTTAAGAAATGTGGCAGCACAGTAGTCCCTATCAATTTCCCTCTGTATTCAGCTTGCAGACTTAGATATTTTTAAGGCTTGTGGATTTTGACATGCATTTTCGTCACATTGAAACAAAGGTTGTTGCTGACACTCTTTTCTGTAGCCTCCTGTGAGTCTCCACCAGCTCTGAGAAGAGGTTTGTTAGCTCACCTTCTGGCCACTGGCCTCACACTGGCTGAGGAGGGACTTTTCTCATCTCTGTTTAGGAGTCTGTACGTCTAGTGGTGTTATGGCTGAACAGTACGACACCATTTTGCTACAGGGCGCAGAACACTGAGTTTCAAATCCCTATTGGCAAACTTTCTTGCTTTCTTGAAAATTCATGTTCTGGGCTAAAATTTCTAAGTGTATTTCAGATTTGGCAATAAAAGAAAGTAAAAATGGCCAAGAAGCATCCCTTAGGTATGTTCGGATGTAGATAGCACATTAATAAGTGTGGTATCATTTAGTAGCTATCGTTTTTTTACAACATTGTAATCATTTGATTATCTTAATCCTGTTATTTTGACATTCCATACAAAATTATTGAGTAGATCACATCTTCCTTCACAGTATTGGTGACCTTCTGTTACTGACCTCTGATCTGCTTATTATCAAGAATAAAACTAGGTCCACTTTGCGAACACCACTGGTATATGCTACGCTTTCCTTCCTCTCTTTAGCATTCTTTTCTTTTACTGCCCTAGTGAACATAGAAAACACCTTGTGAGATAAAAAAGACTCATGGACTCCATAGGAGCTAATACATAGGGAATGTGTAGTAGTCTGAGGAGGCGCATGAAGTTGGAGGTAGCTTTTGTTTCGAGCCGGTTGAGGAGACACACTCCTGAGACTGTTCTCTCTTCCCATTGGCAAATCTCCCACGAGAGTTGTGGTAAGCTGGACGCAATCATTCCTCAAAAATCTGCTCCATTAACATAGATGTCAAGCTGGACCAGCCTATAGTTTTTATTGTCTATACCATGCTTAGAGTGTTTGCGTACGTATCTTCAAGCATGCCATCTCCTAGATTTCCCCACCTACACTGAATGCGTGTGAATTACAGGTTGGTTCCTGCACTACAGGTGGACCTGTGGCAGCCCAGCAGCGCCTTCCACATCGTCGAAGGTACGGTCACCGACATGCGAGTACCGCAGAACACATCTCAAAGTCTGCTGCCCTACCTCCAGCAAGCAAACATCCAGTACACGTAAGCCTGTGCTTCTCTTTCTCTGCCTCGCTCCAGAGATCTGGCCTCCAAGGCAGGTCTGTGTCTACCAAGCCAAGTGTGCTTGAAAATATGTTCCGCATCATAGCAATTAGACTGGCAGACAGCTAGACATTGCCAAGAAAACTACCATTTTAATGGGAGAACAGAAAATCTCCCACAGGCAGGCAGTTTTAATTAAATGTCCTCCTTTGGAGTCAAGCTGAAGTGTTTTCAATGTATATGAAATCACATCTGTTAAGAGAGGGATGGTAATTACTAAATCTACAGCCTGCTTTGCCTCTCTCTGTATTTAACGGGAGCAACGTTTGTTTACAAGTGTGCTGCAAACTCAGAAGCAAGCTTCATGAATTATAAAGAAATGTGCTAGTTACGTTTCATAACTCTCCGTTCCTTGTGACCCAGTGCAAGTCACACAGAACAAATACACACTAAGGATCACGCATCATTTATAGCATTTCTTAAAAGCATTCAAGACAGTTTTGCAATATACTTAATCATTTCATATTTATCAATATGCTATATTAGACAAGACTAATGATCTTGTCATTAAAGCCTTTTCAGTGAGATACTGCAACATCTGAATAATCAACTGATGAGTTATTTGAATTCTCAAACATTTGTGGAATAAAGCCCTACGTGAGGCTATTTATACTTATTTCTCAGTGAGAAAAGGATAGTGCAAATCATATTGTGTTTTATATGTACTCTTATCAGATTTCCATTTTTATTATAACAGTGGTCTCATTAATTTGTCGTTCTAAAAATACAAACATAAGGAAATTAATTACACAGGCCCAGTAGCTGAAGTTCAGAGTGACTTTCATGGGGGTTCAACACTGCTTCAGTTTTGTTTGTGTTTAAAAGTAAGATGGGGATTTCTGTAATTGCTTTCCTATGCTTGTACCAAAAATGCCCCCTAATGACTGTGCCCCAGCAGTTGTATTCACATCTGCTGCTGTTCCTGCTCACAGTAATCACCTTTAATGAAATGACAGAAGGCCATTTTATACACGGTATAAACACTCCCTGCACTTGAAGACCTTTTCTTAGGTTGCAGAGCAGAGTGTGCGAGGGCAAGAACTGCGAGAGCGAAGGGTCTCTGCAGATTACCTGAAACAATATGCTACAAATGCTAGGACAAGATTCCATTAATTTTCCACAGGGAAAATTTCCTCTCTGACATTTGGCACGCAAGCTGTGTGCACTTAGAAGGAAGCCGGGCAGCGTTTTGTCAGCTCCAGACTGTTTCTTTGCTCTCCCTCTTCATCTCCCCACTGCCCGTTTCGGACTCCTTGTCTGCTGGGTCCCAGCCATCAGAAGCAAAACCCTGTAAAGCCTCAGACGAGCGTGTGCTTGTCCAGACAAGCCTCCTGAGATCTGTAACTCTGAAAGAGCTGGCAGGATTCACCATGAGAGCAGCAACAGCTATAGTCGGGGAGCATCAGGAGCAAGGCAGCCGAAGTGGCCGGGCACAGCCGTGCCTACAGCGCAGCTGGGGTGGGGACCACAGCCCTGAGCTGCTGTGCTGCCAAGGGGCTGAGGTGCCCGGCAAGGTTTCATACAGCTCCTTTTCTCATGGCTGTATTTCACAATATATTTTTTTTAAATTTTATTTTTGACACACTGTTTGCAAAGGAGTTAAATTGCTACATCCCTTTTGGAACTGGAAAATCTGAGGCAAACACCGTGTAAAACTTCAGCCTGGCAGAGTGCCGCTCGCCTAAATTGTGACAAATTTCTAAAGACAGGAAGCATTAAGCGGCCCTAACAATGAACAAGGTGACCAGCCCTTGCCTGTAAGTCAGGCTTATCTATCCCGGTGTTTGACTTCTTTATGACAAGAAGACGATCATGAAAACAAGCCAGACATCAGATAAACTCTTACAGCACCAAGTTGCCTCCATTGTAAGTTCTCTGGCAAGGAAGCCACTTCAATTGCATTCCTGAGGGAATGACCTGAGGGACTCAATGAGCTTTTGTGTTATAAGCACACACAGTATGCAGCAGTCAATTAAGAGTAAAGATTATCAGACCTCACTTGGAGTACAGACACATAAACAATCTGGAGTTGGGAAATTAAATTTATTATTGTAAAAGTGAAAAAAAAAGGAGAGTTTTATCTTTGTAGTTGCTTACACTAATCAGAATTCGGCAAAGCAGGCAAGTATTTTTTTAACATATTAGATGTCCTAATGACTTGAATAAAACCACTGCATTAATCTTAACTATAGGTTTAAGTGCTCTGCAGTACTGGTCTTAAGAGCGTGTAGCACTTTGCAAGTCAAGGCTGTAAGCCCTTAGTTTGCTTAATGAAAGCTGATGTAGAACAACGTAATTCCTAATTATACAATTAATTCACTAATACATTTGAAGATGGGCATAACCTTTACTTTGATATTATATATAGATAGACCTATTATCTTTGAGGTATCTGCTGCACAGTTGAGTTAGGATCAGAGTGAACATAATTTCTTTCCTTCTTTTTCCAATCATTGCAGCTAATGGCTGTAAAACTTTAAAAGGTTGAATGTGACCATCGTTTTAGAGGCATGATGAATTAGTGGTATGATGGTTACACATTGACATGCTTTAGGAGAAGGTGCTATACAAGGATGGCTCTCCATTTTACAGTGATGATGTTGTTACTGATGTCAGTGATGATATTCCCAGCTCCTGCTACTATGTGATGGAAAGGAGAGATGCTCCAACTTCTTCAATATAATTCTTTTTAGATGTGTTCTATATTACATTTTTATATTTGTATCATTATTTGGTTTTGCCATAAAGTAGGAAAGTTTTCAGCTTGCTCCACTGTTTCTGAATTTTGCTCTTAATGCAAATAACCTCTCACTTTTTATGCAAACATATTTAATTTTCACTTAATATTATTTGATGTTTTTCCTGAGTTACTTTAAAATAACTGGCAAACAACTATTGCAGAGTAGATAATGTAAACAAAAAATCACACTTAAGATTTTTTCTTTGTTTGTTGTGTTTCAGGCAGAATGATAATGCCATCAAGTTTTTCATTTTTTTTGTTTTGCCTCTACAACTTGTAGGTATATGTAATGTTCCATGCCAGTACAATAACTCCCCAGAGAAGTATGTTCATGTTTTTCTAAGCTTAAAAAGATTATTTTTTTATGGTTTTGAAATCAATTTTTGAAGATCCATGATCATTTATTATAAGTGGATTATAAGATAAGACAGCAAATGCTCCTCCATAAACAAATGAAAATGGCTTCTTCTTCACGTTGGCTACATTATTTACATCATTCTGTTTTATTTGCTTAACAAGCTCATTGTGTTTTTTGAAGGCGCTGTTACATTTCAAAGCAGCTGGAGTATTTATTTGGCAGTGTATATTCAAATAATCCTGAAACGCTCTATTGTCAAAATATAACAGACGAAGTAACATCAGGATGGTTTAACTCCTGCTATATTTCTTCTAAATGTGATTGTTGTTCTGCTTTAGCCTGTGAGTTCTACTAGTTTTTCAGTAATACCGCTATCTTTTTTTATCTAGGATTCTCATATCAGACCTACAGAAAGCAATAGAAAACCAAACTGGACTGAGATCATATAGGAATCGAAGGTCTGTCTCTGGCTATAACTACGAAGTGTATCACTCCCTGGAAGAAGTACGTGAAATTCATATTGTTCCTCTTATCTGCTACACTGTTGTTCTTAATAAGGCTAAGATGCCACTCTCTCTACAAGTTATGGTTACCTGATCTTCAGAAATGTTCCAAGTGTTTCTTCTTCAAAAATAGGCACCTTTTGAAAATGTATTTTTTTTAATACTTGTATTCAAGGCTTATCTTTACATGTAACTGTCTTTGACAGCTTCTGAGTTTTGTTTTTAAAGTAGATCTTTTACTCTGATGGAATAAGTGAGTGGTTAATCTCACTGAGTCATTTAAGTAAGCAATATGAGTAAATGCTCCTATAAAGACAGGCTGAGAGAGTTGGGGCTGTTCAGTCTGGAGAAGAGAAGGCTCCGGGGTGATCTTACAGCAGTCTTCCAGTACCTAAAGGAGGCCTACAAGAAAGCTGGAGAGGGACTTTTGACAAGGGCGTGTAATGATAGGATAAGGGGCAGTGGCTTTAAACTGGAAGAGGGGAGATTTACGTTAGATCTAAGGAAGAAATTTTTTACAATGAGAGTGGTGAGGCATTGGAACAGGTTGCCCAGAGAAGTTGTGGCTGCCCCATCCCTGGAAGTGTTCAAGGCCAGGTTGGATGAGGCTTTGAGCAACCTGATCTAGTGGAAGGTGTCTCTGCCCATGGCAAGTGGTTGAAACTAGATGGCCTTTAGGGTCCCACTTAAAAACAGTTGGATGCAAATTCATGTATAAAGGATATTAGCCTGTATGGTAGCTGGGTAAATAATTTCTCTTGATTTCACAGTGCTCGCATACACAGTTTCAGTCTGCACCGAAACAAAGTCACTAGGCTGAGCGTGGAAGGTGCTGTAAATCTGGTGCCTGTGAAATACATGTTGCAGGTAACATCGAATTCTGCAGCTCAATCTGTTCACCATTCTGTGTTCTGACAGGCAGACTCAGGGACCTTTTTTCTTCATTCTGTCAATATTTAGTGGGAATGGTGGATTAGTCCCATCCCCAGATAGTTGATGTTCAGCTAATGCAGTCCAGTAATATCCAACAATAAAATGGGGAAAAAGTCCCATGTAGCTGAAGGCTGCATCCGGCTTCTGATGGCAGAGCTTTGAGAGGCCAAGGATAGTTGAAGTGTGAAAACAAAACCAAAAAAGCCGAAAAGAAAAACGACAGGAAAATCCAAACACATACAGAGGACTGAGAGCTGAGGTTAGTAAATGTGTTACAGTTGATTCCCATGAAATGCAAAGACTGAAGTAACAATTTTATTTCTGTATTTGCAGATCCAGGACTGGATGCATCAGCTGAATAAAACTCATTCAGATCTTGTTCACATGTTCTCTGTTGGAAAATCCTATGAAGGGAGACCACTTTTTGTACTCAAGGTAAAGATTAAATAGTCATTAATCAGACTAAAATTTGGAATCAGGGACAGACACTTTGTTACTTATGTTATAGCATGTACACCAGAGTCACAGGTTAACAGTGTTTCCTACGGATGAGTTCCTAAAATCTAAATATCTCTCTGAATGACATCTTTAGTGAACAAAAAAAGATAAAAAGATGGAAAACTAAAAGCCAGATCCTATTTACTTGGATTGGATATGCACGGAGATAGATTATAGGACAAGTTCAATTAGTAGGATTTGGATTTAAGGGAATTGGAAATTTTTGTGTTTATAGACAACTTGGAAAGCAGTTGTTCTGGAGAGGGACCTCAGAGGATTCTGGAGCCCTTCTCAGCATGTGCCACATATGCTTCCTCTTTAGCTACTGACAAAATTTCAGGGCTGTGTGCTCTCAACTCACATTATTAGGACCACAAATTAAAGGATGTCAGCAAGACAGAAAAAAAAAAAATTGCTTTCCATGTACTTTCTTTTCATCTGCAGAATTCTGAAAATTGGATTCTGCATCAGGCTATTCCTATAGCATCATTTTTCCTCACCCTGCTCTCTGTGATATTTAAGAATATCATTCCTCATTAAAAAAGGAATTGACAGATCTCCCTTTTCCTGTAATTTTTTTCCATAGATCAGCTACATTGTCTTGGCATACCTGCATACGATTATCTTGGCTGTACCTTTGAAAACAATAAATCTGTGTTCCTTGATAAGAGGAAATTGAAAATGGTTTAGTGTTTCTAATATTCTATTATTTTCTTATTATTGTGTCTCACTAATGTCATGAGGTCTATTGATATTTCTATTAATATACACACTTCAAGTTAGGTAAAAGATCACAGCCCTACAAGAAAGCTGTCTGGATAGACTGTGGGATTCATGCAAGAGAGTGGATTGGCCCTGCCTTTTGCCAGTGGTTTGTGAAAGAAGTAAGTGTTTAATGATTTACAGTCATGCAGTTCCTTCAGTTCAATAAACATTGCGGTTTTGCTGTAACTGATTGTCCTGGTTTCAGCTGGGACAGAGTTAGCTCTTCTTTTTAGCAGCTAGAAGAGCTCCGTGTTTTGGTTTTACTCAGAGACTTGCTCTGAGAAGAATGTTGATAGCAAGCTGATGTTTGTGGTTGGATGTGAAACTCCAAGGACTTTTCCGTGTGCCATGTTCTGGCCGGAGTGCAGAAGCACGGCGGGATAAGGGGGGAGCATAGCCGGGACAAGGGGGCCACAATTCCCCTTGTGATTTGTGGTGGAATTTAGGACTGAGGGACAAACTGAACAATTAGTATTCCATATCATGCAGCGTCATGCCCAGTATAAAAGTGAGGGTCAGCCAGACAGAAGGGCTTTTGCGCTTTGGCTCTTTCGCTGCTTTTGCTCTTTTGTGCTTCTGCGCTTTTGCTCTTTTGCTCTTTTTCTCTCCCAGTACTCCCACTCTCGGAGTACTCTCTCTCTCTCCCCCTCTCTATTTCGAGGCCTCGTGTTCGTCTGGGATTGCAGCTTTGGGACGAGACGAGCTTCGGATAAGAGGGGGTGGTGAGCATCTACACTGTGTATTACTTACCTGTATTAAATTGTCCTTATCTCAAGCCAGAGGTCTCCCGTTTCTCCTTTCTGTCCCTCATCCCTGGGGGTGGGGGAGGGTGAGTGAGCAACTGTGTAGGGTTTGGTTGCCGGAGCGGCCTAACCCACAACACTGATTAACATATTATTAATAAGAAACATAAGAAAAAAAAAACCTAGCTATTATACCTTTTTTTTTTTATTTGTAGAACTCTTAAGTGCTTGATAAACGATGCTGATAGTGACAGCCAGGCACAGCTAGGTACAGGACAAAAATATGCCAGACACATACTGTCAGAGATATGAAGTAGGATTTTATTCCAGGACCTAGATATCTGAAGATTGTAATTCTGGTAATGGTCCAGGTAAATCAGTACCAGTGTGTACTGCTTCAGATCAGTTCAGCAATATCTTTCCTTTAAAGACTTAGATTAAGAAAGACGTTTCTCTTTCGTATAATTCCATAGGAATAGGAAGCTAAAATCATTGAATCATAGAATAGAATCATAGAATCGTTTAGGTTGGAAAAGACCCTTGAGATCATCAAGTTCAACTGTTCACATAGCACTGCCACCACTAACCATGTCCCTAAGCACCACATCTACATGTCTTTTAAATACCTCCAGGAATGGTGACTCAACCACTTCCCTGGGCAGCCTGTTCCAATGCCTGACAACCCTTTCTGTGAAAAAATTTTTCCGCATATCCAGTCTAAAGCTCCCATGGCACAACTTAAGGCCATTTCCTCTTATCCCATTGCTTGTTACCTGGGAGAAGAGAAGGACACCCACCTCACTACAGCCTCCTTTCAGGTACTTGTAGAGAGCCATAAAGTCTCCTCTGAGCCTCTTTTTCTCCAGGCTAAACAACCCCAGTTCCCTCAGCTGCTCCTCATAAGACTTGTACTCTAGACTCTTCACCAGCTTCGTTATTCTTTGGACATGCTCCAGCACCTCAATGTCTTTCTTATAGTGAGAGGCCACAAACTGAACACTGTATTCTAGGTGCAGCCTCACCAGTGCTGATTACGGGGAGATAATCACTTCCCTAGTCCTGCTGGCCACACTATTTCTGATACAAGCCAGGATGCTATTGGCATTCTTGGCCACCTGGGCACACTGCTGGCTCATATTCAGCTGGCTGTTGACCAACACCCTTAGGTCTTTTTCAGCCAGGCAGCTTTCCAGCTGCTGTTCCCCAAGCCTGTAGCATTGCATGGGTTTGTTGTGACCCAAGTGCAGGACCTGGCACTTGGCCTTGTTGAACCTCATACAACAGATCCACCTTAATCGCGCTATCAATCCCAGCACCTTTTTAGGGGGAGAAGCCCTAATTCCTATGTGACAATTCTCAGGTGCCTCCGTGGTTTCTATCACATCAATAACCCTTGTGTCTTTGCTGCCACATGGATCTCCATCTCCTACCTCCACTGAGATGGCAGACCAAAGGACCTTGTTAGCACACCATCCCTCAAACATTGGCATGCTGCCCCAAGGCTTATCTCTAGAGAAATTGGTTTTATCCCTTTCACCCTTCAAATGTAGTTTAAAGCTCTTTCACTGAGCCCTGTTAACTCCTGTGCAAAGATCCTTTTCCCCCTTTGAGACAGGTATACCCATCTGTTGCCAGCAGGCCTGGTGTTGTGTAAACCAATCCATGATAAAAAGCCACAAAATTCTGCTGTTGACACCAGGCTCAGAGCCTTATTTCCCCTTACCCAACAAACTTTTGTTCGAGATGGGGTATTAGGTACACTGTGGAGACGGTGCAATGCAATTTACAGAAAGCAAAGAAGGATTCAAAAAAAACCAACAGATGCGCTTGGAGTATTTTGCATATCAATTTTTGCAGAAAAGAAGGGATGCCACATTTTTTTTGCAAGCTTCTTCCCTAAACGAACAATTTTGATCACTGTGGAATTGTACAATGTTTTAATACCTCCTCTGATTTAAAGGATCTGCCTTTGATTTTCTGGGATCTCTCCACTCAGCAGAAAGATTCTGGTCCTGTAAGTCTCTTAATGAGGGGTAAACTTCTGTATCATCAATACCCTCATGAGTTAGTTGAGATGATCATATAACCATGTGTGGCTTTCCCTCAGAAGTCACAGCAGCATATAGGGCACGTACAGAAATACTGAGGCCACTACAATTTGAGTGAGTCTGTCAGCATGGCTGCTGATGCATGGATAGACTAAACCAGATCCAGGAGCTGATCTCCAGAGGTCAGTGTGCAATGACGGTGTGTCTTCTTATTCTGTTAGTTTAAAGATGATCAAACTTGCAACTATTTCTGAGCAGCTTTCCTACCCAGGAGAACAGGCTGCAGTAAAGGAGGTGTTTGGGACAGACAGGCACTGGTGGGAAAGCCTATTGCTCAAGTATGTCTTCCTTGCCAAGCTTTTCCCATAAAGCACTACAATGCTGCAGCAATGTAAAGTCACAAAGTTTATCTGTAGAGCTTATGGCAGAATATAGGCTGTGTATGTGTACGTTAAAACCTTCTGGTTGTTATTTGATATCCTCAGAGAGTAGCTTGCTAGTAAGACTGTTTTGCTAACTATGTAAAAGCATTTTCCAAGATTAAAGAAAGTTTCTGCAGAGTTCCTTGAGACTACAAGAATGTACCACCTTTGTCTGCTCATCTCAGTCGTGCATTGCCTTTGTTCACAAATAACGTATATTTTCCTCTTTCCTTAGAGCAATATTTCAATCCAACATTAAAGCAAAAAGCATCAGGATAAGAAAACATTATGCTTACAGTCTCAATCATTATGTTAAAAATAACTGGGAGAGGAGGAGAGACATTAGATTGTTTGGTTTAGGATATTGCTTTTCTCATTAAATGAATTAGACATTTTTAGTAAAAACTCTGGGAAAACTGAAGGTCTGTCCATGCTTCCAACTCTGCAATTTTCTTTTGCTGGCAAACTCCTCCCTTAAGCACCTCGGCAGCTCGGCAGCCCACTTTCCATCCTCCCTGCCACTCACGGGCAGTTCTGAGAAAGGGCAGTCAGCTTGGAAACAGATTTTTCCTGGCGCGTTTGTTGACTCTAAGGAATAGCACCACAAGCCTGTTGATTTAAGGCAACCAAAAGGAAATGTTGGATTTATGTGATGTTAACTTCTTTTCTAGGAGGAACAGCATATGTGCATCCCTTTAATGTGCAGGCAGCTTGAAATATTTTATTGAGTTTTCACTTCACTTTCTGATCTCTGTCACTTGTTTTTATTGAAGTCTCCATACTCCTGTGTACAACTAGGCTTTTCAAGTGATTTAGCTTAGAAAACAACCTCTATGTATAAATGTCACTTAGCATTCGATCTCAAGACTGGGTGCTGAAAACGTGACCAGATATTCCCATCCAGTTGAGAACTCTTGATATCTTGCTTCCACCTCTGGAAGCGGCAGCTTCTGGGTGCTGGTGAATTTGCTGCAAGCAACGGAAGACTCCACCTCCTGTAGAGTGGAGGTGCTACTGAGCGGCTGGCCAGGGTATGAACAGTGGCTCTCTGCTTTCTACAAAGCATCTGGAGTTGTTCAGCTGAGCAGGACCTGGCTCTCAGCTCTCTAGAAATGCAAAGCAGACTAAGGCAGATCAGGCTTGGGAAGTGAGGATCTGAGGCTAGAGCGTGAGAAGGCAAGAGGCTGCCTGCCACGCAGGCATGTTCTGTATTCGGGCAAGTAAAATAGAGCAAAAGAATAGATGAACTAGGAAAAAAGAGAGAAGAATCCAGAAGTAGAAGTTAAAGATTTAAAAGAGAAAGAGAAGGCACAGGAAAGAGTTTTGTATAATGTGATAACATAATTGAAAGCACAAAACCAGCCTACTCACATTTTGAAACAAACAAAAGGAGAGTGAAGACTATTGTTTCATTTGGGGGTTTGGTTTTTTTGGTTGTTTTTTTTGTGTGTGGTTTTTTTTTTATCATAATCTACTCCAGCATGAGCTCTAGCCTTGGCTCTGTATTCCACAGGTCTGGTGTTAATAACATCACTGTTTGTTTCTGTAAAAGGCGCCTCTGAATGCCTGTAGTCTCTCAGCTAAAGATAATCAAATGTTCTACCAGAGTTAGCAATACTGGTGGCCTCTGACAAACCCTACCTCATGGTCATTGAATTTCAAGTCAAGAAAGGGGACATGCTGTGCAGACAGCATCAGAGCTTTAGGTACCAGCTAATGAGCCACAGAGAAGTGTCTGCGCCTGTATTGTAGTAGAATACCAGTTAGGTTACACTGGAGTGCCACCCAACTTCAAGCCTTACTCAGCTGGAAAAGGGTGAAAAAAGGCCCTGACAGTGGAAATATTGAGGCCTGTTGTTGAGAAGGGAAGCAAGAGGAACTGTAAAAGGAAACAGAACTGTTTACGTGTGGACTACTTTGAAGGCAATCTGCAAAGATAAGTGAATCTAATATAACCCAGAATTTGTGTCCACAAAAAAGATTTAGGGGAAAATAAAAGAGAAAAGGTTTTTTAGCCTAGATTTTTAAAAAGACTGCATGGAATCTAATCACACATTAAAACGTGTTGGTAAATATTACAAACTGGAAAAAAAAGAACTCTATTATGTGTTATTACTTTGTAGAAAGCAGTAGAATTTAGAAACATTTGTTTATCAGATGTAACATGTATTTATCCAAAATTAAATAGCCCTCATGGAAACAAAGAAGCAAAACCTATAGGCTTTTTGCAAAAGTACAATCATATATGTACATGTGTTAAATAAGAACATTTAACTCCTCCTCATTTGGTGTGCAATTGTGAGGGGAGAAGCAGAATTCAGCTATCAAATTAACCAGACCTCAAATTTAGGATTTTACCATTCTTTTAAAAATCTGAAATATGCCTCACAGACTGCTATTCAAATTAACATCAAAACTAGATTCTGTTTCAGTTTTAGTGGAAGCAGATGAGGATTCCCATTACATCTGGTTTGACTTTCATCCCTCCAATAAATGCTGTCATTTAATCCATGTCAATGATGTATAACCTTGAAATGTCATTCATACAACATTTTCAGAAACATACAAGATACCAGAGACGTGACTTTAAGGTGCACTATTCTTTGTTTCTGATGCAGGAATTCATGTTTCAAGATTAGAAAATTCATGAAATGTGATTAAAAACCTTCAAGAAGCAAGCATTGGTTGTACTTCTTGAAAAAATGTCCTCAGAATCCAATGGCAACTCTAAGGAAAATGTCCATTACGATAAAGCGCATCCCCCTAAGGGAGTGGCCTCATTGAGGCCTCAAATGAAGGTGCAAATAGCCTCACGCTTTGGAAATGCAGTAATCTCCACTATCACCTTCTTCTCCCATCCTCAAAAGTGGGCCCTTTTAGGAAAAAAGGAAAAACTAACATACATTGATTGGATTCAGTATACCTGCATCTCAAATGTGAACTGTGGCATGCTCTTCCATAGGCTCCCTAGGCTCTTACATTTTTCAAATGTTTAAATCTTGAGGACTTTCCTCAAAATATTGTTATGATTCTTTGAATGTGGGTCAGCTTGTGTTGCATTGCACATAGCCACTTTTCTTTAGTGTGAGACTATTGTGTTTTTTTTTTTTCCTGGATGAGCAGTGCTACTGTCTGCTTCTTGTGGGACAGAACCTAGCCAATATCTAAGGTCTGCTGAGAAAATGTTCAGAACTACTTCTGAGCTTTCTGGATTTGATCAAGGTGATTTGATAAGTTTGGTTTGGGCATTGACCTTGCTAGGCTAACTCTGAATGTTCCCTCACCCATATCCACTGGCCCACTGGAAAGGAGCTGTATACTAGAGGAATCAAAATCTGCCTCTCTGAAGCCCTGCTCATCGTGCAGCACTGTATCATCCCTTAAAGATGGGCCATAATAGCTGTCTCATCTCAGAAGAATCCCAAATCTGAAAAGAATATCAGTATGTTCTGTATACTTTAATTTGTGAGATGCATAGCCGAAGGTCCAAATTCTGAAATCTGAGTGTTCTATGTTTGCAATTATATGAGTTCCCAAATCATTCACAATGATGTGTCTGTGCTTTATCATGCACCCAAGGAGCAGACAAGTAACCCCAGACAAAGAAGTCAAAGGCTGGGGACAGATTATTTAATTTTTTAAAAAAAAAACTGACATTGGTACTGATTGCTGCTAAAACCAGGCCCGAATCCCATCTTTTCACTGCATAATAATGAGCTGAGAGAGACACACAGATTGTCCAAGACGCAAAATGGCAATACCTGCCCCCACTATTCTAAGTTTGAGACTGCTTTATGAGTCATCTTATGGGATGCATACTGCCAATTATCCAGCCATTAGGCTTGCGGACCAGGCCCCATAGACCAGTCTTTACTAGGAATTTTCCAGGGTTCAAGACCTCAGGTGCTTCCTCAGGAATGTTTATGAAGTGCTTGACTGCAAAGACAAGATACGTAAAATAACGGCACATACACGTACACGGAACTGAATAAGGACATCAGTGCGCTCAGACGCAGGTCCAAGCAGGAGACCCAGACAGCGTCAGTGTTAAAAAGGGTTGTCTCTTCTTCTGCACCATGCAGGCCATGTGGTCGGAAGGCCGTAAAACTATAAGTGTTCCTGCTTTATGATCTCCTGAAAGCCAGCGTAGCCCTTACACTCGTTTTGCAAAATTCCATAGTCCGTGTCCTGATGAATGAAGCATCTGTGATATGCTGCATCAACAGTCAGAGCAGCGTTCAGTCATTCATTCCAGTGCTGAAGTCCACACTGTCAGGAAAACAGGTTCACATTCTGGATCATTTCTGGGTCTTGCTGAGCTCCGTCAAAACTGGTAACCCTTTAGGAGTCAGAAAATTTATTTCCCCTTGCTATCCACAACTACCAGAGCCTCAAAATACTGGCAGATTATGAAATTCAGATACCAGTTTTTCACCCACTTCAGAAATAGTCTGATCTTGGGGGGTATGTAAGATATATGAAGCAACACACTAATGTTTGTTAAAGATTATACGCTTGACTTATCACTTGTCAACAGACTTAAGTCTTTTGAACAGGTACGGCTGAAATGCCACGTTCCCACAATCCAGGGTTTCAGACTAATATTAATTTAAAGGATGCTTGTCACACCTGTATTTGGTTATTCTTTGAGACAATGTAGTTAGTTCACGCCCCACGATAGGCTTTCCATCTCCATGCTTGGGAGTTCTCCAAGCAGAAATTTTGAACTATAGAGGAAAGAAAGCAAGGATCCGACTGCCTCTCCCTATAAGCCATACATTTATGCCACTCCTGTTCCTGGGAACAGATACGCCGCTGTTCTTGACGTATCGTCGAGTGCTGGCTCTCAGAAACCTGAAGAGCTTTTGAAATCATTTGAAATATTCCGAAATGAATCAGAGGCATGCAATGCCAAAACCAACACTGTACCTGTAGCTTTGTCCTTTCACCCTTTAGCTGGATATGTTCCTTCTCTCCGAGGTCTGTTCCTTTCAGCTAAAGCTCTTCAGCTGCTGTTGAATTGACTTGAAATTTTTTGTTGCTCTTTAAACCATCGCATCTTCTTGCTCTATGAAATCTTCCGATCTGGATTTTCCTCCTGTTCATCAATTTTTAATTCACTCTCATTTTAGGAAGGCCAGAAGCTTCTAACGGCTGTATCTTGGCCCTCTGCAGCCTCTTTCACAGGTGATGATGGGACCGTGAAGACCAGGCTTTTTTCACCTTGAAGAACCAGTCACTTGGTGACAGATCTCTCCACAAACGCTCTGCAGCAATTTCAGTAAATGCAATACAGTCCTTGGAGCTTGATTTTTATTGTTTGCCAGACTCTAGTCTCCCCAGCTGTCTTTCTAGCTGCCTAACCTCAAGAAAAAATTGACTTCTCTGAGTGCTCCCTATATATCCATTATCTGGAGGAAAAATCCATCTGTTTCATCCTGCAGCATCTATATTTGAAACACTCAGCTTTACTTATCTTTAGCTAACTCATTCTTCTCTGTCAGGAGCTTCTGCCTGAAACGCTATTTGTTTTTTCTCCATCAGAGAGATCACCTCTTCCAGCCTCTTCACTCAGTACTTCATTCATCCTTTCAACAGCAAGAGGCACTGGTACAAATGCAGAATCTGTTTTATCTTCATGATTTTTTTTTTTCATCCTCCAAATGCTGTTCGTGCCATTTGAAGATTCTATGCGGCAATCGCCTCTGTGTGTATGTAGTTTCTGCTTCTACTCAACGTCTCCCCTCCACTCCGCAGCTGGTTCAGGTCTGAATGAGTTCAGTTATTTCAGCAGCCATTTTCTATCCCACTTTCCTCTGAGTATCTGCATCTTTCCAGCACATCCTTGCTCCTGAAGACAAAGGTTGCTAATGCATGCTACTTCTGAATGAAAGGAAAATAAAGTAGCAGGGAACACTACCAACAAGAGCTTCCCAGACTGAGTCCTCAGTTGTGATGCTTTTTTGTTTTAATGGATAAATCTAAGCCAATGTCAAAAAGATGGAGTGCAGTACCATGGTATCACCACAACGAGGCATGTGATGCATTGTTTTAAAAGCAGCTGTGACAAACCATTTTTATACTGTGCAGTATTTCTTTCTCTTTTGATCCATGGTGGATTTTCCCAGGTTCTATTCAACACTAAGGCAGTTTAGAGAAGGTGCTGTCCTTTGCTGTGGCATCTTCATGGTGGCAAAAAAACAGTTAAAATGGTTTCCACTTCTGCTGTTCCAAAAGGAAATAACTACTGCATTATTTCTCTTGTGCACTTTCGACTACTCAGCTGTATCCGTGATCTTAAGAAGGTAAAAATTACTTTCATTTTGTTTGCAGCTATAATGTGAATACATCTTGATAAAATAAAGGTAACCCTGCAGCTGTGTTGTGCCTGTAGTAGGAATTCTTCAATGACACTCGCTAGTGCAAATATCTGTGTAAGAATCAATAGGACATTCAAATACTACCCTCTGAAGGCTTTTAAGCTGTTGGGTATGTTCTTCTTCAAGGCATGAAGAGAATTCACATCGTTGTTCCAACATATTACTCGCCCTAGCCAAGAAATTCTGCTTTATATTTTAGCAGTCCACTCCTGTATGATGATGCTGAGCAATTAGGGCCTCAGTAAAACTACTGATATGCAGAAACGCTGTTAAGCATGAGAAAGGACTGTGAAAGAAAATTCTGTGTGTTGGACAATTTAGTTGTTCTGGAAATGGAATTACAAGCAACAATTGTCTCAACAATTTAATTAAACAGTGTATTCAAGTGAGTTCTGTTGGGTTGCCCTCTACGTGGGCTACCCTGGACCAACATAACTAGTACATAATATTCAAGAATTACATTTTTATGTGGTAGACATCTCAGGGGGTCTCCACCAACTTGGTGGGCTTTAGTTTCATACAGTTACTAGTAGAGAAATTTGTGTTGCCTCTTTAAGAGGAATCACAGCGCTTCAGAATAACTCAGGCCTTCCTTTTCCCTGCTAGGCAGTCCTTGACTTATTTGGAACCTGGGAGTGTTTTTATTTATTACCTCTTGGAGTGGAACCAAGAAGTTGTGTCTCCTATTTCTACTAAGATCTGTGTAACTCTATCCAGCTTCTTTCCCACAAGATCCTGCATTTGCTTGGGTGGTCCCAACTTTGCACAAGTTTTCTGCAACTGCTGTTTGCTTCTCTAACATGTCGATCATGCCATCGGACCTGAGCCTCTTCTCTGCTTCAGCATCTTCTCCATTTGTATCCTTAAGTATGAGCACAGTCGGGCCTTTGGGATGTCGCAGGTCCTTCTTTTCAAACTCTTTTTATAGGCCCTCTTCTGAGTGTTGCAGAGTAGTTGCAGCACACTGTCATCTTTCTCAATTGTTGTTTCTGGGTTCGTCCTGTGGGAAACGCTCCCAAAGAGGAAGGTTGGTTTTGCTTGGTGGGGGAAAAAAAAATCAGACACAGTTCAAGCTTCAGCCTGAAAATTTAACCTGTTGTTTCAAGACATTCGGGTTTAGATACTCAGTAATATCTTACCCTTAGTAATGGGTTTACCACTCTGCTTGTGATTTGAGTGCCAAAGCAGGACACTAGCAGTAGAACAGAAAATTGAGATAAAAAGATGTACTGCTTCCAAGTACAGAGACAGAGCTCACTACTAACTTGCCAAACTGATAAAGTGACAATGAAGGCTTGAATGGCAGATCATAGCGTCACGCTGCAAAAATCTAAGATATACAGACAATAGTAAAACATTGAGTGTTACCATCAGAAAGGATGTTTTTAACTGATATTTTAATAATAGCATGGAAGAGTTATCTTGTTTTCTTGGAAGCAGTTTTATGCGATTTCGGGTAGAATAGCAATGGAGTCAATTCCTTGTGCTAAAATAGTAACTGTTTAATTCAGTGTGATTGTTTCATTCAAAACCAGAAACAGCAAAAGCTGATTGTTACCTTAAATTTAGTAATAATTAATTGTGGGACAGCAAATCATTATTAAGCTCAACTGCAATTTCAGAGTTTCTCTGAACCCTGTCTTCTTGCTTTGTCCTTCTCAGTCAATCCCCTTACTTTATAAAAAGCCCAACTGCATCCTAAATCCATTTTAAACTCTTGCCTTTTATTGCCTTGGCAGTTTACAATATAGCTCTTTTGTTCACTTTGTCCCCCAAATTCAATTTCCTATGGACCAGATCCTCAGCCAGGCTAAGCTGGCATAGCTCTATCAACAACCACCGCTCTGCTGATCCAGATGATCGAGCCCCCTCCCATTAGTCATTGGTCCTTTCCCCCATCCCCCAGGCAGATTGCTTGCACGGTGTTGGCAGCATTCCCGTATCATCTGTTCATTCACTAATAACACTATTCAGCATTTATTGGCCCAGTCTGGCTCTCTGCACATTCAGCAGCAAAGCTGCTATTGATTGCATGATGAGGAAGCGGAATCAAGCCATATACAGTCACATTACTTTGTATTCTGAGAGCTCTGTGCAAACTACAATGCAGTTAATTCACTAGCGGTTTATATTTGTCTTGCTTGTGTCATAGTGAAGAGAAAATGTTTCAACACTGCTGGGGGGGTTGGTTCTTATGATCATTGTTCGAAGGATTTGAGAGCCACGTCACAAAAGGCAAGTTGTGGGCTATGCTCCAGCAAGGACACACCTTGGTAACTGCAAGGCACATTGCCAAAGACCTCCCTGCTAAGGGAGGTAAGATTATACAGTCTGTGTTGCCTGACTAAATACATCCAACAAAATTGCCAGATAAAAATAGTATGAAGGACAAAATATTTTCAGCAGAAAGAGTGAGTATTATCTCACTTACACCAGGTTACACCAGCTACACTCTTGCTTTCCATGAAGAAGAAAGTTGCACCAAGTACATTACATTTTTAATGAAATGCTATTCTAAAAGGGTAACCGAATTATTAAGATAAATCATATATGCTTTAAAGAACAGAATTGAATGACTGACTATTTGGCTCTAAATCATCTTTAAGACTTAAAATTTTGAAGAGTATTACTGGGGACTACAATGCTTTCTAAAGTCTCTCCTAGTATTTTGTCAATGACAGCAGGCATTAAAATAACACAGAGTAGCTTTAAAAACTGAAAGGGTGCTTGGCATTTTGCAGTCTATGTTTTGTTTTGGTATTTAAATGGTGTTGCTTTTACCTGGCAAGAAAAATATATTCTTCACAAGATTTAAAACATACTGAACATTAAAAAGTCTTAATTCAAATATTTTCATTATGTCACTTTTTGCAAATTTGGAAAGGTTACGAAAAGTTTGCAAAGCTCATCCATATAATTTTTAAGAAGTGTATTACCTTAAATTAATTATCTGTAGTTATTTTAAGGATATTATTTTAAAAGTGTTTTAAATAGTTTAATCTTACAGCATTGCAGTTTAAAATACAGTATATAACACTACAGTGTAACAAAATACATAATTACAGATGTAACTGACAATGAAAGAATGGCATAAATAAATACAGATACCAGCAAATATGATAATCTCATTATCACTAATATGTAAATACTCACCACAGAAACACAATGTGAGCTTGATTTGTTAATACTGTCTAAAAAGAGAAAAGCATTAAAAAGTCAAGGCAGTGGTGTGTGGTTCCTTATTTCCTCCCCAGCCAAATTATTCATGCCAAATAAGCATGACAAAAATGTTTATTTTCCTTGACTCACATTTTGGAGCACGACTTGGTTCTGTTTCCACTGTAGGAACAGTCTTAACAGATTTAACATCCATAATTACCATATAGGCTCTTAATCCTGTGAAGATTTAAGTGGAGGGTAGCGTAATGCACAGAGTAGCCTTAGTTACTTCAGTATGGGTTTTCTGCATGTGGTACATCGATGAAACAGAGCCCTTGCTTTCACAGTTGTTATTTTTGAGTAACCGTTTTAACAAAATTACTTTTTACTATAGCTGCAGTTTCCTGAACACCATTATTTTTATCCAAATGTATTTATAGCCTTGATGTGGCTTCCTAATACAAGTACATGGAAGTTAAATGCAATACCATTCCAGCTAAAAATCTTTGGGGAATTTCTGGCACGTGGGCCAGGGGACCTGTGACCTCCGCGTTGGCCAGGGACTTTTTCCCAGACAGCCCACGGCTCCACAAAGCTTTCCATAAAAAGCCCGCTGTCATCCTATTCTCCCCTGTGATAACCCTACTCTTTTTTAGCATCTTGTCCCACCCTGCGGTGCCCCATGCCACGCTGTCCCAGCTGCTGCCTAAGTCTCCTTTCATCCTGTGCTGTGTCCCCTTTTCCTTCTGTTGCTCACTTTCCTTCCTCTTTCCTGGCTGAAAGAGAAGAGGAGCTCGGTGTGGAGTAGCACTGGGTGACTCGGTGGTTTGTGCAGGGATGACGTGCTCCTTTGGATCTTCAAGTGAGGCTGAAGGACCTGCAAGTGCAGAGCAGTGCTGGGAGGGAAGCTGAGGCTGGGTGAGGAGAAACCACTGCACAACAGAGAGGTGGTTAATGAACAGCTTAGAAAAAGCATTTAGAAGTCTCACTAGGCCCTAAATAAAGAAGAAACAAAATGTTCAGGTTCCTCCATGAGTAAATTTCAGCCCCAGACATGTCCAATTGTATGGGTATTTCTTACAGGTATTCCACAAAAAGCATCCGTTAGCTCCTGTGGCAGCTCCAGTAATCCAAACAGCTGCATGTTTAGGAGCCCGGAAGTATCAGATTCCTGTGCTTCACACTGTTCCCTGGCATTTGTCAACTGAAAAGCTTTTAGCTTAGTTTATTTCAGAGCAAACGTTTCCCTTTGTCCCCCCAAACACGTTACTACTTGGATGTGGAGGGCCGGAAATACTGCAGAGCGGAAGGCTGTAATCACAGCACCAGGAGGAGAGGAGCCAGGCTGGGGCGTCCCTCTGAACCCAGCGTCACTGTGATACACTTTCTGCCTGTCAAGTGAAGCACCTGATTCCTCGCCTTACAGAATCAAGACTTAAACTTTGAAGGATGTAAATTCGATGGCCAGCTATGACAAGGGATTGGTTTTGATAACTATATCTATATCTATCTACCTATCTATATATATATCTATATATATATGTGTGTGTGTGGAGTCCAAGCTTCTTGAAGCTGGTAAAGGAGCATCTCTGGTACTAACAAACAGAACTGCTGAGGAGTCTCTGGTCTGCTGCGTATTTCTAGGATGTAGAATGGAAAAAAAACTTTCCCTACCTAGACTCCCTCTACTAACCTTTATACTTGAGGTTCTGCAAAAGTAGAGGGTTTTCTAAATTATAAAGGAGTAAGCTGCCTGTATTGATGATTGTAAATTACTTTGGATACAACAAAAGCTTGTGTAATGTGAGCCTTAAACGCTTTAAGACATGCTCTGACCTCACCAAATCATCACCTGGTGGAAACAACAGCACTTTGCTGTCTTGCAGGAGCTAAACTTGTTTCCTTGGCTAAGAACATATTCCATTGACTTTCAGCTCCTACGTCAAGAAACACTCTGTACGCATTTGCTTCTCTGTAATGTGAGTTGTATTATTTTCTTGGCTATTGAAAGTAACCAAGAAGCAGAGAGAATAGGGTCTTTCAAACACCTTTTTCACATGCTCACATACTGCCTTTAATCACACTTGCAGGAAGATGTCAGCTTTTCAAGTACAGCTCTAAGGATGTCAGTGTGCCAAAGGTCACATGACTGTCTTAGCTTGTCACAATACTTAAGTGGGAAATTATTTTTATTATGGAAACTACTTTCTTTGGCTTTTCTGCATTAGGCTCTTCAGACATACCAGATCGATCCTGCCATGAGAAAGATGTTAACTCAGCTGTATTTCTATATCATGCCTGTGTTTAATGTGGATGGATATCATTTTAGCTGGACAAATGTAAGTAGTGTCAGTAGTATTACTCAAAAAATTGTTCAGACAGGAACAATCGAATGGTTGTTACATCATTCAAAGATGACTTTCTGTATAATCTGGTCCATCACTTTGTGGCATGTAAAATGGAAGTAAATTAGTTAAAATATGATACTGAATATGTTTGCCAGGGTTGGTTTGTTATGTGTACAAATAGATTTTTGCCAAAATATAGTAATATCACTATTTAACTATTTTATAACTTATGTTAGGATCGATTTTGGAGAAAAACAAGATCAAAGAACACAAGGTTTCGATGTCACGGTGTTGATGCTAATCGCAACTGGAAAGTGAAATGGTGTGGTAAGTCTGGAGATACTTTGGTCCACTAGTTCAGATTACCTTGTATTTAATTATCCAACAGAGTCAGTAGGTTAGGTCACATCCATTGTGAAGTGTTCTTTTCCATAGTTAAAGTCAAAACTACTTTCCCATAAAGCCATAAGCCAGGGCTCAAATCTTCCTTCTAGCTTCTAGAAAAATGAAAGTCCTGAACTTGGGAAAAACACATCTCATCACAAGTAAAAAGTTTCCATGATGAGTGCGTCAAAAGTGAAAAACCGCACATACAGCTATTCTCTATTTCTGCAACCATGTAAATAATTTGAAGAACAGTATTGAGCCTGGCCCATCACATTTCAAAATTTACCTGACTACAGCTTTAGGAAATATTTCAAACTTCATTTTATTTAATTTGTCATTTCTCTGAAATGGCTTTAGCTTTGGAAGTGACAGACTTGCTTTGTTGGCCTCACAGAGAAATGTCTGAGAATATTTTAAGGCCGTTATTGTTAGCGATTTAATAAAGAAAGAAGGTGCTTCTAAATGCATGGAGATCCAATTTTGAACTCCCAGCTCTTCTGTAAATACTTTCATAAAAATTGACCTCAATTTTGCATAGAGAATGCAGCAGTAATGAAATACTAGCAGAAGATTTGGAATGGATCCACTGTGAAAGAAATGGTATTTTATTAACTCTTACAGCAAGACAGTGCAACTCACACAGGAGTAAGCAGCCATACAAGTTCTGGTGAAGCAGAAAGTAATAGCACTTTGTTGTGAAATATAGATAGATAGATAGATACACACACTTGGTTCTCCTGCTGACCTGCTCTCCCATCTTGAGCAACTTCCTTCATCTCTTTGTGTAGCTGTTTTCTCCTCCAGCATTTGTCCACCTTCCTTATTTACATTGCAAACTCGTAAACACGGAAATTGTGTTTGCATAGCGCTAGCGCAACAGCCCTCCCTTCAGCCTATCCCTCTTCCACTGGAAGTCTCTAGATGTTTCCACGATACTCTGATTGCTTGCAGCAGGAGCAAGCACTGTACAGTCTGGCTGGCAGCAATTGGATTCTTTAAGTAGGTTTTTGAGAACTGTAAGGATAAAAGTGAGTGCAACTAATCTGCCTAGGGCGATTACGAATGAGGTGAGGGTGAACAGAAGCATACATTCAATACAGCATGGACTTGCGAAATATGCTTCTCATTTTTTTGACTTTGCTCACAGTAAGGAGAGGACTGACACAGAAACAGTTACAGAAAGCATATGTTAGCTAAGAATCCCTCTGGTACAGAAAATAGTCCCAGGGCTGCTGTCATGATCTTTAAGGCAATTTTATCCTGCAAAAATAATGTAAAAATGAACCGAAGTCCTGCATCACTGTTACCATCTGAAGTGTGTACGTCACAACTGCAGGTATTCTGGGGACATAAATTTTCTGTTCAGAAGATAGCCACTGGCATAGCTGGAATGAACGGTTCTCTTACAAAGTCTTCAGAGCCATACTATAGTTACTTATCAGTGCAACATTAATATTCACACAGTGCATTTTCTTTCTAGTCCAAATGAATCTTTCTTGGGTTCGAATCGCTCTGCTCCTCCCTCTTCTTGCTCCTCAGCCACTGTATTAAAGCACACTTTTTTTATCTAGTCCTGAAAATGTTTGCCCAATTTTCAGTAAAAAACATCTTTTCTAGGCTGAGTGAAACTATAACAATACACACACGCGTCGCATGTTGTAATTCACTACTTGTTGCATTTCTTCCCTGCACTGAACATTAAAGGCAGGTCCCCATCTTGAGTTTACAAATAAAAATTCATTCAAGGTTGCTTGTCATCCCACCAAGCACATGCTCTGCTTCCCACACCGGACCCCAAACTCCATCTGATTCTCTATTTTGCCAGAGAATAAAGAGCTCTTTCATGAACTGGAGTGACTGATGCTCAGAAGATCCTCACCCGGCACCCCATGTTCTCATTAATCTGACACTAAATGAGGCAGAGAAGAATGTGGATCATATCACGCTTTCAGGCTTGTATAATCCTGGTGTGTTTAACATTTAAAACTGCGTATGCTTGTAAAAACCTTTTTATTCAGTTCAGTCACACTTACAGTTTGCAGACAAGGCTTGAACTTCACCATGGGGCTTCCAGGCAGGTGTGTTGTGGCAGAATCCGGCCCCAGCAAAGCCACTGAATGCTATCTGCAGTGAGCTACTTGGTAAAGATAACACAGCATCCCCTCTGCTTTCCTCTTCCCTTCTAGTGTAGGACTTTGATGTCAGCTTTATGATGTTCCTTCTGTATTCTCTAGAGACTGAGAAAAGGGCCATATCACCGATTGTGGCAGATTTGACTTTGCAGCACCCTGTGCCTAAAATAGCGCACAGAAATTGCACATAGACCCAGGTGAATACCCACTGCAAGATCTCTGCATAGAAATGCTCCTTGCAATATATATTTATGTGCAATAACTAGCATAAAGGCTTAATGTTCATGAAATAAATAGCAACTTTAAAGAAAATAATGACATACTTAGAACTAAATCATGCGATAGGGCAAATGCAGTTAAAGAAGTTGGATCCGAAGCCCCCAGGACAGCAGCAGTGGGAGTTAAAATTTCCAATGCATCGCAGTTTCCAATGTGCCCCATGGCTTACTGAGAACAGTACCTCATACTGGCAGAAGTGGCTTCAAGGAAGTTTGAGGGTCGTGCTCCAGCTCATCCATCCTCCCAGTCTTCCTTCTGTACCAAAGCATTAGTTTTATCAGTCTCTGCACACATTTCCTTTGTACATTTGATCTCATGTTGGATGTCAGAGGATACTTGTCCTCCCCTGGTATGCTATCAGGTACAAAAATAAGGCAGCATGGTGACATTTTATGCAATTCCATTTTCTTCTCATGACTGCAACTCAGAAATTTCACAGGAGTTGATACTTACTGTATGTTTTTTTTTCCTTCTTGCATTACTTTAAAAGAAATTCCCGCATGAAAATTGAGGATATCCTTACATTATCCAAGGCCACCATGGAAACCTTCTCTTTTTACTACCAGCCAGCTTCACTTAAGGAAAAGCATTAACTACAACTGGAATTGCAAGTGGCTCATGACAGTAGGCCGGACAGTTTAGAGAGTCTTTTCTTCACTGAAAGTCACTAAACTGAATCATATTTTACCATCAGGTTATTTTACTGTTAGCTTCTAGGATTCTGCTGTTTATTTACAGTGATGTCCACTTTCATGATTCAACATACAACACTGTTACAGGAGATGAAGTAGCCATTAAAAAAAGTAGAGGCTCTGGAGGCTCCATTAAATAGCTCTCCTTTAGCTGTATTATCTGACAAGACATCAAGGCAGAGTGCTCTTGGGATTTGGATGACTTGGTGGCCATCTGTTCTGCAGGGAGGAGACCATCTGCCCTCCATATAACCCTTCCATACCCACTGCAATCCAAGCACTAATGCCTTCTGAAATCCCCACCTGTGGCCATTGAATAGTACCCTCAATTTTCATGTTACGAATGAAGCTGCAGCATGAAAGTCTTCCACTTTTAATTTTTTTTGGCATTAGGTTGATTGTGTAACCCTATTTTAGTTCATATTATTATGCCTTCTCACACACTGCTCTTTTTTTATTATGTGAAGATAGCAGTACTTAATATACAAAGGAAAGCTAATAGAACACTGCTTTTGTTAAGTCCCTGATGACACCAGGGTATGTCACAAACTATTATTATTCTGCAGGTCAGTGTAAAACATGTGGCATTTTGAAATCACAGTGGATAAAAGAGTGGAGTAGATTTGCATAAATATTGTTCTTTTAGGCCCAGGTCCCAGGCTGTAAATGAGACGGTGGATTAGATCCAGAATTGGTAAATGATAAAGGAGCCACTGGCACATCTCCTTTTCTGAGTTTCAGCTTTCAGTACCTTGTGGGATATTACATGTAGGCTACAATTCTGCAGCTTACTGCTGCCTAAGCAGGTTGACATGGTGAAAAGTATCCTCACAACTGAACCCCTGCCCCAAACTTGAAGGAAAAATAAGCCCTATGCAAACTGAGATGATTTCTATTTTAGCTAACTGAGCAATCATCCCATGCGGCTTGTTTTCTTCCCGTAAGGTTTGCAAGAGTAAAAATAGGCAGTAGTCAGGGACAATTCTAATTTTTTAAACCAGTCTCTTAAGATCATGCCTGTTGAGGTTATTTACCTACCATTGTAACCATCACTGTACTAGCTAGTAGGTTAAAATGCTCTCAGAGGCTAGATGTGTCTTGGCAGTGACTAGCGAAAGAGCTATAGCACTCTGATTTCAAGCAGACCAGCTGAGACCCTTCAATGGTTTTAATACTGGAATGCTATCATAAAATGTGTCGCTTGTATGGAAAGCCAGGGAATAAAATACAAGGAAATCAGGCTCTTCTTTTTCTGTTGGGTTAAAAATATGTCCTCTGGGGAGAACTGCATGTAGTTGGCCAATTGGCAACTTGGCACATCTACTAGATGATCAAGAAGATTGCTGAACGGAGGTCCCACTGGCTCGTGCCCATCAGTCACAAGAAAGCAATTTGTTTATGGCTTTTCACACTTTTGCTCGCAGGTCCACACAGGCTGAGTCAGAAGTTGACCCTTAGAAATTCTCCATGATCACTTACCATCAACTTTCTTATTCAATCTCTAGATGAGGGTGCTTCATTTCACCCATGCGATGACACCTACTGTGGTCCCTTTCCTGAGTCTGAGCCTGAAGTAAAGGCTGTTGCTCATTTTCTCCGCAAACATCGGAAACAAATAAAAGCCTATTTGTCCTTCCACGCGTATGCACAGATGCTGCTGTACCCTTACTCTTACAAATATGCAACTATTCCAAACTTCAGCTGCGTGGTAAGTACATTAAAACTTGGGAGAATATGCTTCCCTAGATAATACTTTTTTGTACGTTTTATTTTGAGAGAAGACTTGTGTCTTCAGTACTTTGCACATATTTAATATCGAGCGGTATTTATTCTGGATCCTCTTGCAATCTCATTTCTGGTTATACAACCTTCACTCAAAGTGAGTCAGCAGTAATTTGATTAAAATGGTATAGTGCCTTCCATCCGTCACTCTCTTTAAATTACTTTATAGGATAAATCCCTGGGTTTTAATTATAGTTAGTGTAATTGTATTTCATTAACTGTAATGGGAAGTATGTAGTTAAGTCCTTGGGCATCTAGCTGAAATTCTCTCCCTTTATGCTCAGAACTTAAACACTAGAAGCACAGAGAAGATCATCTTACATTTTATGAACAAAATAAAATCGAAATGGTTTATATTTGTCAATTATAAGTGAAATCTCGTAGATTTCACCAAAAGTAAAGTTTCCATTGCTTTATATATCATCCTGTTCAAACATAGCAGTGTTACCCCTTTAAGACAAGCAGTTGATTAACATTGAGTGCTTTGGAGTTTTTGTCCATTAGAAGAATACATTAACAAGAGTACGTTTTTTGATGCAAACCTGTTGATTTACAAATATGTACATTCATGTATTCCATGCTCGTCCAAATGCAGGAGAACTATTCCCTCTGCTCACAGTCTGAGGTCTCTTTTTAGCCAGTCTCCTGTACACAAAACTCTCCCTATGGCTTATTCTCTTAGGGAAATGTGGCTCAAGCTTCACTTTCTGTTTGCCCCTGCTCACAGACACACATTGCACCAACCAGTAGCAAGTCTTTGTTTCACCCTTGGTCTCCAGTAAAATTACATTGTCTGTATAGCTCCCATTTTGGCCTTGAAAGTTGCAGTGACTCCAAAAGGAGCTTAACTGCACCTTAGATTGATCCTCTGCAGAATAAATGACGTTGTCAGTTCCTGTAGCTTCACTGAAATTTCACTCAGCCACCCTCTCAGGAGGCTGAGCAGCCAGCACTCCACAAAATGAACTCTCTTTGTGGGTTTATTTCTATCGGGACACTTAATTTCAACAGCTAATAAAATTCTCATGTCTGATATAATTCTTGGGAAACAGAGCAAATTAGAAGTTAACTAAGCAGCCAGGGAAGCTAAAAATATGAGGCTTGTGGGGACTGGCCACCCAACCTTGCATTGACTGTGAATAAATCCGTCAGCCTTCTTTTTATTCTACCTTCTCCACCCTCTTTTGGGGCATGGCAAAGGGAAAGAAGAGCTCCCCAACTGGATTGGTGAGTGTCATTTACCAAAAACCATAGGCTGGGAATTTAAAACCACAGGATCTCATTCCTTTGAAGACCAGCAGCTGCAAGCACGTTTTTTTAAGAACAGACAAGACAGCAGAAGTTAAAGACATGGGGTTAGGAAGAATGAGCATCAGCTCTGCAAGAAGATGACTGTTGGGTATCTTGATGAAAACAGCCAGAGTAACGTAAGGCAATAGCAGGAAATTCACTGTAGGGAAAATGAGACTCAGAGTTTTCACACATACTAGTAAATCTTCAGTACACTTTGTTCTTGTTGATCAAGGGCTATTTCCATTCTGAGACAGAGAGTAACTGCCCCTCAGCACATACGCTGTACCTTTCCATCCATAGCTTTTAGACCAAATTAATCCAATTTTTTATGAGTAGTAGGTGTTCCCTGAGTTTGTGAGACCTTGGCTCAGGCTTCTCATTAGAGTGAGTGGGGCACAGACTTAAAGGGACAAAGAAAGACACTGTTTTAGACAACAGCCTGGACAAATGGAAGCCAAATCCCAATTCAAAATATGTTGCTAGTATTTGGACTCTATACTTCTTTCTATTGCAGCGGGTCAAAAAGAACAGGGAGGTTAGAATAAGAAACTGAAGTAATTTCCTATTATTTAGAAGGCTTGTTACGAGCATCATAGTGAAAATGAATGGAATACTGTTGCTTATTTATTTGTGGTTTTTAATATTTGCCTACAGTCAAAGGCTCTGTCTCCTGGTGGCTCCGAAATGAATAGTCTTTAATATTTGAATTATCTAAGATGGTGACTTAGGCTGAGGTTTCAGATTCTCCAGTTCTCTTAGAGAATTACAGTGAGCTGGAAAGCAGCACATCTCTATGTCCTGCTGCTGATGGAACAAACTTTGTTGGTCTACACAAACTGTGTACAGTGGACAACTGTAGGACTTCATGTGCATAGCAGGTAAAGAACATTTGGTGGTAACAGGGGGCCACAATTAATCCTGAGTGAAGAAAGGATGTTTCTGTCTGGGTCGTATCAGTCTATTGAGCTGTCAGTTACCATTTCGATTAAAGTGTTCAATTATTCAGCGTTGCTGTGAAACTGGAGAGCTGTGTACTGATCACAACATGCATATTCTGTTCTAATTTAGGCAAAACTCTCTTATTAACACTGTCCTGAAATCTGTTCTTTTAAGATACTTAAAATGAAAGTGCACTTTTAGATTAAAAAAAAAAACAAACAACAAACAAACCCAGAGAAATTTATCTTACCTCGACAGTTTTAAATTTCACTTACATTTCATCCTCTTTCTTCCTGTACAGTCATTTGCCTTAGTGTTTGCAGTGAACTTACATGGCATGACTGAGTTTGTGTATGTCTTTGTAAAAATCTGATAATTTTATGTGAAGCTCTCTCCTTGAGGGTGTTCAAAGACTGATTGTCTGGATTTATTCAGGATCCAACCTACGCGGTGTGATGCAGTTGAGAACTGTCCCCTTCTTTGGGCATGTAACTCCCAACAGTGGAAGCAAGCAGCACCACTCAAGGCTAAGAGCATCAGTCTCACAGTGCCCAGGGACGCCTGCCTACATGGTGGACGTGGACTTGGGTCACTCCTGGCCTGGCCTTCAGACAGTTGCTGCCTCGGCAGAGAAACCATTACTGTTGTGCTATTTTTATATTGGCATTGCCAAACTATTTCTTCAGTAAGATTTCAACAGGGCTTGCTTCTGTTGTCTCATTGCTGTACAATGAGTAACTCATGCACAGGGAGTCTTCTCCACTGTGGCTATGTTCTCCTTTCCGTGGTGCATTAACCAGGACACTGCTCTCCCTCAGCTGAGCCCTGCCTCTCGCTCCCTTGGTGTTGCCAGGCCATCTCAGGTCCACACCACAGCCCTGGGATGGTAAGCTTGCCAAAGCATTCACAGAAATTGAGGCATCTGTAAGAGGAGGGAGAGTCCCAAGCGACAGCACTTCCTTCTCCCTTGGACTTCCTACCACCTCCTCATCTTTGATGTCAGAGTGAGTCAGGGGTTAGCCCTCACACCGGCTGTCGAACACATCTTAACCCAGCAGAAGTTCCCAGCAGCATTGACTTCAGTGGTCCCTGCCTCCATGCACTCTCTCATGGAGGTGGCAAGAGCAAGAGAAGGGCCAAGCTGAAAATGTCACAGTCGCCAGCACTGTCATCCCTGTGCTGAGAAACAAACAAATAATTTGGTTGTGCCTAATAGATTTTTATAATGGAGTAAAAAAGTGCTCTTCCATTTGCTAAGAGCAGTTCTTAGTGTAAAATAAACTCTCTATAGCCCTACTTGCTGGCCAGTAAGTGAAAATGAATTTTTTTTTTCTGGAATGACATTTCAAAGCAGTTTTCTCTGGCTTCTCAACTGGGGCAGACAAAGATCCACAGCAGGAATGCTTGCATGGGTCAGACCGAGGATTAAGCCAGAATCCTGATTCCTGACAATGGTGAACAAGTGGAAGGTTAGGGAAAGTGTGTAAACGGAAAAAGCAAGTATAGAATAATCCTTCCCCAGTGCGTTCATCTAGAGCTTGATGAATAACAAAGTAAGGACCAAGTTCATGAAGACTTGCATAAACTGAAACCTACCGCTCTTCAGTTCACGGAAATGGAACAACTAAAAGAACCATTGCGGCTTTACCCAGGGGTTCAAAGTCTAGCAGTCTGTAGCTCCAAAGGTGTTGTTTCCTGCTATCTGTAGGGAGGTGGCTCTGTTTTCCTAGATATTCCCAGCCTTCACTGTACCTTCTCCAGGATCCTTTTCTGTGGGATTGCAATATTCCTTTTTCTTTTGAATACACAGAATCATAGAATCATAGAATGGTTAGGGTTGGAACGGACCTCAAAGATCATCTAGTTCCAACCCCCCTGCCATGGGCAGGGAAATCCTCCACTACACCTGGTTGCCCAAAGCCTCATCCAACCTGGCCTTGAACACCTCCAGGGATGGGGCATCCACAACTTCTCTGGGCAACCTGTTCCAGTACCTCACCACCCTCAATGTAGAGAATTTCTTTCTATCTAACCTAAATCTCCCCTCTTTCAGTTTAAATCCATTGCCCCTTGTCCTATCACTATATACCCTTGTAAAAAGTCCCTCTCCAGCTTTCCTAGAGGCCCCCTTTAGGTACTGGAAAGCTGCTATAAGATCACTCCAGAGCCTCTCTTCTCCAGGCTGAACAGCCCCAACTCTCTCAGCCTATCTTCATAGCAGAGGTGCTCCAGCCCTCTGATCATCTTCGTGGCCCTCCTCTGGACTCGTTCCAGTAGCTCCATGTCCTTCTTGTGTTGGGGACTCCAGAGCTGAATGCAGTATTCCAGGTGGGGTCTCACGAGAGCTGAGTAGAGGGGCAGAATCACTTCCCTTGACCTGCTGGCCACGCTCCTTTTGATACAGCCATGATACATGCATCCTTCCCCTGTGTTTGGATGCATTATCCACGTGTGACCCTCAGAATTTGCCATGGGCCAGGCCTTCTGATTCCATGAACCTCCTAAACGGGCTGCATTCATATGGATGTTGAAATGTAGGTGCTCATTTTCCCCATTCAGTACTGAAATCACATTTCTGCAATAGTGGAAAGAGTTTTCCAAGCCTATGTCATCTGACCCCAGAGAAAATTAGACCAGCAGTGAACATTCATCTGTCCATCAGAGATTCAGGAGTGGAATTTGCCTCCTTCCTTCTTCCCACTCTGCTCACTGAACCACAGTGGAGTGTCAGCAAGAGATCATTTCTCCTTCACAAACCCAGCAAAGATGAGGTTTAGTGGACTGGGAAATGCTCCCACAGATACTGGCAGAAAATGCATGCATGGCTTTTAAACTGCATTAAAAAAAAAAGATTATTTCATCTCATGGTCTCACATGTCACCTAAATCCGTCGTGTCACTAAATTGGTACATATACCTATAATTACAGATACTTAATGGCTGATCATTCACAGTACGGTGAGGTTCGTTATGCCATGAAAATACCTAAGCAAGTTTTTCAGGGAATTAGGGAATTGCTGTCAATAAAAATAAATAATGCATTTATCCTTTAAAATAATTTTAAATTAGCTGCCACGGACTCACAGAACACAGCATGACGCCGGAAGTCAATGATCCATAGTTCAGGTTCCAATCCCATTACAGTATTTAATTCAAAGTCTAATTTATGTATTTGTTTTTCTCCTTCCCACAGGAACTAGCAGCCTATAATGCTGTTAATGCTCTTCAGTCAGCCTATGGTATAAGATACAGATATGGTCCTGCATCTAGCACTTTGTGTAAGTTTTCCTCTGGCACAGGTTTGTGACTTTGACCTACCTATAGTAACAAGGAGATTACTCTTATTACAACAAAGAAAGCAAACACTATTTAAAGTGAACTTTGTTCCAGTTGTGGATGGTGAGGAAGGTGGAAGATGAAGTTTTGTAACCGATTTGGCCAGTTGATTGCAGTAAGATTAACTCAATGCAATAAAAGAGATTAAAATGCAATGCATTTGAGAGGTGAAATCCAGTAAATCACATGTAAAACCAGATTTTTAAAAAAAAGATAAAGCAAGATCTTCAAAAGCATATCTTTATCAGAATCTGTAAATGCACTACTAAGTTATAAAATATTTGGAGGAAATAATTCAAAGTAAGTTTCATTTTCACCATTACTTTGCCTCTCCTATTGCGCAATTGTGATAGACACAGCTATTCATAGAGCTCATTCTAAAATTTAGGACGATCTCTTTAAAAGCTAGGTTTCAAATGCCCCTGTCTAGATGAGGATAAATGATAGCAACAGTATCTTTATTTGGATATCTTCCATTTTTCAGAGAGCTATCACAAATGCATTTTTCCCTATAACAAAATATCTCTGAAATATGCCTTTTAAATATGTAACAACATGTGTCAGGCAAGCTCTCCACATTGACAAAACAGAGAGTAAGAGAAAAAGAAGTTCAATAGGTTTCAATGAGACATTTTCATTTTTACTGGAACTATGAGGCCTGAACACTCTCAGTAATGATAACAGACATTGAAAAGGCAAGAAGCTTAAGTAAACAGCAAGATTTTTCACGAGCAACTTCCTGCATCTCGTCCGGCGTTGCATCATGTGCCCATTCCAGCGTAGTCAGTTGCCATGTCACAGAAGAGCAGTGCATGAATTAATGCCAGAATGGCACAGGAGACAGTGGGCCACATGAGAGATGGATCTGTATATAAATAAAGTGTCTTGGGTAATCAACATATGGAGATAACGAAAGCGTAAGCAGCTCTCTTCCTCAGGAAGGTTTGTTAATATTAGACACCACCTATGCAAATACTCTCAGGCCATAAGGAAATGGTGAGAAAATAAGACAGAAATGAAGAGAAATTTCAAAGAGCTCTGAAAAGGAGAATGTAGATTACTTTATCTCCTTTCTCCCTGCAAAGAAATTACCTAAAAAAACCCCCATGTTAAACCTGGGAGCACACAGAGCTCCAGTCCAGCTGGGAGATCTGTGTAGAAGAAAAGCTTTAGGCTGCACTCACCTGGGGACAAGAACAGTTTGAGGCTTTATTCTAAATGTTCTCTTTTATTAAAGTTTTACTTTACACAAAAAAGTCAGTTATTAATGTTTCTCCTGTGAAAATCGAGGGTCTAATCCCATATTGTGCTGAGCACCTTTCCCCAGGTGCTGAGTGCCCGTGTCCTTCTCTGAAGGGTTCTCAGGCTCAGGGCAAGCAGCAGCTTAAGTTGCAAGTACATACAAAATGCCACAAGAACCCTCTGGTGCTTTGAACATGACCGGCATTTAACAATTCTTAAAATTTTCTCTGGATTCCCTTTCAGATGTGAGTTCTGGTAGCTCTATGGACTGGGCGTACAAGAACGGCATCCCCTACGCATTCGCGTTCGAGCTGCGGGACACCGGCCATTTCGGATTTTTACTTCCTGAGACACTGATCAAACCCACCTGCACAGAGACCATGCTTGCAGTTAAAAATATAACTCTTCATCTGCTGAAGAAATGTCACTGAGAGCTATTTCTAGGAGCTGGAAATGAGCATTTTACTCCCAGTGCTGATGCCTTTCGGTGTGTTCAGTTGCCATGCTAAGCTTGGCTGCTTCAAAATTATAGAAGCTAATGGGAAAGATGGTATTATTCCTACCAGATTTACTTGGTGGGAAATGGGAAAAAATCATTTAATATCTGCTCTACAAAAGTCCAGAAAGTTGATATACTAACTTAATTACCAGTTTGGTATAAAATAGTCTGTTCTTTTTGCAATAAAGCTTTGATTCTGCAACTTGACTGGGGCAGGTCCAGGTCCATGTACAGGTGCCTGAAATAAAACACTTCCAGACTATCCCTGGCTTTACTCTTTTCCCTAACAGGAAGACTTCCCTCAGTGGGGTCTCTCAAATCAAGGGATAAAGTTTACATTCATGTATATGTACTCTGTGACCCCACACAGGCCCGTATCTATAGCAGTAAATGGTATATATAGTTGCAGCTGGCTGCACTGCAAGTGGCAATGTGGCTTCTTTCTGCATGTATACATACATATGTATATGCACTTATGTAATTTTTTTTCATATCATGCAAGAATTTGACCCAAGGTTTCCTTTAACTGTTCAGAGAAACCTGTTTTCAAATGTATATATAGGAATGGACTCAAAATCAACATATTGCCTTTGAAAAATGTAACATTCCTAGAGCTGTGTAAGAATGATAACGAGATATTATTGAGATATACAATACTACGCTTTATGGAGTAGTTGCTGACAAAGCAACTTGCCATGACTTGGAACTTGGAAGCAGGCAGTCAACTGGTGCATCTGGGTTCTGCTGTAGTCAGTGCCTGCCCATTTTCACCAGCTGAGGGTCTAGCCTTAAACTGTAATTAACTGATGTTAACTGATATCTTATTTATCAGTATTCTTGCAGTGAGTTCTGTAGCTCTATGGCTGCGTGGCTGTTCTTGGAAATCGTATTTTTTACATGTTTTAAAGGAATTAGTAATAGATTCTTAAGTGAGCCGGCAGTGAAAACAGAAGCTTTACAGCTCAAATATAGGGAATAAGTACCATGTTTGGAAGAATAGTAATGAAAGCACAGAGAAGATAAAAATTTGTTGAGGGGTTTTTGGTACTTTTAGAACAGTAATTTTTTGATCTTATTATTTCGGCAAAAGCATATATTTTACTTTATTAATTTTGAATTTAATCTTATGCCATAACATGTTAAATAAAACATATTTCTTAATAAAATCATCAAAGGCTTTTGAAGTATTCTTCATATTTCATTTAACTGTTAAAGCTTTAGTTCAAGGATGTGACAATTTTACCTATCTGTAAAACATTACTGACAGCAAGGATGTGATATTTTTAAAAACCTACGTTCTCGTTAAATACTTGAAGTTAGCAAATGGTTCAATCTTTATGAGACTAGAGAACACTATATTTAATTAATACCACCATTGTTTTCAGGACCGCAAAAGGCAATCAGTGAGCAAAGATGACAGGATTGCATTCTATTTATTTAAAACTTTGTTAATAAATATTTATTTTAAACAAGCTTTCTGAAAGCTTGTTCAGATTTGATTAGTTCAGACTTGTTTGACTAATGCAAGTTTCTATTCTGGTTTAATAAAAATCTAAGGGACAGAAGCTCTCAAAGTATCTATCCGCTAGTCATTTCCAAGTGCTTATGACCATAATCATCAAATATTCTGAAGACAGCAATAACTGTCTTTTGCTATGCACAGGTTCTTGACCAACGGACTTGATAGTGGCGTAAATTAAATGTTAGCAGCAATTGTTGTGAGTTATTCTGGATTTAGGTGACAAGACTGAACTTCTACAAGGACATAAGAGACTGAAATGAAGGACAGAAGGCATGAGAGATGCCTAATCAGCATGAGGCAAATTTACCTCTGGATTGCTACCGTACAAACCCTTCCAAGTATGGGCCAGAAGAAACTAGATTCAGATGTGATGGTCTGACTCCTGCTCGTAGTCCAGCAGTTTGTCATATGAAACATTTCAGCTTTATCTTCCTACCATCACATCTCCTCTGGTACTGAAAAATAACTGAACTCTTGGAGCAAAAAAGAACACAAAACAAAACAAAACAAAAGCCTTCTTTTAGTTATCAAAAGGACGTAACGCTGTAGATCTAGTTGACCTTCTTGGACAGGAATAATTGCAAGTATTCTTACATTTATCGAAGAAGCTTTGACATTTAGAAGTACTTGATATCAAAACTAGTCCATTAATACAGCTACATCCCGGCATCTGGATAGACTCAGCGTGAGTACTATGTATTATGTGCAACTGAAAACTCTGAGCTAAGTTTCGAAGACCTGTGTAGGGTAATTTAGGGCCTTGTAGGTAAATACAAGTGTAAACAGTCTCTAAGCCCTTTAATTTCAATTTCAGGGTCACTTAAGATGATTAGAAAGACAGTCACTAGAAAAGAACAAACCCTATTTCCTGAATTAAGAATTTGTAAGACAATTTATCAGCAAGAGTGATTCTAAATAGAATAGTTTACCCTAAGAAAAGAACTACTGGAAACCAGCTATTTGGATATGGAATAACAGTCTCGGTGACTTACAAATGTTACTTCTCTGAACAGCTCTTTATCTCCATAATTGCTTATTTCTCTTCCCTCTGTACTTCTCTTCAGCAGTCTTTATTGCCTACAGGACAACAGAATCAATAACTGATTTGAGAAAAGTGAATTTATTTTATGATCGTAGGTACAGTTTACCATTGAACACAATAAAAAGTACATGAACAGCAAAACACTGGTTATTAACCCAGCAGTCAAAATCACATATATAATGATTATGTGAAATCCAGGAGTTCCACTTCCATTGATTATTGATAGAATAGTTATAATTGCTTCTATAACTTGGAAAAAGTGCTCAGACAAGGTTTTGTGAACATCTCTCCTTCTTTTTGATAGCTTTTATTTTTTTAGAAACAAAATCCTGAGATTAATTCATGTGAAGGAAACAGGCCTATGCCTCTGCAGTTCACCCTTCCCAACAAAAAAAAAAAAACTATCCCAAATGAGAACTTACAAAGACTCCAAATGGCTTTGAATCATCATTAATAAATTGGAAAAAAAAAATTACTTTTATAGGTCAGAAAATGTCAAGGTTGCAAACCTTAAAGAAAAAGCACAGCTGATGGGTGAAGATCCCCACGTCTTTTTCAGAAATTGATTCAAAAAGGCCAATGTATTTGGTCACTCATGTAACATGTAAAGCCAATGGAAAACTGCAATTCTTTTTTTTTTTATATTTCTGGAATTTGAATAGAAAGAGTCCAAATGACCTTGAATGCCACCCTGCATTTACTTCAAAACATCCAGTGCCAGTCCTCTTCTCTATAGCCAACCGCAGTGTGCAGACTGTGCTGCCTACTCGAGGACTGCACAAAACAACTGCTTCTTGAAAGAGTGCATCTAATTCTTAAGGTTAAGAAGAAAGCATTGTATTTCCTACCAAAATCAGGTTACTACTTAACCGCTCTAGTCTATTCATGTTAAATAATCCCTTCCCTTTTTATGTTCAATTTCATGGTACCACTCAAAGAATAAGATATTCATTAGCATGGGTAGAGCCATTGACTTATATGATTAAAAGCCAGATGTTAGCATTTTCATGCAGTTCTTAAGTGATGGTAAAACACAAGAATAATATCTCAGATGTGCAGAGATACAACTATCTCTCTGCTGTAGAAACAGGACAAGAGAAATTCAAATAAATTACAGAGAGAGTTTTTAAATATAAATCTCATGACACTAGCTATATTTCTTTAAAAAACATTTTTAAATGCTTACCACACAAAATACCTTTTCAGAATTGTGAGTTTAAAAATCTTCTGTCCACTGAAAACGTAGACCGTTTGGCATGCTTAATGTACGCCCGATTCTCACACTCATTCAGGATAAAAAAAATAAGGTCCAAAGAGCTGTAATTGCTTCCTCCTTCAGCTGTGTAGGAGGAAAGCCGAGTGCGGAGCAAGCTGCCTTCTGGCTGATCCCATCGATAAGCTTTCAAGCCTTATCAGCACCATGAAGTCAGGAGCACCGAAGCTGTTGGCGGGTCTGTCTTAGACTAAAGTGAACTACTCCTGAGTGGTTCTCACAGTCCTCGGCTGAATGTGCCTGATGCCCTAAGAGTGAGCAGCTTGTCACAAATTCACAGCCTTAGGCTGCACGTGGTCCCATAAAGGGCCTGCCCTAACAACGAGGGTTTCTGTTACTATCTGCAAATTTGGGATAACCAGAGTCACCTCAGAGTGGTGAGCTAACACATGGCTCTCCTCAGCAAATGATGTTTGGGGCATGAAACATTTAGAACAGGTGAAATTTCAGCCCCTGAATGCTTGCCCTTGCCTGACAGGCAGGAGCAGCCAAGCAGAAGTCTTGGCTCTTGCCGCTTGAAGATCCTTTCGAGCCCTCTCCTGAGAGACCAAGTCAAGCACAGCAGGGCTTGCCCTTGGATTTAGGCATCAGGAATGCACTCATAAATAATAGATTCAAATGTTAATTAAAAAAATCTGCCACTGTCCCCAGCCATGCAGAAAGTGCACTTTGCCTGCCACAAAGAAAATCCATCCATTGCCATAAAGATACAGGGTAATATATTCCATTGTCCTGCCTGTTCTGAGATTCCAGCCACCTTAGCGCTGCTCAGCGTTATTGAAAAAGACATGTGGCAGAATAGCCATAACAGTGAAATATTTTCATCTACCCCTAGGTCTGTAGGAGCATATAGCATAATAGATAATCACTTCTGAAATAAATATTATGGTATGACTGCAAGCGGGTGCTGTAGACTTCTGTGCTGACTCCTGTTTGCCAGGCTATTCTTCTGCATACCAGGATGGCTTGATGCTGGGAGGGCTGTCTCTTTTTTTAAGCAAATAATTATGAAAACTTTCTTTTTTTTTTTCCAAGTCTGAGCAGAATATCAAGTTAGGTCTGAACATATACATACATGAAAGAGTCTGAGAAAGTTTCATTTTATAACAGAATTTTCAATTTTCTTAAAAAAAATGCATCTGTTAAATCATCGCCAGAGTATTCAGGTGGCTTATCGTTTTCAGCATGTCATAACTGAAAAAAACAGTATAGCAGCCTGAACAGCTGAGAAGAAATGACTGATCTACTTATTGTTGCATTCCCTTGTTTCATTTCACTTTGTTTCTAGATTGAAAAAATCTGGGTTGATTGCGCTGAATTGAAGGAGTTGCAGTCAAAAAGCTGAGTGTAAAGGGTTCTTCTGCGCTTAATGAGCTGAAATAGCTAGGGTTTTTTTTTTTTTAAAAAAAAAAGGCAACTTGCTATTATGTTCTTTATACAGACTACTTGCTTTACTCTGTTTGAATTCAATTATCACATTCACAGAGCTTAGTATGGTTTAGAATGATGTACTGTCATTTTCCTGGGAGCCAGCCAGTTTTCTAAGAGTTAAATAAGTGAAATGCCTGCTAGTGTGATAGGGGAGCCAGAGCTGCTCTTTGCCTTGTTAGCACAGAATCAGTCAAAAGGCAAAACGTACTTGAGCCTTCTCTAAGAGGATAAATTTGCTATATCATGCTGCATGCATCTCCATTTCTTTTCCTCCATTTCAAAAAATAAGTGAACACTGTCTGTCGGTGATGACTTCAGGCTAGAAAAGAGTCTAACTTTTGGTACTAAATTTAAATAATGAACCTGTTAAAATGTGTGAACTTCCCCACATACCTACGCAGACCCAGTCACACACAAACAAGATGTCTGTCTGCACAATGTGTACTGTGTGACAGTTTACGTAATGGTGTAGCTGCAATTCTTGGCAACCGCAGAGCTGCTGATAGCAGGCAGCGTGTGTTCAGCATCTCTCCTCTGCCTGCTGTAAGCGCACCCGACTCCAGCTCACTTGGATGGTTCCCTAAAAGCCCCTGGCACTACTTTACCAGTGCAACACGAGAAGTTCTCCTCCTGGGGTTGCTACAGTGTATTGCTGCGGGTTATCCGCTACCACCATTAACGCACCACCTACACGCTCAGATCACGGGCCAAGCCCTTCGGGTGTTGCACTGTACGGAGCTAAGAGGTCAGGACTTGCTATTGCGAATGCTTAGGGCAGAGGCTGTAAGAAGGTGTTACGCCCTCAATTTCCAATGCAGACTGCATCTCAGAAAGCCTTCATTACCTCGTGGGTTATGAAGAAGGCCATAGACCATTCCCCAGAGCGGCCAAAGGTGTGTCTGAGGCTGTTCCTGGAAAGTCTGATAGCATTAAGGAGAGCATTGGAGAGCCTACAGGCCCATACCAGCTGCCACCAGGATTTCTGGACTTCTTCAGCCCATGAACAGTTCTTCCATATAATAGCCATTTGCAAGAATACACTTGTAAAACAGTAATTTTAGACAAAAAAAAAAAGCTCTTTCTTACACATTTTAAAGATTTCCTATTAAAGCAGTTCTGATAATTTTAATGAGGTTTCTTTTCTGAGAAATGAGGTATATTTTCTGAGAAGCTGAGGTAGAGGTGACCTGAAGTTGCTGTCATGCTGAAGGCTGTTCAGGAGTCAGTGGACACAGTCCACTACCTGTCAAATACACATCTACCAACACTGTGCATAGTGAGGGCAACCTTCAGGAGATGTCTCGGCAGAGACCTCACAGCAAACATGTCTGAAGACCAGGCTGCTCTTCAGAGAGTAGTTTTGATGCAGAGTGGCTCATGAATGTTGGGAAGCTCGTCTACAATTCTCTCCTCTTGAGCTGAGAATAGGAACACCACGTTTCCACAGCTGTCAGGACTGTGCTTTTCAGGAAAAGCATTAAAGTCTGTATCAAGAGTTTTAACAGAGAAAGGAAGGTCCCCGTTCATTTCACACTCCTCTGCACAGCACCAGGGGAAAGGCTCCTTTGCTGGTGTGTCTGGCTGCAGATCTGCTGGCATCCAGCCCACCAGAAATAGCATTATTTAAAATTGCTGGAATCACTGTCTTGTTTTTCTTTTGCCTCTATGAGAATCTTAAACAATCCATCAGTGCTAAAGCCTGAATATGTGCAAGAAGTCTCCTCCATTTAAGTGTCTATTGAAGGACATACAAGAAAATGATTTCTTAAAAATTCCTTTTTGGATTTGGTGATTTCCATTCTGATGAAAACTAACAGTTTGTATGTACAGGGGGAAAAAAAATCCTGGAAGACACATGATTGATGAAAAGTTTTATCCAAAACCATACTAAGTACAGTAGGTACCATCTTCATACTCTAATTCTGAAGACACAGACCAAAGGTAGAACATTTGGAACATGTTTTCCATTTCACTTCATATCAGGACGAAAAACAAAGACAAAGGAGAGAAGTCTAACATGGAGTAAGGGAAAAGGTTGAAATTAAACAGCAAGACCCTAGGCCCCAAAAGCAGCAGAGATTACTTGGACTAGCATAAAAAGGCATTTTTATTTTTAACCAGGAATAAAATCACTGAACCAACAATACTTAAGAAAGAGGAAAGGAAATCATGTTGAATAATGTTGAATAATGTTAATATGTTGAATAATTAGAAGACTGCGGGGTCCAATGGCCTACTGGGAGAGTGAATGGCTATCTGTGACTAAACAAACAGTGGAGTTAACAAATGTTGGAAAAAAATCAGCAAACAAGCAGAGACTAATCATTTTAGATTGAATGACACTGTGAGAAGTCTTCATCCTAAATAAGTAAACAGATACTGCTGCGATTATTTCTAAAAGTAACAAGCAGAGAAGACCAAAGGAACACTAAAATCAAGAAAGTCACTTTTCTGTTCATACGATGGTGTCAGGGCCCACAATCAAGTTTCTCTTACCTAAAAAATTACCTGCCTTTGGAGTACTCACATGGGGACAATATTAATTAATATTCAGGAATCCTGTGACATAATTAATTTTTAGTGTATGAAGATACTAGCAAAGAGGTAAAGTTATCTATTAATGCTTACTGCCTTCCCTGGCAATTACAGTGTTTCTTACTCCATGCAAGTTGGCACCTTTATCTCCACCTCTCCAGCTGTTCATGTGGATAAAGCCTAACACAGCAAAACCAGATGGATATCTGCTGTGTGAAGAAGCAGAGCAGCGGATTCCATACAGAGGCAGCAGAAGTCATCTGCATTACATCTGGGTCATATTTCCACAAAGGAACTTGTATAAGTGTAAAAAGCACCATATATCTGCTGCAGGATACTGAAAACCAAAAGGTAAAGGCAGTTAAGATTTGCCTCCTTTATGGAAAGCCTCACTTGTCATGAAACTCATCAAAGTATTTATCCCATTGCACGGTAAAAGTACATTTCTTCTTCCACTTTTCATTTAGACATCCATAATGCCACACAATGATCATTTTTCTCTACATTTCCGCATTGCAATGCATTTTCGTAAGTACACAGCTTTTCAAGAATATTGATACCATAGCTGGGAAGGATATAGTTGCAGCACTACCAATATACAGTATGAAATTAAAGACAGGCAATAAATTCCAAGCAAAAACCAGCACTGGAACTCAGGAGATGAGATTTACACAGAAATGTTTCCAAGGAAGGCTCTCTTAGGCTTCGCTAAATCTTGACAACGTGTATCTATTTAAATCGCACTTCATGCTCAAATTCACTGGGGTACAGAAGTCAAGGCTGCAATGAAAGGGAAAACTGTTGGATATGTATCATTTTACTTGCCATTCAGTGTGGGAAATTACTTTAACACAGCCAGAGTCAGTCTATTTGCCTAGTATATAGCTTTTAAAAAAAAGGAACTATAAATAAATAATAATCTTTAAACTCTTCAAATTTCTTTGTTATACAAAAGAGTATTACTTATCAAGACTCACATACATTAATGACAAATCTCTCTGTGCTTTGCCATAGGTGTTTCCTGACAATTCTATATACCACTGTGAAAAAGATCCAAACCTTTAACAGCCCATTTACTATTATTCAGCATATTGACAATAACAGGCAATAATCCTACGTCCAAAAGCGTTACTTGAGATTTCTGAGATACCCCAGAAAATTCTTGCCTTCTTTCATGGCTGGAAAAAACAGGCAGCCCACGTACCTCCTCCTAGGGGACAGTAATGCAGGTACTAAGGAACAAGGAGGTGTTAGAATCACAGGCTTACTGATGCCATCGTTCACCTTCTGTTTTTTTCTATATTCATCCCCTGGGGTGGCAGGCGTCAACTTTCACCTGCCTGAGAGAATTTCACAGTCCTATGAAAGCTACTCATCTAAACTAAACTATATGAAAGCTATATATTAATTATATAATTAATTTTATTAATTATATAATTATATTACTATAACTATATGAAAGCTACTCATCTAAACTAAATTGACTTGATTTCTTCTGGAGTCAGTAGAGGAAAATAAAGAATGTAGAGAATGACATGTCACATCTATCTTAGACTTAGTACCATTGGTACTGCGTGAGTTACTCATCAGATGTTAGTCTTTTGCATAGCAAGAGCCCAGATGACAGCTTAGACTAGGTGCCTAACTTTATAACTGTTAAAATTAATTAAGACAAATTCCACCCTAGGATGAGATGTATCCTTTAACTTCCAGTACATCAACCGTGCTCACATACCAGTTCTGGCTGAATTCAGATGCCTGAAGTTCTTTCTCTCAGAGCTGCCCATGGCACGTGGGACATTAAGGGAATAAACAGCCTTCTTAAAAATAAACGTTATTTATTTTAGCTGTAAGTATTTGTCTAATAGAAAATAATGTACACGTAATCAGCAAACTGTCTACATATATTTCTGTCATGTAACTTCAACTACAATGCAGGCAGACCTAATTTCTTCAGCCACCACAAGTGAAGCCTGGTGTCTTTCAGGTGCTATGGACCATGAATGCCTCTCCTTTTCCGTCCCTCTCTCTCATGTCTCTTTTAATCCCGCCAGTTATTTTTGTTACTCTACATTCACATTTCATTTCTTGTCCTTGTAGATTGCTGGAGAGGGAGCCAAAAATGTAGGAGCTCCCATTAATAACAATAACTCACTTTGAGTTAGCTGTTTGATGCATTCTTTTTCTTCTTTTTTCCTGGACGGATTTTTTACAACTTAACAAGTGCTACCATCTAGCATACAGAAAATACCAAACACACACAACATACCAGTACATGAATAATCAAGCAATGTAGAGTATTCAAAATCCATCATTGGACAGTTCCAAATCTGTCACTGAAAATAGCAAATTCCAGGGTTGGTGAGACCCTGTGGATTTTACCCCAGCAGCTGACCGGCTGCCAGCTGCCTGCTGAATCCATTGGAGACGCCCTTTTAAGCAGTCAGTCTCCTCTGTAATTTTCTCTTTTTCCTGCTTCTGGCAGGCATTATACAATAAGTAAAGGCTACTGAGTTTAAAGTGCTCTCTGAATTTAATGTGAAAATATTATCTTTTTTTATTCAAATGTATAAGAACTTCATGTTTGATGCAAATGATCAGTAATTGAGTCTAGTAAACAAATATCCAAAGTAAGCTATAGCCTCTTCAGCTCCCACTGCAGAAAGCAATCTTGTTCTTATAAAAGCCAATACCTTCATTAGAAAGAAAATCCACTCTGAGCTTTTTATGAGCAAGAAAAAAAAATGCAATCATAGCTTCATGGTAAAACATTTATTAGAATTGCGTGAATGAACTAAATGCATTCTAGTAAATGATGTAGTAAAAATAACCTCAGAATTTATGCATAGAAATAGTGACCAGAGAGTTCTGTGTTCTGTGATTTTTTAAAATAAAAAACAACATTTAGGTTTGCAAATATATCTGAATGTTTTAATGCTATATTTCACATGGTGACCACATTTACCAAATTTGCACAAATACGCAAAGCCTGGTTATAAGACATTGCTGTTATCTTCTCAGATGTTTAAAATGGAGCACAACCAATTTCCACAGAGGGCTCACACCTATTTTGAAGGGCACAACCTCATTCTTATACGGCACACTGAATTTAAAGTCAATTTGGATTTTAATATTCTACATTTGATCCAGCACTACAATGAAAAGAAGTGAAGCCATGAATTTAAACCTCCACAAACTTGGGGAAAGTTCTGGTGAGGTCTCTCATTTTGTGACATGAATGCCTCAAATTATTATTTTAAAATGATGCACAATTGTCCACCCTTCTTTACGTATTTCTCCATGGACTATTATGCCTTGAGATTAAGGAAGCTGTCTTGCTGGTACCATACATACGGATGCACCAAAAAAGGCAGAAATTCCAGCTGCCCGTGCTGAGTGTTCTGATTTCTAAGTATCCAAATTTGGGTTGACCTCATCCATGTGAGAGAGCTTACTGCCAGCATGCTTCATTTTGGAAAACCATACCATATTGTTTCCCTCTTACATCTGTGTTCCTGCCATTTGCATGTGATAATATCCCACATATTATTTCTGTTCTAAAATGGTAAGCAAAGGAAAAGCAATGTGCTGACAAGAGTTTAATCCAAGAAAAGTTAAGGAAGATCAAACTAATGAATAGAAGTGGTTTGTCAAGTGAGCTTTTTAAGGACAACACCTGCAGCTATCCAGAGGTGTGACCTCCATCCCATGCATATACAAATAGACCAGTTCAAGCTCCACCACCATAACCTGCTATTAAATTTGTGTAAGTAAGCTTTTATTGCAAAATTTATCTATCTAGTACCAGTGCTAGCCAAGGAAGTAAGTTTGACCCTAGCACATATAAAACATTAAAAAATTATCATTATTGTTGACTGCATATCGTTATGTATCAATTATAAGTGCCCTGTGTAAAGCCTCCTCTTCACAGACCTCTTGTTTAAACAAGGGTTGCAGTACTGGTAAGCACAATTTACCTCAAATCACATTTGTCAGTAACTGAGAAGAGCAGCAGTCACGAAAATCAGCAATGGCTCTATGGATTTGGAGGAACTTGGCCCTGTAGAATTACCCACTGCATGTCTCACAAATTATGATAAATGAGATTTTTACCAGCCCAACCACCTTTATTCTGTTTGGCCTTTTCTTAGCTATGATTATAAACTGCACCTCAACAGTCCCAGCAGCAACATTTCCTCACAGCCACTGCCTTTACTCCTGTAGGAGGAGATCTAAAATCATAAAGCTTATAGCAAGAAACAGCACATAATACACCCTTTCAGATCTCAAAACTAAACACTCCAGGTATGCCTGGATCTGAATGCAGACAGCAGCAGCTTTGAATGTCATGAGAAACTCTCCATCGTACATGTCGTGAACCAGTCAGTCCAGTTTTTAATGATCCAGATTGCAAGTCAGCTCTGACACTCAGCTTGAAACTAGACACATCCTGGAAGCCTAATCAAAACTGTTGTAGGTATTTCAAAATGTCTTGAAAATATATTTGAGTGAATACACATGTAGTAAATACCTAGTGAGTTAACTGGGATACCAGAACGAACCACTACAGTGCTTCTTTCATGTCTTTCTTCTAGGCAAGAATATCCATGACTCCCATTCAATTTTATCTTTCTAGTTATCCATATTTAAAATCTTTCATTCCTGCCACAAAGCCCACAGTTTATAACATATATGTTCAAATATCAGTTATGGCATTTTTGACAGGAAATAACCCATTGCAGTTGGTGGAGGAAACTAATCAGGTAGATTCAAAGATCACTTCATGGCAGTTAAAAGTGGTTATTGGTCCGGTCTCATTGCTTCTCACCTTAATTCACATGACTTTTATGACCTCTCTGTCTAAGCTTTTCAACACGGATATTAAAATACATGGAAACTATCCTTGTTATTCATTTGACTTACCCTACCCATAGATTAAAGGGATATTTTTGTCCAGATGAATTCCATTCAACTTTTCTCAGTTCCCTTTCATTTTCAAGTCTTCTTTTGTTATTACCAGCTTATTGAAAGAGATCTGCATAAACGTTTGAAAATGCACAAGTTCTAAAGCGATACACTGAATTCACCTCAGATCAAGGGCAAGAGAGTCATTCAGCATGTAAAAAAATAGGCTAAAACTAACACTTCATGCTCCCAATATCTAGGCTATTTAATGCCTAATCTGTAGGACAACTCAGCATGCATTACACTGGTCATGTCACATCAGTTACAAAGACCTGCAGGAGTCTGAAGGTAGGATTTAAGGGTAGGAGAGTCATCACTTTCAGTCAATGCATTACTTTTCTAATTTGTCGCAAGCCAGAATATTCCCATTTTGTAAACTGGCACTAGAGATTAAAAATTCGGGATAACCATACACTATGGTAGGTCTTCCTATCAGAGGTGTTTGGGGAGATAACCAACTAAGCAGGCTCACACCCACAAGGTAATTGAGGAAAGCTGTAACAGTAGGGACAGCACCTCCCAAGAAAGAGGGCAATCATGTTGTGGCTCTCCCTCTTCAATAGTTTTTCCTTAAAATCCAATAACAGTTCCTTACCAATTTTATCTGCTGGAGTTGGCCAGGAGAAGCAATAAATCAGTACCTCTTTGCCATATGTCTTCTTTTGCAGTGCAAAGCGCTCAGGAAATTGCCAGAACTTTGTATTCTTGGTATTCATAGAATCATATAATGGTTTGGGTTGGAAGGGACCTCAAAGATCATCTAGTTCCAACCCCTCTGCCACAGGCAGGGACACCTTCCCCTAGACCAGGCTGCTCAAAGTCTCATCCAGCCTGGCCTTGAATACCTCCAGGGATGGGGCATCCACAACTTCTCTGGGCAACCTGTTCCAGTGCCTCACCACCCTCAGAGCAAAGAATTTCTTTCTTATATCCAATCTAAATCTGCCCTCTTTCAATTTAAAGCCATTTCCCTTTGTCCTATCACTGTATACCCTTGTAAAAAGTCCCTCTCCAGCTTTCCTGTAGGCCTCCTTTAAGTACTGGAAAGCTGCTATAAGATCACTCCAGAGCCTTCTCTTCTCCAGGCTGAACAGCCCCAACTCTCTCAGCCTGTCTTCATAGCAGAGGTGCTCCAGCCCTCGGATCATCTTCATGGCCCTCCTCTGGACCCGCTCCAGCAGCTCCATGTCCTTCTTGTGTTGCAAGCCCCAGAGCTGAATGCAGTATTCCAGGTGGGGTCTCACGAGAGCAGAGTAGAGGGGCAGAATCACCTCCCTTGACCTGCTGGCCACGCTTCTTTTGATGCAGCCCAGGATACGGTTGGCTTTCTGGGCTGCCAGCGCACATTGCCGGCTCATGTTGAGCTTCTCATCCACCAGCACTCCCAAGTCCTTTTCCTCAGGGCTTTTCTCAATCCATTCTCTGCCCAGCCTGTACTTGTGCTTGGGACTGAGCCCATCCATGTGCACTTGGCCTTATTGAACTTCATGAGGTTCGCACAGGCCCATCTTTCCAGCCTGTCAAGGACCCTCTGGATGACATTCCTTCCCTCCAGCGTGTCGACCACATCACATAGCTTGGTGTTGTCATAAAACTTGCTGAGGGTGCAATTCAGTGACAGAGTGTATTTGCTAAGGATGTATTCAGAGACAGAAATATTTGAAGGAGTCACTATACTGGCTTGGATTTACCTTTGCATTTGCATAGCCTCACATACAACAACAACTGTATAGGTAGTTCCTGGTTCAGGGTGAAGATGTGCTATTCATTTCTATGTTCCCCAGGAACAAAATGCTGAAGAAAGTAGTTGAAAACTCCAGTAGGTAGGCTAGAAGAAGATGTATTCCCATAGAAAAAGTCCTAACAAAAAGGGATCATTTTCCAGCAAATGCAGCAGAGTAACTTCTAGCACATAAATGCAAGCTACAGCCGAGAACGTTTGATACCCTCCATAGTTTCCAGCCACAAATCAAAACTTATCCCCTCACCGTGGGTTTTTTTAACATTTTTTGACATTTTTCCTGCAGCTGTCACAAATTGACAAATACCACGCTTTACTAGGAGTATGTATCCTCTCTTAACTGTAGTGTTGAGAATGTATTTCAATACAGCAAGAGCCTGTACTTTTTAGCTTTAATAAATTTGTCACTTTGCAAGAGTCTCCTCAAAGTGATGGATGTTTATTTCGTTATTGGTCACTCCAGAGTGTCATACGGCTTTGTATAAATGTTTGGAAGCAACCTAGAAATTACCTATTGGTTAATATTCCCTGTGCTAATAAACATTTGCTTTTCGTTGTTCAGTGCAGCAGTGGATATACTGCAGCCTGTTTTAACCTCTTAGAACCTCTACAAACAAACTATGAACTCCCAGCTCCTGAATTTATCTAAAAAAACCTCTTAAAAATATTAAAATACATTTATAATCAGTGTATCTCTTGCAGTTTGGTTGACAGATTGGGACCCTTTGCATAATGGACACAGTGGATATTTTGGATTATGCTTCACTTATTTTTACAAGGGTGGCAGGCCTACGACTCCACAAAGGGGCAGAGAAATGCCTTCTTTGAACCTCAGTATTACATGACCAAGCACCACTGGCAGACCTGTTAAATCTTTTGCATTCACTAAGAGACTCAGAAACCTCTCCACCAAGGTGCCTGCAGTTGCAGAACAGAATCATAGCTTCTCTCCTGTTCCAGGTTCCCATCTGCCGGATCCATCTGGACCCTGATCCCTCACGCACTGATGATCTGCATCTGGTACATGAAAACAGAACAGAAGCAAATGCAAAGTATTATGCTGCAGCTAAAGAAGGTGCCAACAAGTGAGCCACCACAATTAATGGATCATATACACTGGCATTAACACACTGGTCCTATCTATCGACCCACCCATCCTACATATGGGGTCGCATACAGAGATAGGGCTGAGTGGTCTCTTGCACAGTGGAAATACTGAAGAAAATTTATATTAAAAGCAGTAGTTTAAACAATACTTCAAGTTGGCATAAACTGGTACTGTTGTCAAAAAATGCAAGCCTGCCCTCTTCTTGCCCATTTTCTTGTTCCTGTCCTTGTGTTATCCCCTCCCTTGAGCAAACACAAACATTTGTGAGGTTGCCTGATGAATCAGGATATGGAATATATGTGGATTAAAAATCTTCTGTTTCTTGTCATGTTAATTTCAATCTAATTAAATTCTGAATACAATTCAGCACATAACTCACAGCATGGCAATGCAAACGCTTATGCTGACCAAGGAAACCAGAAACATATAGGTAGGAGCAGGAAGAAAGATTGCTTCTTTTAGTGACAGTTCTATCTTATTCTAGCTTAAAGTGATCACAGTCTAACTACTACTGTGCTGTTTCAAAGCTCATCAAGATGATTTAAGACAGTGCCCCACAAGCAATAGATGGGCCCTCCTCATCACCTCTGGCCACATTTCCTCACTCTGTTTCTTGTGTAAGAACTACTGAACAGGCAGGTAAGTCTGATCGGTTCAGTGATCCCACTGAAAATTAACTTCCTTGTAAGGCTGATTTTTGGCTGGACCACTGAGCTGCACTGACTCACTGCACAGTTGCACAACTGCACCAACACAAGAAAAGGGGTGTGAGCTCATACAGGTGAAAGAGTTCCCCCTGGGAGGCAGTACAGCCAGAGATCAGCTTGGTCCACGCATGAAACTGCACTTTTACTACCACCTTTTACTGTCGGTTGGAAGTAAAGGCTTAAAAGCCCTAGCTTTTCAGCATTTTCAAACAAGCACAACATACAATTTTTGTACACAAAACCCATCAGAAGCTGGTGCTAATTGTTCCTTCTCACATAGGAAGTTTTTATCAGTCCTTTTCCACACTTTCAGGACTTCACCAGCAACAAATAGGGATCTCTGCAGCGACAAGGCCTATATTCCTTGGGTCAGCCATTGACTGATGCCAGTTACCAGTAACATAAAAATCTGCATGCTGAAACCAAAACGATACAGGCATTGGAATCACTGTATCCAACAAGTATTTTGGAAATCTTTGCAACGCATTGCTGCTGTATGGCACCATCTTTTCCTCAGGGCTCTGTATTGGGGCCAATTCTGTTTAATATCTTTATCACTGATCTGGACGAGGACATTGAGTGCACCCTCAGTAAGTTTTCAGACAACAAGAAGTAGGGTGGGAGTGTTGATCTGCTTGAGGGTAGGAAGGCTCTACAGAAGGATCTGGACAGGCTGGATCGATGGGCTGAGGCCAATTGTATGAGATTCAACAATGCCAAGTGCCTGGTCCTGCACTTGGGTCACAACAACCTCATGTAACACTACAGGCTTGGGGAAGAGCAGCTGGAAAGCCGCCCAGTGGAAAAGGGCCTGGGAGTGTTGGTTGACAGCTGCCTGAATATGGGCCAGCAGTGTGCCCAGGTGGCTAAGAACGTCAACAGCATCCTGGCTTGTATCAGAAATAGTGTGACCAGCAAGACTACAGCAGTGATTTTCCTTCTGTACTCTGCACTGGTGAGGCTGTGCCTCAAATACTGTGTTCAGTTTTGGGCCCCTCACTATGCGATAGACACTGAGGTGGTGGAGCGTGTCCAAAGAAGGGCAACGAAGCTGGTGAAGGGTCTAAAGCACAAGTCTTATGAGGAGTGGCTGAGGGAACTGGGGTTGTTCAGCCTGGAGAAAAGGAGGCTGAGGGGAGACCTTATTGCTCTCTACAACTTCCTGAAAGGAGGTTGCAGAGAGGTGGGAGTTGGTCTCTTCTCCCAGGTAACAAGCAATAGGACAAGAGAAAATGACCTCAAGTTGCACCAGGGGAGGTTTAGATTAGATATTAGGAAAAGTTTTTTCACAGAAAGGGTTGTCAGGCATTGGAACAGGCTGCCCAAGGATGTGGTTGAGTCACCATCCCTGAAGGTATTTAAAAGATGTGTAGATGTGGCACTTAGGGACATGGTTTAGTGGTGGACTTGGCAATGTTAGTTTAACAGTTGGACTCAACAATCTTAAGGGTCTTTTCCAACCTAAACGATTCTATGATTTTCTTTAGTTAGGAACCCCTGTAGGACAAATATTCTAAATCTTCACCCTTTCTTTCTTGTGACTTTTCTTATTTTCCTTTCAATAGAGATAAACCCCTAGCTTTTAATGTAATCGACAAAGAGCTAAACATGTTTCCTATGGTCTGTAGTTTCTATAACAAAATCTGCCCTCCAAATGCTTCCTCAAAGTCCATAAAATTCTTTATAATTGACCAAACATTATTTTAATACATGGCTTCCCTAGTATATAAAGCTGTCATAACAACTGGCTCTATTCAAAGCACTGAGACCCAGTACACAAGCTGATAACCATTCATATCTTGGCCCTAAAGGACGGCCCTGGACGGTCTTTTTATCTCCAATGCTTATATCATAGTTCCCCTGTGATTTCCATCCTTATTCACTCAGCTCTTGGAAGGAAACTGGATGTCAACCTGCTGGACAGATGATTTACAGTAAGATCTTCCTGTGCAATTTCGGCAGTCCTTCACTAACATACAAGCTCTACACTGTTGCAGGATTTAGGCAGGGGTTGCCTTGTGACTAGCATGTAGACGCAGAGTACCAGCTGTGCCAAGCTATAAATTGAGTGAACTGACCAGCAGTTCTTTGAACCTGAGAACAGAAATTGAAGATTCTAACCACATTAAAAAAAAAAAAAAGAAAAAAAAAGTAAAAAGAAGTTTAATCTATTCATATTAGAAGAGGAATGAAAGACATGGAACTGAGTGTCTTTTTGACAGGTCTTTTCCTCCAACAGCTTGATGTTTCAGCAGCAACTCTATATGCTCAACTAAAACATATTTTCATGTAAAATCATCTTGCATATGGCATATGCAAATATACATTAATACGAACAAAACAGGTAACTGCAGTCCTCAGTGCTCTTCACATACAGATATCCGTTGTCTTCATGATATTGCAATTCTAAGTCTATTTCTGCCAAATGGACCGTGAAAATCAATAGCAAACTCCATTTGCTAAATAACACTTGCAAGCTCTGACTTGGCTAAGGAAATCTGGACTCAGGTGGTTTGTGCAAAACTACCAGCAAGAACTCCATGGAAATTGTTACTCTTGCCATGTGGTCACTAGTGGGCAGCTTTGAAAGACCGAAGTAATTTTGACATCCGAATTTCTGAACTTGCACCTGTGTATAAAAAAAAATTGAGATTTAACCAACAGGCAAAAGGTTTTTCCCTAAATAACAAGAAATAATTCAATTATGCTTAATAATTGTGCTGCTGAAGACGCAGTCTTTTGAATAAACCAACCGAATCTGAATATGGTCATTAAAAATAACCTTATGTATTATTTTTCAGGAATCAATGTGCTCGGTGATGTGACTTCTAACTCTCACAAAGCAGTTATAAGGCTAAAATCAGGTCTACCCTCTTCATATTGTCAGTACTGTTTATCAGTTGGGTAATAAAATAGCCTGCGGATTCTAACTGACAGTGACTAGAAAAAGCCCCTGGTGCAGATCAAGTCATTTCACCAAAACACATGTTTTGCTCTAACAGTCAGGCCTGGCATTCACCGATAGCTTTAGCGGAATTCCCCAGGCCAGGGTATTCCTTAAAAACGCCAATATAAATACCTGTAAAGCAATAAGTCATTTTGGCACAAATTATTTTTCATTTGGGAAACTGGTCAAAGCAGCACTGGGCAGCATTAGTTGCCTGTTCATTCAGGGGCCTGGGATCACTGTACCCTTACAAATGCAGCTACAAGCATCGCGGACAAAGAGGCAGAGGTGCTCAAATAAACTATTCAGTAAAGAACGCAAAGCTGCTTGCAAGTCCTTAGCATGGTGGCATGATACCCTGGGCAAGCTCTCTCAAATTCTCCATGAGGAAGGCATCAGGATTGACTTTGGAAGGCTGTTGTCCTGACTGATGCAGCAAGAAGAGAGGAATAGAGAACAGACAGGAACAGTTAGCTGGGGATAACCTCCTTCCCGTCTGCTGGCTCTCCATCCTCCAAGGTCAGAGATGGCCTCTGGTTTCCACAACCATCTCTGCTTTCTGCGCACTGCTGCTGTAACCTTGTCCTGCTCTCCCTGAAAAGTTTATCTAGAAATTCAAACCTTTCATTTCCAGATTAATTTTTAGTTAATATTTTTTGTTTAAGGTAAAAATTTTCTAAAACAGACCTGGCTTCAGTGAGTGCCATTCTACTTTTAAATACAACACCTCGTAGTGCAAAAACTTGCCCTATTATCTTTTAGCTGCTTACCAGTTAGCCAGTCGACCAGAGCTTTTCTCGGCCCTGAACCAAGCATGAGGAAACGAGCCCTTGGCACTGCAAGAGGGAAAAAGGCCAAAGCATGCAAGCAAAAAAGCCCGAACAATTTAAAAAAAAAAATTATAACAATTTAATAAACAACAAAACTCAGAAGTCATTGTTTAGTTATAAGTGAAGGTGCATTATTTATTTTTTTTATTGCTTCTGAACTCCTAATGCATGTACGATAGGGAAGAAATGCAGGATGACTGTACTTTAAAGGCACAGGATGAAGGCGACAGGGAAAGGGCACCATGAAAACACTCGGGTGAAGTGTTCATCCAATGCCCCGAGAGCGGTGGACACCAAGGACGAGGGCGGAAGGCTACAGAATCCCGCCGGACGCTCCTCCCGGGCAGCACTGCTCCCCACCCGGGAGAGGCTGAGAGGGGGCTGAGGGAGCGGCCCCGGGGCGGGCACCGCGCTGCCCCGTCTCCCCGGGAAGGGGCGCGGAGAGCCCGGTCGCGTCCCGCACCCTAACCCGCTTCTTCCTCCCTCGGCGCCGGAGAGCTGCTCTCCGTTCGCTCGTCCCGTTGAGACCGAGCCCCAGGAGCTTCCCGTCAGGGGAGGCAGGGAAGGGACAGCAGCTCCTCTCCGAGGGAGCCTCTCGCTTTACTCCCGGCGGAGCCCCCTCACAGGGGCAGGTGGCGCTTGCCGTGGGAGCCTTCCTCCCCCTCCTACCTCTGGTGGCCCGGAAGGGAAGCCCTGCCCCTCCTCCTCCTCCTCAGCCAGCTCCCAGGTGGCAGCAGCCATCTCCGTACCTCCCTCTCCGCTGCCTCCCGCGGGTCTACTCCACCTGTAGCGCGCCCGCGGGGCGGGCAAAAGGCAAGCGTCCCCCCCGCCCGCCCGCCCGCTTCCCTCCGCCCGCCCGGCCGGGGCACGGCCGCCGCTTCCTCCCGCTCCACAGCCGTGCGGCCGCGGCCCTGACGTCGTTTCCTTCCAACATGGCGAGGGCAGGTTGTTGCTGCAGCCGCTGCCATCGCCGCCGCTGCTGCTGCCGTTGCTAATGGAGGCGGGTGCGGGCCGGGGGCGGCTCGGGGACTGAGCGCGTCGCGGGCGCCGTCCGCGCACACACGCAGCGGGGGCGGGGTGGAAGGAGAAGGAAGGAGAAGGCTTCGTCCTCCCTCAGCCGCGGGGGCTGGCCGTCGCCGCTGCCCGGGCCCACCCCAGCCTCCCCTTGGGGGGAGCCGCCGAGCGGGCGTCGGGACGCCGCGGCCCTCCTTCTGAGGGAGCCCTTCCCCCGCGCCTACCTCGGCCCGGCCCCGCGGCCTCGTCGCCTACCCCGGTCCCTCGCCGCCCTCCGCCAGCGGGAGCAGCCGGTGCCCCGCTCTCCCTCCCTTTCCCCTCCCCACCCGTCCTTCTCCTTTCCTGGCTCTATCGCGCCCATGTATGAAGGGAAGAAGACGAAAAACATGTTCCTGACCCGGGCCCTGGAGAAGATCCTGGCCGACAAGGAGGTGAAGAAGGCGCATCACTCCCAGCTGCGCAAAGCCTGCGAGGTGGCCCTAGGTGAGGCACGGCTCAGGGCGGGAGGGGGCGGCCGGGGGTCGGGTGCGCTCCGAGGCCCCCTGTCCCCCATTGCTGGTGTGCGTTTGTGTTGCGGGCGGGGAGGGAGGGAGGGAGGGAGGGAGGGAGGGAAGGAGAAGAGGCGCTTCGGAGCCTCTGGGGAAATGGGGCGGAGGGGGTTGCCCGGAGGGGAAGGGCTGGGGGAGGTGGGGCTGCGGCTGAGCCGCGGCACAGGTTTTGGGATCGAGTGGAGGATCTGGTGAGTTGTGCGAGATTCGGGGTGGGTGCGCGGAGAGGCCCGTTGTCTGACGGCGAAGCCCAGTGGCAGCGCGTTTGTGCCCCCGGGCTGCGGGGACAGCCTCGCCCGGTGCCCAGAGCGGCCCCCGCCGCGCTGCCCCTCGCTGACAGCGGCGGGGAGGGCGCTGCGGCGCCCGGCGGGCTCTCCGCCTCCTCCGCCCGGCTCGCAGGATGAATAGGCAGAGAGACGGAGGCGCCGAGCTGCGCTGAACTGACCTGGAAGCAGACGGCCGGTGGGCAGGGAGCAGGTGACAGGCGGCGGTGAGGGAGGAGGGACAGGGAGGGAGCGGGGGTGGCGGAAAGCGGGAGACAATGGCACCAGGCCACGGCTGGAGCTGGTGGCCCTGCGGAGCCGGGACGCAGGCCTCTAGGGAGGAGGGCTGGAGAGGGAAAGGCCGGTCCGGGAGCTGTGCGAGGGAGAGCCTGAGCCGGATCGTTGCTGGCGGAGAAACGGCTGATGGGGAAGGGGCTTCCTTCATGCATGGCAGAGTTGGTGTAGCCATGGAAGATGAGGAATGTTTGCCCGCCTCGGGCTGAGGAGGGGTGTTGGGTTTGTGGTGCAGCTGTGTCAACACCACCTCGGCGAGAAGCGTGACGGAAGTACCGGGACTGGGTAGCACAAAGCAGACGTACACAGTCAGTGACAGGCAGCGTGAAAGGAGAACTTGGGCCTTAAAATTCTGGGATGATGAGTACAGGCAGGGTTTGAACCTGTATGGCCAAATATTGATGTATTTACTGAAGGATTTCTGGAGAAAGGCCTGCTTTATTTAAGCGATACATAAACAGATTATGTCCCTCCCATTCTTGTGTAATTGTTTCTGGTTTTGGAGATAATTATCTTGATTTCGTACAGTAATAATGTATCTGTTTAAATGGGTTTGTTTGAAGAGATAATATTAAACCGAAACTTGCTTGTTTTTTAAAAACGAATATAAGTAATTTCAAGCCGTTCTTTTGTCATTCTATTAATTCGTCTTTTCTAATACTTTCCATTTTAAAAAAATTAAACAGTCCTTTTCTTGTTTTCTTTGTCTGTGAAAGACTGACACATGGAGGGGGAGAAATGGCAGTTGTGCAACTGTTTATGTCTTAGTAATTCAAATAGGTCGGAAAGAGTTTTTTCTTCCATTTCTCACTAGATTATTAATAATAACCTTATGATTTAGACAAATGGGATTAAACTGATAACCCTTTGGCCTTTTTGTTGACTTTAGACTGCATATTCAAGTCAGAAATAAAACAGAAAAGTTTTCTTATTATTAAACTGAATTTGTATCCGGACTGTATGTCATCCACAGAATTAGACGCTGGTATTAATCTTGTGTTTCTGCTATGCTTTATTTCAGTAGCTCGGTCTGTCTTAAGTATCATCCAGATCCCTCCAAGCATGGCTCCATTGTGTTACAGAGATTATAAAGCAAGCCCTCTGGACTGTACAGCCTGCATCTTTTATCTTGTAAACCGATTTGTGCAAGGAGACCCCCCAAACATACATTCCAGTTATTTCTATGCCACAGCTTCATTGAAACCTTCTCCTGTGGTTCTGATTGTGTGATTGGAGCTTAAATAGGGAAACGATATGGTGTGTGGGTATAAAAGCCAGTGAAGCAGGAAAAAGAAATACGAGATTGTGTGTATTAGCTAATGCATATAGAAGGGCTACATGAACTTGAAAGACATCAGACATTACAGTAATTACTATAGAGTCTTACTGAAAACAGTTTTTTTAGATTGTGGCACAATTAAATATAGTTGGTGATTGTAAATATAGTGTGGTCCATTATCTGGTTTTGTGTGTGTTAGACTCCTAATTCAAAAGTGGCAATATGTAACTCTTGGATATAGTAGTGCTCATGTCTTAACTATAAAAAGCTTTTCAGAGAAAACTAAATATTCTACATGGTTCAGATATGGGGCAACTGGGTGTTAAAGCTGAGCTGTGATTTTCATAGTAGAATTGGAAGTAGGATGCGTGTTGTGCTGTCTCCATCTATCTCTTCGTCTGTTGGAGAGTACTCTTCAGCTGAATGCTTCTTTGCCAACATAAGAAAGGAGTACATACTTCTTATTCCTGAGAAATTACTCTATTTTAGAGAGCAACAACATTAGTGATAAAACATCAGTAAAAGAGTAATTTAGAGTTAGGTTCAATTTGAAGTTAACTCTGACAAAGTCTAACTTTAAAGTTTTACTGGATTTTTAAAAATGCCTGTTAAATAAAAGGTAGCTTTTAAAAATCATGGCAGTAATTACATGTCTTCAAATCAACATCATAATTTTTTTCAGTCTGAATATTTAATTGATTAGTCTTGACTGAAATTATCTGATGTAATGCAAAACTGCCATTAAGATTTTTCCAACTGCACGACTGTAGTAAAATGTTACTTACTATTAGTAAATCAAATAGCCTAACTAGTAGTTGTTACTAATCCAGACTCTGTTTTGTTTCATTTTTGAAAGGTTTCATTTTTGATTTATTTTTTTCCTAAATCCAGTATTTACAGTGTTTATAAAGATGAGCTGCTATTTAAGTAGTTCAGAAATAAGCAAGCAATGACTAGAAATATGGTATTCCTACACAACAGGCAAATTAAAACTCTGCTTTTTAGACTGAGGTTGACAAGCGGTATTCTAAGAATCTTTAAGAATTTCACTTCATAATTTTTAATCACTGTCTGTTTTCTTGTAAACCTGTACTGTTGCATTCCATTAAGATTATACTTCATCTAATTTTGATTTGTGAATTCTGAGGGAGAAAACAACATTCCTTTTATATGTTACTGTGACAGTCTGACCTCTGAACAGGTGTTAAGATGAGGTCCTTCTAGTATGACTTTTTCTGGGCTATTCAAAGACAAGAAAGCAAAATATGAATTAAATATTGTGACTTGAATTATAGGTGTTTTTAACAGTGACAAAATTAAGCCTAATACTCACATGCTGTATCTATGATTCACTAGGTTGTGCATGAATTAAAACAGAGTAGTTGACTCCAAGTTTAATTTTATTTTTTCATATAACATTGACCTTTCTGAAAGACATTGTCTCTATGCAAAAAATGTAACATTTCTTTCTGCAGTCGCCTAATGAAATACCGCTAATTTAGAACTTCATGTTGCTTACTTGCATAGCAGCTGCTCTTAATTAATGTAAGGAATGAGTTTATCTTTAAAATTGTCCCGTTGCAGAGAGCGTCAGGCAGCAAGCTGACAGCAGATTTAAATTTAGAGGTTCCTTTCCCAGTCACTTCCCCGCAGTGTTGTTTCTGTATCAGTTTTCAGGTGTATTACAGTCTAGGAAACTTTACAGTAAACATACTGCATTCTTTCATAGTACATAAGAGGTCTGGGGGGAAAAAAAAATCCTCAACTGAATGTAAAATTTTTAATAGACTGAAGAAAAACTGTTAGCATTTTGTGTTAAAATGCAGTGTGTGGATTGTTCGCCTGGAAAGATGGGTTATAGAAGGACCATGTTGAGCAAACCAGAATTCCATGCTTGTATAAAGGCTGCTACAGGAGTCAAGCAACTCTTCTATAAAGCTCCAGACCGCAAATGATGTAAAATCATAAGGATATGTACCTAGTATGTACTTCGAGGAAAAGGGTGCATGTGCTGCTTTGCGTTCTGGAAGTACCGACTGAAGAGCTCTGAAACTCAGTTTTAAAAGGTTCTTCAGTGCTCCTTGAATTTTTCAGTCTGTCATGCAAAGATCCTGCTGGATGATGTAGGTCTCATGCAATGTGAAAGTAACAGCTCCATTCAGTTTGTGCTGCCATTACATGCACGCATAGGATGATGAAGCAGCATAATATAATAAAGCATTGAATATTTTTTGTTGAAAATGGGTAACATTTGGAGTAGAACTCACCTCAGAGGTGGGAAGATTCATCTGTATCTTTACCTACACAGATTTGTAAACGGCCTGGGAAAGTCTCACCTGCGTACGTTTTTTGGTCTCTCTTTTTACCCTTTGTAGTTGCATTTTCTCATATCCTTTGCATATATAGATAATCATGTTCTGTTGTCGGAGTAAGCTAGGTTAACAGTCAATACAGAAATGCACGTACATGTTGCAAACGCTGGGTGCATTGAAAAAAACCTTCCTAAACTAGCATGAACAGTTAAAAAGACGTTTTGAAGACCATTATTGTGTTACTCCTTTGGAATTAATTTTAGTGGAGAAGTGTTGGACGCGTTAAGTTTCTGTTTGTATTTTGGATAATGCTGTTCTCAGTAGATTACCCTCTATCATTCATTGAAATTAGTTGACCATTTTTAGAAGAATTTTTAGAGCCTTTTCTATGCTGAATACAAAGAGATTCATATTGTACCATTGTCTGTTGTCTGCATGTGCTATAGGCATTTATCTTCATGATATACAAGTCACCATTGTCCATAGAGAATTTATTTTCTGATTTTTATTGTTCTTCTGAAACACTTTGAAATAAGCAAGCAGAATAAATGGAAATTTTTTTGCTAATACAAACCAAGATGTTTTAAGAAAAAAAAAAATCCCTAAAAGTTGCAGCTTCCCTTCCTTCGTTTTACTTGCTTTGCTAAACTTGGACTTTACCTAGCAGGGTTTCAGTGTGGTTAAGATCTCACCTACTTTTGCAAAGATTTAAATCTTGGCTTATTAACAGTGAGATTTGGTCAGCCCCATAAGCAGCTTTCCAGGTTGCCTTCTGTGCTTGAGATGTAGAATGTTGTTTATGTCGAATTTACGGGGCAAATTTAAGAGAAGTTGTGTAGTGGGAATTTTTATTGTTTAAAATGTAATCAGTTCTTGGCTGTGTAAAACAGCAATGCTGATGAGCTTTAATCTCCCTTGAGAAAGGGGATGGTTGGCAGGGTGATCATAAAAAACACTTTTGTAGAAAACAAGGTAGACTGTATTTGGCTTGGAAAAATGTTAATGGAGAATAAGAAAAAAAAAAAGGTGTTTTTTTCCGGTGGAACTTTGACTTTATCCTGAAATACATCCTCAGCTAAAGTCTTTTGATTCTAACATTGATTTTCCATATCTTTTAAAATCTAGTCTTGAAAGATTTCAACACATCTTTGTGACACAAGGCAGCTTTTAAATATGCCTGCTGCATATTTTAGAGCACTAATTAGAATGTTGAAGCTTAGAATGAGAAGTTGTTGCCTTGTGACCAGAGGGCACCTATTTCTTATAATGAAGTATCTTTACTGGTTTGTGAGTTTTTGTTCTAGTTGATTTTTTTCTGTACCCTCTTCCAGTATATTATTCCTGTAATTGTCATGTTCATGTTTTTCTCCCTTCTCTTGTTTCTTTTCTCCAGTAAACCACTGTTTCATTATTTTTTCAGGACAACAGTGTCCATTCTTGTGCATCTTCTTCATATACAATTGAAAAAAAACGTAGCTTGGTCATTGATGTCAGATGTACATTCCAGACCTTTTCTGGAGTCTGATTTCAGAGTATAATTTGTATTAAGCTAGTATTTTGGTAATACATTGTTAAATATACTAACTTGTTTAGTTGTCAGGATTGTCACCTGGGTGTTTAAAGGGAGGGAAGCATCAGCCAGTTGTGGTCTAGTCAGTCTCTTTCCCGGCTTTTGGCGAAACGCCTGGCTGAAATCAAGGACTCAAAAAGAGCTAGATGTGTAAGCATTGTCTTCTTTAGGGATACCTGTCTGTCAGTTTTGGGTTTTTCATTTATATGGATATTTTTATCAAGTTGCTGATTAGTTAGTACTTTAAAGTAAACAAATGCTGCCAGGAGCCTAGGAAGCAAGACCAGTAAACTTGTGCTTGACTCTTACTCAATTCTGCAACAGCCGGTGGTAAATTGGTGACTCTGACTTGAATAGACACGGGGAAGGGAGTTTCATGTTTTCTGCATCAAGCCAGAGAGATTTCCTGTGTGATGTGTAAATTGGTGGTTTGCCGGAAGAAAATATTTTTGTCTGGGAAAGACAGCTACTGTCAGTGGAGCATCAGAGGCTGAAGTGACTTGGGAAACGCAGCTCCATAGATTTCAAGGAAGGAGAGAGGTATCAAGGAAATAGACAGAATTGATAAGCAGCTTGGTGGTTTCTGTCTGTTAGAGGAGGCAGAATTCTACTGTTTGTGTCTGAAAGCTAAAAATGTGTGATCTAGCTGTGCTAGTCAGATGGATACAGACCAAGAAGTACGCTCAGCATAGTTGGCAGTTATTGCCATGTCCTTTCCATGAGTACACGGTAGAAGAAACTATAGGTTACTGTTAGGCAAACCAAACCTTTAAGAAAAATCGCATGCATGCAAAACGTCTCCAGACAACCAGGGAAAACAGAAAATACTTCTGTAGGATTTTACAGAATGAGAATATCCTACAAGGACAATGGAACAAATGGTATAGCTGGTGTGTTTTGTTTCTCTGAAAAACACCTAGTGTCCAAACTTAAAATTAAGAAAAAAACAAAACAAAACAAAACCACCCTGAGCACATGTATTTTATAGGTATCTTAACGGAATGCAGGGGAGTGTTAAATAAAAATACTTGTTTTGAGGGATAAAGTAGATGATCCTTGCCTGTTATATGATACTTTTTATTTGAATATAAATGTAAAAGAGCTGCTAAAAATAGGCTTGTCAAGTCCCAAGAGTTTGAAATACCTGGCAGAACTCCCTTATTGATTTCTAATCAATTTTAGGACACTGAGAAAATTTGAAAGGACTGGAAGACATCTGCTTCTGTGGCCAGGTGATTACCTAGGTCATTCTATTCATCCTTGTAATTACTAATGTGTTGGCCTAATGGTGATCCCTAAAAAGGTAGTGGAGTAGCTGATATATGATGTGAGTGAGAACAGAAATGCCAGTCAGCAAGGACTTGAGAAAGATTGATGTTTTTGTGTTTTTTTTCAAAATCTACCAGTTTAAGTTTTTAGGATAGGTTATAAGGCATTTTCCTCACATTTTAGTCTTCTGTTCTTCAGTTCTTAATTTTACACGATTAAATGTGAAAACTGCCAAACTGATAGGAAAAGCCTTAATAATTGCATTTAAATTGGTAAATACTGACAAAATTTGGTTTTTATTTTCCTGTTTTTCATTTTGCTTCTTTCTATTGTATCCTTGGTTTTAGCTTTTAGATACTCTTTTTGGTGTTGGGGATTTTGCTTGGGTTTCTTCGGGACTTTATGGATTTGATTTTGTTTGTTGTTTAATTTGAAGTTTTACATTTTAGTTTTCAGTGTGAATGTATTAGTAGATGATGAGGTTTTATTTGGGAAGCAGGAACTCTTAAAAGAGCTTGAAGTCTTGAGGAATCTGAGCTCTTAGTATGATGCTGTAGCTTTGAAGCTCGGGTAGGGAATGTGGAGGTTATATTAACTCTAACTAACTCTGTACCTGATAGAACTTTCAGAGTAATGTTACTCCTGGTTTCAGCAGTGCGTATATTTTATTATCAGAGACGTGCTTGAAGAGCCATACGAATTAGAGATTGAAAAAATAGAACAAGGATCACGATTAAGCCTATTGCTTCTGTTTAGACACGGGTAGGAAAACAGTGGGCCAGTTTTATTCTCTGATGTTGCAAATCTTTGTATCACTCATTCTTTTCCAAAAAAATGTGTTTTAATTCAAACAAAAATTGTTTCAGAGATGTCTACAGCTGGCTGTGCTTTTCATGAGTTTGTAAAAGACAGTCACTGTGGATGCTTCCTCTTAAACTGCAAAAAAGGATGATTCTATTTTGGAAATTCCTTTCTCTTTAATAAAAAAGTCACAATTTTATGAGAATTGTAAATGAAACTATGCTTATAATTTTAAACATTGTACTGAGAAGCTTGTGTAATTAGTGTGTTGTGGAAGTGCTGTTTGCATGTGTCTGTGTGTGTGTCAAACCCAAAAATGACAAATAGAGCTTTCATTTTGAGAGGGAATTTCACTTCTTCCACTTTGGTCACCTGCCCACTGATTTTTTTTTTGCCTCTTCAGAAATGACAAATTGCCAAAACTTCCTGAACTGAGTGGTCATTGCTGCATTCTGATGGTGTTTATTCTCTGAAATGGCTACTTGTAACTATTCTCTAAGCTGTGATCATGCTAGGGAAGGATCCCAAAGCAGTAATGTATTTGGTTTGATTAGGTTCCCAAAATATCTTTCTGCTCAGTTGTTTTAATCTTTTTTTTCCTCCTATGATTTTTTTTTTTTTTGAGCTTGAGCAAAGAAAAATTTTTCAGTAGCATCTCAGGTAGATTTTAAAATAAAAAGACAAACCCAGTCCTGAAAAGCAGATTTACATTTGACGAAAGTGACCCTTGTCTAATTTGATAAACTCAAATGGCTGCCTGTTTCACCAGCTCAGATTCTGTTTTTTGCAGGTATGCTGTTCTTGTTCTGTTCTGGCATTATTTGATTTTTCTGCTAAACAGGTTTCATTCTAATTGTATTATCTAACTAGCTCTTTTGTCATGCTTGAATGTTTTTTTTCTTTTATTTCAGCTTTTTGTTGTAGAATTGATACACACTCTAGCAGCTTAACTAAATTTTACCAAATCCGAGGGAGTCTTTTATTAAGACATCGTAGGGGATGATTGCTGTGGGTTTTGTTTGTTTTGTTGTTGGTTTTTTTAATTGTTGATTTCAGTTCAGAATGTTTTACTTCTGTTTTTTCCTCCCAACATTTCTGGTACTCTGTGTATCATGTATGCTAATTTGGTACAACATTACATGGTTATTGATGTTATGCTGTTTAATACTTGTTTTTGTTCAAATGGGTAATGTTTGCTGTTCAGTGCTCTTCAATCTTTTTTCATTTCCTGTATTTCTTGTGTCAGAAAAAAAAAAGATATTTTTAAGATAATTGAAAATAGCCACTCTTGACACGAATGGGTTTAATCAAGCCCTCATTTGTGTCTGCTCTTAAGCACAGAGAGAAATAGCTCTAAAAAAGGTGATCCATTAACAGTACAAATTCTACACTCACTGTCTTTAGCACTTGCTGTTCTTAACAGGTTTTGTAATGTTATTCCTTCTTTTCATTTAGAAATGAAAGTATAGTTAGGCTTGTAAATATTTCGTGTCAAGAGATTTTAGTCAATGCTGGATAAGGGTGTTTTACAGCTTTGTGTTTTAATTTAAATTAAACTCTTGAGCGTCAATTTGCATTGCAGTTAGTTGTCAGGAACGTTTTAATGACCAATGTGCTTCAGCGTTGCAATGCACAGTTTTGCAGTTTGAGAGAAACTGGGAAGAATATACTTTTAGACTTCCAAGTTGAGATAAAAATGTTGGGGTTTACTAAAGATATTAAATTATATTTTATACTGCAGGGCTCAGCTGTCCAGTCGAATAGTACGAGGTACACTTTGTTTCACATATGTACGTAAATTAACTAGAGGTAGCGTGGCACTGGTTTGATTGCTTTGGTAGATTCCTATCATATTTTAATTTTAAAACTGTGCTACAAATTAACACAGATGTACTTGCACAGAACAGAGTAATTTTAGTGCAGGTAATAAGCATAAACGAATGGGGATGCCCTTTCAAATGAAGTTTTTTTTTTTTTTTGCAAAGGTGCGATTCCGTTGTGTGTAAAACTGCCACACCTGTGCACACCTGGCAAGCAATTGGCAGGTTATAGCAGTGTGTATAAAGGTCTGAGTGGTCCTCTTGCATGGACTGAGAGTGCAGCAGCTGGCATAAAAATCACAGGTTTTTTTCTGTAACTCAGGAAAGCTGGAAAATGCAGTCTTAACTCGGCTACCTTCATTTGGCTAATGGACTGTGACGTCTGCAAGAATGCTGTGCTGGATCTTGTGCAGTGTATGGGGAAGTGGACGGGGATAAAATAACCTCTCTTTTCATTATCCTGAAATGGAAACGGAATTTTGTAACTGCTGTAAGTAAAATCGCTAGAATAGGACAGCTGTATTTGCGTGAAAGTTTGAAAGCTGGATAAAGACTGCCTAAGTGCCTGAGAAGTATAATTAAAATTTTCTTCACCTGCAGTGAAATGAGACACTTAGACGTTATCCACTTGTGATTTAAGACATGACACGTTATTTTGTGTGATTGTGTGTGCATAATTATGCATATAAATAGATCTCAAATGCTTAGAAATTTCGCTGTAAAGAGAAATAGTTTTCTTTGGAATTGTCTCTGTGGGGAAAATAGACTGTGATGACTAGGGATGTTTGGAGGAGCCTTAGGTTTGTGTCTTAGAGAAAAGAGGATAAGTTTGACCTCCATCTCTGAGTCTTACATGGTATTCTTAATGTCAAGACAAAATTCTGTGTTCGAATTATTAACACCATCTGTTACATTGAAGGTAAAGCAGCACCTGGGCCTTTCTTTCCTTGATCGCCTCCTTTTCACTTGAAAGCAGAAGCTGCTGTCTTTCTGCTTGGTTGCTCTCCGGGCCTTTCAATGCTGAACTTGGGGCAGGTGATGTGGCACTGAGACGTTTCTTACCTCTACCCTTTAGGTGATTGTTTCTTCTATGCTTCTGTGTAGGAGCTCACTTTAATAACTGCCCCACCTCCCCCTCCAATCTAAAAATCCTTCTTCCCCCAAACCTGCTGTCTGAAACTGGACCTGAGTTAGGGGTGGATCAGGCTGAAATACCCTCACAAGTAAAGGAAGGGGTTTAAATTTCTTTTTTAGAAGTAAAGTGTAATTTTGAGAACCTTTTAAAACAATGTTTGAGATTCTTCTACTGTTTATTGCCGATATCTATAAAACTTAAAGGATATGTGTAACTTCAGAGATTTATTTACATATGCAGCTTGTGCTTGTGGCAGTACATGCACTAATGATTCATAGCTCTGACTTACGTAAAAGATTCCTACTTCAGTAGAGGTAGAAATGGCCAAAATAGTTTTATGTACCAATGACTTCAATAAAATTATTATTATTAATAATAATAATAATAATAAAGCCTTGAATAGTACAGATTAGATGTTTTGGATGTAATCTAATAGATGCTTCATGAGCACTAGCTGGTGGTGAAAGATGTTTACATTTGATCACAAGTAGATTGCCTTGAAATAGTCACCGAGTTATGCGCTGGCTTCTGAAATATGAGGAAGCTTCCGTTATTTTGATAGCAAATAGTTAGAATGATCAAGTATCGTTTTATAACAGAGAAAGTGATTTTGAAAGTTTTTTTGACTGACTGTTGTAGTTTATAAAAGCGTTTATTTAATCACGTGTCCTAAAATGCTCTTAAAGAGCGAGTAGGAGGGGTACAATCTCAGTGCAGTAGAAAGTGTAAGTAATTACTGTTAAATAAAAATTGTGTGTATACATCTAAGTATTCACATATAAAACCCATTTGTGTAGTCAATGCAAGTACGCTTTTTCATACTAGTTTATTATGAACTCATGGTTCTGGTAAATAGTGAACTGAATACTTTGTCTTGTTCTTCTCAGCTTTCTTAAGCAATGGTAAAAGAAGCACTTCCTTGTAACACAGTGTGACACGGGTGGAGTTAGCAATATTGTGTAGTGGTGACCTTTTTAAGTAGTCTTCCACTTGTCTTCTGATCGGCTTCTGAGAGAAGAAAGAGTAGTGTCATATGAGTAGTTGTCTTAATTTAAGCAGTCTGAACTTTCGAAAATACTTCTTTTGGATGTAAATGAGAGATAGGAGATGGAAAATAAAGGTTTTATTGTATTAATAATCTAATGCATATATGTTGCACTGAAGGTGGCCACAGTGGAGCTTTCAGGGTACTGCAATACTCATTCTTACTTCTTGTGTTCATTCAGACATCTTAGTCTGAGCTGCTTCCTATATCAGAATCTAACAAAGAAATCAGAACTTCAGTCACAGTGCAATAACTTTGAAAGCTTCATTTGGAAGATCTCACATTAGGACTCCTGATTTAAAGTTTGAGTTTTCTATTACAAATACATGTTTTTGTTGGAGTGAAAATTACAAAGTTGATATGGTTGTAACCTTTTTGAGAGGCGTACCATAGACATAAAAATAAACTTAAGTCCATACTTTTTTGTTTTCCAGTATCTTTTTTCCTCTGTCAGATGTAACTTGATGAATTTTATAGACAATAGTTAAAATTGTAGTCTCCTAGCTCTCTTGTAAAAAATAGTGATTTTCTTCTGATTCAGAGCTACGGTAAGAGGGAAGTGACATAATGCTTTTTTAATTAGAAGGTTACGAGTAGTGTAATTCATGTATAGACTTACATGTGACCTTTAAATTTTTAGCGCTTGAAATGGGTAAGTCTTGCAGTGTCATGTGTTTTGCTTCTTGTTTTTTCATCCTTACTTGCAAATCGCTTTTGAGGTTCCTGTAGTGAGCAGGCTGCTTAATGGGAATATGCTGGGATTTTTTGGGGGGCCATTTCTCAAGGTGTCATGATCTTACAAGGATCTTGTATTTAAGTCTGAAATAAAGCTTAGTAATTTCCAGCTTCTAAAATACATTTTAAACTACCCATTTCCAAAATGACAAAAAAATAATTGCAGTCAGATATCTACAACAAGGATGGAGGTTAAAAGTAAAATTTAGATTTTCCCATATTACAAAGGAATCTTTTAATTTTATTCTAGCTGTTCTTAGGACTTCACACTCCCCAAGAGCTTATTGTCCTCAGTCTTTGACAATTCGTAGTAGTCATTGCTTAACACAAAGATATATGAAACCTTCTCATAGACATTGAAAATTTTATAGCAAATGATTGCCTCTGTCATCAGGATGATAATCAAAAAGCATGAGGGTTTCCTTTTTGCAGGATGTGCGAAGGATTGCTACATACATAGTTCAGTTAGTTTTAATTCTGGATTTTATTAAAAAAAAAAAATATTCTAGCAGTCAAAATAAACACCAACTTTGAGATAAATATGCTCATACTCCTGGCTTAGAATAATCATTGTTATATAAATCATCATTATATAGCAGGATTTTTTTTATTCCATGAGTCTATTCTGTATTTGCATCGCACCTGTTTAATATTTTGTATGCTTGTGTTCATGGGGAGACAGCAGAGGTGTCTCTATTTGTCTTACCTTGAGTAAAGTGTTAAACTCGAGTGGCTTCAATGTATAGTAGTTTGTAGTAGCTGGTTATACTTTAAAAAGTATAGCATCATCATTGCTATGAGTGTATGCTTATTCCTGAAAAAAAACACTGAAGAAAAAATAAGAATCTTTGAAGGATTGCGTTACATGACAAAGTATTACTAAGAGGTGGGCTGTGTGAAAAGTGGACGTGTAGCTTTTGTTCTTACTATCCAAACTATCCAGAAACAAGACTGAGAAACATAATGATGGTCTTGTTCTGCAGCAGCAGCCTGTCCTTGCCAGAATAGAAACAAAGCATTACTAAAACATTTATTTCAGTCTTCAGTTGTCACCAGCCAAGCAAATGAGCAAGTAGAACGTAGTAGAAATTAACAGAGAAGTCTCGAGAAATATTTTCATCAATAGATATCTATGTCAAAAACAAATGTATGCTTGCTTACATATGAATGCCAGAAGACTTTAAAAATGGCCAGCTGAAATATCAGTGGTTTTAAAATGAGGATGCTGTCTTAACAGGCCAGGAATGAGGAGGGATAACCTGTGGAAAAGTCTTAATTCTGTAGCATGAATTATGCAGTTATGAATGTTTAATCTGCTGTACTTTACAGAAAGCTTAGTCATGTTAGATAAATAAATCTAACTGCGTTGACAGGTAACATTCAGTTAAGATGTACTGAGCAGCTCTTGAGTTCTTCTCAAGCGCTACCCAGGCATTGGTTTAAGGTGTAACGGCTGAAGAGCTGGTCTGTAATAGTGAACATTCTCATCATTACGTTCTCAAACATATGCTAAAATATTCTCAAGTTCAGCTTCATAGTAGTCATGAAAAAGACTCATTGAAGCACATATATTTTTATTTCAAAGAGTTACACAAGATTGAGGACACTTGGGAAGGAGCAAAGTTCTTGGAGCTAACATGGTGATTCTGTGTCACATGTTTTGTTAACAGTTAGAGTAGGTGTATACCAGCTTATGAAAAGCCAGTGATAAAGTCAGTATGAACAAATACCAAAGAAGAAAACGCATCCATATCTGTATGACTTGTAGGTGATAATGGTATCACAGAAGCATTTGGGGAATATAAAGATATGGAAAGAGACCAAAATACGTTATTTGACTTGTTGTAGTATGTGGAAACTGAGGAAATTTCCTGTAGTGGAATTACAAGGAATCAGAAAAAATTTCCCAAACTTCACTTTAACTCATTAGAATTGAGAGTTTTTAAAGGTTCTCTAATCTGAAATTGCTGAACTGTGTAATGTAATATTAAAATTTCATTGATTGCTAACTAAGGAATGGGAGGTACTAAATGTGGGTAGTGTGTTTGTTTGTTTGTTTGTTTGTTTTTTTAAAAAAACACAACCAAAAAAAACCCCAAAAAACAAAAAGTGCCAAGAGTGTAAGAGATGGAGAAATCTTGAGAACTTCAAACTGGCAAGTCTGAACTGTAGCAAAGAAAAAAGCTTGTAGAGAACAGAATGGATAGAATGGGTGCGTGTGCTGTGGTGAGGAAGAGTCGGCTCAGACTTTGCAGAGACGAAACTTACCATCACAAATCTGTAAGGCAGAGTTGATAAATGAATAGTAATCCAGTTCTACAGTAAACCTCAGCCAGGTTGCTCACTGATGGTTCGTGAAGTTATTGAGCTGTCAAGGAGTACACGTTCTCCTTTCCTAACAGAGAGATATTTCAGTTCTGTACAAATTTGTGGTATTCTGAGGTGAATTGTGAGGTGACAAAGGTTGACAAAAGAAGATATTTAAAAGAGTGAAACCAGCTTGTTAAAGCCTGCCGTTATACTGTACTGAGCCACTCCTTGATAAAAGGGCAGAAGTTGAATGTTGAGAAATGCAAACAAATCCATATGAGCAGAAGAGGGGAAGTGGAGGAGGAAACCAGCCTAAATTGTGCATGCACAAACACGGGCTCTAAGTAAGACTTTTTTCCATGGAGAGGGAAAGAATTGGAGTTATTGTGAATGATTCCATCAAAATATTGATTCCTTTGTCAAAAAGAGAAATATGAAAAAAAAATAGAAAAAAAAAAAAAGCTGGTACACTACTTTATAAAGTTACTATGCATTCCATGTGTAGTTCTGCTTTGTGCTGGCTCCCAAAAAGACAGTGGACTTAGAAACGATACATTGGAAGTCAACAATGATGATTGAAAGTATGGAATTTCTTCCAGAAGAGATCAAGCAGGCTATACCTCTTGTTCTGTGGAGAGAGAAAGAAAATGAGGAAGATGAACGTAAAGGAAGTTTGTAAGATTGTAAGTGGCATAGACATAGAAAGAGAATAATTATTGTAATTTCTTGTCATGCAGATCCGGAGATCCTGTAATAAGAACTCAGCTTATTTAAAGTAAAGCAAAAAAATTCTTTCCTGCACATTGTAATTATATTGATCCCAAAGGTTTAAATGATTTAAAAAGTGATTAAATGAAAATATAGGAAGGGTTGTCAAACCTGCAGGAACAGTCTTTGTGCAGGAAGAGTATAAGCCACAGATTGCTAGATGCTGGTAGCCGGGGACTGTTGCAGCATTATTGCCCTGCTTTTATAATCTGCATTTACTTAAGCATATGCTGTTGGCCACTCGTGGAAGCAAAATACAGGCTACATAGGAAGGGTTTAAGAAAAATTTGCCGGTTTTGTATCTTTTTGTCCAATACAGTCTGGTGTTCTTAGGGTTTGTTTCCCAGTTCTCCAAAGTTTACATGAACTTTATTTAAAAATCTGAGATAGGGATGCTCTGTTTTTGTTTCCATCTTTGGCTACTGATCTGCTTATGGATTTCATGAAACATTCATTGCCTGTCAAGCTTGATTAGTTGCCTTCATTCCTCGTTTGAAATTTACTTTAATTTAGTTCCATTATGTCTGCAGTCTGTGGTGAAATAGCTTTTGAACTGGGTAGTGCAAAAGTTAAAAAAAAAAGTTTATGCTAAATTATCTTTTTATTATTATTATTTTATGTGTTAAAAATGCATGTTTAAATACAAAGGAAAAAGAAATTTGTTTTCTTAACTAAATGAACTAGAGCTAATGCATGCAAATCCCTGTCTTATGACATGAAATGATGAAAATGCTGGTTTTCTGGGAATGGCATCATGAACTGAATATACACTAATTCTGGAATTAAACTTTGCATGTAGGTGTAAAAAGCTGTGTTGTATCTGAAGTATGAAGAACAGAATGCTTGTATAACACAAGGAGAGCTCAACTGCTGCAAAATATGCTGCAGCTTAATTTTTCCAATTTATATTTGGTTAGGCCTTAAAAATTCAATTCATAAATAACCCAAGTACATAAGTGAAAATATAGTATTTTTTTCTTTGAGTTTCCGTCATAATGTATGTAAATACAGCACTTAATGCTGTAATACTGTTCGTAAAATATGAGAGTATCGGTGCTGAGGAAAAATTGAGAAACTGGCTTTATGACTTAAATCTGTGTTTCTTGTTCTTGTGTTACTAGGTTGTTGATTCTGTCATGGGATCATAAACTCTTGAAACAGGACTCATGAAGGTTCGGGGCCTTCATATACATCAGATCTCTTGTATTCCAGTGCTTTTATCGATCAGCTCTCTGCTGGCTTTGCACAATGCTCAAGCAGGTCCTGGAGCACAACTCCCAGCTGGTCTGCTGCACAGCTTCCTCAGCTGCTGGTTGCAGTGACAACTTACCCTTACAAGAGGTCAGGCAGATAGCGTGCATGCAGATTGAAACATCTTGTGTATTAAATTGATTCCTACCTTGGATGTGACATTTTGTGTTTCTAGATGTAGGTTCTGTTGCATGTTTGGGATGCTTTTTCAGTTGTCAATGCAAGCAATTTAAAATGTTAATGAAGTTTTAAGAGTTACTCAGATACTTCAGAGATTTGTTTGTTAGGCCTTTTGTTTATCACCTTGTTTGACTGCAAGTGAATACCGAAGAGATGTTCATGGGTAACAGAAGTCTTTTGAAAAGGCATAGAGGCAAGTCATAAAGAAGTCTAGATTGAAAGGGACCTATGGAGATAATCTGTTGAAAGCAGAGCCTTAGATTAGGTTGAGAGCCCTGTCAAGCAGTAGCATGAGTAATTCCAGGGAGGCAGGCTCCGTCACTTCTCTGGCTGGCCTGTTCGTTGTTTAGATATTACCAAAGGTAATTAATAGGCAGTGGCACATCAGATTGTGCAGAAATTTCTCTTACAGGGGTGGACATAGTGGAATAATCCAGCAATTACTTTGCAGAGGGGTGAGATAATTTCTTACTATCAGGTCTTTGTTTTTTTGAGTCAAGCTGCTCATGGTTGCCTGCTTTGAACTTAAAGGTCAGATGATCTTCAGCAAGAAGCTCATTGTGTCCTTTCAGCTGAGTTACAAATAGCAGGATTTTGTTCTGGATATATTTAATTTGAGGTATGCTTTTTCAGACAGATGGAAATGATTTGATTGAAAATGCTTTCCCTATTTCAAATGTAATTTTGTGTCTGCGAAATTTGTTTTTACTTCTGTCATCTTTGTACGTTGGCAGAAACTCGTGCTTTTCCAAGCAGAGTATGAGGGATGTGCTTGAGTTCCTGATCTGAAGAATGAGGAAACTAACCTACTCTGTTAAGGTGGGGAGGAAGCCCAACTTGACATGGAGAGGCACAACGTGCATCACCACAAGCTTGCCTTCTTTGTAAGAAATGATGCTACACTTCTTTCATATCTGATAGTTTTCACCAGAAATACCATACGAAATCAAGTCTTTTGTTTGCTTATATTCATGTGTTTCAATTTTAACTTTTCAAAATAAAAAAGAAGAATCTATGTTGTGTTTGAGTAGATGGGAGTACTTTTCATAGAAAGTTTATCAGGATGTCTGAAACAGTAATAGAGGCTGGAAATGTATTAGTGTTCTGACTGCAGTTTCAGCCATGACTTGCCTTCTGATTCAAATCATCAGTTAAATGCTTGTGGTGTTTCCTATGTTCTGCTGAGTTAAAACTTCCTCTTCAAGTTATAGATTAGATCTAGGGAGCAAAAATCACATTATATATGGAGATTGTGTGTGTGTGCATATATCTAAAGTAAACGTTTTTGAGAAATACATAGTCTTAAATTTCTACCGTGAATCCAAAATAGCTATATTATATTCAGTGCTTAAAGGGAAAAATACAAAGACCAAAATCCAAGTTATTTCTTAAAGATTGCAGCAGAAGAACTGAGACCACTTTTGACTGCTCTTCTGGACCTGCTCCAACAGCTCCATGTCCTTCTCTTATCATCCTTCAAGATTTACCTTCCCACCCTCCCTTAAATTTGAAACTTAATTCAGTGCATAGATTCCTAATTTTCTAGTGGAGTTACGGGTACTTCCAGGAACTATATACCCATAGAGTGCTTTGTGAAACTGTGTGGCAATGACAGAGGGAATGTAAATATAAAGTATCACTTCTGTAAAGACTTATGTTGATTATAATCCTTATTTTATGGAATTTATAATTGGTGATTAGTTTATTTTACCATGTTATGGATTACTTAGGTGGCAGTTATGATTCTTAGCAAGAATATTGCTTTTCTTAATCCAGCATGTTGATATTTTCATGAGAGACAGCTGGTAAGAACCTTTTTGTATACTGGTCCATATACTGTATACCACTGCACTCAGTAGGTAAAATTGCTTTTTTTTGTAAATTACAGTTATTTTGACCTGAATAATTGTAGTATATCCTTTGATCAAACTCTTCTAGGAGGTCTGTCTTAATTTGTTTTTTTCTCAGCAGTGTTTTGTCTTCTCATATTTTCGTAAAGAAATAAATGACCTCCCTCAACACACGTTTTCATGTTTCCATGTTGAATTTAATGGTCTGTTCTTCCTGTGATTCCAGTCTGTTGTAATTAACACCCCCTATTTCTCCAGCAGTAGCCATAATCCTGGCTAAAGCATTTGTTTGCTTTCCCATTCTATCCTTAGCCACATGGTAAAACCAGATGGAGGAACTGATCCATAGTTTTTTTTAAAAAAAAATAAATGTTGACGTTTTTAAGTTAAAAAACGTCAACATGTATTTTCTTAATTCAGTGTTGCTTTATTACTTTTCAACTGGTAAGGTCCCTCTGCAATTTTATAGCAAGCGTGCATAGACAGTTGTACTGGCATAGTGTAGATAGATGATGCTGTCAGAAGGAAAGAGATGCTAAGTGGCGAAAAGGTTTATGCCGTTTAACGTATTGTACAACGTTCTAAGTTTTCGTTGCTCAGTAATCTTTCTTTGTTGTGAGTAATAGTTGACTTGTCTTTCTGCGTAGGTTATATACGCTGCTTACTTCTTTAAGGAGCAAAAAATACAAAAAAAACAATAAAAATATCTCAGTGAAGTTAGTTTATACTGTTTTCAAAACGTTGTGCTACCTGCCTGTATTTTAACTGTTGCTGTGTTTGTATGCTGGGGTTGTAGCTCCTAGAATCAGGATTTACGCAACTCACAAGAATTTTAACATAGGACATGAGAAAGAAACATTACTGTCCTTGAAAACTTACTTCATTACAAAAAATACTAATGCTGATAAAACGTAGTGGGTAAACTTCATATGGTTTTGCAGTATATTTATTCCAGTGCACCTGTGGGCATCCACTGCAATGGGTAGTTCTGTCACACCTCTTCCTTCCCGAAACATGGTACATGAGATGTGGCAATTGTGATTGTCCAGCTGTACAGTGAGTTGAAATGGCTCACTGACCCAATGAAAACTAAAATTGTCGAGCTGTTGAAGCTTTATGCCTTGGCAGTGATTGTGTAAAGAGTGTGCAAATAAGCACAAAGAGACGTGGGATAGAAGGAACCCACTTTTTCAGTGGTCACCCTCAGTTGGATTGAATTGAAGCATATTGGAAAACTGTACCTTTAGGCAAGATCCTTTATATAATCTGGTTAGGTGACTATGTATTTGGTAAGCAACCAAATTGCTTGTATACTAACGCACCTTTGCAGCAACTTGTTCCATGAGTTCTGAGTGTGAAACCAATGTATGGGGGCAGTGGGAAAAGGTATCAAAAAAGGCTGGAACAAGGTATTTGAAAGGGGTGTATGCCCTGCTTGATTAAAATAAATGTACATGGCTGTCCTCTTCTTGTAACTGTGTTTAAAGATGTAAATAAGTCTGTTTTCATTCTTCGATTTTGATCTAAGTGTAAGAAATTTCTCTAAGGGATGAAGAGACAAGTTTAGATACTGCTGGGAGTTTACTGTAGATACAATAAAGGATGAAGACTCATATAATATTGAGGGGAAGCAAAGGGGTTTACTGCTGCAGAAAATGAGCTTTTCAGCCACAACTTGGAATATAAACGCAACTAATAATGACTACAATTCAGTTATCCTTGGCAATGTGTGACCTGTAAGTGGGTCAGCCCTCTTCTTCCCAAGTAGTCAGTGAAGCGATGTGACAGTAGTCTCGACTTGATTTAGCAAGTAGAAAGATGATTGCAGAAAATCTAGTCATAAAACCCTATTGTATTGAATGATTCTGAATTAATTTTAAGCAGAATGAGGCCGCTGTAGTAGGTTCTTCTTTTGAGTAGATTTGCTGGAGATTCTCTGTTTGAAAATGTCATACCTAATGAGATGAAGGAGCAGGCGGTAAGGTTGGCTGAGTGGAGGCAGGTTATACATTCAAGTTTCTGAATTTACACCAGAGTTGCATATTCCCAAATGATATTATATCGTGATCAGGGGTGGGGAGAAGCTGTATCTCTGTATGAATGACTGTCTAGAAAGAAATTTAAGAATAAGTGAGAAGATTTCTTCACAGATAAAAAGCCCAATAAGGACCATCAGACATACAGTTATTGACTTTTGAATTGCAGATAGAGGGATACTTCAAAATTATTTGCTACAAGCCTTTAACATATCAGAAAATATGTCATGGGAAGTAACAACATAAAATGTTCCTTTCTTATGTTAGCACCCTCTTCAGAGGATTAGTGTCTTCTGAAGTTGAAGCACCTCATCCATACAAAGTTTGTATTCGTTGCTTTTGGGTTTTTACTTTGTGTATGCACACATAAATATTTTTCTGCATGCTTCAAAGGCTTGTACATGTTTTTCTAAGCTAATGAGATATGACTTAGTGTTTCAGTTGATTAGAGGGTTTCAGGATTTTGTAGAGCACAGCAAGGAGGACCTACACAGTTTCATCAAGAGTTGTCAGACTCAAAATACAATCGCTGTTTGGTTGGTACACTGCTTCTTAAGTAGTGTGATTAAGTCTGTGCTTCCTTAGTTATTCCTTCAATACCTGTAAACCTAAAGTTGCAGCAGCATAATATGTTGGAATGGAAAGCAAGTGGGAGTGTTGAGATATACTCTTAAGGTTGTTTTGTTTGTTGTTGTACAAGAATTATTTGCTGTTATGTAAATGCTACATGAAGACCACAGCAGTGACTTTCTTAAATTTGCATGGAGCTTTGCTTTTTTCCATCCATGTGCCACAACTGTGTGAGCTGTAATCTTGCAGATAAACTAAGTAGAGTGAAAGGGTAATTGACCTCAGCAAATAGCAGCAGTCATAAGAACAGATGTGTAAATAAACTATAACTAAGGGTCTAATGCTGAAGTCTGGGCTCAGGAATTTTGAGGGGAAAGAAACACTCATGGTATTCTATAATGGGGAGAATGTAAGCAGGTGAAATTCACACTTTGATGCTGTGCGTGCTTGCGTCTATATTTCTTCCAATCCTGCTTCCTTTTACGTTAGCTTGAAGGATTAAAACAAAGAACAGAAACTGCACCCTTTAAAGGCCCAGTGCTGCTATCAGCCTTTTCTTGGATTTCCACAAATAGGATTTTTTATCCATCTTGTAGTCAACTGTGTTCAGGAGGATTTGAGGGAAGCGAGGAGAGCTCTCTGTGCATGCTAAAAAGTATGATGGAGAAAGCTGTTTATAGGATTTACAGGAAGACCCAGTGCTAAGATACGCATCTTGGGAATTCCATTTAAGGAACAATTTCAGCTGTCACAGTGAGTGGTTTCTCCTGCAGGCTACCTAAAATACTGATTATTTCAGTACTGTCTCCCTATAATGGATTTGCATGCACTATTGCCAGATTCGGGCAAGTTAACCTGATTTGATAATCTAGGGGAATAACAGTTTCGTATACCTTGACGTGGAGAAGGACAGTTTCAGTATTGTTAATGATGAAAAATTTGAGGGTTTTTTAATCCATTGGTTCCCACCAAGGGAAGCCAAGTCAAGCAAGCCAAGTCAATTCAAGCAAAGCCTTTAATGTTCTAATAGGATTTCACTTTTTTTTTTTTTTTTTTTAAATACAGATATCATTATAATTTAAATTGCTCTTCACTCTGTGTTCCTTAGGTCTCATCCACCTTCTTTGACTTGAAAGAATTGTATCCAAATTGCTTCCTTCTCACAGTAGTCTTCTGTGGTATAAGTAATTTGAGTTCCAAACATTGAGTTGTCTCCTTGGAGTATTGCAGCCTGTGCTGCTTCGGCTGGTTCTACCTTCTGATTAGCCAGGATAGTTACAGTTCTTTAAAATGCCACTGCTTACTATCTTGAAATAATTATATATTTAATATCCTTTTCTTTTTAATTGTAATATGGTTATGATTTTTTAGTCACCTGCATATATTTTTGGCATTGAGAGGTTGAACTAACACTGTAGAATTTAGCTCTGTGCACCATTCCTGAAGGTAACCATTTAGTTATCCCTTACTTGATGAGAAAGTTGTCCTTAACTTCTGCCAAATTATAACTGCAGAGTATTTATACTTCACATGGTATCACAGCATAATTAGGTAAGTAGAAGGAAATACTACCTAAAGATAACCTAGAAGAGAGAGTCTCTTTAAGTTGTAGGAGGATGTTGGCATAGGAACCAAGGGAACAATCCAGTCATAAACAAATTTCAAATGGGAATTGGGGACATTCTTCAGTGTAGTTAAGGTTTAAGTCATTGTTTGAAACGGATTAGTGGGTCAAACAGTGAATTAGTTCTAAGTTGGAGTTTGATCAGCATTGTAGACCAGTTGAGACAGTATTGCCCACGGCACCTGCTTGGCCCATTTTGACCTTGCTGATGAGGTGTTACCTGCTGTCATTACAGAGAGATTTGTTAATTTTATAGTTGTAAATAAGATTAGCTGGTTATGATGTGTTAAAAGGAGAAAAAGGAAACTAGAAAGTAGTTTGTTTTTTCCATCGTAGAAACTATGAGCAGTCTGAAGAGGGTAAGGAAAATTGTTCAAATAACATACTGAAATAGTGAATTAAAGTTGGAGATGTGAGAATGGAATTATGGATCCCTGCTGTGGTGGTTTTACCTCCAGCGGGCAGCTAAATCCCATGCAGCCACTCAGTGGCTGGTATCAGGAAGAGAATTGGAAGGATGAAAGTGCAAAAACTTTGGGCTGAGATAAAGACAGTTTACTAAGGAAAAAAAAAAGGAGAGGGGGAGCAAGAACAAAGGAAAACAAACCAAGGGAACACAAGGGATGCAAAAAAAGCAATAACTCACCAACAGGCAACTGATGCCCAGCTAGTCCCCAAGCAATGGCAGGTGAACTCCCCCCGACCAGATTTTTATTGCTGAGTGGGACGTCATATGGTGTGGGATATCCCTTTGGTCAGTTGGGGTCAGCTGTCCCAGCTGTGTCCTCTCCCAAGTCTTTGTGCATCCCCAGTCTACTCACTGGTGGGGCAGTATGAGAAGCAGAAAAGGCCTTGACTCTGTGTGAGAACTGCCCAGTAGTAACTAAGACATCACAGAATCACAGCGTTACCAACACTGTTTTCATCACAAATCTAAAACAGCACCATGCAAGCCACTATGACGAAAATTAACTCTGTCCCAGCCAAAACCAGTACACCTGTATAACAAAAGTCTTAGACCTTTTCAGAGGTTTCTTTGGAATGATGATGATCTGTACAAGTGTAGATGAAATAGAAAATTATGTTGAAACTAACATACATGACTCATTCATATCTGCTTTGTGAAACAGTTGATGCATGCTGTTGTGAAATGGTTGATGCATACCACTGTAAAATTGCAAAATAATGTGCCTCTCTCATCAGCTCTATCTTCTGTGTGCAGAAGCCACATGTATTTCCATTAGTTCTGTGATAGAGCTCTATAAAGAGATATTCTTAGGGAGCTGCCAATGAAAATGAGAGTTCAGGAAGGATTTGTTTTGTTATTTCTGCTGTGCTTTATTTAAGAGTACTAAACATACCAAATTAATTCCAGTTTGGGACAGATTGTCCTTTCAGTGCCATAGAATTATCTGAGCTATTTTCCACAGTAACTTTGTTTTTACATCCCATATATTGCAGGGAAAGACTCTGGAAGCTGTAGTCCTTTTTCTCCAGTCTTCTTGCATCATTCTAGTGTCTTGCATCTTCTCTTCTTTGAATGGTGATGCTAAGATGATAAGCTTTTCCAGCTCTTGGATCCTCTCCTTTGTGGTTTTGGATGTGTGTTTTGGAGAGGGGAAAGCACAATAAGGAAGCAGCCTATGGTTTCAAGCCTGGCTTCATCTCCCCTTTCTAGCTAACCTTTAGTTTTGCAAGTTTTCCTTTTTAAAAGAGTGTTTCAGTCAGCGTTTTGGTTCATCTGTCTTTAACAGATTATTTATCTAGCATGAGAATTCATAGTTACCTTTGTTATAATCTGTTTTTCTGCTGGTAATGCTTCTTGAAGTTTTGTATGCTTACTACTGGATGTAGTTACATGACCATGAAATCGTACTGTGATTAACTTGTTTTGGTGTGGAGAGCACAGGGAGAAATCAGACAGTGAAGGAAATCAGGTTTTCTCTGTTCTCAAGGGTAAAAGTAAGGTTTAAGTCTGCTGTCTACGTCATTCACGGTAATGGTATCATATCATGTGCTTATCTGCCATTTAAAGTATTATAGTCTTATAAAGTAATTGATGTTGACCACTGTAAGAACCTTTCTTTTTATTTAACAAAGGTTATAAAATCGATACTTTCAGATTAATAGACTGATGCAGTGCTGCTTGAAACAGTAGTAACATTTAGTTAGGTTGCATTTTGTCTGACATTTAGACACTTGCATAAGCTCTTGCCTTTTAATTGTAGTATACTTCCTTCAACTACAAAAATTTTCGTTTTCTGATGTGAGTTGTGACCTATTCTGAAGACAATCTCTTGTAGTATTTTAGGAAAGAACAGTGATAATTTGTTAGAATATCAGCAGCGCAATGAGGGCTCTAAGCAGCTCTGGATTTTTTTATTACTTTGGTAATCTTTGCAAGTACTGTTATTGTTTACAAAGCAGAGAATAAATTCAGAGATAATGTGATGTAGCATCAAGATGACAGCTAGCTGGATTTGATACATTGTTTTAGTTCAGGAATAAAACAGGTTAGTGCAAAGAGGAACCGCTGTTTCTGATCTTTCTTTTCCTGAGTGTTTTTTTATGTTTGTCTTTTTGCCAGGGACTCTTTGTTCGTGCAGTGTTTTCAGATCAAGAAATTCGCTTAAGCGTGCAGTTTAACCACTGTTCTGGAATCTGAAAAGTTGGCTAGAGTGTCTGAACACTCACCTACTGCCACATCTGCTCTACGTAGTGTCAGAAGGATATTTATGCTTAGGATATGTGCTGTCTTTTACTGGAAAAATAGTGTTGTTCATGGAGAAAGAGAGAGGATGGGGAGCTGAGAACTAGCTTACTTGTACTTTCACAGTAATTCAGTACTCAACTGTTTCTGTTCTGAACAATGAACAAGTTCCGCCATAATTTGCACCTTCCCTAGGGGAGACTAGTTAGCCTCTGGGGGTTAGTGTTCCAGAGGCGTGGGGCGGGCTGAGAAGGACAACCAGAATTGGATGTGAAGTGGTGCTTCACATCCTGTTGTTTTATTTATAGCAATAGTCCGAAATAGTTCTTTTTTTCTACATTTGCTTGTTGTTTTCTTTTTCCCCCTAGCCAAAGAATAAAATAACTTGTAAATGTATAGATCTTTGTTTGTCAATAGAGTTGTTCACTCCTGTACCTAAGTGATCTTAAGTAAAACTGTTAAATAAAATATTGTGTTTGTTTCAGGTTATTAAAATCGGATAAAATTGTAAACTGAAATTTATATTAACAACTTGACATTGTTTTATCTTGAATTGAAATACCATCTTATTCATATTAAATATCACAAAATGGGTTATAATCTTGAATTATAATTTAAATATAAACAAGTAGAATGTTTGTTAGAATGACGTAAGTTCAAATTTTATAACTAAGTGGTTTCTAAATTTGTGTTAATCATTCTAAGCAAGAGCTTAATATATTAAAGAAAGGATTTAAACTAGTATTAGTCACTCAAACTAATTGAAGTGCAGTAAGACATGATTTTGACTTTTGTTTTGTGTGTACCCCCCTCCCCCATTTTTAATGACACTACTCCAACACCTTGTGTCATTTTACAGACAAAATTTGTTAATATTTCATTGCATTTATTAATGAGATCACTATCTGAGCGGAGCATTAGGATTTCCTTAGTTTCTGTAGTCTACTGTGTTTCATTCTGTGTTCGAAAGAGTTGGGTATTGGGCAAGAATCTGCTCGGTTTTGTCGCCTTTGTTGGAAGCTTTTAACTTGGAAGCCATTCTGCCATTGTGTCACTTGGTTGGTAATGTTATTTGTCGAACAGACTTCAGAGCATCTCAGGGAGGAGTTCCTGAGAACTCCTGTGTGTGAGGGGTGTGAATGCTAAAGGTGGGAGGTAATATAATGAAAGGTATGAAGATGCTGGAAGGGAGGAAGATAGTTTCTTCTCCTTCCTATTGGTCAGGAATTTGCCTGCAAGGAAGTAAATGGATCAAATGTCATAACCTGGAAGGAAGGCATACTTTCCCGAAATATTGCTGACTATAAGAGTTATTGTTATTGTTGTTATTGTTACTTATTGAAGAATATTGAATATCTGGAACATGGAATTATTTTCATGTTTTGTCTAGTCCTGGATGACACAGATTTGAACCACTTCTGGACTAGCTGTTTCTCGGATGAACCACTGATCTGCTAGCTTCTGGGTTTTACTGGGGGTAAACAGGAACATCAGTCATGTCAAAAATAACTTACGTTTTAGGTTGACAGGCACTCCGTGTTTTCACTTTTCTTGGTGTTGAGTCTTATTAGTAAACATATTTGATACTAGTGATTTGTGATAAAATAGCAAACTTAGGAACCTGTGTTATGGAAGTAAATCCATATGACTGTGTGAAATGGTAAATGAGAGATAGGACTAGCCAAAGAGTGCTTTTGCTGCATGGGAGCTTACTTAGAAATATTAAGTTGTTTTTTTTTGTTGGAATCAATCCATGCCACTACTTTAAAGCTTATACACAAAAATCAAAGTAAAGTGTTGGTTTTAGTTGATTGTGGATTTGCATGTTTGAGGAGGACTTGATATTAGAATGCATTTCCTGAGATGATTTCTTAAAACATACATATATTTATTTTTTTTTTAATATTTGATCTCATATATTTTCTTTCAAGAATGTATTCCTGTGAGATTGGAAATCTCAGTCTTTATGGAATAATTTCCTATGATTTAAGTGTGCTAAATAACTAGAGAACACGAACAAAAGTACTCATGAAATGGAAGATGTTTCCTAAAATTAATTTCAGTAATTTAAAATTACGAAAAATGTATTGTAAAAAATTAGAATGTCTTGTCAACAGCATTAAACTGTTAGTCCTTCTATTTTAATATTTTTTGAAATAATAAGAAATAGAAGCACTGCAGACTTTTTTCCCTCCCTTCTAGTCGTTATTGTGGTATTTAACACTGTTTAAAACCAAATAGAATTATTAGTCATCATGGTTTCATGTAAGAATCGGCAATGGTGGTTTCTTTATTGTTTTTCTGTATAATCCACATTTAACAAGCAGTATATCTTTTATTGATAGATTAATAGTCTTAATATTTGCATTTTTCTTGTTATTTCTACCTACATGAGCTGTGAAAACAGCTTGCCAATGTCTTGGCAGAAACATTCTAGGAATGTGGTGTTTAGCTGGCATACTGGATGCAAATTTAAATACTAAGTTTTGAATATAGTTTTGTAAAGTAATTTTGATACCATTTGCAACCAATGCAGGTGAAGAATAGAAGCTCTTATGAAACTGCTTATAAACATGTATTTTTTGTTTTAAACTAATCCTGATTTCAAATGTTTGCCTGAATAGTTTTACTTTCCAGTCATTTTCAGTTATTTAATATTATATTTGTGGTTATGATACCATTTCCATAACTATGCCTTTGTTTCATTTTACAGAGGAAATAAAGGCTGAAACAGAAAAGCAAAGGTATGTGATAGTTCATCATATTGAGTGATAGTGCTTTTCATTTCTTAAAACGTGTACCATACTTATTCTGCATTGGGGAATACTGGCTTTCTCTGAAAAGCATTTTCGATGTATTTTGTAAGGTTGGTGGTCTCTGGAAATGTGCTAAAGTGCTCCTTCTGTTACTGACTGTTATGGTGCAAGGCGTGGGGCCTGGGAGTAGAGGCAGAAGATAGCTTAGAGGGAGCTGGCTGTTATTGTCTGGCCAGGGAGTGTAGGATTAGAAAAGGTCTTTGTGGGTGGCACAGAAGGAAAGTATTGGTGGAAGGGCCTGACCTTAAGAAGCTCTTAAAGTGAGATCAGAGGAGGGGGAGGAGCCTAGAATGCACATAATACACTTGAACTGTAAGTTCACGACGGAGGAGGTTGGATGAGGAGGTGGGAAAGGGTAGAGAAAACTAGTGTGATTTTGAAAGAGAGTGTCTAGAAAGGACCTTGTTAGGGAATTAGGTGTAGATTTCTGGAGGCAATCCCTCTACAAGTGAAGATGGAAGCCAAAATTTACATTAAACACTCTGCTATCAACAAGTAAATTTTTAAGTATTAGTAAACTGTGGAATTGATTGTTAGTATTTAATTATGTGTTCCACAGGATCTTCTTCCTCGTTCAGTGTTCGTTGCTAGCCATGAGTCAGGGCTGTGTGGTCAAGACTGTTTATACTACTCGTTGAAAGAAGCAGATGAGTGAAACTGATGATGAAGGTGTTCTTGCGGCTTAAGCAGATGAGTGCTGCTTGGGGACCTGTGTTCTGCCCTGTAACTGAATTTCTGGTTTAGGCAAATCGTTAAGCCACAGCTGTCAAAAATGGCTGCTAATTATTTCTGCTTCATCTCCTGGGTATTTGAGCTGAAATGGACAAGTTTTTGTTTGGAAAATGTAACCACTTCTAGCTGGAAAGGAAGCCAGTGGGAGCTTTTGTTTCAGATGATGTAAAGGAAGATTTCATGTCAAACATGCTGAACAATTTAGTCTTGCAGTTTATCAAATTGAGCGCGTAAAAATTAATGCATGCGTTTGACTGAGTCACTGCGCTTCGATTTCCACCAGCAAAATCAAGTCAATACCATCAGCTCATAGTATGGTTGTAAAAATAAATTTAATATTTGTGTAGTGTTCAGAAAATGTGCCACCAAGCACCACAAGGCAGTCTCAGACAGAAAGTGATAATGTAGTTTTGTAACAGGTTTTACTTAGAGTAGTAGAAATAAAGCAGAAGTCCACATTGTGAAGCATCATAAGAAAAAAACGCATAACGTTAAATATTCAGTGAGGGATATTTGTTCTGGGCACTGAATAAGGAAAAGTAGTATCTGATCCTGTAGTTAAATATCGTGCTAAAATTAATGAGTGCTGAATTGTAATGATTTATACAAGCATGGTTCAGCCATTTCTGACCTTTGGGTGCTTAAATTCTGCCTTATTAATATCTGAAGTTGTGATTTTTTTGGGGGTGTAATGTGTTTGTCTTACCTGCCTATTTACGTTTTTGAAATAGATTTGGATTTACAGAATCATAGAATGGTTTAGGTTAGAAGGAACCTCAAAGATAATCTAGTTCCAACCACCTTGCCATGGGGAGGGACACTTTACCCTAGATCAGGTTACTCAAAGCCTCATCCAACCTGGCAGTCAACACTTCCAAGGATGGGGCAGCCACAGCTTCTCTGGGCAACCTGTTTCAGTGCCTCACCACCCTCAGAGTGAAGAATTTCTTCCTTATATCTAATCTAAATCTGCCCTCTTTCAGTTTAAAGCCATTGCCCCTTGTCCTATCACTACATGCAAAAAGTCCCTCTCCAGCTTTCTTGTAGTCTCCCTTTACGTACTGGAAGGCTGCTAGAAGGTCTCTGTGGAGCCTTCTCTTCTCCGTTTCTTTTATTCAATGCTGTCTTTGTTTTGACAGTAGCCTTTTTCTGCTATGAAGGCTTTGCCGGACTTGGAAACTATGAATTGATTTGCCCTGTTCTTACTGTAGAGTCAAAGTTTTTAGATGCAGTAGAAAATACTGTTTTTTCTAGGCCTTAGAATTGAGAAATCTTTTAGTTTATAAAATTATTTTCAGCTTCTGATTTCTGTAATTGAGATTTGAATATCCGAACAAGGGACTTCCAATTATAATTTTTTTTAATTTTTTCAGTCTGTGTTCAAGGAAACTGATCTCGTGGTTAACCTGGAATGCATTGGTCATTTTCACCTCCCAGAAATTTTACATGGAAAATTGCTTCTTTTGTTTTGTTGTTTGTTTCTTTTTAAACAGAACTGGTGCTTTGTAGTGGGGCAGAAGGGAATGGAATAGAAAAAGAGAGGCTGATTTTTATGTAACCATTACACAGCAAATGCTGCCAAAATAATTTTAAAAGTTCATTCTTTGATGCGTACATTACCCTGTTTCTATGGCTGATGCATAAATACCGGCATACTTAATAATTCTCATGCTTGGTAGATCCCTTGGTGGAAGAAAGTTTTGTTAGAGACAGTTTCTGGTTTCACAGTCTGCTGAAAAAAGCCCCAGCTAAAGTAATTTCTTTGCTAACATAAAGAAAATAACTTTCGGGTTTCTCTTCCCCGCCACTCTGCTATTCCCTTCCCTTCCATCGTCAGCAAGCTGATGAGCTTTTTCAGTTACCTTTCCAGAGACAAGGGGAGCATCATCTTCCATATTTATTAGTTTGGGCATTTTTTAATAGTTTTCAATTAAGAGAAGCTTCAGGCTTCTGCAGTTGCTTGCTATGGCATGGTTCTTCGTTTTTGGAATCTCATCATGGTCTGCTCCTTGTTTCTGAAAAAGGCTGGGTTTATTTCCGGAGTGCTTTTCTAACCTAATTTTAATGGTTTCAGTCACTAGATGAAGAACAGTCTGGTCATAAGACTTGAGCAAGAGATACCACCCTTCCATTCATCAGAGAAAAGCTTTTATAGGAATTTCAGAGAGGTTTGAGAATGCAGAATAATCTTGTACTTCTTCTGCAACTTATGCGATTTGGGTTTTTTTTCCGAAAGAGCCATTTCTAGCAAAAACAATATTGGGCAATAAAGAAAGTTACTCATGCAACAGAAAAACAAACCTCTTGTTCTTCAGGAAAAAAAATATGTAGGCATAAATCTTTAAACTTTCAAAAGAGAAGTAAGTTAGTAGAAAGTAGAATCTTAACACTAATTATTCACCGTTAAGACCTAGAATTTAGGTGCTCTTTTTAAGCTGCCTAAACAAGGACTGTTTGAATGCGGTACCAAACATCTCAAGTACAATCCAACTTGCTACTTGAAAAGCTGAAATTGATAGTTTATCATATTGGTTAATTTAAGGCTCTCTCCATGATGTATAGGACTGCATTCACTCTTTGGATTTATAATAAACTGTTAGCAGTTCATTCTTGTACTTCAGCAACATTAAAAACATATGTTTTCTATGATCTGCGTTCCTTGAAGCATCTAATTTAATTTGCAACAAATGCATAGGGCCTGGATTTGAAATTCGTTGTTCTGTAAAGATCTGTTTGAGTTACTCTAAGAATTTTGTAATCTTTCACTACAGAATATGAAGTTATGCTCTTTTTTTTTTGTAATACCACTTAATCAAGTCTGTGTAAGACAGTATAGTTTACAGTAAAGTATAGTTTTTATAGTAAAGATACATACGTGTGCACAAAAAGGGTTAGGAATACTTTACAGAAAGGTGATGAGCTGTTCTATGAAATGAAAAATGCAAACGTCTTGCTTTAAGTCAAAGGCAAACTCCATTGATGCACACAAATTAGTGAAAAATTACCCATTCTTAATTGTCCTTTTTAGCTAAGTATTCATGAACATGCCCTTTTTACAAGTGCTGTAAGTAATAGCACCTCAACAGCTAATATTTTTCTCAAATTTTGTACAGTTAGTCATTTCAGATACATTGCCCAAGTGAGATATGTTGGTAACCACTGAACTCTTAAATTCGTCTGAAGCACAGGTAGAGCAAAGTTTTTGCATTTTTTTTTTTGATGTATGTGTTTGTTTTTCTCTGAGTATGTCCAGGGTTGAAGTTCAGATATGATTTAATCTCCAAATAGATTTACTTTCTCTAAAGTACTGAACCAAACTTGTATCATAATAGAGTAGTTGAGTAGTTTCTAACTTTCATGGTCATAAAAATTTTCGACAAGTTGTATTTTTATCTGTTCTAGTAGTAACAGGCCAGACTTCTTTCAGAGTTATCGTTTAATGTGGAAATGATCCTGAATAGATTTCCCTCCTTCCCCTCTGCCTTCACCAACTGAGTAAGCGGAGTCTTTTCCTGTTTTCAGAGGAAACAAATCTTTCTGCCTTCAATCTTCATAGTCTGTAAATGGATCAATTTGCCTGATCCATAAAGGAGACAGATGAAGTATAAAAGCTGTTAAGAATATTTGTATGACCGTATTATCATTGTGTTAACTTCTATGAAGTTACTCTTTCCTAATGTTAATTTTCTTGATATTTTATTTCATCATAAACATTGTGGTGGTGAGAACTACTTGTGTGAGCACTTACGGCATTTTAATACAATCATTCTGTTTAGTCCCCCTCATGGAGAAGCAAAGCCTGGTTCAAGCACTCTTCCACCTGTGAAATCAAAGACAAGCTTCATTGAAGCAGACAAATACTTCCTACCGTTTGAATTGGCATGCCAGTCAAAGTGCCCCAGGATTGTCAGTACATCTCTAGATTGTTTACAGGTCTGTATGAAGATGAGATTTAACTGTCAACTATAAAATTCTGTTGGTTTAGAGGGGGAAGTACAGTTGTGTAACAAGTAATGCAATTGTTTTTCTATTATTTTTCTTTATTGCACACACAACCAAATCGAATATATTTCTCACAACATGTTAATATACATCTTATTTGTTAGTAGTGCATGTATGTGTTTATTTGTGTATGTATTACCACAGTTACATGTTTGTATTAGTTTTATTATGTTGTGTACAACTACCTATTTTCATGTGCATATTTATGTGTTGAACTAGCACAGCAGGTATAGCATTATCAAATTCATTTTATGCTGTTTATAATTGCAGTAAAATATTTTCAGTTTGAGATGTCTAGTCTCTCAAAACTCATAGGCTCTTATACCATTTTCAGAACAAATTCTGCAGCATGGAATTGAGCCGTTTGCTTCTCCTGAGTAGCCTAACAGTGAACTCAATGTATTTACGTTCACAGGCACATGCATGCTTGGCATACTGTCACACTAAGATGCCTTGCTACTCAGTATTATTTTTTAAGTAGGTGGGGCCATGGAGACTTAAAAATACTCTCATACCTGAAGAGTTCAGAAGAGGATCTTAATTTTGTAATAAATTCCATTTTGAAATATCGAAGATCTAGAGAGAGAAAGGGATAATAGAACACTTAGAAACAGAAGACTAGCTAGTAGCTTAAATAGAAAGCATTTGCAGCTGTTTTTTCTGGTATTAAAAGCAATTTTGTGCTGACTACGTATGAAGACTTGTGTGATGTGAGTTAGTATTTGGAATCCTGTTTGCTTTAAAATGTTGTCAACTGATGAACAAAAGTTTTGATGTTAAGCTTGCTGACAGACTTTGTGTTGCAGTTGCTGAGTGGAAATTGCATAAATCCGGAGAACACTTGAAAAAAAAATCCTTGATGTTTTATGAGATGGGCTAAAATGTACTGGTTTAATTATTCTGTGCAAGTTAGAACTATCAAGTGAATTTATATATTATAACAAAAACCTTACTTATTTTTTAAGCTTTTATTTATGTGTTGTTTTTTTTTCTCCTTTCCAGAAACTTATAGCATACGGGCATTTGACGGGGAATGCTCCAGACAGTACAGCTCCAGGCAAAAAGTTAATTGATAGAATTATTGAGACAATATGTGGCTGTTTTCAAGGCCCTCAAACAGACGAAGGGGTTCAGCTACAAATAATAAAGGTAATATAATTAATACTTCCATTGTTTATAATGATAACAGCAGGAAGACATTCATGGCCTTAGAGTTCAAAACCAGAGGTGTTTAATTTGTAAATGTAATGGTAATTTTAAAATATTTTCTTGATCGTGTTTGCTTGAGGTGAAAACTCTCTGTCTTATACTTCTTTCCCTACTCCATCCCATCACATTTTGGGTGAACTCATGGTTGTGACCTAAATTCTTGTGCACAGACCACTGGGTGAAATTTGATTCACAGCAGATCAGTGGAGCGCTCTGATTGTGAGAACTTAGTATCAAATAATCCTGCATTCCCAGTGGGGAAGATGGTAATTAAGGAGCAGATTTTTAAATCCATTTCGGAATTATTTTATGAAATACAATTAGACCTGGCAGTCATGTGTTACCATGGTAGCTTTGTGCTGCTGTGTCATAGACTTTTGCTTGAAGGAGGTCTAGGGTTTCTTTCCATAGCTTATGTAAGATTGCATGTGGAGTTTGTACAAATAAGTGTTTCTGGGAAACCTTAGCGGTTTTCTGATTGCATCCATTAATTACAGGTGTTTATAACGGGAAATTATTTTGCTGACTAATAGAAGTCAGTCACCGAGTGAAAGTACCGTACCCTACTCCTGTAGGTTGTGATGATAAGCCGTAGTGAAGAATACAATGAAAGTTAGTTACGAGGAACAAAGTGTTTGTTACCTCGTATTCTTGCGTATGTGTCATGAGGTGTCGACATTTCTTGCAGACTGTGCTTACTTCTTTTACTGCAAAGAGGGTGGTTTGTTCTCCTACTCCTTTTCATCTCTCAAATCTTCCTTTTTCCTGACACTCCACTTCTCCAGCAGATAGTTGTTACAAACGTTGGTTTATGCTGCTATTGTCTAGATTTGTTGTGTTGTTTTGCCCCAGCATTTAACACATTTTTCATCTTGCAAATTGAAGTTTTCTTTGATTTAAACTTTCAGTGGCTGAAACCCTTATATCTCCCTCTCACTGTAATACCTTCTCTCTGAATGCTTTCTTATTCTGGTCCTCTCAGCCCTTGGTCAAGATGTTAAAAAGTTAACCTCTGGCTTGAAAGGGGATCTCTGTGAGCCGAAATTCCTTCTGTCCAAGAAGATACCTGAGAAACAAATACTTCAACAATTGTAAAATGCATTGTGTAAATTCATTTAGTGCCTTCATTTTTTGACTGTTTAGGGTTAGCTAATTGCCATGTTAGAATGCCTGGGAAAGTGGAGAGTACCGTTTTGACTTTGACTCCATGTTTGTACAGTACATTGGATGCTATAAAAAGCATCAAAATTGAAAATAATCTTAGCAAAGACTGGAACTTTTTACTTCCTTTGGGGGAATAATGAAACTGCCAAGTCAGTCATATTCTCTTAGGCTTCATAATTCTTTAGATCTGGACTGAGTGTGGACCCTACTTTTCTAGTATGATGTGAAAGATGGATCCATGTGTCTTTTCAGACTCTTCTGTGGTCTTGGTGATTGGTGTGTTCTCTGAAGAATTTTAATTCCATCAGAGATAGAAGACAGGGTACCTGGCTCTCCGACTTTTTGTGCTGGCACTCCCAGGCTATTCAGAATATGATCAGTGCTCCCGCAGGGCAGCTGCATCACCAACACCACAGTAAAATCTGAGAAACTTGATCACTCGGACACCTTCCTCTCGGGAAGGTTGCCTTGGATCTACATGCTGAATGGATGGCCCTTGTATAGTGTGCTGCCCTCAGTCTAGGATGGGGGAGCTGGCGTTGGGTAAGAGTTGACATGTGCTGTTTGCTAGTTACTAGATGGCTTTCCAGTGATGGAGTCACCTTAAGCAGGTTCCCAACAACTGGAGCTGCTTAAGAGTTCTGAAAATGCCTTTCTGCTGACTACGAAGGAAATAATCTTGCCAAGACCAAGGAGTGTAATTTGTTTCTTTTTAGGTATCTAAGCTTAGAGGTATGGCGGTTGTTCTGACAGTTGGTGGCCAGTTTAACTTTTCTGTCCCTGTTTCTGCTTGCATGTTCTTGTCTCTGTAATCCTCTTGCTCTTCACCTGCAGACTCTGTGATGAACCAGATGAAGATATTGGCCTTTTCCTTCCTTCCTCTTGTAGTTTAGTTTGATTTAGTGTAATTTTGATGGAAAGGAATGCAAATTCTTGTTCAGTTGTCATGGTGGGGGTTGCTGTGGCAGAATAAAGCAAGTAATGAGGCTACTGCTGCCATTGAATATGTTTTCTTCAAATTCTGTTTGAAACAGCCTCCCTTGATTGAACCTTTTTGCCTTCAGGCTTGCTCTGCTAGTGCTGCTATGACATTTGTGGTGTATGTGTCTAAACTTCCTGTTGACACCTGCAGCGGTTTTAGTTGAAGTTCTTTACATTTCCGTCTGGCCTTTTTGTTCCTAAATAACTACAGTTATGACAGAAATTGTGTTCTTTTAAAAAAAAAAAATCTTTAAAGAAAGAATAGAGACGAGGAAAAAGGATAGGACATGAGATCAACTGCTTATCCTCATCTGTTTTCTTTCGTTAGTCTGCTGTACAGTAAGTATTTGTTACTATCTAGATACTTTTACAACTTAACTGGCTCGTGTTTGGCAAAGAAAAAATTTTGTGTGTACTTGATAGTTGTAGTTTGAAAAGTTGGATGTTATTTTAGTGACAGCTTTCTGAGTCTTCCGTGTGCAGTAGACTGTTCATAAGGTCAGCTCCTATGTGTGTCTTTTTACAAATAGTCATGCGGTCAGTATGACTGGTGTCTGTGGAGGAAGGAAAGTTGGATTAAACATTGCTTGCACAAGTTGCCTTTTGAAACTAAAAATAGAGGACAACTCATTGTTGAATTACAGAATGGGAAGACTGTAAAAGCGAACTAATTTCAACGAATAAGGAGAATGATGATAAGTTTCATAGAATGGTTTGGGTTGGAAGGGAGCTCAAAGATCATCTGATTCCAACTCCCTGGCCATGGGCAGGGACACGTTCCCCTAGATCAGGTTGCTCAAAGCCTCATCCAACCTGGCCTTGAACGCTTCCAAGGATGGGCAGCCGCAGTTCCTCTGGGCAACCTGAGGAATAAGCTTTATTTATAGTAACTAGGTAGAGGCACACGACAACAGGTTCTTCCTCAAATATAGAACAATAGGAGCAAAGAACTGGAAGAGAAGCATAAGGAAACAGTCTCACAGTTAGGATGATAGCCAGTAGTTTCAGGACAAGGAAGGCTTGATGGCTGTTGGTATTTTTGCAGGCTTTGTGACAAAGAAAGTTTTTGTGGAAGGACCTGAAGTATAATGAGGTAGTACTAAAAATGTTTTTACAAAGGTTTCCTTCTGTGCCTGAAGAACAGCAAAGGGGAGGAGTACAGTAAAGTAGGCTTTTTTTTTTAATCATCTCTTCTTAGCACTCACACTAAAGTTATTGGACGAAGACAAATGAGCTAAGTGTGACCAGAAGGAGTGGGAACTCAGCTGCAAAAAGCCTTGAGCAGCAAATTTTTACCATGATAGAAAAGAGCAACCTAATCCTGTGACTCTCTATACAGCCTCTATACAGCCACTGCAGTAGCTTGCTGTTCTAACCTCTGCAGAGGCATTTTTCTGTCCAGGCTTTGCTCACAGATGTTTTCCTACCTCATCCCTTGTCCTGACATTGAATACTCTGAATCAACTAAAATCGCTTATAAAATAAACAAACAAACGAAACCTAAAACCCAAACACCAGAAAAGCACCGGTAGGGGTTTTCTTATTCTGTTTTGGTTTTGATTGTATTAACGTGTTGCCATTAAAATATCATAGGTGGCTTCGTGCCCCAGACGTGTTGCACAGTGAGCAGTAAGAGTGTAGGAATGGGAGGAAGGCAGAGCTTTCGTTGTTGCACCTCTCAAGGACATGCATTGCTGTGTAGCAGTTCGAGATTTTGTGTAATCCTCCTTAACTGGGGACTGTTGCTGAGGTGGTTGTCTTCTACTCATCTGTCTCTCTTCTCTTCCTCCTTGCATTGGACCTAGTAGCTGTGTGGCCACAGAGTAAGGTTGGAGAGTAATCTGATGAAAACTGATAAAGTAAGAAAAGGAAGAATTAGTTTTCTAACATCAGAGTTAAGGGTTTCAGAGGAGCAGGACTGCTGCTCCTGATTGTAAGCTGTGGTTTCTCGGGGTTAGCTGTCATGCCAGTTGTCGTAATGATGTACTGTTATATGAAACAGAATGAGGTTATGTTGTTTAGGCCATGCCTTCAAATTGAGCCCTAAATGGAAGCTGCTAAGAGGGAAAGATGTTGTCAGAAAGTAATTGTAAAATATTTCCTGTCTCGTGTTCATTCTCGTATTTCTGCTAGCTTGTGATAGTAGAGGAAGAGAAATGGCATTGAGATATGAAGTAAGCATGATTAATAGTGTGAGGATGGCTCTAAATTGATGGAATATGAAAGATAACTATCAAAAGATCAAAGTTAAAAATGCTTATACATTTACAAACATGCATAGTAGTCATTAGGGTTTGTTGTCTCCAGTACCTAGAAAAGAAACCCAAAGAAGCGACTGTCAGGACCTCTGTAACCAAGTTGAACTCATTAATAGTTACATATCTTCAAGGAGATGCCCCGCTGGAAAGACTGATTTCTCAGTCTACATAGAAGATGTAGTTATTCAGTGAATTTAGATTAATACCTTAAGGAGGTATATCTGTGTGTGTGTGTAAGCATTTCTTTGCGTCCACATCCCCTTACCTAGTGGTGTGAAAAGAACCAAGCTCTAGTAGTCATGATAAGTATACTGAAGAAACCTGTGACATTCAGGCTGTTAAGCCAATGAAAACAAAAGAGCACATAATCCATCTGTAGTATTGTCACCTGTTTCTACTAGCAGGCATTGTCTCCTATTATTAAAAGTGAGGGGGGAAAAAGCCCATAAGACTTTACTGAACTGAGATGGAAGTTAAAATCGGACTTTCAGATACCAAATTCTTAATCACTCAAGTTTAACAAGGAAACAGAAAGTGACACAAAGGAATAACTTCATGAATTACATAGCTAGAACAAAAGAGATATAGACTTGATCCCCTGCCTCCCTGCACCTTTTCATTGGTGTTCTAAATGCTAGGCAGCAAGAGACTTTCTCTTCTAAATGAGAAATTTTTGGTGATTCTTCAGCTGACGTATTGTAAGTGTGTCTCAGTGTTATCTTTTGCAATTGGGCAAAAGGAAGTCCTAACTAAATCTAAGTATTTACTGTATTAGGCCTGAACAGTACTGCTTTGGAAAAAATAGCTGTCTGTTTACGCTTGGGCTCCACTTGTCTGTCTTGTTTTCAGGAGTCAGTGATTTTATTTTTTTAAACTGGGATAGATAAAGTTCTTCAAGGTTAATTCTGTTACAGAATTATAAGTGAAAGATTAAGGGAGTTTTCTGTTTTGGCCTTTCAGGACTTTATCATCATCAAAACTTGAAAAGTAGAATACTACGATGTGTACAGGTGTGCAGCCTTTCCAGCCAGATTGGAGAGGGCAGAATCTAATAACCAGGAGTTACCTGCCTTCAGGGTGATCGCGTTTGCTTCTGACACATGTAAGAAAGGGTTGGAGAAGTCAACAGAGCTGTGATTGATATGGGTAACTTTGGAGATAAATTTTGGAGTATGAGAGTACTGTGGTGTAGGGGATAATAGAATCATAGGATGGTTAGGGTTGGAAGGGACCTTATAGATCATCTAGTTCCAACCCCTGTGCCATGGGCAGGGACACCTTCCGCCAGACCAGATTGCTCAAAGCCCCATCCAACCTGGCTTTGAACACTTCTAGGGATGGGGCATCTACAGCTTCTCTGGGCAACCTGTTCCAGTGCTTCACCACCCTCAGAGTGAAGAATTTCCTCCTTAGATCTAATAAAAATCTACTCTCAGTTTAAAGCCATTGTCCTACCACTAAATGCCCTTGTCACAAGTCCTTCTCCAGCTTTCTTGTAGTCCCCCTTTAGGTACTGGAAGCTTGCTAGAAGGTGTCACTGGAACCTTCTCCAGGCTTAACCTCAACTCTCCGAGCCTGTGTTCATAGGAGAGGTGCTCCAGCCCTGTGCTAATCTTTGTGGCCCTCCTCTGGACTCGCTCCAGCAGGTCCATGTCTGTCTTGTACTGAGGACTCCAGAGCTGAGCGCAGTACTCCAGGTGTGGTCTCAGGAGAGCAGAACAGAGGGGCAGAATCACTGCCCTCTTCCTGCTAGCCATACATCTTTTGATGCAGCCTAGGATACAACTGGCTTTCTGGGCTACGAGCGCACATTGCCGTCTCATATCGTTTTTCATCCACTGGTACCCCCAAGTCCTTCTCCTCAGGGCTGCTGTCAATCCATTCATTCCCCAGCCTGTATTGATGCTGGGGTTGCCTGGACTCATGTGCAGGACCTTGCACTTGGCCTTGTTGAACCTCATGAGGTTCACGTGGGCCCGCTGCTCAAGCTTGTCCAGATCGCTCTGGATGGTATCCCGTCCTTCAAGGATGTCAACCGCACCACTCAGTTTGGTGTGTCTGCAAATTTGCTGAGAGTGCATTGATGAAGGTATTAAACAGTACTGGTCCCAATACGGACTCCTGAGGGACACCATTTTCACTGATCTCCATTCCCGATAAGGCTCTGGATTTTGTTATAACTTTTATATGTCCTCTTTCCTGAACAATGTTTCCATTAGCAGAATCAGGACATTGATAAGTTTTGTGGAGATATTGAGTCATTGCACAGGAAGGATAAGAATTCAGGATGGGGGTATGAATTTCAACTTAGCACTTCTTGGTTTTTAGAAGTACTAACTTTTAGTGCGGTGACATGTAAACTGAGTTTTGGGAGGTAGAAAAGAACAGTACCAGTGCTTGGAGACTTATGTTCCTTTAACAAAGCCATTATCTACAGTTTGTCTACCTCTGTGTTTTTTTTTCCTCAGCTGGTTGGGTGTTTTTTGAATTATTTTTTTTTCTTTTTGATTTTTGATTAAAAAGTGGACATTTAGGCAGTACTACTTTGTAGTGTGAGATGCTATTTAGTGGTCATGCACATAAAAATGTATATTCTCCAGTAAGAAACATAAGTACAATCATCCATGTTATACCTCCCTGTGTCCACTGATGAAAGAGCTGAGGCACCACTGGTAGAACAACAAGGAGGGACCTTAAGTGGACTACTTATCTAGGAGTAGAATTCGGGTCTCTTCAGCAGCAGCTCAGTGAGGTGGGTCTTAGATTTTCTTTTTCCTCTTAAGTACAGTGTTTTTTAAAGGGTTTGAGTCAGCAATGGATACTCTTTGTCCACTTGCCGATGCCATGTGTGGACAGAGGTGCTGACAATGTCAGTAAGAGAAACAAGTCATGGTTTGATGAGTGAAATACACAACACTTTAAATAACTGTTGTTTTTAATGCTGATAAACTTACAAAAGTATGAGCTTTCCAGTGCTTTCAGCTCTTTTTTATTTACCCTAAATGTCCTATTAAGTCGTTAATGCTGTCGAAGTCTTTAATGCTTAAAGTTCTCTGTTTTCTTCTACTGGAGTACAATGATAATTATAAATATATTTGTTCTATTGTGGATCAAGCTCTTCCCCTTTTCTTCCACTCTTCAGTACGCACCTCTGACAGTGTCTTCGCTCCCTGTCCTCAGCTTTCATCTGGCTCTATATCTTCATTTTAATCCAGCCTGCCTCTACTCTCGTATAAAGATAATGTTTTCCTTACTTCTGTGTTACCTGATCCTTTAGAAGCTTATTTGTGGGTTTTTTTTTGTAAACAAAACAAAACAAAAAAGGCAGATACTAGCCTACAGGAAAGTAAGTAGTGGATTTCTACAGAGAGGGCAACACAATATTCTAGCGTCTACCCAAAGAGAGTATTTAGAAAGGGTAGTTGTCCCACTCACAACTGCCTAATCTCATACTCAGTCTTTGTTCTTCACGTTTACAATTATTTGTAAAATAATTTTTGGACCCTTCGGATTGCTTTCCAGATTTTGACAGGTAGTCTGTTGTTCCTATTTCATGTCTAGAAAATCCTAGAATGACTTTTAATAACTACCTGTCTGGTAACTGCATTACTTCTTGCTGTTATATGCTATGAAACGTGTAATTCCTGGATATGTTGGTTGAAAACTCTTTCAATTTAATATAACTGCTATTTATGATGTTCCAATATGACTACAAGAGTACATGGTGAAAACTTAATTAAACTTCAGTTCAAGATATGTACTTAATTTTTTTTTTTTTTTAAGTAATCTAATTTTGGTATTTATTCATTTGCAAAGTATTTGATCAACAAGAAAAGTTTTCACTGGAAAACGTGTATATGTGTGTGTTTTTGTTTAGGCTTTGCTCACTGCAGTAACATCTCAACACATAGAAATCCACGAAGGAACAGTGCTACAGGCTGTAAGAACATGTTACAATATCTATCTAGCAAGCAAAAATCTCATAAATCAAACCACAGCCAAGGCAACTCTAACACAAATGTTGAATGTCATTTTTGCACGTATGGAGAATCAAGCAGTGAGTATCTCAGTATCTTTATATAGAAAACAGCTCTTAAAAGCAAACCAGGTTGAAAGATTCGTTATGTCATTATTATTAAAGCTTTTTGGCTTTCCTAACTAACGTACTTTTGGGGAAAAAAAAAAAAAAAAACAAGAACAACAGAATCTGATACCTTACATTGTTCTTTTTGTGTTTTGCACTCTGAAATAGGTGTTAAATGTGGCTTTGGGGGTGGGGGTGGTTTACAGGATTTAAACTTCTCATGGTGGTCCTCTGTGTTTAATGGATGTATTCAACTTGATAATCCATTAGACAAGTTAACAGAAATTTTTCGTTTTCTGGGGATTCCAGGTCAAGGAACCATGCAGCTGAAATAGATTTTTGTCTTACAGTTTTTAAGTATGATGATTTCTTCCTGAAGATCTGTAGTGTTTTAGAAGTGCTACCCTTGCCGATTTTAACTCCCATTTTTATTTTTGTCCCTGGATGTTTAGTCAGTTTCCTATTGATTTATTTTTAATTTATTTTTAGTCTTTTCGCTTAATACCACATGCTTTTAGGATAACAGAAGACTTGTAAGTTCTCCAATGTGTTTCTCTTTGTGAGAGCTTTCGAAAAAGAAAAAAGATCTGCCTTGATATTTCTCTTTCTTGTATACTGTCACATCTGCTGGCTGAACTTCCTTATAGGGCAGGCAGACAACTCTTGGTCCTATGCTATGTGTAGTTTAGTCATCTGTCTTCCATAGTGAAGGGATGGTTAAGATATGGTAATATGCATAGTTGGGAAGCAGCCCTCTTGCAAAGGTTTATCCTGTGATATTAAAATTATTAATATGAAGGATGCATTTTCTTAAATCATTACATCTTTATGAAGGCATTGTGTGAGCACAGACAATAGAGATTTCGTATTAATAAAATAATGTATATGATATGTATACAGCTCATTGTTTTGTTTTGATAGTAAAATTCTTGTGTGATTGCAATGTTTTTGTAGCTTCAGGAAGCCAAACTGATGGAAAAGGAGAGACACAGACAGCAACATCATCTACAGCAGTCTCCAGTCAGCCATCATGAGCCTGAGTCACCTCAGTTGAGACATATTCCAACACAGACTGATCAGCTGTCCAAAGAACATGAGAGAGAGCTTGATCACAGCACAGATGATGGGGACAAGAACCTTCAAGAAGATATAGAGGCAGAAAACGGATCTGATATTTCTAGTGCTGAAAATGAACAGACAGAAGCCGACCAAGCTACAGCAGCAGAAAGTAATCAGTGTGTATTTCTGTTTCATGGAGGGAGGGAAAAGGTCTGTAAAAAGAGAGGCTTGAGGATTGTCTTTTTTTTCTTCTCCCAAATCTGGAGTCAGGCATATATTTTCAAATAGTGGAGTAATGCAAAATGCCTGTTGTCCTTGTTACAACTGTGGAACTTTATCACAAGTATCCTTTAGTCCTACATTCTGTTGTAGTCATTGTAGCAAAGATTCCTTTTTGCACCTGTGTAATGTTGTGAGTTTTTGAATAACATCTCAAAACCATTAAGTTTTCAGTGTTTAATGTACGTGAAAGTACAAAATTGATGTCTCTTGTGTTTAAACTGGAATGCTTACATTCTACAAATACTATTTTCAAAGCATCCAAATATGACTTTTTTTAACATATTCTCTCCTGTTAGTAAATTTGTAATTGAATTTTTAAATACTAAATGCGAGTAAAATATCTCCTTAATTCCTGAGCTTCTCATTAATGTTTGTTTGGGTTTGTTTTTCTTTTTAAAGATCTTTCTAAAGCTGATGGAGAAACTTATGATGGTGAAAGCAATGAGTGTGAAGAGAAGGCGCAAGAAATTGTAGAAAGTATTGTGCAGGAAATGGTGAACATAGTAGTTGGAGGTATTATATTAATATCTGTCTAGTCAATAGTGACTGCAGTCCGAATCTTGATGTTAAGAACTATTTTAACACTTCAGAATATTTTAACTAAAATATGTCATTATTTAAATAACACTTACATACTGAAGAAAACAGTTTCAGTTGTCTGACCTTAGCAGTGCATTATTTAACAGTAAAATTGACAAGATTTCATATGTTAATTTACACACTCTATATTGGAGAGTGATGTGTTTTTTTAAATACAAATTTTTGTTCCTTTTTTTCTATTTTGTTTCCACATAAATTCTTCACAAATGGGCCTGTGTATGTAGTCGCAGTGTAGCACTAGATTTTTCAGTTTGTTGGAAAGTGTATATCAAATCAGTGACTCTTCCCCCCCCCCCCCCCAATAATACTTGGAAACTTGGTAGAGTGGTGAACTTGACAATGTAAAGTTATGAGTTATTTTTTAAGTGTAATTTTCATTACTGAGAATTGAGAGTATTTGGAATTCCTTTAGTTACATAATGCGACGTAAATTTTGCCTTAAGCTTCTCCTTATGATACTTTGATTATGATTGTTTTAGTATTTAAAAGTTAGATTTAAAAGCTCTTTTTAATTTGCATTCTTGCGTAACATTTGTTGATAATTTTTACATCTTTTCTTGTAGATGTGGAAGGGACTGCTGAAAGTGCAAGTGGTGATGGCACAAGTGTAACATTAGAGGATGGCAGTGACAGTGAAAACATTCAGGCAAATGGAATTCCAGGGACTCCAATTTCTGTTGCTTATACACCGTCTTTACCTGATGACAGATTATCTGTCTCTTCCAATGATACTCAGGTACAGGCAGTTTATAATTTAGGAAATACTGAAAAAAGTAATATGTTTTGATTGTTGTCCAACACTTGCGCAGAGAGCATTTGATATAGTTCCATAAAATAAGTTACTCAGATGGATTTCAAGTATTAAGTAATGTTCTAGGTATTTTTCTATTTTAATGCACTATTTAAATTAAATTTTTGTAAGTAAAGTTTGCATGTGATGCCGTTTTTATCCCAGCGTATTTTTAGCTGCCCCATAGAGTACGCAGTTCCAAGGTTAGAGAAATCAGTTCCTTTTTTTGAAGTGTTCCTAGCATTTAATATACATAGCAAAGAATGTAGCCAATTATAGACATATTTGTATAATTTCAGTGTGCTCATTTTAAGTGATGAATAAAAATTTCAAGCCTATAGCATGACTTTACTTCAATGATTACAGATCAAAAGTTTCATGTTTGAGAGGATTCGATTTTCATTAACAAAAAAGATGTGAAAATACCCTCCCTCTGTTGTATCAGATATCAGCAGGTATGCACTATCAGCAGAGGGTGTCTACTGTCAAAGTGTGCTGAGTAATTAGGTTAGGGAATAATAGACTTTAAGCTTAAAAAGCTGCAGTCACATATGCCCTACAAATAGAAGATTGGCATTAAACATGTTGCTTATGTAAGGAATAACAATACAGAATTGCAAGAACTTTGTAATAGGGATGATTATTGTTATATAAATTTTACCAAATATATCTTGATACAGATATGTAACTACTCACCTTCCATTAAAGTGCCAAGTTTTGTTTGTTTTGCATTTTTATAATTAGTTATTTGCTGAAAATGTCTGAAGGCAATTCACTGAAAATTACCTTACTTAAACTTGGCTTACCTAATTTCATCACAGTCTTTAATTAATTCTGACTTTTTACTGGGATGGGTAATTTTTATTAGTGAGTTTGTTAATTTTAACTGGACTGTGGAATAGTTTGTTTTGTTTTAGTCTAGTCTTGAGACCGTAAAGCTATAGTGAATTGGTTATATTTGTATAATATGTTAACTTCTTGTTGCTAGGAGGTGGGGATTTCCCTACACACCCTGCTAATGCAAAATGGAATACTGAAATATGTTAACTTCTTTAGGAATCTGGAAATTCTTCAGGACCTACCCCTGGTGCTAAGTTTTCCCACATTTTACAAAAGGATGCCTTCCTTGTATTCAGGTCACTGTGTAAACTTTCCATGAAGCCCCTGTCAGATGGACCACCAGATCCAAAGTAAGTAGAATTAAGAGTTCTTATAATTAATCTTTTCTATTTGAAAATAAAAATAAATTATTTAAGTATTTTTGAGAGTCCTCACTTATCGAGAAAATAATAGTATGGTAAAAAGAACCTAGAAACTTCTATGTTTTAATGCATCTTTCGTACTTTAAATGAAAGCAACTGCTGGTACTTACCTGCCTGTTTAGAAGTTTCTTAACAACATTCGCACTTCATGTAAGTACATCACATTCTTCCTAGTTGCTCTTTATAACGCTTTTCAGAAAGTTTTGTAAAGAAGGTCTTCAGGTGTTCAGGTATTTTTGGTCTTAGCTAATGTTGCTCTGCTTTTAAGTAATACATAGGCTCGTAACCGTTGCTGTTTATGTCCACAATTTCTTACATCTCTTCCATATTCAGTGTCCAGTACACATACTCAACTCTACTTCAGCTTAATATGAGCTCCTCACTTTGAACCGATACTGGTTATGATAAATTAGTGATACAGTTTTTCATTTTTTTTGCTCTGGTTGGACACTTTGGACAGCCTCTTTAATAAAAATAAAAATATTTTGAGAGCAAAATGTTTATTTGACTGTTATGGAAATCTTGTCCTCTGACTCAAGATACCATGTTTTCAATTTGTCTTAGAGAATTGGTCATTATAAACAACAACAAAAAAAATTCTCCTCTGGATTTAATAATCTGAAAAAAAAAAAGATGTTGTATAAAGAGTTTTGAAGGGTTAGTCTAGAATCATTTTCAAATTGTTGTCTAGTGATGCACTATGGAAAGTCAGGACATTCAAGAATGAAAGGTGAGGCAGGAGGTTTTTTTCTTCACTGTTTTTGAGAATTTGTCTTCCAGGAAATGCCATGGAAATCATGTGGTTTTAGTCAGTTCTCTGAGACTAAGACTGTCCATTTATTAATGGCTTTAATGGATTAACTCCCTCTGGAAGACCAGCAATAGCTATTGAGGCTCTTGGAGCATCAAATCTGAATCCATGGAGTCCTTGACTTTCGTATTAGAACTGATTAAGCTCTTCATAAAGAACAAATTGCAGGAGACAACATTTAGGGCAACAAGAATAAGCTGCAAAGGCATTCGAAGACATCCTGTGTTTGGAGAAGTGCCTAGAATGTATCGGTAGTTTTGAGGCATTGATGGCTTTTTGAACTATTACAAACATGCTGTAATTGGAAGAGGAGGCGTAGGATTTAAAAAGTCTTATCTGCCTCTTCAAAATAATCTTTCCAGTGAAATTAGCTGTGAAGTCTTTAATGAAAATATTTTTAAATTTTAGTAAACTGGGCATGGAGCTTTAGCTTAAAATCACAACTGTACTGTATGAAGAATGTCCTGTCGTTGTTCCTTATATTTCATAACTTTCCTCTGTGGGTGTTCAATGAAAGCTGTGGACTGTCTTGTTGAGAACACCATTTGTGTCTATGCCTGCTCTTCAGAAGCGCTATAGTCTTTTTTGAGATGATCAGAAGGAGCATCAGGAGTCTGAGGAGAGAATGCTTTCACTCAGAATGCTGTTTAAATTGCATTATATTTTCATAGATGCAGGTTTCCTTTACACTTTTTTGTGTGTGTGGTTTGGGGTTGGGTTTTTTGCTGTTTTGTTGTGGTTTTTTTTTTTTTTTTAAAGCATGAGTAGTAGCACCGTTCTGACGTGAATTCTAGCTTACTTGATTCTGTAAGAAGCGTGATGTTACCGTAGAGCACTTGACAACACTGCAGTTGCCTGACTTTGCTATTGCCATGCTTAAAATAGGCATGGTATGTATCTTAGCTGCTCTTGGAGTGGGATGGGGCCAGTGACTGATAAACAATATAAAATACTGTATTTGAGAAATTAGATTTCATTGTTGGAAGGAAGAAGATCAGGCAGTACAGCTGTTGTCTTTATGGTCCTCCAACTCTCTCTCTATGCTGGTGGAAATAGAGGAGGAGGAGGAATTTCTGCCTTTTGGTAGTCAAGGTTCTATAGATCGTCTGGATGTTTTAGATGAGATCTTCCAAAAATCCATTAAAAGGAAAGAATACTCCCTTCATCCTCTGAGATGCCCCCTAAGATGGGCAGCATTGCCTACTGTTGTTGCTCTTCTGCAGTGCTGTGCTACAGAAGATGGAGTGGCTCAATAGTAATGGGGAGAAACACTAACTGGAAAAGATTATTCTTGTCCACGTTCTTGGCTGAAGAGTGACTACTTCAACAAAAAAGATCAACATCTTTTTATGACTTTCTACACCAGGTTGTGTCAAATTTGAGTTTATTTCATGAATGTTCCACATACAAAATTGTTCAAGATTTCAAGAATCTCTTTTCAAGAGAATGTTTTTATTTTTTATGACTTACACTGGGCTGATACGTTGCTTTGTTTTATTCTAGATCTCATGAACTGCGATCAAAGATTCTCTCATTGCAGTTGCTTCTATCCATTCTGCAAAATGCAGGGCCTGTCTTCAGGACAAATGAGATGTTTATTAATGCTATTAAGCAGTACCTTTGTGTTGCACTGTCAAAAAATGGAGTCTCATCAGTTCCAGAAGTTTTTGAACTTTCACTTTCCATATTTCTTACCCTCCTCTCAAACTTCAAGACTCATCTAAAGATGCAGATCGAGGTACGTTACATGAATTTCTAATTCAAGGTGCAAGGGGGTGTTAAGTGAACATTTGTTTATATTCAACCAGTGTTCTGTAATGCAATTTGGAAGTTTTAGCTCTGCACTACATAGTACAAATTAAGAAAATGAGTACACTTACGAAAAGACTAGGTAATATATGATTTTGCAAAGGTTTCTTAGAATAAAAGTTAATGACTTGAAATGCGTTGTGGATTCTCTTTGAGGTTCTCTAGGGAAAACCCAGCTGCTTAATTATTGTAGACACTTCCCTTTGTATATCAGGCCTACATCAATATATGTCCTGAATAAGATAATCTCATTTCCTCAGGTCTCAAAAGGTGTACACATGATTTAATTCCTTGGGCCATAAATAGAGATAACTCTTATTGCTAAGAATACGGACTTATCCGAGACATTGCGGATTTTCTCCCTGGATGGATATGTTCTAAGTCATAGGGGAAAGCAAGATGTAGAGGCTTTGTTCTTGACTTCTGATTCTTGTGCCATAGGGTACGAGCAGCTTCTTGGAACCATTCTGTCCATTTGAACCACATGGATACCCTCTTCTGTGTCCCATGTGTTAAAGATCTTAATTCCATGGTGAATAAAGTAGTAGTGTGCAGTGTGTGTTCCTGCTGTTCATTTTGGATAATTTTATGTTTAGTAGTCAATGCGAATATTGAAGCCTACAGATTGCCTCATAAGTGTGGAGGTTATGTACATGAAAAGATGCTGAGAAATGTTGATAATGTTGCTGTTATAGGACCTTGAATTCAGGGATTTCTTAATCTATGGATGTCATTGTATAAATTAATACGTTGTGGTGGCTTTGGAGGAAGAACGTGATTTTGCTAGTATCATGTCAGGAAGGTATTGTGTTCTGATCACTTACCAGGTTATTTTGATGCCTTCTAGGGGAAGAAACAATAGAATTTCCAGTATTTCCTTGAGCACAGCTTGGATAGAAGTGAAGCTTTAGTGATTGATTGAATGTGCCTTGAAAATATGATGCATTTTGAAGACAAACTGTGTGCTCAACAAGACTGTAGTGCATGTGCAGTGTTCAGCACATCAGACAGACTGGGCTGAGCTGCTCTTCAGTCACACAGCCTGCTTCTCAGGAGGTGTTGGACTCACTGTGTGTTTGCAGAGCTTACAAGTCAGCGTGTAGGTGGTAAATGCATTGCAGTTGGCTTGCCTGACAGAAATTTGATGAGCTTCCATTGCTACCATCCTTTCCCCAAATTTCAAGCAGAAAATGAAGACATAGATATCTGAGAAAAATTAGGTATACGATACCCTAGACTATTATAGCAGCTTCTAGAATATGCTGAGTTAGGACCATCACCACATAGCAGGGCTGCAGTTCCTCCTCACAAATATGAAAGCCGAAAGCTTGATGCTGCCGAGGTATCCATCTATTGCAAAGTACCGGGGACAGCAGTTTGTAGAAACTTACTCTTTTTCCTGGTTGTCAGCTAAGAATTCCTCTTCTTTCAGCTACTGATCCTAAAGGTTATTCAGAAGATGTGGGTAGACAAGTAGATAACTTCACATTCAGTTTGTGTCTTGGAGCTGTAAGGAGAGCCATATGCTCTCATTTATAATATGCAAAATCTATATATTTTGGGATTGAGGCTGCGTTCTTCATCTTTGTAAGAAATTTTTGACATATTTTAAAATAATAGTTTCAGATTGTGTCAAAAGTGACCCTCCCTTGGTCCTGTGACTTAAATATTCAGCTAACACTGCCTTCTGACAGTTAAAATGGTTTGAGTCGTACCTTAATTGTATTGTAACTGTATTTCTAAGTGAGTCAGTGAATATATTTGCAGCAAATAAAGTCCTAGATATCAGGCGATTTGAGGTGTCATTTAGCTGTACACTTCCATTACCACCCTTTCATAACTGCAAATAAGCTGTCTTTTAAAAAACTCTTACTTTCAGTTGACCAAACTAAATAGTTACCTCTTTTCTGGTTTACTTTTCCAATATGCTAGGAATAAAGTCTTAATTCTGTGACATGAATTGCAGTAAGTAGTGTAGTGATAGATAGCATTTTTAAGTATCTGAAATGTAAATAATCAGTGTGATTTTTAAGAAGCTGTTCCTTCTAAAATATGCTTGTCCGAAGTTGACACTAGAGGCAAGAAGTCAGCTCTTGTCTCAGAAGCATAGAAATATAATGTCTTTGTAGTGCGTAGACCTTCCAGCTAATTTCTCATCTAGCTTAGATTTGAGTTTAATTTTTATACTTGAAAATTTTTTTCTCTGCTCCATCAGTGACTTCTTTTTTTAAATTCTCTACCAGAAAAAAAAAATCTGCCTGATTCCAGAGGGTATATAATATCACTGTCTTTCAGTAAAAAATCAGAAAACAGCAAATATGTAACTAAGGATTGCTCATAGCGTGACCTTTATTAAAATTTTATGTCTTCCTCTGTTTGATTTTAGTCACAACTTTATGTAATCCACTCTAGTACACTTGAGTGTATTTAAGTGCTTGAAAGTCTTTGATCATGTGTTGAACTCCTTATGTTTTGTAGGGATGCTTTCCTTATTAAGACTAGTAACTGGGATTGTGCTGTGTGCCTCTTTTTAGAGAAGGAGTCCAATAAAATTGTAATAGTGCGTTTTGCTTGAAGAAATAGCTTACCATCAAAGCTGCTTAAAAATCAGTGTTGCTGTTTTTCCCCAAATACATGACTTAAGCATAAGGCTAATTTCGCTGTATCTCTACCTGGCTAATGGAATAAAAATTCTGTGCTATAAGGAAGTATCTAATATTAAAAACAGGAGTAGTTACATATTTGGATGTTTGCATGTTGCTACCGGAGAAGATGAGTTTGATGGCTTGAGACTATCGGCAATTTTTAGAAAAAACATATTGGTGGATTTGGTAGCCACAACTGGCTATGAAGAGGTGAGCTCTTAGAAGTGCAGAACAGTGATGTAATGCTCTGTAGGGTGGTGACGTAATGCCATGTAGCAGTTCACATTTTGAGTTCATGCGCTGTTACAGCAGTTGCTGCTGCTGAGGGAAGAAGTGAGAAAAAGCCTGCCCTAGCTGCTAAGCATGCTCAGCTGAAATAGCCCATAATGCTAATGGATCTGGTGAGGAAGTAATTGACAGGGGATAAAATAATCCCTGGTCCAAACAAAAGCATCTGTACTAAAGCAGTTTCAGGGAAAACTAATAACTCTTCTAGGGAAGAGAAACTTTCCTGTTAATGGACCTGCTGCATTTTTTATGCTGTGCCTGACCAGTACCCTTCTGCCAATAATCTAGTACCACAGAGCGTTTTTTTTTGTGTCAAGATGTTTCCCTTCTAATGAAGATCTGATACTTTAAATTTGCATAAGTAGCTGTTTGTTATGTTTATACCATAATATCATCATCTCGTAGAGAAAATCTTTTGTGAAGTAATACCTCTCCTTTCAAAATCCCAAATGAGATCTAACAGCAGCTTAAGACTTCTTGTTAGGCTAAATGGTGCTTCAGGACTTCACTTCATTCCCAGTTCTTCTGTTTTTGAGTGATTAGAATATAAACCAAGATTTTCAGCTGGACAAAACTCCAGAAGTACATAAGTAATAATTCCAATTCCTAATTTGAATGTTTCAAGCATAAATTGTATTTTCTCCTTCCTCCTTTTTTTTTTTTCTTATCCCCTGTACTTCTGAAGTGCTCCTTTCAGAATTATGTCAGAATATTGACTGTCAAACTTGGTGACTGTATGTGTAATAGATTTTAATTTTTTCTCCCTCTTTCTGAAATATTTGTTAGGTTTTCTTCAAAGAAATTTTCCTCTATATCTTGGAAACTTCTACTAGCTCATTTGATCATAAATGGATGGTTATACAAACGCTGACAAGGATATGTGCAGGTATTAAGGACTGTTTGGTTCTAGTTTTTACATTTTTATGCTAAAGAACAGAACTGTACTTGCCTTTCATTGAATGATCTGGTTTTTGTTCCAAGTTTGACAATGTCACTTTGTTTATAGATGCCCAGAGTGTAGTGGACATCTACGTGAACTATGATTGTGATTTAAATGCAGCAAATATATTTGAAAGGCTGGTTAATGACCTATCAAAGATTGCTCAAGGAAGAGGTAGCCAAGAACTTGGCATGTCCAATGTTCAGGTAAAAATTCCACCAAACTTTATGAAGCTTCGTGTTTCTTGGCATGATAGTTTACAACCAAACTGTCCATTCCGCTAATGTGTTGCTTTTGAAATTTTTTCTAGGAATTAAGTTTGAGAAAAAAAGGATTGGAATGCTTAGTATCGATCTTGAAGTGCATGGTGGAGTGGAGTAAGGATCAATATGTAAATCCCAATTCTCAGACAACACTTGGTAAGACAAGAAACGCGTTTCTTCTGGCTTTAGTAAAGAGGTACTGCAGGAGTTTAGTGCGTTTTTTCAGTATTTTGATACTGTTAGTGTCCAGATGGATAAAACCTCTTGCAATAAAAAGAGAATTTTTCTATGGTAGAAATATTAGTAAGTTTGGATTAGTGTCATCTGAACAAGTTGTCTTAAGTTGTCTTTTCTAGGAATTCATACAATTAAGAAAGCTACTTCACTGAAAATAACTAAATCCTGTTATCTTCTGTATTTCTAATTTTAAAAGGATTATAAAACTTACTTTGAAGCTCCCCTGATTTCCTCTAATTTCATATGGATTAAATTTCTACTGAAGCAAAATGGATGGAGAGCATTTTTTTTATTTATTAGTATTTAGGTATAGAACTTTCAATGTTGTAAGCAAGGAAGTAACTAAATCATTACTTCTTTAAATCTTGTTTGCATCTGACCTGAGGTGAAAAGTACTAATTTATGTTAATGCTAGAACTTTCAGATTAAGATCTTGAAGTTGGCAGATGAAGTAATAACCTTTTTAGAAGTGGTTAGCACAGCTGTCTTTGTGAACTGAGAGCACCAGCTCCTTGTGTTATCTAATCATAAACACTTTTAGACACTCTGTTTCAAAAACTTAGAATAGTGTGATTCGCTTAAGGTAACATTGGACTTGAAAATAGAAGGAAAGATTGAGTTTCTAAGGTGTTGTGTGTTTTCTTCCAAGTGCCTACAAATAATAGTTGTAGTTTAAGGCTTATATTTCAGGTATGTGATGAACTGAAAGAATCCTCCTTGATATGTTGTAGTGATTTTTTTTTTTCTTTTCCTAATCAAAACTAAAACAGAATATTTACATGAAAATAAATAGATCATTGAAGATAACCCTAGTAAGTTTTAGAAGCCTTCAGAGAGGATTTGAAGAATAACCTGAGATTTTAATTTCTTTTCTCAGTATATATTTTGTATGTATGTAACCATTTGCAATTTATAGGCCAAGAAAAACCCACAGATCAGGACAGCAATGAAACCAAACACCCTGAGACAATTAACAGATATGGAAGCTTAAATTCCTTGGATTCTACTGCTTCATCAGGAATTGGCAGTTACAGCACACAGATGTCTGGCACTGACAACCCAGAGCAGTTTGAGGTCCTAAAGCAGCAAAAGGAAATAATAGAACAAGGAATTGACTTGTGAGTGCCCTTTTATCACCCATGGGAGGGTGGATTCTGTTGGAGCTATGAAGATTCCTGGGTTTTTCTTCCTTCTCCTCATAGATACTCATCTTGTGTTAGGAAAAAATCTCTGGATGTAACAGCACTTCCTCTGGTGAAAGAGTGCTGAATGGTGTCCCCTTTGGAGCCTGTCAACAGTGTTTTGTGTTAACCTAATTCCTCACAGCTAGAAGATGAGTACTCTGAATGTTTGTTCTTTTTTCTCCAGACCTGCTTGTCTAAAAATAAGATTTTTATATTTGGATAAAAAGAACATTGAACTCATATGATCAGTTGAATGCAACCCGTTTTAGTGTACACGTTACTGATGAAAGTGCTTATATGCCTAAGCCGATGCTTCCTTCTGATTAATTAATTTGTCATAATTAGAACTGGACAATAGTGTAATTTCTCAGTGCAGTCTGACCTGAATCTTCTGTGTGATTTCAGCCTTGTCACCTTACCTCCTCAGTGAGGTCACTTTATGCGAAAATGAAAGTTTCTGTAGCATAGTTCTCAGACCCTGAACAAACATGCCTTAATCCTTTAGGGTTTCAGTTTCTTTCAGTTACCTGGTTCCTTGTCTTGTACATTTCCATTCTTATAGGCAACTCATGAATTTCTTGATTGTTTCATACAGATTAAAACAAAAAACAACAGAGCATAATTGTTCCTTTTCCAAGCTGAGACTTTGCTATTTCTGTGGAATACTTTTTTTTTCTTCCTGAGTCCCATAGTAAATGATAGTGTTTAGCTCTCTTTACTGGGATCTGCTTGGATGCCATGCTGGCAGTTACATAGCAAAGAGGAAGAGGAGGCTGTTTACAGGCAAAAAAAACCCATAAAGTCATCCAACGATTAAGGGAATAATCGTCTAAGGGAATAGTTCATTCCTGTCTAATGCACAGTTTGATAACGGAAAAAATATTTAATACCTAGATTTTCAATACCTCATCCAAAATTACTAAATCTTTTTACTTAAGCTGGTGTGGCGTTTTTCATGGGTAAACGGGTTAACTCTCATTCCATCCTGATCTTGATTGTACAGATTCAATAAGAAACCAAAGAGGGGGATTCAGTACCTGCAAGAACAAGGAATGCTTGGCACTACTCCTGAAGATATTGCTCAGTTCTTGCATCAAGAGGAAAGATTAGATTCAGTAAGAACCATTTTCCTGATGGTTGTTTTTGCTCATGCTGCTGTTTTTATACTAATTGCAAATCACATGGCTGTTTTAAAGTGTATAATGTACAATGAAGAAAAGGAGATTTCTCTCTCTTCTAAAATTAATAAACTCAAGGAATTTGGAGTATGCATTAGAGCTGTACCCTGTACTGTATGCATTCTGCAGTTCAGCGAAGTGTACAGGAAAAGACTGGCCTGTTGAGCTGACTCAAAACTTTTACTTAGTTACAGCTAGAAGCAACTTAGTAAACGGTGTGTACTTTAGCCCAGTAAGGGACTACCAGAAATAACTGTCCTTCAGAGATGACTGAAAAATAACATGGTCCAACAACATGAAAAGCATTTTTTGCTGCTTCCCAAAGGAAAGGTTTTTTTTTTAATCTAGATTAGTTCTTTGATTTTATTTACACCTAGCAGCTGTTGCTGGACTTGGAAGGGTCCTGGAATTTCTGGCTGAGGAGGGTGGGAATATCTCATGTTGGTATTGTCATGAAAAACTTAGCTTTCTGAAATGGCAGTCTGCACCATTGTGCTTACTAGCCACCCTCATTGTTTTCTAAGGAAGGGCTTGCATGTGCCCGTGCTTGCAACTGTGGCTAAGGTCACAAATTTCAGTGTTAGAACTTAAAATCGACCATCAAAACAAATTTTTAACCTCAGTTTACATAAGCAAGCATCTTTATCTGAATGCACAGTATTTTTTCACTGTACTGTGTTGCATTGACAGTGGTCAAACTGGATGTATTTGAGGACCAGCTATTTGTATTTGAGCATGACTTGTATCTGTTTGAGATCTGTAATTGGTAATACTTTGTCTTCTGCACATGTGGAATTCGTCTAATAGAAAAAAAAGATACATGAGTAAAACAAGAGGAGGAGGAAGGTAGGCAGATAGGAGCATGTAAGAGCATTACAATGGAATATATGGCCAAAATACTTTGCTTTAGAGAGTAGAGGGAAAGCAGGAGTACGTCTTCGTTAACCGCATGCAGGCCTCTCTATTTTGTGAAACGTATGGGCAGTATGACTTTGTTGTTCTTATTTACTGTTTTTTTTTTTTCCAGTGTAAATGCACTAGTTTGTCTTTCCTGTTCTTATTTTAGACTCAGGTTGGGGAGTTCCTGGGAGACAATGATAAATTTAACAAAGAAGTCATGTATGCATATGTAGACCAACACGACTTTTCAGGAAAGGATTTTGTTTCAGCTCTGCGCATGTTTCTAGAGGGATTTCGTCTTCCAGGAGAGGCTCAAAAAATTGATCGCCTAATGGAGAAGTTTGCTGCTAGATATTTAGAATGTAACCAAGGGTAAGCCATACTTTGTCTTCAGAACTTTGGAAAGCTGAAAAATAAGTAAAAGATCCTAATATGTTAAATTTGGTGTTCTTTTTCTCCTTTCCTCCTTCAGGCAAACTCTTTTTGCTAGTGCAGATACTGCATATGTTTTAGCTTACTCAATTATCATGCTGACAACAGATCTTCACAGTCCACAGGTATGTTGCTGGAAGAATATTTGTGTAATCCATAGACATCTAACTTTCAAGCATTGTGACAATGTAGTTGTAAAAGCTTGATATTCAATTTAACACCAGTATGTGTGTAAGAAATGTGGTAGCTTAAGTTTGTGCATCTTTTAAATAACAGTATTTTGTTTCATGGGTGTTGAGATTTTAAGTTCTTTTGGTTAGACCATTCTGTAAGGTGTCATTTCCCTACTCTGTATTGAATAGGAATTGTGTGGATTTGCTTTCATGTTACGGCGGTCACCCTAGTGATCTAACATACAGAGCCAGAACTTGTGTAATTCCTTTATTTCCTTAACACAAATCTGCTCTGATTTTGGTCTGTTTGAGAAAATAATGCAGCTTTATTTTCATAAATACAGCTCACTTCTGCAGTACATAATATTCAAAGTTGCAGTGATTAGTCATTGTCATTTATTTAAGCAAAATGTGGAAAGAGTGTTGAACTTTTATGAGATTATGGGTTATGTTTAAAATAGATAGTTTAATCTGTATCACAAGATAAACCACTTTGTTTTTTTGTAATGTATATCTAATCGATCTGTGGATCCCACTGAATGTGTGTGAGTGTTGTAGTGTCCACATGGCCTTGCATTATTTTGTAGATTTGACAATGTAGTCTTGCATATATTGAATACTTAAAAATGTCTTCTGAGTCAGCAGGCTTGTCCTTGATGGTATCTTTTCATCAGTTTCGCTGCTTTGTAGGCAGCATTGTAACTGCTATGAATTTACCTCATTTGTTGATATTAATGGCTTCTTTCTGGGTTTCAGGTTAAGAATAAAATGACAAAAGAACAGTATATTAAAATGAATAGAGGTATCAATGACAGTAAAGATCTCCCTGAAGAATATTTATCTGCTATCTATAATGAAATAGCTGGAAAGAAGATTTCAATGAAAGAAACAAAAGAATTAACAATACCCACAAAATCCAGTAAACAAAGTAAGTAGTTGCAATGTTAGCTTTCTACAGTGTTGGCTCTTCGGTTTCATGAAGCTATCTCCTTTTTAAAGTGAGAGATGAATGAAGCAAGCACCACCCACAACTCAAAATTAGTCCTGATTTCATATCCTTTTCCTTGTAACATAAATACATGATGCTAGCTTTAAATCTGTGTTAAATGCAACTGCTTATTTTCACTTCCCTTTGCATCTGAAGTCCTGGTGTTCAGTGCATTGACCATGGAGAAGACAGGCTTTGCTGTTGAACAGCAACGTGGCAAAATGCATTAGGGGGCTTTATGAAGTAACAGTGTTGCTGATAGGCTTAGTACAGAACAAACACAATAGTTGTGCCTTCTGTTTCTAAGATAACAGTTGTGTTTTCCTGCAATAACCAGTCTGTCATCTTAAAAAATTTTGCATTATTTGGTTTGTAGTGCTTTAATCTATGCACTTTTAAAATTAGTTATCTTTTCCTCTCTCAAATACCAGAAACACTTTTTTGTTTTGCACAATGTGAATATTCAGATGTTCATTCTCTCTTTAGAAAAGAGAACATTAAGAGAGACTTGATAATTTCCCAACATAGTCAAACATGTATTTTTAAGTCCTAGGTTAGCCTTATGAACAGGTTGCTTACAGGAAACTTGCATCTGGAAAAAATAATCCCTCTTGTCTTCAATATTGGTTCAATTAATAGAATGCTTTTTTGGTAATTTTGTTCTACTTGGGTTTCACTTTCTTGATGAGATGGAGGTTCTATTACTGAAATGAAAAGGTGATTAAGATAGTTCTCCCTCAGAAAAAAAAACGTCCACATATTTTTATTGTTATTTTCTGTGCTGATGGATTGCTACGAAACCTCTGTTCACTTTGAGTTTAGCTTAGTGGATGTGATATTAATGCTGTCAGTTGAGGTGATGGAGAAGAAATGTTTGTTGTGCAAATCTCAAAATTCTGTAAACATTTAAAATTCAGTTACATTTCATACATAAGTTTACCAAATTTACTTTTTATCTGTATTTTAAAAGAAATATCTTGTTGGTGTGATAATTTCAGAAAGTAAAGACAATAAAAGAAAAAATGCATCTGAGTATGACACTTAATGAAAAATTTTAAATTATTGTGTTCCTGAAGACACCACTGCTAAAGATGCACAAATGAGAGGAAAAAATGTGTTTACAGGTGTTGCTAGTGAAAAACAGAGAAGACTCCTATATAATTTGGAAATGGAACAAATGGCTAAAACAGCTAAAGCTCTTATGGAAGCAGTGAGCCACGTTCAGGCACCTTTTACTAGTGCAACACACCTGGAGCATGTGAGACCCATGTTTAAGGTGAGATACATGTTTAGATGTTTACCTAGAATATCACCCAGTTTCTTAATACAAAATACTGATTGATAGGATTTGTTGAAAGTACTAAAAATTGGTGTCTGCTATGTTTTGATCATTTTGTAACTTGCTACAGGAAAGAAAGGATTCTGAGTCTTCTAACTCCATTTTCATTTACCTTGGGATTTAAGAAGTTTCTATACTGACAGAAGGAGCATCTTGATGTAGTGGAAGAGTTATGAAGAGTATGTTGAGGTGACAAAAGTATAAAGAGTAGTTAACTTAAAATGATAGGATTTTTATTTCAGGTATAGAGGTGTAGTCACAACAAGAGTTTTAGAAAAGTGAGAAATGACTAATCCCGCAGGGTCCATTGTTTGAGTCCCTCCTACTGCTTCTAAGGGAGATTATTCATTGCTTTTTCAGGGAGCAATTATGAGAACAAACTTCTGTCTAATGTTGTCTGTTGAAAATCAGTATTTCAGAAAGGCTATGACTGTCATCTAGTTTTGGGGGAGGTAATTGGACCTGTATTAAACCATTACTCTAAGCTCCTGTCTTCGCTATTGTGTAGGAGCAAAACTGTCTGCATCCCAAATGCCTTTTTCATACCAGTGATTTAGATTCGTAGATACAGAGTATGTTCATTAGTGTACTGTGCCTCAGTATGCTGTTGGATATGATCATTGACATAATTAACTCATTACAGTTAACTGCCACTGAAATACATTGTTGCACCTTTACCCTGAGCTCTCATGCCCTTGTACAAGTAGTTGTGCTCATATGACCCCTTTGTGAACTGCTCCAGGGAAGTAAAGTTTCAGACCACTACCATTCCAACAAACAAATGGTTCTCTGGAGTGATGTGCTCTGAGGTCAGGTTGAGCTCCACGCCCAGGCTCAAGAATCGTAGAATCATAGAATCATTTAGGTTGGAAAAGACCCTTAAGATCGAGTCCAGCTATTGACCTAATATTGCCAAGTCCCACCACTAAACCATGTCCCTCAGCACCACATCTACACGTCTTTTAAATGCCTTCAGGGATGGTGACTCAGCCACTTCCCTGGGCAGCCTGTTCCAATGCTTGACAAACCTTTCAGTGAAGAAATTTTTCCTCATATCCAATCTAAACCTCCCCTGGCCCTATTTCAGGCCATTTCCTCTTGTCCTGTTGCTTGCTACCTGGGAAGAGACGAACACCCACCTCGCTGCAACCTCCTTTCATGTAGTTGTAGAGAGCAGTAAGGTCTCCCCTCAGCCTCCTTTCTTGAGACTAAAAAACTTCAGTTTCCTCAGCTGCTCCTCATAAGAATTCTACTCCAGACCTTTCACTGGCTTTGTAGTTCTTCTTTGGACACGCTCCAGCACCTCGATGTCTATCCTGTAGTGAGGGACTCAAAACTGAACACAGTATTCGAGGTATGGCCTCGCCAGTGCCATGTACCGGGGGACAATCACTGCCCTAGTCCTGCTGGCCACGCTATTTCTGATGCAAGCCAGGATGCTATTGGCGTTCTTGGCCACCTGGGCACACGGAGGATCAAGCTGTAAGATTGCTGTCCCTGAAGCAAACTTCCGAGTTCTTTATTGCCATATTAATAAAAGTAGGGTGGTGCTCTGTTTGTACAGAATAACACTAAATGAAGCCCTTGTTTAAGATCTACTTTCAGGGTGTCACTTAGCAGAGGTGTACTGTACATAATTTCTCTCTGTTGACTTCTTTAAGGCTCAAATGAAATAACTTGCATGCAAGCATCTGTAAAATTCATAAACTATTTTTCCTCAAGATGCCCCCTATTACTCTGTAACATACCTAGCCTTTTGTATCTGAAAAGTACGTTTGCAAAATCCATTTCCAAAGGAGCAAAATATGAAGCGTCAGGGTAAATTAACACTCTAAACATCTTTTGTGAAGGTGCTAAGAATTAGAAGTCATCTTTCTTGAGGATGTTCATAAACTAATTAAAGTACTGAGGACAGTGCAATATGTTGAACAGACTGCTGTGAGAACTGTGGAATCTAAATATTGAATTTCATGGGTTTTATTCAAATTTTTATTCTTATTTCAGCAAAACCTTATAAATTTCTGGGTATCTCTTTCACCCATTGATGCCAGTGGGGCATCAATGCCAATTACAACTATATTTATAGATAGATTTTCTAAATAATTAAAACGGACCAAAAATTCATTTTATGCACCCACCTAAGCAGCCCCAAATTGATTGTCTAATTAGAGGCTTAATTTTCCCCTTTAATGACAAAACAGTCTATTGTAAATAAAAGTGTGAATCTAGTTACAAAGCATGCTTTACAGATCTCTAGATAGTTCTTAAAATGTTTCAGTTTTGTGATTTTTTAAGATTAGTTTTGGTTTCAATAGAAATTAATTAGAAAGGGGAGGGGGGGAGAAACATACACTTCTGGAACATAGAATCATAGAATAGTTTGGGTTGGAAGAGACCTTTAAAGGTCACACAATGGGGAATTAAGACCTGGATCTAGGAATGCATCTGATGCCTTTAATACTGTCCCAGAGTAAATAGTATGGCGTGTGCGAGTGTTAAACACTTTGCTGAGGTAGTGCTTTTGGAATTGCTGTCTTAAATGAAACCAAAGCTCTATGGTGCATCATTTTATTATGAAATTAAGTATGAAGTCTGTTGCTCCCTGCTATTCCCATTGAGTGTGTCATTTTATCTGGGGTGAGTTTAGGTAAAATTATGTCTAAAATTGTTGTGGATATCTGGGGTTTCCTCTCCATAACCATGTGTAGTTATGGCAAGATCTTCTGTATCTTCTTGGGTTTTTTCCTGCCTGTGGGAGTGGGAGCCTTGACCATGAGGACAGGACAATGTAGACTCTCCTGCAATAACTTTTAGTTGAGTGTATTACACTCTCAGTCCCATCTAAGGCAAGATGAATGGGAAGCATCAACAGTGGCTTAGGTACAAAAAGATGAAGAGCAGAGGGCAACAAAATTAAGAGCAGAGAGATCAAGGAGAGTCATGTCCTGTCTTTTGTTGTTGTCATAGTGTAATTTTAGTGGAATTAATAAGTTTGCTGCCCTATTTTACCCTACCTTTTTTTTTCTTCTGGTGTTAATCAAGACAAACTTGTCTTACTTAAGTACCTACTTCTCATCATAAAGGAATCTAGTATACACTGTGTAGGTTCTTGAAATAATCATTGACTTTATCTTATTTCTCACTGTGCAAAGATAAAGGTTATCCCAGGAATACCAAAACTTCAATAGACATCTTGACATAGCTTTGGGGTGGGTTTTTTTCCCCAGCTCTCCGAAGATGATTGTGTCTGTTGATGGTTGAGGGAGAGTGCTTCTGAGGGGAGCATCAATCTGCATTACTTCTATCCTATTCTATGTCTCGTGTCTCTTCCAACCATGCTTCTGTCCAATTCTATCTCATGTCTATTCCATTCTATTTCCTTTTGGGCAAAAGGCAACTTCTAGGTTAATGATGTGAGTTAAGGACAGAGTTTAAACTTCAGTGAGATGTTGAAACTAGTGTTCCCTTCAAGTACTAACAGTTGCTAATGTAACTTTTTCTTGTGCATGCGTTCCAGTTGGCGTGGACGCCTTTTCTGGCTGCCTTCAGTGTGGGTCTGCAGGACTGTGATGATACAGAAGTTGCCTCTCTTTGTTTGGAGGGTATACGATGTGCAATCAGGATTGCTTGCATTTTCAACATTCAGGTAAAAAAAATAAGATTGAGACAATACTTTGGTTTATGTACTAGCAAAATGTTAGTGGAGTTCTTAGAGTTCTTGTTGCTGAAGCTATACACTGCAATACTTAGAGGGTGCCTGCTTCTGCAGCTACTACTTCATCTGATACTTGACTAGAAGTGTTTTAAATATAGTGACCTTTATTTTTCCTGGTGTTTTGTGGTAAGTGCTGCCATGCCTATGTACTGAATCCTTGTTTCCCCACAAGTTAACTACTTCTACGTTGAAGTACTTTCTTTTTAGGTTTGTTACAAAGCTGTTTAACTCTGTTGTGATGTTTCATAAAAGGAGTCTTTCTATCTTATTTCATAAGTAAAATAGTATCTCTGTGAACTGTGTTGAAATATCCTTCTCAACTTCAGAGAGATTATACTAATCTGAGACTTTTGGAATTTGATACCGTTTTAACAGTTACGGTACTGGAAATGTCATTCCTGAAATAAGGCATGAATGTATCTTGCATTAAGCATAATGCCAAGAATTCCAGACTCTCTGGCTCTGGAGGGTAATTCTGGTTCAAGTTGGGTGCTTTTTTTACCCTCCCACGCCACCCCCTCCTTATTCCCCTCCCCCCCATTTAAAAATCATCATTACTGAACATACTATTATGTTACTGTAGACTGTTAGTTAATAAATGGAGTACTGGTCTGACATAAGTCCTTTATAGAGATAGCTGGAGAGAGAGGCAATCAGAATTCATATGTTTGACATCGCATTATTTCAAATGTACATTGAAAACATTTAAATTAAACAAAAACAAACCCCAAAATGACAAAAAAAACCAACAACCTTGTAAGACTAACTTACGGTAAAAACTGTTGGACTATGATATGATAGTGAATGTTTTGCTTCCCTCCCCACTTGCACTTGTATTTAGCAAATTAGATAACTTTTCATCACTAATGTAGAAAGGCACATTGGGACCTTTGATACAGCTGCTTAAAAAAACCCATTCCTCTGTCTTTGCACTTCTTCCCCCCCACACCCCGTGAGCTGAACAGACTTAAAATTTGATTAACAAAGCCTTCCCTGGAGCCTGCATCTGCTTAATGAAATTCACATTCCTGTTATTTTTGTTTCTAAGCTGCAAAATTGGAACTGGTACAAATACCAGTTTCAGCAGCTGCAGAGGTTAGCTCCCAGTCTTGCAGTGGTCTGCCTTGGGTGGGGAAGGCAAGGACACTTTTGCTGTAAGATCTCCGTGCTCCAGAAATGTATCAGAATCAGTGGTACCCTTTCATTGGCTTGGGATAAACTTGATTGAACTGGAGGTGTTTCAAAAACAACACTTCTCATTTGCTGAAATTTAAAATTTTCAGTATAAACTATATTCCTTCTTGGTTTCCTACAGGAACTCTGTTTTGTTGATATCATTGAAAACACTACTGGTTTGTTGACGATTTCAGTACGTTACAGGATGATTCCATTGCACAAGGTCCTGATTAGATCTTAGTGTTATCTGACTTCAGATGCCAGATAGCTCTGGTGGTTTGACGGAGACTGGCAAACCTGTACTTGAGCTGACTTATGGATCTTTTTGGGAGCAGGTTTTTCCTCTTGTGCTTAAATGGTGCTGACAACTTTTTGATTTCATTAAATAAACATACAGAAGTTAAGACTGGTGTCTAAGAACAGTTAACATTAGTTTAGGCACCTTGAGAGATTATGGAGGGAGCTGGAGGCTTTTAGTTTTGAGAAAATCCACAAAGTACACAGTATAGTTTGAACTACACGTGTTCACCTCTAAAACCTCAATTAAAGATTCTGGTTTGTGCTTTTAATCTTAACTATCACACAGTCTGGCTTTTGTCTTTAAGCATCTGGGACAAGATATGCATCAAAAACGTACTTAATTTGCCTATCATCCATTTTTACTTTCTTGTTGATGGACATGTTTTGTCATTTTTCTCATACTTCGATGACTTAGAAAAAGGGGCAGAGGGTGAATATCTGTATGGAACAGAGAGGGAAGGTAGGACAGAAAAATTTTGCTTTTACAGATGATACACAGCTTGTAGAATCTTGCTTAGTACTCTTTCCATGAAACTTCCATTTTTCTGTGTTTATTACATTATTTGCTGTGACTTTGCCAGCGTACCCTGTAGGAGTAGTTGGGTTTGAATATGGCAGCTGTGCTGTGTGGCTCTGTGGGAATCTATCCCTTCTGTCATTGCCCACTGTTGTGGTGTTCATGTTTTCTCTACGAAACAGACATTCTTCCTAGGATTTTTTTTTTTTAATATTTGATATTTGGTTTTATTATGTGCTCAATGATATTTATTTTTATTTCAAAATAGTCTTAAACATTCAGTTAAATATATTTCATAGCTGTCATTAGTTTCTTTGATGTACAACCATTTCACTTTATGGCCTTCAGATCATACATAACAAGAGAGTAGAATGCACTAGCAAGCTCAATTGTAATCCTCTTTTTACCATTGTAGTTGATTCAAATGAGACTGGAGGAGTTTGCTTTGGTGTTTATGGATACCCTGTACATAAACATTGCATACCTACGTGTGTAGATTTGTGAGATTGATTTCATCTGCCTAGATTATAGGTCACTTGCTGTTTACCTGCCCATGATAGTCTTTCCTCACAAGCTTCTGAGGCGCTCCAAACACAGTAGCTGAAATGAAACACATTTTGAGCAGTTTTGTGAAATTGGCAAAACATGCCTTTTAGATATATTATTTGGATTCTGTTGCTAAAAAAATCCTACAACTTGAGAGACACTGCTAAGGCAGCATTTTCAGAGTAGATCCAGGTATAGTACAAGAACAGTAAAAGCTTAGCTAAAAAGCAACTTTTCTTCTGAAACAGCATCTTGTTTCCCATAAAAGTCCCCCAAAAATCCAAGAAGACCAAACTCAGAAACCCAACAACAACCTATGTGTTCTGTGCTGTCGGAGATCACACTTCATATTCCTGAATATAGGGAGCCTGGTTTTATCTCACAGCGTTCTACAGAAGAACATGAGCTGTTTTCACTATGTAGAGGAAAAGAATTGTAAATGATATAGTTGCTGAAATCACACAGATTGTACTAAGAACAAGATACTGAGAAGATACTTACAAGACTTTTTTTTTTTTTTTTTTCCCCATTTGTAGCTTGAAAGAGATGCCTATGTCCAAGCATTAGCAAGATTTACGTTACTTACAGTGAGTTCTGGTATTACTGAAATGAAGCAGAAGAACATTGACACAATTAAAACTCTCATCACGGTGGCTCATACAGATGGAAACTATTTAGGAAATTCCTGGCATGAGGTACAAGAGTCATTTGTGCTTAGACTGTAAGAAAGTGCATGTACTGATTTTGAACACAGTGTACTTTGTGTGTAAATACAGTGTTGTTTAGATGAGTGCCAAGCGTATACTTTTGTACATACTTTATGTAGAATTGTGCATTTTGCAGCCAATTAAAGTAGCAAAACATGTCCAAGTGAGAAATAAAATTGGGACTAATCTGATAGTATTTAAATTAATATTTGTTCTAGACAGAAGAACAGAAATGCTTGTCTGACCTTGAGTGTTCACAACTTTTCCTTCTAAAGATTTTTCTGCATAAAGATTTTTTTTTTTTTTTTTACTGTTTCAAACTGCTTTTTGTTGATAAACTTCTTTATTCTCTGGAATAGATTCTGAAATGCATCAGTCAACTTGAACTGGCACAGTTAATAGGAACTGGAGTAAAACCTCGCTACATCTCAGGGACAGTGCGTGGCAGGGAAGGTTCTTTTACTGGAACAAAAGATCAGGCACCTGATGAATTTGTGGGGCTAGGACTGGGTAAGTAATGCAGAAATGAAGTATTTTATTTAACTGGCTTTCTTCAGACACATGTTGAAGTTTGTCCTTTGTTTTCGTTATTGTTGACTGTGATGTTGAGAGATGAGACCATGAAGTAGTCCTTGTAAAACTGTCTTAGGATTTGAAGAGATCTATTCCTATTTCTGGAGTATTTGTTTTGCTCTGTTAAGTATTATTGCTAGGGTGGGAGAATGGAAAATCCAAGAAAATGATACATTACTCACTTCTATTAAAGTAAGAATGGATTGCTGATGATTTGACCAGATTTAATAATACTGCAATGTTAGTGCTCCAAGTATTTTACCAAACAGACAAGTTGATATATGTAAGTTAAGCAACTTACATGTATATGTCATGAAACTTGGCAAGAAATACACAGCATTCAAACCAAATGGGAGAGTAGCTTAAATTCTGTTTCCTCCTCTTGTGGTTACTTTGGTACTGAATAAGTGCCTTTTTTAGACTGGCCTGAGAGCCAAAATTTACACCATAAGTGATACGTTGTTTGCTATCCTCCTAGAAAAGTGTACCAGTCTTATCTTAAATTAAATTTAAAAGATTGATTTTTTTTCAAATTCATTTATTTATATTTTTAATAGGAATACAGTTAAAGATGTACAGGTGTAGGATATTAGGAAACTATGGAAGCATCAAGGAAATGTATATAACTTGATTTGACTGTTAGAAAGTTTAAATTTTAGTATGATGCTCCATATCTCCTGCCTTTTGAACATCTTCACTTACAGCTGAACAAAAGCTTTGTGTTCCCTCAAGTTTTCATGTAACTTTTTGTTTGTAACTTTTTTTTACATGCCCACAAATGATTATTTTATTAGATTCCCTGATCTTAGACTTCAGAACTAATCCTAATTGTCTGACTTTGCGTTCTCCTCACACAGCTTTTCTCATTCTGCAGTCAGTTCTTTTCTTTTCCATTATGCTCTCCTTTGGCCTGCCTCTGTGCATTCCCTCACCTCGCCAAGAGCTGCCGAAAGGGAAACCTTATGCCTGGAAATTAATGCATCTGCCAACATCTTGTGTACTGAGTTTCTTCCTGTCCTTCTAATATGCATGCTTCAGTTTAGTGTTTCGTGATGACCTATCCAACTCGGCAGTTTCCAAATGCTGGCAGTTTCTCTACACTGAAGTGACTGGCCTTTAAAAATTTTAAGTCCAAATACCTCAAGAATGTAAACAATAGTCAGGTGTCTCTAAATCATACTTGCTGGTTGTTGGGGTAGGTCCAGCTCATAAAGATTCCCACCCCCCCCCCGCCCCCCCCGGCGCCCGTCAACTACATTTCTCAGGAAAATAGTCTGTGCCCAAATGCATAAAATGTTTCTCTCTGAATTGAATTTCTGGAATGCTTGTTACAGTGCACATATGGAAACTTAACCATTTTGATTTTTTTATTAGTATCACTTCAGTATTGTAGGAAAACGTGTAACTCAAAGGAGTTCAGTTTTTCGTACACTTAGGAGCTGTTAGAACACAGTCATTTTCTGAACTGTTTCAGTGTTTTCACTCTTCCACACAAATCCTGTGTTGCAAATATTTTAATTTTCTTTCTATGATCACTCCAAAGTATCTTTTGGAACTGTGGCTTTCCAGCAGTCTTCCTATAAACCAGTCTTCCTGTGAAGAACAGGATGCATGTGCTCATATATACAGACATCAGACATATATTTTACAGGAAAGGAGTTGTTTAATTTACAGTAAGTAAAGCTGCAGTCTACTGACACAGAAGCTTCATCTTTCAAACCTGCTTGCAAAAGCAGACATGCATAAGCAGCAGCATTCACTCTTTTTGTTGAAGTGTGTGGGTTTTTTGAACAAACAAACAAACAAAACCAACTTAAAAATACCTTTTCTCATTTACTTCCTGAACAAGGATTCAGGTGTACACTCTTCAGGCATATACATTTGAATGTCATCACTCTTGCATTATCTTCCTGCTATGGCCCCTTTTGTTTTACTTGAAAATTGAAGGGATCGCAAGTACTTCTGTTGTAAAAGTAAAGGAATAAGCATCTGCTGCTTTGGTGCTTTGGCAGGAATGTGATCTTACTTGGAGATGTAACTGTGAAGTTTAGCTTTCTTCTACTCTAGTTTCTGTTCGCAATGTTGGAATTAAAAACCTGCTGCTATGTGTAGGTCGTAGCCAAAGTGTAATTGTGAGATAATCAGAAATCCTCTTTGGACAATGGGAATCTGAGGAATCAGTTTTTCATAAAGCAGTATTGTATAGGAGACTGTGTTTCATTGTAAAAGATCTCATAACTGTTGGACTATAAATCTAATGTCTGCTAAAGTCTTCCAGCATTGATTATAAATCCTACAGTAATAAAGAATTCTCATGCCAACTGGCAGAGTTGGTTGGGGTTACCTGGCTTCTTGGAAATAGCCATTCAAATTCACCTCACACAGCTACTCGTTTGATGTGTTTCTCAGCTGATTCATTACCAGGAATCAAGTTTATTGATCCTGGCAGCTTGCGTGCTTAGAAGTTTTGATCAAACCCAACAGTATTGCAAGTTGCTGAAATTCTAGTATGAGGTTACATACGCATGCATATATGTACAGAAAGGTTACTCCATAAATGCCCTAGAAAAATACTTAGGATGGATCAGTTTAGATTTGACAGCCAGCATCTCCAGCTGCCTCTGAGTGTGGAGCACAGCAAAACTGAGGCAGACTTTTGCGAGACAGTGTGAAACATGAGAAACTTTCTGTCTCTGCAAAGCTCAGAGAATAAAACTGCTGGCCTTCAAGTCTTCTGTTCTCCCCTATCTTTCTGATAGGCTGCCTAAGAAAAAAACAAAACTAAGTACAAGATAGGTGGAATTACCTAGAATGACTGCAAGGTTCTTGCTCTTTTTGTTTGTTTGTTTTGGGGAGGGGAGGGGAGGGGCAGGGCGTGATGCAGCTTAGAGATTGCCAGAAATTTCAGAGATTTGCTCACTGTGAAGTTAGCATTTTCGTAACGTCAACTTTCCCAGGTGTGGACGACAGTTTCTAGCCTCCAAAAATACTACTATTTTTATTTACAGATTTTTCTCACTGTTAGGTGATAATTTTGCGGTACTTCAGATGTAGCCTTAAGATGGAGTTTTGGTGGGAGCTCTTTTCTGTGAATGATTAAAAAAAATCCATCAGGATGGATAGATACACTCGCTTGCTACTAATATAGTGTGAAAAGTTCTCCTTTGTGTGGTGTTCTCTATCATATATTGTGTATTTTCAGTAGCAAAATTACCAAAAATCTATTTAAAGATGGAGAGAAAAAGCTACTTTTTGTGCTTTTGATTTTTTTCACCGGTATCTGTTCATACAGTTGTTCCAAATGTGGACGGTTTCCTGGGACTGATGTAGCTTATATACGGATGGAGAATCTAGAAAATTAAGACTTAGACCGACGTGCAGCTATTTGCTGAGATGTCCAGTTCATGCAAGGGAAATTAATAATGTCCTTCTCTTTTTTGCGAATTAAAAATATATTTAATTATACTGGTAGTGGCATGACTTCTCTCTCTCTTTTTTTCCCAGCCCTTTCTGTCTTGTCTTTTACCCATTTTTCAAATTTTCTTCACTTGCAGTTGGTGGAAACGTGGATTGGAAACAGATAGCAAGTATTCAGGAATCCATTGGAGAAACTAGCTCCCAAAGCGTTGTCGTTGCTGTAGACAGGTATTGTATTAAATTTGCTGTTGCCACCTCAAGCTTTTTAAACAATGTTGGAATACTCTGTGCTAATAATAGCATTCCTATTTGGAAAAAAAACTGTATAAATATTGCCATATTAAAGTGCTTTTCGGTTTTGTGGGTTTTTTGCTTTTTTACAGTGCAGAAGTATTTTTGGAAGAAGGAACAGAACAAAGATTAGGCAAGAAGCCTTTTTACTGGTACAGAACTATTAAGGAGAGTTGCAGAATGAAGACTGCTGTACTGTCCAGTCAATCTTGATTTGCTATATATAGTAACGTATAGCAAATCTCATTTTGCCTTAGTTACAGGGAGCATTATTGACAAACCTTTTTTCTCCTAAATGTAATTACTGACTTGATATTCCAGTCTTTCTTTCCGTGAATCATGCTTCATGAGGCATAATACATATCATAAACATTTCCTGTTTATATCATAAAGTACTGATCAGACTGGAGTGTTAATGGATATTGCTCTCTCAGCATATAAGAAAACATCATTTTCTTAGTGGTTGTCAAAATTGACAATCACAAAGAGGTATCGTTCTGAAGGCTTACAAGCATTTATGTGGTTGAGTATAGGCAGCAAGATCGATGTCAGTTCACTGGAAGTTGCCTTGCAGTAAAATCGTATCAAGGGAACTGGAAGCTTAATGTCAAACACGTAATAGCTCTTTAGGTTTGCAGTATTTCTCCTCACTTCATAATAGGAAGTGTTTCAAGAGTCTGTTTATCATAACAAATAGGATTTGTGCACTCTGGAGGAGTTCGACTTCTGTATTGGAGCAGGGCTGAATAGTTTATGAACTCCTGACATTATTCATCAGTCACTGTCAGCAAGCAGGTAGTATTAGAAATGATGCTTACCTCCCAGGCACCATGCGTGCTTATGGGAGTTATTTTTAAATACTAGAAGTAATTGAAATATTTGATTGTCTTTTCAAAACTCAGTATTTTTCCACATTTACTAATTGTTTTTTAATAAATAAAAATAGTCAGGGAGTATCTATATATATTTTAAAACCCAAAAATCTTAATGCTTTTTCAAGAAATTGTAACAATGTCTTAAACTGTGCTTTACAGAATATTTACGGGATCTACCAGGTTGGATGGAAATGCTATTGGTAGGTTTTATCTTCCCACCCCCACTCCCTCACCCCCTGTAAACTACAAAGCAGCTTTGTCTTAAATCTTGGAAAAGTATTGCATTAAAATCTGTGGTCATTTAACAGTGGATTTTGTTCGCTGGCTTTGTGCTGTATCTATGGATGAACTGCTGTCTGCTACCCACCCTCGAATGTTTAGTCTGCAGAAGATAGTAGAGATTTCTTACTACAACATGGGTCGGATAAGGCTACAGTGGTCTAGAATCTGGGAAGTTATTGGAGATCATTTTAATAAGGTATCCCTGTTAATGATTATACTGCATACTCCTTGAATTATCAATACAAATAAATTTTATTTAGAGATTTGTTGGAAAAGCATGTGCTCATCTGAATGATACGTTTTTTTTCCTGTCCTTCTGTATGAGTAGCTTAAAACGCAACAAAAGCTGTAAAGCTGGAAAGGCCTGCAAAAAGGCAGAGGTACTCAACAGAATAAATGTAAAAGCAGGAGTATACATTAAATCAGTTATTGTGACTTGGGTCTAGAACTGGCTGCCTTTAGTTAGGTGTTGGGGGCTGTTTTTTGAAGGTTGGGATAAGAGGTTGTTTTCTGTTCAAGTCTAATTGACTATCAGGTAAATGTTTGGCATGCGTTTTTAATACAGCTTGTAGAAGCCTTTCTAGACAGCTTGCTTATTTTTAGGAAGTTTTAAATGCTAGGATATATAATGTAGAAAATAGCTGGAATTAGTTAGGGATTACTGAATTGTGTTAACAGTGTGGTTTATGGAATTGGCTACTATTTAATTTTGTTAATTTTCCGATACTGCTTAGCTCTCTGTTGTCAAATGTAGAGGCAACTTGGGCTGAATCCATAAGAATTCTGACGCAAGCTACTGTGCATTTCTATTCTACATTATCAGGTTGGCTGCAATCCCAATGAAGATGTAGCTATTTTTGCAGTAGATTCGTTAAGGCAGTTATCAATGAAGTTCTTAGAAAAAGGAGAACTAGCTAATTTCCGATTCCAGAAGGACTTCCTAAGACCGTTTGAACATATCATGAAGAGAAACAGGTAATAGCATACAATTAACTGAATCACCTGGGTTCATAGCACCAACTTTTGCAATTAGTGTTTCAGATTGCTTTTGTGAAGTCAGTTGCTGGAGAATTTTACTGTTTTAATTGATTATGTAATTTAGTTTAAACAATTATTGTTTATTATCTCAATTTAGGTCTCCTACTATTCGAGACATGGTTGTACGGTGTATTGCACAGATGGTAAATTCCCAAGCTGCTAACATTCGTTCTGGCTGGAAAAACATTTTTTCAGTATTTCATCTGGCTGCCTCAGATCAAGATGAAAGTATAGTGGAACTTGCATTCCAGACTACAGGACACATTGTCAGTGAGTATTGATAATATTCAGACACCACGGAAGTGTACGTGACTCCAGAGATGGAGAAGCTTTGTTTATCTGTTGGCTCTACAGCCCGCATAGTAAAACCCTCTTCATGCTTTAGAACCAATGTTTTACACTTTTCAACCAATCCTCTAGGAAAAGTTATGAAAATTATTCAATAAGATTATAGTTACTGGTTTTCCTTTATGCCTTTTTTCAAAAAAAATTATCTGTTTGTAGCATGCTATAGTAAAACAAGTTGAGCCTTAGATAATTTTACTTAATATGTACAGTTTTATTTAAGTGAAGAATTTTTTTTTCCCTCCCAGAAAAAAATTACGTAGTCATTTTACTTTTATGTTGTTTGCTTATCTTTTTCCTTGTTTGAATTGTACTTGTCTGTGGCCCTGTGTAGGAGACAGTGCTGAGCTAGATGGCGCTGTGATTTTTAAATTTTATTTATTTATTTTTCCTTCCCATTCTAATCTAGATCTCAGGCTCCAAACGCTATAAGGGATCTCTTATTCTGTCTCAACCTCTGCAAGTTCCTAAAACTTTTTCAGCATTGATGAAGAATGCTTTTTTCCTCAAAAGTTCAGAGGAAAAAAGAACACTTCAAATAAGGCAACAGGACTATATTGCTGTGGAAAGTCCTTTTGCAAATATAACTCTGTACTCTGTGCTTTATGTAGCCCTCTTAAGCTCTGATCACACAGACTTGTGTGGAGCAGTAAGCCTATTGCTCTGTTCTTGCTTAACTGTTAAATTTCCCATCATTAGACTAGATGCTACCTTGATTTATTTTAGACACTTACTTACTGTCAAAATAGAATGCCCTTTAGGTTATTATTTTTTTTTTTTTTGGTTGAGCATTCATTTTTTAGTTTTTATTACTACTCAAACATTTGACAGCACCAGTCAATGAACCAGTCTCTCATGACTTCTGTTACAATCAGTTCATACTAGAATTAATAGATTTTAAAGCATGACACTTTTTTCTTCTGTTCACACTTTTCTCCCAGCAATTGTGTTTGAAAAACACTTCCCAGCAACCATAGATTCTTTCCAGGATGCGGTCAAGTGCTTGTCTGAGTTTGCCTGCAATGCAGCGTTTCCAGATACCAGTATGGAAGCGATCCGCCTCATTCGCCACTGTGCAAAATACGTATCTGATAGACCTCAGGTATAGTGTGTATTAACTAAATTATAAGTGCTTTAATCAACAATGCTTTTAAAAAGAAAAGTGACTCATGCTAACCTTATTGGCTTTCTTCAAGTTTCAGAGGTTAATGAGAAATGTACTTTATTCAGAAGCGATAGGAGTATGAAAAGCCATGGGCTTTGAAAGTATCAGCAATCTATTTCATTTTTTTTCTTTTACTCCTCCCGCCCATCCTCATCCACCCAGTTCAGCTGGTGGCCAGCTTTCCTGGGAGATGCTGAAAAGCAACATATCTCAGGATGTCCTCTCCTGAGATGTTGTGAAGAATGAATAAAGGCATAAGCAAAAATGCTTGATATCCTCAAAATGTTATGATAGATCCTCACTTTTGGTGCTGTCTCTATAAAAAGAGAGTAAGAGACTCAGACTGAACTGCAAGCAAAAACTGACGCTCGAATGTATCATCTCATTTATTTGTTTAGTTTATTTTTCATAATATACTAAGCATTACTTTGAAAACACTTCACCTTCTCAGTATTATCATTTTGATTGCCAGCTCACCTGAGGTATCAGGGTGTAATAATAGTACAGCAGAGATTGTTATTTACAGTCAAAATTGTCTTTTATTTTGAAGAATCTGACTCTTACGACTCTGTATAAGCCTGTCTTTTCCTCTAAAGGCATTCAAGGAATATACAAGTGATGACATGAATGTAGCTCCTGAAGACAGAGTGTGGGTGCGAGGATGGTTCCCAATTCTGTTTGAGTTGTCCTGTATCATCAATAGATGCAAATTAGATGTAAGAACCAGGTAACAATCAGTATTTGTAATTCAAATTTTAAAAGGCTTACTTTCCACTTTTAAAATAGAAACAACTCTTAATAAATGTAACTCGTAAAATGACTTATGTGTATATTTTGGGTGATATCACTGTGGGAACACCAGACTCGTTTTTAAAAACAGCTTTTAAATAGGTGTTGGAAAGTAGAAACGAAGTCTGTGTTCAAGTCTGTGTCTGTGTAAATATCAAATTTTTATCTTCCATTATAATAAATAATGAAGTTATGTGATTGTGATTGCATTATGTTTAATAGATAAGTATTACATTTCCTTAAAGTTAAGTATTCAGATAGTGCCTATTTAGGATGAGTAACCAGGAAATCACAAAGATAAGAACTATTTAAATAGTTCATTTGAAAATAAATAAAGCTTAAGTAAATTAAAATGTAGTGACTGTTTTACATTTATTGTGGAACCTGTAAACCATTTAAAACAGCTCAGCTCAACTTAGCATCGGGTGCGATGGAAGCAGTTTTGCATAGAACACAGTAAAATGTAAACGTCAACTTTTAACTTTCCTAACATATAACAAGCAAGCGTTATTTTAAGGTCACAGGTCAACTCTAAAAGGTCAATATGTATTAAATTCCCTTTCTCCATTTTTTTTTTTAATTTTAAATAAGGTATTACATTGGATTAAGATCCAAATCTGTATTTTTCCAGTGGCACTACTGATCCTCTCTATTCCTTAGTAAATATAAATGTATGATGTAAAGTACCCCATGCAATGAGTAGGTTTTGTTTTAGTGGACTCCAATGGCAAAATTCTTTTGGATTCTTTTTTTGATGTTAATTAAAACTCATTACCCCACTCCTGCCTGCCTTCCTATGTATTGCCCATCATACTTACTGGTTTTATACTGTGTTTCATTAACTAGTCGAGAAGTGCAGAAGAAGCAAAGCAGTACTCTGATTTCATGTAAAACCTTCTTATTTTCCTTGAATATGGCTTTTCCTCTGTAAAATGTATTCTGTTGCAGTTCTGGTGCTAAATGCGAGAGATTCTAGACAAATAATTTTAAATTTCACATCTACATGCGAGCTGTGCATCTGGACTCTCTTTATAGCTGGTGAAGATTAATACTAATTTCTAGACTTCTGTATTTCTTACCTGGAAATACTTATTCCTTTGTTTTTGTGGTGCTTTGTAGAGACGTTGTTTTCCTATTTTAATTTGAAATTACCACAGTTCTCAAAAGTATTTTCTGACTCCTATCTGTGACTTAAGTGCCTTTTAAACAAGCTGATTTTCTTAATTTTAGTGTACTAGTGTCACTGATCCACATCAGATCAATGTATAACATTCTTAACAGTATTTCAGTTTGTTATTGCTGCTGCAGTTGGACATATTTGGTCTAATGCATGTCTTTTTGTAACTCTTAGTGTATCTTGTTCGTTCTTCATTTCAGAGGCTTAACAGTAATGTTTGAAATAATGAAGACATATGGCCATACTTATGAAAAACACTGGTGGCAAGATTTGTTTCGGATTGTCTTCAGGATATTTGACAACATGAAACTGCCAGAACAGCAGACTGAGGTGAAAAAAGCGGGGGAAGATAATTTACAGATCATCTATATTTACAGTAGAAAAAAACTCATCAGTAATATGGCTTATTAATTAATATAAGTCAAACCTCAAAACTTGCATGGTTGACCTGTGTTTCTAGTAGCCTTATTTAGTTTTATTAGCATCTGTTGGATGTATTGCATTGCCGCTCCTATTTTTTTTAAACCATGTATGTAAAAGGCCTAGTAGTTTACACTGCAAGCAATAAAAGAATAATGTAAAATGCAACGTATCTAGGGTTTGTAAGAGGAACTGCAGCTTTTATACATGATGTCTTGAATCTGAGACACATAATTTCATGGCAACATGCTCAAAGGAATGAGGCTTGTAATCAGCAGTGAAGTGACAATTAGAAGAAATGAGTTCTACTAGTTCAAAACTTTTTGATGACTAGGGGAAGAAAAACAAACAAACAAACAAAACCAAACAAAAAGAACAACCAAACAAAAAACTCCACAAACTAGCACTGTGCTTTCACTGCCCCCTTTTTTACCAACCAAACAGGTTTTGACTTGCCAAACCAGGACCGGGTACTGTCCTGACAAGAAATTGAAAGAGAAACAGGCTTATTAATGTAAATTATGTGTAAATTGTTATTATTAGAGATTTGATCAAAATCGTCACCTGTTTGGGAGGCTCTGTCTGACTATTTGTAGAAGGACGCGTCTCACTTTAGAAATGTTTATTCCCTGGAGAACATTTAGGAGAAACACAGAAAACTTAGCTTGGTGTTAAACTATTGAGCTAGGGTTAGACACTAAGCTTAATGCCAAACTCAGTATCATGATGGTAAGTGCTTGTCAGTCCTACAGTGTGATCTGCAAGAGTAGTTGTTTGTTTCCGTAGGTTTTTTTAAACCTGCTAGTTAGCAAAGCAAAAGTTGGGACTCCCAAGTTTTGGGAGTTTTGAGATATAAAAAGGCATTGCATGTCACTACAAAGCAAATCAAACTGAGTAAACACGTATATCCACCTGCCTGCAGGGATGTGTATCTTAAAAGTTATGCCTTAAGCAAAGTTGTAACCTTTTTTTTTCCCCTCCTAGAAAGCTGAATGGATGACAACTACTTGCAACCACGCACTTTATGCAATATGTGATGTATTCACACAGTATTTAGAAGTACTTAGTGATGTTCTTTTGGATGATATATTTGCACAACTGTACTGGTGTGTGCAGCAAGGTAGGACTGTGCCACATTATGTTAAACAGTGTTAACATCTTACTGTGTTGAATGTGAATAAACAAATGCACTGTTTGTCTTTTCCAGACAATGAACAACTGGCACGGTCTGGTACAAACTGTTTGGAGAATGTTGTCATCCTAAATGGTGAAAAGTTTACCCTAGAGATCTGGGATAAAACTTGCACTTGCATGCTGGATATTTTCAAAACTACGATCCCTCATGCGTAAGACCACTGTCAATGTTTATACTTTTAAAATAGTTTAGCTGCATGACTTTCTGATTTCAAACTGTTAGATAGGTAATAGGTGGGGTGGACAAAAAGCTGTTATGTGTGGACTAAATTGAAGCAGATTTTCTTGGAACATAATGATAAACTAGGTGCCAGATTTAATACTTTTGTGTTGTAAATGATAAACTGTTAAAAACTAGAAATTCCATATGGAATATAAGCAAAAAAACCCCACAACAAAACAACAAAAAAAAAATCTGTAACTCGATTACATTTTAATATGTTGGATTTTTTTAGAAGTACTATCTGATTTTTTGATCATTTTCTTTTTGTAATAGAACAATGGTGTTGATAGACAGACTTTGCAGTTGGTGATTACATGTGAAGCTTTTTCCACAAAAAACTAAAGTACTGCAACAGTTTTACAGATTTAAGTCTCTGTGGTGGATGGTTGACTTCCATCATAGTTTCTATGAATGGTAATCTTTTTATGAAAATGATCTTACATGTTTGTTAACTGTCTTTCCCTTCGTGTTACAACTGTGCGAAGTTTCTTGGAACAAGGCTGTGCTATTCTGAGTAGTATGTTATACATTATAGAGCAGAATAACAAGGAATCATGTCCAGTTTATACCAAAGATGAGGGTTTTTTCCCCCTACCCTACCAACACTGGCGTGAAACACTACTTGTTTTCAAATCTGATAGTCGTCATGTTGAACTGTTGTATTATTACTTGTCCTGTGTCTGTCAACTAGTTCACAGCATTTGCTTCTGGGTATCACCTAGATTAGGCCTGAAGAAAACTGAAGCAAAAGGGAACCTTCTGCACATCCATCTTTCCTTAATTTTAGAGTTATGTATCAGCACTGTGACAGAGCTTCATTCATGCTTAAAAGCATTAACTTATCTGTTAATCCATCCGTTGCTACCTCCCCTACTTTTCTGTGTGAGTAGGTATCCATCTGTTATTTTTGCATCCAAAAAATAATACTAAAATCAAGCTGAAACATCTGGGAGCTAGCAAGATTTATTTTTTTTTACATTTTTGGTAAGTACCAAAAATAAAATTTGAAACCAAATCTCTGGATGTAAAAGTCCAATTGAATTAGCCCGAACATAGTTCTGTCCAATACTTGAAAAGATTTTAAAGTGTATACTCACTAGGAAACAGAATTTGTTTTGGTTTCACATACAACCAAAACTTAGATTTCTGGGTATTCTTATAGTCGAATATTAGAAACCCTTCTAGAGCAGCATTTTGGATATCTTAATCTTTAGACACATTCAAAATACTCTTGTTGCCTTTAGCTGTATCCGATTTGAAATATGTGCATTATTCCCTTTGATGTTTATGGCACTTCTGCTTTTCAAATGGGTTATTTTTCCTAGGAGGATATCTGACTCTTTCCATAATTTCCATTCCTTACTTCCCATCTCCTTTTTTACTCTTTATATGATGTCTTTGACAACTTCATTGTATTATTCATTCTTGTATTTCTGGGAGGTTCCCAACTTTTGCAGGGTAAAGTAAATCTTACTTGGATTTTATACATGAGTAATCCCTTAAAATCCCCCATAAAAAAATATGTAATCAGTCTCCTTTCACGTGGTGAAGGTACACCTGCTCTTTTCCAAACAGTTGTTGGATGACACAAAACTGTTCAAAACAGTCTTTTCACTTTGACCATATTTGATTAAAGCTGAAGCTTTTTATATGGTAAGAAAAATTATTATAACTATATACAGGTATTCATTCATATTTTTAGTGGAGACTTAAATATGGATACTTAATTTTTTTTTTTTTTTTACTCAATTTTTCTCCTTCTCTTTCTGAGCCCTAGGAGGATACTACTTTGTCCTTCTGTACAGCTCCTCCTTTTTTTCCTCTCTTTATGAGATCTGGTTCTTTCTCCGTGACTCCTGGTTGGGCTGGCATCTCATATTTGTATTTCTTAGTCCCTCAACGAGCCTTATTTTTGTAGTGGAGTTTTTCCTGCCCTCGTAGCCTTACTTTTTTTGATTCTGACAACACAGTTTTAATACCTGGCTTATAGTGGAGGCTGCCCCAGTACTTAGAGAAAGCGGCAAATGCTCATTTTACTTTTGTTTTCCCTTGTATGGAAGTAACAGAATAGTTAACAGTGAAATGAAGACAGAGACAAATCACACAGTTGCATATATAAAAGCTTTATGGGCAAGTGCTTTATTGCTACTTATCTCGAAGTAGATGCTATGGATCTCTGGAGTGTAAGATACCCTCTGGCAGAGGTTTTTATTAATCTGATCAGGTAGGATTACATCTATTCTCTTTTAGCATTCATATAAAACATCTTTGATGTATTGTGTAAGTTAACTTCTTCAGTTAAGAGTTGTAGCATTGGCTGCAGAAGTTCTTAGTTGCAATACTATCCTCTGCTGGTTCTTGGCAAGTTACCTTTTTGAGAGAGATGATTATATTATTTCCTTATTTGGAAGACTTAGTACTAGAATATTTACTCAGCTACCAATTTCAGCAAGGATCACTTATTAGAAAAGCCCAAACAGTTTTCCTGCCAAGCTTCCACAAAATAATTGAGGTGTCAATGGCTGAAGATACTAATACAGAATCACACAGAATGGCTGAGGTTGGAAGGGACTTTGGAGGTTGTCTAGTCCAACCTCTCTTCTCAGGCATGGCTACCCAGAGCTGTTTCCCTGAATATCTCCAAGGAGGGAAACTCCACAGCCTGCCTGGGCAACCCCAGCCAGTGCTCAGTCACCCTCACAGTGAAAAAGTGTTTTCTGATGTTCAGAGGGATCCTCCTGTGTTTCAACGTGTGCCCATTGCCTCTGCTGCTGTCACTGGGCACCACTGGAAAGAGCCTGACTCCTTCCTGTTTGCATTCTCCCTTTGGGTATTTATATACATTGTTGAGATCCCCCTGAGCCTTCTCTTCCCCAGGCTGAACAGTTCCAGCTCTCTCAGCCTTTCCTCATAGGAGAGATGCTCCAGTCCCTTGATCATCTTTGTGGTCTTTCACTGGACTCTCTCATACTGGAGAGCCCAGGGACTGGACACAGTGCTGAGGAGAGAGGCAGGATCACCTCCCTCCACCTGCTGGCAGCTCTCCTAATGCAGCCCAGGATGATACCATTTGCTTTTTTTGCAGCAAGGGGCACATTACTGACTCATGGCCAACCTGGTGTCCCCCAGGGACTTCTCTGCCAAGCTATTTTCCAGCTGGATGGCCCCCAGCATGTACTGATGCCTAGAGTTGTTCCTCCCCAGGTGAAGAACTTTGCCCTTCCCCTTGTTGAACTGCATGAAGTTCCTGTCAGCCCATGTCTCCAGCCTGTCAAGGTTCCTCTGAGTAGCAGCATGACCCTCTGGTGTATCAGCCACTCCTCCCAGTTTTGTGTTATCAGCAAGCTTGCTGAGGGTCCAGTCTGGCCTATTGTCCAGATCATTAATGAAGATGTTGAACAAAATTAGACACAGTATTGACTCCTGGTGTACACCACTAGCTACTGGCCTCCAACTAGACTTTATGCCCCAAATCACCTCTTGACTGTTCAGCCAGTTTTCAGTCCACCTTACTGTTTGCTCGTCTAGCCCATACTTCATTAGCTCATTTTAATAGTTTCTTTGATTATTCTGTTCATTTAATTTCTGTTCTGTTTATAAGTTTGGTTTTTTTAATTGAAATTTTCTGAAACTTCATGGGAGCAAGTCTTGGATCCCTGCTGCTGAGAAAGCCAGGGTGAATGCCCTCTTGTTCTTGAGAAATTCAAGAGTTAGAATTGATTCCTTGCACAAATTATGATGATCTTGCCTCTGCTGGCTCATAATGGCTCAGTACTTCCTTTGGCAGATCGAAGTTTAAGACTTTATAGCCCAAAATAAGTTACACTGTATTTAACAATCTCTAATCAAGAACAATCTGCATTTTGTGTCCTGGTAACCTTGAAGAATCAATTCAGTTCTCTGCTTTACTTTATTTGTTGTCTCATTACCTGCCTCAAGATTTTATCTTTTCTTATCTGCAATTGGTCTTTTTAGTTACATGGTCTTTCATTGGAGATGAAGATCAGTGATATATTAATTTAGGATCCTTAACACAATGGGAATGATCTCACTTAGGATACACAGACACAAATGTCCGTCAAGCATTGCCTCACACAGGTTGAGACTAAATGATCTAAGATGTTAACAATGGCAAATAACTTTAATCTTACTTTGTAGCAATAGATTTGATGGAACAAGAGATGATGGGACCACTTAGGTTATTTAATCCAATTTCCCTCAATTCTTGTGAGGCACAGGCAGCCTCAATAAGTTACAGTTAATGTAGAAATCTTTTAGTGCTAAAGGTGAAGATCCTCAAGGCAGCAACGTGCTGTAGGAAAACAGGCTGATCTGAAGTGTTGTCAGTGACTTCATATCTCGTAACGGCAGTGAATCCTAAGTGGAAGTGTTGAATCTTAAGTGGAAATAGAACCACAGTGCTGGAACACATCCCAAACAGCATGCAAAACACCTCCAGACTTTCATGCTGATTTGTCTTGGAGTAGATTCATTCCTTATTCCAGGTGGAGCTTAAGGCAGTGTGAGAACAAGGCCCACTAATGGCACTAGAGCATTGCCTAAAGCCAAATCCAGTATTTCTGAGAAAAATTAATCCACCTCCACATGATCCACTTGTCCCTCCAAGGCAATTGGCAGAAACACTGAAGTTCAAAAAACGCAATACTGAAATATTTCAGTATGTGTGAAAGAATGAAATGTATACTTAAAACTGAAATTAGTTTATTAATTTATCTACCTGTATGTAACTCTTTTTATGCTTGGCCTCCATTAATGTAAATTAGACCAAAACCCCCGCCATATTGAAGTGGACTTCTTAGAACATTGGTTCTGATTTGTATTTCAAGCTTAGTAAATTTGGTACTGGTTTTGTGTGTTCAAGGCTGCTGACTTGGCGACCAGTCAGTGGGGAGTTTGGCTCTGGATCTCCCTCTGATGGAAAAGAAAAACTGGTAAGCTGCCAAAATGAAAAATATTTTAAAAGCTTGTAAGAGTTTGGTACAAATGTGTTTTGATGTAGAATGAGTGAAAAGTATACTTAGTTTAAGCCCATTTTTCAGTTTTGATTTACTTGATAAAAGTTTTTTCCGGATAAAGTATTATTTGATGCTTAAAGAGAAGCATGTATTTGTTTGCAGTGAAGTTGGCTTCCAGAAGGTGCTGTAGGTTGTGACCTGTGTGTGTTTCAGGTAGTGTCCGGTGTCTATAATATTGTATTTAAGGTTTGAGTTGTTTTCTGGTTTGGGGCATGGGTTTTGTTTCATTTTGTTCAATATTCTCTTTGATATATGGGCATGATGAGAAAATGCTGGAGGTGGAAAGATTACCAGTTAGATTGACCTTTTATTCCTCAAATATTCTGTGGTAGTAAGAACTTAAACATCAGTGTTAAATAGAAAATATGTATAACCATCAGATTTCTTAGCATTGATTGAATAAACTGATGTAAAATTTGGGTTTGCCTACAAGTGGCAGTCCTGTAGCTACTTTACTACTGATGAGAATTAGTTTAGCTTTTGTCACAGGATTGCTGCATGAAGTTCTTTATAGATTAATGAAGCATTTGATAAAAAATTGTTCAAGGTTATGATCCTAAGTGGGTTCTGCTAAGAGAGACCAACTCCCTTCTTTTATCTTTATGGAGTGTTAACATAATTTGCCTACAACAGAGTGTAAATGCTTGTGATGGGCATTTCTCATTATACAAGTATTTTACATCCATGTGACTGAATGTGCTGGCTATATCTTGGCTCATTTGTAGTGGTTTGATGTATGAAATGTTTGATCTAAACGTTGGCTGCGTTATTGATCCATTTATGTCAAATATAATAGCATGCAAAAATAGCAAATATATTAAATGTCTCAGTCGTGAATAAATTAAAAGATCTTTTCTCTTTGAAATGGTTTAACATGAATGTTTTCAAAAATCTTTTTTGTCTTCAGTGTAAAAAGACTTTACAACTTCAAAATCAACAGAACTTGTATAATAAATAGTGTTAGAAGAGATATATTTTGGATCCTTTCTTATGGTATGATAGGATTTTTGCAGGCTTTAGATATTTCCATCTAATTTTTCTTCTGGTAGTTAAAAGTATATTTATGCTTACTCGAGGTGAAAACCTTGGTTATTTACTGGCAAGAGAAGTAGATATGTGCTTTATAGGAACTGTGTGTGTAGATTCAAATCTTGCCAACAGCACAATGCAGGGGATTCATGTGTGGTCTCCGGTGGCACTTACGAAAAAATGCTAATGGAAATGCTGAGTTATTGAAAGGGCGGTAATCGCTCTATGTAACTGCTTCGCCGTAAATGATCGTGTATTTTGCTATTAATTACATTAATTACATTTCCCTCTTTCAATGAATGCTTTCTGAAATGAAAACAATAGATATCACCATTCGTTCTAATATTTTACATACAAGTGATCAAGAAGGAAGATATTCATTTAAAACTAAAACAAAACCCCAACAATTCATCTTCCAAAGGCTCTGAGTTCTAACTGACAAGATAACACAATACAACGTGGAGAATCTGAACACATTGCAGACGTCGGCAGAAGCAGCTCTCTGGCAAAAGGGTTTTAAAGTGGAGAGTTTTCTTGATACGCATTTATTCTCCTCCCTCATTTTACTGTGGTAAATTCCTGTAGCACCTACAAACATGTTACTAGGAGCGTGTAATTCAGAACATTCAAGGGAGTAAAGGCAAGTGAAGATTAAGGTTTGATAATAACCTCATATTGTTTGGACTTGTCATTTAAGAGCTGTGTTCCCATTTTCACCCACTACAAAAGGAATACAAATTCTTACAGAAGCTAATAGAGATTTTATTGCAGATTAAGGTAGCTACTGCATTTCCCAGTATTGGAACCTTGCAGCAAAGCTCCTACACTTAATCTGGTAAAAGCCAAACTGCCTGTTGGCTGACATGCTAAATGCTTGGATGGCGTACAGGAGCACCTATGTGCAAAGTACTACTCATTGACTTTTCTGTGTAATTAAGTACTCACTGCTTGTTAAATTTTCAGTTCTGTCTTAGTAGGTCATCTTTTCAGTACATCATCTTTCTAGTACATTTTTCTTGAAGGCTGATACCAAATATGACTAAAGTGAATGAAACAGTGTAGTGTTGAGATTGCAAACGTCTTAACCTATGAAGAGCACAACACTATTGATGATTAGCTTGCAGAAGTTTTCTGGAAGTTAATTTTTATTTTTTTTTGGCTTTCCTTTCAGGACACAGTCTCACAGAAGTCAGTAGATATTCATGATTCTATTCAGCCTAGATCTTCAGATGGACGTCCATATCAACCCAGCGCAGGGTCCACAGTAGCTGAAGAAATGAGCAAAACCAGGCCAACAGCAAGTGCGTGTTTCTTAGTGGCTCAGTATTTTGTATCTGTAAGAGTAGTAGTTAGCAGATGTTGGACGTCTTTAGTTGTAGTCCCAACCATAACTTTAGAAGCATCACAGGGAGAAAATTATGTTGATTAGATTTTTGTCTCCATGTAGAATGACAGAATTCTGTCAGACACTTGTGGGTCCACGTTTTTGACCTGTGCTTTAAAAATCTAGAGTTCAGCTGCTAATTTGCAGGCTTTTTACCTAAAGCAAAGTATTAAAAATAGTACTCTCCTTATAACGTAAATGTAAATGAGTATTTTTTTGTTTGTTTTTTTTCTTGAAGAGTAAAGTTCTTCCTGTGCACAATGCAACAGAAGCAATAGCTGGGGGAAAAAAAAGTGCATTTAGACTGATTTGAAGAGAGTATATCAAACGCTGAAGGTGCTTGTGCAAAGTTATGTTTTGGTGCTTAAAATGCTCATGTCTGGTGCTGTTAATACTTGCCACAAGTACGAACAAGCATCAGTGATGTATCAGTGCTATCCTGCGCCTCCCCTGCATGTGGACAGTCTCCTGGCGTCTGGTTCTCACCATTGCACTGATGCTAACAAAAAGGTCACTAATTTTGGTGATTTTTTGTGTATCAATTATATTGTCCAATATATGGCAGGTGACTTCAAAGTTAGGAAATAATTTTTTTAAACCTGCCATTTGTTAACATGGTCATCAGTCCTATTTTTAGAAGAATAATTTAGATGGGGGGATTCCAGGTTTGGTTTATGAATGTGCTTGAGAGTAAGCTGTTCTTCAGCTTACCCCCAAAATAGCTCAAAAAAGAAAAAAGGATTGCAGTTCTTTAGTTAACAAGCAGTTTTCTTTTTCTTTCCTCTAAAGAATTTCCAGAACAGAAGTTATTTGCTGCTCTTTTGATCAAATGTGTTGTACAACTGGAACTCATTCAGACTATCGACAATATTGTGTTCTTCCCAGCAACTAGCAAAAAAGAGGACGCAGAGAATCTGGCAGCGGCACAAGTAAGTAGAACTGATAGGTATCTCTCTTTTTAACAGCTTTTTCTCGAGTGGATAAAGTTTCATAAACTCCTGTAACATCTTCTAATTTACAATTTTTAGAAGCACTTGAGAACTTCCAGCAGACTGTTGAGATCTTTTTGTGCATTAAATTGCATTTGCCGTGCTGGGGCAGCACACTGTGGAGATTAAAACATGTATTGTTCTAAGGGATTTATGTAACTGGGATGTGAATACAACTTGTAATACAGTTTTAAGTACAGATGAAAACAGGGTGGGATTGAGTTATCACAGGAGCTTGCTGAAGACAGTTGTGAATTTTTACTGGAAATCTCTTTTTTTTTTTTTTTCTTTTTTTCCTAATAGAGAGATGCAGTAGACTTCGATGTCCATGTGGATACACAAGATCAAGGGATGTATCGTTTCCTAACATCACAGCAGCTTTTCAAACTTCTCGACTGCCTGCTGGAATCTCACAGATTCGCAAAAGCATTTAATTCAAACAATGAACAAAGAACTGCTCTCTGGAAAGCAGGTGAGTCAGTCACCTTGGAGAAATACTTTGTGAGAATGTGTTACTGTGCTTTGAGTCGACCCAAAATCAGGTCAAAAGTACTTTGATGCTGAATGTAAAATTGAATATCAGGCTGTAACTTTATAATCCTAGAATCCCTAAGGGGAGGATACCTCATCCGTGCAGGTGCAAATATCTTTTTGATTTCCTAAAGTTTAAGGTTTCACTGGGTTACTGCTTCCAAGCCGATCCCGGCTGTAGGTGCGAGTCCCATGCTTGGAAGCTGCAGGCACAAAACCCCAAACTTTGTTTGGGTGGGCTTGTTTTACCTACCAGTTTATAAGTGAAATATATGTCATTTTCTGAAACAGATGGGAAAATGAACTCTCTGTAGCGTTGTGTTTAATCTGTTCCTTGCACCGAGGTGAGCTGTATCGGTGTTTTTAATGGTGGATGCGTTCTGTGACTATGCAGCAAGCTGTTCTGTGCCTTGATGTGTGCACACACAGAACTGCTTCAGCTCGAGCGAGGAGTGTTTATGGGTGTGCTTTTTGCTGGTGTGGACCTCCACCAGCAAACTGAGTTTAATTATACAGTAACGACTTTGGAAACAGTAGCATTGTAGACATTTTTAGCGAAAACAAGGATATAGATACATGGCTGAGATGAAATGGTCCATTGTTCGGGTGGTCAGAATGCACTTCATAAAGTTCCACATCTACTTGGAAGCTTATATAAAAATGAGTGCCAAACAATTATAGTGTATGTATATAGCTTAATTTTTAGCAGTACTCCATTGTATTACATGTCATGAGAAATTAATTACATAAGGTGGTGGTTCTAACTGTCTACATGTAGAAGATGCTTAGGAGGAGACGTAGAGAACTGTAAGGAAAAATGTCAGATGAAACAACAAAAATATCTAAACGGATGCTTGGAATTTCTGTAGGTTTCAAAGGCAAATCAAAGCCTAATCTTCTGAAACAGGAGACTAGTAGCCTTGCCTGTGGGTTGCGCATTCTGTTCCGTATGTACATGGATGAAAGCCGCACCAGTGCATGGGAGGAAGTCCAGCAAAGACTACTAAAGTAAGGTCCATGTAGCTGAACCCGTTGATGTTGTTTCTGATGCTAAAGAATGTTCTTTTTTATTTGAAAGGAGAGACCTCTTCTGTTTGCAGTAAACTTCACAGAGCTAGCACAGTGTGGTGGTGGTCACAGCTAATATTAAGAGTGTTTATGTTATGTGGAGAGTGCTGTGCCTCCAGCTACTAATGCTGCCTCTGCTTTTTGTTCTCAGTACATGTTTTGTAGGAGAGAACAGAGGTTTTGTCACCTTCTTGGTTTTTGTAGCTTGTGGGTAGGTGGGGGATTGTTACAGCTCCTCTTTAATAAGTAAAGCAACTATCACCTGAACCCTGCTTTTTTCTTTCAGTAACCTCAGATATTTCTGGGAACTGATGCTGTTTGTGCTCATCTGAGAAGTGAGCACTGGGCTTCAGGAGGGCACGCAGAAGCTTTTGGCTTTTTGGATATTCGTTACTGTGAATACTAATGTTAACTTGAGTGTCTTTTAGTTCACAAAGTTGTTCAAGCAACTGTTGGAATAACAGAGGGCTTAAAACCATGGCAGTAACACAGTGAAAGTATTTTAAGGTTTATAGACCAAGAAGTAGAGCTGAAAGCTACCTGGTTGCATCAGCATGAGATTAATTTTCGAAGTCTACATATCGTTTTGTCATATGCATTTTAATACCTCTCAAAGAGAACTTGATATGCTTAAAGTATGTGCACAAAGAAAGATGTTTGGTCAGCTTATTGAACACTGAAGTGCCAGGACTTTGGTTTGGAGTTCAACAAAATCACGGCTTTCTAGTACTGATCAGGCTTACAGCAGCTTTCACACAATGACCCTGTTCTACACTAGGGCTCTGCACTGGTACAGCAGCAAAGCCAAAGCTCCCTCTCTGCAGTCGTGCCCAAAATAAAATGTTAGTTACTACTTTTTGTGTCTTTTCTCTAGCGTCTGCAGTGAGGCTCTGAGTTATTTCCTCACTCTTACATCAGAAAGTCATCGGGAAGCCTGGACTAATCTATTACTCTTATTTTTGACTAAAGTCCTGAAGATAAGCGATGAAAGGGTGAGTAACTGTTTGGAATAGTATTTAAGACAACATTTACAGATAAGTAGTTCCAGACAGGTTCTTCCCGCAGAGTTATGTACTTGACTTGAAGAGCTCCTGCTGCTCCGTAGACACTCTTTGTCGAGGGAACGTACCTTGAAACTGCACTTGACACGTACTGACAGTAGTAATGTAAAACGAGGGTGCAGTGAGTGGTAAAATAAAACGTGTCTAAGAAAGCGTAGAAGATGCTAAAATCCTTTAGAAGTGTATGTTAAGTGGCTTTTACCCCTCTCCTGCTGAGGAAGATGATTAGTGGCTGATATTTCTGCTTCCAGTGTTACGTGTATGTCACCTTGACCTTCTCCAAAGCAAGTCTGCAGTAGATAAAACCATATTTGGATCTCACTTTATTTCTAACAAAACTTGGCTGAAATATCAAGAGGCCAACTACAACAAAAAACTGATAATAGAAAAAAAATCTTCCTCTTGAAGAGTCAGCATTAGCAAGGAGCTGTGTGTAGCTAGCGAGCATCTGTCAGAGTACTTCCCAGCTGCCTCAGCCTTAGGCTAGCACTGCCAGCTTCGGTTGGAAAGGTGTTTCTGTGTGTCACCTCGGGGGTTTCTCACCGTGACTTGGGAGAGCGTTTAAGATTCTTCGCTTGCAGCACGCTTTGAGGTCTATTGGTGCATAATAGATTGATTTCTTCTGTTGGTTTTCTCCTCAGTTCAAGGCTCATGCCTCGTTTTACTATCCTCTGTTGTGTGAAATTATGCAGTTTGACCTTATTCCTGAACTTCGAGCTGTTCTACGAAGGTTTTTCCTGCGGATTGGTGTGGTTTTCCAAATATCCCAACCACCCGAACAAGAGTCTGGAATAAGCAAGCAGTAGCAGACAGTGACTGAGTATTGCTCCGTTTCAAAGTTTCTATTCCTCAGCTGAATAAAAGGACCAGGTAGCTGAGCCATTCTGTCTGGATATCCATAAAAATGGTTTCTTTGTATGGCAGTGTGTATCCAAGGGTTAACGGTACCGATGCTTACAACTGTAATTAAGGCTTGCAACACTCCAGTCCCTGTATTTCCTGATGGATTATCTCTGTCGGTTTCTCTTACTGGCTGGTGCTGAGCACAGGGCCAGTTTTTAGCACAGTCCTCCTGTCAGCATGGGCTGCAATATCCTTTACTGTCCTAGACAGCGGCATGGCAACGGATGTTTGTGGCGGGTGTGGAAGTGAGATGTACCCAAAGAACTATAGATGTTGTAAAGGTTTGAGCTTCTGCGAGAAGTGCAACTCAGGAGAGCTGTATTTTGAAGGATAAAATGTTTATAGTGAAAAGAAAATGGAGATTATTGTTCATGGTAAAAGATATTTAGCAACTATGTCTGATATTCTTACTCTGAGATTTTTGCACACTCAGGCTGTCTGAGACATTGGAAATCGTCCTTCTGTGAAAAATGTACAGAGATGCAGGTCTGTAATATAAACTCTTTAACACTATACAGTTCTTCCTGAATTGTTTCATTTCCCTATTGTTGATTTGCTGAAAACCCATAACACTTCATTGTTTACCAAATGCACTAGAAGTTTGGGGTTTGTTTTTTGGGTTGTGATTTTTTTTCTTTTCCTTTCTTTTTTTGTTTTTCCGGTTTCGTTGTAGCCCAGAAGTTAGTCTTGCTGACTTTTGTCAAGAACAGAGGTAGAAATATCACGACTGACATAACTACCTGTAATATACTTGTTTTAGGGCTTTTAAATATAACGAGCCATTGAAATGATGATCCTTCAAGGACTGGAACTTGAATCACCGCAAATGAGTCTAGGTTGTGTCTGCTGTCACATGTTTTCTGTTTGATGTAGATTTCACTCTTATGTACAGAATTTAATGTTGAATATATTCAAGTAACAAATCTGGCATGGTTTGGGGATGGTTAAATTTATTGGAAATGTATTCATACTGTGAATCGTGCTCTGATGGTTGAAAGACAAGATTGTCAAGCATTCTGTATTACAATGGATGTAGAAATTTTTTTCAGATGGACAAAATGTATATGGTACAGATATGTAAAGTTTTCTATGTAAAAAAAATTCTGTACAACTTTCTGTACAATATTTGGTTCTCATCTGGCATATTCTAATCAGGTTATAGGTCAATAAAGTTTTTGAACTCTTTCATTAGTGCAATCAAAACCAGTCTAATCCACAGCTACTTGTTTTACAGTTTCCTTTGCCTCTCATGCTCTCCTCTCGCTTCAAAGGAACCAACCCCAGCCCTTGGGGGCAGAAACGTGGGTGCCCTCTGGTTGACTAGGATGTGTCTCCTCACTGTTGGGCAAATTTAGGGTGAAAAAGGATGGTAAGTTTTGGGCAAAGGAAAAAAAAAAAAAAAGGGAAGGAAAAAACCTGCTTGTAGGTGGCCTAGTCAGTTCAACCCTCTAGCACTGCACAGATAGAAATCAAATATTGTGTTTTGCTTTCTGGGAATTAAAATATTCATGTGAAACAGACTATGGAGTAAGGGTGGATGGGAGGGAAACCAAGAATCAAGCAGCCATGAGGCCAGTACTACACTCTGTAGCCTGGGGCTTGGATTTCATTAAAACCTCTGCATTCCTTACTGGCCAGTGCTGTCATACCCCAGCTGAGGAACATGATAGGCCTTTTAGCTGATGAGCCAGGAGCTCATGGTAAGAATTAGATGGATTTGGCACTTCCTCTCTGGGAAGGAACATGGTGAACCCATGAAGAAGCAAAGCAGAACACAATGTGGAAGTACATTTCTCTCAGAAAGCATATCCTACCTGCTGTCAGCTGCCACTGTGGCATTCCAGCAGGTAGACAGAAGCTTGAAAGTGGCATTTTAGTAAAAAAAAATACAATGTTTTTACAAATTGTTTTGGTGTCATCGTTTGTTTTTCCCTGCTGGTCAAGCTTTGGCCGCTGGGTGGGATTTCCTAACCAAAGGGAAGGTCACAGCCTTACCCTTGCCTCACCTTGGGCGTTTCAGTTCACTGAACTCTTAAAGTCGTGCTCCCATCCACACGTCCTTCTTGCTAAAGCTCTTGTGTTTTTATTCAGCAACTTGTCCATGTGTTTTTCCTCCTTCTTTAAAGACAGCCTTAATGTTCTAGTTCATGAGGAAACGCAAGCTGAAGCAAATGGTAAGAAAATTGAAGTCTGCTTTCACATTTTTAGTAACAAAATAATTTATTAACTCTTAAATCAGAACCATAAATTAAATATATCTGCAACAGTATCTGTATTTCCAGCATGTAATAGGTTAGGGACTGTAAGATACATGGCTAATAGAAAAAATGACTAGGAAACTGTGGAGCTTTCATGCAGCACAGCACTCATCACAGCAGGAAAAGCAAGTGCCCTTCTCCTAGATATTTACTCTTTTGGTAAAAGCTTAAAACACAGCTCTGCTGTTGGGTTACTCTATTTCAGACAGTTTTGGAGTTAAGCTAAAAATTTACTTCAATTTAACATCAAATTCACACGCACACACTCTGTTTTTGTGGTAAGTTAAAGTGTATGAAAAGTGCAAAACCCACCAAACTCTTCCTCCGCTTCCCACGTCATGTAATACAAACATCCCTGCTCTCCATCCGCGTTACACTGCAGCTTCTCTGACTTCATTATTGCTGTTTTAAATTAAACACACGCTGTCACGCTACGTCTATGGAAGCGACCCTGGAAAGTGCAGTAGTGCTGCAGCACCCCTCCTCTGCGGCGGGCCCCGCGGGTGCGCCCCAGGGCTGGGCGTCAGCCGTGGGCGGTGGACAGGCCTTGCCAGCCCAGCGGCAGCGTGGTTTTGGGTGAAAGCTGTGCCGGGCTGGACGGTTCAGCCATGAGCCTTTGGAGTGTCTCTGAAGTTCCCGGTCGCAGCCAGGGCTCTGTTGCAACTGTGTCAACAGAACTGGGCCGTCTGCTCGCGTTGGATGGAGCGCGCTTCAAAAGGTCATCCGCTTCTCCCAAAGAAATGTTATCACCTGCGAGAGAGGGCCATGTGCATACGTTAAAGAGGACAAACTCTCATCACAGCACAACATTTTTCCATATGGAAGCAGCTTACTTGTCTGCAGTAAATAATGCTTTGCAGTTACACTTTTTTCTACTTAACACCCAGTTTTGATGATGTGGGGGACTGAGCCCGTGTAGAGGCAACAGCTAAAGACTCATCTTTGACGTCTGATGCCAACAGCTCCTCCACCTGCCGCCAGTCAACAAGGAGGCACTAGGCAATACGGGACACCTTGGATAGACTTGGCAGAAGGTTCTTGCTTTCCCAATGCCCCCTATTATAGCAACCAGGCAAACCTGTCAGCGTATCTATGCACAGAAAACGCATATAAACCCGAGGCCATCCCATTGCAGTGCTGAGGCTGAACACTGGTAGGGAATGTCTCGTACTCAGGCAGGGGAGAACGACTCCAACACAACAGGACTTAAAATTGCCATGTTTTCCTCTTCAAAGCTGGGCAGAAAAATGTTTGAACACTTTAGATGTGCTCCACATCCAAAAATACAAAAGTTTTTGCAGAAACATCTTAATTCCAGCAAAACATAATAGAACTTTATATTCTTCAGTGATAAAATGTTTGCCAGAAGCAGTTGGTGTCATGTAATTTAAGGATTTGGATGATTTTTCTGAACTTCATTTTCTTGTTCTGGAAGAACTGACTTTCTAAAATTTCATTTTAAACCAAAGCTTCTCTGTGAAATGTTGTTTCTTCTGTAACAGGAAAATCTACTTTCCATCCAGCTTTAGGTTCTTTCCAGTTAGTTCTGGGGCTTGTGGCCTGTAGTTAAACCAGGCAAAAACCAAAACAAAACTCTGAAGTTTCCTGTCAGGGACACACAGAGACCTGGCTAGTTTTTACTCCATTCTTACTAAAAATCAGCAAAGTAACTTGAATTAACTACTGTAATTTTTTATCCTTAGAAAATGAGTTGGCAGTTAGAAGAAGGGTTTATTCAGTACATACAAGCTTATGGATTTGACATTACTGAGGAAATGTTTTACCTGCATTGACATCTATTTGTAAAATTTCTGAGGCCATCTTTTCTCTCCCTCTTACTTAGATGTCATCCAGAATCCTGCCATCAAAATTCTCGGTTTAACATTCTTAATAAAGAATATAAACCAATGTGTTTTAGTGAAACAGTTACGGCGGCACACGTATGGTATAAAAGGGAGAGTTCACGTGCAGCCTGCTTTACTGGATCTCCCCCACTATTTGCCACACAGGTACAGGAGCTTCACCAAAGTTCTCTCTCATTTCCCTGCCTTTATTGGCACAGCAATTCCTCTAATGTGCTCTTCTCCCCTTATAATTTTTGAAACTGGAAAGCTGACGGTTTAAGCGTGACTGTGAGAACCCAAGTCCTGCAGAAGCAGCAGCCAGGGGTGTAGATGTGAAGGCAAGGACAGAACCCGCACAATCCCATGTCCTGAAGGCTCATATGCCCAAGGCAGGGCACAGGTTTCAAACCAAAACACTAAATACTTTTTGTTTAGTAAGAGCTTGGCAGTGAATCCACTAGTGCTGTCACATCACACAGACAGTGATCTGATCATCCTCCAAGTCGTCTCACTCTGGTTAAAATAAGACTTCTCTGGAACACTGGAAGTGTAAACAGACCTCCCTCTCTCTACAGCCAGTCATCTCTTTTGCCTGATGCTGAATTTCCAGCTGGCAGAGTGAACCTCTTTGTCTCCTAAATCCTGGGTTGGACCAACTCTCCTGCAGGTTGGAGTCCACAGTTTTTGCATCCATAAGTTATGGTGAGGTTAACAACAGTACATGGCAGGGAAAAAAAATACCTAAAGAAAACGAATTTTCTTTTTGCTCCTTTTTTAAGAGATTATATTTAGAAACAATAAAAACAAGGGCATGTGTTTGTTTAAAGACAAACCAACTGCGGATTTTCAGGCCAGAGAGCTGCATTTCCGTGAGTTTAAATATTACTGTCTTCAAAGGGAAAGCCAATAGATCTTCCAGCAGTTGGAGGTAAGAACGACCTTCTTGTCAGAGATAAGATCATGGCACACATCACTATATCAGACTCACTCATTTGGTGCTGCTTCTAGGGAGCACAGCAGACCAGCTACAGTACAAAACTTGCTTCATCGTAATTTTAACAATTTGCATATGACATAAGATTCTTAATTGGGACTCATATAAAGAATTTTCTGTGGAATTGCCACTTGATAATTCACAGTTTGTATCTGGAGGCTGGAGATAAGTAGACCTCTTATCTGGTCTAGAAATTGAGTGGTGTCTGGACTCCCACTAAACACTGACTGGAGCACATCCTGCCCCTAGATGAGAACAAACTCCTTGGATCAGCCTATGCTTAGCAGGAGCACTGCTGCTGCCTATGGTAGGTCATCACTGGCTCCAGCATTCCTTTACTTAAAGGCACAGAGGAATGCCTAAAACGTCTCAAGCAACTTCAGCAACTTCTCTTAGATACAGTAGGGTCTCGGGCACATATCTAATGTGCTCAAAGCTGTCAGAATTCTCTCTTCTGCATCTGAGCCTGCTCTTATTTATGCAGTTAGGAACCTGCATATATAGCCCTCTGGAGAAAGTGGAGAGACTTCGTCACCTAAAGTACCCACCAAGTCTATGTTGATGGGAATGGTTTTTGGGGATGAATGAAAACAGAGGAGGAGGCCTGGCTCCAATATGCACTAATTTTCCAATTCAGAAAACAATTCTAGGGTGGCTTTAGGATTCCCACATCAGTCTGATAAAGGTAAGTGAACTACTCTGCCAACAGGATCAACTCTTAAAATTTATCAGTGCCTGTAAATTGCCATCTCCCGGTCATTTAAAGGGAAGACAACCAGTTACAGTTCCTTAGGCACATATTTGACAGAGTTGTTTTCTCCCAGCAGTGTCTCTGAGGGTGGAGGAGAAACAAGAGTCCTCCCTGTTGGGAAAACAAAAGGATGCCACAAGGGTTCTATCAAACTGCTAGGGAAAAGGAATAAAATCCTCTTGGCTTCACTCATTCCTTTTTGTAATGTCACTGAGTATGAGGTGGGAACAGGAGCACAAGCAGCCGTGCAGCCCTAATGACCACAGCTGAGCAAAAAGTTATCTTGTTCCGTTTCCTTGGAACATATGCTGAGGATAAGTGATGTGTTCCAAAGAACAAGCTACATACAGACATATAAAAATATGTATATACACACACACACAAAAATTACGTGTATCTAAAGGCTGAAGCTCTGCAGACCATGACAAACAGAAGGCAGACAAAATAAAAAGTGTAGCCCACATGATACAAGGCGAAATTATAAAGAGGTGAGACAGAACAAGGCCAGGAAAGTAGAAGAAGTTCACATAGCAAAAAATGTATGAGTGGAGTAAAATTAGTAAAGCATTTGTTTAGATTATAGAAGAAATTATGAATGCGTGGGGTTTTTTTAGTGACTTTAAAATCACAGTGAGATGGTTAAAACAGACAGAAAAGCATGAAGTGCTTGTAAGAGTACCCATAGCAACAAAACCAGAAAAACTGTCAGCGTATGTACTCTCATTAAGTTTATAAAAAGGATACTGACACTGTAACTGCCTAGACAGCACAGCAACGGCCTCCTGAAAATGGGAGATTTCAGACTCGTATGAAAGAATCATTAGTACAAAGTGTACCAACTCGGTCATAATCCAGGTGAGAGATTAAAGGCCATTAACAGTTGCCATAATTGGCACCTCATACACAAAGTGGAATTACATCAGGCAGTCAGCCTGTGGAGCAGCTCTGAGACAACTCCCAGAGTTTGATGTATTACGTGGTCACAAGATATACATAATAAATTCAAGTGCATGAAAAGTGAAAGAAGTATCAACATCAACCTCAAATACTGAATTGACCATTTCTGTTAACAAACCACTAGAAAATCCAATTAACTAGAAACTGAAGTACTTCTTTATACACCATTTTTTGGCATATCTTCATGCTGATCGGACCACAGACATCTGATTCCTAGGAAAGCAATAAACTCACATAAGCATCCTATCAACAGTAATCAGCCAGGAGTTTCATTTCTTTCTCCTAACATTTCAGCAATGCAGCCAGATACCCACATCCTACTGCTAGCAGTGACATATCGCAATATTAAAAGTGGTACAGGCAGGAAAAGTACGAGTGGCTGATCAGGCAGGAATTAGAGTATCTTTTCCTATGATCCTCCTCTTCGCTAAAAAGCTGTGTTGAAGTTTGCTGGGAACCTCTTGCACCAGCTACAGAACTCTATAAATAATTCCCATGTTTGAGCCAGTTGCTCACTGTACAACTACAGGCAGTCTATTAATACTTGTTCCTTTAATTACAGTAATTACTTTATACTTGTATATACTGTATATATGATGCCAAGCATACCCGAGTAAGTGGATTTCTGCTGGAGCTCGGTCAGTCTGCGCAATCGTTCTTCATTCTTGCCTTTCAGCTGGTCAGCGTTGAGGCTGAAGTTTGATCGCAACGAAAAGCTGTCGGGCTCCAGCAAAGGCGGCTGGCCCGGTCGAACATCCTCCTGCAGAAAATCCAAAAATGCACAAATCCTTCAGTTAAATAGTGTATTTTCAAAAAGGCAAATGGCTATACATGTACACCCTCTGTACCCATATCATCCAGCCACTAAGGAACCACAGGAACTGCCTGACAGAGTTAGATTTGTGGTCGACCTTCGTATTTAAGCCAACCTGGTGATGATACGTACAGCGTACTCTAACGCTTTCTGCTTTATTCGTCTCCTCTCCCTCGCAGAAGGTGGAAGCTGTGGTGATAATAAATTAACTTCTCCTAAGGCAGGAAACGTTTCCCCATTAGCACCTGGAAAAACAGAGGTGAAATCATTTTCAAAGGATTCAAATACTAGACAGGACTCAAACCTGTTTATGTTTTGAAATGAGCCAATACTTGATTTAGTCACAGGAATCAAATGAATGTATCCAATTAGGACATCTTGCATGAAGCCAGTGATAATCCAGATGCAGACAAAAGAACAAAGTACCACAACAGCAGCAAGGGATGAACTTCAAGCAAAGGCAAGAAGTATCTTGAGATAGATATTAGGTTCTCTTATCTACAGGACCAAGGCATTTTCCATCCTGCAAATCCACCACCTACCTTACTTCATCATATCTTTTTTATACCTAGACCTTTAAAGAAAATAAGTACTCAAATGAGTATAGTATGTCTGCTTGAAAGAGAGATCACTAGGCAAATTGGAGACACAAAAAGATACAAAATAATGTAATAAATTATGTATGTAAATACATTATATGGAATATAGAATAACATTGCATGGAATGATAATGTTACATGGAATACAATAACATAATGCCTCAGTCATATATATTCTTAGTCATAGCTTAGCCTTTTCATGTAATAAAGTGTTAAAATCTGTTCATACAAAAATAAATAACTAAAAATTTTTTTATCATACTTCTATCTCATTACGGGGAGGAGGATTTTAATCTATTTTTATATTATAAAATATAAGTGATGTCTCTGCTTTACACTTGTTTTGTCTATTTCCCTCTCCTTTGCTGATTCTGGAAATTACGTCAAATACAAACTGTTTCAAACAGATACTGTTTTTCTCTTCAGGACCAGTAACCACTGTTTGGGGGCTGGTTTATGGCTTTGCCGCTGGCTTGGTGCAAACAGTGGGCTCTGTTTTCTAGTTCAGTCCCTCCAGTATCTCCAAGAACAGAGCCTCCCAGAAAAAGAAAGGACTCTGCTCAACAAAACCAATACAGAATCCATTACCACCAATTACTCTTTGTGACAATGAAGTGACCTTTTGGAAAGGCTCTTAGTCTAGTATGACATATTAAGTTTAAAAAAAAAAAAAAAAGATAAATATGTACATACCTACATACACAAACACACAGAGTACTGAACAATTCTGCAGCATTTGTCTGAAATTATTTAGTTTGCTAAGGGACATACTGTGACATTAAAATACAAAAACTGTTTCATTATGTGAATTTATCACAACAGAAAAAGCACAAGCTATAGAAGAATTTATTTGCACCTTTAGTGTTTCATCAGTGTAAGATGCTACCTGTTCCTTTAAGCTTGTATCATTCAGATTCTGCTATGTAGACATGCTTTCAAATCGCCACATTAACACTAATGAATTCTAAGGTTTCAATGAGGAAAAAAACGGGAAAAAGAAATTGATAAACCTCTTTATTCCTGGCTGCCTCAAATTTCTGAGCCCTAGGAGATAAATACAAATTCATTTGTAATGCTGACATCTATTACAAAATTGAGTTAGATTTTAAACCCATGTCAAAAAAAACCCTAGAGGGTAGTGTTATGCTCTTCTTAGAAAATGAAAAACATTGTTAAAATACACCACAACTATTTCACATAAGACTCAGGCAACGTGAGCAGCACCATCCACAGAGAAGGCAGCCCACAGATAATGGAGTTTTTATTTTTCATTTCAGGGATGGAAGTCACCACATTCATATTCAGAATTTTAATAGCTATTTATAAAACCCAAATAATGCAAAAGGTATCAAAGTTTTAGTTAGTGCCTACAGCTCGGTTCTGGGGAACAAGCTTTTCAACACGTTCATAAATGATCTAGGAAAAAAAGGAAAAGGAACAAAAAAAAAGGGGGGGGTGAATAGCATCACAAGTTAACTCCATCACCTCTCTAAGCTGCAAGAATCAGCTGGAGGGAGAATAAGGAAGTAGGAGAGAGGACTATAAATCTCATGAACCTTGTGAAAGCAGTGAATAAAACCAAGGAGCGCCCGTTACACGGGTGGCAGATTCAGAGCAGACGAAAGGAGGTAATACTTCAAGTAAGGTGTAGTGTGGAAATTTATCCACACAATATTGCTGATGGTAAACAGTTACAGGGATTCAAAAATGCCGATTCCAACTCATGAAAGACAAGCTATTAAAGAGCCAGCTTAGCAAGATTCACTAAACACAATAACACGGCATTTGGCTCAGGAAGCCTCCGAGCTGTAAGTCACCGGAGGCTGGAAGAGCACTCCACGGTGCTGGTGCTGCTGCGTGCCGGCCCTCCTCCTCATATTCTTCCCCATGTGCCTATTCCGGCTACTGTTAGAGACATTTGGCCAGATTCTAGACTGATGGGCTCTCATAAAGCACCCTTTCATCATCTGGTCTGTAAACAGTAAATATTATTTCCTAACCTGAAGAAGAACATATGGCAGTCTACAGCAAGTACCACATGTGCTGAAGAAGCCTGAAAGCCCCATTCCCAATGCCAGGTTCTATCCTGTCCTCCAGGACTTGCACATTAACAGAATAAGCTTGAACACATTTCAAATGAAAAGTTCTGCTTTTAACCAAAGTCAGAGATAACAATCATTGGTATACAGAAACATTTCGAGTTTCATTAAAAAGCACTTGAAAGAATCTACTACATCTCCCCTACAGCAAAGAATAAAACCTTGTAAGATTATTTCCCATAGATGATTGAAGAGAATTTCAAGGTACTGTAATGCCTGCTAATGGAACATACTGTGTAGAGGACTGAGTTGGTTGGTTTTTTTAAAAAAGAGAAGTTCTAGTCTTTCTTTTTTCCTAGTGACTGGAAACAGAACACATCTGAAACAGCACTTTTACATACATGCATATAAAGGTTGAATAAAGAGACACGAGATGAGACGAGACTTAGTCCTCTATATAAAAATCTTTAAAAACAAAAATCATCTGTTTCAGAGGATTAAGAAGTGTCAACGTTTACAAGTACGATGTTGCAAGTCATGTGAAATGAAGTAATGTGTGAACAGCAGAAAAGTGAGTAATTTAGAATGAATCATCATTTTACAATCACACTTAAAAATCAAGCATGTTTGTAAAACAAAAGAATAAAAATGAAATTAATCGCTGGCCATCCAACACCTTTGTATTTCACTATGGGCAGCTCATAGTTGTAAGTTGTGATTGCTAATAAATTATTTCATTTGCTGCAGAACAATAGAAGAGTACTGCATATGCTACCATTGTAACACATTTGCTGAACAAATATTGGCTGAGAAGATGTCAAAAAAAGTTTCTTGACAAGGCTAACATCCCAATCTGAGCACAATGAGCACAGAAAGATGCTTTCTCATGAAAAGCTGTAAAGTGGTGTAAGGCAAGCGAGCAGCATCATTAATTTTAGACGTGACCTACACAAATTTATTGCAGTACAATTCCATAAAGATCTGCATTTTAATTTGGAGGCATAATTTTCTAACACTTGAAAACAATCAGCATAGCTACACCCACTGCAACTTTTAAACCACTAATGATCATTTTAGAGGCACCTCATTAGATTAAATGACGTTTGTACAGTCAGAATATGGTTAAGGGGAGGTATAAACTCACCGATAAAAGCACTATCCGATTCCAACAGTGAATTTTTCAAGAATTCATCAGATTCATTCCTGAACTACAAAAGTGAAACAGAAGACATGCAAATTCAGATGCCTCAATATCCTTCTGGAGCCAAATTATAGCTTATGTAAATTAACTGCCAAACTTCTGCAAAGCAAACAGCAGCTCTACAGTGTTCTGTACTATGTTCCTTTATGGCTATTAAAAACCCATACATTTTTAAATAATTCATGTTCTCTTTAAGCATTAGGGTTTTTTTTACTTTTCTGTAGTAATCCCATTTGCTGAAATCGCCTACACATGGCAACTGTGGCGATGATTTGTGTAACACAGACATTTCCACCAGCAAATACATCCCCACCACTCTGCTTGAGTTTCAGAACAGTCAGCACTAGATCCGAACTTTGCACCTAAGGTTTGTATGAAGTATTGACCAAATGGAGAATGATTCCTTACGTTTCACTCACTCCACCATGTACAATCCTTGATATTAAAGCATTAAAATAACAAATTTCTTCATGGTAATAACAAGCACTAAGTCTAATACTTATAGTTCACTGCATAGTTGCAACCATTTGTTACAGAAATTCTACTATGGAATAATTTACGTTAAAAACCACTCTGAAATCAAAGCAGTAGAAAACATCAAAGGAAACAGAACAAGGGAAAACAAATTTTCTACTGCAAAGCATTGCTCTGAAGAAGACTCTGAGACAACAAATTACAACTATAAAATGCGTTAAAGTGATTTTTCTTTAATAAAAAAATGTTACAGTATTATCCTTGAGGATAATGGCTTTGCTCTTGCAGAGTCTTCCATTACATTCCCATGAGACACAATTGGACTCTGTTATTCTGTAGATCAGGTTAGTACAGAATTCCAATTTGATAGCACTTTATTTCGCTCTTTTCACTGAGTCAGAAAATAAACATCCCATTTGAGACAACGGATCTAATTATTGACTGATGAGTTCATCACTTTAAGTCACCTGAATTTAGGGCAACTGCTTCTGGCTTGGCTTTTTTCTACTAATTCTCATCCCCAGCAGCAATCTAACATCATATGAATATAAAATAAGTGCCAATGAATATAAAAAGAAGGGAGTTAAAGAATCAAATCATCTCTATATACAAAGATAAACAACTTCTATGTTAAGTTTAAAGAAGCTGTTATTCATTGTATTGACATGCAAGAGAAGTAAATAAGCTTGCTGTCGTTACTGAAGTGTAATTCTTTTTCCCAAATCTGTGAAAGACACAGTATTTCTCACACTTGAAAAAGGCAAAGTAATATAATAAAAAACTTGTTTTATTCTTACCAGTCTCCTGGTTTGTGGGTTACCGCCAGAAGCAGAATCACCTTGATCAACAAAAGCCACAGAGGCAAAGGACAAAATGACAGTATTGACATAAAAACAGTTAATACTAAAACATATTAAATGTTTTATCAGCATATTATTACAAAAATGAAGACCATTATGCATTACTCTTTAAAGTTACAGACATTGTAATGAATATTTTTAAAACATTTGAACGAAATGTTTATTCCAGTTTCCTCATGTCAATTTAAGTAGAATCAGAGAACTCAAACAGAACTCAGTAGTACACTATTTCTAAGAACATTGAGCATGTGCAAACCCTTCTCAAGGCTGGATTCATCAATCTCTCCCAAAAACCAAACATACTTTTCACACTAGAACTATAGTATTCATCCTTAATAAAAACCTGTAACGGTTTCCCATCTTTTTCAAAACCTGATTTGTTATCCAGAAAAATGAAGCTAACTATTTTTGTGGCTTTTGAAAATCAATATTTTTTTTAAGAAAATATAATAACACTTCTTTAAAGGCTAAAATTGCACTAAGTTGTGCTGAATTTTGAAAAAGTTCTCCGTACTGCGACAGTCAGAACTACTTTTGTCCTATGTTTACAGCAATATTCTAAACACTTGTTATAGAAAGGTCATGTTCAAGTGTTGACTGAATAATGTAAAAAACATCAATTTGTGGGAAGGAGCATGGTTTAAGCCATCAAAGCAACACACTAGGGCACAAAAGGTTGCTGCAGGAATACCTGGTTTCTCTCTTTTACCCTCTTACGTTTTGTTCGTTGATACCCCAAGATCTTGATTATTTGAATTACTGCCCCTTAAACAGCATCCAGCCACACAGCTACCAAGAAATGTTTTTTCATCACACATTCTGCACACTGCTGAATCCTAATGGAACTGGAACATGGTACTGAGAAAACACACCAGGTCAAGTGACTTCAGATGAAAAAGCATTTAAACAGAAACCTTCATTCCAAAGTATACCAAAGAACTCAAAGTCAATGGTCTTATTACTACAATAAAGATTATCCTCTCTTCCCTAGCATAAGTATTTTGGTTTTCTTGCCATCATCTTCACACATTAAATTTTATACATCATATATTTTTCTTATATTTAAAGTATTTGTAAATTTTAAAAATAGTGGAAGTTAATGGTATTCAGCATCCCAGTGGTTGCTGGTGCTAAACTGCAATGCTTTAAACGCCATCTGAACTCCACAGCTAGGACACAAAAAAAACGCAATAATGGAGAGAAATCTCTCTAATTTATCAATTTTTGTTTAAACTTGCTACGAACCAAGTAGGAAAACCAACCAATATCAAATTTCAAAAATTAGAGTGCCAAAAATTAATTATTTCTTCCAATACACCTGAGCCATGTATTTCCTGACACTTTGGGTTTTGCCATTATTTTTAGCAGTCTATCAAAAGCTAGATGGAGGGAGCCAGGAGTCTCATTTATACACAGTGAAGCTAAACATTACAACAGTTCTGTAGTTAAAACTCATGGATACTCAAAAAAAAATTTATTCTATATTCCAGACATGTGTTTGCCAGAAATAGGCATGTTTGTGTAGCTAAACAGTCATGTTTATATCAAGAGAATTCAAGACTAATGATGTTCTCCCCTAGGTGGGACATCTCAACAACCAAACTGACTAGCAAGAAGGATGCTGTGTGAGAATAAACAAACCCTGGTAGATGTAATCAGTTCTCTTGGCTTCTGTCAGGGTGTAATAATCAGAGCAGGAGATTGCAGAAAGACCCAAGAGCAAATGTACCCTCAACATGCTGAGCATTTGCAGCTTTCAGAAAGAGGCTGAGAGGCTGAACTAGACAGCAATCATTTCACAGAGGAAAGTACTTGTCTAAGGATAAAAACCTCAACTCTGGAGAGCACAGAGAACTACCCTGAAAGTTAATCTAACAATGACCTCATGCACGCTGGAAATGCAAAGAAGCAAAACTGAAGCTACTCTTCAAATAAAATATTTGATACGGTTTTTTCTTGCATCTCTATCTAGCAGACTTATTCAGCGTGCAGCTGACCTTCTGTCTAGCATCAAAACCAATAGCACACTGACTGTCACTCCTCCTGGACTGACAACCAGCCCATTCCTTATACACTACTCCAGTCAAGCAGAGCCTAGTGCTGCAGAATAACATCAAACCTGCTCCTGTGCCTTTCCCTCCTGTCCCCTAAAACAATAATTGTCCAGAAGTCTGCAAAAGAATGCCTTGTAGGGACACAGAAAGCATTTAAAAAATTTGGGACATTTAAAAAAAATCATTACTTTCTCAGGTTCTAGTTCCACTAATAGTCCATATATTTCTCTTTTACATAAAGAGAAAAAAAAAAAGGAAAGAAAAAGCATATCAGAGGGAAAACAGTATATAAAGCATGTAAGCTAAAGAACACTTACATACAGTGTGGGAAAACAGGTAAGCCTTTGCCACAACAGCCTACAATACGACATTTTGCCCACAGTACAAAAATACATATTGCTTTAATTCATCTATTTTTTCTGCCTTAAATTAGACAATAAAACCACTCAACTATTTTCAGTTAGGGGACAATGATGAACTTGTATTTGATGAAAATAAACTGGAAATAGACACATGGCAACTAATTAATTCTCTTGCTCAGTACACAGTGACAGACTATAAAGTTAAATGATGTTGTAAAGCAGTAGGAGACAGAAAGAGAGAGGAAAGGCTGCTCAAGGATCCTCTACAAGCACAAGTGAAAAATCATTTTAAAAATCAGCTGCTTGTCTACCAACTAATCTAAATTGTCCAAGGAAACGTCTTTTTAGGTTGTCACCATGCAAGCCTGCATTATCCATTTAGTATTAGCACATGTCTAAAATGACTACTTGTCCTTAAAATTAATGAAAAAGGGCAAATTTGCTTTCTAGCTGGTGGAGGTTCCTCTCCAGACAACATAAAATTAAAGCGTTCTTAGACTGGCTTATTGAAAAATATTCTAATGGTGGAAAAACAAAACCAAACCTCACACAGATCTCAGCTGAAGCTAGTGAATTATTTTTCACCATTTCAGTCAATCTCACAAAGGGGAAGACTGAAGACAACCCTATACATTCCATTTAGGCATTAAATGATATACAAGAGCTTGTAGTTAACACAGAAAGTGGTACAGATATGCTTTATTTGCAATTGTGATGTTGTGCTATCCATAAGCAATATTGCACACATTGCCTGAACACCAGCACATCTGTCCGAGATGGAACAGGAATCATCTTTAACACTCACCAGGGTACCAAACAAAACACCCTGCATTTAACTGTCGCTCTTCTCACCTTAGTATCAATTTTGTTAATTTTACCCACATAGGGGACTATTAACAGGTAACACAGACAAGCCTCAAAGCACAACCAGTGATAAGAAGCAGCATCCAGGTTTTTTAAAGCAGTATGGAAAGGTGTAACTGTTTTCCTTTCCTATGTGTTTTCTGGTTTTTTAAGCCAAATTTTCACCTCATTCTAAGGCTAAAAAAAGTCTAAGGAGCAACCTGAAGTTGTACTGGGTGTCTGTGGCAAGGGAGAGGCTGCAGGGCTGGCTTCTGTGAGATGCCAGGGGCTGCCTGTGCCAAGCACAGCCAGGACCACAACAGACCCGCCGCAGGACATGGCTGAGCCTGTGGGGCATCCATGAGAAAACACACTTAAGAAAGGGCAAAACAAAGCACGGCAGTGAGGAAAGAAGACAAAAGTGTGAGAAGCAGTCCTGCAGACACCAAGGTCAGAGAAGACGGAGGGGGAGGAGGTGCTCCAGGTGCCGGAGCACAGACTACCCTGCAGCCCCTGGAGCAGATCGTGGTGCAAGAAGACAAGACGACAGGAGCAGCAGACAGAAACTGCTGTGTACTGACCGTAATCCCCCACCTCCCACCTGATGTCACTCATTGTGTCACTGAAGGGACTGAGCATAACCTGAGGTGGTACCAAGGAAGGGGAGCAGGGGCATTGGGAGTGAAGAAGCAAAGTTGGGCATGCAGAAGGGGACAGGAAAGGTGTGGGTTAAACGTTTGTCTTTTTGTTTCCCACTACTCAAAAATCAGTAATTAAATATTTATTTAAATTGATAATAAATTAGGTTACTTTTCCCAAAGTTGAGTCTCTTTTGTCTGCAACAGCAATTGGCAAGCCATCTCCCTGTCCGTACCTTGGCCAACAAGCTTTCTTCTTCCCGTTTCCCCCGTCTTACCAAGGGGCACGAGTGGGAGGACATGAGCGCGGGGACACAAGCTGGCGAGCAGCTGAGCGGGAGTTCGGCTGCTAGCGAAGGCTAAGCCACCACAGAAATAAAGTTACCTTCTCTTCAAAAATTCAGTGAGGCCAGTCTGAATTACAGAGACAATTTTCTGAGAAATTTGTATCTTGCACTCAAAACTTAGTTCATTTGTATAGTTGGAACTGTAATGTTTGGAAAGTTGAAGCAACTCTTGCGATATTTTTAAATAACATCTGAAATGACTTGAGATACTGCTCTTTCATGACTGTCCGTAAAAGATATCTGAATGAACCTTACATTTGGAGTTGTGCAGCATGCAAAAAAGGGGCATTACATTTACTTTTCCCTGCTTCTGCAATATGCAGCTGAAATATTTTACTATGGTGGGATGTTAATATTTTACTATATTGGGAAGATCTCTACTAAGAGATACAAGCAACATTTTCATTCTGGAACCTCAAACTAGTTAGGATATCTTACATGTGGTTTCTAAAGCGAAGCCTGTTTATGGATACAGATTTCTGAAACTTTGAAATAGTCAACCCAAGACTACAGAAATAAAAGAAATTTAATCCATTACAAGGAGATCAAGGTGAAGACACACTGGCTGCATTTTAACCAATTCACAGTTCAAAGCCATCTACTTCCTCAGTGAGAACTGAAGAAATGCCACAAGGAACTTATCTGCTAACGCTTTTATCACAAATCAGCTGAAGAGTTTTAACACTCTGTAGTTTTCTTTTAGAAACAGTAACTAAACTACTTTTCCTTCATTTTTCTAAAGTATGAAGCATTATTTAAGTTACTTTCAGGGAAACAAGAAGAAACAGTCACAAAAAAAAAAAGCAAGCGGAATTTTTTTATGCTTTACATTATGACAGAATTGTAGCATTCTGGTGTTTTACTGTTTTGTACTGCAGTGCTGATGTTGAAAGAAGTAAAACTAGAGCAGATGTTTTTTAATTCTTATCAAATACAAAACAAATAAACAATAATCAGTGAAATTATTTCAAACTGTTCGTTCCTTACCTTCTGTTTCTCTCCTCGTTCTCATTCTGTCAAGTCTCTTCTGCTGCTCCCTCAATAGTGCCTGCTGTTGAATCTCCAAAGTCTGGTCATCTTTTGGAGGATCAGGATACATGTGCCTCAAGCCCATACGTGTTTCAGAATCTAAAGCAAAGTTATGATATTTATTTTCCCTAAAACAACATTTCTGAAAAACATTTTTAAAGAACTACCTACAGATACAAAGTCATAGAAATATTAAAAATAATGGTGACAATGGCCAAGAGGATGAGCCACTTCAGCAATGATTTTAAAATTTTATTGTATTAAAAAAATCTATTTTCCGGTAAAGGAGAAACAGAAAGTTAGACCGAATTGTGTTTTGTTGGTGGGTAAAAAAAAAAAAATAAAAAAAAAAAATCAAATTCACTCCACTTTCAGTAACATCATAATATCAAATGCATAAGAAGTTTAAGCAGCAAGGACTGGAAGCTAGGTGATTGCTCTGAGTGATAACTCGGCATTACAATGCCGTGAATTGTGTGCACTTGCAGAAATGGCCACACAGAGATACACACACATGTATAAAAAGCTTTCCAGAGAGTATGCTGTGTATAGGCAGCAGCTGTGAAAAGGCTGATTTTTATTTTTGTCTTTAAGTCCTGGGTGGTGTGGATGATGGAGGAAAAGAACAGATGTTTCACTACCCTTCTTCATCAATAACAAGAAAATCTACCTGCCTTTGTATTTAAGATCATTGAATTCCCAGATATTCTGTATATTGATGGGATCTTGTGCCTCCTTTGATGAAGGTCGCCTTACTGGAGCCTGAAGACGAAGCCTGGCCATCTCAAATATGTCCTTTGGATTCTTCTCTCTCCTCCCGCTTGAAAAGTTTATAAAACAAGCAGAATATAATTTACCACTGTAATATTAATAAGTTGGATGGAAATTTAATATTGATAAAGCTCACTTCTTTTATCTTTAAATAAAGCTATCAAAACTGGAAAATAAATTTGAAAGTAATGACACTGTTATAAAAAAGATAACTTACTTAAAATCAAAAAAACCCCTCATACTTTATGGAGTGGAACTTAGACTGATGATCTGATGAGTCTTTTCCAACTAATTGGTACAATTAACTAATACATTTTGGAAGTCAACCAGATTTTTGCAAATAAAAAGGATAAGGTTTTCAATAAGAAAAAAAGTACTACCACAGCACTGTGCTATTCACAAGCATATTCATCAGCAGAAGTACTGCAGTTCACAGGAACAAATTATGCCCTAGGAAAAAGGTAATAAGATAAAATTCTGCCTTAGACACCTGTTTTGGACCACTCTCCAAGACATAGTATTGCAACTTCCAATCGTTACCAGTACAGTCACTGTTACACTATAACTGTAGTACAATTCTTGGGAATAAAAACTGATACACATCAGAAAAAAATTAAGAAAATTTTACATACAAGTTCAATCTTTGTATTTTTTCATTTCACTCATGTATATTAGCCAACTAATACCAGCTACTAATACACAGTAGCTTTGAGTTCCTGTGCAAAATCTAACTTCTAAAACCGAAGATGAAATTCTTACCACGTGATTGGTACGTCATCATCACTGGCCACATTTAGCAACTGTTCCTGCAGCCGCCTCTCTTCGCTACGGAGCTGTTTCTTCATCTCGGATAATTCATTTATCACATTCCTTCTTTCCTCTGGAATTTAACACAAATAATTTAAAAATAAAGAAAGAGTATCAGAGTCACTTTTCTGCCTACCTCATAAATATAAGGTACAAACAACAACAACAACAACAAAAAAAAGAGATAATGAACTGTTAATTAAAACAGGGATCATACACACACAAGAACTGCAACATTTCATATGCTAGAAATCAGGTCAGAGCTTGTATTTTGAGGCAGCACAAGGACCAGATCCCCTGAACAGCAGAAAGCATCCAAATTCAATGGAAATATTTTGCTGTACTTTAAAAAATGAAAAGCTATGATTAACCAGCAAGTGGACACTGCCAGTGAATAGCCCTATTTCGAAATTAGAAAATTTACAGAGTCTTCAGAGTCTGAGAGGTAAATGATAAGAACTGAGGTGGTATCAGCAAGCACACAACCTCATTTCTGTTTCCTAACTCAGAAGTGGGATATCTGTCTGCTCAGTGCAGACTCTCTTAGGTGTTAAAGAGTTCTAACTTCAACACTTCATTTTAGCATGTACTTATGTTGACTTTTCAGACCTACTTTGGGTCTAAGCTGTTTTTTTATGGTCAGGACAGCATTTCTCAACAAGTTAAAACAGTTTCATAAATTACTTATTTTCCAATTAACACACTTATTAAGCATGATATTTGATATTTTACTTTTAGTCTGAGTCCAGAATCTAGCAGGCAAGCAAGTTTTACTAGCTTAAACCCTCAAGCACAAGATTTAATTCATATGTCTTTATTTCTCTCATGACAGATGGTCTGTCAATCGATTTCCAAGACCTACATTAAGAACTGCTCTGCCTTCCATTTAGTGCAAGAGCCATAACTCCCTGAAATAGACCCAGGTACTGACTGTGGGGGGTTAGCATTTGTAGGACATTATTTACTGTACGTTCTACATATTGTTTCTTTTATATTTGTAAAAAAGATTCAAGAAAAACTACTGCTTTCCACCCACATATTGCCAAGATAACTAACATATAAAGAGCAAAGGAGATCCTCCCAGCATGTCTGAATTTTAAAGCCACCACTGAAAACTACGAGCAACAAGCAGAGGATTAGGCAGATTAACAAAGGAAAGGAGAATTTAAGAGTTAGGACTGCAATGCTCTACACATTGTTGGTCTAATCCATTTCTCAGCCAATCCAAAACTCTCCTATTTTGCAATGTTCTGGTCACAGTGGTCACCACTGTCCTCACTGAAAGATCCAGCACTTCCCATGGAGACTATCCCATTATCAGAGTTTTTAGAAAAAAATATTTCCTGATGAAGACACATAATAAACGCATTTTATTTTGTATTAATACTTTGGACATACCATACTAATATACTGACAATACTAAGACAGAGGGAACACCCATGTAGAAATGCAAACTTTATAAGACTGTTCCTTTGCAGGCTAGAAAGACAACCGTAACTGAGAACAATTTCATTGTAATAGAAGGTGAGCTTGCAGTAAAGACAATACCTACCAAATGCACGCAACTGATTTCTTCTAGCAGGGACAGGTGGAGAAGGAACCCTTGGTTGTGGAGGATTCTAGTGATCGTAATGAATACGACATGTTAATGCGTCAAAGGAAGAAAATATAGCAGACATAAGTACATTTTATTTCCTTATTCTATGTCTAACTTATATTAACTACCACTACTACTGAAAGACAGAATAGTAACCACAAAGGTTGTTAATGCCAAAGGTTTTTTCAAATCTGATCTTTAAATGCATAATCCAAATTACTATGATAATACCTAGCATGTACTGCTCAGAGATCGATACGAAGCTATACCAAGTACTGCAAAGACACAGAAATAAGCTGACCTTCCTCCGGAGCATTCTTATCATTTAGGGACAGCAACAGTTTTAAATAAGGTTTAAAGTCTTACTTAAAACATTTTCTGAAACTGCACTAAAAAGTATTTTGCTAAATTATGATTCTATGATTATCATGTGATGGCAAATTAATTTTTTTAAATTTTTAGCCCAGTTCATACAGATAGTAGATAAAAAAACAGTCCCAGTAAAAAGTCAGAAGTGTAGCCTGAGATTCAAATCTCATAGATGATTATTTAATCTACTCTTCCCAGGATAAATTTACTTTTCAAAAAAACATTATCCTAGGGAAGATTAAATCAAGCGAAAGAAATGAGAGGTCTCGGGACCACTACTGTAACTCATTCATGATGCCAAGAAGAAAGTGAAGTGTAGTAGGAGTTAAAAGCTTTTTGTACCTTCAAAAATAAAAAGATAAAACAATAATGTCTGTAGCTAGGAATCAACATTAAACTTCATGCCTGAGCTAAATTCTTCTCTGAGTGAACACAGCGAGGTGCTAGATTATATGTAAACTTTCTTATCCTAAACTGTGAGATCGCTAGACCCTTGGTAAAGCTAGACAGAGTATCTAACACTTAAAAACAAGGTGCTCATCCCTACGGAAAATGTGCATGCAGAAAAAAAATTAAAATAACACACCCAAAAAAAATTTCTTCAATACTTTGAATTAAATTGAATATTAAATTTCAAAGCAACAAGACTGGCTAACATAAAGACTGCCTCTAGTTATTTGTGATATTCCAGTAATAACTGGCAAACATTAAAAACCTGGTAGGATTTCATACACTGCACTGTCTTAAATATATCAGTAAACGTTGACTATAAAACTCATACTTGCGCATAGTAAGATATATGGCTCTCAGCAGAGGGAATCCTTTCTTCTTTTCTTATGGATTTGTTCTGAAGAGCAGGAACGATGGGAGACTGTTGCCTTGAAAACTGCAGGGAGGAAAGCCAGACTCAAACTACATTCCTGTAGATTCTGAATAAAGTATTATTTTGGACAAGAAGAGTTTGGCTAATATTTTTTATTTGATAGAAAAATGCTTTTGCTTATCTTAATTGGATTATTTTTGTATTTAATTTGCTTTCGACTCTTAACTGCATAAAATTATTGCCTAAATTATTTCATGCTATTTTATTGTCTACCTATAGTAATTTTAATACTTTTTTTATATGATGTAGTTGTTTAAATTTATGGCTAAGTTACATATCTCTTTTTTCCTCTAGACATTTCCATTGTATCTGTTCATTTTAGAGAAATGACAAGTAGAAATTTCTAGAAGAGAAACAGTTCTGTAATTTATTTAGATTTTGTCCACCAGACTTCTATGTGATGGACTTCTTACATCAGGTCAAAGGAAAATAATTACAAAGAACATTGTTGTTGAAGATGAACAGTCTTCCAGTCCTCTAAATTATACAACTTTATTTTTATTTGTACTTGGCGCTAAGCAAAAACAGGCCGTGGTACTTCAGAGCAGATATAAAACTCAGCTATAGAGTGCAGCTTGCTCTTATTTATCTTGCTTTTACTTTTTTTTCCAATGTGAATTTAATCAGCAAGATAAGTTTCCACTGTGGTGTGTCTGGTTTTCAATTGGCTGTTCTCTGTGTGTGCACTAAGCACACCATAGCTTGCTAAACTAAGAGGGGAACAATATTGTAGGTAGAGATCAAAGAAATCATGAAATTTCTTTAAAATCCAGTTATTTTTAAAAGCTAGGAAGAAGTATTTGTATCTTAGAAAGTCACTGGAGCATACCATCTTCTTTTCCTCTTCCATCTTTTCTTTCTCAAAATATTGTCTAAGTTGTTCATCTTGCTTTTCTTCTTTTTCTTTTCTTCTTTTTTCTGCCTCTTTTTGCCTCTCTTCATCTAATCGAATTATTTCTTCATTTTTCAATCTTCGCTGTAACATAAACATTTGTACATAAAAAAGACTCCACATTAATAAAGTTTTGCTGTGTTTTTCTTTGAGAAGTTAAAATTACACATCAAAGTGATTAGTGTGAAATGAAAAGCATATTTCATTAGGCTGACTTCAAACATTCAAATTAAAAATTATGCCATGCAAATATTAAACATCTGCAGTCCTGGCTCTGCTAACTTCATTTAACAGAATTCCTAATAACTTCAATAAACACCAGTTTATGTCACCAGATCTGCTGCCAGTTAAGGCTAAACCGTAGGAGCAATTTCCAAAAATTCAAATTCAAACAAAACATACTGCACATGTCCACCATCCTATCACGAGCTCACAATTATCATCCAGACTCACTTTTAGTCTTCTGTTTGTGAAAAGCGATGGTACCAGTTAGCTTCCTACTCTATACTAGACCAGCTCTGTTATCCAGAAGACAAGACTCATCCAACTCATTTGCTCATACCGGAGGAAAGAATCTAGAATATAAGGTAAGTGTTCTGTCTTCAAAATCTTGAAGTCCAGCATCCTGAACTGATCTTTCATAATCCTGCAGGGTAGTGAAAGATTTTCCCATCTCTGATGGGCTTGTGTTCTTTTCCTACAATTATTTATGATTTGCTTGGCATTCTTTCAAACCAAGTAGTATTCTTATCTCAAAGATACATCCTGACCAATTCAAAAAAAGCCTTTACGAAATCTTCCTGTATAGCTACATTCAGAACACAAACAGTTCCATGAGAGCTACATTTAAAAAGCTAATAAAAAAAAAAGCTTACTTTTGCTTTTAAATCCAGCAGTTTGACAAAGCTTTTTCTCGGCCTCACAAACAATTTCTTTTGAAAAGGACAGCACCACTGTCAATTATAAAATGATACCATTTTTCTTAAAAGAATTAACAGTACTTCAAGTGGTAGCATACCATAAAGAGCGAGAAGAATGTGCTAGTAAATGAAATTTTCTACCTCTCCTCAGGCTAATGTAGACCCTTTTAAAAGCAAAGGTCAATACACAGAACACTTCTCAGTTTACCTTCTTAATCTAGAGGACAAATATTACAAAGGCTTAGTTTAGGACAGAAAAAAGTCAAGGTATCAAAATACTACACCTCCTCCTCTTTCTTTCTTTTCTTTTCTTGTTCATCTTCATATGCTTTTTGAATTCTCATCCTCTGCTCAGCTAGCCGTTTTTCTTCTTTTTCTTCTTCCATTCTAAGTTTTTCTCGCTCTGCTTCTTCCCTACGTCTCTTTTCTTCAATCTAGAAAATAAAGCAAAGAAGTATTCAACTGTAAATAGCCAGCAATAATCTGATGAATAACATTTACCACCACAATCTTCTACGGACTTTTTTAGTACCTACTTTGCAATCAAAGATTGTATGGAGCAACTGAAAGAATTCTAGGGCCAGTCGTACATTTCAGCTTCAGAATTCCTTTAAAATGAGATTATATTTTACTCTTTCTTTTTGGCCGCTACTTACTGAGCCATCCTCCAGTAAGAATACTAATTATAAATGCTACTAATAAAACCTGAATATTTCCTAACACTCTACTCCGGATGTGCTGGAATAACACTTTTCTTCACTGATTAAATAATGGAAGATGCGAAAGCAAAACAAAAAAGACACAGCAATTATCTTTTTCCATTTCACAATTATAATATTTTTAGACACAGTGCTGACTCACTGAAGCCAAAGATCTGCCCATTCTTTATTCTTTTTGGCAGCACTATATATGGAAAAAACCTTGATCTTTTAAGAGATCCACATCAAACCACCGTATGACATCTGTACTCTTTTAAATTATCTAGAATTTCCTTGATATTTAATTAAATTTATATTTAATTCTGGTGGCATAAGATTATATGCAAAGTATTATGGACAGAAGCTGGTAGAAGAACAATGATGTTTTGTATGCCCATCAAGAAATAACTACACTATTATTGTCTCACTGATCACCATTTCATTCTGATGAACATGCATTTGTATCATATAGACTTCCAAGGGCAAACATGTTTGTTTCTTTACATATTTATGCACTCAAACTTGTACTGTATGCACAATCTGAGAACTCAATACTGTATTTAGAGAGCTGTACTTAGAAAAAAAAAATACAGAGTCTAGAATAACGAAGCCACCTATTAATAGCATCACTTTTTAAGGCAAAAGCTGAGACACTCAATAGCATATAGCTCTTAGTACACCTCTTGTGTACAGAATTGGCTCTGACTGGATAAAGTCTTTGGTCAGTAGTGTCTGATGATTTACTTTGACTGTAATCCCTCTTTTTAAAATATAGTTAACTAGACGATAAGCGGTGTGCACATTCACCTGTAGACGAAGAAAGTTCTTGTACGACTCCTGTCGCTTAAGATGCTGTGGAGACGGTGGTTCAACGAACACATTACCTCGAGCAAAAGGAGAGGTCTGTGCAAATGTAAAACCTAAGGGAGAGGAGGGAAGTTAAATATAAAAATCAAGGCAAATTTAAGACAGCAAGCCAGAGTGAAGAAGTGGGAATCTGAGACACTTGTTTCAAAAGGTAGTTTATCATAGCCATAATTTAAGGCTACAGCTGAAAACAATACCTGGGACTAAAAGTTTTTACGTTCTCTGCCTGGAATACTGTCAGGTTTTAATTGCTCAATTAATAATTTTCAAGCAACTTGTCTTTTTACAAAATAACACCTATAAGAGTCATATATATTCTACAGTCCAATCTACAGTTTAGTATCTAAACATGTTACCTGCGAGTTAATTAGAATAGCAAAGATTTTACATCTCATAACTTTACTGCTTGCCATTACGGTGACTTAACACATGTAGATCTGTTCCTTAGGTTTATTCACTCTTTAAAAACAGAACATCCTAACAGAGCAAATATTTAGATAAAATAGCAATGGTTGCTACAAAAAACAAAGCCCAAAATTGGCAAATAAAATTCTAAGCAGTCAGAAACCTGAGTTCTGCTAGTGTAAGGTGCCTATGACGTTTGAAGTGTCCGGTCTCCTTTAGCACTGAATTACAAATGTGTCATAACCATACAGTCCTAAAAGCTCTAGATAGGAGGGTTAACTCAGATACCACATAGAACAGGTTTTCCAGAACAGGATCCCTACAGGAAGTAGAGGAGAAAGGAAGTAAGTAAAGGAAAAGTAGAGTAAGTTGTGTTAACTTTTCAGCTGACACAGCATGTTCTTCATTCCTATCATATCTGCTCCAAAGGACAGTGCCTCAAGGATGTGCAAGAGCCATAGCTGCACTGAGCTGAGATGGACACAGCGGCAGCTGTTCTCGTGTTCCCCCTTACCATGATGTACTACCCAAGTCAGATGAAAGCGAAAATAACATATACGCATATTCCCATAGGAATGCACATGCTTACTGCTACAGACAAGTTACTATGGAAGGTATCAAGAGATGAATTTACTGTGTACCAGCTACTACCCCACAACTTTCTCTTCTAGTGGGGTGGTATAAAAGAAAACCACCAAAAAAACCCAAACAAACAACCAAAGCCACCAAAACCCACACAAAGCCACTTTACTGGCTGACTAATCAAATCGAAGATGCAAGACAATAAAGTTCCCACCACTGATCTGCAACGCCTCGGAGATCCTAAAGTAAGTGATCTAACCAGGGGGCTCTTTGCTATTCTGCATTATTACTTTATCAGCCTTGCCTGTTTCACTTCTTACTAAATGGTTAAATATACACTGTCTTGGGGAGAAAGAGTAAGAGGGGGAATAGAAGGAACAAAAAAAATTGATTCTACAGCCAGTGGTCAGGACACTGAATTGCAATCTTGGGAAGCAAATCCATGCTCCAAATACCATGTAATTCTTTACACAGAAGTGCAACAGTTCAACCACCACCGATCCTGGCCTTTGCCCATCCCAAACTAGGGACAGGTCTGGAGTACCAGAATTCTCTCATTTAGATGTCTCATAAAAGAAGAGAAAGATGCTTTAAAAGATTTAAAGATTTTAAAAGATTACTTTTTAGATAGGAAAGTAAAATAAAATCCCTAAAACTTCAAGGCAGAGCACAGGGCTGCATATGTACCTGCAATTTACCTGTAACTTTTTAGAACTTAACCTAGTTACTGTGCCAACTTAATCTTAACCTGTAACATCATACACCTGCAGACCCTCTTCCTCCTTTTATTCCATCCTCTCTCCTACTATACAGTTGTATTTTAGTGTATCATTTAAAAGTCAAAAAATATGTATGAAGATTTGATTAGATAACGTTGAACCTGGAAAACTAATGGACTGATCCTGACTGTTCCGTGCTAAAAGAGTTATTATTTATCATTACTGACAAGACAGATAAGACAATACATTTTTAGTGCACACTGTGATAGCAATGAAGAAGTTTGGGAAAGAAGCATGATACTGACTTCGCAGGTAGAGAGCACTAACACTATCATAGGACTACTAGGAAGGAGTAAAGAAACTAGAGAATTTTGATTACTAAGACCTATAAATAATTAGAGCTATAATTCTTAAAAACCTGCTATTTTATTTGTAGATGCTTCTGTGTTCTCAGGTCTTGAGGAGGCCAAACTTAGGTCAACAGATACAATAGCCCTTTTATCTTCATACAGTCTTGCCTCTGGATTATGATATGCATCTTCATTTCGCTTGTGCATCATATTCAAGTCCGCTAAAGGAAAGGGGAAATAACTGTTTATAATATTTTATTCTCATAAAAGGCACAGTTCACCATAGATTCTCAAAAATACAGGGATTTTTGAGCAGACTCCACTTTTCCTGGGCATATCAACTATGGGAACAAACAAAAAATTTAAGCAAAGAAGAATATAGAAGCTGTGGGTGAAACACTAGTCATTAGGAATTCACTGATTAAAAGATTTATTTTGTTGGTTTTCTTTTGCCAGGAATGATTCTTCACAGCAAGCCTCCACTCTCCCCTGCCCAAAAACACTATGAAATGGAAAGAGAAAGAGCTCAAAGACAAAAATGACTGACAAGTCTGTGTTGACAAGCATGTGTTTACAAACCGCTCCTTCTTCTACTTCCTTAAAGCTGTAAAATACTTTTGAGTTTAGTACTGGTATTTTAAGTACTGAATCTCTATTTGATTACTATTATGGGCAACAAGCACAATTGAACCATTAAAGTGTATTTTGGTCTTCGTATCTTTAGTAACAATGTAGGCGCAGATTTCTGTATATAAGCAAAACAATGTCACCCAACACTTTCACCAAAATTTACATGGCGCCTCTCTGTTACCATAAAAATCTTGATCAAAGATGTCAATTTCAGCTCATTTTGAAGTGTTCACCATACTGTACCTAGAAAGCTGTTTTCAAAGCAAAAAACTACTACCCAGTTTTCAGATTATCTTTTTAAATAGCATTTCTGATAATTATGAATTACTGTAGTCATTTAACCACACAGATTCCAACAACTTTAAATTACCTCCCTCTTCGTAAAACAGCCTTTGCATACATTGGAGTCTCAAAAGCTGTTTACAAACATTTTCAAGAGGATGCAAGGCCAAGTCACACCGCAGAAAAAAAGAGACATGGCAGAGACAGCATGTTATGTTTCACAACATTTGACTCATAGTTTATCCATTATGCTGCTAAACCATAGTAGGAAAAATAACTTTACATGTGTAATTCAGGAAAATAGGCTAAGAAACTTCTTTCTCTTGGTTCCTCATTTATCAACAGAGATAAGCTTCTTAGTTGGTATATGCAGAGCTCAGGCTAACATGAGATGCCTGCATTTTCCTCTGATCCACTCTACTCACACCATTGTAAAGTCTAGATAAAGAAGCCAGACACTTAAATGCAGTGCCTAAAGTTAGGCAATGTGAACACTCCTATTTGCTCTGGGGATAAACACAAGCTTGGATCCTCAACACAAGCTTCTAAATTTACTATCTGGGCACACGATCTTTAAAAATCATTTAAACTTTAACTCCTATTCTCGAACTTCATTGTGAATTTAGCCATATGACGTTCACGTGTCATAATGCTTTGAAAAAACTCATATTTTATTACCAGAAGACATATTTTAAAAATCTAATCAGAATTCAACATCATATTCCAACAATAAGAAAACCAATTTGTTTCACATTACAAATCAATAGTGATAAAATTGTAAGACTCGATCAGATGTTAAAGGCAAAAATGAAGAGACTAAGATTTTGAAATATACTAATCTAATTGTGCCTACTGAGTATTGTTTTTATTTAGGTAAACTATTCCTGTAGAGTTGACTAGGAACCAGGATCAGAAATTTGAGTTTTAATCTTGTATCTATCTCTGATTTGCTGGAGGGGTGGATGAACAACTTGACTAGATCATATCTATCTTCCAGCTCACGACTGCCATTTTGTATAAAACAGCACCTGGAAAAAAAATAAACCTTAAAAACACATTACTGCTTACTGCTATTTATATAGCCATTTACCAGCAGTGTAACTTGGTAAACTTTAAATATTCCACTTAGCTTTATACATTTATTCAAACATGCTTCCATTTTCCACGTCACAAGTAGAGCTTTCTAAGCTTAGAAGTTATTTTTAAAAATAAGAAAAACGATAAAAAAAAAAAACCTTGTTTCTGGAAAATGTTTAAATAAAAGTCTTCACAACAGACTTTAGCACATTTGTATTGCAGATGAATCTAACAGGTTGTTCTCCTCCTTTTCTCTTTACTATTGCATTGTATCTTCACTTATACTTGACATATCCTGTGTTTCCCATTTTGTTCAAATTGCACTCTTCGAATGACTCTACAGAAATCAAAATGATTACTCAATTAAATATTCCTAGAATGCATGTCTTGATGCATACTTGAAATAAGTATGTCTATTGGTCAATAAAGGGCTGCCAGCATTACAAAACAAAGAATAACATATCTGAATAGAGCCCTTGCAAGAGCAAGAAAACATCAATCTTGAAAAGACAACCCATAATTTTGGCAAACATACTTATCAGATTTCCTTGTGCATCTCTGAGAGGAGCACCACCACCACTTTTTCCCCAGGGGTTGTAATTCCTCATTTCTGCTTCTAACTTGGCTTCGTAGCGTTCCTTCTCCTCTCTCTCTTGTCTGCGTCGTTCCTCTCTCTCTCTTATCTAAACCCAAACCAACCAAAGTCAGTCGCATAAAAATATCACATTATCATTTTAATAAAAAGCTAACAGAGCAAGCTGAATGCTATCATTATCCATTTCTCCCATCTCTATCAAGCAAATAGCTTGATAGAGACAACATTTCACTGCCTATACTGCAGACAGCGCATTGAATACTGTTGTCAAAACATGCACGTCCAGTTATGGATAATCACAGAGAAACACAGAGATAAAAATTATAAGACTTCCAAGTTCCAGAAACGTTGGCATCTGACACTTGCAGTAGATCAAAAGTCCCGTATCTTTGGATCCTTGTTTATACTACCTGAAAATTAAGCGGGTAGATTTCTACAATACTACTGCACTTGCTTCTCTCAACCTGGTATATTTTGTTTAACCAAAACTTAGACTAGAGATGACATGAGATAAAGAATGCCAGGCACTCCTAACAATAAGTGCCTTAACAGAATGCTACAGAGTTCTGTAACCATTCATGAAATAGTTTTCTGCATTAGTACATGATGATGCATGCATATAATCCAGAACTGTTCACATGGTTTGTTCCACCTTTTCTTCAAAATCAGGTTAAATTTATATAACTAAGTCTCCTAATAACTTAATGTAGCATTTATAAAGAGAACAGCTGTTTAAAAAGTCCATCTTCTATTCAAAGCTTTTAAAACATTAGCTACTCTTTATGTAGCTGAAAAACATTAATGTATTTTTCTTGAGCTTGTTTCTTCTGTGCATTAGATAAACGTTTCCCTTTATCAAGTAACTTGTCAGCTTTGTAATTTCCTAAGAGATGTAATGAGTGGGCCCATCTAGATGAATGTAAGAGACGAATGGGCTAGGCCCATCTAGCCCCTTCGACTGTTTACAAAAATGGTCACTCAGGTTTGCCTCTAGGAAAATAAAGCAGAGTACCTTCTGTTGGCTTTCAATCATAAGCAGCATAATAACTTTGAAAGACTGTATCATGCCACGTCTATTAGACCCTTATGTCAAATTTTGCATTCTCTCATATGGTAAGATAAAATTTACTTCTTAAGATTAGAGTGAGAAAACACCTTCAGAGAAGCAGAAATGCAAAATCAGACACTATTCCTAAATGTTTATTTTACTTTTACTTTGACCTTACTGGTAGCCTCTTCTTTATCCCTATGCACAATCATAACTATAATATTTTTATAGCAATTATTTATCTCCACTGAAGAAATACATAAGAAGAGTAAGATAAGAAAACGTCCATGCCACTGAACTAGGTTCTAGTAAAATTTCTTCTGAAATAACAAGTCTCATCATGTTCGAATACATTTTATAAATATAAACTCCCACAAGGCGCAGCAGGAAAAAGCCACTAAAATGAGTACGGGACTAGGATGTCTACTGGAAGACGGGAAACTCAATAAATTTGTCTAGTCTGTCAAAAAGGAAGCTGAAAAGAGATAAGACATCACCTACAAACACACTGGAAGAAAACATTAGGGAAGCTTTTGAATTAATATCCAAATTATCATGAAGAACTTATTGAAATTGGAGTGTTCCTAATAATTATAGCAATAATGCTCAAAAGGAATATCAGAGCAATACAACTCATTGCTTTTAAGATGCAGGTTCTTATGTCTATGAAAGTAACCATATAAAACTCCATGCCTGGAACTAATCTGCTGCCAGTCTTAGCGTCCTCTCTGCCTCTGACCAAAAAATAAAAACAAACCCAACAAAAAAACAACCAACCAACCAAACAAAAAAACAACAAACTGAAGAGCTTAGTGTCCACCTGAAGAGCAAAAATGAGCTAAAGCAGGGCCAGAGCAATGAGAAGAAGGAAGTGATGAAGGGAGGAAGAGTTAAGAAAGCTTTTTACTTGTAAATGAAATAAATATGTTTGAAAGAGTACTACAGTTACAACCATCATATGTTAAAAAGTAAAAGAAAGCATCAGAAGCTTTATCACTCAGTACCTGCTGTTGTAATTCTTGTTGATAAGCAAGTGTTGCCTCTTTGGAAGGCTTTTTTTTTTCTTCAGAAAATACTCCTATGCTTCTTTGTCTATCTCCTGTATTCCTCTGTCCAATGTTACTTCTGAATTAGAAAACCACACATATAAAAGGAAAACATCACAGGGTCCAGAGGGGAGGGGAATTGAAATAAAAAATAAAAATCCCTGCCTGAAATATTTAAGAACTGCTGTTTTCCACACCCTGGCAGTTCATAATCTCAAACATTTTCATAAAACCATATAAAAATAAGAGTTAACTGAATTATTGTTTAGATAGAAATTCTTAATTAGAAGTTTAAAGAGTTGTCTTTAACACATTTTATTTCAAAAGCATATCCATTATCAGCAAAATACTCCCAACATGAAAAGCATATCAATACAAACAAACCCAAACAAAGAGTATGAATACAGATAACACTCACACAGATTGCTCCACAGGGCCTTGCCCTGAAGTAGGATCCAGATTAGGTGTGGGTTGCATTCCCATCATACCTGTATCATCTACACAGCAAAAAAAAATAGTATTTTAAAGTTTGAATGCTCAAACATAAACATTTGCCATTACTTAAAAGAACAGAGCTCACTGCTTAAACTCTGTGACTGGAAAAATCACAAACAGGACTCTCAACTTCTGTTACAAACTTAGCTAATCCTTAATGCCCTCTGAAGAACAAAATACAACACCAAGGTACAAATCTATTTCTTAAACGCAACTAAATCTCTTTAAAATTTACAAATGTCTTCATTTATATATTCTATAATGAACTAACAGAAAGAAACAGTAACTGTCAATGTAACACTTGTCCTGATGCTTTCCATGTGTCCTCTATTGCGAGGAGAGCCCCACCGCCTCCTGCAGAAAGGCAGCACGTTTGGCATCGCTGCTCTTACTGAGATAGGACCTGCAGCACTCTGCCACAGCAGGGCTTGAAATGACTCTGCGTACTACTGCTTGTGTTCAGGAGAGCAAGAGATGCATCTGTAAAATAATTTCACACTTTCAAATTTTTAAGCACTAGCAATATTCCATTTGGTGACAACATGCTTTAAAACACCCTAACTCTTGTATGTGAATTTGAAGTATTTGTTTATTTAATATTCTAAATTTTAAGTCATTTTACCCTAGAGGTTATATAGATACGAGGGTAAAAAAAACCAACCAAACAGCAAAACACCAAAATAAAACACACACAAAAAAAATAATAAACAACAACCACCAAAAAAACCCAAAACTTCTGTGAATTAAAACTGTGGTCTGAAAATAAGATTACAAAGAAAAGGTTAAAAAGGTGCCTGGAACTAAAAAAAAACCTTTATTAAACCATAAGCTGTTACGTTTCACGATAGGGAGAAATTTACACTGGGAAGGAATAAAAAAAACCAAACACCACACTCAAAACTTTTGCTCTTCAATCTCTAGCATTCCTGAAATTCCACAGTGGATACAAAACTCATTCAAATCAACCAGTAAAAGATTTATTATCACAAGGTTTTATTCTCCTTTATTTTAACTTTTCTATAAAGATAGCACAACTTTTTAAAAATATTTCTGGGGTTTTCTCCTAAAAAGCATAAAAAGAAAAAAAGAAAAAAAAAACCACCACACAATCCAGTCCCTCCCCACACACATTACAGTTTTTTCACTCGTGAAATCATAATGAAGCAGTCAAAGGGGAGATAAAAAAGGAGTTCTTAAAATAAAAAGTTTGATTACTTCATACTGTTCCTTTAAAAATATTTAAAATTATATCTGAAACTGTAACAATACCTAAACATGTAATCAATTATAATATGATTTAAAGAACTTTAGAAAATAATGGTTTGATTATCAAAAAAACAAAGAAATTTATCTGAGAGGAGTAATGGCTAAGTAGCTGAGACTAGAGCTTGTTCAAGCGATGGACAAGATTTTTGGAAGCCATAGCCCCTTTTGCAGCTGGAGAAAACTACTTCATTCAAAACCGATACTGAAAAAAAGCCTATTTTTCATTCAATACACGTCTAAGAAATGGGTTTAAATTGCTGTCACTAGCTCTACATTATTCATCATTTAACTAGATTAAAAGCAGTCATCCGAATCACTCCAACGAGTAATCCATCTAAAAATCATCAACTTACAATATGCAAGATTGGGATCCAAAGGATTCCTAGCCCCGTAAAAGTAATACGCGTCATCATAAGGCGTTCTGTAGTTGTTCGTCAAAACCGGCGGTGGAGGCGGTGGCATCGGTGCAAGCCTTAGAGAAAAAAGAACACAATTTTTTGTTTTGTTGTACAACTGAAAAGAGAGAACATCGAAAGAAGAAAGAAGGGGGAGGGAAGAGAGACAAAGAAAATTCACTATAGGAAAACTCTGGATTTAGCTCAGCCAAAGACCCCTCATTAGTGCCATGCATGAACAAGATACAATAAGCCTCAGCAGGAAATTAACCTTCCCTGAGGGAGTAGTGCATGAACCCACACTATTCCAGAGATCTAAAGAACATAAAACAAGTCTGCGTTCTTTAACTGGTTCAGTGAACGATATTCACTGGTTACATCAGTAACCGTAAATAAAACAAGCCAAGAATTAGACTCTGGTCAAAGGGCAAGTGGCACAGCACAGCTTTAGCCACATGCCTAAAGCTCCTTCTCTCTCCCAAAGCAGTTTCAGTCTCAGCCACAGTGTCTAGTGGAAGCTGTCCTTGCCTACACTGCATTCCTGAGCTCAGCCCTGGGAGATCGCGTAACTGATAGGGGCCAAACTCACACCATTCCAGCTTCTGACAATACGGACACTGCCGGGCACGTGCCCCCAGCACATGCCCAAGCACCCTCACAACACGCTTCAGTCATACACAGTCATGGACATCACTGCTACAGCACGACTGTTACCCTACACAAACATCCACGATGCAGTAATAACATGCTTAGCACCAAGCCTATTTAACATGCTGAAGGAACAGGATGGTGAAGCACCTGGGTGCTGCTATTTCACCAAGAGTGCTGGCGAGCCCCCTGTGAAAATCTTCATGCACTGGAGAGGCTGAAGGGACAGACATCGGCGTTTGGAAAGCCACCCTGTGCCTTTCAGGAGGTACTTTCTCTTCAGAAGCTCTCGCTGTCAAGCCAAACTGCTTCAATCTATTTGGCTGAAGGGGAGGGGGAAAGGAAAATAGAGGAAAAAAAAAGGAGTTTGTTATTACTACATAATACTCTGAACTTCCATTTAAGCTACGTTAAACACTTCACTGGGCCTCAATTAGCTGTTCAAATTTCTAGTTATTGCGTTTTTTCCTCCCAAGGAATTACTAGAAATCCAATACTACAAGGAAATCTAGCATGTTTACTACAGATTGATAAAATCCAGCCTCTATGGCAGGTTTTGGGAAGTACATAGTTCTATTTATTATCCAGGAAAAAAAAGTATTTACACATTTGTCTATAGTACAGGTAATCTACAGCCACCAGTTTCTTACATTGACAGTATTCTCATATTATGCACAGGAAAAGTAACTAAAATACATTCTTCCACTTCCCCCTAAAAACTAAAATAGCTTATAATCAGTAAAAATAAAAACAAACACTGAGACTTTTTCCAATAAACATTTCCTTGCAACACTGTTATTTCCTTTGATCTGTTATTTTAATAATAATAAAATCCTTTCCTTTAATCTGTTATTATAATAATACTGTTATTTTCCTTAGTTCCTTTGATTTTATTAGATTTTGCAACCACAACAATTACAAAATTTTGTGTTGTTTTTTTTGTTTTAAATAAAAATATCAAATGTTTATTGATAACTGGCAGCCTCAGAAAAAAGTCAAAGGCAACATGCAAGTAATGCAAAGGCATGCAAGTCAGTTAGTTGCAGAACTATCCTATCACACCCAGAAAGCCCTTACACCAGCTGATATGCATAAATATTTTAATGTTTGTTTAAATGAGTCAATAGAACAGAAGACCAGAAAAAAATCATACATTGTATAAGTGAAAACAGATTTTATTTTTTAATTTACTGGTCCTAAGTTTGTAGTGCTTCAGTTAACATGCATTCAGAGAAAATAATACCAGTAACCAGTTAAATATTAAATATCTAACAGCAAACTGTATACCCTACAATATGGAGTATTTCAGCAAAATATTAAATGTTTACCTCCTCATCACTTAGCTGCAAGACAGTATATACAAGGCAGTTAGTACTCACTGATCATCAACTACAGTACTAAGATTAAAATACACAAATTCTACTAGACATGGATAGTTGATTATAACATTTACCATGAAATTTTTAGATATATGAAATAAGGTAATAGATGTGAGCTACAGCAATTTAAAATATCAAAGCAGTCTACAGACTGGTTGTTTTTTTAACTTCTCTTTTCAAATCCAGTGTCTTGAGCAGAACATTTAGAACAGTGTTTCTCACTAACAAGTTACATGTGAACTGTTCCCGAAGGGCCCCAGATTTCAGGTCTGTAGCTAATTTCAGATGTGAATATGGTATTCAGTTCATCCTGGGGATTGTTTTCTTTTAGACAAGCGGCATATACAACAGTCTACATTTATAGATTCTTAATCAGGCACTGCTATTTAACCAACCTGTAATTAATCAAGAAATCTACCTAATTAGAATCTCTCCCCAAGAGGCAACTTAAAGTTAACATTCAGACTGCTGCTTAATGAATGTAGCAATTCTACTTAATTGAAGGCTTTTGGCCAAATTAATGGGTTTAAAACATTATACATACCCCAGATTTGCTCTGGATACAATTTTGTTCCTACAACAGGCACTTTTCAGTCTCTGACTGAGATGCATATGGTATATGGAGTCCTTAAGCACAGCATGCTTCTGCCTGGTCAGCTTTGGTAAGACAAGACTGTTTACACTGACCTCACAGCCTGCTGTGCCAAAAGAGACAGCATCCTCTGCTCAGTTTTCCCTCTTTTCCTCTGTGGCTCACAGCTGTACGCTCCAGCCGTCTCCCTTTGGCCATCTAAATCCCTGATCAGCAACTGACCTCTCTAAGCCAACTAAAGCAGCAAAAAAGATTCAGATTTTTGCCAGCTAGCCAAGCTGAATCAGTTTGCAAAAGAGATCAAACAAGCACCACAGGTACTTCAAGCAGAGAGGGCAGGAACATGCAGCCAGACCACTTGTCAGTGTTCTCCCTCCTCCTTTGGGAGCAAGAATTTCAATTCAGCTTTGTTGCTTATCTACATGTATTCTCAGTCTCCTGCCTCAAATGCTAATATCATCTTAAAGCTATTCATTCATCTTAATTTTCTAAGAAATAAGAGTTCTTTTCATCTCTGCTGAACTCTCCAGAAATGGCAAAAGTTCCTTTCTCTGTTGTAGCCTCTCAAAAAAAAAAAACAGCACTATTGATAACTTAAACTTGTAACCAGTTAAATTATTAACCAGTTTAGTCTTGCTTAAGCAAGCTACCCATCCCACATCTCCAGCAGCAGATCTCTACTGCACCCAAAACACAATGGCTTTGGACACTTAGCAAAGGCACATGTGCAAATCATACTAGTTACGTGACAATCAGTCAGCTGCTAATGTTCCTAGTACTGACAATCCACTCCTACATGTACACTAATCAAAACTCTTCGTACAATAATCACCTTACTAAGGAAGTGGAGACAGTAGTAACTTTACATTAAGTCTTCCAAGTAACACAATGTTAAACATATTACTTTTTACAAAATCCTACAAAAATGGTTGTAATCCTGAACACTACATTTGATAATTAAAAAAACACTATAAATTTGAAATTAAAAATTGCTCCAATGAGATCAACTCAGATGTAAAACAACTGGATTTTTTTTTTTATTGAAAAAGAGCAAAAAACTTTCTGCAGCATACTTTATGTTCCCAAAGAAAGGTTACTTATGTGCACATGTACAGGCTGCCACTGGACACTAAGTATTTTTCCCATGATACTCATTGCTTGTACAAAATTTCCACTTGGACACAGCAAAAGAAAATGTTTCATAACTTCAGTGAAAATATTTTCCTCTGAAGCTGAAAGCATGTGTAATGAGTTACATTACACATGCTTTCAGCTTAAATGATAAAGCCTTATCACTCTTGGCTTCAATTTTATTCTATGCTAATACCCTATTAGAAAAAAACCACAATATTTATCATTCTATAAAAGCCCTACAGAGTTTTATGACTGAGTAACAACAGCGTACACATAATTAAAAAATAGTCTATACAGGTGAAAGAAAATCCAAGTTCCTTACATTCTTTTCTGGGTCTCGAGCTCCAGAAGCAGCAACTGAGAGCTCAAGTTCCTTCTCACTGTTTTAGTTTTAAAAAAGAAAAAAAAATGATCAAATCAGAAAGCAGTAACAACTATACTTATTCTTTCAAAGCACAGACCTCACAACTCTGTAGTTAAAATAACTCTGAAAATACAGGATAACAGAAGACATGATTCCACTTGATTTCTTCTAGAGTCAGGGAAGAAGGATACTGTATATTATCTGTAAATAAACAGAACTCTCAAGAAGTATCTGGCTATCATCTATTCCACCTAATAAAAATCCAACTATGGTAACAGGACCAACCACCACATTGCTTTTTACTACCACCTTTCAGGACATTTCTTAAAAATTTATCTTTATTCAAGTTACAGCAAGAAGTTTATGTTAAAAATATTGAAATGAATGATTCAAAAGTACAGCACTAAGTAAAATATTGTCATTTCAGGGCTCAGGCTTATTCAGCATCTACAATTTTTCATCTAAGTGAAACCGTCAATAATAACTTATTTTTAATTCCTTATTCCTTCACTAATATCACTGTGTTTTTACGTATCCGTATTATCATTCAGTAGGCAGCTAGTAATAGGTACGCAAGAAACTTGTACTTTATTATTCCGCATAAGCCAGATCATCAAATGCTTTGAAAAGGAAAGGTTACTTTTCTAAATTGGAGGGCAAAACAAGATTCATTTTCAACTCTGCAAAATAATTAGACACTCCTTTACCAGCAAAAAGATAACTTCAGTTACAGCTTCTTTACTCTTCAGAAACTAAAAATCATTTTTTAAAAATGAAAAAAAAAAAATCTGGCTTTTCCTTTGTTCCAGTGAAAGCTGGTAAATTTGTTTATTAAAAACTAAAGTTCTCATGATAATGAGTTTAATTGGATGCAATATTACCTAGCTACCTTTTCTTATCACATTGAATTCATAAAATTCCTTTACATTTCAGCCATTATCTTTTAAAAATACAGTAACTTCCCATTACCGTCTCTTATTTCGCTGCTGCTCAGCCATCTGTTCTATTAGTTCTTGCCTGTATTTCTCTTTTTTCCTTTGGAGAAGTTCTCGGTCCTGAGCACCTAATGGAAAAAACCACACATTGCGTAAATGCTCCACAAAATACACAGAAGGTACTGGACAAAAACATCACGTTTCAGTCAATTTAAAACCTGAAATGCAGCAGAGTATACGCTCTAGGAATGTGCATAAGAACACTGGATCTTTACTAACTAAAAAAAAAAATATTTAGTTTTAATATGCAGTTTGGTTAGAGTATGATGATCAAAACTACTAAAATTTTCATTATTATTTTCCTAGTTTGCCTGGTTTTGTATAGTCAGGAAGCTAAAAATTTCAAAGCTATGCAATGCAACAGCAAATAAAAAATGTTACTTAAATTTTATATTTTTCTTCCCTAATGCTCAACTAAGATACGCTATGGCACTCCAAAATTCTGAGGCACTGCTCTTGATAAAAATTAAAGTTAAAAGTGAAAAGAGTTGAACCCAGAGGGACAAAACCAAATTGCTCCACTTTTAGGATGGTTTCCATGACTACTAAAAATTAGCAAAGTATTGGCAGATACGTATATGTAAAAGGAAACAGTGATATCATCTCACATGGATTTTAAGGAATACAACAAACTTTCAACTTGTGGTAGTTCCTCCACAATAGGCATGGTGTCTTCTATTACTTCTAAAACAAACAAAACCAAGGACTTTTTACAAGGGTGTATAGTGATAGGACAAGGGGCAACGGCTTTAAACTGAAAAAAGGGAGATCTAGATTAGATCTAAGGAAGAAATTTTTTTACAATGAGGGTGGTGAGGTACTGGAACAGGTTGCCCAGAGAAGCTGTGGATGCCCCATCCCTGGAAGTGTTCAAGGCCAGGTTGGATGAGGCTTTGAGCAACCTGGTCTAGTGGAAGGTGTCCCTGCTTGTGGCAAGGGGGTTGGAACTAGATGATCTTTCGAGGTCCCTTCGAACCGAAACCATTCTACGAAAAAACACCATCATCACTTTCTATATAGTATATCAGACACAACGGACTCCTAACATATTTCCATACACAAAGTCACTGCCACTGTGGGATGCATGACTGACTGACTATTTTATGCAATTATTATGCTGGGACTGTAAAGTGACCAAAATGGGCAAGTTAAGCCCGTGTTTGTGATTTTGGGGGAGGCTGAAATCACTTCTCATTTCCAAAAATTTCAAGCTGTAATTTACTTAACAATGTAGTCAACAACATTATTCTCCTTATCAGGACCGCTAGGAAGTCAAATTCGTAACTTTGCGTACTCAAGTTACTAAAATGAGATGACTGTGAACAGATCAGAGAGACTGACCGTTACAACACCACTGTTTCAACACTGCCTTTAAACAGTTCCAAAAAACTGTCCTGCCATGTACACCACTGAAGATCAGGCAAGTTCAAACGTAAAAATAAGCAGAAAGTTATTCTGACAACTGTTATTCAATTTTTCCACCGATTCAAATCTATCCTGTCTTCAAAAGCTCCCATCTGAAGAACTACTACAATTCTTTCACTCTTGCCTTGTAATTTTCTGAATTTAGCTAGGAATGCTGTTTTCAACAGTATTTCTCTCTTCTATGCTTAATAATAACGCTCCCTGTTAATTTTTATGCCTGCATTTAAGCAGTAAAATGATCAGAATAATTTGTTCTTGCATAAGGCTGTAAACACTACCATTCCCCATATTTCTGCAATTAAAATTCAATATCAAGTTCTAGGTGTCTTTGACAATATGGAGGTTAACATCTCTCCTGTATTTCATTTCGCAAAAAAAAATGAAGAATGTGTCTGGGCCTTAAACTGTTAATGGAATCTAAGAAAACACTTTGGCTCTTCAAAATTAATTATAAAGCCCTGTTACATTAAGGGGGAAGAGGAACGTGTTTTGCTTTTTTTGTTTTCTCTATGTAAACACTATTTCTTTATCAGTCTTAGGGACAACTAGCACGAAGAAAAATGGTTTTTTTTCTAGTTTTTAATTATTCCCAAGTAAAATATGCAGAGAAGGGCTAATTCAGTGTCATTAATTAGGTTTTCGTACATACCAAGAACAAAGCCTGTAGAACATGACATTTCAGCTGCAGACTTGGCCTGTTCATTAGCTGAAGAACTAATTTGTGCCTGATTTCTGGCAAAGACAAAAAAGAAAATGGAAAGATCAGACTCGAGAATTTACTTGCAGTCTATGTGAAACATGATAGATGTACTTACATCACTGTGTGATACACTTATGACAAACAGCTTTCCTAAAATCCAAAGAAATAGCACAAGCGAAAGCAGAAACTGCCTGAAAAAGGGCATTTCTCACAGTTCTCATTTGCCTGTGGTTTCTGAAGCCATCAGAAACACTGGCTCAGTCGAACACTTCAACAATGTTGACAGACTGAGTGGTGCCAGTCAAAGAGTTTACGTAAGGGCTTTACAAGTGTTCTGTTTCTGCCTTATCCACTTAGATCACTTCAGGACTTGCAAAACCAAGACAAGAGGAAAAAAAAAGAATTTTAAAACTACTATCAAAAAGCGGTCCATGTTATTCTAATTATTAAAAGTCTTCAGTTGGAGAATAGGTGATCTACTGTTTCAAAAAGAAAACTGGCATGCAAGGTTCAATAGTTGTTCTCAAAGGAAACACTTGTTCTACTACATCCTAGCTGCAGGAAAAACTATCAGCCATTTCAGAAGACATATTAAGGTTTTTAAATAAACAGTTTCCTTTCACCATTATTTTTAAGGGCAATTATCAGAAAAATACACTGTATACCACACCTAGAATTTCCAGTTCTTGAAATCTGCTGCACATGTGGTCTCTCCTTTAATTCGTCTTCATAACCTGCAGGTAGATCTCTTACTATTCCATTCAGATAGGGCCTTAAAGAAACAGAAAACATTCAGCTATGCTTGCCTAAAAACATCCAATCTGAAATGGAAGGTCCAGCAGTTTTGTGCAACTGGATCTTCAGCCTGACTGCACGCTGGACAGCAGAACCAGTTCTGAAAATCTCGAACAAAATTTCTACAAATAATTCACTTTGCTAGCATTATCAAGGCAGCTCTCTGCCTGCAGTTTGAATTCCCAAGCCTACTTTCATGCAAACTTTATCTATTGAGTCTGGTTAAGAGTTTTGAGAGCTGAAGAGCGTTCAGCATTCAGACTGCATTAGTAGAAACAGATGTTGCTGTTCTTAATCCCTTGGGACCAACAAAGTCTACAATAGAGTTCGGCACGTAGCTGTTGGGCAAGTCTGGTGGAACACTTACTTCAGATATTAAAAGCTCTTTTAATGACAACCTACCCTTCACTACACACCTGATACCATTTAAAAGAAAGAGGTGACTTTTGATCAAGATAAGAGACAGGTAACATGGTGACCACAAAAATTCAGGAGCTAAAATTTGAATCATCTATATATGAAGTGAAGTAATATAACTGAAACTTCAAATAATTCCAAAGACGCCAAAAATTGTATGGACATAAGGGAGCTTTTCTTGAAAAGATATAGAGTAGTTAATTTACAGGCTTTTCCTGCCTTCCAAATTAACTACTCTTTAATGAGGACTTCAAGTTATCTTGATAAAATAAGACAAGAATAGATATTCAATGAAAAATAAAGTACCACAGAGATGCCAACGAAGTTCTGTACTTTCCAGAGCTGGATAGAGACACAGACTTCCTATTAAGCTAATGAAAAAAATACTAGGCAAGCATAGAAAAAAGCCCATCTTATTGTTTTATGTAAAAAGATCTACAGCTCTGCCCACTTTTGTAATTTCAATAAAAGTCAATGATTAAAGGCGAAAGGATGCAAGCAGATTATTAAACATTGATTTGGCATCTTAACAACCCACAAAAACAACATGAAAGAACAACATCCTCTTGGCATAACATGATCTTCTTTCATGATCAAGACCATCTTTTTGATAATGATCAATCTGCTACTTACGAAGCTGGTCACGTAAGACTGAAACACAGTCAGGAAACAGAAAGCTTAGTCCACAGCATGATGAAAGGATGCAGGGAGGAAGCAAAGAAACAAACCTTGGGATTCAAGAGGCAACCTTTTTTAGAAAAAGCAGCAAATTTAGCATGGCAGGCCCAGACATTCAATCAAGAAGCTGCTTTATCCTGTTTATAAGACAGACCTGGCTGCTGGGGATGGACTAAAGCTCTCCACTCATATGAATCAAAACATTTTGCACTTCCTCTCACCTTCCTGTCATATTTGCTGAAATATGTCACAGTCCTTGTGCCCCTGCCAAAACAGAAATTCTTCTGAACAGTCCTGTTAAAAACACTTGCCTCTCCAAACTAATAAATCCATTTAAAAACATAAAAACTTTAGTATAGCAAATAAAAATATTCCTCCTATGAATTTAGTTTCTGTCATGAAATCAAATATGTTTTGGAAAAGTTGAATTTGCCTGAAACATAGAAAAAAAAATGCTATAACTCTTCAGAAGCTGAGCTGTCAGTAGCTAATAGATGTGTTTCTCCTTCTTGAAGGGAGACTGAATATAGTTCATAAAAGCTTAAGTGAAGATCCTTGCAAAGGAGAAAAAAAAGTACTAGATTACAAAGCACGTTTAATTTAAAAAGAAAAAAAAAGAGAAGTAATTTTCAATAAAAATTCAGCAAAGTAGAAAATACATACCAAAAAACCCAAACCTTAATTTTACGTACAAATTTAAGTTCAGGCGATTCAGGTGATGGTCCAGCAACTTCTTTTAAGAAGATGCACCATATTTGCCAATAACAAAGACAAGACTACCTTCTGTATTATCTTTTCAAACAAAACTGGAGCTAAAACTGTTTCAGAGGCCTCTCCAAATAAGCAACAAATTGCTTAGCGATATTTTGGTCACAGACATTTATATAAGCACCATCAGTGTTTTCTGGTATCACTAAGAACTAGTATTACTAGTGAACTATTCAACACGATACTATCTACTGTTGGTTCAAACACCATCCTTGCTGATATTTTACACATATAATTCTGTATATATTCTTTGAGAAACAAAGTAAAACCTCAAACTTTATCAAACGGTCATTTTTATTTAAATGTTAGACTCTGTGTCCAATTGCATTTGACAGTGGTGAACAGCAACCCAGTAAAAAGAGGACATTCATCCTTCGCGTGTTAATTAACAGAGGATTAACATTGCTGTTAGTCTCAAAAATATGGACATTTTGTTTATCTTTGTCAGACCTCCAGTCAAGCTTCTAACATTTTTCTTTCTAAAAAGTTGTAGGACAAGATCGTACCATAAACCTGCTTTACTCATTTCTACCAATATTACACTACAGGATGGAAGAATTTTTATATTTTGCATTCTCTTCTCTGAATCTCATTCAGCAGAAAACAGGCAATCTGTTCCTGCTATCTATTTAACCACTGTATCCATTTGCTAATCTTTTTCAGAAATATTGTATGAATAAATACATGCTTTTAGAATCACATCTGAACACACAATCTGAAACTCTGAAATAACCTATTTAGTCTGCATCTCCCAAACGCTTCCAGACATTTCATTTTCTCCATAGTTATTTAATTCCTTTATGAATTTTTTTTAAAAGGCTGAGAAAGAATATCAAAAGCTATTTTTGTAGAGAAGTTATTTTAACTCCATTGGCATTTGAAACTGGAAAGAAGCATGATTTCATTCAATTTAGAAAATGCTTTTGCAGTAGAAGAGCATTTTAGGGTTTGGTTTTCCTAGTTATTAATTTGTAGTACTATCCAGAAAACTATCCCTATAAACAACGACTCAGAAGATTATTTAACCAGTCTACCCACAATTAACAATGAAACATGATCGTAATATTTAATACTGTTAAGAGTGGTACAATTTGCCTTCTGTTTTTTCTAGAAGTGTTCATTTTAGGAAAAAAATGTTGTTATTTTGCCTAACAAGGGAAAGATAGTGGTGTTTCCTTCACTGAGGCAACTGCTGTAAAATAATTCTGGCAACAGGCTTAACAACAACAACAAAAAAAATCTACAACATTCATGTTCCCAAGATCTGTAAGGTGAACAAATGAATGCTCTTCAAGTACCTTTTCAAAATTTATTTACAAGAAACTTTACTGCTTTATTTCATTTGAATTTAGCTGTATAAAACACATCTGTTTCAAGTTTGGTACTACTTCACACTACAACTCATCTGTCTTTGAAAGCAGCTGGTCCTTGCAATGGAATAGCTGAAGGTGGCCAGACTGCCAAACCCTGAATGATTGGCAAGGTTATCCTTTTTTTTTTTTCCTTTTAAATGAGTGAGCTAGAAGAGAAAGATTAACAATTTACATCAAAGGAACCAAAATGATTTATCAGTTAACACAGTAAAGGCTATGTAAGAATGAACAATACATAATACCTGTTTTCCTCCTGAATGATTTATCTAAAACATCCTCTTTTGTTTGATCTGGGTTTTCTTAAATGTTTATTCAAATTGTGTAGTTATTACTGAGATTAGCACTTATTAACACCATCACGATTTGATTCAACTATGCATATGTTTAAAGTCCGACATTTAGCAAGACATGCAGTAAAAAAGAAGATCATTCCTTTAAAATGTACTTTTACATTTCTAACATGCAGAGACACATACCAAAAATTGAAGCTCAAACCAGTTTTGGAATCTGAATTGAAAATTTACTTGCTCTAACTATTACAGACTAAGAAAATACATGTAATTTTGGGTTCCCAGTGCAGGGATTTTCTCTCAAACACTAACATGCTTTCTGGCAAAGTACTCTTCATAAAAATGAATTATGTGCTCACTTTTCTGTAGTAATTTCTCTAGTATCCTTGGTTAGCCATAATATATAAAATGCTTCCTAATGTATGATGTATAGTCTTAGGTACTGGTCCAATTTTAAAATATTTTTTCTAAAAAATATTGCAAAGCTCCTTTTTAAAGTAAGTACAAAAATCCTGCTTCCACATATGAATCTTGTCTAATTTTCAATGACAGCAAACCATGGCTGTCAACAAGAACTACAGGAATAAAGGAAAAAATGGAATTAAGCATACCTTTCAGCATAAAAAATCCGGGGAGTTTTTCTGTCATAAGCACTTTCGCATCTAAGTCTAGGGTCCCTTTCTTCACTTATCTCAGGATCATAGTCCATTCTGTAGTATCTTCTATCAAAATCATGATCCTCATCAAGTCTGTGGTGCTTCCTAGTAGGCATTACTGACTGGCTAGCAAATCCACGATGTCTTTGATTGGGAACATCCAAATCTTCATCAGGTCTTTTATTTAAGAGTCGATTTCTTAATTCAATGTCACCATCTAACTTACAACACCTGTCTTCCTCCAGCCATCTCTGATTTAGCAGCTCGTCATAACCTTCTGTAGAAGTAAAGGCATCCTTCTTCGGAGGTTCTGCGCCTGTATTACAGGGCTGTACTTCTGTATGTAGTTCTGGCTGGAGCCTGGTAACAGCAATAGGTTTTTTATGCCTGTCCATCTCATTCTGTTTAATGGAAAAAAACATATTAAAAAATTTGAATATAAACAAAACACATTGAGTAAAAACTTGGTTTTGTATTTCTTCAAGCAATCCCTAAACAGGTACTGGAGAAAAGGTAGGAGGTGAGAAAGAAAAATACTTCAAGGAGGGCTTAAAAGCTAGGATTTGTGGTTTATTGCTTGAGGGAAAAAAACCCTACTCTTCCTCTAATCTGATGAGGAAAAAAACCTGCTGCACAACAGCAATTGCAGCTGAAGAAAGGAGTGAGAGTATGTGACAGAAACATCTTTGCAGACACAAAGGTCAGTGAAGAAGGAGGGGCAGGAGGTGCTCCAGGCACTGGAGCAGAGATTCCCCTGCAGCCTGTGGTGAAGACCATGGTGAGGCAGGCTGTACCTCTGCAGCCCATGGAGGTCCACAATGGAGCAAAGATCCACTGGCAGTCCATGGAGGACCCCACGCCAGAGCAGATAAATGCCCAAAGGAGGCTGTGACCTCATGGGAAGCCCACACTGGAGCAGGCTCCTGGAAGGACTTGTGGCCTTGTGGAGAGAGGAGCCCATGCTGGAGCACAGTTTGCTGGTAGGATTTGTGATCTTGTGGAGGACCCACACTGGAGCAGTCTGTTCCTGAAGGACTGTACCCCATGGGAGAGACCCTATTGTGGAGCAGGTGAAGAGTGTGAGAAGTCCTCTCCCTCAGGAGGAAGAAGTGGCAGAGACAACATGTGATGAACTGACCGCAACCCCCATTCCCCGTCCCCCTGCACCACAATCAAGGAAGAAGGGAGGGGTGGGGGAAGGTGTTTCAAGATTTGATTTTTATTTCTCATTACTCTTCTCTAAATTGATTGGTAATAAATTAAACTAATTTTCCCAAGTCGAGTCTGCTTTGCGTGTGACGGTAACTGCTGAGTGATCTCCCTGTCCTTACCTCAATCCATGAGCCTTTTGCTGCATTTTCTCTCCCCTGTCCAGCTTAGAAGGGAGAGTGATAGAGTAGCTTTGGTGGGCACCTGACATCCAGCCAGGGTCAATCCACCACAAGATCACTGTTGTGTAGCACTCCAGCCCTTGAAGAAGCCAGTAAGAACCAGATATTGAATTCTAACATCTAAAGGACATCTGAATACTGCCTTATAGTTGTCTTCACGGATTAAAAGTTTTCAACTGTATGACACTCCAATGCACTTGGAGGAAAAGATCTTTCTCATAAGAAAACAATCTTTCTGGAGACAGGCAAGAAACATTCTTCTAGATAGAATTTATAAACACATGAGTATTTGCACTTGCCTACTGTTGTAAGAAAGACAATAAACTTTCAGCTGTTGTGAGCACGAACACAAGTCTCTTCACAGAACGACCCAGCTCTCACACTACTGTACGCTTAAGAATTTCCATATTTAGAAAAAGTGGAAGGCCTTATTAAATCAAACCTTCATTAGATGAGAGTTCCAAATTATGGCAGTCCGTCACTAAACTAAGGTAATAATATTTTAAAAAGAAAATTTACCCATTCTACCCAAGATTTTACAATTGATAAGCAGTAGAGAGGCTTCCTCAGATCAATATATTGCTTCCAGATTACTAAAACAAAGGGTCTCATAACAATGCTAATTAGACCTAAAAATCCCCTGTTGACTGTTGTACTGGTTTTAGCTGGGACTGAGTTAATTTTCTTCATAGCAGCTTGTTTGGGACTATGTTTTAGACTTGTGATGAAAACAGTGCTGATAATAGAGAGATATTTGAGTCCCCGCTGAACAGCACTAGCACAGCGTCAAGGCCTTTTCTGCTTCTCGCCCCACCAGCAAGCGCATCCCCAGCCTACAAGAAGCTGGGACAGGACACAGCAGGGACGGCTGACACCAACTGACCAAGGGGATATCCCACACCATCTGACATCATGCTCAGCAATAAAAGCTGGGGAAAAGAAGGAAGGAAGGGGAATGGTGGCGTTTGTCTTCCCAAGCAATTGTTACCCGTGATGGAGCTCTGCTTTCCTGGAGATGGCAGAAGAACTGCCTGCCAGTGGGAAGTAGTGAGTGAATTCCTGATTTTGCCTTGCTTGCGTGAGCAGCTTTTGCTTCACCTACTAAACTGTCTTTAACTCAGCCTATCAGTTTTCTCACTTTTACCCTTCTGATTCTCTTCCCTGTCACACGTGGAGAGGGCCAGGGAGGGCAGGGAGTGAGAGGGCAGCTGCGTGGTCCTTAGCTGCCAACTGCCATAAAAATCAAAGGCCTCAGCTTAGAATCTGAGTTCAACTATGCATGTGTCTAGCTCACTTTCAGTAGTAAAAACTTTTTTTTTTTAATTCACAAATGCACAGCACCATATACTGGACAGCTGCCTGCGCTTGCCTTGCTTTCTCGCGAAATGGACACAGACTGAGGAAGAAGAAGCTACAAATAAAAGCTAAGGAACACTGTGTGGAGCTCAACATTTTGTCCAAAGAGACAGCTGTTTTGGAGACCACTTTTATCACTGAGAGCAATCCAGAGACTTGCTCCAGACACGCAGAAGAATGAAAGCATCCCTCTCCTAGATAGACAGGACTGAAGTAGGAATCAAGAACAGTACTGTATGACTCACAACCAGGACATGCTAGATCTATTAGTAAAACTGTGACCTAATTGAACAACATTCTTAGCTTATTTTGTCTTACTCAAAATTACATCTTAGTCAATATTAAAACTATTGACATGATCCTTTATATTCTTCTTTGTATCAGCTTAAGTAAAACTGTATTACCTCTGTGTTTTTCTTCCCTAATTTCCTTAGCCTTTCATTCCATTCTTCTTTATCCCTGAGATATTGATTGTACTCCTTGTTTCTTTCAAGTCGTAGTTTCTCCTAAAATAGGCATTGAAAAGAGAATCATAATTTTGCATTTTTGAGTAGCTTTTAACTTCACAGAACTGCAGTATTAAATGAATACATGCAAGGTGTGTCTGTCCCCTCCCCCTTCTTTGTGATGTACAAATAGGGCTTGCATTCCTTTGAGGTTTTCGTTCATTCTTGAACATAGTACTTTCTCTTAATCTGAAATCTGTAAGTAGACATCAGTTTCTTGGGCATGAAGTCTAGTCTCCGGTAGCACTACTGTGTATCAAGTTCCATCTTAAAACCAGTTAGGTTTCCTTCCACTAAATCTATTCCAAAATTGTTCCAAAGCCTCACTCCTTTGACAACTAGAAATCACCTTCTAATTTCCAATCTGAATGTATTTACAGATGATTTTTAAACATAAAATTTTTTTTGGTGTTAAGGTTAGTTGTGACTTGCCTCACTCATAATTACAACAGGACAACAAATACATGTATAGACATGTCAATTACAGCTTAGGATATAACTTAAACTCTTGAATTCAAACAAGCAGTTAAGCTAACTGCAAAAAGAGTCAAAAGCACACAGAATACAAGGAAAACTAAGAAAAATGTAAGCTATCCACCTTGTCCTAGCTGCTTTTGCAAGGTGACAACATTTATAACCAGCTTGCTCAGGTCTAAAAATATGCAGGAATTGTACATCCATCGCCTAATAATATAATATGAAATACAAAAGTCTCCAGGTAAAGCAAACTCTAATTTGCATTATTTTCTGATATTAGTACCTTACATTTTGAGCATGGGGCATCTCTTATACTACCTCATTCCAATCATCATATAAATGAAAAACAAGAGAATTATATTACAATATCATGAATCGTGCTCTTTTCCACTGCCATATTTTCCAATAAAAAAAAAGGTATTAAACAAAAAATCTTAACATTATAGATAAATTTACTTTCCCATGAACAAATTTCAAACAAAAATAATTTATATTTCTATCACCATGGAAATATCAGCTTAGTAATGCTCCCCAAAATTGTTTTTTTTCCCCTCAATTTCTGTCTATAGATTTTCTGACAGTGAGAATATAAAACCCGCAGACAGCTATGAAAACTGCCTGAAGGGTATTTTCCAAAGCTGGAAAACCAGCATTGTCTTTAACAGGTGGCAAAACGCTCAGCAGAAAATTCAATATGCTGTGTGACTGCACATTTTACCTAATAGAGGAAACCAAAATGCAAATGTTAACCTCTAATCCTTATCTGCCCAGAGGCTAACCGTTTAGCAGGGCATAGTGTGACATCTTCTGGCAGCTTTTAGGTTCTGCAATAGCAACAAATAAACAGGTAAAAAGGATAAAATGCGCTTGTACAGAAAACTTCAACGAATGTTGAGCTGCTATGATAAAAAACCATCAATGATCAGACATGTTCCCAATTCAGATATGTTTTTAATTTTCAAAGAATTAATCAAAGATACTTTCATTGTTTCAGTATACATACTCAGAAGGGTTAACACAAAGTTCAGGAGAACTAACAAACTCAGCACAAATGCAGCCTGCCACTGAGAAGGGGTCCTTTCTCCTTCCTGTGCATTTCATTCTTCCTGCCTCCTTTTTTTTTCAACTGTACTATAATTTGGAGTTTGAGGCTTTTTCATAACAGCAATTTTCATTTATTTGAGTTCTCACCTTGCTCCTCATATGGCCAAACATTATTGCCAGCACAGGAGCAGCAGAAAGCGTAAGCAAGCACAGCAAGGGCAGGACCAACACATTCCACAGCAGAAGTCTTGTGCCAGGTTACAGTTACAGCATAGCCCCAAACACGGAGCAACAAAGCGACTCTAAGGCAACATAGGTTAAAAAAACAAACCCAAACAAAACCCCTAGGAGTACAACAGTCCAGGCTTCACCCAGTTAACAGTCTCTTTTTCTGCCTTGCACCTCCACTGGGGTTTGACTAAGCCTACCAACCAACCAACCAGTGGTGTTTGCCAAGTCAGCAAAAATTACTAAATTACAATGTTTCTGCTGATTAAACTTCCTGGATCGATTTACAAGCAAAAACAAGGAAGGAAATGGAAACAAACGGCCAACAGTGTGAGGGCAGGACGAGAGGTGACCCCTGTAAGACTGATTTAGGTTTTCACAGAATCATATTACGCATCAGAGGAATGGATCAGAGGTTAAGAAAATCCACATAAGCATGTTGCATCTTCATATTGTAACCTCCATGAATGGCCAACAGCAGAGATACTGTTATGGCTTGTATCTTTCTCCAACATATGAAAGCAAGACCATAAGCTGGTAAGAAACCTCAGGGAGATAACAGAGCCTAAATGCAGAGAGATCATGTGTACTCCTTTCACAAAACACATTATTAGTATTTGTGCTCTCAAAGAAAGACTAGAAATTGGGAAGATTCCTATACTAACAGCAGGCAATACATGAAATACCAGATCAGTTTTTATTTAGATTCCTGCATTTAGCTGTTAAAAAAAAAAAATATCACAAGGATAAACAGGTAGGTTAAGTGAACACAAAGACTTCAAAAGAAATTGCGTACAGCAGAAAGCACGCTTCCATTAGTTCTGATAGGAACTGGTAAAAATATCCCTGTAGAAAAAACTAAAAGCAAGTATTTTGAAAATTATCCCCAGGCTGTAATAAGAAGATTAATAAATTAGGAAAGTATATATATAATTATAAGAAAAACAATGTCCTTTATTAAATCAATATTTCTTGCTGAACAAAACCCAAGCACAACTAGAGCTTTTGAATGCACCAAGTGCCCTGCAGATGTGAATTAGAAGCAGCAAACCTCAAACTAGCACCAGTATAGAATTACATATCTAATTCTGTAAAAACTAATAGTATAGGTAACCTAGGATTAAAAATTTTAAAAATAACAAACTTTAAAGACTTTATTTTTCTGAAAATTATTCTAACAACCACCTCCAAAACTGTTCATTTGTAAACAGTGTAAAAAAACTCAAAGAAACAGAAAAACTTAGGTGGAAATAATTTTTCCACAACAGTTTAAACATCTAGGGTCATTTTCAAGCTATATATTACTTAATTTCCTCTAGGTATTTACCTTGGCAGATCTTCGCTCATCAATAGGAAGAGATAATCCCTGAGTATACGGATCTACTTCTCCAGTAGTCAGATAATTTTTCTACATTAAGAAAAAAATAAAAATCATTCAATATATTTTAAAATAACAACTCTTATTTGCTAAGTAGTTACTAGGAATTATACTTTCTGAAATAAATCTGATGAGTTTAATGAAATAAAGACTGAAGACAGCCTTCACATTTTGAAGACGTAGGACATTCTTGGAACACACAAATGAAGTGAAGTCAAAGAATGCAGAAAGTAAAGGGTTTTGTCAAGATTTAAGCTTTGAGTTTGGAAATGTTTGTCACTTCTTCCCTGTTACGCTTTTCAAGGACTACATAAGTCAGTTTCTGTACATTAAAAAATATATATTTTTATTCAAAAAAACACATCGTTAGTCAATTCTCCTGTAAGCAAGCAGCATAAGCTCAAGCATCTGTACAAGCATAAGATGAATTTTCCAAGACACTACCTTACTTTAGATGAAAAATTGCTTTTTCTAAATGCAGAAAACGTATGCTTACCTCCTATTTTAACAGATGGAACTCATGCTAACACTAGCACAGTCACCACTCAGCATTTCAACACTATCTGTTTTCTACAAGAGCAGTCCTCAAGCTTTTCAGGATAATGACCAATCACCAAATCCTGAAAGTCCTTACGGACCATTGGTCACTTTCAGAACAGAATTTTCCATTGAAAACACTATGTGGTTGCTCCATACAGCTCCCTGGGCTGCTGCCTGGGAACTGGGCTGCGCAGCAAGTCGAAGTATCAGCCTTTCAAATCAAACACCAATGCTGGAACAGGTCCTCAGCTTCCAGGTCTAGTGGCTTCTTCATACAACACTCATTCACTAAGAGCATCCGCAGGCCATTCTCAGTCAATCACCTATGTTTTATAAACCTAATTATCTTTAATAAAAAGAGCAACTATTTGTGTGGCATGGGCTGATGAGGGGAATGGGGGTTAGATACGGTATTTCACTAGCATTGCTCCCTTACATTATCTATGTCGTAACGTAGCTTGAAAACTTAGACGCATGTCAACAGGTAAGAGTTCTACCTGTTCCAGTACAAAACCACATCATTACGAATTATATTTCACAACTATACATTAAAAGATTTAAGGGATTTAATAACTATGTATATATTCAAGCACTGGGACAACTAGATTAACATGCAGAACTAAGTTATTTTTACTAGAACAAGTAATTAAACTGTAATCCTCATTATTAAGTAATCCTTTCCACACTTTGAACACATGTGCAGAGATTACCTCTGATCTTAAAAAGGTATTTGCCAAAAATCAGAAGCTGATATGGAAATTGCATTTTCTACATAAGCGAGACTAAACAAGTTATTAACCAAAATATTATCACTATGAGAGCTGCTAAAAGTTGCACTATCTCTTTATGTAGGGAAAAGAAATGAGAGATTGTTATCCTATCCCTTCCTCAGGCCTTACAAGCTTAATATAGGTAACGTGTAATACATTAAAAAGAAAAAAAATGTTGTAAACCTAAATTTGTAAAACTGAAGGCCAATTGAGAAAAAAAGACTAGAAGCTAATGTAAAAATTATATTATTTAGGTACTCTGGTGAGAATTATGAAGCATTAAGTTTTAACACAATATTCTAACTTTGAAAGTAATCTGAAGTTTAAGATTAAATTAGAAGCAACAATTACACAAGCATCATTTTGGTTAGAGGTTAAGAAGCCAGTTAATTCCTCTGTTGCTATTGTTATTCAGGAATTCTATCCCATGCCAATATCGTTAATTTGTATCATATGCGTGTTATTCAAAGCCCCAGAAAAAACAGAAGGTTGTATTTCTACCACATTACCGCCTGGTCCTTTATTGAAGTTGCTTAATTTGAACAACCTGGATGGACAGTGTTAAATTTGAAAATTTTATACACATAATATAAATAATTAAAAATCACTGTAATTTAACAAAGCTTGCAAAAATGTGCCTCTGGTATTATTTTTTCTTCACAATACTTGTATTCTGGCCTCTGGGTGCTGAATAACTGGCTCTACTGCTTTCCTAAGCGCTCCTGATGAGATTTCACAGTGATAAGGAAGAAAAAAAGCCCTGACTCTGGTTCCAATGACATATTATGGTATTTCAGAGTCTACGATTTTATTCCAGGTTTATAAAGTATGTATATCAAGAAAAAAAAAAATCTGAACTCATAACATCTACACAACTGACAAGCCTTGAAGTAAATGTCTTCTAAAAGCTTTTGTACAGTCAGCATTAGACAGCAACAATAGCAACTGCAAAGGAAAAAGGAAATCAATAGATGTTTTAAAATCATATTAATGGAAATTAATAAATATAAGCAATCATTCTGCACAAAGCAAATAATGCTGTTAATCAGAAGTAATCACTACGGCATGCACAAACACACAAAGGACAAAAAAGTAATCATTTTTTTTCAAATTCAAAGAGCACAAAGCTTTCAAACAAAGCAAAAAGCGACTAATTTGAAGAAAATAAAATTTAAAAAAATATATATTGCAGGCACCCTACCTTTCTTTTTGCCTGTGAAATGCCCTAAAAGTCAGGGAAAAGATACTATTCAAAAAGAGTCTTTCATTCAAAAATATTTGACTTAACAAAAAAGACTTCTTATTTTCAAAGCCAATCCATTCTTTCATTTTAAGAACTAAAGACACTGATAATCAGCATTTTCAGACAACAGAAAATGTTTGGTTCCTGAGGTTTTTTTCCTGTTTGACTAAGAAGGGATAAAAAATATTCCCCAGATTATGACATTTCATACATACCATTTCAATTTTAAATTTACTGTGACATTTATTAAATCATGCTAAGCAGAATATCAAGTTTTTTATTTCTAAAATGGAAGAGAAGCTGTCAAATGGAGTCACACTAATAATGGGAATATTCTTACCTGAATTACAGACCATAGAACACAAAAGTACTTAAGGAAGTAACAGATATTTAAAATTCTTAAGAAGAAACTAAGAAAGAAGTAGAGACAAATAAATAAAAGTATTCGGAATAAAATGTACTAAATAACATGTAGTCTCATGGCAATGAGATCTGTAGAAGCCTAAAATATATAATCCTTCCTAGCAGTGACATCTTGAAATTACTTTTACTCGAGTCTTTGAAATCAGCCAGTGCTCCTAATGAACACCTTCTTATAAATATTTTCCACTGATTTTAATAATTTTCATTCAACTAAAATGACAGCACAATTTTAAAAGTGTCATGGTTTAGCCCAGTGGGCAACTAAACACCACACAGCCGTTCGCTCACCCTCCCCCATCCCCAGGGAATGGAGAAGAGAATTAAAGGGGAAAAGGGAGAGAGACCCGTGGGTTGAGATAAGAACAATTTAATATGATAAATAAGAATATATTCACATACACGTGTGTGTATAATTATAATAGTACATACAAATAAGTGATGCACAGTGTAATTGCTCACCACCCGGTGAGCAAGGCCCTGCCCGGCCTAATGATCCCAAAACAGGTAAGTCCCAACACCAGAATCCTGGACGAGCAAGAGGCCCAAAAAGGGAGTGAGAGCCCGTGGAAGAGCAAAAGCCCTTCTTTCCAGTCAACTCTCATCTTCATACTGGGCATGATGTTGCATGATATGAAATATTTCACTGGTCAGTTTGGCCCTCAATCCTAAATCTAAGCTCAAATCACAAGGGGAGTTGTGGACCCTCTGTCTGGGCCACACTCCTCCCCCAGCCTGTTTTGCTCCTGCACACTGGCAAGAACACGGCAGCTGAAAAGCCCTTGAGGTCTCAGTGCCAACTATAAACATCAGTGCGCTATCAACATTCTTCTCATAACGAGTCCCAGACTAAAACCAAAACACAGAGCTCTTCTAGCTGTTAAGAACTAACTCCATCCCAGCTGAAACCAGGACAGTATCCACCCCTTATTCCATACCATGCACGTCATGCTCAAGTCTCACATATGTACACAGATACCACTCCCTTAGTCTATGGGTCATCCCTCCAAATGTTTGTTGTTTCTTTGGTTCTTAACTCCGGGCTCCATCTGTCATGGCAGTCTCTCAGGGAAGGAGAGATGATGTGGAATTCACTCAGTCAGTAGAATGCATGTCATGTAGTCTCTGTTGCACGTGACATCCAGAGCTCGTAGCTGGTGTATTCAGCAACAGTCCATGTCCGCAGTCTGCAGGTTGAAGATGTTGATCTTGAGGAAGTTGCTGGGTGTCTGGAATCAGTCTGGTTCCATTGAAGTTCATTCTTCATTAACCTGGATGATTCTTAATATAATGTCATTAGTATAATATGACAACCATAGCAATGATGGTATGCAGGGACAGGGTTATTCACCAATTAGTATCACACAATTCAATTCATTTTATCGTCTATTTTCACCCAACATCAAATCCCCTTGAGGTACACATCAGACTTCCTCGTCCTTCTGCATCACCCACCAAGTGCACCCAGGTCCTTGAGCAAAAGCAATCCCACAAATGGGTTTACCTTTACCCGAGGCAGGAATAACCCAGACTGTCTTCCCCAGCACATTCCTCATGTGCACTACAGGGACTTTATCCCCTTCTACAGTATGTAAAAGTTCTGATGGGGTAGGATTAGCTTGACTGGCAGATCCTCTAGTGTTGATTAACCACGTGGCTTTTGCTAAATGTGTATCCCAGTGTTTGAAAGTTCCACCACCCATTGCTTTCAGTGTAGTTTTTAGCAGTCTGTTATTTTTAGCAGTCCGTTATATTGTTCAATCTTCCCAGAAGCTGGAGCATGATAGAGGGTGATATACCCATTCAATGCCATGCTCTGGCACAAGTATCCAGTAGATTGTTATGGAAATGAGTCCCATTGCCTGACTCAAGTCTTCCTAGGGTGCCATGCCGTCACAAGACTCGCTTTTCAAGGCCCACGACAGTGTTTCGGGTAGTGGCATGGGGCACGGGCATAGGTTTCCAGTCATCTGGTGATTGCTTCCACCATTGTGAGCACGTAGCACTTGCCATGGCGGGTTTGTGGAAGTGTGATATTATCAATCTGCCAAGCCTTCCCATCTTTATATTTTAACCAACATCTTCCATACCAAAGAGGTTTTAACCACTTGGCTTGCTTGAACACAGCGCATGTTTTACATTCATGGACAACCTGTGCAATAGTGTCCATAGTTAATATTATTTGAGCCCTTTGTGTGATTAGTGAGATCCACTTACTCCATGTAGCATCAGTAGCGTGATGTGTAGACGGGACACTCTCTTTGAACATTCAGCCCAGCACCGGTACTTGAGGTGCCAGGAACAGCTGTGCTTCAGTACCAACCACTTCAGAAGCAGCTCAAGCTCCTTCATATGCTGCTAATAGCGGGCTTCAGATCCTCTGTATCCCCAACTCCAAAACCCGAGGGGTCAACCTCAAGTCTCCTCTCGTGCTTATTGCCAGAAACTCCACGTAGGACCATTCTCCCCGGCTGCAGTGTAGAGCACATCTTTAACATCTTGTCCTGTCCGGACTGGTTCAAGGGCTACTGCATGAACTATTTCTTGTTTAATTTGTTCAAAGGTTTGTTGTTGCTCAGGGCCCCATAATAAAATCATTCTTCTTCCGGGTCACTTGATAAAGAGGGTTTACAATCTGGCTATAATCTGGAATATGCATTCTCCAGAAACCCATAATGCCTAAGAAAGCTTGTGCTTCGTTTTTGTTCATTGATGGAGACAAAGCTGTTATTTTATTAATCACATCCAATGGGATCTGACAACGTCTGACTTGCCAATTTATGCCTAAAAACTGAATCTCCCGTGCAGGCCTCTTGACCTTACTTTGTTTTATGGCAAAGCCTGCTTTCAGAAGGATTTGGATTATTTTCTCCCCTTTCTCAAAAACTTCTTCTTCTGTGTTGCCCCATACAATTATGTCATCAGTATATTGCCAGTGTTCTGGAGCTTCACCCTGTTCCAGTGTGGTCTGGATCAGTCCATGGCAAATAGTAGGGGTGTGTTTCCACCCCTGGGGCAGTCAATTCCAGGTATACTGGACACCTCTCCAAGTGAAAGCAAACTGTGGCTTGCACTCTGTTGCCAAAGGGATCGACAAAAATGCATTAGTGGTATCTATTGTGGCATACAACTTGGCTGCCTTTGATTCCAGTTCATGTTGAAGTTCCAGCATATCCGGTATGGCAGCACTCAATGGTGGTGTAACCTCATTCAGGCCATGATAGTCTACTGTCAGTCTCCAATCTCCACTAGACTTACACACTGGCCATAAGGGGCTGTTAAAAGGTGAGAAGGTCTTGGTGATCCCTCCTTGGCTCTCCAGCTGACGAATCAACTTACGGATAGGAATCACAGAGTCTCAGCTGGTGCGATTCTGCCGTTGGTGCACTGTTGTAGTAGCAATTGGCACCTGTTGTTCTTCAACCCTTATAGCAATCCCACAACAGAAGGGTCCTCTGAGAGACCAGGCAAAGTAAACAACTGCTTGACTTCCTCTGTCTCCAATGCATCTATGCCAAAAGCCCATCGATACCCTTTTGGATCCTTGAAATACCCTTTCAAGATAATCTATGCCAAGGATGCATGGAGCCTCTGGGCCAGTCACAATGGAGTGTTTTGCCACTGCTTCCCAGTTAGGCTCACCTCAGCCTCTAACACAGTCAGCTGTTGGGACCCCCACGTCACTCCAGAAACGTAGATGGGTTCTGCCCCTCTAAAGCTCAATGGCATCAGAGTGCATTGGGCACCAGTGTCTACTAAAGCCTTATATTTCTGTGGGTATGATGTGCCAGGCCAGTGAATCCACACAGTCTGGTAAACGCAATTGTCCCTTTCCTCCGCCTGGCTGGAGGCAGGGCCCCTCTAATACCTGTTATCATGTCCATAACTCACTTCTTATGCAGGAGGATCAACAGGATTAGGATTAAGGAAAGTATTTTTAGAAGGACTAGCCCTCCCACTCAGTCTACGAAACTGCTCACTTGAGACTGGAGCAACAACTTTCCTGGAGGAATCAGAAAAATTTCTGTTTCTGGTTGCCTTTCTTTGCAACTGGCATACCCTTGCCTCTTGGGCCGAAGTAGGTTTTACATCCCATCTTCTCATGTCTTCTCCATGATCACACAGGTAAAACCACAGCCTGCCCTGTGGTGTATATCCTCTCTCTCTAGAAGGGTAACGCTTGGTCCTAATAGCTGAAATTCTGGAACATACAGCTGGGGAGTAGGACATTTCTTCTTTAAATTTCGGAACTCCTGGGACAGTTTCTCCACAGCCGCGATGCAGGCCCGTACAGAAGTACTCACTTCATATTGCTGGAGTCAAGTAACCACATCATCCACAGGTGGTACATCTTCTCCAAGATCCATTACTGCCAGTGAGGTGGAATACGATGGTGGTGCGCTCCGTAGAACCTTCCACCACATGGGTCATGTGCACTGGACTTCATCTGGATCTTGAGATAACCACGTGTTTCTCAGGTCATAATAAATCACCTCTCACATGGCAAGCGCCCTCAGGCACTAGATACCTCTCCCTATGTTGACCCACTTGCCTGGATTACTTTCCCTTGCACCTGCCAGGAGCTGTTTCCAGAGGCTGTGGACTTGTGTCCCTTTTCCAATTGCTTTATCAATGCCTCCATCCCTAGCAAGGGCTCTCAGCTGCCTGACTATCATATAAATCCAGGCTACTGGCCCCACTGTCCCAGCATCTGAGCAAACAGGTGACAATGTGCTCACCTTGATGACAGCTGTAATCTTTTCAAATGTCTCAAAGCTCATTCATGGTTAGAGATCAGGTGGTTATCGTATCATCTATGAGATCTTCATCTCATCTATGACATCTTCGTCTCTCCTCTGCTGAGTTCTTCCTTGGGAGGAAAGAGAACGTTCCCTCTTTGTCTCTTGTTGTCATGACAGCCTTGCTTTAGAGTTGCCTGCCTCCTTCTACTTTTAGTTGTTCTAACAGCCCTCCTTTAGAGCAGTCTGCCTCCTCTTCCACTCCTGAGTAAGTGGAAAGTTCTTCCTCTTCCTCTGGTTGTTGTGACGGCCCTGCTTTCTCTTCTTCCAGTTGTTGTGACAGCCCTGCTTCCTCCTCTTCTTCCAGTTGTTGCGATGGCCCTGGTTCCTCTTCTTCTTCATCCTTTACTCTATGTACTGACTTTCATACACATTTCCATAAGGGGGCAACTGGTATTGTTGGGGTCTGAGTAGATGCAGTGCTTGTTGCAGGGGCTTGAGTACAGCGCCTGCATTGGTGCCAAGCACCAGAAGCTGGGGTTTGAGTAGCCCCAGTGCTTGTCACAGGGGCTGAGATAGCAAGTAAAGTAACACTAGTAACAAATTGGTAGAAATTTCTAAATGGTCAATTAAACCTAATTATATATATAATTAGACATACGATCAGGAGACCTTGCAACAGGATTATACTGTTTAGACTATTCCAATGATAGTCAATATTCTCAAAATTTTCAAAAGCTTTTGTAAATGGTCTGGGAGGTGAAAATGAAGGGAGACATCTCCCTCATGTATCGGCTCTCCAAAACAAAGAAGCTATCAGTGTAATTGGCAATGATATCGGCCAAGTGGCGCTTAAAATTCATGAATGAGGTCCACAATGCCACCCCCCTCCGCGCTGCCGAATACTGAACTGGTCCCAACATCCATGATTTTATCAGCACCACACAGCACAGCCTTTCATCTCAGTCCAACACCCAGAGATAGTAAACTGCAAATAAATAGAGCCAAACAGCATATATGGTAAATAAAGTACCAAATAATACAACTCCAAAGACAACTGTGAGAGCACATTAAACAATATCCCAGCCAGCGACATCCAAGGAAACACAATGAACAATTACAGCAAATTTGTTTTAACACATTTCAGTCAAATCTGTCATTATCTCAACCCTTCCAGCCCCACGTTAAGCCAGCACTCATAATGAATTCCTTCTTATAAAGATTTTCAACAGATTTTATTAATTTTCATTCCATTAAAATGAGAGCATAATTTTAAAAGACTCACTAAACTCAGGCAACCAGACAAGCTTTACCTGAGAAAGATATCGTCTATAATCTTGTCGAAGTTCCTCTTTGAGTTTATGTTTTTTTCGTTCATATTCTTCTCCAAGAGGTAAACTCAAGCCATAGTCACCTGAAAGTTTAACACCATTAAATATTATTATTCTACTATTTTGTATCAATGCAAAGCACATCCTGTAAAAGCTGCATCTGGATTTTTATTCAACATCAGCAATAAAAAAAATGAACCATGCTACCAGTAATTACAAACTAGCTGAAATAAAAAACACCTTCTCTGTATGAGTAGTTGGATGGGAAGCATAGAAAAATGGATTGGGTTAGAATGTTAATTTTTCTCTAGTCCTTGCGCTTTTTCTCTCCATTAGAAAAAAAAATGCAACATAAACGGAATTCATTTGGATAATCTGACAAATAGTATAAAACGTATTTCTTTTGTCAATGTATGTTTCAAAGGAAATTTCCTTTGGCGTGTTAGTTTCTAAATTACTCTGATATTTTAAGCTGTGCTTGTCACACAATAGAAAACATACTTCGCAACTAGAAAGCAATAAGTTATTTGCTTAGCAGGAAGCATGTGAAAAATATGTTGGCTTCCACATAACTAGAAGAAAACTGACCACATGAAAATAATAACTATTTTTTCTTTCCACTTCAGTGTTTTTAGTTGTAGTAGACCCAAAACACATATTTAGTACTTTTCCAAGATTACTGTCAGGTCTCGTAACAGCTGCACTCTTAAAATATAATGCTATGCAGGTTGTTTGTTGTTCCCAAAACACATTTTAAAGTACTTTATAAGAAACATTCTCTGCCCCAGAAGCCCATCTCTGTAGCCATTTTCACCACTCTCCACAGAGAGCTAGTGAATTCCACAAAACCACACAAGAGACATAGACGCAACTGTGTGTTTCTTTTATTTCCTATTGTTTCTCTCAAAGCATTTCTACATCTTGTGGTCTATGTAAAATGATTAGCAAGGAGTAGGAGGGAACAGAGGGATATTTGAGATTTACTCTTCTGTTAGTCCAAATTTATTGCATGGTACTTTGTTCAGGGCATAAATCAGTGTCTATACAGTAAAAATGACATTATATAAATACTGAAAATTGCTCGCTTGGGAATCATTCTGCTACCGAAGCAAATAAAAGGCTGAAATATACTTAGTAATAATACACTTAGTTGTCTTGGCTCGAGGTAGTTTCAGCTAAGTCAGAATGTAGCCTCACGAGCCAAAACAGGAGTCAGCCTGCTGTTCTGTAGAACTGAAGGGCCTAATACCCAATTAAATATGTCATACGCTATTTTGAAACAGCTTGCAGAGCTCAACTATTAACCAAAAGCTGCATGGGAGTTTCTTCTCCAACCTGCAATTCACTTTTCTCCTAATTTTGCACATAAGGGAAGCATTAGTTCCATTAAAAAACAGTGTACCATTTCAACCCTCGGAAAAGGGGTAAGTGTAACGAGGAATAGAATACAGAAGAAGAAAGGGTTTGTTTCAGCTACTTGTTCTTGCCTTTTATTTTCACATGAAATGATTGTTGGATTAAATATAGGAAACCAAGAAAAAAATCAAAAGCGACTAACACATCAGAGTGAAGATCCATTCAATAACTTCACAGAAGCCATTAAAATTCAGCACAGGAAAAAAATCAATGAGAATCAAGTGTTTCGATTCAAATATGTGAAACATTCAAACAAAAGAGGGTTTAAGGTTAATTTTATTACAGAAGACCTTTTTTTGGCCACCAGAAAAGCCCCAAGATAACAATTATGGGTAGTTATTTAGGAAATATTTGAAAACAACTTACTTCAAAACTTACTTTCGGAGAGCCTAGCAGGGCAAAAATACTCCAGCTAACATGCATTAATCCTAATTTCGTGCACAATGTGTTTGAATTCTTCTGTCAAATAAGAGATATATTTCCTTTTTCATTGGTTTTCTACTTTTGTTTATTCTCTGTTTGTTTTTTTGCTATTGCACATTCTGTTAATCATACACTATCACACTGACAATTTTTTTTTTAGAAAAAAGTTCACATTTTAAATGCATTTTTACATAAAAGTTTGTATGCATTTAATATGTTTAGAAATAACTATGCCTTCATTCAGCCTGATTCTCAACACTACTGTTAGAACTATGGAACACACCTAGCAGCTACCAAGGAACAAATCCCTGTCTAATTTAATCCAAAGGCAACGACATTGCTTTAAAGCAGAACCAATAATATCAACGACCATCCACTTATAGCCAAATGTGTTCAGCACCCATATTATCATCATAGAATGTGCTGGTTTTGACTGGGGTAGAGTTAATTTTCTTCACGGTAGCTACTACGGGGCTCTGTTTTGGATTTGTGCTGCAAACAGTGTTGATAGTGCAAAGATGTTTTCGTTACTGCTGAGCAGTGCTTACACTGAGTCAAGGCCTTTTCTGCTTCTCACCCCACCAGTGAGTAGACTGGGGGTGCACAAGAAGTTGGGAGGGGACACAGCTGAGACAGCTGACCAAAGGTATATTCCATACTATATGACATCATGCTCAGCAATAAAAGCTGGGGAAAGAAGGGGAAGAAGTACATCACAACTACAGTAAACACAGTAGGAAAATTAATGAGGTACAAACCCGAAGTGTCTACACATGAAAGAAAAGAGTTACCTATCAACAAGAAGCATGACACAGAAACACTCTGAAGCTGTCAAGACAAACCTGAGCTACACAAGTGTAACTAAGGAAAAACAGGAGTGGCTACAGAAAGGAGATGGTAGGACAAGCAAGGAAAGGTGGCACGTTACAGGAACAGTAAAAGGGAGAAAGGAACACTCTCACACATTTTCAAACAGGAATCACAAAGAACAAAGAGAAAAGAAGAAAATAGGACAATATACGGTGACATTTGGTGACAGCCAACATGGCTTCACTAAGGGCAAATCCTGCCTGACTAATTTGGTGGCCTTCTATGATGAGGTTACAGCATTGATGGATAGGGGAAGAGCAACTGACATCATCTACCTCGACTTATCCAAAGCATTTGATACTGTCCCACACAACATCCTTATCTCTAAACCAGAAAGACATGGTTTTGATGGATGGACCACTCGGTGAATAAGGAATTGGCTGGATGGTCGCACTCAAAGAGTTGTGGTCAATGGTTCAATGTCCACGTGGAGGCCAGTGACGAGTGGTGTTCCTCAGGGGTCGGTACTGGGACCAGTGCTATTTAACATCTTTGTTGGAGACATGGACAGTGGGATTGAGTGCACCCTCAGCAAGTTTGCAGATGACACCAAGTTGTGTGGTGTTGTGGACACGCTGAAGGGAAGGGATGCCATGCAGAGGGACCTTGACAGGCTGGAGAGATGGGCCTGTGAGAACCTCATGAAGTTCAACAAGGCCAAGTGCAAGGTCCTGCATATGGGTCGGGGCAATCCCATGCACAAGTACAGGCCGGGCGGAGAATGGATGGAGAGCAGCCCTGAGGAAAAGGACTTGGGGGTGCTGGTGGATGAGAAGCTCAACATGAGCCGGCAATGTGCGCTGGCAGCCCAGAAAGCCAACCGTATCCTGGGCTGTATCAAAAGGAGCGTGGCCAGCAGGTCCAGGGAGGTGATTCTGCCCCTCTAGTCAGCTCTCGTGAGACCCCACCTGGAATACTGTGTTCAGCTCTGGAGTCCCCAACACAAGAAGGACATGGAGCTGCTGGAACGAGTCCAAAGGAGGGCCACGAAGATGATCAGAGGGCTGGAGCACCTCTGCTATGAAGACAGGCTGAGAGAGTTGGGGCTGTTCAGCCTGGAGAAGAGAAGGCTCCAGGGTGATCTTATTGCAGCTTTCCAGTACCTAAAGGGGGCCTACAGGAAAGCTGGAGAGGGACTTTTTACAAGGGTGTGTAGTGATAGGACAAGGGGCAACGGATTTAAACTGAAAGAGGTGAGATTTAGGTTAGATATAAGAAAGAAATTTTTTACATTGAGGGCGGTGAGGTACTGGAACAGGTTGCGCAGAGAAGTTGTGGATGCCCCATCCCTGGAGGTGTTCAAGGCCAGGTTGGATGAGGCTTTGGGCAACCTGGTGTAGTGGAGGGTTTCCCTGGCCATGGCAGGGGGGTTGGAACTAGATGATCTTTGAGGTCCCTTCCAACTCTAATCATTCTATGATTCTATGATATATTTTCAAAGAAAACAGTGATTAAACCAATAGCCACAGCAAAACAAATCTAACCATTTCACTTGGTAAAGATTTCAACCAAAACTAAGTACTTGTTCTTTCCTTGTATAACAAATGACTACATTATAATAAAATTACAAAAGTAATACAATCAGTTTAGCACTCTATGCCTAAATGTTTAAAAGAAACTTAGCATTTAAAAGAAAAATTAGTTTTATCTTGTGCATTTTAGCCAAGATGGACTAGGACTCTTAAGCTTAGAGGCTGAAAGAAAAGGCATCCTTAATTCCCCAGCACAAAGTACAGCAAATGTATGCTTTTGCAGTAAAGTCCAGATGAAAGATGGACTTCCAAAGCTTTTGCTCCACCCAAATACAACAGGAAAGGACAAAAACTGGTAAGCAGCTTTTTGTTTGGTTTGGGTTGGGTTTTTTTTGAAGGAGCTACCTTTACAAGAAGAAAAAGAAAGTGCTTGGCATATTTTCCTTATTCCAGAAAAAGCATAACTACAAAAAAAATTCCACACAATCCCAAAACATTTGGAAGACTGAAGAATTGTTATGCACTTGAATTATAATGATCGTCTTATAATTAAGATCCGAAGTAGCTATTCCCTTCCAAAACTTCAAGGTAGCTAAATGCTACTTAAATCTAGAAGACAAATAAAAAAATATACTATACCTAAAGGATAGTTCTGTTGACTATTTGGAGGTATATTTTCTTTAGCCATGGAGATTAACATTTTGCTAGTCTCAGAAAGCTTCTCCGATTCCTTATTCTGAAAACAAAACAAAATGTTTTGTTGCATCACAAGGTAAAAGAAATATCACATATAAGAACAACATTATTAACATAATCACTAGCACTGCAGAATAGAGAGATTGAAACTGATGCTGGATTAACACATTAAAGCAAGTTATGCATTTCATTAATACTAGCAGAAAAGTAGTTCTCCTCTACAACACATTATTTATTAGTACAATATATTTCATGTCATGAAATATGTTGACAATATAAATTGTGATTTATGCCAAAAAGCACATATCATAATCCACAATTGTTTCATAGTTTACACATAGTCTCTCTGGTTTTTTATGGGGGCTGATTTGACGTACTGCACCCTCCTTGAAACTATTCAAGAATTACAGGGTATTATAGGGCAAGTTTAACACACCCGTTCCTTGTAACTACACTTTCACCATACAGCTTAGGACTTTATCAAACCATAGGCTGAAAACATTCTCCTCCTCTTTAAACCTGCTCTGAGCTGAGGAGGCAAAAATAAAGAAAGCTCAACTCCTCATAGCTCCCTAAGAATTTAATTGCTGGAGTGAATTAATAAAACTTTCTGGAGATAATTATTATAACTAGGTAGAAATACTTATAACACCCCAGAAGGGGAAAGATGAATTCTTGTAACCTTCTGATGAAACGAAAAAGGGAGTGAAAACTCAACATTATAATTGCTGTTAAAAGTTCAAGGTGTTTGGGGCTCTGTAAGTCAAACAACAGACAAATCAAAACTCATTTTTTCACTGAGGACTTTAGTAACCATAACACTTAGCCAGCTCAAATCATTTTGATATGGCTTTTTGCCAGGTACTGGCACAATTAAACAACTTAATGGTGATGTGCAAATTATAAAGTCTTTATAGCTTTAGAATTAGGTACTAAAATTCCTAATAGGAAAATTGTGATAAGAACAGATTTTGTTTAATTAATTGGATTAAGTAATTTGCCTTTTATACTTCCTAGTGTCTGTAAAAGAAATTTTGAGGATATTTATAGCTTCCATCCCCATCCCAACATACATGCTCCAGAGTAAGCAGATCCCTGCTAGTCAGTTTCCCTAGGGAGGGCGGAAGGAACCACGATAACCATGTGCAAAAGTTTTTCCACTTATAAAATACAAATGTTACTGTGTATGCCCGGTGGCAAATACATTTTTAAAAATCTACATAAATACAGAGACAAAGTATTTAAGTTAGAAATTACTTTGAATAGATAAATCTTTAATATATACTTTAACAATAAATACAGTTTTAAAAGCACAGCAAAAGCAAGCTTAAATCAAGACCCTAGCAATAGAAGTGTTTAAATTCAGGAAAACTATTTAATACTCTTACCTTTATTTCCAGGTAAGGTGGATCATTTTCAAGGTCTGCCTTATCTTTTGCCAACTTGGCCTTCTGATCTTCAATAAATTTGTCTAAATCATCTGCTGTCATTTCTAAGGTTATAGAAAAGACATAGAACATTGTGACTACACTAGAATCTCAAAAACTTAGAGCTCAATTACAGTTGCTTAAGACAGTATTTAAGTATTCAAATTTGTTCCTCAGAACTATAAGCCTTAAGATGTTTGCTGGGTCAATGAAACTCCTGACTCAGGAAACTCATTCATGGAGAATATTACTTGATGTTTCACCAGAGAGAAAATTCAAAGATTCCAGATCATAAGACTGAAGATATTTCTCTAATCTTTTTTTCTAACTTGGCTAAAGTGTTTTGGGTTGTTTTTTTAACTTCAAGTATACCAATGGCCCTTCACTACACAGTAGCACAGGCTTATTGTTAGTGAATTATAAAATCAAAATTGGACAACATAAAAAAATAAACAGGATAAAGGAATCGTTAGACAAAAAAGGTACAAAAAATATACTATAAAACAAGGACCAAACCATACGATCAATTCTATGTTTAACTTACTATCATGAGAAATCTTAAAAATCATTAAGCTTATTCAAAACAAACAAACAAAAATTCACAAAAAGCAACAAAGAAAAAACAAACAAACAAACAAAAACGCATAGCATTTCTGGAGTTGGAGCCAGCAGTGTATCATGACCTCCTGTACCAATAAAATAGCAGAGGCAATAACAACAGCTACAATTCTCAAATAACTATAAGATGATGGATATCTGGCACCATTGACTTGCAATAAGACAAGCCTCTCATCTCTAAGAAAACATGTACTGAGGAACAACTGATTATCTCTCTTCCATTAGTTGTGCACCTTGCCTATTTAACTGAAAGCCCTTCAGAGCGGAAATTTTAGCATCTTATTTGTACATTTTTTTGTATATTGCTGCTCCTAGATAGCCTCATAGTAAAAATTAAAGTGAATCAAATCCATGGATGGAATGGAACTGTACAGAAGTTAAGGCACACACTCAGACTTTGAATATTCTTTGTTAACATAGTCTTATCAGAACTGAAAACACTGCAAAGCTGCATACTAAGTCACCACGGAAAGAAAAAAGACAAAATCAAAATGAATGACTGCATACGAGCCTACTCAGAATTCTAACTTCCACTCAGCATTTTCACCAACTCCACTGGAGGAGAAGTTTTGCAAAACCAAGCCTACATATTAAAAAAAATCTGTATGTTATATTCCATGCGTAAAGGAAGCATGAAACTGAGGAGAAAATTACGACCCTCAAATCCCTCTAATGCTACGCACACAACTTCAGCAACAGGATTGCTTATGCAGGTTCCTAAGCAATCCCATCACATTCGTATCTAAACTGAGATTGTACAGCAGTTTTATTAAGGCTAATTCATTATCTTTCTAAAGCCTACAGACCGTATGAAGTAAACAACAGGCCAATGATAAAAGTGTATTAGAAAACACTTTCAGGAAGAGGATCAAATAATTAAAAAAATCAAAACAAAACAAACAAAAAAAATCCACCCCCTCAAGACAAACAGAATAAGACATTACATAGGTAAATCGAAAATAATATGTCCAGAGACACTGAGATAAGTGCTTACTAGAAGTCAGATGAAGAGAAAAAATGTCAAAATTCTCTCAGATGTATTCCTTAGCATGCAGTTACTTGAATTTATCTGCTTGATGTATTCCTTAAAATGTATTCCTTTAAACTTTTTCTCTTACATTAACGCCACTTTTTAATTCATGATATAAAATTATAATGTTGTCACAAAGGAGGCAGAACTAGGACAACCTATTTACAACTCCTAGTGGTAATACAGGACAATCAATTCCGAAAATAAATTCTCCCATCTGATTTGTCCTAAATCTTTAATCTCATTAGTTTTGCACACTGATAAAGGATAAAAGAAATCTAAAAGAGAGTAAGTTTCCAGGCACCGAAAAATTTTATTTAGCCTATTAAGGTACGTAAGAATAATGAAAAAAAACTGTTCTGAATGGTTTAAACAACTTGTCATACTAAAGAATTTAAAAGTCAGTCTCATCACCTATCCAGTGCTGCACAGTCACCAAGAGGAAAATTACCACACGTAGAAGGAGGCACTGTGAGAAGCCTTTCCAAAAGCTTATTGATGGTAACATCTGTATTTCTTACCTCTATTTACAATAACATTTATAAACTCTAGAACTGTTTCCAAATCACTGTATGGGAACAGTACTAAACCTATTCTGAGAGACAGCATAAGTAAAGGAATATTTGCAGTATATTTCCCATCTAGCACAAGGAAAACAATGAATATTCTATCATTCTGTACTCCTATCATATTGCTCAAAAGAGCAATATAATAAATTAAAAAAGAAAGACAAAACAGTTACAGTTGAACTACACTATCACTTAAAATTCCAAACAAAATAATCTATTTTAAGCGTAGCAATGTGTCTGAATGCATTCTGTGCATTTCTAGACTCTTGCAATTACTAGTAAAAGTAGCAGATTCAAAACTAAGCTTGGAGACATTGCTCCACGGGCACACACATAGAGCAAAAGGGAAAATCAGAACATGCTGTAAACACTTGAAAAATCCGAGGATAAACCATATGCCCCCAAAAAACATGAAGTGCAAACAACATGTTTTTAATGGTTTTTGGAAAATGGAATACTTTATAAACACTATTTTAAAAAAGCGTTTGATGCCAGAGCTAAAGGAAGAGCTGATAGATCTACGCCATCTTTACGTCTTGGATGTATTTACATTCCTAAAACACTGTATTATTCAAAGTGAAATTCCATTAAACATACTGTTGCTATATACTCAACTACTGTCTGAAAATGTCCCATAATAAATGTCTTTTCTACATTTTTACTTTCAAGATGATTTCAGTTTTTCATAACCTTTTTTCCCTTTTAAACTGGAAGTTTTCACAAACGCAACTGAATAATTGCAGAGTCAGCTAGGTAGACTTCAACTTAAACAAATATATCAGGCAACAGAAAGCATACACATACTCAAGAAAGTAAGTCAAGTTTGAAAACGAGATTTTTATTGCATCTACGCCCAGACTTCATAACGCAGGTCTCTGTATTCAAGATACTCAAAACATCTATGTGTATATGTATCGGATCATATGTACCATATATAGCTGTGTATTGCGTATCTACTCTATCATCTAAACCAATGCTTACTGTGTTCCTTTTTATTCTTTCCCTTCTTCTCCTATCTGTTCAGGAAAACGGGGCACAAAATTTAAAATCATCATGTGAAAGTAGACAGATTTGATCTCTTCTGTGCTACCGTAATATTAAAATAACACTAGGAAAACTGGCAAAACGGCAATTCCCATCTCTATGAACTGCAGCAAGGATGGTTTAAATAAAGCAACTACATGCCAAGTTTAATAGTCGTACTTAGAGACTATATGGTCACGTAATCGTGTCACTAAAAAATACTTTTCAAAGTTTCAACCAAGCTTCCTAAGGTCTCGTAACAGCCAGTACTGGCTGCTTCTCCACCCCTGCGAATGGCATTTAAAGTGAGCTCTTGCTGAAGTGAGACATGCTTCCTGCGCCTTTCATCTTCGTTTCTTTCAAATTCTTATCCGAAAAAGTACCAAAAAAAAAAAAAACCCTCCAGGACCTGGACGCTCACAATTAATAAACTCTGACTAAAACAGCACGACTTTTTCATAACTGTAAAGGCAATTAACCCTCCAAACAACCAACCAACAAGTTCCGCGAGTTACTTCCCCTCACCATAAGGGCTCATCTTCTCTTCCAGAACACGCACTCTGGTCCAAAAAGACACTAATTTCGGAAAACGTTCAGCGCCAGGGTATCTCAGATTCCCTTCTCCAAGCCTGACCGCTCGGGGAAGCACCTCTCCCCCAGCCCCGGCCCGCCGCGCCCGCCCGCGCTCGGGCCGCCCCCGCCTCCCCGCCCTCCTGGACAGCGCTCCTCAGGCAGCCCCGGCCCCCTCAGACCGGGCGTGGGCACCGCGACCCACCCCGAACGGCAACGGCGGCGCAGGGAGGCGGCACCCCGGGCTCCGCTCCTCGAAGGAGCGCGGCGCCGTTGTCAGGCAACGGCCGCACAACACAGAGCTCCCGCCGGAAGGCCCTGCAGGCCCCGCTGCTCCCTACGGGGACACCCGGCACCGCGGCTCGGGCCCCGCCTCGGCGCGCTCCCTGCGCCGCCTCCCGGGCCCATCCCGGCCGCCGCCCGCTCCGGGCTGTAAGCGAGGCGGCCCGCTCGGCCTCCGCGCGGCGGGGCCGCTGGCCCGGGCTGCGGGGGGAGAGCCCTGAGCGCCGTCCCGACCGCCCCGCTCACCGGCGCCGGCAGCTGCTCCGCGTCCCGCGCGCGCTACCGCCTCCCCGGGAACCGGCGGGCGGCGCCGAACAGCGCCCCCAGCTGGCCCGGAGGGCGGCGCGACGCGGCTGTTCTACCGCGCAGCCGCCGCTGGCCTCGCTCGCGCCCGGTCGAGAGCAGCGCTGGGGCGGCACCGGCGCGGCTGTACCCAGCGAGAGGGAGCGGGAAGAGAGGCGGCGGCAGCCTCTCCTCAACCAGGGCCTTCGCCGGCGGCTCCCCGTGAAACGGCGCTTGGCCGGCCGGGCGGCGGCGGGCACTGCGGCCCCCGAACGCTTCTGTCAGGCCCGAACATGCTGTAACCGGGGCACGCTCAGGGGCCCCCCCTCCACCCGCAGGCTGCGCCACCGGCCGTGCTGACCCGGTCGAGGCGCAGAGCCGAGCGCCCCCGCTAGAGGCGCAGCGCCGCCCGCCCTGGGCCTGCGCGGACCGTACCACCTCCCGCCGCCGCCACCCCTCCCCCCCCCTCCGCCTCGCTTGGTTCCGCCGGCGGCCCGGTGCGGCGGTCCAGGGCCGGGCCCGGTGCGGGGCAAGGATGGCGACGGCGGCGGGGAGCGGCGCCTCCGGGAGCGGGATGGCGCAGAAGACGTGGGAGTTGGCCAACAACATGCAGGAGGCGCAGAGCATCGACGAGATCTACAAGTACGACCGTAAGCAGCAGCAGGAGATCCTGGCGGCCAAGCCCTGGACCAAAGAGTGAGTGAGCGTCGCGTCGCGCCGGGCCGGGCCGGGCCGGGCCGGGCGGTGGGGCCGGAGGGCGGGCGGCGAGGTCTGGAGGCGCGGGCCGGGCCGGGTTGGATCGGACGGCGGGGCCAGCCCTGATGGCCTCCGCGGCCTCTGTCTTGCAGCCACCATTACTTCAAGTACTGCAAGATCTCGGCGCTGGCGCTCCTGAAGATGGTGATGCACGCCAGGTCGGGGGGCAACCTGGAGGTGATGGGGCTCATGTTGGGCAAAGTGGACGGGGAGACCATGATCATCATGGACAGCTTCGCCCTGCCCGTGGAGGGCACCGAGACTCGCGTCAACGCTCAGGCGGCTGCCTACGAGTACATGGCCGCGTACATCGAGAACGCGAAGCAGGTAAGAAGAGGTGGAAGAGGGTGTTTCCCCTCTTCCGTGGTGCGGCTGCGGATCTTGCAGGCTCATCGCGCAGGAGCACGCCGTGGGGGTTGCAGGCGGAATTCCCCGCCTTCCCTCCTCCCGCAGCCATAAACTGGCTGCCCGGTTGCCCTGTTTCTTCTCAAACACGGCTAAGAGAACTCTGTCGGCAGCGAAGAACACAGGGCCCTCTGAACGTTTTCCCGTGCATTTGCATGTCCTACAGTAGGTCATCAGATACTTGACTCTCCTTTCCTTTATAAATTGTTTTTATTGCTCAGGAAGTGTTTTTTGTGGCTGCAGCTGATGGCTTGTGGATGGAACAAGGAGGGAGCGTGCTTCTAAAATAACTGCTACACCACAGGTTTCTGAAAACAGTATGCAAAATTAAATATAATACATTTATACACCAAAATAATTATTATGTGTAGATCAGGAATATAACATTTATGCTTACCTCCTTGCTTTCTGGAGTCTTACTGGATAGCCACGCTGCTGTTTTCCGTGATAATAAAGGAAAGATGTTTGTGAAGAAAGTGAAGGAATAAGTAAGTTTCAGTGCAGCATAATTATTCAGATTTATGATTCAGAAATTTAGACCGACTCAAACGTCTGTCCCCTCTCTGTCACGTTGTATTCAGAGATCCATGTCATATTAAACCTGACTATGCAGTAAAATTCTCACATGCAGAAGGACAACAGAAATATGAATCTACTCTATGGCTGATCTAGGAACCAGGATGGCCCTTCAGAGCACCTGCTGACACGCTTCTTCCATTACAGGGCAATCCTGTACTATGAATAAACACTGAAATCACTCTAACTCTCCAAGCTGAAATAGTTCGAGGCCTGGTTTGCCCTTTGATTTTTCTTTAATCCAGGAAGTATTTTAAACCTCCTAAAAGTAGAGGCCCCTTACTTATTCACTGGGTATAACAGAGCAGTATTTGGGTTGTTTTGGAGACCTGTACTGATATTCACAGCCTTATATACAGTTAAAGATGTTTAAATAAATGTGAATTAGGCTGGATCATAACGTCAGAAAAGAGTAAACGTAATCCAGAAGTACCTATACAATAAGCATATTCTGGGACAGGGTTAGGTGGAGTTTATTTTTCTAGATAATTCATCATCCCTGTTCATGAGAAAATTTTGAAATCATATAATCTAGTTCATTTATCTGAAAACTATTAATGTCATGATGCTAATACTGTTGTTACAGAAAAATAGGGAACTAGAAAAGGAGTCTTTAAACATATTTGTTCTATCCAGTTTTAATGGGTTTCAAAATAGTACAGACATAGCATAAAATTAATATTTTATATGCAGTTAGTTTATCTTATGTTTAGAATAGTCCAGGTTTGTGTGGGAGTACTCATGATAGTAAATATTTTGTTCTAGTTACTTATATTGTGCAGTTTTGTCTATAGCTACTTTCATAATTTTTATATTTTCACACAAGTTCAATTTCATATCTCAGCTTTTCTGATGCTCTGGAAGAGTTTGCATGCTTGCTCTTCCACATTTGATTTTGGCAAGCAGTTGTTCCTGGAATAATCTTTTTTAATATTAGATTGCAGGTTGATATATCCTCCTGCCTAAGTACTTTACAGAAGCCAACGTTCCAGTTACTTGCTTCACCGTAGGCAGGATCTGCTCAAAAAGTTTTATTTGTCTTTCAAAAATAATGCAAGTTGTCTCGTGTTTTGTTGGTGCCTATAAATGGGAGTTGTAAAGAAAATACGAATATTATTCAGCAGCTGGAAAATGAAATAAATATTCCATTGAGTAGGCAGTTTGTGTGTTCGGTCTCATCTTAACATTTTCCTGATATAGCATTCCTGACATATTCAGTATGTGGCAAAACCAAGCAGCTGATTCCTCCAAACACATAACTCTCAGTTAAGAATTGGTATATAGGGTCATACCAAAATTATTCAACTCAGTATTAAGCAGCCAGTAAGCAATTCCTGAGAAAGGATTGCAAAATTGGGTGCGACAATGGGTGTTCGTGCTCCTGGGAGGGGAGTCGTTTGTTTTCCGATATTTGTAGAGATAGCCAGGGGTATTATTTGGAAACTGCTATTTTGAGTTTTTCTGACTCTAAAAATCTCAAAAATTCATGTTTCGACTTTGAGAGCATGCTCTGGCAAGAAATTCCGTCACATTTGGTGTTGAAAATAGGCATCTTTCAAGTTGTAATTTTTTGAACTTACCAGTGATCTCTCTGTATGCCTCTGAGATGTGCTAAATAATGAACGTTCATTCTCTACTGACATACCATACATTATATTTTTCTTCCATGCTGGAGAGTCCCACTGTGTGGAATTACCTCTGTAATTCAGCTGTCATTGAAGAAGGAGCTCCTGGCTCCTTGAAGTTCTTTGTTTTGTGGTAGTAGCTATACCAGAGAATGCCAATTCTACAGATTGTATGATTTCTAGAAAACAGTTCAGTAAAATACGACATATATGTAGTATTTAGTTTAGTATTCGTAAGTTAGCATCGCAGGCTATGTAGGCATTCTTTTTATCCTCTCACCGTGTTGTAGTATGCTGGAAGGCCCCACAGAGGGCAGCTGATACTTTTGGAATGGAGATTTAACACTGGGTTTATTTTCCTTCGCTGCTGTTAGGTTGGTCGTCTGGAAAATGCAATTGGCTGGTATCACAGTCACCCTGGCTACGGCTGCTGGCTTTCTGGGATCGACGTCAGTACCCAGATGCTTAATCAGCAGTTTCAAGAACCCTTTGTAGCAGTGGTTGTAAGTACTGGCTGATAGTTGATAAAACTGCATAGCACATTATGTTGAGGGAGGAATAATTTTTAGATTTCTGTCTGTTAACATTCTAGTAGTGTGTATTTTGCGTGATGGAAGTGTTGGATCCACTTTAAACTGACATCGCTCCTTTTGCTTTGTTGGCCACATACTGGTCAAACCAGCAGCATTGGCTATGAGGCCATTTTCACTGCATTGTTGCAGGTATGATAGCTTCGTATAAATCCATACATTACTCTTAACTTAAAGTTCTACTTGATACTTTTGCAAAAAAATGTATTGAGCAATCCATATTTGACCTACTGCAATAAAAGAAAAATGTGTTTCTTTTGTTCTCTTTGTTGCTGCTTCTGTCGAAATACAGCAAAGCATGTTTGCCGAGTTTTGTTACTTGGCATTTGAAATGCCTTTTAAATTAAATCAGTGGCACAGTACAAGGTAGAAGATACCTGGAAAGCTAGCTTTGAAGGAAAAATCTGAAGAAACTCTTGGGGCCCTTCAAGGTCTTCCAGGCTTCAGATCACATTTGAAATCAAAAGTAATTCTTATTTTAGATAGTTTTATAACCATTGCTGCTGAAGGAAATAAAGGAAAAAAGACTGAAATTAGTCGAAAATAAGGAATATAAATCTGATGGAAGAGTTACATTAGAAAAGGATAAATCACCCTTAAGAAGTATTTCTGCCATGTGAGTTGTCCTGTGTTATGACATAATTTCATAGATTTGGAACACTTTCCTTGGGACTGCTTTTTTCTTTTTTTTTTTTCTTCTTTAAACTACTTTTAAAATTAAACACAGCATTAGTAAATTGAGACTCCTTCTCTGGAGATGTTCAAAACCCGCCTGGACGCATTCTTGTGTGATCTGAGCTAGGTGGTCCTGCTCCGGCAGGGGGATTAGACTAGATGATCCTTTGAGGTCTCTTCCAATCCCTAATGTTCTGTGATTCTGTAAATGTGTTAGCAAGGAGATTCCTTCATTAGTTTCCTGTGTTTTCCACCAAAATATAGTGGATCACAGTACTGTTTCTTACCTCTAGTGGTTAGAAGATTAAAGTGCAAATTTTTTTATTACGGTTTATTGATTGCTTATGGTCAATAGAATGCTGTTGATGTTCCCATCTTTTTAGACAATCTCATACCAACAGATGCCAACTGAAAAAGTACTGGTTTTGACAAAACTAATACAATTTGCAGTAATTATATTTCTGAAATACAATTACTGTAAAGTTAATTGATGACTGTAATAATTTGTAAAATGCATATAACTTTAATGCATTACCTGTATTTCTGCAGATTGATCCAACAAGAACAATATCTGCAGGAAAAGTAAATCTTGGAGCATTTAGGACATATCCTAAGGTAAATAGTTAAAATTATCTAGGGTGTGATCACTAAGCTGTCTTTAAATGAGTAATAGATTGGTTTTAAAGATTACTGCATTTCGATCATCTGACAGTTCGATCTGCTGTGCTGTACTATATGTCATTGTTCATTTAAAAAAAAAAAAAGATGTGCTGATATACTAGTTATTGTGTGTGGTTGGATATTGATTACATTTACACAGGTTGACTTGTAGTTTGTTTTTCATAGATTTTCAGCAATGTTAAATCAAATAGACTGTGAAGGTAGTGGACCTGTCCTGAAATCGTAAATCTCAATGTAGCCATTTTTTAATGGATATAGTTGTAGATAACATTCATCAAAATAGATTTATGTTAATTCTTCTCTATCATTTTTTAGACCTGAAACCAAATGTTAATAGAGTGCTTTATATGTTGTAATCTGCTTTTCATTTTAGAAAAGCAAAATTTGAAACTATCTACTTAACTCTTTCAAATAAATATTATGAATCTTCACAAAATGATGTACAAAAAAGAAACGAGTTAATTGAACAATGTGGAAGGGTTAGACTGAAAAGTAGGAAATCACATAAATATTGGAGATCTAGATCTCCAAATGCATTCTTTTGTGTCTACTTCTGGCAGAGGTATAACTGTGCTATTTAATTTCAATCTAATAAAGTTCAGGTATATCCTTCAAATTTCTAGTTATTATTGACTCATCAAGAACTTCAGGCTGACATCCAGGAAAACTGTAATTAACAAAAATGTTTGTGAGAGGTTCCTAGTTGCACTGAAGCGTTGTTTTTGTGTTGATGAATATACAAGAGATCTTCTTAGAACAGTTTGTGATTCAGGAGAATATTCACGTCTGAAGGCAAAACCACTTCATAAATACTTTCAGGAGTTTGAGCAGGGAGAAGAATCCTGCACTTGAAAACCAAATCCTATATGAGAGTCCTCACAGTGGTCTGCCGGCAGTCCTTGCCTATTCAGTAGCTGTGAGTGGCAAGATCTTGGCTAAATAAGTAACTGAAGTCTTGACTATCCCTAAGGCACATCCAAGGCGTGGATGTTTCTTCCCTCTTCTCGTGCCTCCTGTCTTCCCTCAAAAGAGGATTGAAATCACTTACGAGTATAGGTAGAGAAATATTGTCTTAGAAGAAGCTCGCTCTTTCTTTGATCTAAGAAATGATCTAATCATAGCTTGCCATCGTGTTTGAAAAATCACAACTATGACCACTAGTTCGCTTCCAACAGGCTTTTTGATAGACCTACAAATGTAATGGCTGCTAGTAAAGCCAAATGTAAATCTGAGATCCAAGAAAATTCCAGCTTTCAGACTACTGAGGGAAATTTCTTTTTCCTTAGGAAAAATAAACTAGAATTGCATAAACTAGAATTTTTGTGAAGTGCTTTCAAAGAGTTTAGGCATTTAAATAAGTCTTGAAATTACTGTGTCATCTTTACCCTTTGTTGAATTTTTAGGGCTATAAACCTCCAGATGAAGGTCCCTCTGAATACCAGACTATTCCACTTAATAAAATAGAAGACTTTGGTGTACATTGTAAACAGTAAGTAACATCAAAACTACTAACTCTAACACAGATTGTCAATTTTTGTGTTTAGGTTAGTGATTCAGTACAGAAAAGTACGTTTCTTGTAGTGTTTCAAATCTTGAAGTTCTTTGTTACTTTAGCGCCATTGGTTTCGTGGAAAAGTGTTATTGTCATTTATCAGGAGATATTTTAAGGGAGGACTGTTACAAAGAAGAAGAACCTGGTTAAAAGCATTAGCAGTTGATTCCTGAACATTTTTAAGTCGTGGTGCTTTCTTAGGGGAGAGAGGAAAAGGTCAGATGTAGATTCAGCAGCAGGGAGACTGTAATCTGTCTGCTTTCCTGAGCAGTGGAAAGTGCTGTGCGTCTTTTATCCTGCGTCACGGGGCACGTTAAGATTGTTTCTGCCTTTGGTAGGGTTGGAAAGTGGAGCTGCTTCAAGGATAACACCAGCAATAGGAAGAATTACAGCTTTTTCTCTCCTGCTAGTTCACTTTCCATGAATTAAAAGGCAGTTTAGTTTAACTATTCTTTCTTTAACTATTTTATCCCCAACTACATGTTACTCACTTCATACCCACGTTTACGTATTCGACAAGGCATTCGTTTTGCCAGGTCAGTCCCCTGATCTGGACCAACTTGTGGCAGCACACATGTTCTAGCTGGCTAAGCTGACATGGGGTGGAAAGTAAAGACATGTTGGAGATGCAGTATTTGCAAAGAAGAGCTAAGGAAAGATGGGACTGTTTCTTTCGGTAACAGCTGGCTTCACTTCTGCCTTCAGATGTGTGACAAGCACTACAGCTTAAGCATCTCTGTACAGAGGACTTGATGCTCTTTTTGACACCAGTGTGTCCTATAGGCTGTCACGTATTTTTTTCATGGTTTTGGGGCATGGATATCTGTTCTTCAGTGCATTTATAGTTGCATGCAAAGTCTGACCCTGAAGAGATGAAGAAATGAACACAATTGGGAATTGGTCTTCCTATCCAATTTGAGGGAAAATCCAGAACAGTAATGACACAAAAATCTTTGTAGAACTGTAATGTTCCTGTAATTTCAGAGTAGTCTTTACAATTCTGGCTTTGGCCATAAACCAGTGCTTTTAAGCATGAAAGGAGGATATGTTTTATCCTTTCTTTTTTAGGTGTCAATTAGGGAGAGTTCATTTGGTGGTTTTTTGAAGTTGGCTTCTCCTCTTCCTCAGGAAGTTGGCTTCTTGTACAAGCCATTTCTTTCCATCCAAACCAAGAAAGTATTTTCCAGTCTTTCCTAGAAGGAAACAGCAACTAGGCAAAGAGAGGGAATTAAAACTGAAAATTTGTCACATTACTATATTACTGATAATACGAAAGACTAGAGTGGTGGTGTCCTCTCAGTAGTGTGGGTAGTCTGACTAAGAATTAAGTTTAGAGAAATTGAATAATGATCATGGAATCCTTTAGGTTGGAAAAGGCCCTTAAGATCATGAAGTCCAACCATAACCCTAACACTGCCAACTCCACCACTAAAACAGGTCCTTAAGCACCACATCTATAAGTCTTTTAAATACCTCCAGGGATGGTGACTCAACCACTTCCCAGGGCAGCCAATGCTTGACACCCCTTTTGGTGAAGAAATTCTTCCTAATACCCAATCTAAACCTCCCCTGGCCCAGCTTCAGGCCCTTTCCTCTTGTAGTATCACTTGTTGCTTGGGAGAATAGATGGACATCTACCTTGCTAGAACCTCCTTTCAGGTAGTTGTAGAGAGCAATAAGGTCTCCCCTCAGCCTCCCTTTTTCCAGACTGAACAACCCCAGTTCCTTCAGCCTCTCCTCCTAAGACTTGTGCTTTACATCCTTAATGATCCTGTCTTTTTAGAGTGCCAGTGACTAACTGCTTTATAGTAGCTATCTGGATAATATTAGTCAAACTTCTCTCCTTTTAATTGGTGTTCATTGCCCAATGTGAAACTGCTTCCATTTAATCTTTTTACATCAGTGTGTTACACTATTTCTCATACAACTTGGATTTCTAATTTTGAATCTGCCACACATCTCTCTGAAGAACTTAGTACCTCCTTTTCTTTAGCATATGTGAAATAAGGGTATTTGTTCTATCACAGAAATATTAAAATGTGCTGTGGTGGTAGATTTTAAAGCATTGTTCTCTCAGATAGAATTTCTTACAGAAATGCAAGGTAAAATACCTTTCCAGAGAAATCAAGAGATAATAGAATTATTGATAATCTGCTCAAGAATTTTCTGATCAAAATAAAGTTTAATATAGCTCTTTAATGTTGCTGTAATTCACCTACACTAATGACTTTGCATAGCTCAGCTTTCAATCTGCTTTATCATCTCTTGTGAATTCTGTAGTACCACTAAAGCTCGGCTTTCGAAATAGGTATGGTAGAATGTAAGATTGTTTGCCTGTTAACATTTACTGCTATCAAACGTTCCTAATGGAATGAGAGGTGATATGTGCAAAACTGCTGTGATCCGTAAGTTACAATTATTACAGTATTGAAGATCCCAAGCATGGAACAGGGCATCATTGCATTGCACAAGAAGTTGTTATGAGAATAATTAAAAAAAAACCATTGCAATCTCATTAAATAGAACACAGCAGTATGTGTGGGGATTATTTATACCTGTATTGAAGCTCTATATGAAATATTTACGGAAGATCTTTCTAGAGTTAGGACTGGAACTGGGGGCAACTTTTTTCTTGTTCACTGCTTTGAATTTTTGAAAATATTAGCCATTGATAAGGATTTTTTGAGATGCACATACTTTGGGTGTCACAGCCAAATAAGACATTTAGATGGAAGCTTATTTTGTTTGCATGTTTGTTTTAAAGGTATTATGCTTTAGAAGTCTCGTACTTCAAATCATCTTTGGATCGTAAATTGCTTGAGCTTTTGTGGAACAAGTACTGGGTGAACACTCTCAGCTCTTCTAGTCTGCTTACTGTAAGTACCATAGTAGGCTATCATGTTAATTCTTTAGTGCAGAAAGCCAGACCCTCTTCTCTAAAATACTTAGTGGGACACTGATAGATACAGATCCTTCAGTAAGAATCTATTTCTCAGATTAAACAAGAAAGGAACGTTCTCCTAATTATAAATACTGAAATGTTCCTTATGTCTGCTCTTAAAAGTAGAAGGTGGGAATAACTTACATTTAATTTTACTGAGTTGTCTATATGCTTAGAGTTTGTCTTAAACACCTTTTAACCTTATATCTCTTTACAGCACTGTAATGAATAATATGCCTTGAAATAATGGTATTGAATAAGTAAACACTTTAAATAAGTAAATAACAGAACACTAGTGGAACTGTTAAAACGAGGTTGCAACAGAAATACTACAGGTAGACCTTCAGTGTAACAGCTCAGCATCAAAACCTTCCTTCTACAAAAGCCAATTTTATACCTTTTGTCTCAGTCAAAACCAACTGCGGTTTGCTTACTCTTTCATAACTTTGGCCATGGGCCAAAGTAATAGAGAGTGCCCATTTCAGGCTTTGGGTACTGACTTTTGTCAGATGTTCAGCTTCCATTCTTTCAACCACCACTCATGTGCCACTCATGTTCTGTGTCACTTCAGTTGCAGATACATGTTAAAATATGCAGTACTACAGTCTTAAAGGCTCTTTTCAGATTGTGTTTATTTTGTGTATAAATGCTTGAATTTATAAGCTTAGAATTCAATGTGTTTATTGACTTCTTTCTCCTAAGAATGCCGACTACACCACTGGCCAAGTCTTTGATTTGTCTGAAAAATTAGAACAGTCAGAAGCTCAGCTTGGAAGGGGCAGTTTCATGCTGGGTTTAGAGACTCATGATAAGAAATCAGAAGACAAACTTGCAAAAGCAACAAGAGACAGGTAAGACAGCACATACTTGTGTTCTTCCCTGTAAAAAGTGTTATTTTGTTTTAAACTTTTATCATGTCTTTAATTGTAACCTACCAATTAAATTGTAACCTACTAAGATTATAGGTAAGAATGATTAGATTATAGATAGGAATGAGAGACTCTCAATATCACTAGTTATTTTTGAAAGTTGAAGAAAATCTTGCTTTCGTTATACCTACAGTGGCTTTTCAGTCTTTGTTTCTGGAATAAATTCAACTCTAGTTTATAGTTTATTAAACAAAAAATGCCTGTTAAATTCCATCAGTATACGGCAAACCAAAAAAGAGGGCAAAATGGTAGAATTGCTAGAAATTATGTGATTAATCAGGTTTAAACTAACAGTAAATAAAATTACTATATAGAATGTGATTTTAAGAAGCAGTGCTAACAGTCCAGTAAGTTTAGTTTACACTTGTGTAATACTTTGACTTACTTAAAAATTAAGAACTCGTGCTTTTTTTCATATTTCTTGATTAATACAGCTTTTTTCCACAAATGAGGAAGATTTGTTGTTGTTGTTTTGTTTTATTGGTAAGAAGTAGATATTACAGATATTCTGGCCTTTAGATTTGGCTACCCTGCCTGATAGCAAATACTTGCTATTATCAGTTAATGAACTTTTCATCACTGGGTGTACAGAATTATTTCAAAGAAGTTGTGGTGTTTTCCCTCAGTGTTGCTTATATGTTTGTTAGTAATCAGCTCTTCTCTTTTTTGAGCTTCGAAGTACAAAAGTTGCTTCTCACTAATACATCTCTTTCCGAATAGTCATGAGAATGATATGTATGCTTAGGCTATCTATGTATTGTTATAGTCACCATTTTTCCCAAGTAAAATCTGTAACAAACGGTAAGAGTATTCAACAAGTCATGCTGTATCTTGGGCTGTTCAAGAACATTGTATCCAGACTTCGAAAACCAAGAAGTACTGCACTGTACCTGCTAATACAGTCTCAGGTCCATCTGTAGAGAAGACAGGACTCCCCTGCATGCATCTTAGGAGTGTTCTGAGTGAGATACAATTCCATTTAAAAAGGAACAATCCTGTAGAATCCCTTGGAACAGACAGCAAAAAAAGTGGAATAAAATCTGGGATGTTCTGCTTCTCAGATTTGGAGGTTTTCTTGTCCTCTTCCTCATCATTTTATCCTGGTACACAGATATTCATACACTGATACACGTATTCTCTCCCGCCCTGCCCCCACCATGTTAGCAGTGTGTGCCACAGTACAAACTTCACTAAGGAACTGATTTTTGAGATACAAGATGAGTGGTGAGTTTAATGAGAGGTAAAAAAATCGAGGCCAAAAGGAGGCCTTGTGTAAAGAGACTGGTTTATAAATAAATAACCTTGTTTACATATTGCTCACTATGACTCGGGTGAACACGAGCTTTGCCTTAATGAAGAGAGGAGTCAGCTTGTGTTGGACAAGCCTTTGTTTCACAGTAAGAAGCAGGGGAATACCTGCAAATGTAATGTGGTCATTGCTAAATAGAATCAGGGTTGCTGTTGTGCTGGTGCCTTCTGCGCACTTGTTCCCTTGTTACAGAAAGTTAACAGCTCTTACAAGTTTTCTAACAAGCGTGATTTGAGTTGGAGGGGGGTTGACTATGGAAGTTAATACCCGTTGAGACTATTGTAGTTGCAGAATACCTTTGCAACGGAGTCAAGGCTGTTGCTAACTCACAACAGCCAGGTTAAGGGACACCTCCCAGTTCCTGTAGTGAAACAGTTACAATAGCAATGCTTTGAAGACATGAGAAGGATGAAGTCGCTGACAAGTTTGCTTTGATTTTGATCCCTCTTTGGTGTCCCATAATATTGACCGCATTTTATTTTCACGTTACTGTCATGCGTTTAACAGTTTTTCTAAGAAACAGCTCCTCCTCTGATGATCCTACTGTATTATTTGTTGCAGTGGTTATAGAGATTTTTCCTTCCTATTTAGTCATCATCGGTAGTTAGTTGATAAATTGTAAGGCTGGGAGGGATTGTTGTTGTCATCAGTTCTGCTTTCCTGCGTAACAGAGGCTACTGTAGTTCCCAAAATGGATTGGAACACTTTTGCAGACGCATGTTTTTCTTCAACTAATAATCTTTCCTAAGAGAAGAGAAAAAACAGTAGAAGACTTGTGTAAACCGCAGGACTTTTGATTCAGTGGCACCTAAATTACTTTGAAGAAATAAGGTTGCAAAGTTTGCTAAAGGATTATTGAGTGGACCTGTTTTAGGAAAAATAATACTGTCAGACATTAGCATAAAGGTGCCTACGCTTGGCTATATGGTATCTTCTGTTATTGTACATACACACCTCTAAGAGCCATTTTCTAGGAGTACATATGCATTAGCCAAACCGTGCTCCAAGCTGGATTCCTTTGCCTAGGATTCCTTTATCTATCTAGTAGTAATTTGTCCCTATTCTCCGTGCCTTCAGGCAGGTTTGATTCATCTTTTGCACTTGTGTATTCTGTTTTGAGACTTTTTTTTTTGTTGTTAGTTTGACACTACATCCATTTTAGCCAGGTACACTGGATGAAACTTAGATCAATAGGAATCCTCTCAGCTGTTTGGGGGTTTTGCACGTTACATATTTTGACTAATAACTGATTAGCTCTATAAACTCTTCCTTTAATATTTTCTGTAACGTTTCTCTTCAGAGGAGAGCTCCTCTTCAGAGGAGCTATGGTTACTGTGCACTACTGGCCTGGGGTTGGGCAAAGGAGAGAAGTTAGAGAACAGTGAGAACCTTCAGGTATTGATAACAGCTGGTAGCTACATTCCCCCAGGAATTTTTTTTTTTTTTCTTCATATGACTGCAGAGCTCACTTGCTCTTGTTAATGTAAGATGTCCTAAATTGCCAGACAGAGAAGTTTTCTGGAATTGCTCTTTGTGTGTATAGTGCTCATCAGTTTGATTTTTAAGTAACAGAAAGCTATTGGCAACAATGGCTAAATTGCTGTTTGTGACTTTTCTTTCTGGACGGTTGTTAAGATTCATGGGGTTATGGGCACCCTGAACTTCCAAAACAGCTGAATATCTTCAAATAAAGTGACACTTCAGTCCGGTGTTTGTCCAACATTGAATTTATGCTTGTTTTTCAGCTGCAAGACCACCATAGAAGCTATACATGGATTGATGTCTCAGGTTATTAAGGATAAACTTTTTAATCAAATTAATATAGCTTGAAGTGCATCACCAGCTGATATGCATCTCCAAAGCAGAAAAATCATGGTTTCTTTTGCTTGGATTTGTTCAATTTGGGAAGCAAAGCTGGAGTGGAAAATTATTCATTTAATTTGTAGTACTTTAATATTTCCCACCTGTCTGACCAGTTTTAAAGAACAAAATGTTCTGAAATGTAGTGCAACTTTTTGTTCTTTATCATAAAACACAACTAGTTTGGAGAATTGTTCCAAAAGAAAAATAAATGTGACTTACTAGATTTTGCTCTTAGGTATTTATCTCTATTATCCAACTGCAATAAAACAATTTTGAAAATGAGTGAGTGTTATGGGACTTGAATTTTTTGGCAAACATTCATCTCTTCTTACTCTTTTTCTCATTGTTCCATAGAAAAGTTCTGTCCACTCAGATTAAATAGGTAACCTATGCAGTATAAGAAGTTTGTTTGTCAGATTTTCATTTCTAGGTTTAATTTTAAGAATTGAAATTCCATTTGCTTTTCTTAACAAGTTATTAAATCTAATGGAGCCTTTCCTGATTTAGTTTTACTGGTCCAGCCAGAAGTGGTTCCTTCTCACAGTGATGAAACATTCATAGAATCATGGAATGGCATAGGCTGGAAGGGACCTTAGAGATCATCTAATCCAACCTCCCTGTCATGGGCAGGGACGCCTCTCAACTATATCAGGCTACTCAAGGCTCCGTCCAACCTGGCCTTGAACACCTCCAGGGAGGGAGCATGTTGCATCATTCATGATACAACAGTATTTTGCTTGTAGCTTCACACTTACGATGGACGGTTTATGTTTGTAAGTAGTCAAGTTAACAACCAGTTCCATGGTTATGTACCATTATTTTTCTTCTGCTCACCTTCTATTGCTAGTCATAGTCCCTTGTGGCATGCAGAGGAACAAAATGAAAAATTATTATCTCTGAAATACACATTAGGCTTATTTAGGACCACAGATACTAAAATGCATTAATCATAATTGCTGGCTTACAACATGGTGCTGCTGCAGGGCTGATCTAAGTTTGTTTTGGAGGCTTTTGTACTGCATTTCAATAATTCAAGATGTTTGGATTTCTTTTAAATTTTTATCCTTAATCCTGAGTTTCCTGGGGTTTTTGGAATGTTTACTTTTGGGATAATTTATGCTTTATACAGTATGCCATTACGCTTTATACCTTAAGTAACTGATACTCCCTTTCAACCTTAACTTTGCCTTGATGTGGGTTTTGTTTTTGTTTTGGTCTGGAAATTTTAATAGCTATTACTCATTTGGGGCTTTTCATCGAAATGGATTCCAGTGTATTTGAAGCTAAGATGCAAGTTATACAATGGAAAGTTATCATTCAGCAGGGAAATGCAGATACCCTGAAGCAGAAATTCATCAAGAGTTTTAAAGCAGCAGCATCCAACAGTATAGGAAAAATACATGTAATTGGAGTTAGTAAAGTTGAGATAATTACCAGATGTGCAGTTCGATAGGAGAACAGCTTTATGCTTCTTCCAGCGTGGCAGTGGTGGTGGGGAGGCAGGAGAAGAAAGCTGTGGTATTTTATTATTCAAAGCTATTAATTTTCTTGGAAATGGCAGCAGTAGACTTCTGTACAAGCAAGCACAGTACGTAAGCCCACAGCAGTGCCTTTTTAAGTTCAAGGAAGACATAGCAAGCGTCCCTGGCCAGTAACTTTTTCTACTTATTTTCTTCCACGGGTGTTTGCGAGACTTTAAATTTTGCCACACAGCCCTTGTCCCACTCAACGTGTGTTTACACAAAGAAGTACGCTGCTGTTGTGAGATAAACACCTATTAGGAAATATAACCTATGTTGCCACTTGATAGAATTCTCTTTGCATAACACGATCCAAAAGTTTTGGATATCTTCTGTCTACTTGAAATACCCAATGCCCTTGTCCTTGAGCAACCATTTTTAATGCTAGCTTTACTCCAAATTCTGCCTTAACTGAGATCAGAATTCCACATGTTAAGGATGATTACCACAAAGGAGGCATGCAATATGTACACATACGCACAAAAGCGTATCCTAAACGATGCAGAATTGTTAAGGGGTAGAAAGTATGCCTTCATTCTATTTAAGACTTTAAAAATATTAGGAATTAAGGTATTCTTGAGAGCAATACATATTGTATATCAACAAATAGGGAATTCATTCTTCCACGTTTGCACTCACTTTTTATTTAGAAATCAGTTTATGCAAACAAATGCCACATATCGGGTAATTATTTTGACAGCTAAAGTAATTCAGTACATACTAAAGCACATGCAAGTAGGTTCTCTTTATTTAGATTTTTGAGACAAGCGTGCATACAAAAATTGGGTGCCTTTGACATTTTACTAAATAAAAATAAAATTCGATAACCACAATTAATTTCTTCATCTAACAGTATTTGTCAACAGATATTAAAATTATGGAATGCTGAAAATGCTGAATTGTGTTTGAACTTCTTCCCTCTCTTGTTGCTCTGGTTTTTAAAGTTGTACTCTATGCTCACCTTTCTCTTGTATGCCAGTTGCATTTTTAAACAATTTATCCATTCTAATCTCGACAAAATCCAAAGAAAATATGCATGTTTGTAAAAATCAAATACTAAGGTGTAATTCCTGATAGAGTACCAGTTTGCCTTTATTGTGCACAGGCTTTAAGAAGAGCCTTTCAGATTTATTCTGTGATTACTGGGACGGTCAAAAATGCATTGTTGTTGTATCAGACTTCCTTCTCCTTGAAGTTCTTTTCAAATATTTGGTAAGAACCGGAATGGCAGCTCCTGTAAATTAATTTTCTTGCCTAAAGATTGAATGGTTATGCTTCTGTTGCCACATGGTCCGAGAAAAAAAGACATTTTTCTTGCCTTTTTAAAATTTACTGAATGGAGTAATGCAGCTGTGAGAGACTGGCTTCCATTTGTGTTCGCCTGTCGTGCTATCTTCCAGTCTACCTAAAATGCAAATAGGCAAGAGAAGGTGAGGGGTTATGGGAAGGTCTCTGCTGTTTGGCCATCTCTAACAACAGCCATAGGAGTGCTGCTGGGGAAGAGCACGTGAACCTGGCCACCTTTTTTCCTATTTTGAATGGATCTTGTAGCTTTATGGCGTATTTCTAGTTCTAATAGCGTGGCATTTGCTGATTAACAGTTTTGTTTGCCTTACCCTCTGCCTTTATGATTTATTAGCTTTTATCATATCGTTACCTCAGCCTTGTCTCCAAATTGAGAAGTTTCAGCTTTTTCATGCAGCTGTTGTAAAGCTGCCATTTTACCCACTTGATCATTTTAGTTGCCCTCCATACCATGTCTCCTCCTGCTTTGTCCTTGACAGAGGTCAAGATGCGGGTGCACCAAAGTTTGACAGAGAGGCAAAACAGCTCTCCCTTGTTCTCAGTTCCCTTCCTGGTGACACCCTGTGTTTCGTTGACTTACTTGGTTGCTGCTGCACATCAAGCTGATGATTTTGAAATCTTAAAAACTGCTTAAGTTTGAATTGGTAGGTACAACTCTGGAAAGCATTGTGTTGGCATGGTTCAGGTTTTTCCGAGATGCATTTATCTACATCGAAGGTCCTCTGCCACATTTTTGCTCACTCAGTTTTGTGAGATCCTTTGGGAGTTCCTCACCATTGGCGCTGTGTTTGACTACCCAGGAGAGTCAAGTGGCCAGCTGAAAACGTCGAGATACTTCGTTATCTTTAACTCTTTGGGGTTTCATCTGATCGACATGCTCATTTCATGAAGGAGTTTGCCCCAATGATAATGACTGTGTTTCACAATGTATCACCATACTTTCGGACAGTAAAGTCAAATGCAAAATACTGTGGTGTCTATAACAAAATTCAGGCTGGGATTGTCTTCATAATTCATTACGCTGTAGCCATTTTTTCGTATTCTGAATATCCAGAATACTGCACAGAGAATAGTAACTCAACTGTAGGACAAACTTTTGAAAAAATGTACATTAGAGGGCAAACATTGAATTTCATGGCTGTAGGGCAGAATGTTTTTCTCTCTAAAAGCTGCTCACTGGAGGAGATGGTTTCAGGCCTAGTGCATCAGTGATGAGATGCAGATGTAGGATTATGCACAGTTATTCATTTATCTTGCATATGCCTGCACTCTATCTGACTGCCATATATATATTTATATATACATAAAGATTTTAATTTTTCTTACATATATTAAAAAAACCCTGAAAATAAGCACTTCAGAAACTTGCAAAAGTGTATTCCTGGATCATTTTAAAAATTACTAACGGCAATAGAAACATTTCAAATTTATATATGTGGTATATCTGAGGTATCTGGTCATATAAAGCAGGAATACTATATTTCTCAGATTTTATACGTAGCCAGAAAACTTAAGGTAGTGAAATTTTGCTCTGCAGTCCCACATAAACAACTAGAGTACCTACTCAGTAGATATACTCTTAACTAATCTGTAAAAGACCTTCAACTCTGGTTGCATTTGCTTTAGCAATGTTTGTGGACAGTGTTTAACAGAACGATAAAAAGCTAAATTAGGTGATCAGGCTATTAGGGCCAATTTTTTTCCTAAATAATTCTGCATCCAGGAGCCCTATTTGTACCACTAAGCGCCCAGGTTTTTAAAAACTCAGCATTTATTCAGAGGGAAAATGGGAGATACTAGATATTAAGTGCTTCCCTAGGTCTTTTACATTAGATGTCTACTGGAGACTCAGCCTTTCTGAAGGATTAGCCCTAATTGGGAGTTCTAAGAAGCAATTTCGATACGCTGAAGAAAGCCAGATTTTAGAAAATATTTTACTCCCAAAAACTGGCTCTGCCACTGTTAGCCACTAGTATCTGGATTTTGTTACAAACTCTGTAAATCTCTACCCTTACAAGCAATCTTTGTATGAACGACCTCACTGAAGTCAAGAAATATTTTTGCTTTAGAAAAAGCTAATAAAAAGGCTAACAATCTTTTGCTTTTGAGCAGCGTCCCTTACCTCACATTCACGCCAAGTCAGAAGAAATATTCCTTGAGCTTTTCATAAATTATCTTTGATTCTAATACTGGAATAACAGGCAGCTGTGAGCTGGCTACAACAGCTCTGTTCACTGTCTATCTTTGATATTCCCTGGAAAACTCCCCTTACCCACAATGTCTCTGTTCAGACCCTGTGTTACAAGGGACTCTTTTGTTTTCCTTGCCTTCCGTGGCAGTTGGTGCACACGAGCTCAGATTAACTAGAACGAGCTCTTTTAAACTTGCTATTTAGTAAATGAAGCTTAATTTTCTTCCATTTCTATCACCTGTGCCTTCAACTGCATCTGGTTTTTGATATTTTGCTTTTACCTTAACCTGTCTTGTGTTTCATGAAACTTCAGTGCAGCAGGCTGTTCCTACGGATATAGCAGCTTTAGCAGGCATAAGGTTGCCGTGAACTTGGGTACTGGGTCACTCCTGCACAGCGCAGTACATTCCCCAAGGCAAGGGTTTCTGTAGTACTCCTCCATTTGTTGTAAACTGTAATGCCAGCTGATTATTTAACATTGGTTATTAGAAAATCATAGAAATCATAGAAAAATGCAAGAATCCAAGATGTAAAGCTAATTGCCGACATGTTACTATTTTGTTTATAAGGTTAAAATTATACTAAAATATAATTAGGTACCAATTGTCGTACTTATTTTCTCCCCTTTGCTGAGTTTTGGCGATTTCATGTCAGAGTTTTAAAATAAGCATAGTATGTTACTTTCTCTTTGATAAGCATACTGTTGATTTTTTCTATTTTTATTGCTGTGCTCCAGGAAGTCCAAATCAGAACTGGATTTTCATTATGCTACTAACATACAAGGAACAAAATATGTTTATATTCAGTATTTAAAGTATGTATTGAAACCTCAATACAGAAGATTTTTATATCATACCATAAATTAGGTTACGATAAAATTATAACAACAAAGACTTTCAAAAATACAAAGCCAGACAAAATTTAAATACTACATAGTTGAGCTAGCATGTTTTTAAGGGTGCAAGTCCCTAAGAGATGAAAATTATTAAAATATGAGGTGATAATACATAAGATTAATTGCATGCATGTTGAATTTTTTCTTGTGTCAAGTCTTCAAGAACTGACATCAGAGTCTCCAGTTAGTTGAAGGATTTTTCTGGAGTTAAAACCAATTATGCTAAGCCTTTAAGGAATGAATGAAGTATCTTGTTCCTCAGGGTGTATTTTTTATGAGCTGTAGTTTTACTTTTCAGAGCCTAGGAATAATATCCATGAGGAAATATGTAATTTAGGAAAGTTAATTTTGACCCTCAGATGAAACTTCTACAATATGAAATATTTGCTGTGACATTTGGTTTGTTTCTAATTATGAAAAATTGCCTCATACTGGGCTTTCTGAAAACTACAGTATTCTGGGAAGTAGCATGGTCCAGTGGATAGGTCATAGGACTGCATCTCAGGAGAACTGGGTTTTCCCTGACTTTTCACGAACTAGGAGTGCATAAACTTTAGCAGGGCATTTTTGCCAGAGCTGGTGTCTGTTTTCCTCTATGAAACAATAAGATTGATCATTATTAGATGAAATGTTGCCTTTTTTTTGCACTAAAGGTCATCGCTACATCTCCAGTTTGCCACACATCACCACCTTAAATAGCCATTCTTAACAATGCTGTTAGCAAAGAACGTTTACTCTGTTTTGCATAGTTTGTCTGTTTAGATCATCACAGATAGGAAATGCTTAAGCCCTTTGAGGGGATTATAAATATATTGTTTTACAAACCCTTCCTTTTCAACTGAAACATGCATTCAACTCCTATGTAATTTGTCCATCATTTCCTGTGTGAATTTCTCTGTTTGTTTTAGACCCGATTACCTTAGGGCTTGTGTATAACAGCAGTGGCATTACTTTATTGTAAAAGGAAATTAATTTATGTGCCTCCATCTAATGGCATGCAATCTTTAGTAATTACAACCACCTGAACTTTCTTCTCCAGCTGAAAACAAGTTGCATTCACTTACTCTATCATTTGAGGCTAGAATTAAGCTTATATTTTAAATCTGTTTCTAAGGGAGACGTTTTCAGTCTGAGTTCCACAAAACTATAACTGGAGAAACCTAGAGGTACTAAACCAGCCGATACTCTTCCAGCTTAAACAAGATTTATGTATTCTGTATGGTGATCCAAACTCCAAACTAGCTCCTCATTATTACCAAGTTTTTGTGGAACACTTACCTTTTCCACTTTAAAAATTCTTCTTACAACAACTACGTAAAATTCACAATGTGGCAAAAATGGTTTGACACAAATATTTATGTAAATAACATCTGCCAGGGACAAACAGCATGTAAATAACATCTTACATCTATTTTAGAACAAAGAAGAATGACTGTGGGAATACTCATATTTGCTCTCTGTACAGTGTTTTGATAAAATAATGCTGAGATACCAGTACATCTTCTGACTGTTTCTGAATAATAGCAGCATACAATAATTTTTACTTTTTCCTCTTGGTTCACCTGTCAAACTTCATTACAATATTTGGAAAGCTGTTATTTTTCTACTGCTCTGTCTGGTGCTAAGTGAAAGTGCATTTTGATTTATTTCTTAGCATTCATCTTTGGGGACAAAATCTTGCATTTCCCAAGTCAACACTGTAGTCTCTCTTGGAGGTAAGAGACAATGTTCATAAAAAAACATTATAAACACTGTAAAGATAAAATGTTTGTCCTAAGAAACAGATAGTTTTCTAATAACTTGACTTTTACTTCCAGGCTCTAACAGATTTTAATGCCGGGAGGTGCATAAAGGCTGTTTCACTTTTTGTCGTCTGCCAATAACATGAATGATGATAACAGTTTTGTACTAATAATAGACTTTAAAATTTTATAATAATACTGATTATCCATATAAGGCTTCAGGCCTTGCCTGGTACTGGACCTATTTTAACTTGATTTTAGTTGTTATTTGTATAAATTTTTCTAGGAACTTTTGTAACAGCCATCCTGTTATCTCTCTCATTTTAATCACGTTATTAATGGTTTTCTGTCTTAGCGTTGGTTTTGCTTAGTCTTGCACAGTTCTGTTGGTATCAGCAGTCAGTATGAGCAGAAGTGTTAATCCAGTCATGGAAGAAGGGATGAAGTATAACCAGTGAAACAGCAGTAGCATGAGACATGAACCATGCATGGTCAGCGAGAAGAAGGCAGCACTGCAGGGACAGAACTCCAGTCTGGTGCTTGTCCAGCACATGGAAGGAAAAGTAACTCAGCTTTGAATGTGTGCTCTGTTATTTGAGGATGCATGAGATCCTGCTCTAACAAAATCAAGAATCAGAAGGTGTTGGCAAGTAGTTGTCATGCAACAGAATAAGTCCAAGAACTTGAACCACTGCATGCAAGGTTAGGGTTTTACATGAATACGTATTTCCAGGTACCAGGAACACTTCCAGAATAGAAATAGGACCATGTAGAGTTCTGCCACCATACACCTATTTCAGAATAAGTTTGACATGCAGACAAAACTGAGGAACCTACATGTTTGCCAGAATTATTACTCATCAGCAACAAAAGTAACAGTGCCCTGACTCCTGCAGTACCTTATTCCCCGTTGCCTGTAACTAAAAGGTAAGTGGGTCATAGCTGGAGCTCCCCTCTCCACGTCTGTAACTCACCCTCCACACTGCTCCAGTGCTCCCTTCTGCCCACCAGGCCGTGGCTGACTGGAAGACTGCTGGATTTCAGATGGAGGCGGGCTAATGCCCACCCACCAGATGAACAGGTAACTCTTCAGGTCACACGTCAGCCTGTCCACCAAAAGATGATGATAGGTTAGGGATCTTTTTTCCTATCCAGCTGTTGATTTTTGTAAAGAATAGTAGAATTTATTATTTTCCTATACCTTTGCCCTTTGCCGGTTTCAGCCAGAGATGGCTTGAGGGGTTTAAAAGTTACTAGGCAGTACAGGCAGAGACAGCAAGAACAGATAAACACCACATCCTTAAGAAACCAGGCTGACGTCAGACTTAACAGATTATAGCTTTATTTTTCAAAGAAAGACATTTCAGCACAGCACTCTCCAAGTTTATTGAAATTAAAGCATTGTTTGGCTTGCCCTATGTTTTTTGAGAACCTCGTATGTACTACCTTTGCAAACATAAAAACAAGTTTAAATTCAGTGGAAAAAGTTAATTGTTTCAGACATATTTTGCATATTAAAACAGCTATACTGAAGCAACTGCATTAATTCCATTTTATATAGCTGTCTAGCCAGAAAAGGGGAAGGTAAGAGATGCTCAGGAAAAAGTTTGACTCAATAAAAAGTTTGAAAGCTGACCCTGTAAAGGTTTGTCAGAAACTGCTAGGCTTGGATTTAATGCCATCCAGAGGGACCTTGACAGGCTGGAGAGGTGGGCCTGTGAGGACCTCATGAAGTTCAACAAGGCCAAGTGCAAGGTCCTGCATGTGGGTCGGGGCAATCCCATGCACAAGTACAGGCTGGGCGGAGACTGGATTGAGAGCAGCCCTGAGGAAAAGGACTTGGGAGTGCTGGTGGATGAGAAGCTCAACATGAGCCAGCAATGTGCACTGGCAGCCCAGAAAGCAAATCGTATCCTGGGCTGCATCAAAAGGAGCGTGGCCAGCAGGTCCAGAGAGGTGATTCTGCCCCTCTACTCTGCTCTTGTGAGACCCCATGTGGAATGCTGCTTTCAGCTCTAGAATCCCCAACACAAGAAGGACATGGAGCTGCTGGAGCGGGTCCAGAGGAGGGCCACGATGATGATCCAAGGGCTGGAGCACCTCTCCTATGAAGACAGGCTGAGAGAGTTGGGGCTGTTCAGCCTGGAGAAGAGAAGGCTCCAGGGTGATCTTATAGCAGCCTTCCAGTACTTAAAGGGGGCCTACAGGAAAGCTGGAGAGGGACTTTTTACAAGGGCATGTAGTGGTAGGACAAGGGGCAATGGATTTAAACTGAAAGAGGGCAGATTTAGATTAGATGTAAGGAAGAAATTTTTCACTCAGAGGGTGGTGAGGCAGTGGAACAGGTTGCCCAGAGAAGTTGTGGCTGCCCCATCCCTGGAAGTGTTCAAGGCCAGGTTGGATGAGGCTTTGGGCAACCTGGTATAGTGGAGGTTTTCCCTGCCCATGGCAGGGGGGTTGGAACTAGATGATCTTTGAGGTCCCTTCCAACCCAAACCATGCTATGATTCTATGATTCTAATGTTTTACTATGGCAAATGTCCGTATCTTCTAAGGATATTTGTCATGTATGTCATTGTATGACACACCGCACACAGAATCCATATATGCAGAAATAGCTCTGTGCAGAATGCCTGGCAGTGCTTAGGCAAGGGAGGCTCTCAGGTGTTTTATGTCCTTAGAAGTAAATTTCAGTTCCATGTTCCAATCTGGAACTGTAAGAAATATAGCCGTCAATGGTTTTACACAGGTATTTCCAAAAGCTTTTTTGAAGACAAGGACTTCTTGTACTCAGCCAAATTACTGCCATCTTGGAGAGTACACAGATGATTGTTTAATACTCTGTGCCACCAGATGAGAATCCTATTTCAAATCTTAATGAATAAATACTCTCTCTGAAACGTCTCATAGCTTTTTCTGCCTTTAAATCAAATTACTAACAGACAGCCCTAGACACCTGCAAAATCTACAGCCACGAGGGAGAACAAACTAAGTCCAAAATTAACTTTCAGAACATACTTTTTTTTTTTTACAGAAACATTTCCCAGAACAAGCAGCTCCAGGGCATGCTCAGTTTGGATTCCACCACAGAAATAAAGACATCTTATGATCTTTCGTATCCTCAGAGAAAAGTATATAGGAAATTTGAGGTTGGATGGATGGGACTCTTTATACCTTGTCTGCACTTATAACAAAGGTTGAAGTGGAACATGCTTGCTCTTAACACTTTGTGTCATTTATCCTGTAAGAGAAATAAAGGCCTAATCTTGGCTTCATTTGAAGCAGTAATTTTGCCACCAACTGATGCATTTTTATGTTACAACACAGCAAGCACAGAACACATATAAGGATGTATTGACTTCATTGAGTTATTCATATGTATAATTGATAGAATCACAGAATGGTTGAGGTGGGAAGGGACCTCTGGGGGTCATCTGGTCCAATGTCCCTGCTCATGCAGGTCCATCTAGAGCCAGTTGCCCAGGACCATGTCCAGTCAGCTTTTTAACATCTCCAGGGATGGAGACTCCACCACCTCTCTAGGCAACCTGTGCCAGAGCTCGGTCACCTCCACAGTTAAAAAGTGTTTCCTGACGTTCAGAGGGAACCTCCTGTGTTTCAGTTAGTGGCCGTTGCCTCTGGTCCTGGCACTGAGCACCATTGAACAGTCTGGCTCTATCTTCTTCATTCCCTTCTATTACGGTATTTATACACACTGATGAGATTCCCCGAGCCTTCTCTTCTCGAGGCTGAAGAGCTTCAGCTCTCTCAGCCTTTCCTCATAGGAAAAACGCTCCAGTACCTTAATCTCAGTGGCCCTTGGGCATACCAGACAGGGTCCACCAATGTCTCTTTGGTGCTGAGAAGCCCAGACCTGGACACAGTACTCCAGGGTGGGGCCTCACCAGTGCTGAGGGGAGAGACAGGATCACCTCCCTCCATCTGCTAGCAACACCTCTCCTAATGCAGCCCAGGAAACCATTCACCTTCTTTGCCACAAGGGCACATGTCTGGTTCATGTTCAAGCTGGCGTTCACCAGAACCCCCAGGTCCTTTTCTGCCAAGCTTCCTTCCAGCTGGGTGGCCCCCAGCATGTACTGATGGCGGGGGTTGTTCCTCCCCAGATGCATGACTTTGCACTTCCTCTTGTTGAATTTCCTGGGGCTCTTGTCAGCCTATTTCTCCAGCCTGTTGAAGTCCCTCTGGAAGGCAGCACAACCCTCTGGTGTATCAGCCACTCCTCCCAGTTTTGTGTTATCAGTAATTAATTAATTTTAAAAGGCACCAAAAAGATTAATTAAAAAAAAAAAAAACAAAAACAAAAACAAAACCAACCACCAATTGGAAGAATGTTTCATCATGGGAAAAATTTATTAAACATTTGCTAACCTTTTTTTTTTTTTCTGTTCTAACAGAACATTGCTGTTAAATACAGTATCCACTCAATTTATGAAACTATTAATCCTCCTAATTTATGCATGGAGGAAACAAACCATGTAATTTTGTTGTTGCCAGCAACTCACGCTCACAAAAATGCCTGACATCCAGGAAGAAGGGTAACATCAGATGGAAAACATACAGGTAGACAAGACTTAAGAACACATAGCATCGTTAAAATATCAACAAGGAAATTAAGTTCTTCGTAGAGGAAATGTTGTTCAACATCCATTTGCACTAGGAGGTTGCTAAGTGTTCTGGGAAATCCCCCAGTTGTGACTTCCTCCTCTACGGACTCCTGAGGTGCGCTGACAGGCCCCTGCCAGCCGAGGGGCCACACGCACCGCACGGTGTGCTCGCTCCCCCCGGCCGGCGGCACGGCAACTCCCTTTGGCCTCAGAGGCGCGGCCAGGCCCGTGACTTCAGGCTACAGAAGGCAGCCGCCCACCCCGGCTCACCACTGCGGGAACATCAGAGGAGGACTGACCAGAAGAAGCCTCTCCCGCCGCCCGACGACACCAACGGCCCGCGCGGTGCGCGGTCCGCAGCGCGCAGGCGCAGACCCCGCCCCCCTCCCGCCCGCGCCCTTTCCTCAACGCTAATTGGGTGAGAAGGGCGCGCGGCGCAGGGGGCGGTGGGAGCGCGGTGCCTCCGCGGCGGTTGGCGTGCGGTTGCCGTGGCAACCAGGGCCGGCAGAGGCGCTCGTGCCTCTCTTCCCTCCCCTCCGCCCGCCGTCCCGCCGCCGCGGCCGGGAGGTGAGGGGGAGAGCGGGGCCGGGGCAGGCCGCGGGGGGGGGTCTCCTTCTGGGACGGGCGTTGGGAGCGGATCCTACCCACTGCTTGTCCCTTTTACGGGCAGGGACGTCGAAGCAGCCTTCCCGTGGGTTGTGCTGGGCGGCGGCTGGGCCCTGTCGTCTGCCAGCCTTCTGCGGGGAGGCGGGGGGTGGACCCGAGTGACCTGCCTCACGGAAAGGCCCCGCGCGGGCAGCCCGGCCCGCATCAGCATCAGCCCGGGTCTGCTGATGCTGCTTGTTTTGAAAGAAGGTCTAAGAAAAGGCTCTGAAAGGTATTATTATGTAAAAAAGGCAGGAAAGAAGCACCCACTTCTCAGTAAAAAAAAAAAAAAAAAAAAGTCTTTTCAGCGTTCCTTCTTGCTCCACCTTTTAAAAAAAGCGAAAAGCCAAAACCCACATGGATAAGGGGGGAACTACTGAGTTTCAGCCTTGCTTAGTGAATAAGGAAGCTTCTTCTGTCTTTGCAGTTTTAATCTTCCGTTTTCCTCACAACTAACACTGGCAAGGAGGATTCTCTATGCCTTCGTTTATGTGGCTGCGTGAGATTTAGTGTTGGGGTGCTTTTTGCTGTCTCCTTAGTTGTTTTGATAGGCTGATGTGGGAGTATTACGTATTGCCTAAAAAAGCAACCTTTATGTTCTGGGTTGTTAAGTTACATTTGTTAAGGTATTTTTATCCCTAGACAATGTACACATCCAGTTTGACATATATGTCTTGCCCTATTCCCTGCTCCCCATTCCTCAATTTGTAAACTCACTCGAACAATGGCCAGAGTTAAAAAAAAAAGTTGATATTCTTGTGAAAGCCCCTTCAGTATGTCTCAGTGCGAAAAGCTCACAGTTTTTCACTGTGCATGACAAATGCACATGCAGTTGTGTGCAGGACAAAAGCACTGTGCAGATGTATAGAGTACTGTAGCTCTCCACCAGTTCTCATAGCCTGTAAAACCTACTATAGAGAGCTACATATTTTTTAACTAATAATTAGGTTATGACCTGCCATTAGTTAGCTAATAATGTGTGAGAATTACTTCTGCTGTAGACTATTGTGCTCATATTTCTATACGAAAAAGACAAAGAATAGAGTGCAACCTTCTTAAGTACACTGAAACAACAAATCAAATATAACAATATATTTTAGATGTTATTTAAGAGGCTAAAGGTTTGAAAAAATGACAGCAAGAAAGGGGTAGGTTTTTGCAAGCAGCAAAGACTATATATAAATGTGTCACTAAGCAAAAAGGGAATTGGTGGGGAAACATAACGTTTGAAGTACACATGTAAGCTTTGTTGAAGATCTGGGCTACAAGTTAGTATAATATTTTGCTTTTTGTTTTTAAGGCATTTTATAAAACTACTTTCAAGAGCACGTGGAATACACTTAGTGATACTAAAAGAAGCAGTAGAGCAGTCCGGCCTATTACAGAATTATGGTTCGACTAACAATGGACCTAATTGCTAAAAACATGAGTCACAAGAATCGCAATGAAGAGGACTTGGGACAGTATCTGCGAAAAATAACTCATCTGAATTTATCAGATAAAAACATAGATGCAATTGTAAGATTTTTTTCTTTATTCTTTTTATCCTGGCTACTCAAATGTTTTGCAGTTATTGTTATGATGAGTTGTTCATAGTCAGGGAGACAAACAAGCAAAGGCAAGTTCCTATTTTATAACAGCTATATTACATGTTAACATTTATATTGACTTGCAATTAAGCCTTAATAATACATCTGTTTGGAAACATGCTTCAGCATTCACTGCTGTTATTGTGTGTCACACTGTTCGTGTGTAAAAGTGTTTAAATGGATTTTAAATGCATGTGCATTTCAAATGTGAAAATAAACTTTCAGCTGTAACTTTTCATATAAAACATCAAAGTGGGTGACTTTAACTCTAACAGTCTGCAGAGTTTCTTATTATCGAACTGACACTTTTTTCTTTATGTGGCAAAATCTTGTTGAAGTATTTTACATACCTGAAACTGTGGAAATATATATCATCTGTGTAGCAGACAAGAGGGATATTATCCGTAGGCTATTTTTGCCATTAATTAATTAAAATAGAAAATCCTTTTAAGCAGTTACACAAGAGAGATGAACTTACGTGCTAAAGTGAAGTATTTTTTGCAGTTTTTCACAGAACTGTTACAGAAATCTGCAGCTCTAAAAAAAAAAAAAATCATATTGCTAAAAATCAATTTGCTATTTTGATTATTTTGTACAGTTGCTACAAGCTCTCAGGAAGTCGCCAGAATGGAAATGGTAACTCTGCTTTAGCCACTTAAGAAAGAGAAAATTTCAACTTAATCATTTAGACCTGGCAGTTTTCCTATAGAATATAGGCAGGCTGTTGCCATTGGATCAGTAGGCGTAGGGCTTTGACAGCAGTGCTTTAACCCTATTGAAATCTAGCTATAGTCTTCTTGGAGACTTTAGATCTGAGGCAAAAAAATAAAGTTCGTATTTTCAGCAACAATTTGGATTTTATTTTAAAAATTTTATTTGTATTTATTGATGGTTAACTTTGTAAACATGCAAACTGTAGAATAGAAGATAATGTCAGGAACTAGTAATTTTACAGGTCAGTTTGTTTTTTTAAAAAGTAGTAATGATATTACATACAATTAGGTGCAACACTCATTTTATTCTCGTTAATGCTGTATTTTTTCTAGACTTGGGAATTTTACAAAGAGTTGTTAACTCGCAGCACAATCTTTTCAATCTATCTGTGATTTATTCCTTAGATTTCAGAGGAAGTCTGAAAAAGGAAAGGGGAGCTCAGGAACAGGATATAAGCCAAGTGAGGTTAACAAATTTGGACTGATGTAGTGGCTTTTTCAAATTAGTCAGGTTAAAATCTACTTTTTTTTAAAATTGCTCCCTGGGGCTTATTAATTTAAAAAATAATCCATGACCTTTTCATTTTCAAAGGCTAAACCTGCAAACTTAACCCAGTCTCTCCTTCCTTTGAGTTTAATAATAGGAAATTTATACAGGTTTCAAGTCCTGAGTTAATTCAAACCCCCTCAAGATACCGAGCACATTTTGAAATGAACACCTGAATTGTTGTGTATGGTGGATTTCTGCTTTAAAAGTGTGATTTCAGTCAAGAAGATTAAATAGCTTGTTCTATGTGAACAGATCCATGCAAGCAAATGGGTTTATTCAGCCTGCTCCCAGGAATGTGCGCAGCCATAGGAAGTTACTAATTTGATCAGTACATTTGGTTACGACTGGTTCATCAGATGCCATAGAGAAGTTTTACAGAAATCCTCATAAGAAAGTGTGATCTTTTAGTTATTTAAGGAGAATACATCAAAGAAACTTGGCATTTGAGTGGAATCTTAGACTTGGAAGTGTATTAAAATACATTGAAGTGCAAGTTTTTGCATAAATCAATATTCCTGTGCCAAGAATTTTTTTCTATTACATCACTGAAGTTTGATGGAGACAACACTAACAATTGTGCTTTTCTGAAATCCACCTGATGAAGGCAGGGAAGGGAATGAAGTCACACGGGATGTGTGATGTGATGTACTTGCTGGTGATGGCTGTAGTCCTCAGCTTCTGTTCGGCAGAATAGTAATGACAGATTTCAGTCTTAAATCTGACTGTTACTGGCACTAACTCAGTTTTTCTAGAAAAAATAGTTGTTAAAAGTGTTTGTTAAAGGTGAAAATGTATAAATCATGAAGCAGAACTTAAACATGAAAACAATCAGCAGTTTCCAGAAGCAGGCAGTGTGTGAACTCTATGTAGCATTAATTTGTTTTTGTTTCATTCAGGGTGACCTCTCTTTGTGTAAAAATCTTAGAGTTCTATATTTGTATGATAACCAAATCAGACAAATCCAGAACCTGGACTTTGCTTCAAACATAACGCACCTTTACCTTCAGAACAATTGTATTTCATGTATTGAAAATCTCTCATCGCTGAAAAACCTTGAAAAACTGTAAGTTGAAAATAATATTTTTATTTTACTAGTAAAAGACTAATTATTACACTAAGAAATTAAAAAAATTATGGAACCATTAAGGTCCTTTCAGCTCTTGAATTTTGCTTTTCAAATAAAAGTAACTGCTTAAGATGAATGCTTTTTGATGAAGCGTTCTTTGATATAAGTAATGACATCATCTTGACATATCATCTTAATGTATTTGTTTGCTTTTAAATTATTTTCTTTTTTCAGCCATTTAATTATAGGAATTAATAATAATAATAATAATAGCAATATATAAAACTGCTAAAAAAACCTTGGATTTGTTAGCTGTATGTTCTGCTTGCATGCAAAGTTACTTACTTCTTCTTCTATTGTAATTTCCAGATATTATTCAATATTTTAAAAACATTTTTTTTTATATATTGAGGCCTTGTGTTTGCTTTTACTTTCAAAGGATATTAAATCTATTTTGTGTTCTATTCTGCAGGTATCTGGGGGGCAACTGCATCACTGTAGTAGAGGGTTTGGACAAAATAGAAGGAATAAGGGAGCTACATATTGAAAGTCAACGTCTCCCTCTTGGTGAAAAGCTTCTGTTTGATCCAAGATCTCTTAGGTCCCTGGCAGTAAGTACATTATGAGAATTTCACTGTGCCATTTATCAGTAGATCAGTATTTTCAAGAGAAGTGATTAGGATTTGATCACCGTATTTTCTTCCTTTTCTGCCAATTAGTGGCATTCTTTCAAACTCTGCCAAAGATCTCCCATCCCAATTCTCATATAAGCAAAGAGTCCAGCAGATTCTACTTCTTCATTTATTTTTCTATGGAGGATGAAAATGAGAATAAAGAGAGAGAGGAAGGAAAGGAAGAAAAAGTAAGGAAATATGTGGATGCCCTATACCAACAGAATGTGAATGAACTAAAAAAGCAATAGGAATTTGTCACTGTTAGTTATCTTAGTCTACTTAGTTTGTAGTGAATTAGTTTGTTGGTATTTCTCTGATTTTATTGTTACATTAGTTTATTTATGGCGTTTTGTATTTCTCTAGAGAATGAAATGGCAAAAAAAAAGGTGCAAACAGCTTTTTTTCCTGGATATTAAGAGCAACACAATCAAAAGCATTAAGTTTTAGTTCTGCAATTTTTGTATTTTGTGGTATGTCAAGACTTCAGGAAAGTCAGTTTTTGAAGTTTTCTTTCAACATGTTAATTGCTCAGTAAACATCAAGTGTATTGTTGAAATGGTAAAAAAATAATAGACTTTATTTACTAATGGATGTAGTTCTGTACTAAAAAAAAAGTATCTTGCTGTGTCTCCCAAAGCGTAGTCAGGGCTTGATAAACTTTTATTGTGAAGATGAAGAACTCACTGAAAAGTGAGTTCTTTTGTTCATGTATATATCATAACCATTTGACCTAGCTCTAATTCTTTCTGGTTTGAGATTAAGTAATCCAAGACATGTATTGCCATTTTCCTTTAATAGAAATGAGCCATTCCTGTGGGAGCACTTTTACTATGTTCCTTCTATACAGGAGAAAGGATGAAAGTAGAGGGAGGTTTGTTCTGGTTTTGACTGGAACAGAGTTAGTTTTTCTCTTTAGCTGCTAGAAGAGCTCTCTGTTTTGGATTTAGTCTGGGATTTGTTATGAGAAGAATGTTGACAGCACACTGATGTTTGTAGTTGGTACTGAGACATCAAGGACCTTTCAGCTTCCCATGTTTTTGCCAGTGTGCAGGAGCACAAGAGGCTGGTGAGGAACATGGCCAGGACAAAGGGCCCACAACTCCCCTTGTGATTTGAACTTACATTTAAGATTGAGGGCCAAATTTGGCCAATGAAGAATTCTGTGTCATGCAACGCCATGCCCAGTATATAGATGAGGGCTGACTGGGAAGAAGTGCTCTTGCTCTTCTGAGGGCTCTCTCAGACTCTCAGAGTGCTCTCTCTCTCTTGTTCTCTTTTCGGTCCTCTCGCTCATCCGGGATTGAGGTGTCAGGACTTAACTGTTTCAGGATCATTTGCCAGGACAGGACAAGTGTTGGTCACTGGGTGGTGAGCAATTACACTGTGCATCATTCGTTTGTATATATTATTCTCATTATACGTATATATATTCATAATTATTCCTTTTAATTTTATATTATTGTTATTATTAAATTGTACTTATCTCAACCCACAGGTCTCCTTCCTTTTCCCCTTTAATCCTCTTCCCCATTCCCCTGGAGTGGGGGAGGATGAGTGAGTGGCTGTGTCACATTTAGTTGCTAGCTAAACCACGACAAGGTTATACAGCTATATGGCGGGGGTGGGGAGAGAGAGAGAGAGAGAGAGAGAGGGTGATAACTCATATACTGCAGTGTTTTTCAGCATCCTGGCCTACAATCACTAGCAGTTTGCTCTTCTTGGCTTTTATTTAATATCTTTTGGTGTGAGTTTTATTTTGTTTTGTAAGAAACACTTTGCATTCTTGACCATGTAACATCTTTGTGGAACCTACTTGTGAAAACATTCTATTTTCATCCTTCCAGTGCCAAGTGTTTGGTCCCTCCTATGTCACTTCTTACTTTGTCCTCTTCTATCTGTTTCTGGCTCTTAATGCTGTCAAGAGATGAAAGAGCCACAAACATAGGTCCATACAGCTCTCAGTGCACCACAGGCAAATATTTTGATGATGACAATGTCATGAATCTTTTGACTAAGGAGATTAAGTTGTGCTGTGTGTATCAGGATGATACTGGTAATTTCTGCCTGCGTTGTAGATCTTGCTCAGATTTTAGAAGGGGGTTACATTTCCTGTATACAATGCTGAAACAGATGTTTTCTACCTAATGGTAAATCCTGTATATAAACTCACTGGATTAGGTGCTCTTTTTCATCTTCTAGAGATACAAGCTTCTTGTTCCTTTTACATAAAACTACATTAAGTATTTCCTGAGATACACACCTGAAACACATTTACTTTTTATCTAGAATGTAAAAATCTCTCTAACTATTGTCTGTTAAAAAAGGCAAAGTGCATTATGTCACTCACTGGTGTTCCAAAGAAGGGGCAAGGAATTAGAGGTATATATACCAAGAGATTTGTAGGATCAAGCCTGAAAGAAAAACAGCATAGTCCAGCTGTTAAATGAGACTACATGGGTATCAGAAATGGATTGCAGCTCTGTGCAGTTCAGATGTAACTTTGGAAAAGGCAGTCAATTTCTGTGTCTGTTTGGTACTTCAAATGTGAAGTTAGTAGCACTTGCAGAACTCTGTAAAGCATTTGAACATATTTAGAGAAAAACAGAAATTCTGTATTTACTAAGAATTCCTGAAATAACTGAGAAATAATCTTACTTTGCTTTGACTTCAAAACCAATATAAACAGCATTTTAGGACAAGATGGAAAGCCAATATAAACCAATGTGTGAGGTATGTGGTAGTTTTATTTGCATGGTTCTGCTTCATATGCTTGTTCTTCCTTTAAGAGTTTTCTGTAAGAATTTACAACTTGATTCATGCATGGCATGAGAAAAATAATTTTCTTTTTCTCTTTTCTTCTTCCAGAAATCTTTGTCTGTGTTGAATATCAGCAATAACAGCATTGATGCTTTAGAAGAACTGGCAGTTTTGGAAAATCTTTCTTATCTTAGAGCAGTTGACAATCAACTTCAACATATGAAGGTATTAAAATAAATGTTTGTTCTGTTTAGTATGGGTGATATGACATTAGTCAAATTCATCTTCATCACTAAATTAATGAGTAAAAATAAACTTTACTTCTACAGTTACTGAACCTCTGACTTTCCAAGCATGCTATCTTTTCTCATCCAAGAATCTTGCTGAGATTAGAAATGGAAAACCCTTTATCTAGGATGTCCAAATTTCCTTTAATCCTATGTAAAGTGGCAATTGTGCATGCATCTGTCAACTGCGTAGTAAGTGCATGGAAGTTATAACTATAATATAATATGTCTAAAATGTAGAGTTAGTGTGTGTGTCTTGATCATCTGAGTGACTATCAGTGGCTTAATTTGCAAAGATGGCATGGCCATTGTTTGTTAATTAACTTGCAATATTGTACCATATTACAGTTTTTAATTCTCTATTTTAATATAAATAAAAGCCGCTTCTTGGATATCAGATCATCTAGCTGATTTTGCAGCTGTTCTAGTATCAAATTTTGACTCTTGTTGCTGGAGTAGCATAAAAAGTATTTGTCATGAAAGTATACATTGTATTTCTTTCATAAATTTCTGCTAAGGAAAGAAATAAGCAAGAGCTCTATCTTCCACAGTAGCAGCTAAAACAAATGAAATAGAAGTATTTTTGCTCTTCCTTTTGCAGTAGTGAATGTAGTTCAAACAGAATGTTCTAGGCTTACAATTTCCAGCTTACCTTCTCAAAAAGAAACAGGAGCATGGGCCTTGTCACTTCTCATTACTTTTATAAGCCATTATGTCTTCTTCTACTTCTTGACATAAAGAGTGGTTAAAAAAAAAAATTCTAGTGTCATGCTAGTAATTTAATATCAAATTTATGTTGAACAGTATGCCAACACCATCATTGCATGGTGGAGGCATGGAACAAACTTTATAAATGACTTAATAAACACTGCTTCCATTTAATATAAACCATAGGCATCAGCGTTCTGCTTTTTTTTAAATGTCTATTTTTATTGATAAATACTAAAATGAATTGGCTTAAATTGTAAGCCAAATCACCAAGACAAAGCCTTAGTTAAAATAAATTTGATTTAATTACTTGTTTCCATATACATTCTATTTCCTGAGAAAAGTTAAATTTCATTGGTTAGTAATTATTAAAATAACTATTCTTATTACTTCTTAGAACACTTACTACCTTTTCCATTAAATTTGGCAGTTCTGTTTACTAATGGGAGATTCCAGTATTTTGTGTGCATAATCTGTCAATTATCTAGGTCAATATACTTTATTTGGCCTCTTAATTTTTTACATTTTAATATTGAAAAAATGTTGAATGATTTTATTTTTTTTACTAGAGGATTATTAATGTATCGTATTTCAAACTGTGTTTCTGGCTGCTAGTTGTGATTGAATTCATATCAAAATACAATTCATGTAGGTTTTTGCTGGGTAATTAAACCATACTGAATGTGTTCGTTACATCAAAATAACAGTATTTTTTTTTTAATAGGTAGTCTCTCCAAAGCTTCCCTTTTGAAAAGGATTCCTTTTCTAAATAAAACCTATTACAGTGATTTTAGTTTTCTTTTTTATTTCTTATAAAGACAAAAGACTTCAGTTGTGATGATCTTAAAAGAAGATTGTCCTGGCCAAAGAACCAATTATTTTTAAGAATGAGGATGCCAGTTCAGAGACAGCGTTTTCAGTGTCTCAAGAGGAAGAAACAGTATTTTCTGTAACAGAATAAGGAGGGAACAATAAGACTGCATTTTTCAGTAACTGTATATCTATTATTTAATAATTATTAAATTTCATTATTCCATCATCAGGAAGACCAGAGTTAATATTTACCCAAATCAATTAGATATTTAGATTTCCGTGTCACATGGTCGCAGACTTTGAAAAATTATGTGGTTAGCATTTGAGTTTGCTGCTGCTGCTATCAGTTACACTTGGATCAAGCTCTGGTAAGTTTTGAAAGTGACTGTCCTGTGTGTTTAATAAACAGTCTCCAAGTTTTGAAAATATGGAGCAGATAGAGTATTTCTATTCATATCTTTGCAGACCTGTAAAATTAATGACCATATTGAATGTGTCTAACATATAGTGTAATGAACCTGGATATCCAACTTTCCAGCTACAGTTACTGTGTTTTAGAGATTACATTTTAGTAGGCTTTACTTATTGCTAATATAAATTCTTTTTTAAATTAAAAAAAACACCAAAACAACAAACCTGTTGAAAAAGCAGTAGGCCATGCAAAGTATTAAAAAAAAAAAGTCAGTTTTGTGTCTATTTAAGAGGCTTTAACTTACAGTAAACATCTATCAGGACAACAATCTTATACATCCACTAAGTGTTTAAAAAAAAAAAATCTGAGGGAAGATTTGAGTATGTTTCAATTTTTTTGAAACCCTGAACTTCATGATTCCATGGCTTACATTGTTCTACAACTGTGATAGCTAAGAGGATTCAGGGGGTATGCAATTGTACTACAGATACTTAATTGCTTCTGCTGGCTGAACTTGTTATAACGCAGGAAAGGCTCTTTCATTCCCACACAAGCCACCTCCATTCTCCTCCCTCTTGCCCCTCTGTTCTGGAAACTCTGATGTATACCTCTTTTTCATGCCAAAAGCTTTATGTTCCCTGTTTTCCCATTGCTGCTTCCCCATCACTGCCATCAAGAACATCCCCAGGAATGTCTGGCATTGATCAGAGACCGTGGTGGTGCTGCATGACAGGGAAGTGTTGGGGAGCTCTGTGCCCAGCTCTGCTTCACCCGATGGGAAGAGGAGCTGTAAAGGAGCCATCCGCATCTGAGCAGGGCTGGTCAACAGCAGCGATCTGTGTAGCAGAGGTAGATGGCAGCAGGAATAGCATGGAATCTTTCCAAAAGAAGGAAATGTGAAAGGCATAAGAAATGCATAAAATATAATCTTCTCATGTAGACTTTTCTCACTCTTGTATAATTAGTTTAATTATTTTTATATCTAAACATTTCTCTCAGTTTTCTCACATTAATAGGAAACCCCATACTCCCTTGCTTTTCAACAATACCACATTGATTTCAGCGTAGTTGAAAATTAGGGCTAGTAAATTCAAGCTCTGAAGGTTCTGGCTAATTCAGGGCATTGTTAGCATAATTAACAGACATCACGGCATATGACCTTGTTTCACATGACTGCGGTTTATATAATGCAGTCTGAACAGTAGACAGAAAAAAATTAAGTAATTTTTCTCAATTCGTGCAAAATAGCTTACTATGACTAGCTGCCACGTGTAAAGAGCATGTCTTAGTTCAGTTATCAAGAATATAATTTATTTTAATAGAATTGGCTTCTCTTTGTTTTCTATTGCTTGCTGCTTCATTTATTTATCCTGTTGAGCTTCTGGTTTACTTTTGTCAGGTTCACAAGGACTTCTAGGCTGCAGTGTATTGGAGTTGGAATACTAAGGGAATTTTTTAAAAACACTATTCTGATTTATAAAAAAAAAATACATTCACAACTATTCTTTTTACAAAAAGCCAGAATGTTATTTATTTATTAATCACATTAGTTTTGGGAAGATTATGACTTGTGTGAGCATTTGGATAGATAAAGAAAACGTAGCTAGAAACATCTATAAAAATCTGTATTTCCTAAGTCTTTAATTTATTCAACCTCTGCCCGGTATTGATTATGACAAGAGGATATCACAAAAGATGAATTCATTCGCTTCAGAATTGAGTCAGGAACAAGAGAAAAATTATAGATTTTCTCAAACAGATTATGACAGATAGTCAAAATGGTGACAAATTGCTGTCTGTAGATGTAGTTAGGGCAGTTGGACTAGACATTTCCAATAAAAACTGGAGCATACTGGTCAAATACCAATTCTTAAATGGCCATCGTTAATTGGTAAGAATGTTATTGCCAGCACTACAGCTGCCTGCTGAGGCACTTGCCCTTCCCCCTCCCCCCCCCTCCCCCAATGGAATATAATTTGCTCGTCAGTATTTTGTAGCAGACCTCAAAGTGATAGCATGACATGATCATTTATCAAACGGAGACTGCCCAGAAGAGTGTCTGGTCCCTTTAGTACAGCTTATTGAAAGGCTGGGAAGTGAAAGCACTTTATTAGAGACAGGAAGGCAATGAACAAGTAGAGCGTATCGAAAGGGTAATCATATTTCAGCACAGGATTAGTGTGCTCTTAGATAAACATACACTGGAGTAAGCATGTTCTGGGTCATTTATCAAGCAAGTAACAGCTAACAAAAATCTACAGGACTCTTTGTATACATTCATCAAAGTTAAACTGTATACATTTTATTTCAGTACTAGGCAATTTTGCGTTGCAAAACTATTACTCGAAAAAATTATTTCTAGTGAAATCTAGAACACATTACAGATGTCAATGACAATGCCTGAATGCTCAGGTAAGAACAAATAAATACACTTGCTAAATACTATTTCTTTTTTAATAAGTGTAGCCTAAAATATTTTTCCCCTAAATTGTTGTGCTTGTGATTAAGTGTTAGGACTTAAACTGGGGGGGTTATCAGATTGCTATTCTGATACATGCTGATAAAGCTTTGCTCTGTAACATGACAAGATTTATCAGCATTTCTTCATGGGGACTGGTCCTCAGAGTTTCTCACATTGTTTTATCAGTCTTGCTTCTCATGGAACCAGACTTTTGCTCTCTATTTTTCTAAAAAGATATTATAATCACTGGATAACGATAGATGATATTACCATCATAATCGATAGATGAAAAATTATACGATTTGGAGGCATGAGGCTGTGCTGCCACTTCTTCTATGTGATTTTCCTAAACATGTATTATATAACGCAAAGAATATTCCCAGGAGGATTTTCCACCAAGGTAGCAGAGCCTGCAAAACCAGAATTCTTCCTGCTTGTATTACCTAGATGATTTTCTAAATTTGAAAGAGCTAAGAGATATCTGCGTCGCTAGATGCTTCATTATTGGCACCAAGCTACAAAAATTCTACAGGCTTTGCAGTTTAGAATTTGTCACATCATGATTCGTAGATTTTTTCCAAATTATTACAACTGTAGAACATAAATTCTCTCTCCTCTTGTTTTCATGCATTTTGAATCCCTCCTTAAGCTTTTCACACATATAAGGAAGCCTATCAAGAATGACAGTTAAGCGACATTTTGAAAATAAAGTATTTCAGAAAGTAGGGTGTCTGAGTAGACAGGACCAATCTGCTGAGCTTTGAATCCTTTTAACTCGAATTTATTGTATTTAAAAGACAAAAGTTTTATCTAGGTCATACTGCCCTTGGGTAACCAGACAGAAACCCAGATGGAGAAAGGTATATTTCAAAAATTTCACTGTTTGGGCCAACACTATAACTGACCACCCACAGTTATGTAGGGGAGGATTACTGTTTCTCCTGTAAAATACAGTTTTACATATATATAAATAGAGTGACAGTCTACTGTGGTTTGCATGATTTTTAGCTTTTTTAAAGTCTGTTCTTTCTCTGTAAGGCATTTATTCTTCCACAAATTTTTCAAAATCTAATCAGACACTGGTACTCTAAGGGCTCTGTGAGACCATGGGGATGCATTAACAGACATTACATGTCATGCACGTTTTTTTGGCTGACAATTCCTCAGCTTTAGGTGCTTATAAGTGGGATTGTAGTGGTAATTTTCCATAGCTGGCATTACTGTATCCTTAAAAATGCAGAGTTTTCCAACTACATCAGCATTTCTTCTGTGCAATTATGATATATTCAAGGAATGCTATGCACCGCTCTGTTTGAAAATGCACATTCTTAATGTGCATGTTAGTACATGAATAGTCTCATTGAAGTTATTTCTGTGTGCAGGATTTGGGCCTGGCTGAACAAATTGCGTTACTATAGAATTTTACTCTGGAAGGGGAAAAATAATCACAATTTTCTATTCTTGTATCAATTGCAGGATTTGGAGGTGGTATTAAACAAATGGACAAAGCTACGCAGAATGGATCTTACAGGAAACCCCATCTGCCTAAAACCAAAGTACAGGGACAGGATTGTAGTACAGTCACAAACTCTAGGTAAAAAATAAAACCAACGGCCACCCCCAAAACCCACCCATAACCCTCACTGTTTTTGAAAATAGCTGATACATTAGTCGTTCTTGAATTGCACTATGTATGTAAACACAATTACTGCCATAGATATTTATGTCAAGTGATAAATTTTTAATTTATTTACAAGTAATGTAGCTAAAACTGTTTATGTAATCAACTGCACAAACCGTGTTGCTTAGCTTTTGCTATTAGTAATAGTAATCATTTATTTTATAATACATGATCGGTGAGATTGTTGTAAGACAATAAGACTTTTTTGTGTTCATATTCCAGATGTTGTGAAACTGATTTTCAAAGTTAGGTTTAGTCTACTCCCTTATCAGCCTGTAGCTGTTGCTTAGCTGTTTTAGTTGTACACTTGCAGTTGTACAGGTCATACCTTACCATGTTTGTATTTTTATATAACATTTGTCCTTAAACTTGAAAGCGGTTTACACTTATGTTATGAATGTATTTGTTAATCTTAACCTTATTATGATGATGAAAAGAACAGTGCCTTAGGACAGTTTGCCATTTGTGGCCAAATGAGGCATTTCAATTTGATCTGACTCAACAATGCAAATGCAACCAAGGAAACATAGAATATAAGCTTTATGGCACCTAAATGAGTAAAGTTAACATTAAAGATCCGAATCTGTCTGTCTGTCTTCATGATCAGTAGGATTCTTTGATTGCCAAGACATGCAGTTTCTCTCTCTTAACCTGAATTTCTGCATCTACACATATCTTGTGTAAGAGCATAGCTTTTCTTCAGAACTTTCTATAACCTGTTGCACATTAACTGCATGTGAAATATATATATTTCCCTTGAAAGTTATAAAAATAACAGACATTCTCTTTTGTAATTAAGACGTGTCAACTCACTCTTGCAGCTTGAATATGAATATGAAGTTGTATTGGGTATTTTTTTTACCAAAAGACTAAAAAGAGCAAAAAGATTTGAAGAGAGCAAATATAGAATCAGTGCACATTACATACAGCTTCATACAGATTTTAGCTAACTTTAGGTATTACAGAAAACGTTCTCTTCTCTTCTCTTCTCTTTGACAGAATCTCTTGATGGGAAAGAAATTAAAGAAATGGAAAGACAGTTCCTAATGAATTGGAACGCCTCCAAAGCTGCCAGGAAAAAAAACAAAGAAAGAATGACAAATGAACATGCAGCCTATCTACGTTTTTGTAAGCAAACTAATCAATTACTTCATGTTTATTTGCAATATCGTAGAAACAACAAAATAGTGGCTAACAGTAAATATACTAAGAATGAGACTTGTACTGGTGGTGAGACCAAAACATAGGAGTAGAAATGGAACTTTTCCAATATAAAATTTAATTTCACTAGTTCGTGTGGTGTTTTTTTTTCCTCCCATTCCAGTCTCCCACGATTATGGAAAGTAGTAGCTAGCACATTTTGAATGTTTGTAAATACTCGTGATTGCTTTCCATATTAAAAAAAAGAGAGAAAAAGTTTTGAGCATTCTAGAATAAATATGCATGAAATACATCACAGTTTTAAAATCTATTTGTTGATTTGTTGATACTTATTTTATCTGTGTAAATTGCCAGTCCTTTTAAAGGCCTTCACAAGACACATATCTAGCAGAAGTAAAAGATTTAAAGTTGGAAAGGAAAAAAAAAGGTATTGGAGGAAAAAACGGCTTGCACCTAAAAGAAAAGGCAACATGTTCTTGAAGCAGGAAAACAAATTAGTTTTGAAACTCAAGCAAAACCTGAAATAAACTTTGATTTTTTTTTTTTTTTAAATGGCAGAATGGGGTTGTTGTTGTTATAGAGTTGAGCACAGATTAAAACATAAATGACTGAACAGCATGCCTTGCCGTCTTGCAAGATTTGGAAACAGACACTCGACTTCAAATTTCTCAAAATGGTTTGAGTGATCATATTTATAAAATAAAATTGGTGGCAGTAACGCTGTTGATCTCAGAAGACAAACTGTGATATGTAACTGGGGGGAGAGAGCATATTCTTTACAACCATATTATCTCAAGTTATTGATTGACGAGATCTCATTAAGATCAGTGATTTTTGAAGATGTGAAGTGAAAAGCACTCAGCCTGTCAGCCTCAGCACCAAGAAAGTTTGAGTCTGCTCAATATTTGGAAGCCATATGTGAATGGCAATGCTTCTGAAAGTAACATTCTGTCTTCTGAATAACTGTTGATATAAGGAGGTGCTATGCAATTGAATTTACTCCCTTTCAAATAACTTTACCTGAATAGGAATACCTGCTTTAATATTCACCTTCATCAGTGCTTGCAGCACTTTTCATAATTTCATATACTTTTCCATTCTAGATTATAAAATTTGAGTCATTTTACCCTAAGGCTTATGACACTCTTTTCTGTAACAAGATACATTGGAATCTGTGATCAGTCATACTGAATATTAAAATAGATATGGTTTGACTTGGGATATTGAATTAATCCTTTTTTCTTCGTTTTCTGCAGCTGACTTTGAAACACTTTGTCCTATTCTTCCCTTTCACTACAGTCACTCTGTGAAAGAAAAACCAAATATTTTAGTTTCATCTGAGATGCACAAAGTTAAAAGAAAACCGCTGCCAAGAATCCTGGAAAAAAAATAAGTCAGACGAAAACTCAGGTATATTCCTCAAACATCTTCCTCAGTTCTGTTGGTTATTGCTTGTACAGCTCTCACTAAATCAGCTGAAAAACAAGTACATGAAGGTAGAATTTCATCTGAAATCAGTTTCATGTTTTTTTAACCATGTTGTATTTATTGTCTTTATTTCTTTGAAAGACAGGATAACGGATTTCAGTCTCTGGTTATAAATCAGTAGTCTAGCTAATAGTAATAACTTTACTCCAGTGTTACTAGTTTCTGTCATACGCATTTGATTGCAATCTTCCATAAAGGTAAAATAATATCAACGTTAATTCTTGGAAGTACAGTTACTGTCAACAACATTGGTGAAGGTTGATCCTATGCACGCAATCATATGCAGAAGGAGAAACAATCACTTTTCATCATTATAGCTTACTTCTAATAGACGTGTTCCAGTGTATTATATACTTGATTAGCATTTTCGTGTAGCATCTGCTCAAGACCATCAAGATAATCAAGAAATCTGATGTGTGTGCCTTACAGACCTTTAGACATTAGATGAATTTAAACAATTCCAAGTTTAGCATATGTATTCCTTACATGCATAAGCAGCCTTGTGAACTCTAAAGCAACTGTTTGTGAAATAAAATCTGCTCATAGGGATTTGCAGAATGAGATCTATAGTTTTTCCAGTTTTATCTGTTGTGATAGTTTATTTCAGTATTTGGGACCTAATATCACTCCTTCCAGATTTTTAATGCTGCTTTTAACCTAACTGTTTTATTATTTATCAGCTCTACTGGCCATCAAAAAAAATCATAATTTATGCAATGCTGTAGATAAAATAAATAAATTCAACTGACACAGGGATTCTTTTGTAACTAAATTACTATATGTAGTGTTTTATTTTACATTCAAATAAGAATTTATTACCATGTTTGAAAATTTAACTGAGAAACACTTAACACTATTTTGTTCTTGACAACTTACCACTTTCCATTCCGTCAGTTTTGTTCCTACTGATTATTTGTTCTGATTGAAAATAGCTGCCTTTCCCTTGAGAAGGGAAGAATTACAAATCACAGAGCTGCTCTCTTCCAAAGAATCATTTTTGTTCTTCATATGACAACAGATATATTCCAGCCTAAAAAGAAACTGAACTTGTCATATATGTGCCCGTTCTTGATTTTTTTTTCCTGGTGCAGAAGGCACATAGCAGTGAAGAGTTTTAAAAACAAGAACTGCAGAAACAATGCACCAGTTATCACAAAATAGTATTACTACCTGGTTATTTTCCAGCACATAGTTCAGGCTTGTGAAATTTAGAAGGGTATATAGCCTAATACTCGTGCCATAAAAACATGTATTTTTTTCTTTTAATTCCATTGTACAAGTAGTTTATCCACATGCTCAGTGTTCTGTGAGCTTGCATTTCATCTTTATTAGCATTCTGTCTTTTGGGCCAGGCTGAATAAAACTACACTTTTCATTTACCATTCCCCTTAGTTCTAATAAAGGATGGAATATGCATGTACAGCACCTCCCAGAAAGTTATTTTCTTCAGTATAAGAACTGCCGCCGTCTCCTTTGATATAAAGCATTCTGATTCTACTCTGCAATGTTAAAAAGCTGTCCATTGTTGAGCTTCTTTGCTTGACAAAAATTTTCCCAGTATGAAGAAGCTGGAGTACAATCCTGGCCCTGATGAAATCCCTTTCGTCCCTAGAAAGGCAAAGATTGCATCTTCCATACTTGATTGGAGTAAGATGTCTATATTTGTTTTAATTTACATATGCAAATTAAACTATTTGAGTGAAATTTTTCTTTTACTATTAGTCTAGAAGATTTTACTCTGATTCACATGAAGTTAGAATACACTACAGTCAGATGACATACACTTAATATTTTCAAAAACCTTGTAAGTGGGCTTTTATCTTGGACACTGAAGGCTGCTGTACATTGCCATTTCATGTGTAATCACTGATCTTGAGATGTATTCTAATCTTGTTCCTAGTGGAATTCCATGGAAACCAAAGAGTCTTGAGAATTAGTTAAAGCTTTGTGAATTCTTTTAAATGTTTTTTTTTGGGGGGGGGAAAAACCCCTCAAATTACAGAAATATTCATTCTCAGAGTATATGCAGATATGCAATAATGACTGTCGTGGTTTAGCCCCAGCCGATGACAAATCACAGTATTCCCTTGCCAGATCCAGTAATTAGGGATACGCATAAATGTACCCACATGTAAAGCAAGGATATTTTGTCAAACTGAACAAGTACCTGTATTGTTTAATTGAAATTCAGTATCAGACCAAAGAAATTGGTGAATTTTAATTCTTCTCCCTGTGTTAGCCAAATAAATTATTCCAACAGATGTTTCCTCTTTCCATATACATGCTAGGTGATATTTGACTTTGGCAACTGAAAAACAGGCATTAAATACCTTTTTAACCTACATCTAAGATCCATTGAGGATTACATACAGCTTGAACAATGAAAAAGCCAGTTATTACTAAATTAATGAAATACGTCATTAATCTTTCTTTTTTGATGATATAAAAACAATAGCAATTTTATATCGGATTTTAAGTTAGTTTTGAACATTGAGAGAGAATTATGGATATTGGCAGGAAGTAATTAAAAGAAAACAAATCACTTAACTATTTTAAAGATACCTAATACCTTCCAATGGGATACACTATTATTAATTTTCCCTGAGTAGAGAAGCTGTTGAAATTTCGATGTTGTAAACTTAAAACTGTAATGAGCAGTTTCTGCCCACGTTTCCTTACTCGTGGAGTTAAATATCATAGTAGGTTTGCAATTCAGAGTTTGGTGGGAAAGTCACCTTTTGTCTCTCCAGTTAATGTTATATAATTGGCAATACAGTAATGTCTTTAAATGTTAAAGTCAGCAAATAATGAGTACGCCGGATTGTGCCAACTAATCGTAAGCCACTCTCCTAGCCACCACGCACATCCTGTATAGTTCAAGTTCCAGCTCACGCGGAAGGAACGTGCAGCGAGCAATGTTAGTTCTCACTCTTCTTAGCTCTTTGGCAGGTGCTCTTATCAACATTTTATTTATTTTTAAATTTTATTAACTATTTATAAATGCTCTGAGTTGAGGTGATTTGCGTGGTCTGAAATCTATACAGAGTAATGTTTGACAACAGGTAAGAACGTACATGTTCTGTATGTATACTGGGGTTTTGTTTTGTGAATCTAACTGGCAAATAGCATTAAGGCCTGTACATGATAGTTTTTTGTGCAGGGCTGATATTGAGATAGAGTCATAGAATGGTTTGGGTTGGAAGGGACCTCAAAGATCATCTAGTTCCAACCCCCTTGCCATGGGCAGGGAAATCCTCCACTACACCAGGTTGCCCAAAGCCTCATCCAACCTGGCCTTGAACACCTCCAGGGATGGGGCATCTACAACTTCTCTGGGCATAATGATAATAATGATAATGATCATAATGATAATCCTAAAACATAACTTTTACAATCACATGTTTATTTCATATTACAGAATATAGTTCTCTTATTTGAGAGGACGGTGGGGGAATACGTTACCTCCAGGTAACATAAATCTTGTTACTGAATATCAATTTCAGCAAACTTCCGAAAATTCAAAAATAAAAAATATTTTCAGCCTTGGCTTCAGAAAAAGGAGAAATACAGAGTTAAGATACAAACCAGTGCAGTTTTAGCTGTGCACCCTAGAGCTGGTTTAGCCACTATATAGCCTACAAGCACTGCAACTGTATTGAGAATTAGGTGCATTAAATATTTGGAGATTAAATAAATATTTGGAGGACTTTGGCAGAGCTGAGAGCATGTTTTGAACAGACCTGGAGTGCCTTTTCCAGCAGCTATAGCCTGTCTCACTGCCTTTCCGTGGTGGTGAAGGAAAAATGCAAACATCTCCTCAGTGAGGTCTAGAAGGTATCAATCAGCAATTAGTAATGAAGGCTGTGGAAGAGAAATGTAAGGAATTTACTTGCCATTGAATTACTCAGCCATGATATGGGATATGAGAGGAGTCACTGTAAGGCTAGATAAAGTGTAAGGATGACAAGACAAAGTGAAGTTCTGAAGTTAAATAGTATTGCTGAAGCAGAGCTATTTGAATGGAGATCAGGTGTAAACAGTTTCTTGTTACTGTGGCCCATTTAATGTTTCAACAGGTAATTCACCAGTTTAGTGGTTGATTCCCTTTTTTCTAGATGATATGCACTACCAGTAGAGGTGAGTGTGAGTGCATTTGTAGGATCATAATTAACGTTACAGTATTATGTATCTTCACGGTGTTTTCTGTATCCATGTTTACAGTCTTGCTGAATTAATTCAGCTGAATGTGGTGCTGAATGATTCTGCCCATGATAATTCATAATCTGTTTAGAAGGAAAAATATAACTTTCATTACAAACATACAAGATTATGTACAAACAACATTATCTTCTCTCTAAACTTAAATTTCAGTAGTGGTAATTTAAAAAAAAAAAAGTAGTTTTATTATATGTCAAATCTGTAGTACTTAACACTGCCACATCATTCAGCATCACAAAGACAGTGATAAAACGCATCTCTTTTTGGCCATGAATTCTGCTATTTATCTGGAAACTACTGATTTGGAAATTATCTTTCCTTTGCTGTGACCACGCCTGCCCACTCCAGTTCTCTGTGCTGCTGGCTGTGCCCAAAGCTGGGAAAGGATCTAAAATATGGTAACAGAGCACGTACACTGATAGACCCCCTGTGCTTGAAAAGAATAAATGTTTTTTCAAATTGCTGAGAGAGAGCATGCATCTCCTGATGAGCAGATTGCCAGCTAGACCACGTGTACTCCTACATGTCTGATTGACCAGGTATCATATAGACACATTCCTGTCAGGAGGTCTATGTCTGCTGATTGGCAAGCTGGTGGAGTGGATTTGCTTGCATTAGCCTGCTGCCTCTTCCAGGAGACACGTGCTATTTCCCAGAGCTTAGAAGACCAAATGGCACGTGCAACTTGTCAGCTAGTAGTATGTCAAAAAATTACCAGGGCCCATCTGGATCTGCAGGCTGTAATAGACTTTCAAGAAGGTTGAAACCTTCTACATGAAATACATGAATATTTAGAATCATTTAGGTTGGAAAAGACCCTTAAGATCATCAATCCCAACATGGACAGTGGGATCGAGTGCACCCTCAACAAGTTTGCTGACGACACCAAGCTGTGTGGTACAGTCAACGTGCTAGAGGGAAGGCATGCCATCCAGAGGGTCCTTGACAGACTGGAGAGGTGGGCCTGTGTGAACTTCATGAAGTTCAACAAGGTCAAGTGCAAGGTCCTGCACATGGGTTGGGGCAATCCCAAGCAGAAATACAGGCTGGGCAGAGAATGTATTGAGAGCAGCCCTGAGGAGAAGGACTTGAAGGTGTTGGCTGATTAGAAACTCAACATGAGCCGGCAATGTGCACTTGCAGCCCAGAAAGCCAACCATATCCTGGGCTACATCCAAAGAAGTGTGGCCATGCAGGTTGAGGGAGGTGATTCTCCTCCTTTACTCTCGTGAGACCTCACCTGGAGTACTGCACTCTCCTCTGGGGCCCCCAACATAAGAAGGACATGGAGCTGTTAGAGTGAGTCCAGAGGAGGGCCACAAAGATGACCCAAGGGCTGGAGCACCTCTCCCATGAAGACAGGCTGAGAGAGTTGGGGTTTTCAGCCTGGAGAAAGCTTTTGGGAGACCTTCTAGCAGCCTTCCAGTACCTAAAGGGGACCAACAAGAAAGATGGAGAGGGACTTTTTACAAGGGCATGCAGTGATAGGACAATGGGAAATGGCTTTAAACTGAAAGAGGGGAGATTTAGTTTAGATAGAAGGAAGAAATTTCTCGCTCAGAGGGTGGTGGAACTGGAACAGGCTGCCCAGCGCACTTGAGGGTGCAGCATCCCTGGAAGTGTTCAAGGCCAGGCTGGATGAGGCTTTGAGCAACCTGGTGTAGGGGAGGGTGTCCCTGCCTGTGGCAGGGAGGTTGGAACTAGATGATCTTTAAGGTCCCTTCCAACCCAAACCATTCTGTGATTCTGTGATAAATACAAATGTAGGTCTGTAACATTTTAAACAGAAATCACGGAGGGCTATTCAGTTACTTTAGAGTGAGTTGCATCTTGTGAATGGCTCCATCACAATTGTATCAGGAATGAAGTACTACTTTAGGATGGTAAAATAAACAAAAAGCAAACTCAAATCTTTGCATATCTATTTTTGTGGTGTTACGTGTTCATTATAACACTTACTAGAGAAATGAAGCAGATACCCAGTACGCAGTGTTTACTTTTCTCCTGTCCTTAGATCTTTGTTGTCAGTATTTTTGCGGACTACTGTTGAGATAAAAACTCAAAACTTCTAACATTTTTAGGTTACTGCATTAGCATCGCACATTTTTTATCACGTAACTAATTTACAAAATTATAAAAATCACTTTTATATACAAAAAGCGTAAATCAAATTAACACAGTAAAGCAATAATGCTGTGTTTTCAGGTTTTTAAAACAAATACCTGTGTGAGAGATTTAAAAAGTAATTTGATATTAAAATAAAGACTGCTACTTGATCGGGATATATAAATAAATTCTGTAACATATTAGTATAACTCTGGAAGATATATAGTTGGAGTCAGTTCCAAAAAACTAATTTACTGAGATATAGAAACACTGTTTCACTATTTGCCTCCCTGTATCCTACCACACATTCTGTAGGCATACTCCCATATCAGAAAAGTTGAAAGCAGCTGCTTCAACAAACTTGAGGCAAAACCACAATCATTTTGCCCTCATCTAGCAAGATGAGACGGTACATTTTGGGGGACAGCATTACAACCACTAGTCACTTAGTTACTTAGTACGAGCTATATTTCCTCAAATTCACTTCCAGCACCTTAGGATGCATCCCATCCAGTTGCAAACACTTGGATATGTCAGATTTGGCTTAGTGATTCCTAACTCGATCATCATCTGCTGTTAGTAGTATTTCTGCCCACCAAAAACTGTTCTTAGGACCTGGAAAGGTCTGAGACCAGGCCTTGCCAGTAAATATTCTGCAAGCCACCGCACTGTTGTAGGTTTTTGGTGTGTTAGAAGTACGAAAAGGAAGAAAAAGAAGGCATCAGTGCCTGAACACCTCCCCTTGGTACTGCTCTGACCATTTTCAGAACATATATATTGATACATAAGCTTTGTAACCACTGTGTTTGAGTTACTGATCTAAAGTTTACATTTGAACTTCAGTAACTGATGAGAAATTCCTATTTTTCTTAAATGTCACATTAAAAATACTGCAAGGTGTAAGTTAATCTAATGCTGTATTATTGCTTTGTATATGCAGATATAAAGCAGTGCATAGAACAGCTTGTGATAAAGCTGTAAAAGCCACACAATCCAAAAGTTCTGAGATCGGGGCAAAAAGGGAAAAAAGTAGCCAAAAAATTGCATCAGTGTTCAAGATGTGCCCATGGATTTTTCGAGATGATGACTCAGACACGTGATCTATTTATATGGGAACATATGTGATTGTAATTCAGAGTGTAACTGATGAAAATAAGGGGATCTGAAAGGCTCTTCCTTGTTTTTCTTACATTTTTTTTATCTCAGTGTGCTGTGCAAAGCAGCTATCCTGACTAACAGAGCTCTGAGGGGAATCAATTAATATGTGAACCTGCTTATTTACAGTCACTAAATCATAAATGTTATATATTGTGACTGTAACTAATACATTTTACTTCGCTAGAAAAAAACCCAACAAACCACCAGTGAGTTTTTACTTGTCATGTGGCCTTGAAGGATTCTAGGAGTTCACTGCTAAAAAAAATATGTATTTGAACCTTACCTCTTCAATCAAATAACGCTGTAACCAGAGACTACAGAAATGACTGACTACATCTTTCTGTTCTCTTAACTCTGAGCAGAATTAATTGCTGCATCAAAACCAAGATAAATCAGAGCCAGCTGTGAAATCATCCATGTGATAGACTAATACTTTAATTCAGAAGGAGATTTGGAGCAATGAGATCTTCCTTTCTTGGAGAGTTAATATATTTGACTGTCATAGTAATCACTAATTGCATGTTCAGTGAAGTTGGATATAATCAGTTACATGTAGTTCGTAAAAAAAAAAAATGTTTTGGAATAAAAGACCGAGTCTTATCTGATTTCATTTATACAAGAAATTGTTTTGATTATTACTAAGATTTGGTTCTTATGGAACTTGAAAATTATCAGTATTTGATACAAATTTATGTAGAAAAAATTGTTAACTATCACCATGTTTGTATGTGGAAGAAGTCGATCAATTTTGTAATAAAGGAATGTATAATAGCCCAAATGGTCAGATTATGTCAATTCAGATTAGTCTGATTTAGCAGTGGGGGGAAAAAAGGGCTTTCACTGCATCAGTCGACATTCTTGCAGCAGGTAAAGACCTTTTTTTCGCCTGCAGCTTTTGATAACACTGCTTGTAAATTTTGTAGAAATGTTGTGTGATCCTGGGAAAGGTTCATGAAGACAGGAGAAATAGGGGCTTTGGTGTGGTTCTGACACGAAGATCTCACCTGTGTTCTCTGATCTCTCTGATGTAGGCTGAGAAGGAATCTGAAGTAATGGCAGAAGTAAGTTGAATTCCAAAAGCCAGAAGTTACAGGATGTGAAGATTTGGCCATTATCAGATTTTTTTTTTTTTTCCTCAAAACTTACAAAGAAAGGTACTGGCATCTCTTTGAATATGTTATCCGCGTCTTTGTAATCTTCAAAACCAGACAGAATGAAGTGTGTTGAGCTTAACTCTGCCTTTTAAGAGCATTCAGAAAAATAAGGGGACTGACTATTTGTTCAGAAGCGATGCTTTGTACTAAACGCATGTAAAGCCGTCAGCATGTTGTAGGCTAAACTGGTTGCCCAGTTCTCAGACTTCCTCAGGAAAGGAGTTGGTTTTAACCAGTGTCTTACCAAGTTTGTGACCTGAACACCCGAGTAGCTGCTGCTTTCCATATATGATACTTCTAGCAATTATGCAGGGGCGTGCTTACGGTCTCTTGCTTCAAGAAGAAAGGAGCTATTAGCACATGATGTTTGAGATCTGTAGTCCTAAAAAATCATTTCCATCGTTTGCATTTTTCCAAGTTCTGGTGACTAGTGTGGAATAGTTAGGAAAGAAGGCACAAGAAGATTAACGTTATCTGTGCTGATTAGTTTTTGGATTGGGAGTATTACACATTAATTTTACTTCAAATTCTGCTTTAAGTAACTGGGACTTGAGTTTGGCTGCTTTGCACTAGTTTGAGTAGTTAAATGAATGCTCAAGACTTCAGATACAGGAAAATTCCAAACGTATAGATAAGGAAAGGAAAGCCTAGACTGTAAATTGCCCCTGGACTAAAACCTTTCCTCATGGAGCTTCTCTGTATGAATGCCAGCTCAGCATCTTATGCTTAAGACCCTCTCTGAAATAAGGAAGGAATTTTTCCTGAATAAGGAAATCAGGATCTGTCTTTTTGCATTCAATGTTTTCTGTATTTTGTTATTGTTTACATTTTATTGCCCTTTGATAAAGATAATTTGAATAAATTTAACTCCTGCATGCATTCTCCCTTTGAACAACAAGGTACTTACCTTCATTAAAAGAGACACGGATTTCCAAAATTAAGGTAGTAAATGAGTGGTATTACAACCTTGAGGTGCCATTTGCTTCTGTTAAAGCTAGTGAGTGATTTGCCCTCAGAATAAGAAACAAATACAGCTCTGATGTGTAGCTGTCATTATTGGCCCATTACTGAAATTAGTATTAACCAAGCATGTTTTAGCTGTCATCGTCAATGATATTCGAGTCGGGGAAGACAGAAAAGCATACATTTAAGAAGTTACTTCTTGTTTAGACAATTCCCAGAGAAGAAAGTCAATACTTTTGATGAACACGTGTAAAGTGGCAGCTGCTGGATTACTGACCCACTGCAGCATATTAGAAAGGCATCTCCTGATTTTTACAGCATGGTGTTACCTGAGGAAGCCTTTCCACCCTTACACTTCCTTCTACCTTGTACACATCCATTTAGAATCATAGAATCATGGAATGGTTTGGGTTGGAAGGGACCACAAAGATCATCTAGTTCCAACCTCTCTGCCATGGGCAGGGAAACCCTCCACTACACCAGGTTGCCCAAAGCCTCATCCAACCTAGCCTTGAACACTTCCAGGGATGGGGCACCTACAACTTCTCTGGGCAACCTGTTCCAGTGCCTCAACACCCTCTGAGTGAAAAATTTCTTCCTTATATCTAATCTAAATCTGCCCTCTTTCAGTTTAAATCCATTGACCCTCATCCTATCACTACGTGCCCTTGTAAAAAGTCCCTCTCCAGCTTTCCTGTGGGCCCCCTTTAAGTACTGGAAGGCTGCAATAAGATCACCCCAGATTTAAAAACATTCAATGGATTTTCAGTATTTCACAATGTGGGTTATGCTGTCTAAGCCATCTAGAGTGTGACTTGTTGATCATACATTGAGTATTTCTGGCTTTAAGATTTTAGTTTAGTGTACATAAAATAAAATATATGACCTGAAGGAATTGTCCCCTGTACAGCACAGGCCGTGAGGTTTCACAGAGAGAATCCTGCAGCCAAGTGACTCACGTCCAGTTAAAGCAAACCCCTATCAAAGTCTTCCACCAGTGAAACAGCAAAGCAGGTCTCACTCTCTCTCTGGATCTAATCTCCCTCTTGCTTTCTGTATTCTAGAATAGTTTGGCCACATCCCAGCTGTACACACGTATGTTCAGTCCCATTCTTTGGCCTGCTCTAAACCCCTGCATTCTAAGCCTGCGATTCCCCCCGAGTGCCATCGTTCACGCTGTCATTTGATGCATCAATAAATATTCACACTTCAGCTCCAGCAAAGCCAGCCTGTACCCTGCTCGGCTCCCGCTCCACTCACCCGCGCCAGCTGCAGCGCTGCGCTTCTGACGTGGCTGCTAGCGAGGGAAAAGTGTGAGCCAGACCTCCTGGGGCTCTCATCCCTCCCCCTAGTTTGCCTTTCTTTTTTCCTAGAGTGAGAGCAGCCGAGCTAACGGAGACCTGTCCAAACTGGACCCCTTTCTTGTAATCTGGAATGAAATAGTTTTGAAGTATTTCCTTAAATATCTGTGGGCGTGAAATGGAATTATGGCGGGATCTCAGCCTCTAAGTGTTTAAAAAGACTTCACTCTTTTTAAATAATAGAAGACTGAGCCTTAATATTATGCTCTAACACTTACGTACACACACATACTGGAATGGAGCCCTTCTGATATGTATTTTAGGTCTATTTTTAAAGTAATTATCACTAAGAAAAGTGGATGTCTGCTCTTGGTGACAGCTGGGAGAATGGAATATTAAACTCACTTAAGCTTCCTTTTCTCCAGCTTGTCTCTGAGAATTTTGTGATTTAAAAAAAAAAATCTATTTTTAAAAGTTTGGATTTAGGACTCTAGATGGAAAAACCTAGAGAGAGGACAATTTTAAAGGGGGGTGGGAAAGCAAATGTCAAGCTTTTTTATTGTTTTAGGATTGTTAATGAAAAAGTTCATCAAAAGGCTTTGTAATTTAAAATGGAATTTTGATTAAGATGACATTTTTGAAAGCTAAACTACTTCAATCAGCAAATTTGGAAGGAGGGATGAAATTTAAAATGTTTGTCCTCTTTTCTTTTTCAATGTTAAAATCTTTATTACAGCATCCTGGAGAGGCACTGATGTGTTCTAGCATTCCCATATTAAGAAGCAGCCACCTTCAGTAATTTAGAAAATACAATAAAAAGTATTTTGCTACGCTGTAATGTAACATATTTAACATAACTGCAGAATATGCTGTGGTCCTACAGCACACTAACAACATGACATTTAACGAAAGGAAAACAAGTATTTAATTGGAAATTTTCAAAATATTTTTTGGGGTTTGGAATGCACTCCCACTACGACATGTTGAGATTTCCTCATAAAGCAGAAGTTCTGAATTTCAGCCTATTTTGACTCCCCCGTGGCTGTGTCTCGCCTTTGATTTGCTCCCAGGCTACAGCTGGAAGCAGTGGGACCTGGCCAGATGCAGCCCGTGTGCGGATTCGTGCCGTAACTTTTTACTCGGACGAGGGACGTTTCTCCTGGTCCGTCAGTAGCACCAATAGCCACGCCTCGCCTTGCCAGCAGACAAACCTACTTGTTAAGTCCTTATCCAGAAATGGGAATGCGAGAAAATGAACAAATTGGAGAGAGATACCATGAATGTTCATGCTGAATTGGAGCTGTAACACCAGAAAATAATTTGATGTGGAGGGAGCAAAGTGTACCTGGAAAAACATCACTCTGTCTCTGGTGGAACTTTTTCTTACCTAAATCACATTGGAAATCTGGCTCTTCTGTGACTCTGGCATTTCTCAGATTTGAAATATACTGTGGAAGGTGAGGCAGGAAAGTAATTCTCAGACATTTATCTGGGAAAGAAGAAGAAGAAACAGCTGCAGCAGCTTGTTACAGCTTTAGACTTAAATAGTGAGTTCATAAAAGAAAATCGCTGGACCTTTTTGTAGTTACAACGGAGGAGTAGTCTTCTGGTGGGAGAAAGTCTTGATGGGGCAAAGAGCAACCATCTCTATATTTGTTTGTGGTTTGTTTTGTTTTTTGGTTTTTTTTTTTAATATAGCTAAAGCACCTCTTCTTTGGTAACGGTGTTAGCAGCCAGGATGGTCCCTCCAAACCCCACTCACAAAGCTCACTATGCAGTCTCTCTAACCGCACTCTGCAGCAAGCTGGATTTGGACTCGTCAGAAGATGGTAATGGGGATTCTACCACTTCTCTTCCACCTTTCTGCTGGATTTCCTGCTCTGAGGCTGAACATAGTGTGTGTACAAAGGGAAAGTCAAAAAAATACATAATTTTGTGTCGTTAATTATGTTACAGCAGAGAAGAAGAGCACAGCACTCGTGATCTGCTAATTTAGGGTGGCTGGGAACCCTCAGGCAGTTAGGACTCCTGTCTTTAAGTCCTCTGTCATCATTGACCCACATTAACATTGCTGAGGGTCCCACAGGCTAGTTAAAAGTCCTTTTGGAGTAGATGTTTCTTGGGCAGGCAGACCTAGGACACCTCCTTGGGATATGGGAGAGCTGATCCCTCCAGTCAGCGCACGTTTGGCAATTACAAAATGAAAGAGGAGTCCCAGGAGAACGGGGGCTGGAAGGCACGTCTCCCTGCCTTTTTACACCTGATTTCTTTTCCTAGACTCCATGGGAGTCTAGGATCTGTTCTCCTCTATCACACTACAGTGTCAGTGAGGGCGTTTCCAGTGCAAGTTTCAGGACATGATTAAGAACTGCTTGTTTGAGCCGCAGAGGCTGGATGAGTGAGGTTTTAGGTGCAGAAAGATTTCTGCAACTCTTACTTGCACCGGGGACAGACCTGGAAACCTCGGGGCTGCAACATGGGGCGGGATGTGAGGCCGGCTCAGCAGGGCTCCTTGGAGGTGCCTCCGCCGTCCTCCAGGCAGCCGCAGCCTTCATTCTTCTGGGCACCAGGAGGCTGAAGGATGGTCCATGGTGCAGGTGAAGCCCATAATCATGGCCTTGTAAATATTGACACAGTAGCTTCTGTCAGAGTGACTCCTGAGGGAAGAAGGGAAAGGAAGAAGGGAAACCCCCACCGAGGCAGCCAACGCCAGGCAAAGGCGCATGTTGAGGCACAGTTTCGGTTTCAGTGATTAAATTCTCCACCCTTAAAACAGCCCGATAGCATCCCAGTCCCCTCCACCTCGGGGCTGTGGATATCTCCCCGAGGGCCAGCGGCTGCGGCGGCCGCTCACCGGGCTCCCGCTGGATGCTGCCGGGGCGCCGGGGCCGGGGCCGGGATCGGCGCCGAGCAGCAGCGGAGCCCGCAGCAGCCCCGCGGAGGAGGCCGAAGGCAGGTGCCCGTGTCCCCCCGGCGCGGCCGCCCGTCGCCGGGTCCTCACCAGGGTCGTCCTTCCCGCCCCTAAATCACCCCTTCCCAGGACTTCTAATTATCGCTGAAGATTAAGTCTTTAATTTTCTTGGCTGCAAAACGGGTCACGAATCGCTCAGACTGTTTTTCTACTGCGCCCGCGGCTTGATTATTGTGTCTCTGTTATCGCACAATCAGGCTCCGTTCAGAAAGTTTTCCCGGGCTAATTCTGTACCCTCGGTATTTATTTTGACTGTCCTTTCTCATTCACGTTACTAATTTTTAATCGCTCCCCGTTCACTTTTAAATCACCCCTCTCTGCCCGCCCGGTCGCGCCTCATCTCTCTCCGTGTTTCCACCCCGCCTTTGGACCCACGCCTGTGGGTCGGTCCCTACGGGAGGCGCCCGGGCAGCCACGACCCGCTGCCCTCGCGGCTGCGGGACGGAGCCTCGCCCGGGAGACCCCCCCCTCCCCCCGACCCGAGCCCCGGGAACCTCCGCGAGTCAGAGAAGCGGCGACGGAGCGGAGCGAAAGGACTCGCTTTTAACAAACCACCGCCTGAGCTCCCAGCCCAGCGATTAAATTACTCTCCTCCAGCAAAACCGTTACTTTATCCCAAGAAAAACAGCGTGTCCAGGGCGAGGGGCAGCGCGACGCGGCGGGTTCCCTCCTCCCCGGCCCCCCGATGCGGCGGGGCCCGCACGGACCTGCGGGGCAGCCCCCGGGCGCTGCCGGCCGCCGGAGCCGGCCGGGAGGGAGGGAGGCAGGGAAGGGGGGAGGGAGGAAAGGGGGCGTGAGGCGATGCCACCCCCCGACAGCTCCGTGATTAATGACCCACCCGCCCGGGAAGGGGCGGTCGCTGCTGCCCGGGCTGGCGGGGGGAGCCCGGCGGCCAGGTGCGACCCAGCCCCGCCGCACCCACCGGCCGCGCCGTCTTATAAAGCGGCGCCGCGGGGCCGGGCTCGACGGGACGCGCTGCGCTGGGACGGGGCCGCTCCGGGCAGGGACGGTAAGTTCGCCCCCGAGCAAGGACCGCGGGGCCGCCTCGGTCGCGGCGTCGGGTCGCCCCGAGGCGGCGGGGAGCCCGGTTCACCCGCCGGGGGTGCGGGACGGGGACGGAGCCGCCTCCCCGGGCCGGCGGGCGGGTTAGCGCCCGTGCCGCCTTCGCACCCGAACGGGCACGTTCCTGTTTCGCGGCTCCAGAGAAAGTATTTTCGTTAACGGTTGCCAGAGTTACGCAAAGGGCACGGTCTTTTTAAAAACGAAGCGAGGTAATCCAGATTCGGTCTGTTGTTCTTCCCCCTGGAACAACTGAAAACGCTGCGAACAAGTTTATCTAAGGTTTCCACCTGTTTCTTTTCGGGTTGTGTGCTCTGCTCGGGCGTTTTCGATCTTTTCCTTATCCATCTGCCTTCATCGCCGTTTCATTCGCACAGAATGTAGGACTGAAACAAGCGTTGCACTGTTTTCTTTCGTAAACTAATTAGATTTCAAACCGATTATGTCTTTCTAATGTAATGTAAAACACGAATGCATCTGCCCGCGTTAGGAATGCTGCAATAGAAATGCTTTAGAAGTCATACAAATACTTGGACTTACTTTCACACCCCCATTTCCAGGTCTCTGCACGCCAGGCGGCAAGTGGGTGTTTGCAAAAATTATTGCAGATATCTTAAAAAACCAAACTTCTTTCTTGTAAAATTTTCAAGGCGATTACATGGAAACTGACTGTTGCCCAGAGGCGTTTTATTTATTTCAGTTTTCAGCAACAGCTTTTTTGGACGACAAGTTTTGGGTGGGAAACCAAGGTGACTCCTTGGTTTACACAGAGCCCAGCACCTAGAGGACGTATCCTGATGCACCAGTGTGAAGCGTGACACTGCCTAGCACGTAACAAACTCAATCATAGCCCAGGAACCGCTGCGTTTGGCTGCACACACGTACCTGCCCACAGTATATCCCGTGTTTCCATGTTGTGGATTTTCCCAAGCCATTTGCTGCATGCATTTGATGGGAAATCTGACAGGGAAGAAATTAACTCGGAGTGAAATCTCTCATTTCCACAGCCGAAACTTTCCCATTTTTTTCCTGCAGGTTCCAGATTTCATCCTATGTAGATGTGAAGCTCCTAAAACAGAAACGCCAACTTCAAGGGGCGCCCAAGGAAATGAGGGTTTTAGGTACGTGCATCTCTATGTACTGTATGTCGTTCCAGTTCTACATCTGGTTATGCACCAACACAGCAAAATCAAAACTGCACCTAAACCAACTTTGGTCGTGTGTTTCAGCAGATGAGCAGGTATTTATACGGACTCAGTCTGTCTGTATCCTTCTGTAATTCAGATTTTTCAGTAATCGGGGAAGACTTGTTTGTTTCAATGGGATTTCAGTAGGATGGAAAACAAAAAATCCTGATGGCAAACCTGAAACAACAGACTCTCCTGCTAGTTTTTGTGCTTTTCTCGACTCTGCAATAGCAATAATGATGATTTTTTTTTTTTTGCCATTCAAATGCATCCAGATTTGACTGTGACCTCACACAATGAGAAAATACCAAGAAGAAAAGCACATGGGACCTTTTTTATTTTAAGTTAAAAAAATAGCCGATTTAAGAACCATTTTTCAGCCGTCCCTCAAGACAAGCTCATATAGACTTAATGTGAGTTTTATTTTATAGTGGTCATAAATATCACAATAAAAAAGAATAATGAGATTTTTTTTTCCTTGGCTTTACAGTTATAACACAGAGTATTTCACAAATAATTTCAGTCCAAACTGTACTACTAGTTAAGAGAACATTACCTGATAAAACTCTATGAGCCAGATTAATAGCAAATTAACCACAATAATACACCCAAAATAATAATGTCTTCTACATACCATCAAATTAGAGCATTACAAAATGGATTATTTAGAAACCTGCCCTCTTCTCTGCTAGAAATTTTTGACTTGGTTCATTGTCTTGGGTCTTTTTTGCCATTATCAGACGCAATTACAAGGGGACTTCAGCGCGTGGTTGAAATGCTTTGCAAAATAAGGCCTGAGCTTTGTAAATGTAGATCTCCAGTCATTCATGTGCCTCAATTGTATTTAAATTTCTTAAATTCGTTGTATTTGAATGCAATTAAAAGTTTTAATAACGTGTTCTGGCCCTTGTTGTCTAGCCAGATCATCACAGAAACAGCAGCTCTCAACCCGTGAAAGCCAGGATCTGAAACAACTGCAAGGATTGCTTGACTGAGGACAAAAGATCAGGTATTCTAGCGAAGAAGTGCTGCACTTTGGGGAATATTGATTGAATAGCTTTTTGCTGTGTAATCAAATGAAATAAAGGACTGAGTTTTATTACAGGCAGAGCTGACTGTCTTTTCTGAAAGCTGGGAAAAGACCTCGCAGTCATTATTTTCAGCTTTGCTCAAAAGTTTTTTGCTGTTGTTTTGAAAGGGTTCTTTTGCCCCCCTATGGCCGAATTCCAGTTTACAAGATGCTTTTTACATTTGAAAACGTAGAAGCTATAGGATAAGCACAGAAATTCCTGGGTATCGTTAGGGATGGGAGGATAGGAGAGTTCTGATCCTTTAAAATTGTGGACCAAGTTTTGCCCTTCAAAAAATGGGTGCCATGCTCTGTGGCTCCATTCACCGCTGCATCCGAAAATAGTATTTTTCTTTCTGTAATCATGGAGCACTGATCGCTTAAAAGACTGTCAATAAAACAATGGCAGGTTTCTATATATATAGAAAATATACACAGAGTCCCACAACCTAAATTATATAAATAATGTGTTTTAAAAATTGCATTTAGCCTGATTTTCAGTTGGTTGTAAATGGAAACCACTGTGGCAGAGCTGCTCAGAGTTGCCTTTTGATTTTCTCAGAAGAGCCAGGTGCTCTTTGGCCCATAGAAATTGCCCTGTGTAATACTGTCCCCAAAAAATTAAATACCAACGTTTGCTGAGAGTTTAACTTCTGTTTCTGTACCTGTGTGTGGTATCAAATCTATAAGCAGCGAGTAGAAAAGCAGCTCGCACGGCTGCGTCCCGGCTTTTCCTGGCACGGGCAGCCCTTGCACTTTGGATAGTCTGTTTTTAGAAAACGTTTGCTGCAGTGCAGCGCGGCAGCTGGCTTTAGAGATGCTCTTCTTGGTTGCAGGACCCTCGCTGCTGGCGAAGTCACCAATGGACTGTGGACACTTAGCTGAGAGCAGCCAGGAGATCTCTGGCCCAGGCACAGAGCCCGACTCCCTGCTGCCTTCTGCCACCGGCAGCAATTCCTGCCCGCCCTCGGCGGCTGGGCAGCGGGCTGGGGCACCTCCCGGCAGACCCGCCGCCGCTAACGCCGCTCGAGAGCGCAGTCGGGTTCAAACCCTGCGCCATGCCTTCCTCGAGCTGCAGAAGACTCTCCCCTCTGTGCCGCCCGACACCAAGCTTTCCAAGCTGGATGTGCTTCTCCTGGCCACCACCTATATCGCGCACCTCACTCGCAGCCTTCAGGATGAGGAAGAGTCACCGGGAGAGGGCTTGGGTACCCTCCGAGGGGATGGATACCTCCACCCTGTCAAGGTAGGGCAGCTGAGGAGCAGCTACCACCTACTTCTTTCAGTGAAGAAGTAAATAGCTGTTAAAGATACTTAGATGAAACTACAGATGTCAAGCTTATTTACCTTGCCAGAGTCAATACATGACTACCTACACTAACCATGGCATCTAGGTGCTAGGGGCCTGATGGAAGTGTCCTGGAGGTTTGTCCTTCCAGCTTCAGTGACTTTGCACAAAAATATCAAATACAGCGTAAGTCCAAAATTAGTGGGACTTGGTCCCTTGGAAGTGAAGGCAGAGGGCAGCACCAGAGGAGTACCAGCACCTCCTCAGTCCACATGTGGAAACCCTGGTGATCCCTCGCCAAACCCACCGTAACTCGCTGCAGGAGATGTGTGTGGTTGAGGTGATGCGCTGTCTCACAGCGGCAACCCCAGCCACAGCTGAACCTGCTCTGGCTCTTCTCCTGAGGCAGCCAAGGTGTGGGAGGTGATGGTAATTATTGACCATGTGTTAATTCCTTCTATGAAAGTGCTTTTCTGATGCGTTCGTTTCATGTAGTTGGTGTACGCTGTTGTTGCTCTTCCCTTCGTCAAAAGAAATCACAGCGATGCAGTGGGGATGTGAAAGGGAAACCGCTCTTGGAGCGGACCTGTGGCTGGAAACTGTTCTCAAATGCATTGCTCAGTGACTGACGGGACTTGTAAATACCACGGGGTATTTTCTTTGGCTCTGGTCTCAGGGAGTGAGTTAGAGCACTGGGATGTTTTCTTTTTTGTGTGTTTTTTTTTTCTTCCTCCCCTTAAGAATCTGATTTAATTAAGATTAATTTGCAAAGTAATCTCTAATTCCTATAAAGTGACTAATTCACAGAGAGTTTCTTGTTCACAGTCTCGGTCGCTGTAGAAAGCGTGATGTGAACGTAGGCTTCTGAGGCCATTTAAATGATTAGCAGGCTCATTAAGAAAGCAAAACCTTTATATCAGTTGGCTGTAATTTAAGCTATTGGCTATAATTTAAGAAAAAAAATATTGTGACGTATTTCATAATAAGTTTGAAGTAGCTTCTGTTAGTTGCCTTGGTCAGAGTGAAAGGACACAGGTCTCTTATGGTACTTTTTATCAGATGCCAAGTATTACTGGCAGAAAAATACTTTTAAATAGTTATTACAGCAGTTAAATGATCCAGATGCACATTTCCCAGGCTACTGGAATACAGCAATACTGGATTCATCTAGCAGTTACTTTTGATAATCTTATTTATGTGCCATTTACTTGTATTTAGTTTTGTAAAGATTCTATGAGTCTAACCAATCTTTCTGATATTCCTGGCAGTAAACAAATTTTTTAGTTGGCACTAGAATGGAAGTGTCACAGATACATCACAGGACATGCTTCAAAAAACCTCCAAGTGCAGGATATGAGACAACCAGTACAGATAAGGACCTTAACCACGCTTGTACATCGAGCACAGTAAATACAAATAGTGAGGAAAGTAAAATGTCCAAGTACAGTTGTGCGTACACCGAACAAAAAATATGGTTAATGACTTTAAACTCTTATTGGTGATGAATTCATAACATCACACGTGAAATAAAAATACTGAATGAGATTGTAGGGTCTTTCCAAGTGAGAATATGCAACTTTTTTATGTCCTTGAAAAGAAGAGCTGAGGTTTAACTGCAGTATTAGGCTCCTCTAGTTTTTAGAGCTCTCTTTCATTACGCAGCCTGTTCCCAAAAGCATCTTAAAAAAACAGTATTCTTTTGGAACAACGCGCTGGCTGTGTTTCAGGTATTTTTGCAGCTGATGTGTATGTCAAATTGTCTTTTCAAACATCCACCTCTCTAACAATGAAGCCAGCACATCAAACTGGAGCTGAATGCTTCCTCCCAAGAGAAGGGCACCCAGCTGCAGTCACCTTTATTGCAGGGCCGTTTGCAGTAAGTAACTTGGCTCAGGTCAAGAAACTGGAGCTATGCGAACAAGTATTTAACACCAGCGTAACTGATTATTCCAGTATTCAATGAATGGAAAGATGAATCATCTCATCTGAAATCGTTGGGGCTGACAAAGAACAAGAAGTTGTGAGAGCAGAAGACCGCCAAGGAGTAATTATATTGAATTCCCTCTAAGACATATTGCAGGGGCCGGCCGGCATGAACGGGTACGCACCCAGGGCTGCGGTCTCTGCAGGCGCTGGTGCGTCCCCGTGGTGTCCCTGGCACTGAAAAGAGGAATGCTTTGGTTTGTTTTACCAGCAGAGCACCTACTGTACAGACAGTGGTACGATGACTCATCAGCGTGGCCTGCTGTCATCCGTTGGGTCCTAGCGAGGGTTTAGGAGCTGTGCCTCATGATTAATTACCAAGAAAATACTCAGGCTGTGATTCTTGTACCCAGCCTCTAATGACATTTTCCAACAAATGACAAAATGGGAACTTTCTGGTGATAGCAGCAGTTTCTGTTTTCTTGTATTGTGATTCCATCAATGTGTAAAACTTGAGAACTGCATTCAGACCGCAAGGGTTCTGGGTATCTCAGCATGGTGCTTGTCTCTTGTCTTGCAGAAATGGCCAATGCGTTCCAGGTTATACATTGGAGCTACAGGACAGTTTTTGACTCACTCGGCACAAGGAGATGGCGCAAACCAAGGAGAAACATCAACAACTTCACAAATCTAATCTCCCTTCTTGCTTTAAAGAAAAAATGTTATTTATTACACCTTATATATATTTAAGTTAAAAAAAAAATCTACAGACAAACTACAATTCCTGAAATAGTTTGTAGAAGAAAAGGGATTGATTCGTAAATGTAATTAATACCTCATTAACTTAATGTGATGCATGGTTGGTTTCTGTTGTAGAGGACATTGTTGGGATCTGAATTGGGGGATTAGAAGGTGATGGCTGTCAGCACGGAGGCAGCCACGAAGGCAGAGCTGCTAGCAGAACGGGTAACCTCGTCCCCTCCGGGACGAGCAGTAAATAGGTACGCTGTGGGGAACGGGGCGGGAAGGAGCCACGCAGTACTGGCTGGATAGAGGGCAACGCAGGCTTGGGTGAAAAGCAAAGGGCAAGTCTAAAAATAGCAGTTGCAACAACCCCGTGCACTTTCTTCACTGCATGAAGCCGACGGCAGAAATCCCGCGGACCGGAGTTGTCAGGTCAGGGCTCCAGCCTTCGGGCAATCTCCGATGTGTGCTGTTGTTCCTGAAAATGCATGTTCACCTCAAGTAAAAATGTGCCAAAATCTGTCCTGCGCGCACACAGCGCTACGTACAACAGACACAAACTGCTCTGGGTGCTAAACGTTGCTTGTGTTAATCCGCACGACCGTGTTGCATGTTACGGGGTTTCACATGTGGCTCTTACCCCAGTACAGCTTCTTGCCTGCTCAAGATAGTAAGATTCATTTCTCTCGTCTTGTCGGGGGGTTCAGGCCTTCCAGCAAATGAGCCTCAAGAGTTGACTTGTTCATAGCACGTTTTTCACTTAAATATCTTCTGTATTTAGGCAAGAAAAGCTGAAAACTAAATGCACAGACACCATCTAATGTATCTGTTCTGTAAAACACTGTACTTCTCATATAGTTTGTTGATGCTGAGGTAAACATTTTATTAAATATTATTCAGTGGACATTATATATTTATTGAGCTGCAAAATCTGTATCAGTTCCTCGTTATACAAGACCGATGGTTTCTAATAGTAATATTCTGCATTTATAGTAACTTCTCTCTGAAGACTTCTTCACAGTTCACATTTTAAAATGACATCTGGCAGCAAAGGAAAACACAAATGCTAGCAAGAACAACCTTTATATAAACAAAACCCCTATTGCTTTCATTCTTGAGTCAAACTTTTGATGACTTTCAGAGGTGCTGAGCACGTCATTGCAAATGGACTGTCTGGTATCACATAAAATCAGGCGTCCTGTGCAAGAATATCTGTCAAAATTAGCAGAGCTGTTAGAGCTGGACAAACTTTCTGGAAGATGTGAGAGTTGTAAAGCATGGTAAAATCTGGAACTGCCCTCCACCCCTGCAGCATTCTGAGCTTGTAACAAGATTATTCTTTTAAATAGTAAAAAATACTTCAAATATTTTAAATAGATATATATTTTACATAGATATATTTAAACTATTTTAGGCATATATTTCTTACTTAACAATTCTAAATGGTTTATTATAAGAACTGCATAGCCAGAGCACTATGCAACCACACAAACTACTGTATTTTGTGAAAAAATTTGTACGAGAGGGCTGTTTTGCATAGACATGTATCTACTCTTCTGTAAATGAGAGCCTGACTTTTTAAAGAACTGTACTCACTTTCCATAGTAGTAAAAAGTGGGTCAGCACAACCTCTTGTTGTTGGGACAGCTATTTGTATTCAGAGATATTAATGAGGAGGTGTGGAGGAGTTGTAAAGGTGACGGTAGTTAAGTAAGATGAAAGAGTGACAGGAGTACTTTGCTGTACAAGGCGAAGGAGTAAGACACAGTTTACGCTTTAGACTGATAAAAGGCCAAGGAGCAACGTAAAAGCACAGAGAATTCAGTCTAGTTTTGAATGTAACCGAGATCTAAATGAATGGCATAGTGTGAGGGGAAAAAAGAACAAGTGAAAGTCGACATCAAACCTCAAGCTGCCGCTGCGTAGCAGCCGTCCGATAATAAAACCAAACCACGTATGAATCGTGCACACAAAATGGCACGGGGAAAACACAAAATGTGGTGATGTTTTGCATCAATTGCATGCTCTTACCTAGCACAGAGGGGCTGGTTACTTCACAGGCTCTTAAATAATACACCTGGAAGGGACAGAATTCAAGAAACAAAACAAAAAGAAGACAAAAAAAAAGGAAAAAAAAGACACCCCCTCCTCAGTTTTTAAAGACTTCTTCCATTAAATGTAATTGAAAGAGTCTGACTGCTTATTCATTAAGCATGAAAATTGGATAGGAATAAGGGTTAGAAACATGGAAAGTTATCAATGGATGGCTTGGAGAAAAAAAATCTCTGTTCAGCCTTTTACTACATTCCAGGCAGAGTTTTCAAGTGGTCAGAAGCCAGAGAGATGATGGAGCACCAAGCACCAGAGCTACTTTGTACCCACAAGGTTTGTTTAAATTGTGGCCACTTACATGACAATGCACAGGCCTGAGCAGCATTTCATAGATGCATTAAAGGCTGGTAAGAATATGCAGAATTACAACTGCAGTTTTTCACTTGAGAAGAACTCCCCATATTTATACGTTGGGATTTTTTTTTTTTTATGTTTCTAAAAGAGATTTTTCTGCATCAGCCGCAGATTTTTATGCCTTTTCTTCCAGAGCTAAGTCACCAGGTTAGGCAACTCACTTCCTTTGACCAGTGCAAGAGCTCTTGCCTTCAGAAATTTACACCAGGAGCAGAACAGATCCTCTGAACCTGTTTGCTTCAAACCTCAGGTTTGGATCGAACGTTACTTTTCTTAGGAAGAGTTCGTATCCTTGTACGCTGAGATACAACAGCTTGGCATTTGGCACTGGAAATATGCATGCATTTAGGAAGAAAACTCCACGATGCTCACACATTGCTGCCAAAAGGAACCATTTTACATGGAGTGACTTAAAAGATCTCAGCAAATCTCAGTTATTGACATCACAGCTTTTCCTTCAGAGGGACGGGACCAGTAAACTTCACACGGCCATACTCACATAACCTGCCTACGCAAAAATCCTGCTGCACGCAGACCTTTTTTCTCCACACGCACACAGCTGTAACTACCACGCTACCGTGCCCTCCAGCCGTGTGTTACTTTCTCTCAACACACGCCCTGCCAATCGCTCCTTTTGCCCTTGGAGGCCGTTAGGACAAAGTATTCCTTGTGCTTGTGCAAACCAAAGGATGGCAACACCAAAAGATGAATTTTCCATGGCTTTGACTTCTAAAAGACCGACTGTTCGGTGAGAACGGAAGTACTTCAGCGTTGAAAACGCTGGGTTTTAGTAAGAATACCGTTGTACGTAAGACACGCCAAAAAGAAAGGGAAAGGGAAAGGGAAGGCGCTTCCGTCCCGGGTAGCCTTGTTTACTTTCTTAACCCACCAACGTTCCCAGTGAGACGGCGACCCCATAATCTGTTCCGTCAGTACAGGCTGCCGGCTCCTCGGCGGCCCGAACGGAGCGGGACCGGGCCGCCCATCGCGGCTGCCAGGGCCGGCGACAGGCGCCGCTGCGGCGGCCGGAGGGCGGGAAGCCGCGGCGCGGGGACGCGCGGGGACGCGCGTGCCACCCGCGCCGCTCCGGCGCCGCGGGGCTGCGAGGGCGCAGCCGGGGCGGGCGCCCGACTCCTCCCGCCGGCCCGGCCTCCACGGCGCTGCCGCGACGCCGGGACCCGCACCGGACCCGGCGACCCGCCCCGCGCGTGCGCGCGCGGCCACGCCGGCGGTCTCGGCGGGCACCGCCCCGCCGGAAAGCGCCGCGCGCCTTCCCCGCCCCTGGCGCGCGGCGTATTTAACGGGGTCTCGCCGCGGGCCCTTTCTCTCCCGCGCGCCCCGCGGCCTGGAGGAGCAGCGAGAAGCGGGACGGTCCTGGAGCGATCGCGCCAGGGTACCGAGTGGCCGCATCCGGTTCGGGGGGGGGCGGCGGCTCAGGCCGGCGTTTGCGGGAGCGCCTTTCAGCGGGGGTCCCGTGAGGGCGAGGGGCGCCGAGCAGCGTCCGGGGCCGGCCGGCTGCGTGCGCGGGGCCGCGGGTGCTCCGCCGCGCGGGCCGGCCCGGCGGCGAGGCCTGGCGGCGCACGGCAGCGCGGTGTTTGCGGGCTGTTCCGTCTGCGCCTCCTGTGCCGGAGCGGTCGCTCGGGCCGCCGAGTCTAACCCCGCTGCGCCGAAGCGGCCGTGCGGGCCCTTGGGTAGGGGCACGCCGCGGGCCGCCTTCCCGGGGGGCGGCCCGACCTCTGTCCCGCCGCCGCCTTGGAGCAGCTCCTCAGCTTATCGGTCCAAGCGCGTGCTTGTCTAAACAGTAGCGTGATTTCTGGGTTTTGTTAGTTTTTTTATTATTTTTTGTTTTCAGAGGAATTAAAACTATCCCCTGCTGTTCGATGTAAGAAGTACAACTCTTGAGCGTTCAAAACAACATAATCTCAAGAATTGAGGAGCCGGGCTGCTGGCATCGTTTCCTAAGCGGGGTGAGCAGTTACACTGCGTGACTCGTTTGTATATATTACCGTTATTTATATATTAACATTATTGATAATAAACACGTTAAATACATGTGAATGTGTTATTAGATAAAAACATTTAGAGTTTTGAAAGCCAGGTGATGGTTAGCGCTGTTGTAACTGTGGCTGTGTTTCAGTTGCCATGTGTAGTGGCAATGTGCTGACGACTGGCTCGGCGTGGATGCTGGAATTGATTCAATTCCAGTCTGGTGCTTACCAGCCCCGCAGGCTTCCTAGGGCCACGCGTGTGCCCTGTGAGACCAAGGTGGACCTAATTAGTATGTGCCACTCCACTGGTGAACTGTGGTGGTTGCTTCTGAGTTATCTCTTGATTCATCAAGCCTTCAAAGGAATGACAGATTGGACATCCAGAGAGGCTTGGTTTTGCTGATAAATCGTTTTCATCAGCAAATGCATGTCCTGATTCTAAAGATAAATTACCTTTTTTTCCTTTGGGGAATTTGGCAAGTGTTGTATGGTGACCCTGACAATGCCCTTTTTGCGTTGTAGGCACAGATCCAAAATGGTGGGTTCTGGCAGGGACAGGACCCCAGGGGTCTGGGCAGGCTCTGCGGTAAGGCTCTCCTGCTGGGATCGTAGTGTGAGTGCCGACCTTAATTTAGCTGATAGAACGTGGCGGTTAGATCCCCAGAGCGCAGCACGTGAACCAGGGTCAAAGGCCGTACCCTGCTGGGGTGCGTCTACAACTCCCCTTAGCATTTGAACTCAGGCTTGGGACTGAGGGTTAAATTGGCCAATGGACTATTCCATATAGATATAATATATAGATGAGGGTTGACTGGGAAGTTGGGGAACTCTTTTTGGAGATTCTCTTCTGTGGGACTTGGTCTCTCGGAGTTCTCTATGTCTCTCCTTGGGCCTCTCACTTGTTTGAGATCAGGGTGTTGGGACTCACCTGTTTCAGGATCCTTTGCTGGGGTGGGTGAGCAATTACACTGCGCATCACTTGTTGGTATACATTATTATTAAAATATATATACTCGTACATTATTATTAAATTGTTCTTATCTCAACCCAAGAGTCTCTTTCCCTTTTCCCTTTTAATTCTCTTCCCTATTCCCCAGGGCCTGGGGGAGGGTGAGTGAGTGGCTGCATGGAGTTTAGTTGCTGGCTGGGCTTTCCCCAAGGAAGTGCCGATGCTTTCTGCTACCGGCTCAGCAGTGGAGTTCTCCGAATCAAACACCTTTTGTCTCTTTTCATTGTTATAGGCAGCAAGTGAAGCTAAGAGATGAGTTTGTTTCTGGCTTTGGGAATCTTCAGTCTGGACTCCACCATGCTGTTACTTTGCAAGCAGAAAGATGTCACGTGAATTCTGGAGCTACAGAAGTAATTATTTCTTACTGTACTTAAAAATGTTGAGCAAAGCCTCCTGAAATCCAGATCTCTGAAGCTGTTTTATGGCTTGTAAATTCCCTTACAAACAGAACAAGGAGGAATGTGTTTGAGTGTAGGGTTAAGAGGTTGAAACTCTAACAGAAGATATGACAGCTGTAAAACCTCTAAGGCTTGCTCCTCAGAACAAAGCAGGTGCAATCCAAGAATCCCGAAGGAATCAGAGGGGAGAGATTTGTAAAGGTATCAGAGCATCTAGGGTTTTTTAACTGGGGAGAGAAACAAGACTTCTGCTTTGAAGAATTAACAGATGGTAGTTGGAAGTGAGAGACTAAAGTGTGTTCACGTCACCATCCCTGCTGGCACTTGGCTGTGCCAGTCTGTTTGAATGTATCCCAAAGGAAAAGGCGACTCTGGCAGTGAACTGTACCTCTAGAAAGATACTTGGCATCTGGATCTCAAATGTAACAGCAGGGAGGGGCCTGCAGTTTTGTGCCCAAAGAGAGCCGTTTTCCTCTTGTTCTGACTATACTGAATCCCTTCTGAACTTTAACAGTTAAAAACAAGGTTCTGCTTTGGTTTCTAGAAGCGCATCTCTTGAGATGAACTTAACAAATCCCCTTGGCTTTACCTGGAAAAATGACACCATTCTCGTCACAGGCAGGAACCTGTTTGCTGGCACAATGATGATGACTCTTTGCCGTTTACCCAACTGAATTTTGTGATGAGCAATGTTGTATCTGATGTGCCGGCTAATTAGGAGGATTTTTCCAGTTCGATTGGCTACCATCGTTTCTGATTTCATTTATTCTTTTAAAGGTGCTATGACATCAGATGACCTTCTCTGCTGTCTTCAAGCCTTGTGTATGCACATGGAGCCAACAGTAGGCTCCATCTGCTTCTAGAAGTGTGGGTGGTTAAGAAGGTAAGTTGCTTTTTTACTGTGCTACTACAGTACTGGGGCTCCAGTAAGTTGCACTGCTAGCTGGTGGGGGCCTGTCCTGGCCACGTTTGCCGCTGTCTGGAGCGGCACTGGCTTATGTCACAGGAGGTTGTGGCCCGTTAGTCAAGGACACTCTTGGACTGCTGACTGACTATGCTGCCCTTTGTGTGTGGGACTGCTACTAGTCTTCTAGTTTTTGCTTAAAATGTCGTGGGAGAAGCTGGGGAGAGGGAAGGAAAAAAAATATGTGCTCTTGCAGATTTTTTTTTTCTGAGGATATACATTCCTTAATATGGCTTGTCAAAAATAGTGATTTTTAAAGGAATTCTATTTAAGTCTATTCTAGAAGTAATTTGTGCTGGCATAATGATGATATCTTTGCCGTTTACCCATCTGAATCGTTTTTGATGTGTATCTTTGAATCTGAAATGCCAGTAAATGACTTTGTATAAGATTAAATGTACAGAAAACTTGCTTATTTGGGAATTCTTTTTCTTTTTTTAGCTTGAAAACAGCAGTCTGAAATGTGCAGTTCTAATGCACTTGGATATGCTTTCATTGCCTTTCCCGCTCCTCAGAAATACTGCTTGTTCCAGTAGTAAGGCAGAGGAGTAGTGTTCAGTGAAAATGTGTGAATAATCCTTGAATGAAGTTCAGGTGCGAGTGTCACTCCAGAAGGGGAAGTGGCCTTGTGGACACACTTAGAACATGATATGAATGTTCAAATGTACCCAATAAATGGAACAGAATTGAATAAAACAAGGGTTAAAACATGCAGGAAAAGTTGTGTTATCTTGTCTGAATGGGAGGGTTTACAACATTAGTAGTGGCTGCTTTTCTGCTATCTCCAAGGCAGTGTGTGTATCAATAAAACCTTGGATTTCTGTTTTCGGTGACTGTAGTTCTTTGTTGAGGCTATGTGAGCAGTAGCACCATGATCCTGCTGGATGACATCCTGGTTAGGAGTCACACCAAGCCTTTGGTATTCAGCTTGTCCAGATTTGACAGGAAGTCTATGCAATTTTTCTGCTGCCCTTTTTGTTTTTTTAACATGGGCCTCTTGGATGTAAAACTTGCTCAGTATTATGTTCACTGCCATCTTCTTACTAGGAAGATAAAATATAGGAAGGTCCATAGTGGAAGCATACTGTATGTCAGGCACCTCATCTTTTACCACACCATTCTTTACACTTGGTCCTGCAGTGAGGTGGAGTTGAATTCCCTGAGCTGCCTACCTACCAAGTCATCCAATAACATTTTTTTCACTTTCCTGTAGGGTTCTGCTATCCCATGCAGTCTACATAAAGTAATGTGGAAATACTGGAGGTCTTTTTCAGATTGCAGGAGAAAAGCAGCATCCTGGTTTTAATACATTGGTGTAATGTAGAACTATGACATGGAACATCAAGCAGTATGGTGACACTTTTATACCTCTTAAAATTTATAGAACATGAATAATAATTTAAGAAAGCTGGCTTACACTAGAAAAATAGTTTTAATGTATGTAGAACTATTTAACACTAATTGGGTGGCATTTGAAAAGAAGCAACAAGAATAACTGCAGAGAGTTCATGTAGCTGAAATGAAACGTTTGATTCTAAGCTGGTTTAATTGTTAGTTGTAGTCTTATTAAAAACCCTGCTTTACTCCTGTCACTTAACTGTGGATGAAGAGTGGTAGCAAGGAAGAGAAATTCAGGTTGTGGCTTTACTCTGAAGTCAAACACTGCTGTCAGAAAACTTGCAATTAAATCCTGTCAGCTATGCTTCGTTCCTCAGCAAAACAGCACTGAACTGTCTTAAAAACATATTAAAAATCTTATTAGTTGTGTATCTCTAACTGCAGTCTCTCAAAAAGCTAAAGTAGAAGCTTCAAGCTTTACTTACAGAGTGGAGTTTTCACTCCTCATTAATGTTAGTGTGAATTCCTGGGCCATATGCAGCAATAAACTTCAGCAGTTGATGGTGACACTGCATTAGGTAACTATCTCTCTGTTGCAGGGAGTTTTCATCGGTGAGGTCAAATGGAAATACAGGATTTGGAGCTATGCATAATGCAGACTTACCTAGGCAAAGAAGAAATCAAGACTTATGCTAAAAGACTTGATAAACTTCTGCCAGAACTTTGAAGGGAAACAAAAGCTGTGACACAGATTACTTAGTAATGCAATCTTGTACGTTGCCATTTTTAAGTGTTACGTCATAATTTGTGTCTTGCTGCCAAATTTGTGTGTGAACAAATGTGACTGATGCCAGATAAACAAAAAAAAACTGTCAACCCTTGTCTTCTGTTTCCCCAGGGAGGGAAATCGGTCTTTAGTTTAACCTGGACCAGTGTTAGAGGAGTGATGCCTCAGACAAGCCTGGGTAAAGGATGGAGGCTTGGTGCTGGCCTCACTATGTACAGCACAGAGACTCTTTCCCACAAAGTCAGCTGAAATTCCTTTTCTCAGTGCAAATTCAGGACTTTAATTTGAAATGAAGTAACTTACTGCAATCAGTTGATATAAGCTTTTTTCAAATGACAAAATATGAAAACGATGTACCCCAAGACTAGAGACTGAGTTGCATTATTTACCGTGTTTTAGGATAAGAGATGATTCAAGTAACAAGATGGCAATCAAGGCATCTTCCTCAAGTACTTTCTTTCTTAAACTTAGTTTAGTATGAGCCTTAGACAGTGAAATCCTAAGGGACAAATACAAGCATGTCAGAAGTAAAAAATTTTGCAGGCATGAATGCAGTATGTGTTGCCTTGTTTCAAGCACTTCCGTAAATCGAAGTTAACACTAGGGGTTTTTTTTCATACTTCAGCTGTATAAGTTTCCTGCAAATGCTGTGCAGTTATACTTGTCACTGACCAAGCACATACTGTGCATGACCTATTTATGCTGTGAAAGCAGCAGAACTTTGCATATTGTCTATTGTTAATACTTTTTAATACAAAGCTGTGATAATTTAAAATCTCATTTTTGTTTTTCCAGAGAGCTTTAAATCACTATTAAGAAAGAATTATCACCGTTTTTTTTTCCTTGCAAAGTTATTTAAACTTTATTTTTTGCAACATCAATATATAAAATAAATGGTATTCATAAACGCTAAGTAAGATTCCTTACACTTGAACTTTTGAAAACTTAGAGTCTCGTCTACATCTTCTATTTAACAAGCTCTTTAGCAGGAGCACAATTTCTGTTTGGAATATAGATGTCTTTCCTTTAGTATGAAAAGTAGGACATACAGAATTTTTAGTGCAGATGCTGATAGTGTTGATCCGTGCATAGAATCACTTCTCACTCTGCGGCTTGCAAGATAGTAGCCCTGAATGAGGTTTTCTGCTTCTGAACTCAGTTCAACATGAAGATTCTTAGCAAACAAAATAAACTAGAGAGAGGGTGTAAATTTTAAATATTTAACTGAAAAATAAAGAATTTACATTTTTCACATCTTTTAACATACCAGTGGCATAGTAATATAGTTTGGACAATATATTCTGCCAAGACAGCTGCTGCTGTTCAGCTATGTGTAAGGATAGCTCTCAGATACTACACAGTCATCTGTTAATTGTACTAGAGAGACTGACAGTTTATTTAGAATGGAATATTAACTTTTACTTCGGATTGTAAACTATTCTTTTCAAAAGTAGGTATTGGAGAGCTGTTCTCATATGAGTGCTAATGTAGTATGTTTTTCAGAAGCAAGATCAAACTCAATTTATTATGCTGGCCCTCTTAAAGAACTTAAGCTGATTTTATCAGTCCTGTTAGTGCTGCGGGGAATGTGGTAGGGGGAAAGGGCAGGAAGTGAATAGTAACAGGTTTGAAAATAAGCAATTGGAATGTGCAGACAGAACCGTCTGATTCCAGAAATAGTGTGATATTTCCAAGTACAATGCATTTCTAAATGATTGGGTAGTTATCTGTTACCTCCTCATAATCCTGCATTCTGAACTGCTCTGAGACTTTGTAGAGCATGGCTTCAGGATTCAGGGCTTTTCTCAAGATATGATGCACAAGAGGAGAAGGTGGTCGACACGAAGGAAACTCACTGCATATCAAAAGCCCAAAACCATCTAGAAGGTTAGGTGGAATCAAACTCACATCCTAAAGAGAAGATCCAGGGAAAGAAAATAATTCCTTTATTTTGGCCTTTTGACTTGTAGAAACATTGCCGTTTTTTCCATGTGAAATGTTCAATATCCATGAGCCCTGCAAGATTATCTAATAGATTAGCTACAATATATGCAGTAAATTTTTTTTTCAACAGTAGTTGTCAAAAGCTATTCTGAATAAATTATACCTACTTTGGGAAGGCTAGTTCACTTAAGTTGTGACTTTTCGTGAAATAGTAACATTTGATTGTTTTAATTATTTTATAAGCTAAAATAACCATAAACACAAATGACTGCTGTAGTACAGTTACTGTCATAACAAGGCATGTGCTTTACCATCTGTCCAATTAAAAAGTTATCCTTTTGGGTATGTTTCTTTGAGGAAGAATCCACATCTACAAAAGACCAAAAATTGGTCTGAACTGAAATGGTAACTTGTTGGTCAGCCTCTTCTCCATACTTCTTCCCTGGAATGAACACTGTTGTCGTTCTGCTCTCTAGCACTAGGATAGGACAAAATACGTCAATTATGTAACTGATCTAGTTTAACTATAAATTCTAGTCCCACACACACTAGCTGAAACCAGTCACAATTATCTATTACATTGAATTGTCATGACAATTCAGTGAAATACATAAGCCTGACTTTTTTTGGATGAGTCTGGCATTTCCACACCAGCAGTTTGAGCTTCTAAAGAAGCATGATGAATACACTTATGTTGCTGTCTAGTAATTGTTTGGTCAATCAATGGATCTCTGTAGTGTAACCTGTGTAGCAAGCATAAGCTTATAGGACCTTGGCTTTTTTGTCCTTGTTTCTTACACAGACTTGTTAAAAATAGTTAACAGATTTTCCCAGCATTTAAGGAACAAACCTAGCCAGGACTTTGCATGTTTGTTTTGTTCTGTCCCCTCATTTGTTAGTAGCTGTGAGATTACCGGATTGTAGATGTTCGAGTTTGTCCTTTTTATATGAAGACAAGTCTCCTATGTAACAGATGCCACCCTTAGCCAGCACAGCACTGCAAGCATGAATACTAGCACTTCCAGTTCCGTGTTTATCTTTGGACACGGAAGGAAAAATTTCACTAGCAGGTGGGTGTCGTATGCCACGAGGCAGAAGACATATGCTGTAATTCAGAAGCCTGGAGGATTAAATAATTCTGTCAGTCATAAATTGTTAAATTATTGATCAGTTTTTCAACACTTAAACAACTTATACTTTATAATGGTATTTATTAAGACTCACTTAGAAACAACAACAACAAAAAAGCCCTTAACATAAAACCAGTGTATAAACTAAATGTTTAAAGTAAATTTGAATACAAAAGTATAAGTCCAAGCTTAGCTGCCAACAGGACTGTATTTCTTAAGGATTTAACATATGAGGCAAATCATGGTTTGCAATAGAAATAACTCCTAGGAAGTCAAAGAAGTGTCATAATTTAACCCCATATTGTTAACTCCTATTCCTATTCTAGAAAAACTTTTCCAGTGATTTAAAAGGGTAGAGGATTAGCAATCCTGGTCATCTGGGAAAAATGGAAAGGCCTGCAAGCTCCGCCTGCCTGGTTTACACTCCAGCCTTCCCAGTTCTTTTTGACAAAGCAGGTATAGAATTTCTTTTTCATCCCCTGTACTATGTTCCTTGGCACAAAGAGGTTGCAAATTGTCTGTCTTGTTCCACGATCAAAGGTTCCTAATGATTTTAAGAATTCAGAGCATGATTTAGGCTATTACTAACAATTGGGAGAAAATTACTAATTAAAATTAATGAGTATTAATAAATAGGCTATCATACCAACAGAAATACAATTTAGAAAATGACAGGCTGCTGACTATAAAATACTATGTGCGCATGCAAGACAGTGCACATGACAGTACTGACCAAGATTTATAGTTGCAACTGTTTTAATATTAACCAGATGTTTTAATTCTCAAAACACTCGGAGTTCTATGATTTCTCTTATGAAATCTTACTCTTAACCCGTGGAAAAAAAAGATCCTGTAGCGCACATTTTTTTCAATTTGAACTAATTTTTACAAAGTTTACTAAATTTTGAAATGGTTAAGAAAGTATTTTTTCCCCCAACAAAAAATACTAATGAATTTGTCGAAGAACCCTCAAATGAAAATAAAATTCTTGCCACTTTCAAAGGTCTTTTTCAGTAATAAAAATGAAGCCCTGTTTTGAGTTAGGGAAGGAGAAAGTTGGTTTTTTTTAAATTAATGTAAGTGTAAAGCTGAGCGTATTGTACTTTTCTGCAGTGTATGTGAAATTGTGTTAACAGTTTATAGTTGTGTGAAGGGGTAAATACATAAAATGCATAAATTTAAATACTTTGTTAAAGGCAACAACAGCCAGATTTATGACCTACGTGTAAAGATGTGAAGGACTTTTGATACGTCATCAGTATAGTTTTTATGAAAGAGTGATAAAAATGTAAGTACCTATTTACACACTGCTTATTAACTGAAAATGCTGACAGCTGGGAAGTGGTGATGAAAAGGCTTGAAGAGACACAAGATATGAAACATGCAGCCCTTTGCTTTTATCATTACCAGCTTCTGGGACAGCCTTCAGTTTTGATTTTAGAAGAATGCTTTGTTTGAGCTCTGCTAAACATTGCTAGTGTTAAAATCTTGAGATCATTACGAGAGTGCTAAGGGGTATTATTATTATTAGTGAAGTGCTGATCTAGACTTAGCACTTGAGAGAAGTAAAAATGTCCGAGGGATAAAAATGGGGTATTTTTACTAAGTCGGAGCCCTGTATATTCTTCTAAAATATAGTCTCTTTAGCCTTTCATGTAAGGCTGATCCTATTATCTTTAAAAATACTTGATTTTAATTCTAATTTACTTGAAAAATAAGGAATCTCTTTACCTATCAATTACTAGTGTGTCACTTGTTGCAATCAACAGATCCAGATAATCTGCATTTTCTTTTTCACATGTCTGTACTAGACTCAGCAATATTGCAAGTTTAAGAGTATTGTAAGTGCCTGGTGGCACAACTTGAGAAGCAAAGATATTGGCAAGGATGGCTGTAAACCTCCAGCATGAACTCGAAGTCAGTGAGAGCAGGTACTTAAAATTGGCACCGACAAAAGAAGGACCTAATTAAAACAAAGTACAGGTTAACACACACACTTCGTAAGAGAGCTATGTAGATATATTAGAACAAGTCACCGTTCTAGGCTTGATACATAACTTACAAAGAACTGGTATGCTTTATATGTTAAGCACAAATTCAGAATGTAAACATCTGGCGCTATTAATTTTACTAATTAAAAGGTAGCAGACATGACCTGCTAAAACTGATGGAATAAGAAAGGAGTAACAACCTGAAATATCAGGTTCATTCAAAGTACTTTCTAGTGGATAGGAGAAGTTGGAAAGAGAAGTTGAAGAACTGCAGTAAAGAATTAGGTAGTTTCCCCATGCATGGAAAGTGGGCAAAAGAAGATATTCTCAAATAACAGTAAGCATAAACATTTCAGACTGTAAGAGGGAAGTCCCAGAGTGGTTTCGTAATCTGGACCTCTAGATAATAGAAAACTACCAACTATCAAGATTTTGTCCTAGGTGGTTTTCCATTTTTTTTAGTCAGTTTTTAGTGGAATTTTCTTACTGTTTGGTTTACAGAGCTGTACACTATTGGCTTCTATACATGCTGTAGCTTGTAAGCCATTTTGTACACAAGCTGGAATTCCTATAATCTTGTAGTGGTTTCCTATCATCATTTTATTGGCCAGTTCATCTAGAAATTAAAAAAAAAGGGGGAGAGGAAACATGCAGATGTATTAGGGCATAGAAACAGTTTTAAAGACATGATCAGAAAACAACACATTCTGAACTATTTGATTTTATGATTTAATTGCAGAAAACACCAGTTGGATGCCAGGTTCATCGTAATGGACTAGAATAAAATGAAGCATACAACTCTCATTAATTAGTGCAAAAGGTAAGGAAGGCATTGAAGATTGAGGAAAAATAGATTCCTGTTAAATAAAATGGATGATGCATTTAGTTCTGCATAGAAAAGAAAATGGACGGTTGTTTGCAAGTATGCATTCCTTCTCTGAAACTTGTGGTGACACCATTATCAGTTACTGTCCTATAAAACATCAGAGAAAAAAAACACAATGAAAAGGAGATCAAAACTAAACAGATTTCAAAAGAGACACACAAATAGCTTTGTGAACCTTTGTATTTCTGTGCCTTTTTTGGAAAAAAAAAAAAATCAGTTATTTTTTGGAAATTAGAGTTAGGTCCAACCAAATATGAATCTCAGCTGTGAGACTGTCTAACCTCATTGATTGCTGAAGCAAGTGGAAATTTATTGCATGCATAACTCGCAGTATCTCACTCATAGATTCTGGTTTATAATTTTATTGTTTTTATTAGTAGTAGTTTTTTCTATTTAGTTTCCAGGAAGTGAACCACATAATTCCATAGACTTTGGGAATGGTAGGTTTTGTTTGGGTTTTTTAAAGAGAATTAATGGAAATATGTTAGTGAGTTGTGATTTTAGTTGGATATTCACATTAGAAATAATTTCATGTTTGCAGTGGAAAGTAGTGGTAGTAGAAGCCAAAAATCCCGATGGAATGCAGAAAACAGCTAGATTGAGGAAGGATGTTAGAAATGCATGAAGTTAGCACAAAACAGTCTGACCAAAGGAAGTAGAAAAGAGGAAAAAACAAGCTACAGTTAGAACACGACACTGTGGAGCTGGCCAGGGGATTTTATTTAAATGAAGGTAGAAAAGCACCATGTGCACTCTTCAATCACCTGTATATACTGTCTAGTCACTTAGCTCATTGTATGTATTTCCCCTCCTTAATTTTATTAAAGAACTGCAATATAAATTACGACTTTCACCATTTTATCCACAGAAATGGACCGATCAGAAAAACGCAAGGGATTATTACAGTTCAATTCTGAAACATTTTTGACAAAACTGCAAAATTTAGCTTACCTCTCAAGAAAACTGTAAATGTCTGAATCCTAAAATGTGATTTATCGTTGGAATATCCTTTTAAAGCATTAAGAACTTTAGCATCAATCATTTCAACTATTTGTTTGTCTTTCAAAATAAGGCAAAGGAAAGGTTAGTTCTCTTGAAAATAGTACAGCTTTTATATTTTTTTTAAAAAAAAAACCACCCACAAAAAAACCCCAACTGGTATATTTTGGGGCTTTTTCTTTCCACTTAACCATTTTGTTTATTGTGTAACAGAAGTAGGAAAGTAACAGATGTAAAAATAAAACTACAGAGATCCTACCACCAAGTACTCTAAATTTCATGTCTTCCTGCAGTGGTGAAGAACACAACCCACACACAAAATCATTCCTCACTGTGGCAGATTCTGTAGCTCCAGGCAGATGCACTCTTATGTACCTAAACCCTAAAAATAATTAAAAGAATAAATTAACCAAACATTTACAACGAGGACAACGCATTCATTTTAAATTTCCCATGAAGAATAGAAGTGATTGAAGTACTGGACAGTGAAATTCCAGATTTATCATCTGTTTCTTCAGGTGACCATAAATTCATATACAATGCTTCCACTGAAATGATCTGTGTAATTTATTATAGATTTGCCACAAGATGGCAGAATGTCGTACTGCAGATTGCCAAGCAGAACAGCTTGTCCCTGCTTTCTGAGCTGCAGAGAGCAAGCGACTGCCGCTTCTGCCTGGCATGGAAACGACAGGAGATATGGATATTCGTTATTACAGGTACGTGCCCTCATACAGACATCACTGTGATTTATTCTGCAGCCTCCTAACTTTGGGATTTCGCTTCCTTTTTATAATTTTATGGTCTCTGTTACAGGGAGAAGCAAACAAAATAGCCTTAAAGGCACTTGAGGCCTAATCCCGCAATGATACAAGCACTTCAGTAATATTACTCAAAGAAGTAGTTCCACAGAAGTCAACTACTCATATTAAAGCAAACCTAAGCTAGAAGCTTTTGCCAGTCACTTAAGCACACTGTTCTGTGGTATTTTTTATATAAACAGAAACACAATTTCCAAGGGGGGAAAAAAAAAGTATTCTACTATTACGGCTTTTTTTCTTTCAGATAATTTAATTATATTTGTGACATATCTTTTCTCATAGAAACTATCTTCAGCATTAGGAAAATGGATTGCTGGCATAGCTATGCTCCCAAAACGTTTAGTAATGGCTGGCAACCACTGGCAAGGTCCACTGCTTTCAATTCGTAAAATTCATACTGTGCTCATTACAAAAATATCTGCATAATAAGGCTGCACAGGAAAATGCCTTTTTCATGCTGTTTTTTATTTGTTAAGTTATCAAAATTATTAAAAAGCTTTTGAAATAACACTGGTTTATTTGTGTTTTTTACTACCTTCGGAAAATGGACAAGTTTCCTCAGTACAAAGAAATCTTGCTCCTTGTGTGTATTTTGTTACAGTTCCCATTGCAATCGCTATTCCTTCAGACATATAAAATCTTTGAGATGTGTAATTAAAAGGAAACGCAGAAAGACTCAGAACGTAACTTGGTAAAGGTGGCAAATGTGTCGGTTTCAGCAGAATACTAATCTAACAAGAGACACAATTACATTAGTAAAAGTATTTTTTAATTGCTTTACTTGCACACAATGTGACATAGAGCTATTAAAGAAAAAAATCAGAAATGCACGAGTATAAAAGTAATTCAATTTCGCATTATCTCAAAATTCTTGCAGTGCGGTTGGGTGAGAATTCATTATTTTTAATTACAAATAATTCTAGAACCAAAGGGAAAATGGAAACTGAAAAATTAATACGAAAATAGTATTTGTTAGTACTTCACCATACTTTAGATTTAAGATCTAAATGGAGGAAAACAATGCACTCACCTGGGCCTCTGTCTGCAATTGTTCAATTAATGATAATGTCTTAATAGTTATGAAACACACCTGTCAATGAAAAAATAATTTAGAAAGAAAAAAATCTAGTTAAAACATAGGAATGTGCTTTTGTCTACTCTTGTCTATAAGTATATACTTACTGACTGAAAAATCTGTGCGGCTTGTATGGGATTATGAAGAATGTAGTTTCCAAGAGTTGCGTCCAATTCAGCAATATCAGATGGATTTATTGAAAATATGAAACGATAAACAGCGTAACTTTGTTTTGAATCTGTAGGAGAAAAAAGTATCTTAAATAACAGTTTTGCATAATGTTAGGCATCAATTTAACAGAACATCGAGTGAGTAATACCATTATATTTCTTGCAATCATGCGCAAATTTCTGAAGGCCACCACTTCTGTCCAGGTAAATAAGGGCAATTTCCCTCATTTTCTGTATTTCACGATGCATCTTCCAGAAAGATCCTTGCACTCTTTATCAAACAGTGAAGAAATTATGTTAGAACTGGCCATGCTAAGATAATAATAAAGGTATGTATTAACAAAGCCATACAAGCAGTGTTTTTCAAACTATGCAATTGTTTAAGGATTTTTAAAATAGCACCATTCAATGGGAAATTCTTTCCAATGGCTGACACATACAACATTCCCAAAGTAAATTCCTAAAGAATGCTCTAGTATTATCTTTTCTCAGTGAATTATTTCATTGCCCAATTCTCTAACCCATTAAAGTGTGCATTTAATTTAACCTCCTCTCTGTATTTTATAGGTATATATAGCCTGTCAAAAATAAGACTTAAGTACCTCCTTTATCTGAGAAGTCTGTCATAGCTGTTAAAAGTGTGAAACTGGGCAACTTCTTTTCCCTTTTTTAAATCTGACTTTCCTACTCTGCTGTTACCTCCTGTACCACCCACCTGAGGTGCTGATCTTGCAAACAATTATTTCCATCCATGTACACAGAAGATCAATTCTGATTCCCATAAACAAAACTTTCACAACTACAATTTTGGTTTGGAGGCTGACCGTGCTCTTCAGTGCTGTTTTCATTGTGTATTATCCACGTCTCTGCATTTTTTTTTAAAAGTAAAATCTTGCACCATGAAACACCACTATGCTGAATTTAGAGGGAGAATTACTGAGGCCAAAATGTGGTATTTTGTATGTACGTATCTGTTTTACTGTCTTACAGATTTTCTTCTATGAAGTGTCCTTTGTCCTGTTTGTAATGACCAATATGAAACCCGACTTCAATCTTCAAAAATAGATTTAGCTACCTGGTAAAGGACAAGACAGAATTATTGGGCTGGTGAGGAAGCAAATTTCGTAGCGTATGAGAAAGATCCTCGGCAGGAGTTCACAGAACTGGGTTCTGGAGAACAGAGAGATGAACACCTGAGAGAGGAGGAACTGGCTACCAGCACAACACGAGTGTGGCAGCAGTGTAAACCCTGTCGTCAGAAGTGTATGCTGGCTGAGGTGTTTAGTGGCCTGAAGTATCAAATTTTAAGCACAAGTTGAAAGAGAATTTACAGTAGGGATTTTTTTTTTTCCAGCTTCTTTGGGATTACTCCCACACAATTACTGCTCCATCTCTTGAAATCTTCAACAAGAAGGGGTTAAAATCCATTTGGAACACACACATAAAAGTCCACCATACCTCCCTCGGAACGTGACTGGGAGGCACTAAGCTATGGCAGCAGGTCACTGTGCGCTGTCATCGCCGAAGTTTCAAAAAACAGTTTCACCAGTCCCACTGCCAGAGTGACCGCGTTCACCAGTGCTCCCCACAGCCAGCTAACCCCGCTCAGCCGCACTCAGCTTGTGGCACAGCGCCATGCCGTACGCCACCACCCTGGCTTCAAGCTCCGGCCATCAGCACCCCTTCCTTACAGACCTCACCGTTGCGCTCCCCAAAATATTCTCCAGGCTTCTTATGCCGACACGGTTCCCCTCCCCACACCTAGCAGCTTTCCAACTCCCTCTCCGGCACTACTTGGTCGGCAGCACCGGGTGGCGAGGGAGTCACGGCGGCCCACGCCGCGGCGGCGAGAGGGACTGTGCCGCCTTCTCCCTACGAGGGCGCCGGAGCGCCCGCCGGAGAGGCGAGCAGGAACATTTACGAGGCGGTAGCGGGGCGCTCGACAGCCGCAGGGCTGGGCTACCGCTGCCGCTCCCTCACCCCCTCAGCCGGGCGCCCGCCGCCGCGCGTTGGCGGGCACTGGGACAGCCGCGCGGCCCCGGCGGGAAAACCGCCGCGGCTCAGCTCGGAAGGACAGCACTACCAGCCCACTGAAGGGCAGCGCCGGTGCTAAAAAAACTCCCTTTTCACCCAGAGTAAAGACAAAAAACTGTTGCCTTTAGCATGCGAGCTGGCTGCGAACTGACCTCCCAGGACAGCACCTCTAAATTCTTTTTCTGCTGTGTTTCAGTTCATGTTTTTAACAACAGCCATGTGTTTCTCACTGTCCTGCCAGGCTGTAAGACCAGAGAGTACAAAGGTGGCACCTTCCTTTGCCCCCACAGCACCAGGAGAGAAGGCCTACTCCTCACGGGGTTTGGATGCACTTCTCTGGAAGGGGAGGAACAATCCTCTTGCTATGCACAGGCAAAACCTCCTCCATTAGTTACAAAAAGACAAATTTTATCTCCGTTTATTAAGTATCTGACAAAACAGGATGGGAGTACCACAGCTGGACCCTGCAGGTTCTCGGACCATCTCCTATCTGGGCTCTACCACAACTAGTGCTTCAGACGTCACTCGTCAGCTCAGCATGGGTGAAGGGACTACTACACTCTGAACTTGGCCATCTCACTTTGAAAACCACCGTCATGAAACAGAGATGCAGAAGAGAACACGAGATGCAGAAACACTGTGAGGCTTCATCGCCTGACGCTGCACTCAGAGCCTGTTGTCTTTGGAAGTCCCGATCTGACCAAGCCATTTCACAACATGAACTTACAGTGGAAGAAACAAAGTGAACTTAATTATTGCAAGTAATGTTTAACACAGTCACACTTTGCCAAAAAGGCAGAGCTTGCTGAAGAAAAAAGCATAATAAGCAATCATCGAGCTGCTCTCCCAGAAGTAACTTCAATTACCACTGCCATCTCTTCCTTTTTTTTAAATTAAAAAAAAACACAACAACCAAACAACCCAAAACTTGTAACAAAAAAAAAAGAAAAAACAAAACAACTCACTTAGTAACGCAGCTAGGTATAGGCATCCTGGAAATACAAGACAAAGTAACTAACAGGGGTGCTAGCTCCCACAGCAACAACTTCTGAAGTATCCCCTCTCCTTCCCATCTCTCTACAGTACTGTACTTCCTTGCTGGGAAAAGCAAAAGCAGCTGTAGTATGTGCTTAGTTGCTGTAAGGAGAAGGCAGTTACAGTAGCCCACAATCATTTCAGGAGCATACAGAGTAAAAATTCAGTATGAGAATGGATACTTCCTTTCTTACAAGTAATTTTTCTTTCCAGTCCATCAAAAAAGACATACTTTAAAAAAAAAAAAAAAAAAAGAATAGGATTCATGCAGTTGTTGGTTGTCCTACACAGCCATTTCCAAAACCTCTCAAAGCTTCACAGAGCAGCACTGTGGAAAATGAGCGCAAAACTACCACTGCACTCCTACAAATGGTTAACAGTTCCTTCCTCTTTTCCACACCAATGTCAATTCTTACTTCTTTTACCCAGCAACACCTCCAGCAGCAACTGCTCAGCATCACTCAAGCACTATGCAGGAGACAGGAGATATTCCTTGAGATAAGCAAGGAATCTTGTTTTAGTTTCCACTTGTCTAATGTTTCTCTGTTGACATATTAATTTCAAAAGACTTATGATTTGATTCACTTTTCTCCCCAATATTCTCAATTTTTAACTGATCTCGATGCAGTATAGATAGCATTTCTCTTAGCTAGTTCTTATTTTGTCAAAAATGAGAGGATTTAAATATTGAAATTTATCTAACATTGAACTCTGGCTACTCATCAGTGTCTTATCAGACTTCTCTCAAATCAAGGCATTTAACTGAATGTATTTATGAACAAAAAATCCACAGAACATTTTTGAAGTAACAGGCAAAAATAAGTTGTTATTTACAAGTTATATATATATATATATATATAATAAAACTACTACCGTGATAGGCCTTTATACATTGTAACTGCAGTAAATTTTTGCATTGTTAAAAAAAAATCCTTAAATAGAAATTGATCGGAATTATAAGTTTCTCCATACACATGAATGTTACCAGAAATACAATAACTTTTCACATTTTTAAAATTATCAGCATAATTTACATTTCCCTCCCCCTAATATCAAGTGAGGATTTAAAAGTGATGCAAATGGGAACACAAAGACAAGTAGCTATGAACACTGAAATACAATCGATTTGGAAAATATTAGTGTTTCAAACTATAAATCTGTGAGAAAAATCCCTAATATTTGGCATGATCCCCTCATCACCCACCCTAAAAGGTCAAAGCAAGACGGCTTTTCAAAGTAACAGCGATTATTGCATATTGTAATCTTTGGAAAAGCAGAGTTTTAACCAAAAATGTTTTAAATGTAGTTGCAATATAGACACATTTATCTCAGGGAGGAAAGGAAAGTAGAAGACATGATCAGTAATGTTATTAAATCAATCCAGTTAATTTGTTCTATCCTTGCTGTGAGTCATCCCCCATACCTCAGATAATCCAGTTGAGTGAATGGGTACCTCAGCAAGCGCAAGAGCAACAATCCAGTTTTACAAGACCAACTTTTCATTCTGTAGAAGTCCTTTAACAATCTTGGCCTTAACTTATATTAACCCCTCATTTAAGTGCTGACAGGTAAATTAAGATATATTTCAAACTGATATCAACAGGGAAAACATTTACCTTTTTTAAACCAGGATATACAAAAGACAATTTGCATAGTTACGATTCAAGCACAAAGTCACTGTAAATAGGTACAAAAGCATTTATAAATTTACTAAATTTGCTGCTGTTTGTGCCAGGCAAATCTTAGATAGATATGAATGTAAACTCGAAGGGATTGAGAACAGTCAGTGTTTTTGCTTAAAAAATATGTAGAGAGCGCTTTTAAAGGTTTTAAAAAATATTTTCTGCAGCAGGAACAAACAGTTCAAACCCCAAAGCAAGCCATCCAAAATGCCCAAATTCCTCCTATACAGCAGAGAAAGTTTGTTCATAGGTTTCAAACCTACATACAAAACGAGGCACTAGTTAACGCTATTTTGGAATGTGTCCATAACCCTAACATTTCAGTTCACGGCAAGACTTCCAAAACACTGTTGGCTTCTAACTTCCTAGGAAAACATATCTTCAGAAGGTGGTGCATAAGAAAATCCAACAAATGCATCGTCCGCCTCTAGGACACTGGCATTAACAATGTTGAAATCGGAAGAAACGCAAACTGAGTATGGGACCATTTCTTCTGTAAACACTGCATCAAAATTCCCAATATCATCTGGTCCAACCTAGAAAACAGAACAATCTATCAGTTGTTGTATTAATACTGTGTTTTAAACTTATGCTTGTCCTTTAGATTTCAAATTTTACACTTCAGGCTACCTACTTTATGTTGTTCTTTTCTTTTTAAGTACAGGAAATTTAAGGAAGCACAACACAGCATTCCTGAAAACAGTTATTAAAAGCCTGCTTGCTTCTTTTAGGCTAGAGTTCAGGTCAAAGCCTGCACACCTTTATGATCTAGTAAACCTAAGAAATATGAAGTGTCTCTTTCTTAAATTACTGTTAGGGAGATGCAAAAACTAACACCCCCTCCCACCTCCACTGCAAAATGGCCCCAAACCAAGCAAAAACCAAGCCCAAAAAACAAAACCCACAAAAAACCCAACCAACCAACAACAAACCATACCAAATTCTTTCTCTCTTTTCCATCAATACCACTTCAAATATTACATTCTAGCAACAGTACTGTTGCTATGATAGATCAGCTTCCCAGTAACACACCTAAGAACTAAAGCACAATGGTGTTTAGTCACAGAGAGGAGAGACAAGACAGCTAAGGCTTCTTCACCAAACAGACACAGACTCAACAAAAGGTGATGCTGATGTGACTTCAAGGAAGCCACATAAAAAATGACAGTACTTTGACAGGAATGAGCAGAAGAAACAGTGATATGTCAAACTGAGTTTTAAGTAAAAAAAAAAAAAAGAGTATCACTGCTCAACAGGCCAGTCAGCACTGGGGAGGTTCCTACTCTTCACCGTTCTGAAACAAACATTATTTGCAAATAGATGAGCCCTCAAAAGCAGAAATTTGGCAAGTATGAACGAAAACAGCACCAGGCACCTACCACATTAGGATTAAATGGTGGTGGAATCTTCTTCTGAAGAAGATCAGTCCAGCTGAGAGATTCAAAGAATGGGTGCTTTTGAATTTCAAGCTGCAGTAAGGAAAAGAGATTTTACGTATTTCAGAAATCCATCCTGTGCATCATAGTAAATACTACTTCAGACTGCATGCATGTAAGGAAGTCAAGTCCTTCATCAGTTTATTTATTCACAGTTCACTTTGCAATAAAAGCCGTGGTCAGTAAAAACAGCAATTACAATTTGTTAGCCTGCCTCTACAAACTGGTTCCCTTGTAAAATTGTATTTTCTGCTTTTAAGCTTTAAAAATCAAGCACCTTGATATTTACCAGCGTGCAAGAATGTTTTGTTAGTATCTCTTCTCCTGCCTTAAAATTGTTAGTTTTTGTAAAGCAGATCATTGTCTGAGAAGCAGCTGCTTCAACAGCTTTGCAAGATGCTCGCTAGTTATCAAGCAGCAAACAGCTATGGTAAATGCTGCCATCCTTTCATCTTGCTCCACAAGTACAATGTGAGAAAGTATGATGTCACAGCCTGAACGCTCTGTTACAAGGTCAAGACACTACCTAACATTAAGGCTGCAAACAGAAGGCTCTGAAGGTCTCACAATTAATGGATAGAAGAAGTCTTTCTAGATCATTCCTCATTGCACAGTTCTGAGGACATCTATGCTTTCTCACATCATCTTTTTGAAAACATTTTTTTTGTTACACTGGGAAAACATTTGCCATGATTTTAAGGCTAAAAAAAAAAAAAAAAGTTGCTGTTTGCACAGTACTAGTGTTCCTCTTCATCTGAGGATTGTTTTTCATGTAGCTAGTTAAACTGACATCACCAGAAAAATAGCCTCTCTTGATTATTTCTCAGTTTCACTATCAACAGTGAAATCTACCCTAGTACACCTCAGTGACTACTACACCAGGAATTGTGCAGCAATCAAGCTCAAAATATTTATATCCCACGACAATCATCTCTCTCCTGTCCCCAACGACTTTCAGGGACTGGCCACACTTTTGTGTTTAACAAAGAAATAAGGAGGAAAACAGAGACAGACATAACAGAGCAATCGCTTATCTCCAACTATTAAACCTGTGCTGTGCACACAAATTTGGTGATGTCTCTTTAAACAAAGTACAGCTTGATCAATTAGGGCATTACATACAAAATCTTCCCTTGCTCCAAGTCTGCTTTGCCGATCTTTCTCCAAAAGTTCTTCAAGAATAGACCAGGCTGTAAGACTGATTCCTGGGCGCAAAACTAGGGGTTTATGAAGAATATTCTCATACATCTCAGCAACATCACGGCAGTAAAAAGGAGGCTAAAAAATGAAAGTTATACATTAATTTGAAGCCACGTGGGACATTTTGTTTCCATGTGTATGGATCAGCAAATGATTCTCTAAGAAATACAAACTTCTAGCAATGAAGAAGAAATCTACCTCTTCTTATGCACTGCTAACTTCTAATTCAGTCATCACCATTGCCAGATCTTTACACTTGATAGCTTCCCCACCCACCTCCTCTTCTCCTAACCTGTTTTCATACTCATAAGTAGCCATAGATGCCACTCCAACTTCAAAGCTCGCACTGAACTTGTCTGAAAAGAACATGAGAGCAGAAAAACAAATCTATCTCCCTATTTAAGGTCCTATGGGAGGAGCTAAAACTCAAGAAAACTAACAGAACAGTGTGTTACTGGAGTGATTACATATGACCAGAACCAACATAGTAAGATTTCTTGTTTTAATGCTGCATCAAGAAGTAGAAATGCTAGAAGTAGTTCTGGGAGACCTAAGTAAAAAAGTCTTAATTTTATTTATTCCAGCATTTGGCAAAATTTCACTTGTAAGCTGGGGGTTTTTATTGAGTATTATCATGTTGATTCAGTTTACTCTCATGTTCCCTCAAAGTGATGACTACTTGTCTTCATTGGAGTTGATGTGTAGCAGTTCACTGGAAAGCAATTTAGACATTAAGAGGCAATGCAAAATCCAAAAGGGAAAAAACAGGTGCTATGTTAAGTATTAAGACAAACTGTTCATGCATTTAAGTGGAGTATTTCAATATTTTGCAAAAGTTAGCATCTTTAACAGCACTCCAGGGTCACTTCACATAAAGGAGGAGAGAGGGGGGAAGCAACCCCTGCCCCCCACATATTAAGTACATACCAGCCCATAAAGCATTTCATAAAGAACCGCACCAAGGCACCACCAGTCTACTGTGTTGTCATAGGGCTGCTTTTTAATGACTTCTGGTGCAAGATACTAAAATAAAAAAAAAAAGTATTTTAGAGCATTAGGCTAGCAAGAATAAAACCTAGGTTTTAGTCACATCACAGTAAACATCTTCAGGAAAAGTTGCTTCATAGCAATTTTAAGACTGCTAAATATTTATCTTGTCCTTCAATAAACCTGGCACCATCTGGTCATTTACCAAGCAGGACAGCTGTTTTCCCAACTGAAACAATAACTTCCCTCACACTACTGTTCTGCCAAACTACTTAGCCACCCCTATTATGAAACTTGTTTTACACTTTAGATAGATCGCTGCACTGTTGTACAGGCGACATCTCTCAGCAAGCTGGCGACCAGCCGTGCCTATTCTGCCATCCTCAGCCTGTATGCTCCCCATCCAGTACATAAAAATGAAAGATGATCTGAATTCTGCTTCAGATCTATCACTATTGAGAAATTGTATCACCTATACTAAGTTTCATCATAAATCCTGATGAGGGCATGAGTTGTGAGTTGCCAAATTAGACATTCTTGTCAAATAGGTTATCACTTGACTGATTTGTGATAAACATTCGATACCATCAAACACTGAATGACAATGCAAACTGGTTTCCATCTGCCTTGCAAGAAATCTCCTCAGCATCTCAGAGCTTACTAACACCACAGCACAAGGACAGCCATTTCACAATACGAGACTATTCTTTGTGAATATGTGATATAAAATTCCTATGGCTGGATCATCATCTCAGTCCTCATCTACAGCACACACAGTTTCTAACCTCTCAAAACTAGAGAACGCTCAATTCTATCATTTTAGTATCAAAATTCTGAAATTTAATTTACAAATAGATGGCAGCACTGTCAGATAAGTCACAGACTGAAACTCACAGTTTAATTACATCAGTCTTTCTTGAACCTTCTGTATGTGTGAGTGCCCTGTAACTAATTTGTCTACAGATGACCCTGCAAAAGCATGAAAAGCAGCTGAAGTATTTTGAACTCAACTATTCAAGCTTTTTGTAATCTTTCACAACCTCTTCAGCTTTTTAGGTATTGGAATTAATAAAGTCATTCAATTCAGTGTTTAGAACCACTGATAATATCGTTACACTTTTAGCAGGATCATGAAAGGTTTCAATCTAAATCTTGGATTAGAAAGGCTAATACACAACCACTATGTTTAGTCTTGGTATTTTTTAAGAACTCGTATGAAGCAACAGCATTAGCATCCCCTTATGTTGCAATTCATGCAAGTCCAAGGTAAGTGTGAAGACTAAGCCTCTGAACACAAGGAAAACACCCACAGATTTTCTCTAACAGATTCACAGTTACCAGTGTTCTATATATTGTCCTTTGAACTTTCCAAAATACTCAACAAATATTATTTCAGCTCACATTCGCCACTCAGTTTTATGGATTCCTACTCTGATCATGTAAGTTGTCACGTGTTGCCACCTTTTTTTTTTTTGAGTTCAAATGTTTTAGCTAAATACTCCTCACTGCCTTCAAAGGCCTTTTCTGTAATTTAAAGTATGTTTACCAAATTATCAAAGCCACTACTGCTGGCATGTCAGTGAATGCCTCATGTTCAAGACTTCTAGATTCTGAGTTTTCTAGCCTAGTTTTCTTAGTAAAAAGAGACAACAGAGTTGAATAAACTCAGCAAGTTCCGTTTCACACATATGCAAAATCTGCTCAAGACTCACAGATATTAAGTCCTTATAAATTTACTAATAATCAGTGGCAGAATATGATAAGTAGATTCACATTGGCAAATCTGTTGCAGCTGTTACACAAGCTAACTGTCTTGTGTGTAGCCAGCAGTTAGGAGACATGGGAGAAACAGAATGTTTGAAAAGGGCTGGAAAAAAGGAGGAAGGAAGAGATGAGTTATGTGGATGTGGGTAGTAAGTAGCAGACACTGTGTATTAGTAACGAGGGCAAAGAACAGATCTGCAGGAAACTTGTCTTTGGTTTGGCTCCATAGAGGAGCTTGTTGCTAATGCAAGTCTCCAACCGTACAAAACGGAATATTTGATCTTCCAGTTACACAAATATTAACAAGAGTCAACAGTCATTAATTACTAGTAAAAAAAAATGTGAAAGTTGTCAACATACTTCTGGTGTCCCACAAAAAGTTGCAGTGGTATCAGAACTTGCAATCCCTTCTTTACAAAGTCCAAAGTCTGTCAACACAACATGACCCTGTTTAAGAAAGAGTGGTATTTTAAAAACAGAACATAGTCAAAATGTGGATACTTGTTAAGTGTCAATTTTGTGAGAGAACACAAAAACCCAAAAATAATGTCGCATACTTACTAGTGAATCTAGGAGAATGTTTTCTGGTTTTAAATCCCTATTTAAAAAAAAAAATTGTATTAATTCAAAACAGCAGTCACTAACACAAGAGCTTCAGAGGCAAAGACTTTTATCCTTCAGCTGAAAGCTTCCAAGTTTTGGTGAAATTGTTATGTTCAATTTTCCCATTAGATGATTTCATGTAGTGGGTTTTATTTAGTAATTTGTCCTATTTTGAACTTCTGCACAACAAGGATACACTTCAGAAACTTACCTGTACACTATGTTTATGGAGTGTAAGTAGCCCAGTGCACTGGCTATTTCAGCAGCATAAAATCTGGCTCTGTGCTCAGGAAAGGAACGTTCTCTTTGTAAGTGAAAGAACAGCTGTAAATATGCAAATAGTAAATAAGAACATTACACACACAAAACCGGGCTAATAACATGTACTTTTTACACTATAAAGTAATTTTTAGTTGTCTACTTTTTAAAAAAATCATAAAATTAAATACAATTGGTTTTGCTGCATGACTTTGTCATTCCTTTACTCACTTCCTTTCCTCTCTTTTGTAGCTCAGAAATGGATAGGCAACTCAAACACATAAAAACATTCCTCTAAAACCAAGACTAGACAATAAAAACTAGAGTAAACCACTAAGTTGTGAACAGAGATTGGCAAGATTAAACCATGCGAGATAGCCCCCTAACAGAATATAAACTGGTGTCAAATAAGTAATCTTCCATTTCTGTATAGGCTTGCATTGGAAGTTTTGTATTTAAGTATTTCTATAGTTGTATTCTGAAATTACCTTGATGTAGATCACTTTGGGAGATGTATATTCCAAGCTGATCCACAAATTCAACTATAGAGAGCTGTATCTCTTGAAGTAGTTTGAGCAGATAAGGGAAGTCTAGTCAAAGACTAAATCATGAACATACAGATTAAACTATACTACCCATTCAACTTCTAAAACTTTTAAGAAAACAAAGTTTGGAAAAAATACAAAAAGCCACCAAAGCTTTCCAAGCACTTCATTCAAATTTGAAACCCATTTTGAACTGTGTTTTAGTTTGCCTGGAAAAATGTCCAAATTGTGGCCAGAACTGAGCAGAGCAAACCAGAAGTTTGCTAATACCATCTAAATGAGACGATACTACATTAGACAAGTGAGAAAGGCCCATCTTGTCCCAGCTCTGACAGTTAAAGGGGTCAGAATGCCAGCTCTGGGAGCACCATAAGTACAGACAGTCGGCCATGGGAATATGTACTAATATATCTTCGTATCTCGATCTGGTTCATTCTGCATACTGTCTGTGTATATCCAGCTGCAGTGACACAATAGGAAGCCTTGAAATATGCCAAAACAAACTATTTAAGTTCTACCCTTCCTCCTGTGCTCTTTCAGCTACCAGAGTTTTATCATCTACAACAGTATCCTGTCTCATCCTTCTTTGCTGTTCTGCTTTAAGCACCTGTAGGACCTTGTGAAATGCGTACATTTTACACTAATAAATTACCAAATTGAAAACACAGCAAGTGACAAGACACACAAAAATAGTTTTTCACTACCCTGTTTTCTTCAGTCACAACTAATTTCCTAGATAGTCCAGGTATTATTAGTCTGTGAAACATTTTGAAGGAATGAAAGCAACATTTTACACCCTACTCATTTGTACTGGCTATTCAATCGGTTTATACATTAATTTCTTTAGCACTCCAGGAAGTACTGGGCTCTTTGAAAAGCAACAGGTACCTAGCTGGAGGAAAACTGTTCCAGAAGTATAGTTAAACATACACATTTTTCTCCACTTCTTTCACAAGTTTTCCCTCAAGTCACTTAATGGCTCCTCAGATTCAATACCATTGCTTCAAGGTAAAGAATCCTCAGGATAAGGACATTGGCAAGAAGTAATTAGACTATGCGAAGCTACAGAATAATCCCAAGGTTCCCAATAATATTAATGTAGTAAAATCGATTGCCAGTTCCCTTCCTTCCACTTTTGAAAGACTAGCATCTCAGCTAATGCAGATGATGCCAAGAGGAAAAGACAGTTTTACATGGTGAAAAATGTCAACATAAGATTAATTTGTAATAAAGGTACATTTATGTACTGTAAAATGCAGTATTTGTATCTCACAACCATGAACAAATTTGGGATGAAAGTTGTCAATAAGAAGAGGACCAGGATCCGTATAGTGGTAGAAGACTGTAGTGACAGAAGATAATAAGAGGATTTTCACAACTGGGAGAATACTGATCACAGCCCACTGTAAAGGATCATTTTGTTCCTCCCACCTAGAATTAGCAAAATAGAGAGACTCAAATCCAAACACTACCACCACATACCTCTCCTCCATTAACAAAATCCAGGACAAAGTAAAGCTTTTCCGTTGTTTGGAATGAGTAATGTAATCCAACCAAAAATGGATGTTTCACATTTTTCAAAAGCACGTTACGTTCAGCCATAATATGTTTTTGCTGTAAGGAAGTAAAAGATCAGTAAGTAAACAGGAATGATTTTGTAATTAAGGGAAAAGGGAAGGGAGGTGGGTGGATAAAGAATATTTTTCTTCACCTCTTTCCTATTAAGAACAATTTTTTTCTGCAGCACTTTGACAGCATAGTATTTCCCATCCAGTTTTCGTTTTGCAAGAAGAACCTGTGAAATTCAAAACAAATGAAGAAAAGTCATTGTTGCAGTTCACGTTCTATTAGTAATACTTTCATAATTTCAGCCTAACTGGGAAGTATTTGTGCTATTTTTTTCACAATAAAGTTTCTTTGCTTTTACTATAGTCAATCAGCAATGTAATCACAAATAGAGTGACCTTACAGTCCAGTAAAATCTGTCACGATAGTTGATATCGTGAAAGACTGAATGATAACATTTATTTTCCAGGACCTCTGAATCTCTGTCAAGATCAATTTCAGCTGGTTTTGTAAGTTTTAAGATAATTTAATGGGAAACAACAACTTGAAAAATAACCGGAAAACAAAGATTTCAGGAGGGGTTCTATGTTGCATCTTTGTAGAATATCAATATTTAAGTCACTTTTCAATGGGTTGCTGCTCACACTGCTCCACCACATCAGGGGTTCGACAAAACAGTCCATGCCAAAAAAGGGAAATGCACCATTAGTACTCCTGCTGCTGCATAAGCACAGGGGTACCTCCCTTCCTCTCTGGGGGAAACAGAGGATCCCTGTTGCTCTTAACGAGAAAGGGAAACGCTCCCTTTTGTTACTCCGAACAAGTGACCGAGGCAGCCAACTGCCACACCAGGGAAAAAATGGCAGGGCTGTAAAGAAGCCGCAACAGGGATCCAGTATGACAGTTCACAGAGCACCCTAGACTGATACCACTTTCAAAACTGGCCAAGTCCAGCCAAGTGTCACTATGCACAAGACACCAGCTAGCATCCTTGCACCAGGGTAAGACACAGTCGTAAGAAAGCTCACCTTGCCAAAGCTGCCTTTCCCAATAACTTTCAGGAAATCAAAGTCTGTTGGTTTAGCACTGAAAGATATTTAGGAAGGAGACAGGTCATCTGGGTAGAAATTACAAGCTTTATAGCTGTACAGCAGTCTAGCATAGCACTTGGGTTGTAACATGAGAAGAACGGTCTGTTAGCACCCTCCTTTATTCTTCATTCCACCCAACACCTAGACTTCTGCAGACCTTCCCTCAGAGACGACGACGACTCTTCATTTTGCAATTCCATTTTCCTCCAGGGAAAGTGTTCAAGTTGCATCCTTTGAGTTTATTTTACTTTGTAAGTTTAAGATGTAAAGGAGGAGCAAGACTGTTCTTTTATTCTCCATAGTCTAGTTTCTTGCAATTTTTAAGTCTCCATTTCCCCATGACTTTTCCTGGAGCTTATTTCTCATTTCCAGAGGGCCAAATGGATTCTCAAGCTTACATGAGGGAAGGAAGGAAGGACAAAGTTTATTATCTATTCTCTCTTTGCTTATCTCATCCTTCCCTCCATCCATTCCTCTCTCATTTCAAATTACAGCGAGAGGAGAGAGGCCCTAACACCTTCCTCTTCTGTGTGTACGTATGAACTCACTGTTTTTCCACTTCCCACATCACCACTCCTTTCAGTTATTTCCCAGGATTCCCTCACTTTTTCCTAAATACAATGCAGAGATATTTTTGTCAGCAGAACAATTATCCATGTTTTCAAATTCCAAAACAACAGTTACATCACCATACACCTCTCCATTTATTGTCCCTGAAGGGAAGTACTCTTAAATTTCATTTCTTACTGCAATCTATTAAGCACTTCCTCCTGTTAGCCCAGAACAAATCTGTGAGGACAGCAAAACCAAAACAGCAGTCATCTCCGAGATGAGAACAGCACAGATTCACACAGAACTGAGAACAGAAACTCCACAGAAGACACCAAACAGAGAAGTTATGACAGCAGAACTAGGTTTGCAGTATCAACAAGGCAAGCTGCTCCTTTGCCGTGCATTAAAATAAACTTGTTTTCAGAAACTGTTCACATTCTTAACAGTTGTGGGACCACTCCCGAGACAGAGAGGTCATGATTGCTATAGCATCCTTCAGGAAAAGGACAGCAGACTAACAAAATCTGAAGGGGAAAAGGAAAAATGTTTTAAAAGTGGCTGTTTACGTAGCACAGGATTCAAGGTTTTCCTTTCAAGTGGTGCAAATCAACAAATAAAGGCATACATACAAAGAACTTTTCATACTATGAACTATACACCAAGTCTAATTTTTCAGGTTTTAAAATTAATTTTAATAAAATTTCATTAAAATTAAAGTTTTACATTAAATTGAATTACATTTCAATTTAATTTAATTGAAACCTACTGAGGATTTCCAGATGGTCCCAAGTTGATATTCTGTGAGGTAGAGTTTAACTGTTGGGAGAGACAGAGATTTATTTTTAGTATTACTATTCTTTAATATTCTTTTTCACATTTCAATTGATATTAATTTCAAAATAATTAAATTTTCCAAGCTCTTACCAGTAAAATAATTTTAAACCCACACTGTTTATGCAAGAGTAATTCATGAAAGACATAGTACTTTTAAAAAAAAAAAAATCAAAAGTGAACATTCTCCCTGCCCCAAGAAAAACATTACCAACCTTTTCTATCCTGACATTAAAGGCCGACTAACTCAATTCCAGGAATGGCATGAATCTTACAAATTCTGTCTGGGTGTGTACTGGTAAGTTACAGGCAAAGGAGGAAGCCACCGTCATTTAAGTAATTTTCTCCATTTTGTTTTTGATTTAAAAAGCAGTATTTGTACCCTCATTGTGGTTTTGGACTTTATCAGACAAGAATAAACTGCATTCAAATACAAGTTACCAGGGGACAGGCTAGCAGGCATCACAAAATCAGTGCTCCTACAGGAGCAGAGAACGCCCTGACGGCAGTGCTGGATGCCACTTTTCACTAATAAGAGCCAATCACACAATGGTACTGGACAGTTTTAAAAAAGCTCCTATATAAGTTCTAAGATTTTTCTTTTCCTGACAGCTTCCTTTTGTTCCTTATTCTTCAGCTTCGTCATTTACAGTAACTACAAGAAGGTGAATTTTCTATCAAAAAGTATGTCCAGGCCACTGTGCATTAGCTCGCTTCCTATTTTGGAATTTGCTGTGGTATGACAGATCATTAATTTTCCACAGAAGGTTTAGATCATTCCCCATTACTTAAAATACCTTTCAAAGGAGGAGGAAACTGGTATTTTAAATTAGTTTTGCTGCACGCTCACCGTGCTGTCAAGCACTTAAAAAAAAAAAAAAAGCAGCAGTAGAGACTGGCATCTTTGGAATTGAAACTTCCAGAAAACACTAAATCAGCTGTGGATCACACACGAATTGAAATGACAACTCTTACATCTTTAACAAAGGCTGAATAAGAAGAAAAGTATTAAGATCACATCTGTATACCAAGAAGTGAGCCACAGAGAAAACAAGCTTAAATATGACACTTCTGCCTTCCTAGAAATATTCCCTTTTCAAACAGCACTGTTTCCAGAGGCTGCAAATGAAATTAATTTTCAGAGAATCCATCTAGCTGTGTAGTGACTTTTATGACAAAAGAGGCTTCAGACCTCACATGGTGTTAGATGTGAAATGAAATCAAATCCACCCTTGCTCCTGAGTGACTTTTAGAAACATTGCTTTCCTCCCCCACCCCCAAATTATATTTCTTCCCCTATGTAAAAAAAGACAACACACAAGCAAACAAAAGGACAACTAAACGTTCAATCCTCCCCTGCTCCTTGCTAGATGTTTTTCGCAAGAATCTTTGAAGAGATCGCAAAAAGTGCGACAGCTAAGCTGTGACTGAAGCTGTTTCTTCAACCCATATAGCAAGTGGGGCAGAAGCAAGATAAAGCTAGCAATCGCTTTTACTCCTCTCTCTGCAGTTCGTATCTGACAGAAAAATATTTTACAGCCCACAGTCGAACACATTTCTTTAAAAGAGCATAAAGGACATTTACTGTGAAACCCACCAGTAGTTTTCAGTAAACAATATACCTAAGATTGCCCTCAAGTAGCTAAAATTTAGAAGACTGTTCTACTACTTTTTTTTTTTTTGTTACCTTCCGACTGCTCCTTTCATCTTCATCTTCAGATGGATCCGACTGGTGTTTTGGGTTATCCATCTGAAGAAATGCTCTGACATCTGGGCTAGAAACAGTAACTTAATTAGCACACCAATAATCCGCATGATTTCCAGCCATAACCATAGCAAGCACAGGATTAAACAGCAGTGTACAGAGGAGTTTCTTTGCACAAAGTTTTATATTTACGTTCTGGTAATTAAGGACTGTGTAGAAGAAATGCTTTTAGAGCAACATAATTCAACTGTCGAATGTGTTATATACAGTATACAAAATTTTCCACTTGGAAAAAAATGACATGTTAAATATACGCATGTGAAGGCTTCATAAGGAAATGCACTGCAGAACTGCATTAAAAGGCAATTATTAGAAGAAAGAACACTGTCCAAAGCATGAGTTCTAACTGGCTAGCAACCAGCAGGAAACCAACTTTCTTTCAAAAAACTGAAGAGTTTAAAACTGTTTTTAGTTTTCCAAAATTAACAGAGTCTGACACAATACAGCATGAAATACATAGTCTGTAACCCAAAGAGAGATGCATGTCCCAAGAGGCTCATGGCAGTAACATTCCTGTCCCCATTCGCACTAAGGCAGAAGATGGTGGGTTTGTGTTCAGAGTGCATTCTAGCTGGGCACTGACAAGACAACGTAAGAAGCCTTCCAGCCAGCTGCCCAACACGCATGCTGGCCTTCAGGAACCAGCAAGAAAGACTATAGGCTTCGCACAGTACCTAAGGAGTTGCGTTTTGACTTCAGCATTGGTTTCTAGCTTCTGTCTTGGTGGGAGCTGGGGAAGGAGAACTGGGAGAAAGGAAGTAAAGTATGAGAATTCCGAGAACACGCTCCCAGGAAGCTAGGATTACCCAACAGTAAGTTTAAAAGAACGTAACGTCTTTCTTAACCACGGCACAGTGAGGGAGTAAAGATTAATGTAATACAAGCGAGGCAAAATTAATTCCTAAACAAATGGGTATCACATATAGCGTATGCACCACATGAAGAGCTGATCTGAATCTTCCAAGTTCCTTCAGTTCACTAAATGGCAACCTGCTTTTCAAGGAAGAAATCTTACCTAAATTTCAGAGATAAAGTTATTTGAGAAGGTCTCAGGGCAGCCACTGATAGGAAACTCTGCATGAGCTGTTCAGTACAACAAAAGCACTAACTTACTATGGAGCTGCTCTTTTACCTTATCTCTAGTATATACAAAATAGGGTAGTTTTATATAAGAAGCAGATATACTTGCTTTGCTCTTTTCAATCCATTTCATCCTCCACACTTCTGTAAAGCGAGGATCAGAAGAGATGAGCTGTTTAGGACATTTCTCCAGCTCCTGCATTTCATATTAGCATTACTGAATCTAATTCATGTCCTATGCTATCTGAGACTCCCAGCCTCCATTGCTTACATTCTGTATTTCTAAACTCTATTTGAAATCTCTTTCAGTACTTTCAGCCTTCAGGTTTAAAATACAGCAACAAGACTGGTCACACAATTTCCCACCATCATTTCAGTTTAATTCTTCCTGTCTTATATGAACTCTAAATTCTGATCTATTTCAGGTCTGTCTTGTATCCTCAGAGTCCCAGGAAGACAAAAATCACTGTGGTTTGAATACTGCAGTAACATTGGCTCATGACACAGCAATTTAAGTTTCAGAATCTTTGGGTATCATAACATCAAGAATAAAACGTTATGGTTAATGCTTCTCACTAGACACAACAACAAAACCAGACCTTAATTACCTTTAAGCACTAATTATTCTGGACAACTGGCTGATTAAATAGAGCATGTTGTAATACATCTCAAATAGTTACTATAGTAACTTTGTCCATGACTGAATTCACAGCAGAAAAAAAAACAAACAACTGTTCACAGAAAAATGCTGCGGTACAGTTGCAGAGTATTCAACAATCTCTGCAATACATGGCAGCCAGAAGCATAACTGATCCATTACATCGTTCACATTTATAATTTTAAAACCACTGTGAAGAAACGGTGATTAAAAAGAAGTAGTTTAATGTACCAATTTCTTAGCCAAGATCGCAGCATGTTATGCAAAATGCTATATAGATTGGTAGGACTGCTATGCTGTATTAGCTCACAGTTATTAACGTATTTTAAAATACACAGAAACTGTACCTAAAATAATCTCACATATCAAATTACAAGGATGAAGAAAACAGTTTAAAAAGGGATGTTTGATATACGTTATACATATACTACCAGCAAAAGCTGGTTTTGCCTGGATTTTTATGATTGACTGGATAAATGTAGCTTATGGATTATGTCTGAAATCCACAAAAGGGTGTCAAGATCTGACCAGAACGGTTCCTCCTGTGATATTCGTTCCACATTAGTTTTCCTGCGGAAACATATGAAGCCACACCAAAATTCTGGACACACTCACAACTACAAACAAGTCCAAAAAATTACACAAAATTTCAAGTAAAATGGTAAATTAATTGCCAGTGTCAGAACCTTCATGTTTAAGACACACTTTATTTACATAATGGTGCCCCAGCTCCTCCCTCTTCTCCACAAACCTTTTTTTTTTTAAAAAAAAAGTAAAACTGCTATCTTATAGAAAGCAAAGGCTCAAAAAGCAGTAATGTACATTAAGATTTTAAAAGAGCAAAGCCAATGTAATACGAGGTTTGCCTTCCCCAACATGAACTGCAAGATCTTACAGTCCAGGAGTTTCATACTCATTTTTACATTCATCAGACTTTGAAACCAGAAAAATCTAGTCACTCTGATGTTCTTCTAGGGAACAAACACAGAACTTCGCTTCTCACTTATAGAACTGATAACTCATTTCCCCATAGAAGTTGCAGGGTATTGTCATCCTTGAGTTTCTTCAATTTGACATTATGCAAATGTTCTCATTTTCATTAAGGAGCTACTTTGGACCACTTAAAAATAACTACATTACATCTCTAATACGTTTTCTATTATACATTTGGATTCAAACATTTTCTTTGGACATGTTCTGATAGACAACTAAATGTATTACTTTTTCAGTGAAGACCTACATTTGAGGGGGTAAGCAGCCCAATTTGAGTAGTTGCTCAGTAATTTAGAGGGCCTCAGTGCTCACAAGTAAGAAACTCCCAGGTCCTGTTCAGTCAGCAAGGGGGATGCATTATGAGATCTCTATCCCTTCCGACGTTTCTTCTGCAACAGCTGCATTCTATCCGTGAGAGCAAGTTCTTTACGAAATACAGTTAAATGAGTAAATGCAGCTCAAAGCTAGTCCACTTAACTCCCAATTTAGTCTAAGACAATGATCCATCTCGCCCCAAATTCCATCTGACAGTGGTTGCAGGAAAATCCTTACCAACCATCACAGGGTCTCTCTAATCACTCTAACACACTTTACGTTTTTGTTGGGTTTACTATTAGCAGAAAGGTTTGGCTTTGATACAATATTCAACAAACATGTAAGACTCAAGAACAAACTCCACTGAAGGAGGAGAAAAGAAAAAATAAATTAAAAAAAGAGAAGAAAGAACACAGTGCTGCACGTTTCAGAGAATAATGTAAATATTATCATCTTGGACGCACTGAATCTGATGTTTGTGCTTTTCAATTCAGATGTTCAGGTGACTTCCCTTCCAGAAATGAGGAAGGACATTATCGTGAACCATCCTTAAGCTTTTGGTGAAATAGTTTTCCAAGGTAGGACTTAAAAATATGACATCCTGATATTGGTTTTAATGCTTAAAAATGTAGTAGAAGGTGGACTTCCTTAAAGCTCTGCGAGAATGCATAACCTCCTAAGTCTTCCTTGTATGTTACTAACTTTACATAAGTTATTTTACCTAACATCAAATTCAATTAGCACATTAAAACAAAACAGTGTAAGAAAGCAAGGATGTCGACTGTCTGTGAAGACTCAGCCACCACATATTCCTTGAGTAGTTTCTAGCAGATTTTACGAAAAAAAACCCAAACAAAATCAAACAACCAAGGACAAAAGCATACAGAAAAGGTGACAGATCATGTAATTATTAATGCAGCGGAGCACTGTAAAATGTAAAAGCTCACTCCAGAAAAACAAAGTACCTTGCAGTTATTAAAAGAAAAACAACACTGACAATACTATAAGATTAAATGCTTTTGCACTGAATTGTGAATTAAAGGCTTGCTTTTTGTCCCACATAAATCACTGTTACTTCAAGGGGGAGGAGGAGGAGAAGAGCACAAGACTTCAGTCTCTACTTTGTTTTTATTATAAAACTATGCCTAATAAGCTTTTTATTTAACACACTTTCAACAGCACCAAAACGCTTTGTAAGACCTATTTCCTAATACTGATTTAAGTCAGTTTTAATGGATCGGACAGGCTACGTGCCATGTTAAAGAACACAGATTCAGCTACAGATGCATCTCAGCATAAAACAATTTTAAAAGCTCACAAAAATTTAAGAAAGCAAGTGGATTTGAGGTTTGGCTTTTTTTTTGGCACGCAATTTTGTGATGTGCATAAGAAAGTACCATTTTACCTTTGGTGAATAAATATAGTATGTTTCGAGACAAAATTATTTCATACTTGGACACACTGACAACCAAACAGGGGAGGGGACTGTGGTAAATCAAATCAGTGTCCTTTCCTAATGCAACAAAACATATTAGCTTCCAGTAATTAGTTATTTTAAAGTGCTTTTTATTCTTTCCCAGAAAAGAACATGACTATCACCAAAACTCTCAGTACTTATTCTAGTGGAAAACTATTCCACCGTAAAGACTTTGGTTTTAAATTTCTTCCACCTATCACAAGGTATTATAGATAAAATGCTCCTTTAAAAAAAATAAATGAAAAGAAGTACATCTTTCAGCTGAATAGGATACTAAATAGTTCACTTGTTGGAAAAAAAATTAAAATAATCTAACTGCACACTGCAGCAATATTCTGTTAGAGATATTTTTTTCCTGTGGGAAACTGGCAGTTTCAGAGGTTTTACAAACAGGCTAATTAAAGAAAGCATATGTATTAAAGACATTTACTCAACACCAAAGGCAAACATAGAGCTTTACCATTTTACTAGTTCAAGTGACATAGAAAGCTACATGGATTTAGTTTAAACTTATCAGGTATAGATTTAAACTGAAAGAAAAACGCAGTTTACCACCCCAATCAGCTCACACATAGAAGTGCTATTCTCCAGATTTACTGCAGCTGACTCACTCTAGCATATCACCATCTCTCATTCATCACCATCCCACTGATGGAAGTTAGCACACCTGCAGTTCTTCCGACAGAACAGTTTATGTGCAAGCTTATTCATTTGCTTTAGGCAGGTCAGCTTGGTTATCCCAAACCACCTGAGCAAGATGATTAAGCTCCTTGGTTAACAGGCTTAAAACAACTTCTGGAGCAGACCCATATCCCAAGCACAAGTACAGGCTGGGCAGAGAATGGATTGAGAGCAGCCCTGAGGAAAAGGACTTGGGAGTGCTGGTGGATGAGAAGCTCAACATGAGCCGGCAATGTGCGCTGGCGGCCCAGAAAGCCAACTGTATCCTGGGCTGCATCAAACAAAGCGTGGCCAGCAGGTCAAGGGAGGTGATTCTGCCCCTCTACTCTGCTCTCATGAGACCCCACCTGGAATACTGCGTTCAGCTCTGGAGTCCCCAGCACAAGAAGGACATGGAGCTGCTAGAGTGGGTCCAGAGGAGGGCCATGAAGATGATCCGAGGGCTGGAGCACCTCTGCTATGAAGACAGGCTGAGAGAGTTGGGGCTGTTCAGCCTGAAGAAGAGTACTTAAAGGGGGCCTACAGGAAAGCTGGAGAGGGACTTTTTACAAGGGTGTGTAGTGATAGGACAAGGGGCAATGGCTTTAAACTGAAAGAGGGGAGATTTAGATTAGACATAAGGAAGAAATTCTTCACTCTGAGGGTGGTGAGGCACTGGAACAGGTTGCCCAGAGAAGTTGTAGGTGCCCCATCCCTGGAAGTGTTCAAGGCCAAGTTGGATGAGGCTTTGGGCAACCTGGTGCAGTGGAAGGTTTCCCTGCCCATGGCAGGGGGGTTGGAACTAGATGATCTTTGAGGTCCCTTCCAACCCTAACCATTCTATGATTCTATGAACTGCTCCAACAAAAGGATGCAGGCAGCGACTTACTACCAGAAGGACAACAAAGCAGCAAGTGACAGCAAAAGCTATCAGCAAAACAAACATCTGCCCTACAGCAACAGAGTCTACAATGGAATCTGCCTGTCTTGAACTAAAAATCAGTCAACTGCCTGCAAGTTTATTTGTTTTCAGAAAACAAAGACATCTTTATGCTGTTCATCAGTCTGTAGATTTTTTCCTGAAAGAATGAACAGCCACGTTAAACTTTATTTATTATACTTAAGAGCACTGAACAGGTAGAATACATCTTCTGGTTAGAAGTACTTAATTTTCAATTCTGTATTTGACATGTCATGTCTTTTATATAGCCCATATAAAACAGAAATGAAACTACTTACTGGTTGCATAGCTCTGGCTGTCTAACTAAATTCTGAATGAATTCATTCAGTCCTGCTCTTCTCTGTTTAATGAAATCTGTTAAAAATAAAATAAAAAAAAGAGATCGATTTATTAGAATGGTATTATGTAGGAAAGTTGCAAAATTTATCCAGCCAGCAGGCACTCAGATGTAATCATTAAAGATAATTAAATAAAATGCTTTCTATTCCCTTTTGGACATCATCTCTTATGTAAATAGATAGATAGATCGGATCGATCCTCTGAATCTCCACTCTCATCCAAAGCTTAAAATATGTAACTTTTCTTCAGCAATATACATACAAAAGGGACCTGAAATAGAGAAAGAGCTCTAACATGACAAGGTGTAAAACAGAATAGCCTTGTCTTTCATTACTCATATAAACAATAATTTATATAGAAAAAGAATATTTAACTTGTGCATTAACTTCTATGGTATTCCAATGACTCTGCCACATATAGATTACTGACAACTATTAAAATTTTAAATTAAAATTAAATTTAAATTAAAAGTTGTATTTCAAATGCTAAGAAAAATGTTCATATCGTTTTAGGGATGTAATCCCTAAACCTTTGTTAGGGTACTTAATAATCTCAAAGTACTGACATCAAACAGGATGGTAAATCTGCATAAAAATGTTACAGGAGTCACCAACATCAGCACTTTCACTATGGTGGATGTACAATGCAATCAGCCCCACTAAGCCTACAGAGCTGTCCATGTTGTTGAGGATAAAACACCTGCATCAGGTCAGCTCAAACATATTCTGTAATCTTCTAGTTCTGTATTCTGACTCGTTTCTGTGATTTCCCTCTGCCCCATTTTTGAACTTAAAACAAGATTAATTTTGAAATAACCTAAGTGACAATAAAAGTGAAGCATTTAGATGACAATGTATGTTATGATAGTATTTTTGTTAGACTTTGGGAAAAGGGGTATATAAGTTTCACTCTCCTGCACTTACAACTTCAATGCAATAGTACAATGCTGCATACTCAAGCATGGATTGACCAGAAGTAAAGTACCTTTTCGCCATTTCTAAAGTATGTGATTTATTTCAGAAGCCAGCAGAAACACTACATCAAAGCTTCAATAAATTAACGTTAAGATAAAGAATCATTTAAATGAGTATCAAGGCTCCATCTCCACCCTGCCCCTCAGCAAGAAACACCTTGAGAACCATTTAGTTTCTCATGCTTCAAGGATTTCAGGATAGTTCACAGAAATTTAAAACAAGTCTGAGGACTCTGTTTTACATATATAGCTTTAATAAAGTTTTAAGAGTTTTTTCTTCCCCATTTAAACTCCAGTTTCCTGAATTTGACTCCAAGAAATTCACCTGTACATTTGGCTGCATATTACCGCGTCTTCAGCCACCTCTGAAAACCCCAAGGTCAGTGAAAAGGAGAGAAATCAAAACAAAACAAGAAGTCTCTGCAGACATAATATGTAGAACTTTCAGCAATAATTTACATCTTCATCAGAAGAGGACACCAGAGCCTGGATACTTTTTATTAAAATAATCAAATGCAAGTTAAGAGCGAGTTTCATGTCAGGATCCAGATGATTAACTGTCACTGCCAAAAATTAATTTGTTTGAAAGAACTCTCAAAACTCCAAAACAACACATTCCAAGAAGTTCAACATCTTTGGATCCGTTTGTTCTTCAGCAAAGGAAAAAAATTACATGCTTGAAACAGGTGCAGGAGGAGGTGAAACTACAAGCACAGTCTGATCACGTCAGCAAGCCAGGGGAGGGTGGGAGGTTCCTAATAACCATCAGGAAAACCCTTAAGTAGAAATGGCCTGAAAGAAGGGTATAAACACACAGAGCAAAGGCCTGGCCTCTCATTTGCCTTTTTTTTTATTCATCGGTGATGCAACCTAGGTTAATTTAACACACTTTACAAGTGATTTTCCATTAGTATTTTGATGTGGACAGAGCAAGCTTAATTGAGATCTATGACTGCTAACTGGATTACATCATGTTCATATCAGACAGGCTTCTGTAAGCGGAACAACAAGAGGAAGAGGTCCGTTTTCATCTAAACTGTACAAGGAAGCACATTTAGATACAGAAAGTTCAAAAGCCTTCAAAGATAAATCTTTTAGTGATCTCATTTATCAGAGGGGAAAAAGAAACAAATCAGACAAAGGAAGTTTAAAATTTACTAGGCATACATTTAGAAGAGTTCGGGTTTTATCTTTTACTTTTATAGAACAGAGATTATATCTGACAGTTCAGAATCTCTCACAATCCTGAACACGGAGAGGGCTGGGAGGAGCCACAGCCTTCAGCACAAGAGAGGCATCAGGCCACGAAGCAATACTTTGTTCCAAGATCACAAGGTAGAATATCTACCTACGCTAGTTCCTGTTCTTGACTGAAGCATGACTAAACTTTGGTTTAGTCACTGTTTTGAGGACTGGTGTAAAACTCATCTAAGATAGCTTCTTGTAGGCTGGAAGAGATCAATTTTCATATAAAGAAACTGACAAAATGAGTAACAAGATGATAACTTACCAGGATCAAAATTATCTCCAAATATTCTTTTAGCTGGAATCTTCAGGTTCATGGTGGGAAATTGCTTCTTTAGCTGAAAACAAAACACATACAATTGGATTGTGCTTAGACATCAAAGTACCTAGAAATAATTGCATTTTGTTTGTTTTCTGATGAACAGTTTGAACATCTGATTATTAGCAATTCTGCTCCTCTCTTGTCATCTTCTCTACTCACACACTTAGGGGAGAAAAACAAACCCATAACAACCTGTACTCAGCTTGTTTGCACCAGTCATACCCTTTTAAATTCAAAGGCCATCTCACTTTTGAAAGCCATGGACTATTGCTATCTTTTGAAATATTGGCAACATTATTTTCCACTTGCCTCAGATTTAAAAAGTAGGCTAGAATTTCTATGTTGGTTTTATTTTCCTCTTTACTTCCTTTCTTCATCAATTCTCTATCTCTCTTGGGTTTGTATTTTTCTTGACTGCTTACATAGGGATGTATGCATGAGGTTTAAGATGGGTTGTCTGAGTTTTGCCCAAACAGCATTCTTAAAGCTTCAGAAACCACAGGGAGTCTAAAAATTGTAAACAGACGAAGAGCCTGTTTTATGATACTGCATTTGATAATTTGATTATATTGTACACTTGATAAACTGACCCAAAGATCATATACAACAGCACTGAATTTATCAAAAAATCTGGCGTGAGCCAAGTCTTGCTTACGTTTGGATCATCGTCAAGTGCTCCAGAAGAGCAATTTTACTCTCATCCTCATTAAGAAAGCAGTTTTCTAACACAGTAGCTGGCAACTCTTCTTTCATTAGAAACATCAGTATCTCTTCCAGTTAGCGACATAAGTTCTTTTTGGTGTACTATACTGTATGAATTACACTGAAAAGCAACTGAACTAAACGTCCTGCTGGTTATGCTTCCCCAGGACCTCCACCTCTACACACACTATGAAGGCCAGTGCTGAACAAAATTCAGCAAGGAAATGCTAATCTGAAAAGCAAGAGAATGTGGCAAAGGGAACAGAATCACCAACACTCACTCTGCAGGTATCAAAAAGGGGATACTTTGTTTTCACATCACTTGCAAGCCTGTCCCAAGGCGCAAGCAAAGCACAGCCTGGTGCATCCAGGTTGACTTCAGCTCAAACCTTGTAAAGACAGCTCCAAGCTCACTGCCTGCACTTGTATACTGCTGTCACGTATAAATCCATGTACAGCAAGGCAGAAAGGAGAAAAGTCTGACTAATTCCCACAGGGGCAATGGAATGGAAACAGCAAGCACAGATAAGCAGCTGGTAATCTTTTCTTACTAGGGATCACAGAAGAATTCTCTCTTCTTTTGTTAAAGCAAGAATTGTGGGCTCTACACATGAAGAACTGGAGGAAAGTACGGACATAGGACACACAATAGACTGCACATCTGAGTAAGTATTTGCTCTACTTGCCCACTACATAAAAGGGGCAAAATCCTCTCTAGCAACAAACCCAAGAAATCCATATCCAGTCGCTGAAGAGGCCTATTTTATTTGGACAACTGCCACAAAATTTGGCTATGAAACTGCAGGTGGCAATTGCCATGACTGACTTACCAGAAAATTCATATTAAGAAATAAGGATTTGATCATTGTTTTTAGTAGTTCAAAGTAAAACACTTAAGAGAAATTTAGCTATCTAGATGTTTTAAGTTTTGCAGTGATTTTAACCATCATAAACAAGTGCACATTTCAGATATTTTGACCAGTAAACTGTAAGTTTCTCTCATTACACTAGGATCCCAACCAACGATAAAAAAAAAAAAAAAAAGACAAGTGCATGGACTTTGAGTTTGAAATTCAAACAGACCAAAGTTTAAAAAAAACCACCCTGTGCTTTTCTTTAAACTTTTCTTTTTCCTATGGTTATTGAATGTTGACTCAAACTCCTCAATGAGGGAATTAAACCATAATGCTGCAAACAGGCGTTACTCAGGGCTATTCTGGCATGATTTCACAGCTTGCCTTTTACTTACCGTATTGTAGAGTTTATCAAACTCTGCATACCGTCTCAAGACAAACCATTCATTTCTGCCTACTGAGACCAACACTTTGTAAACCTGTAGTAACAAAGATAAAGTTATTGCCAACAGCAAAGTTTAATAAAACCTCCCAGGTTTCATCCTGTGGTGGAAGTAAGGGCAGGTTGTTAAATGTATTGTGTAAACATACATGTTGAGCTATGTATTTTTTCTTACAGCTGTCACATAGACATCAATACAAATAATTAAAAGAACAATTAGAAGAGTCTGGTATTTTACAGAAATGGTTTTTGCTTACCTGGTGTTTAAACTGATTTAATGGAGATTCATAAATGAGTTCGTATCCAACAAAAACACTTGGCCATCAGATAGCAGTCAATAAAAATTTGCTAGAAAATTCGTAAACAACTTGATAATCTGTAATAAAGACTAATATTAAGGAAGTAAAGCATTTAAATACTGAAGACTGCCTTCACCACAGCCTAAAGAGAAAGCACATATGGAAGGCAGTTATAAAGATAACTGCTCCCTGCAACGTCATGGATACATACTATAGTCAGGATCCTGGCAGATGACACAATCGTTCAGGGCGGAAAAAAACACTGCTGTGGCTGAAGAACAGCACAGGTTACATAACACACAGCACTGGGATCAAGGGAGGCGTAGCTGGAACCTGCTGCCCAGTTCTGGCCATTTGAACCCCACAGCAGCAGAGGACTCCGGTAACTAGAGACTGTCAATCCCTGGCTTTACAAATCCAGTTGACAGCCGAGCATACAGCAGGCGTCTCCTGTCTCTTATGCAATTAGCTGACCTCCCTTCGCCACCTTCTTGTGCTTTCAGAAGGAGCCTGGCTATTCCTTCAGGGGAGACGATGGGCACAGCAAGAAAATTAGTTCAGAAGGCTGTTAATTCCTGATTTAGAAAAACAGATCAATGCCCCAGTCTCCCCTCTGTCCTGCAACAGCAGCTTGCCTCTCTTTTTTTTAACTCCCTCAGTGGAAGTGGCAGCCACCACTAGCAGTTCCTTAGCCTAAGATCTGCATTCATGCTACATTAACTCTCAAATAAGTTGCTCTCAGTCTTCCCTGGGGAACACAGGAGGTGGGACAGAAGCATCCAGGAGGATGCTGATGAGACTCTACTTAGAAAACTAGCTTTCTCTTATACAGCTAAAGAACCATTAGCATAAAACCTAGCTACACATCTTCTAGAGCCTACCTAGACTGTAAACAGCAAAAGCTTCAGCTGCAAAGACTTAAGTACTATCCTCCTGAACCAGGTATCTTATACAGCAATTAAGTCCTGCAAATAATGCTCAAATACACATCATCTTCACTCCTTATGACTGCATGGCAAATCAATGCCAACAAGCTCAAGAAGCAGGCCATGGACAACTTCTTAAATTAGCAGGGCAAAACACATAGACTGCAAAGCACACAGATGAGCATAACTTAGGATACAAGATGATATTCACCTCCTTGTCAACCTCAAAATTAAAACAGTTTTGTTTTTGGAGTAGCGAGCTGTAGAATAACGACACTGTCAACATTTTTTACATAAAAGAGCATAAAAAAAACATCCGAGTTCACACCATCACTGAATCTCTTGTATACCCAACGAAGTAGAAACTGCAAGTTCAACTGTTATGGAAGCACTGAATGGTAAGAACACATATGGTATCTACAAAGAATTTGGTAAAACCCAAAAACATAACATGTCTTTGGGCTGTACTACTACTATCAGCTACACCTATGTAATGATTTAGAGAAATGTGCAATGCCTGTTTCTAGAAAGCTGGTGGGGAGAAATCTAGCACTACTTAGATAATAACCTTTCCAAATCTAATTACTTCTACCAAAGCTAGTCTTAGAAAACTCCTAAAAAATAAGTGAGATGCATCCACATCTTGTAATATGTGGATAAATAATGCAAAGCTTTGAGAAAAAAAAAAAAGGAAGAAAAGAAACAGAATCCCTGAAAACACCATGATCACAATCACCACCATAAACTGTCTTCCCAGATACAGATAGGATAGAGTCCATCTGCTTCTGAATGTGATAGATTTCTTCATGAATTAAGTCACTGAAATTAAAAAGTTTCAACTCTGTTTTGGTAGCTCATGCTTCTGGATTAAATATTCAATTCGTATTAAACAAAGATAAGTAAAAAGGTAGGCTGCTCTCCAATTTCAAGAGAGCAAGCATGGAGAAAGTAAAGAAACTATTTATTAAGTGTCAACAAAGTAACAACTTCACAATTCCCACAGGAGCTGGAGATTAGTATTATACATCACAGATTAATCAGATTTAATCAGACAAACAGCACTCTTGAAAGACATTTCTTAATAAGCCTATAAATGATTGGGTTGTGAGGGGAGACAAGAGGACAGGCCAGAAGAGAAAATTAAGCCTCAGACATAAACCAGCATAGGGATAAAAGCAAGAAATCCAAAAAAGGCAAAAGAAAGTGGCCCACTATGCAGCAAGGACAAAATAGCAATTAACATTGCCTAGATGTGGTCCAAAACAGCAGGTATTTTGCTCTTTTTGTGGAGACGGTGCATGCTGCAACTTCAGAAAAAGGCAGGACAGTGAACGAAAGTGGACGTACAGAGGCTGGTTACCACAAACTAGGTGGAAGCAAAAATCTTTCTTGCCAGAACACCCGAAAAATTCAAACATGAAATTATTAGTCAAGAAAAAAAATACTGTTAGTAAACATATCAAATGCACACAGTATTAAACAAAACCAACTCAAATATTCATCGAAAGGTTATGAACATGCTCAAGAGGAATGAGCAGTTCATTTCCAAAGACAAAACTGAAAACCTTGACTCATTTATCAGAACGAGGACTGCACAGAGACAAGACTGTTCTTAAAAATGCTTTGTCAGGGCAAGCATGAGGGGAAAAAGAAGAGCTAGTAAACGTGAAGTTGCACACACTTGTCTTGTTTCCATGCCAGCACTAAGTGAACCACTGTACGGTATGAGCTGGAATCCATAGTTTCTAGTCAGATCAGTAAGATTCTAGAATAGTCTCAGAAGCAGTAGTGATACATACCGTACGGTGTAGATTATACGAAACAGTTACCTGAAGCCTTTCCTAGCCTTTAACACTTTAACCTCTTCTTTCACCCTAAAGTTGTTATTGCTCTTCATGGAAACGGCACTAGCAATACTACAAGAAACAGACAGCTATACCTCCCACAAATTTGTTAAGAACTGTTAGCCCCCACACCCCTCTCCCACTCCCCTCCAAGAGCTGTGCTGACAGGCTCCAGTTACTACAACACAGCTACAGAAGAGGAGACACAGTAAAAGCACTGACGGACACATGCTGCAATTCACAGTTCCTACCATGAAGTTTAGTACGACCCTCGCTTCTGTTATCAAATTCTAAAATACATGCAATAACACTCAAGAGCGTGCTTGTGAAAAGCAGTTTTTGTCAAGCTGCTAATTGATGCAGAACGCAGAAGCCACCAAGACAAAGAGTACCTCCACACAGAGCAAGCTGGGTTGGATTCCTTCTCCAACTCCCCTTAACCCCCAGTTTCTGAAGTTTCCTCCTCTTGCTTCTACAGCATTCTAAAGGGCATGCCCAAAGAAAGTGCCTTTAACTTGCTAAGGTTATCATACAGTTCTTTGGGCAAAATGATCTGGAAGTCACAACACTACTATGTACCATAAATGTACTACAGAGGCACATTTTAACAGCAGGACTGCCAGCACTGATGCAATAAAACAAATCTCTTTTTTTTGCTCAAGTTTAGACTTTTATGAAGTGTTTCCTGCTCATTTGAGTTTCACATGCATGCAGCAGTTTAAAATATTAGTCAAGTTCTCTTTTGCTTGTTCCCTTTACCAGCACACTCCTTCCCCAAATTACATCTTGATACACCTCTAGAAACAAATAGCATTATTCCTCTATGAGGAAGGGAGGCAAAGAGGAAAGACACGCATATAACTCAAAATAAATCTTTTTGTTTTGTTGTATTCTTCAGACAGCAATTCAGTCTAAGCGTGTTTGCATTCCACATCTGAAGAGTGACTAAGTCACTCAAAAAAAAAAACCTCACAGGAAGTTGCACAAGAGTAATAGTTCAAGCTTTTTAAAGGAAGTACTGTGATGTTGTCTGTATATCCTAGCACACATGCAAGTAAAACAAAAATGCATGCCACTACTTTATTTTCCAGTATGCAATGCAAAGAGCTTCGCCACTCCTTTACAAAATAAATGTTTCCATGAAAAATCATGTAGGATGTCAAATTTTAATCTGATTTGGTACCAAAATGTTATCCCTGCATTTGGACACTTAATGCACTTTATCTGAGAAAATGCTGCTATTTGAGAGTAAAAATATCAGAAATTTGTAAAGCTAAATTCTTTCTGCAGAACGCAACATAGTTGAAACACTGTAAAACATTCACAACTTCTCACACTGGACTATGGCCTGTACTCAAAAGAGCAAGCGAACAAATTTCCATAAACCTGTTGAAAATAATACCAAGCTTACTAGTAAAAAAAAGAAAGTAGCACTTCTAGGCACTCATAGCCTACAGTGCTTACATACTTACAGTAAACCTTTTTTTCTTCTCTCTGTGTTCATCGGAGCTGGGAATGCTAACACTTGGGCAGCTTTCTTTGAGATCCATTGTATGTGTTCTTTTGACAAATTTGTTACAGGACTCTGCTTCAGATGTTGCAATCAGAAGATGTCTTCAACGGTATTGATCCAAGATACGCAGCTTTTCTTGAGAAAACGTGAATTCCATCATGTAGTCTTAAAGTGAACATAAAAGGAAAATTAAGTACAAGAACACTTAACTCACAGTGCTAAAACCTGTGTGACAAGAACTTTTCCTGGCAGGAAACGCACTTAACTATGCACATATACAGCCATAATCATTACAACTTTGCACACTGTTTCATGCTTGTGGTCCTTTGTTGTTTCACTGAAATCAACTTATGTTCTCTAAGGATACAAGTCCACCCAAAAAAAAAAAAAAAAAAAAAAATCACTGAGTTGTGCAGACATACTGCAAACAGATTTGGGCCCACTATAGACAATACTTTGAAGGAACAAAGACAGAGCATGGAGAAATAATTAAAGATGACAATCTAGTATCAAACATCTGAGAAAAGCCACTAACATGTACATTCAGAATAGTTTATTTCAAAACCAAAGGTTTTTAACTGCCTAAGTCTGTACCAGAGGGCATTTCAGATTTGTCAGAACATGCTGAATGTATTTAATTATCACATCAGAGATGAAAGACGACATTTGAACAAAAAAATTTCATGTGAATTTTAGAGAGGGACACAGATAGTATCGTGCATCTGTCTGATTATTTACCTTCTCTGCCCCCTCTTCCCCCATACTTGGCATACTTTGAGTTTAGCAGAACAGTAAGGTCGTCCATTCCCTTCAGTTGAACAGTTAGCTTTCTTGCAAAACTTGAGAAGGGCACAAGACAAGAAAGAGGACAAAGCCATCAAAAAGGCTTAGTATTAACTAGTATTAACACTCACTGAGGGACAGTATTCTCCCCACCTGCCTGGAGCACAAGCCAATTGTTTACTGGATCCCACTGCAAACAACAAGAACTTCAACACTGCCCAAGAGCATCCAAAATTCAGGCTGTGTAGCTACAATCCTTTGTTCAGGCCTGCACAGCCATCTGAAGTGTTTCAGTGAATATAGCTCAGCTTTTAGAACCAACTTACAAACATGAGAAAAAATTTTTAGAAAGAGACCTCAGTTCTCTTCAAAACACCCAGAGGAAAAAGGAGGGCTCAGTTCAACACTTAACTCCCTATTTTCTTAAAATGGGAAGTATAAAAGTGCACTGTATATTTCATATAATAAACTTCCAAGAAGTACAAGCTAACCCAATGTCATTCTGCTATTAGAGAGACACCCATATTTATGTTGGCACAAAGGCCAAAGCCCCTGGAATCCAGTGAAAAGATTTGTTCTTGATACTCAACTAGTCTCAGTCAGTCAGTTGACTATTTTTCTTGCTCTCAAAAGCCAGATCATCTTTCTAGTTCAAACTTCATGCTATTATTCCTCCTGTAGCCATTTAAAATTAAGTAATTTTCAAAGATCTATCTGGTAACTTTAAACAAAATGGAGCATTTGAAACCACTGTAATCACAGCTAAGTGACAGATCATCCATACTGCAACATATTTAGGGAATTATTTTTAGTTACGTCTGCATTTACCTTGATTTGATTGCTCCCTACTTCACTGATTAGGTAATTACAGGGTTGAGCAGGGTTAAGCTTCCCCTTGCCATTATTTGACTGTAACATAGCTCATCCAAGCCAGTTACACAGACTCATGAGTTTCAAACTGGTTTCTTTTTTCCTTTGGCAAGCCACTGTTAAAAGCTTTATTACAACAAGGTATAGTTCTCATTTTCCGCAATTTTATACTGGCAGGGGATTAAGACTGTTCTTCATTCATTGCCATACACTAAAATTAAGGTCTGTGTTCTTCTCCATCATAAGAGGTCTACTAAAATAGTCAATAGGGACCACTTTCAGTAAGTGTTTCACTAAGCTTAGACTTTACTAAGCACTTATGTCAATCTTTAGCCACTTCAGGTCCAACGTCAGGAACTGAGCAGAAGTCACTGTGTTTATCTGTCTTCCTGCTCATCACTGAAAAACAAGTAAAGCTTTAAAACAGATTAGGTGTTCCCTGACGAATATCACTCACCATCTTTCTCCTCTTGTAAACTGACATTCATTATAAAGGTTTCTAACATGCTTGCACTCACTCTCACAAATAGAGGCTGTTCGTATCTCATCCCTTTCATTTTTTATTCTTGCTGTCATAGTTTTAAATACCAGTACAGCAGTATGGATTAAAAGCAGTAGTCCCAAAAATATCACTCGGAAGACTGAGCTTTATTCCAGATCTCAAGTTGAAAGATCTACAGAAAACAAAAGGAGGAAGTGTCACCCAGATTAATTCAGGAAAAGTTCATTCATCTTACTGGGGAGAAAAGGAATAAATCATCTGAGAAGCTGAAACTGCAATGTTTGTATTTCTTTCTTTAAGCTGCCTGGAAGATCACTGGCTGCGATTATTATCTTTCCCTGAGGCATCTCCTCTGAGTTGTGCCTCGGTCACCAACATTAAGCTGAACTGACAAACTTGGAAGAAATGCATTATCAGTTTGCCACTAAGCTCCAGAGGATCAGAGCTTTCTTTCAATTTCTATTTGCCACGAGTCTATCAGCTCTTGCGAGCTTCTTGTATCCGAACTGTAAGTCTGACTGTAGAAATAGAGACAGATTTGCCTTAATCTTTGCCATGCTGTAGTTCAGGAACACAGCTGTAGTTTTACTAGCAGGTAAAACCGCTAATGCTGTGATAACTACATGAAGTAATAACAGAGAGCAAACAGTACAGACAAATTTCCACCTAGAGCTTCAAAAGTGCCAACTGTAGTGTCTTGAGGGTTGCCAGATACGAGTGAATTTAACAGACGCTGTCAGCTGAGAGGTCTCTGCCTCTGGTTATAGCTTTTCCTGTAACTAAGAACAAGTATCCCCGGCCTCAACTTCGGGAACAGGTGTAAAGGAGATGGGACTTTAGAAAATCAGGTAGCAATATAAATAACCCTTAAATCATACTTGAGCACTAGTGAAAGAGCATGTAGATAACGCAAGACAGGTTAACACTGAAACCAGTGTTGTCCAGAAACAGCTAACATTTTTCACTTGCACCAGTATCTAGGCCTGAAACAGTGAAAGGCACAGACAAATGCAGCAGAGGAGAACGTAAGTCACACATCCTCCTGGCAAAGTTTCCAGTCTATCAACAGCTACACTGTCCATTTTCTTCATGGTGGCTGTCAAAAAGCAAGCAGTATTTTCACCGTTTCCTGCATGAAGCCACAACAATGCCAAACTTCAGGCTGACCCTTGCCTCTGGTGAAGTAAGAGTGTGGTGATAACAGAACCGTAGCACTATGAGAATGTATATGGATGTATTATACCCATAAATGAAGGATTTTCTGAATGCCTTACAATAAAATATTTTGTGCAACCTCGTAATAGCTACATGCAACAAGTAAACATTATGTAGTTTAGTGGCGCATAGCAACCTCCTTTTACTTCTTTCTACATCAGCTAGGCTCAAATTGTATTAGAAAAAGTTTCTGAAGTTTAATCAGTCTGTTTTATTCTGTACTGAAACATTTTATTTTCTTTTAAATTATAATAGCCTGAAGATGATACCACTGTATAACCAAAGACCCATGTTCTGGGTGCTTATGAGTCAATCTCTGCCAAGAAATCTCCAAAACTAGATTAGGAAGCTGTGTACTCACCTGCTGGGTGAATACTCTCCAGCTGTAGCCAAATTGCCTTAAATGCCTCTAATGCCAGTGCAAACCAGCTATCATCCTCACTCCAACTCTGAGTAATACAAGGGAAGCAGAGGCAAGAACAGTCAAAAAACCCCAAAAGACAGTCTTCCTGCAAGCACACTTGGAAGAATCACCAGGATCCATACTGACGCATTGGAACAGGACAGGCATTTCCCCATACACTAATATCTGCCTAGAAAGACTTACTCTAGGACTGAGTCACCAGGAAAACCAGCTGCTGAAAATCCCACCTGAGTCTGATTCCAAATACAGAAGGAACCTGCATACACAGACAAAGAGAGCAAGACACAGGAGACAGTCCTATTATTTGCTATAAACTTTACTCTATTTCCTCTTACTTTAGAGAAAGTATAATCTTTGGCATACTTTTCATCAGTTCCTCAGTCTTCTCCACAAATGTCCTGATAACGACTCAACATATCCCTGGTCATTACACAATCTTTGAGAAAGCTCTGAAAGTCAACTTTTTCTCAACCACTGTATGATGAAACAAGGTCTCACTCTCTTGTTACCAGACAAGCAGCTGACAAAGAGGAAATGGGAGAAAAGATATTCCGAATCCAATGCAACAGAAACACAGCATAAAAAGAGAGAGGGATTGTGGGAGAAGTCACATGCTTCAGAAAGAGTCAAAGGCAAAACACGGATTGCTAATTTGTAAAAAGAGATGGACAGCCAGAAGCTGTTGAATAACTAGGTTCCGAAGAAAACAGGTTTCACATAGGACATCCTTTTCAATACTACATACGTATGATTTTTAATACCAGAACACTAAACACCAGTGCAGACTTCTAGAAATATTACAGCTGAAGAAAAAGGAGAGCCCTAACCAAAATACTCTGGCCAATCCTTGTCTTATTTCCACACTACTTTCTAACTACAATTTGAGAGAAGAATCGAGAATTCAGCCATTGGTACACAGGAGAAAGCCTGCTCACTGTTTACACACCCACCCACTATCTAGTGTTTTTAAAAATCTTTCATATCACCCATTATGGAAAGCAAACCACTACTCCATAGCCATGTGGGCAAAGTCCAACTCAACTGATTCTTTCTACTTGTAGAAAAGGATAGCAGGTGAAGCAAAAATTCAACCAAGGGAAAGAAATAAGTAACTTCTCTTTTTTTGTGTCTATCAAATTTACTTTGGAGAATTCAGGCAAACGTTTACCTTCCTTGATTCTACTGCACCCAAGAACATTCCTTCTGCCTCATCTCCCAAAATAAGCTCCAGCAAATTACTCTAACTGGCATATAACAAGATTCGTGAATTTGACTGGATCTATTTGCATTCATGTCCCTTACATACCAGATACAGGTTCTTTGCCGTGGTAAGCAAACCCTGAATAATACAATGGGGCTAAAGAACAAATACTGCCAACAAAAGGCAGCTGTCTTTTAATCCTGAACAGAGGTCTATAATAATTTCATCTTTACCCCATGTCCATAGCATCTGGAAAGGTCACTATGTCCCTCAGACAGCAGGACTTGCGAACAGCAAAAGCACATTAAAAAAATCAATTTTGTGTTGCACTTGCTAACCTGCACATTTCTTGGCAGGCTTCCTCAGCCTTCCTACACACCAGGTCCAATTAAAATTAAATGTAGATGCCTAAGGATAGCACAGATCAAAGGCTGTAGCAACAGCACTGTGAGCTACTTTTAAGAAGTCTTACAGACAGTTGACTCCAGCCAATTGCAACATAGTCAGTTCCACGTAAGAGGGCAGTCAGACTTCAGTAAACACAAAGCAAGTAATCCCAGCCTCGTTTTGCCCCTCTTCAGGAAGAAGTGAGAACACCCCGAAGTTCAATTCCGGATATACTCCCCATTTTATTTTTTTTTTTTTTTTTACATGACCTTCAACAAAAGTCACCAACTGTTCTCCCTCTGTTTCACTGTGTAAACACAGGAAAATTCTGATCTATCAACGTCACTGCTAATGCATCGAACATGAAGAAAGCTAGTGGATTTTATGTACTATAATTGTCAAAAATCAGAATACATCTGGATTTTAAAATAATGAAATAGGCACATCCAAGCTACAGTTCACAACCCAGAAAATACACTTTTGAAGTCTGTGCTCTACAAAATTCGAGGCTGCCTAGAACCATAAAGCTGCTGGATAATGAAAAGGTAACAACTTAAATATCAGAATATAAAAGGCAAGTGACAGAAAGAGACTTTAGCAGTATCTAAGTCGCATGCCCAGCTCACCATCACTTGATTCCTCTAGTTACTTCAGCGCAACTACAGCTAGTATTTTATGTCCATTCTTCAAGGACAGTTTACAAAGTCCTGCAGGTTAGAACGTACATTGACCTTTCACATATTTCAGTGCTGCACGGAGAATAAGGTGTTTCAATTCTATAAGGATTCAGAGAACAGTTGCTCATGCACGCGTAGCAGAATTTGGCACAATAACATTAGATGTTGTGAGGCTGTAATTTATTATCAAAGGTGGAAATTAAGGTTGAAAAGCATTTTTAACACAATATATCATCATCATCACGTAACTACTACTGACTACTTCTTCAGCTTTAAAATCATCAAGGTTGCTAAAAAAAACAGTACTTCTCACTGATATGTGCAAGCTAAACATGCTGAATTTCTGACCTAAACGAGTATCTCAAAATATCTTTTAAGAAATAGGTCGGTTTTCCAGCCTTATTAGAAATACCATTCATAGAGACTACCGTGACAACATTAACAGTGAACTTTCCTACATGCTTTCCAAAGCTAGTAACATTTTTTCCTGAAGTCTAAAGTATCTTAAAGCCCTCAGGAAAATACTCCACCATACATACACACCTTCCTTTTTTTGTCATTAGTTCATAATACAGTCCATTAAAGAGATGGATGCACAGGTGAAGACTGAAAAAAACTAAAATAAAATAACAGAACTGTATTTAGACATTCAGACTGAAACACCAACATTAAAAGAACCCAAAACAGAATAACAGCTATCTTTAAAAATACAGATTCATTATGAGCAAGTCTATAAACACACTTACTGTATGCTTGAAAGGAGTTATAAAAAAAAACTTAGCTAGTGATATTCACAGAAATCTTCAGTGCCAAAAAACTGGAAGAACCATAGCTGCATTCAAGTGACATTACTGTGTGGAAACGAAGCACAGTACCAGCCCAAAAACGTATCTTAAGTTCAAATGGGAATAAGAAATGAAAATTTCATACTGCAGAATTACTGCATATCTAGAAGCAGAACAGTTACACCTTTAAGAGCTGCTAGAGGAGAAAAATTCATATAAATGTTTAAAAAAAGACAAGTGGTCAAAACAGCTCGAGGCTTAATACTTCACAACTGCCTTTTAATTAACCTCTACAAAATTAAATTCCTCGAGGGTACCCGAATCGCTGCAAGACAGCACTGCCTACACAAGGCTTCAGTTTTTCAGGACAAGCCCTCAGTGCTGCTCTCCCTCAGGTTGGGCTGTGCTCTTCCAAAACACCAGCTACGTACTGGCTGCAAGCCGCTGGGAGCAGAGGAGTACACGCCGCGCAGATAACGCCCTCGGGCATCCCCCTCCTCGCACGGCGGGCCGAGAGGCGCCGCCCGTGAAACAGAACCGCACCGACCTACCGCCCGAGCGAGCGAGGCCGCCGGCTCCGCGGGGCTCGGGAACGAAACCGAGCTGCTCGCCTTCACCCCCGAAACTACTTCTCGGCTCCCTGATTTCCCCAAGTTACAAATTTCTCACGTTCTCGGTCCAGCGGCGCCGCGCGGCCGCCCCTGCCAGCTTCGCTCGCCCCCCGCCGCCGCTCGCAGGCGCGGCCATCTCCTGCCCGGCGGCGCCCCGCTGCCCCGCCCCCGGAACGCCGCAGGCTGCCGCACACGCGGCCCCAACGGCGAGGAAAAGCGAAAGGCGGCTCCGTAGAGGAGAGGCGGCCGGCGCCGCCGCCGCGGGAAGGGAGCGTGGCACCGGCCCCGGCCCCGCGCCTCACGGCCCCCGCCGAGCTCCGCCGCAACGGCCGCGCGCGCGGCCCCCTCCGCCCGCCCACGCACCCGGCACGTGTGACCGTCGCTCGGGGAGCGGCGCGGGCGCGGGGAAGGAGCGAGAGGAATATTAACCCCCAATTAACCCCCTTCGAGGGAAAGTGAGCGCGGGGAAGGCGCGGCACCGCACCGCACCGAGCCCGCGAGTGGCGTGCGAAGGCGAGAGCCGCCCCGGCCCACACACGCACGGGCACGGGCCCGCGGCCGCCGCCGCCGCCCCGCGCCCCTCCGCCCCCGCGGCGCCAGGCTGCGGCCCGGGCGTGGCGCGGCCCGAGCTGCCCGCCCGCCGCCGCAGCCCTCCGCCTGCCGGGCGCCGGCCAGCCGCTGCGCCGAGCCGCCCCTCGGCCCGCTGTGAGGCGCAGACCCCGTGTTGCCCTGGGCTGTAGGCCGGGACCGGGAGGCGAGGTCGTCCCCGTCCGTCCTCCCCCTCCCCCCCGCTCCCTCTCGCCTTTATTTATGTATTTAATTTTTGTAAACATTTTTTTTTTTAAACTATAAGTTTCCACTTTTCCCCGTTCCTGTCACCAGGTTTCGGTGGTGGCCCTAGAGCCCCGGAGGGACACTCCCACTTCTGCTGGGCAACTCCCCACTGGAATGCCAGAAAATGATCATCAGCAAAGCCACCACGCTGGTAAAAATAATCTTAAAACCATCATGCACAGTGAGGGTTTTAGCGTAACTTTTAGCAGGGCCCACAATCGTTAAACCAACCGGCTGCTGTAATGAAAGCTCTCTGCCTTATTCTCTGTGTGTAGAAGGAATAATGCAGAAAAATGAGATAGGTTTGCGTAATATCTAGCACAATTTAGGGAACTATTTCTGCACCCTCTGAAATGAGACGGTAAGTTTCAATACCCCTGTTAAAATTCAACTAAACCTCTTAAAACAAGGCGTAACTTGGTAAGCTTTTCCTGAGCAGATTGAGGCCGTAAAACAGTTACAAAAATACAAATTCCAGAGGGAAAAAAAAAAAAACCTCTTTCAATGGCAGTATCACTTCCTCTTTATTTTGTTAACTAGATCTGAAATTGCAGCACAGCCAGGAGTTATCATGGATTCAGTTTAACAGAACAGACCACCGCACCCATTAAGCTAAAACCTCATGCTTGTTGAGGATCTGCTATGGTCTCTAAACACGTGTATGTTTATCATTCAGACAAGGGTTAAGAGGCAAACAACATCTAATGCAAACGGTAACACTCAAATAAGGTAAAACTCTATGCCATTTTAGTTTCCTCCATATAAATACCTGAAATGATTCTCTGGCTTTCAACTGCTGTGTAAAGAATGAGCAAGTGTGAAAACACCGTAGCCTGTTCCACTGTCGTAACTCAAGCAAACTTCGGAGCCCCCAAAACCCCACAGGTTTTCATCAGGAAATTGTTCTGTTGAATACGGAGAAGCCCCATGTTCTACAAGCGTGTCTTCACAAGACTTGTATTTGGGCCTGACGAGACATGACAGTGCTCATTTCAACAGTCACAGGTATTGGCAAGTATCTGGCAAGTAGTGATTCGGGAGATTCTGTTTCTGGACACTCCTGCCACAGAAGTATTCCAGCATAATACTACACTCACGTGTCAGACACTGACAGTCATCCAAGCGCTCTCCAAAAACAAACCAGGAAAGCAGCCTGGCATTGTATGTCACTGTTTTTATTAGCGTGTTGTGACTGTGTGCACACAAGCGTCCGTTTCAGTAGAGTCCGCACAGGAAGAGATGAGGAATTTTCCCATCCTAACCTGCCCTTTCCTGATTTTGGAGCTTCGTATTTTTGGGTAGGCACTGCTAGATCCAGAGACACTGCATTTGTAGCAACGGCTGCCTTTTGATCAGATCAGGCAAGGTATTTGCCTTACATTCACAGAGAGGTTTCAAAGAAACTGCGTTAGCACTTCTTGTTGTGAAACCCAGAGCTTTTGAACTTCAGTCAGTTAAAATAACTTGTTGGCAAATAACTGAATCAGGTAATCTGTATTCAAGAGTTATTTTACTTTACAGTTGCTTAGCAGTGTTCATCTTCTGGCTGGTTGATAGTTTTCAGTTAATCATTCACTTGTCAGCAGATGAGTTGAATGGAGCCACTGGTGTGATTTACCCTGGCCTAGAGATAATTAAACTCTTTCTACCTGACCACACAGTCTAAGGCCTAAACCTTTGAATAAAGAGTGGCTATTTGTCCTTCTTCGCAGTTAAAAGCTCCCTGAAGACTGGGCTGTCAACCGGTTGATTTTATGCAGTTCCTCTCACTATTCTAGAGCTATGCTCAGTCTTAAGTAATTAGAGAGCAGCAACGTGGTATGTATCCTTAAATTACAATTTGCCTGAATGAATTCCACAGCATGTTCATCTGTCTAGTGCATCATACCATGCAAAACACTTTTAAGGTCCTAAAATTTAAATAAACCCTAATGTACAGATTTGCTTGATGAGCTTTTAACAACTAATGTCAATGTTGATACCTGGTGGTTAACTGAACAGCACACACAGAAACGCAGGGAACTTAACCTGCCTTTTATGCGAAGTTAAAGGTCAGCAATTGCTCTGGCATTTCTGTCCCCGGGAACTCCCTTGCATTCCCCATTTATGTTTCCTAGGCAAGTAATACATACAAAGAATCTCATTTCTACTGCTTTGCAGTACTTCGCTTCTGAAGAATGTTACGAATCCATGTACTGTGCTGTCATCCCAACTATTTCGAATCTTTGCTGAGGAATACCAGTGACTGCGTAGCGGGGGCAGAAAAGAAGAAAAAAGAGAAGAGGATTGAAGGACCCATGTCAACCCACTGCTAATGCAAGAGGTCACAGAAATGCATGTTTCTCCAAGCCTGGTACTAGCAGGTAGCAATAATCTGAACTATTAGGTTCTGTTTTTACTGAAAATGTCCTTGAATTGGTATGAAAACCTCATCCCTGACCAAAGATGAAAAGTCTAATTTTACAACATCAAGAGAACTATACAGACAAAAATACAGTACAAAAAGCATTGTAAGACAAAGACAAGCAGGAATGCAGATGTCTTCTTTAAACATAGCCAGGAGCTTTGCTGGTGAACACTGTTCTGCATGTATATATTCTGTAATACTTGAGTATACATTCAAATATTCACACAACAAGCACAGCCCAAGCCACTTGACAAGCGTAATCCAGTATTTTTAGTTACTGCTAAGACACGGTGGGTCAATTGAGTAACACCTCAAAATCATTACCTCACTATCGGCTTCCAACAGCAACACCACAGCTTTCAGTTTCAGTTCCTGCATCTTTAAAGAAGTATTTTCATCTATCACTTTTAACACCAAGCTTTCTATCCTACTCCTCACGCTCAGGGACAACACAATCTTCTTGCCCCCAAACAGGCGATTAAAAGAGTCATCAGGTTTGGACAGATGAGATGGTGTTTGGAATCAAAAACTCTTGTGCAACAGCATCTCGCATACCAGCAACTACAGTTAAACCAAATGCATGTTTGCTTAAAACCCTCCAAAAGGCATTAATGTAACACTGCAATAGATAGGAAGTGATCTTTTAATTAATTATTGTTAGCTTTTAGCCTATGAAGCCCTAAACTTAGATTACACTCAGGAAAAAGCTGATGGCCATTGTAGTTAACTTTGCATGTGCCAATTGTTTTAATCAAGGGACCCAGTACCAAGCAGGTTGCATCCACCTACACAACATTGAGCCAGCCTCCCTTTGGGCAGCCTCTGGCTGCAATGGATGGGCCTCAAAATGACGCAGGTACAGCAACTCAGGGCAAATATTGTCTTAACACCCGGGATTCTGGCAGCCACAAAGACACCATAAAATAAATTAAGACAGATACGCATCTGCCCTTTTCACTGCTTCCCAGCCTCTTGTATGGATACATCTAATTAATCCATGTCCATACTCCTCTGCCTTTCAAGAGGCCTGGGGATGGGCCAGTTGGGACCTGGTATTCAGCACTGCAAAGCATGACACTCAAGAGTCATGTACTGGAGAAAATTGTCTTCCGATAAACTCCTTGGATATATGAAGTTACCAAAAAACACAGTCTATTGAGGATAAAATCAAATAAGGGAAGACCCTCAGTAGGAAAGTGATCTAGCTGAAAGCCTGAGGAACTGTGGAAGACGTGCCAGTGCCAGCTGGACAAGATTTAAACCCCACAGTGTGCGTGCAATCAACAGTGTAACCAGGTAACTGTTCTTTACTAAAGCTGGTTTTGTAACACTTAATGCTTGTATGCATATTAATTGCTTCCATTTAACTCATCTTCACAGTTGCATGCCTGTGCTTATTAGAGAAACCTCAATAATGGTTCAGTTTTAAATGAGTTGCACAGGAGAAATGTGGGTTTTTTTTTTCCCCTACTTTCTTTTCGTATGCTAGATTAACTACAAAATGTCTTCAGATTACAGAGGTGGTCTTTCAATTTTAATGAATGAAATGAATACTTAAAAAGACCAATTTGTAGCAAACATATACTTCAGCCCCTTCTCCCAAACAAACCAACCAACCCACCGGAAACTACCACAAGCCACTTAAACAAGTACTACTGAAAGATTCATTACCTCTTGAAAAAGCATAAGAACATGGCAAGTAAAGGAGCCTTCCCAACCCTGAACGACATTCAGAGTGAAGTGACAGTTTTCCAGCACTCCAGACACAAAGATGATGATCAATGTATTACAAGCAGTGTCCTGGAGCATAGAGGCTGGCGGAGATCAAAACCAGGATCTACAACACCACTACACGGACTCACACTTGGCATAGCAAACATCACAAACTAAAACAATGGAAAACTATAGACAAACTGTAATAAATTGTATCATTTCACAAACATCACAGGGTATGCATAACATGGACCAGAAGAATGACAGCAGCACCACATCAAAGAAATTCTTCACAGAAGCTAAGAAGGAAACTGGTTTCAATCAACTGAAGCATATACGAAAGATGAACGCTAGTACACAAACAAGCACTGTTCCAAAAGCATCCGTGTCACAAGGAATTAAGCAAAAACAGGTAAAGCTGAAAGATTAAAAAGGCAAGTTTATCTCTACCTAAGGGAACATATATGCCAAGTACATTGTTGCATACCTTGGAAATTCAGATTCCCTGCCAGTGCTTTTCAGAGGAACTGCAATTTTTGTTAAAAACATATGAAGCTTTCAGTCTCTTCAGGAATGCGTTTACACACTGGGATGATGAAGCCAACATCTAAGAGTTTTTCTGGGCAAGATTAACTGTAGTAAACAGCAAACACTCTCAGTCACATGGAAAAGGCTCACGAACACACAGTGGCACCTCTGTCGTAAGTGCATTGACATTTATACTGGTCAACACTACAGCACATATATCTGGTCCTTCCTAGAAGCAGTATCTGCACTCTGAACGTTCAGCAGACCTATACGGGACTTCTTAACATCTACAGTCCGGGATGAATGGTAACTCCTACTTGTCTGTTGGTTATCCAGAGCTCCAGAACAAATGCAAACAGGTCAGGTTCTGTCCTGGTACCACCTCCACGCAGAAGAGAGGAGGCATCTCTGGAGAAAATTAGATGTATGGTAGGTTTTACGGACTCCACCTCAGTCCAAGCATAGCCCTCATTCCTCACATAGAACCAGAGACTTTGCCTAGAGATGCCTCCTTTTCCCCTCCCAAAGACCACTTTAATATCTCAGATTTTAGAATCATAGAATCATAGAATGGTTAGGGTTGGAAGAGACCTTAAAGATCATCTAGTTCCAACCCCCCTGCCATGGGCAGAGAAATCCTCCACTACACCAGGTTGCCCAAAGACTCATCCGACCTGGCCTTGAACACCTCCAGGGATGGGGCATCTACAACTCCTCTGGGCAACCTGTTCCAGTGCCTCACCACCCTCAATGTAAAAAATTTCTTCCTTATATCTAATCGAAATCTCCCCTCTTTCAGTTTGAATCCATTGCCCCTTGTCCTATCACTACACGCCCTTGTAAAAAGTTCCTCTCCAGCTTTCCTGTAGGCCCCCTTTAAGTACTGGAGGGCTGCTAAAAGATCACCCCGGAGCCTTCTCTTCTCCAGGCTCAACAGCCCCAACTCTCTCAGCCTGTCTTCATAGCAGAGGTGCTCCAGCCCTCGGATCATCTTCGTGGCCCTCCTCTGGACCCGCTCCAGTAGCTCCATGTCCTTCTTATGTTGGGGACTCCAGAGCTGAACACAGTATTCCAGGTGGGGTCTCACGAGAGCTGAGTAGAGGGGCAGAATCACTTCCCTCGACCTGCTGGCCACACTTCTTTTGATACAGCCCAGGATACGATTTGCTTTCTGGGCTACCAGCGCACATTGCCGGCTCATGTTGAGCTTCTCATCCACCAGCACTCCCAAGTCCTTTTCCTCAGGGCTGCTCTCAATCCATTCTCCGTCCAGCCTGTACTTGTGCTTGGGATTGCCCCGACCCACATGCAGGACCTTGCACTTGGCCTTGTTGAACTTCATGAGGTTCTCACAGGCCCACCTCTCCAGCCTGTCAAGGTCCCTCTGCATGGCATCCCTTCCCTCCAGCGTGTCCACAACACCACACAACTTGGTGTCATCTGCAAACTTGCTGAGGGTGCACTCGATCCCACTGTCCATGTCTCCAACAAAGATGTTAAATAGCACTGGTCCCAGTATTGACCCCTGAGGAACACCACTCGTCACTGGCCTCCACATGGACATTGAACTGTTCACCACAACTCTTTGAGTGCGACCATCTTACCAATTCCTTATCCACCGAGTGGTCCATCCATCAAAACCACGTCTTTCCAGTTTAGAGACAAGGATGTCGTGTGGGACTGTATCAAATGCTTTGGATAAGTCCAGGTAGACGATGTCAGTTGCTCTTGCCCCTATCCATCAATGCTGTAACCTCATCGTAGAAGGCCACCAAATTAGTCAGGCAGGATTTGCCCTTAGTGAAGCCATGTTGGCTGTCACCAATCACCTCCTTATTTACTATATGCCTTAGCATAGTCGCCAGGAGGATCTGCTCCATGATCTTGCTGGGCACAGAGGTGAGACTGACTGGCCTGTAATTCTCTGGGTCTTCTTTTTTCCCCTTTTTAAAGATGGGGGCTATGTTTCCCCTTTTCCAGTCACTGGGAACTTCATCAGATTGCCATGACTTCTGAAATATGATGGCTAGAGGCTTAGCAACTTCATCTGCCAGTTCCCTCAGGACCCACGGATGCACCTCGTCTGGTCCCATGGACTTGTCCACCTTCAGGTTCTTAAGATGGTCTCAGACCTGATCTTCTCCTACAGTGGGTGGTTCTTCATTCTCCCAGTCCCTGCCTTTGCCTTCTGTGACTTGGGCACATTTTACTCAACTTCAAAAAACTTTCATTCCCTGAGATGCAGAATCACTATATTCTGAGCTGCTTTCTCACAAGCCAGGGATTTCTGGCTGTACTTCATATACTTCATATTTGGTTATGTCACATACGGTCTTTTACAATGAGAAGCAATCTGTTTCAAGCAACAGCTATGGGCAAACTATGGACCTGGCCATCACCTCATTGTGGGGAAGTACCTGATATGCATAAACATCTGCAGGTAGCAAATGGAGCATAATAGGCTGAGTGGTGGTGGGGAGGAAATCCAAGTGATTCCTTGCAGAGGAAAAGCTATATGTACCTCAGACATAACACAGATGACCCTCATGACCTTGATACCAACCTATAACCCATACCATAACCAGTTTCACATCTTATCCAAATGCATATTAGAGGAACACACATACATGCAAACCAATTTACTGTCACAAGCATTAGACAGGCTTTTAAAAGATGCCAAACAAATTGAAAACATGAAGACAAGTAAGGCCATGAGTTACCCTTTTTCCCTTCAATGCAAGAGTTCTGCTTGTTTACATTTTGTGATTACATGAAGTCTCTGTATATTTTCATAAATGTATTTAGGAAAATTCATTCCTTTTGTAGAACACTATGTTGTAACTAATAACCCCCTGGGTAATTCGATATTACATTCCATGTAGAGGAGGTCCACATTCAAGGAGCACCTCCTCCAAGCTCAGCAGAGGTGCATCCCGGCGAAGAACAAGTCGGGCAAAAAGACCAGGAGGCCTGCGTGGATGAGCAAGGAGCTCCTGGACCAACTGAAAATTAAGAGGTTAGCCTATAGAGGGTGGAAGCGGAGACAGATAGCCTGGGAGGAATACAGAGAAGCTGTACCAACCTCATGAAGCTTAACCAGGCCAAGTGCAAGGTCCTACATCTGGGTCATGGCAATCCCAGGCACAAATACAGACTGGGTGGAGAATGGATCGAGAGCAGCCCTGAGGAGAAGGACTTGGGAGTACTGGTGGACGAGAAGCTCAATATGAGCCGGCAACGTGCTCTTGCGGCCCAGAAGGCCAACCGCGTCCTGGGCTGCATCAAGAGGAGCGTGGCCAGCAGGTCGAGAGAGGTGATTCTCCCCCTCTACTCTGCCCTCGTGAGACCTCACTTGGAGTATTGCGTCCAGTTCTGGAGTCCCAACATAAGAAGGACATGGACCAGTTGGAGAGGGTCCAGAGGAGGGCCACGAAGATGATAAGAGGGCTGGAGCACCTTTCCTATGAGGACAGGCTGAAAGAGTTGGGGCTGTTCAGCCTGGAGAAGAGGAGCTCCGGGGTGACCTTATAGAGGTCTTCCAGTACCTCAAGGGGGCCTACAAGAAAGATGGGGAGAGGCTGTTCAGGAGGGCCTGTTGTGATAGGACAAGGGGTAATGGTTTTAAAACAGAGGGAGGTAGATTCAGGTTGGATATTAGGAAAAAATTTTTTACCATGAGAGTTGTAGAACACTGGAACAGGTTGCCCAGAGAGGTGGTGGATGCTCCATCCCTGGAGACGTTCAAGGCCCGGTTGGATGAGGCCCTGAGCAACCTGATCTAGTTGGAGATATCCCTGTTCCTTGCAGGGGGGTTGGACTAGATGGCCTTTGAAGGTCCCTTCCAGCCCTAACGATTCTATGATTCTATGATTCTATGATTCTATGATATAGGTAAGCAATTTTTCGATAGAAACTGCATAAATGCATGATGAGATTTCAAGATAAAAAAGCAGCATAAGACAGCGAAATATCACATCTGCATTTCCAATACATGCATTTCTGTTTTCCTCACTTCATGCTCCTCAAGTTCTTTATTTCCCTCATGCATACACCTAAATGTATTATTATTGCCGTATCAGTAATTTTGGCGTACTTTTTTCAGTTAGGACAAGTTGAACAATGTATTTTCTTATAAAGCAAACAATGTAAGATTAGTTTTTAAAAATTACTTATCATGCAAGGCATTTGAAGTGGACAGCGAAGCGCACATGAACTATCTGACAAAGCTCACTTCTGACCCAAACCCTGCTGTTTACATCCTGTTCACTTACCAGTGCAATTGCTGGCAGGGTTCCACCAGGAGACGTCATCCAATTACAGCCATGTCGTTAGGAGACGCACCACTAACCGAGGGCACATGGATTTACACCCATATTCATATTTCACTGGGCCCTGATCTCTTTCTGCCATGCACCTACCCTCACTCACTGCACGTGTGCAGTCCGGAGTAGGTACCCAAACGAGTCCCCACAAGCCAGTTCATGTACCAGAAGCAGAATAATGGTATGAATTCCAAACTCCAGAAAGCCTAGTTTACCTTAGCTTTCCGTTACCTTAGAGATGCACACTGTAGATACTGCCTCAAGCCGCCTCCATTTGCTTACATGGAAGCATGGAAATTTGACATGGGTTTTACATGAGTTCCAAGAATATCAAGAAAAAGAACTGGTGTTGGAACCGACTTACCACTAAGTCCTACAAGGGTGAATACATACATAACAAAAGGACAAAGATAACAGGTTGCTTTGTAGATACATAGCAAAATAGGTGCTTGACATGACAAATTTACAGTTTATTGGTTTATGCTCTCTTGTTCTGGAACTAGTTTCAACAGACATGCATACAACCCAGTAATAAATTACTGTGCAGTGGAACGCTGTGAAGCTGAAGTTATCCAATACAGCTTATGAAGTATAAATTGCTAAATAACCTCCCAACTAATAGTACTGTAAGACCCGCATTTTGCTCTTAACAAAGACTTTTTGGAACTTGGCTTATAAATACAGTTCTATAAAACAGGTCAAGTATCTGAGTTTGCAGGACATCTGAGCAATTTGTGCAGGAAGGTACACCCCAGCTAAGCTAAGTATAAAAGAAAAAAGCTCTCTAAGTAGTAATTCTGTATGGATGTTTCTTAATTCAGCCTCCTGAATCCCAGCTACAGCACGTTCTACTGGAATTGCAAATAACAGGCTGGGGTGAACAAACACGCTTTGGTAAACAAGTGCTCTGGCACACAATGTTGTGTAGGTGGGGTCTACCCACAATGTCAAGAGTTCTTCCCCAACTTGTAGAGATGAGCAAGAACACAAGCACCATATTTGCATTTTCAAGCTATTTACTGATATTCTATTCAAATGAAACTAAACAAGGGTGTTGGTTTGGGGTGTATGTGTCCCCTCACAAAAGGCTCACAGCCTTTTCCAAAATACCAGCATTTTAAAGGCAGCCTAAGATCTACTGAATAGACCAGATTTGTGTTTGCTATTCTAGTAATACTTCTAACGCGCAGTTTATGTCTAAAGACACATGTACTCCACTACAGCACCATTATGCACCCACTTGAAGTAGAAAAAAGGTAGCAACAATTAAAAAAACCCACCGCCAAAGCAAGAAGCTGTATCTCTTAATCCAAAAAAGGACAGAGATTTAAGCAAAATGTTGTAAGAGTTTATTATTCACTGTCCTTAATTTGTTTACTTGTTTATCTAGCTGTTTGCTCATGTTTGCCAGATGCCCAACCTATTCCCGACCTACAGATAATATGTATTTCCACCTACCATCTACAGAGTCTGTTTTTTGTTCTCCAAGCACAAATACTCCCCTTTTCATTCCCGGGAGCTGTGGGTCAATGTTTTAAGTGTGTATGTGGGTCCGAACTATTAACTGAGTTTCAGCAACAGATTTATATAAAGATACATCCTGTCCTCTTATACCAGGTAAAACCAATATAACACAGGATGTCCACGAACAAGCAGGGACAGAGGACAGATGATCAACTTTTCATCTCTACTAAACTGATTTTTCTTTAATGGATCTTTCTTTTTATAATATAGCAATCTAGCAGAAGCCAGTTAATGGAATATTGTAAATCTGTTATGAAACATAAGCAACAATTAAATAAATCCCTCTAATCTCGCTATTAACTCAAGACCACTGTTCCATCATGCAATTTTTAAAAGGAACATGGTAGGATTCAATCTTTCGGGTCAGCAATTTTTTTGTTAGCTATTATGGCATTGGGTGGTAAGGACCACAGGGAACAAGAAAAGATATTGTTGGTTATCACATGGAACATGAATAATAACTAGGAGAAGTTACCACAAAATTCTATCTGTTGACATTTACCTTTGATATACATACAGTCATTTTAAAGGGACAATAAGAACTAGATTACTTAAAAGACATGATATTTTCTTGCAGTCGTTGTTCAAATTAGTCAAATGTTTCATATGAAAATGTTCCTGTACACAAATCCAAGCTGCTGTTTTCCGTCTATAAGGCATGAGATGAAGAATAGGTCTTATTCCAACCATAGTCTTTAACAATGTTGTACAAATCAAAGGAATTTTTGTAGGTGACAGCACAATTTTAAGCTTGCATAAGAAAACAAAAGAGTAAAATTCAAAGTTAGAATTCTAATTACACGGCAATCTTTGTGTCAACCCAATTCATTAAATGTTTTTATAAATCTTCAAATTAAGCAAAGGAAAAATTTGTTCTAGAAAGAAGATAAAGACTTCTGTAAAGCCAAGAGAACTCAAGATGTTGCACATCTCCTGAACTGAAGCACTTGACAAATACGTTGTTACTGCATTGTTAGTAAAATATGGGAGCTGTGCAGAATCTGTACAATGTTCAGGAAATGACCGATAATGAACCTCTGTTCGGATGCAATTGCAACAGAGATGAAGATACTCAAACTGGAACATGCACCACACTAACAGATGCTAATAGGAGCGGTGTTGGAGGAGGGTGCTAACATCTTTCACTCTTGGATTAAGTGATGAAAATTTAACTTCAGTCTGAAGCAGATACCATGTAAGTGCTCAAAAATCTCTCTGTGCCACACTAGCTCTGTTTCCCCTTGGGTTTGGGATGAGTCACTAGCAGGTTTCTACACCAAATTGCTTCCGATTCAAATGTACCTTTCATTTATATAAAAAGCGTTGCGGTAAGAGCCCTTCAAAATACCCACTTCAGAAATAATGTTTCATCGTTCACCTTTAGGCAACTGCAGTTCTCCCAGGCCCACGCTGCTCGTTTTTTTTCCTTTGTTTGCCACCAATTTATGCCTACCCGCACGCAGGCGTTAGCACACCAGAACCACAGGGAACGCCTGCGCTGCTGGCACGGTCACCTCCCTAGGGAGCCCGGGGCGGCGGGCAGATGTCTGCCAAGGGGTCCTCACCATGGACCTCTGTTAAAATCAAGTCGGGGTTATTATGGATATTTTCATTCCTTCACACATCTGCCTCCATTGATGGATTCAGAAGTGTCTTCAACATCGGAAAACAGAGGCAGTGCACATTTTTCACTCTTACGAGAATAATGCCTAATTTTGAGAAGAGGAATGCAGAAGTGCTGAGGACAAAACATTTCTTAATGCAATTCTTCTAAAGTCAGAGCACGCAAGATAGCTGTTTATACTGCTCATTCCTGGCTCCAGCATTCCTGCATGCGTAATTGCTCAATAAAGCTTTTCATATACATTTTACTGCATTCATTGCGAACTTGCACAGTTAAAACTAGCACCTCATTTTAAAATCTGGTTTACAGGAAGGATGTCTCAAGCCGCACAAGCCAGAGCAGCGTAGCACGTTTATGGGATAATGGAGTGACAGTAGAGTTTCTATCAACTAACAAAAGGCCCAGCAGTCAAGGGAGACAAAAAGAGAACAAACAAAACATTAGGCTAACACCAAAGAGACAGACATTTTTGATGTTTAACATAAATGCAAACTTGAAAGCATTAATATCCCTAGCATGGTGGGCAAGTATAGAGTCAAACTTCACCTGTGCAGATGCTAGAATTGTGGGAGTATGGAAACAGGAAGATGGAGATTATTTAAGGTCCATGGGATTATATGAAGTTTTGTTTTATTGCATGTCCAGGGAAGTTGAGAGCAGAGCCCATGACTTCCTGTAGTGACTTGAGGAGAGGAAATGAAAACATGCAGAACCTTCACTCCTTTGTATCAAAAAAAAAAAAAATAGAGAGAGGTTTTCTTTTGTAAGGAAAAAAAAAATATATATACACAAGCATATAGGGAAATGGGAAATTTACTGCAAAGGAAAGTAAATTGGATACTTACAAAAAGTTATTTCAGAGAATACTTGCCAGTATCTTCTGAGCACATAAATAATGGATTTTATCATAATGGATTTTATCTTAGGTTCTAAAAGTTTTTAAATACTGCGAGATAATCTGCCCAGACCTGAAAAGTTAATCAGTCAATTTACTGAAGAGTCTTAAAAAGAAAATATGTCTGACACTGGTCTGTGGTTAATTCTGTAGTATGTTGGCACAGAACGTATCACAAATTTGGAAGGAAGTCAGATTAAGGAAAGAAACAAACAAAATCCCAGATATTGGCTAAGGAGAACAAATAAATAAACCAAGGTCTGAATCCAAATAAATAGATTAAGTAGTATTTTCTTTGCCAGTAGCAGCATCTTCTTGGCCAAGACTATTCAGATTCCAATGAACAATAAAATTAAGATATACTACATTTTAAAACATGAAAACAGCAATAAAAAAGTGGCTGCAACATAGACTGAAAGATTCAACCAAGGCAAGTTTCTTCAGTAGAATAAGGATGAGATCTTGAGTCTTCCAAACTCTCATCATATCTTATTCATTACCCCACAGCAGAGGAAGATTACTTGCAAAGGACAGACTTTTTAAGGAGCTAGGAAAAAAAAAATCCCAAATAGTCTACTTCCTACGTTATCATAGAATCATAGAATCATAGAATGGTTAGGGCTGGAAGGGACCTTCAAAGGTCATCTAGTCCAACCCCCCTGCAAGGAACAGGGCTTTTATTCTAAAAGCACCCCAGCCCTAATTCTCTAGTGCCACGTAACACTGATTGCTCATCTGCGTAGAGCAACAGCAGAACCCCCAGGTTACACACAAATGTTTAGAAGACCACCTGCCAACCCCAGTGAGCTCCCTAGGAGTATTTGGGTGCGCATGTCATTAAGCTCAGCAAATTAGTTTGCTAAAAATAATCTCTAGTTAGATACAGGATAGGAAGGGCTGCAAATAAAGTATCACCAAAGTCACAGTAAGTCTTATTGGGCTGGAGATGTTAGTGCAAGTGGGAGAAAAGAAAACAGGAGCCTAAAAAAGCATTTTGTGATCAGGACAAACTGGCAGAGCTTAATTATTATATTAAACCCTAGACAGTGTTTTATTTTGGGCACCTCCTTCGTCAGCACAGAAAAAACGTTGCAGGCAGTTGCGCACACCCCGCAAACAGTAATATCAAACAGCAGGCAATGAAAAAATATCTTCCTCTTTTTGTTGTTACCATCTTTCTCATTTACCTTCACTGGAAGGATAATGTCTGTCTACCATGTTACATCCTGCCTCTCCACTTGCCCGTTGCCTGGAACCCAGCCTCACCTGAGGAAACCCACAGGGTTTTAACCCTCAAGAGGTGCAGCTCTTTGCTCACAACCTCTCTTCCTGCTCTCCCCACACTCCAATGCCACTGTCACCCACTCTCTGCAGGATCCTTTTCAGGCTGCAGCCATGACTTGTCTTATCTCACCAGCTGGGAATAAAACCCAGAGCTCAGTTCTTTGGAAAAGAGATCATTTTTATTAATTTTGTGCAAGACATCTAGTAAAATATAGACTTGGTGCAGCTTCAGGTGCCTTGTGGCTGCCAATGACCGAGAAACTACGTGAATTTATACATACAGGTACGTATTATTGCACACACCCCTCTTACTGTGCTCAATGGACTACACAGTAACTCTTGACAGTTTCAAAATCTCTCTGTTCCTAGAGAGAATTAAGCTCTTAAGGCTCTGGTCAGGACAACCAGATCCCTTTCTTTCGAAAGAGCCGCAGCACACATTGCAGCTTTAATCCAAAGGAAACACTGCACAGACTGGCTTCCCATTGCGACGTCGGAACACTCTTTCTGCCTTTTTCACTCACCCTGGATTTGAAGAAAGTCAACAGTAAGCTTTTAGCATCACTGGTGTCAGCCAGGGTGAGTGTGCAAAGGCTCTGAACTCTCTGGGGAGCGGAACACAGTGCAGCATTCCTCTTTCAGAACAGCAAGTCCAGGCATTTACCGTTAACTGCCGAGGTCACTCAAGTCACACCACTGTTCATTCTGATGAAGCAGTTCTGTTAAAGTTTTTTACTTTCATTGCTGTAACAAGCAGTGGAAATAAATCCATGGTTGGGAGAGTGTGGATCCAGCATCTGACCTTTGTGAAGTATCAGCTACTTGTGGAACGAAATCTGGACCCACCACAGATGGGCTCAAGGTACAGACCAGAAATGGAGATGGGATTAGACTGGATGATCTTTAAGGTCCCTTCTAATCCAAACCACTCTGTGATTCTGTAAATCTGAAAGCATGCCTTTTAAGTTTTAAATTGATGTTTCATGCTATGGTAGATCCACTGGCCCTGGGCACAATGACAGACTATGTGCAGTAGGCAACTGAAGAAAATACAGAAGGCAGCAGATCCTTTAGATTTGTTTCTAGACAAACGGAGAGCAACCAGTTCAGAAGACAAGTTGAGTAAACATCATGAAACGGGAGGAGAGGGAGCTCATAAATGTAACGAAGACAAATGTGAGCACGCTCAAGTAGAGAGACCTCACAAGAGACAGTACTAAGAGAAGAGACAAGAAAGCAGCAGCAGTTCCTCCAAGAAACAATACAACAGGATAATCTGTGCTTGTGCCCTGTAAAAATAAACAGCAGAAGTTGTAGCACAATATTTATTTGTCAAGACAGACACAGAATGTGAAAACACAGTCAAATTGCTAGCAATAAGCATATCTGAATTAGTACATCGGTATGAGAATCAGCATCGTTAAAATAGCATTATAATGCAAATTTTAAAAAAATGGCTATCAACAAAAAAGAAATCCTTATCATCAATATGTTTATAGCTTAAGAGCATGAAAAACCTGATGAGACGACATCCAGAAGGCTATCATGTTCAGGACATCAGTCTTCACCAAGAGAGTCAAATAAAAGCAGTGATTAGCATAACAGCAATGACAGGTAAGGTTTCAGGGGGAAGGCAGGGGGGAAGAGTGAGAGAGAGAATGTGAATGAAAGCGTGTGCATGTGTGCATGATGGAAAAAACAAACAAACAAAACAAAGCAACAAAAAACAACAGGTAGGACTATTAGAGACCAAATGATTCAGTTTAACTTCAAATTCCTGAGGAAAAGACAATCCAGAACAAATTAATTAGCAGCACCTGGAAGATAATCGATTAACTATTAGCCAAAAGAGATTTGTTAAATCCCACTGCTAACTTCCTTTGACAGGCCTTCCAAATAGGTAGGAGAGAAACCACAGATGTCACATCTTTCCTTTAGTAAGGCTTTGAAACTGCCTCAAGATATTTTAACAATCAAGACTATAGATGCAGGAAGAATAAGTATTAGTTCAGGATGTGAGAAACAAAGGTTAAATTTATCATCGTCAGGACTGAGTAGTGATCTGGAAGGACGGAGTGAAATGTAGCGGGTTATGTACAAGATAGTGCCCACAGGCAGGAAACATCAAAAATAGACATACAGGATGGGAAACAACAAGGCAGCAGACTACAGCGGGTCCCAAGAAACAAATACCATGCTGCTGTTAAGACAGACAAACATTGCTATGAGATATAAAATAAAAAAAGGTGTTGGAGTGCAAAGCCTGAGCATAATCTGCTGAACTCAGAAAATCCTTCTACTTTACCCTGTTTGAGTCTGAATACCTAGGAAACATGTGGACCAAGGGTCTAGGGAACAGTAATGAGAATGCAAAGTAGACTCGAAAATGTGACTTATGGGGAGATGGGCAGACAAGCTAGTTCTTAGTAGTGGGAAAAAAACCCCACACTTAAAAGATAGCTGTTACACTGGGAGACTACTACAAAGAGAAAGGAATTGTCTCTTCAGTCAGCTATGGATAGGACAAGTCCTAATGAGCTCAAAATGAGCACAGGAAAGGTTCAAGTTAAACACTGGAGGAGGAGAGATAAGAACATTAAAAACTATGGAAGCATAGTGAGTATTGGAAAAGATTCCACCAGGAAAGAGCTTTAAAACAGCTGAGGCAAACACTTCTTCATAAAAGACAGATTGCACCTTTGGGCAGAGACAGTTAAATGACCTCTTGAGACTGAGATCTTATGGCTGGGAGCGATGTTCTAGGAAAGAGACGGCAGCAAACAACTGAGGGGAAGAAAGAGTGGTTTGAAAGCACAGAGAGGAGGAGCACTGAGGCAAGTCAAGAGACAGGCAGGACACTGAGAAAAGGCAAGATGAAAAATGAGACTGCCGTTTGCAGGGAGAGCCGCTGCAGAGGCGTGTTACACTTTCGTGAGCAACTACTTATGAGGTTGCACCTGAAGTCAAGAGAAAAGGCAGGCTCCAGGTGCTGGCATCTGCCCTTGCTGTAGTTTTTGTTCCCATGTCTACCTTATTAAGTAATGCAGTGCAAGAAAAGCACATCCACAGGGAGGGAAGCAGTCGATGTTGAGGACGCAGCATCCACACTACCCACGTTGGCACGGCAGGATCTGTACGTTTTGCTTCAAGCCAGTTCTAGCCTGGTCCTGTAGGCAGGACAACCATTCGTGGCTAGTGGGTGTTAAAAGCACTCCTGCAGAACATCTTCCAGTCTGACTTCATCTGAAAGGAATCCAGCTCATGTTCCCCAAGATCGCTTGGCAAAGTGAACCCAAACGTGGTGAGGGATGTACTTTGAAAGCAGGCTCCAGAACTGAACTGATACCATAACACAGACTCACCCTAAGCCAAACCAGAGGAATCCAACAACAACAAACCAACAGTGGTATCCACATGGCAGAGAGCAAAGCAGGACAGGTCCACCGCGGCAGACCAGAACAACACTGCTTGCCTCAACTGTTAGACAGATCTCAATACTTTGCAGCAACAAGCATAACTGAAGTGACAGTGTTAAGTGTCTGGGCACCAGGCACATTTCGAGACAGCATACTGACCATTTTAACTGACATCTGATGTGACACATGGACATCTTTGGTAGGTCTGTAAACAAACCGTTGCTATCACAATGTTTTCATTTAACAACTCGATTTACTTTAAAACACCATTACTAATAATCTGACTTTTTTTTTCTTAAATGAGGACCTACTCTAGGGGCTTTTTGACTCATATAAAATAAAATAGCAGAACCAAACCAGAAGGCCAAGTGCCCAACCCATCAATCTTTTCCAGCTGCCAAGTCACAAAGTGGTAACCAAGACAAAGAATGTTCCCGTTTCTCATTGCCAGTTCCTAATTTCTTATCCACATATTCTCATTTCATGATGCCAATTTTTTTTCCTACGAAGGGTCAAATGGTGCACTTGTCTGTGCATGCACCTATCTTCGAAAATCACCTGTTTAGATTCTGAGCTGCAAGGCCATACTCTGCTCCTTATGAGTCCATCGCTCTGTAGCTTCTGAAATATTTCACCCCTACGGATTCCTTGTCAAGGACTGTTTTGTTTCTTACTCTGTGCACATCACGAATGCAGCATGGTTCCCTGAATAATTATCCAGGCTCTGACTGGGTGGTTGATGAGAAAATTTCTTTCAGGTCACCTCAAGTGATGCTCCTACATAAAACAGCAAACTGATTTTTGCACACATTGACAAGTTTACAGTTTTATTTCTGAGTAAAACTCTGTAAGTGTTAATGCTATTCCTTCTCCACCTCTATTTTAATTCTTTATGAACAAATACACATGAAACATGGGGGGGGGGAGGGAAGCAACAACCTCAACTAATATCAGTAAACACAAAATGTTTGCATAGAAGATCTAGATACCTTTTAGATCCTAGCCAGCTCACGTTGCAGAGCTGTGTTTGCAAGACAGGCATTATTTACACATTTTGGTGAGCACTCCACAAATTTAACAGTTTAAGGCAGGTTATGAATTTCTAATAGCCTCTGTCAATTCACATTAACTGTGCTTAAACACCCATATGCTATGACCAAACCCAAATGAATCATAAATTTGAAGTTCCTCTGAATTTGTGAGGTTAAGTCAAGCTTCTAGTTTAAATTTACATTGCCTTGGATGTGCAAATTAACATCCAGGCAGCAAAACTTACTTTTAATTGGCTTGGACAGTAGAACTCTTTCCTTTTCAGTCTGCCTTCTGATTTTAATTGGGTAGAAAACTACTGTAAATATTTTCTTCTGTCTCACCCCTTCTTCCCAAGGTTTTTTATAAACAAGTGAGGTATTGTTTAGCTGCTATACACTATATCCCACACACCCCAAACCAAATCAGAGGAAAAATAGACATTCAGATTGCTACAGAGCACTCAGGTTTTTATGTATCTTTTGATCAAACATTGCAGAACATTTTAGCTACCTCCAAAAAAAATGACTAGTGCAACTTACAGCATCTTTTTAGCTTTGCTTCTCATTATCTGTGTAAGGAGAGAAAAGTAGGCTTGGACACTTCGGCAAGCGAACCTAGAAAGATTTGCTCAGCAGTTTCTGAGTCTCTGGTCAACAGCTCTGTGCTGTTCAAAGCCCAAGTACAAGTGCATCACTGTTCTCTCATTTAAATGTAGAATAATTCTAGGATTCATGGCAATGCCAGCTTAAACTTAGCTCTAAAGAAACCCTTTGTTTTCAAATAAATCAGGGCCTGGTTTTAGATAATTCTATAAAGAATCCTATTCATCTGCCACATAACATATTAGTTAACATGAAAAGAGCACCAAAGAGGCAGCCAACCTCCAAAAAATTCTGAAGAAAAGTGCAGTTAAACCAATCTATCCGGCATATGCCTTTAGAGTTACATATAATGTGTGTGGACACATACACAAGATGTAAAACCTCATTGGAAACAGCACAGTTTGTTCTTGATACAAACACTTTATACTAAGACAGTTGAAAATTTCGGAGCACATTGGCTACGCTGTCTTGCCAAAGCAATGGAATTGCTTGGGTTTTCTGTCACTGCTGCAAGTATCACAGAGTTTTTAAGAGACGCTACCAAGGGACAGTTTTGTGGTCCCCTGGCAGAGGAAACCCTGTATATTTTCAACTGGGGCTCTGAACCCAGAAGGATGGCAGAAAAGAGTTGTTAGACCCAACAATTCCAAAGACGACAGATATTCTTTTACCAAGGGCTGATTTGAGAGATATGGGGTGAAATTTAGATGTCTTAGTATTAAAATGCTGCCTAAGTATTTCCACAATAGTCTGAAAATCCAGAACCCCTTGTAAGAGCAACTGATGACGTTAAATTACTTATTTACAAGAAACTTCCCGTGAGTACCAGGAGATTAGATGAACATCATTCGATGCATTACTTAAACGGAACACTTAAATGAAACAGGAGGGTCTAATATTTGGGGGAAAAAAAAATCAGGAGGCAAACTAGATTCTAGGCTGTCAGCATCGACTCTAACTCTAGATAACCCCTTTCTGTTTCACTTTGTACCTCTCATGAAACATTGCTTTATACTCATTAATGCTACATGCCCATTTTACTTACAAGAAAACATAGCTTTTTTTTCTTTTTATATAATCAAGATGTACCATCAGGACTTTGCAGCAAGGAAGCAGAAGTCTCATAGTTCTTTGATGTACTTGTCTTCAAGCATTTGACAGTCTAGGTACTTCTGCCAGGTAGCTTTTACTTCTGAACTGTTCTAAATTTTTTCCATTTTGCAGTTTTTGGTAGCATTCCAAACTTCTAGACTTAACGCATCTTGCTTTTGCAAGCTATGGTTAAATCCCATCCACAGGGATGTACAAAAGTTATTTTTTCCTTTAATTACCTCCTACCCCTCTTCCATGCTCTTCCCAACATTGAAGTAAAACACGTACCAGAAACTGGAAATTCCACAGCATTTAAGGAAAAGCATTCATTTTCTGAATGCTCAGTCCTTACTTATTTACTAAATTTAGTATGAAACATATTTTAGGGCTTATAGTGATCCCAGTTCATAAATACCTAGCACTAAGATGCGAAAAAATAAAATTCTGAACCTAAACTATCATAACCTAAACTATCATGATCTTACTCTGTTCTGTCAGAGTCCTGCAGACCAAGTAGATTTGTATTTAAATACGTATGTCCAACATTCTTGCACTTAAAACAGGAACTACACGGGGCATAGAAGAGGTCAGGAGACAGACGGTCAAGGGCTGCAGCACGTGCTCCAGAAGGTGAGTGGGTGGCGACTGGACTCGATTTAGCCTTGAGAAGAGGAGCTCCAGGGGGACCTCACAGCAGTCTCCCAATGCCTTCCAGAAGGTTACTGAGAAGACAGAGACAGACTCTTCCCTTGCGGTGCATTGCCTGAGAAGGGAAATCACTATGAGGCTAATTGAGCGCTGGCACAGGTTGCCCAGAGGGGCTGTGGGGCCTCTGTCTTTGGAGGTTTTCAAAAGCCAGCTAGACAAAGCCCTAAGCAACCCTTTCTGAACTCAAGGTTAACACTGTTTCAAGCAGGATGTCACACCTCCCAAGGTTCATTCTAAGCAGAGTAAGTCCACGATTTAAGATGTTTAGCCCTAAGCAGCACTTACCCCTCAGCGTATCTTCCTAGCTGAATCCGGAAATGTCACTGTAATGCAACGTTATGTGCAACATCAGAGGACAATAATCCTCACAAGTCCCCCAAAAGCTCATTAAAATATCAATTTGAGCAAAGACTAAGCACGTAAAGCCCTGAAATAGCTATCAAGATAGCTTTTGAAAATAAGAACTGTGTTTCCAACTGGTGCCTTATTTTAACAGCAAATGGAAAAGTTGCAAGATCTCAAACACTGGCACACAGTTTGCATATATCTAGGTATCAGATTTTGCATCCTATATTATATTGATAATTATAAATACTTGGGAGTGACTTCAATTCCACAGTTGTTCAATAAACACTAAAATATGAGGTATAAGTCCATGAGGCTCTGCAAATCTATTCTGATGCACCTGTTACCTTAGCAACATTGAGTCCAGAATCAGAGGCAGCACCTTCCTCTGTCTGATGTCTGTTCCAAAACATTTTGCAACTAACAATACGAAGAAAACATTATAAATAGTTCCGTTTCCTCAGTGATTTCACAACTGTGAACAAGAGATGGAGAAGTACCATTGAAGGAAAATTGACTGCAAGAACTGGAAGAGACGGCAGCAGCAAAGCAGCACACTGGTGCCTTAAAAGCAGATGGAAACGTGTCGGTCTTGCTTCTCAGCGGAGGTAAAGGATCAGAAGTTGGTACCCCTTTGGTTTACTCCAAGGGAAACGTAGCGGTCTGTAGTTATGCAACTTCTGCAGTGGCAATATTTTGCAATCGTATTTGGCAAGGCACTTAGCACTAGCAGCTTGCCAGTCACCCTCAGTGTTTCAAACAAGACTGCCAAGAAATAAGACGTGGTATCTCTTTGAATAAAGGAGCTTTGAAATAAATTTAGACACCAATCAAGCTTATCCACACTCCTCCCAAACCAGGTGCTTTCCTGCCCTAAAACAAAGAAACGCTGTAGTTGCAAGCAAAGCATTTCAAATATGAGAGAAGGAGGAATTTCCCTCTCCTTGTCAGATGAGGCTCGTGGGATGTCTAAGAGACCCAAGTGAAAAGATCATGTGAAGATACAACCTTACTTCTCCCTTTGCTAAAGGCTAGGGAGGAAGACTTTCAACAAGAATCAGGTGAGGGAGTGGAGTTATAGGTCCCTCATTCCCAAATCTGTGGTATGGATCGATTACTAAAAACCTGCACAATACAAAACTGCCAGGCTGACACCTGTCACCACACAGATACACCACGTGAGAGAGGTGGCCCAGGATGGAGATTCTTCCAATGGAAATGGGCTTTTTGGTAGGAAACACTGGACCCTCTCCCCACTTCAGCTTCACAGCTTAAACTCCTAAACTAGGATTACAAACAGCTGGCATCACCCCCTCCAGATCTCGGAGCCTATTCTTCTTCTGGGCCCAGTTTTCTCCTAGAGTAACTAGCCAAGTTGCTCCTCTCTTGAAACATGGAGCATGTCCTGGAAATTCTCACCTCTGATAAAACAGCAACCAAGCACTAAAGCACAGCCCTCCTCCCAGGGGAACGCACAAACTGCTGCAACAGAGTCAGGTTCTGGTGCTGCCTCGTGTCAGCCTCAGGCAACTTGCGGCATCTCCCAGGAGATGGCCCAGGTGAAACATGAGGGGAGAAGCATGTCTCCCCACTCACTTCAGCCTACGCAACAACTGCAGAGGCGGGAGAAGATGTGGGCTTGAACCCCTCGGACACAGGGACCAGGAGCCTGAGTTTCAACTACCGGAACTCAGTCTACTCTTCAGACAAGTCCCATCACCACCACCGGCTCTGCAGGAAAGGTGAGTGCTGGCTCCTCTTCTGGTGAAGTTTTAAAAAGAAAGCCTATACAACTGCATTTCGAGACACAACCAGTCCTATCAGTGTGTGTGTTTACAATGTGCTTGCCAGGTGTCCTAGTTTGTTGATCTCCTAAGGGCTTTGATGCTCAACTACAGCAGCTCTAGATAAGGCGCTTAAGAACTTTCTGCTTAAAGAGGGAGATTCAATACATTTAAGACACTTTCAGAGTCAGGCAGACACTGTGTTAGGTAGTTTGGAAGACTTGAGGGGGATAAATTCTGCTTGAGAATTAGGAATGCAAGCAGGAACCTGATTAACACATTTTAAAATGTTCTCACAGTATGATGAAGCCCTTCAGTTCTACTTTGGAAAGCGTGTTTGCTTCACAAGTTATTTTAGCATATGGAAAGTACTTAAACTAGAACAAAATGAAGCCTTCAATATAAACACTCGAAGTGCTAAGTTCAAATAAAAACAACATATTGCTTTACTACAGCTCAGTCTATATAAATACATAGATTATTTATGCTAGTTTCTAGTTCCTTGGTCTACAGAAAAAAATAATTCATAGAAGTATAAGTCTTCAATGACTTATAAGCATCCAAAAACGAAGTCACAAAAACAACCAATAGCAACTTTCCTTTCAGGAAGTGCCCACTCCTTAAAAATAACATTTTTCTAAATGACAAATTAGCCAAAAAATAAATACTCATTTACAACTACGTGTCATCTGATCTCATCTTACATACAGAAATGCTGAGCATTTGTGTATAAAATGGCTTGTAGCCGTGGGACAAAAATGCCCTAGTACTTGTATGCAAATTATAAAACTGAAACCATCTGGAAAATGATGTGGGACACAAGCAGGATAACTCAGGAGAGAGCTCATGTGTGGATGTGGCTGAAGGATCACAGCTTATTAGAAGCTTATCCTGTATGGATGGGATGAAAAATAAGATTTGACATACCCTCTTATACAGCGATGAATAGCATGAACCTGCAATTAACATGCATGGCATTAGAAAATGACAGATGATTTCCATCATAAATCCTAGATCCCAGGAGAGACAAGAGTTGCTTTGCATCTATTTTTATTTGCTAATACCTGTGACATTTTATTTAATACACTTTATTTTTGGCTCTCAGCATACTCTATTGAAATATCTTGTTGCTAGGTCAAGTCAGCTTTGGAGGCTTGCAGATACTTCAGTGAGCTAGGCTGAAACAATTCTGCATATTAAAAACCAGCAATCACTATTTTAAACATATGCCATTACAGTCAAATTATCCACCTACTTGTGGATTGACTTTAAACAAGTAAAAAAAATGAACAGACTAGTAATTTTAAAGTGCCCACATCTTGAAACTTGAATAACTAGCTCTTTCCAATGCATTATTTTATAAGTAGAATGAGCTAGGAACCACCCAACTGAAGTCTCCTGTAGGTCCTTTGAAGACCTCTATTGAGTTAGACTTGAATATCCAGCTTTTTCAGGCTTCTTAGAAAGCTACCTGTCCTTAGAGAATGAAAACACCAAGAGAAATAATAGAAAGCAACAACTCCTATCAGTTGCTGATTATCAAAATTAAGATCCCCTCAGAGCAGCATAACGAATGAAGTACAAGTCTTGCAACACTCTGGATATAGCCCATGTATACACCAGTCTGCATAACTCTCCTTCCTCTCAAGAAATGTTTAATCCTCCTTCAAGATAACAACAGATACTGAATATGTTGGATTAGCATGAAGGAAATCAAATGCAAGGACTGTCAGCATCTATCATGAGTGTCCAATATAAATTTCCATGCTGTTTCTATGCTCATAGCACGTAACAAAGAGGCTGTAGCGCTTAGAAAAGAGAAATACAGGGACTGCTAACTGTGTTTTGCTGCCAACTAGTGCATATTCCTACTCTTCATTCACTTCCAAAAATTAAGAGAAAGAGCCTGGCAGAATTCAGGCAAAAAACAGCTCTACAGGAGCACGTAAGTCTCAGCAAGGGGAAGGCAAGAAGGAGAACTGACCAATGCTCATGAAAGAATGCAAACACAAAGTCGGGCAGGTGAATGACACTCTATCAAACTCCACTAGTTCTCCCGCTAACGCAAACCCTCCAAGTCTGTGTCAGAATTTTACCTTCCCTGTAAAAGATCTGTTCAGAAAAGTGCCGATGCCTTGCAACTCCTTCTGCATGGGAGGAGAAAACATTATTTTAATTTTCTCCCTGCCTCTAACCTTCTCTTCTACTGAAGGTGTTTAAAGGGGTAGAGAGGCGAGCCCAGCCCTTGCCCCTCTGGCGCAGAGACCACTGGAAAGAGAGATCGCAGACCTGAGCTGTGTTAAGTGCCTTTCCTCTGCCAGGCACAGAGCAAAGGGAACCAGGAGTCTCCCCATCCTACAAGGGCACGGGGAAAGGGTTCTCCGGAAAAGAGCTCTTTCAGCTGCTCTAATGTAAATGCCAAGCCATCCCTTACCTCTTAAATGTCTGCTCCCAGCTTAGCATCACTGTCTATATGAAATTAAGTAGTGGAACCGAAATGGAGTTTGGTGGTTGCGGCCCAGAAACCAAACCCTCCCAAACGCAGCCAGCCAGGCAAAATAAAACATAATATGTAAAACTACACATACGCGTGGCAACTCATAAAAACATTAGGGCAAGAGTACTAGGAGGAGCCAGTAACACCGCTGGAGAAGAGTGGGCATAAAAAAAAAAAAAAGACCAGAGCAGAATGTGAAATGCAGAATGACTTTGCAGCTTCTTTGCAAATACAGTATCTAAAACTACACCAGCTGAGGGGAAAAACAAACAAACAAACAAACAAAAAGCAGAAGTTTCTCCATGTTTGTTTTGCTTATTCATCTGCGAGCACTTTGCCCCCGGTCCGTAACTGGATCCCTGCAGCTGGAGCCGTCCGCCCACGCGGATCAGCACTTCCCTGCGTGACCAGTCGCAGTTCCACCCTCCCCCCAACCCCCAAAAAAATCTAGGGAGGGCCATACTGAACATTCTCCACAGAAGCGATATAGGGAAAGCACGCGTACGTTTTCGGGCTGCAGTAAAAGGGAGGCAAATCCGTCCCGCGCCCCGTCCCCACCCCACCCCACCCCCGCGACCGGTGAACCTCCGCGGCTCCGGACGGCCCCTGTTTAACGCGCCCGCGCGCCTGCCGTCTGCGAGCGGCTGCCGGCACCTGGGACGCCGGACCCCGCGTACCTGTCCGCCGCCCGGGGCGGGCCGAGGGGTGTCCGTCCGTCCGTCCGTCCGTCCGCCCGCCCGCTGGAGCGGCCTCTTCCTCCTCGCCGGCGGGGCGCGCGCTGCCTTCCCTGCCGCGTCAGCCGCGCTCCTCCCGCGCAGCCCCGCGCTGACGGGATCCGGCACGCGGCACGCGGCGGCTCCCCCCGCCGCGCCCCCTCGCCTCGCCGCGCCGCGGGGACGGGGCAGCCGCGCGCGACCGCCGCTCCCCCCCACCCCACCGGCGCAGGCAGCGCCGCTGCCGGTGCCGCGGCCGAGCAGCGCCCCCCGGGCGGCGGCGAGCGGCGCCCGCCGCGGGGTCAGCCGAGGACTCGCCGCCGGCGCCGGCCCTGGCCCGCTCCCGCCGAGGGCCCCGAGGCTGCAGCTTCCCGAGGGACAGGCACGGGCGGAGCCGCGCCTGCTGCCTGCAGAGCCTGCGGCTGTCGGCAAACACTGGGATATGGGACTCAAGGCCGGATTACCGGGCTCCTCCAGCCTCCACTTAAACCGGCGGATAATCCAGGGCGACGCGGTCTTCCCCACGTCCAGCACCAACCGGGCAGCGCGCGCCTCGCCTCGGGAGCGGGATTCGAGGGGTGGGGGTGTCTGAAGCTGCGCCCGCGGTGCCGGCCGCTCCCGGAGGCACGCGACGAGTTACTCCTCGTCGGCTGGATACGCGTCGCCTACACAAGGCTGGAGCGCTCCGTCAACCGCAACGCTGTCACACCTCGGCACGGAAAGCGAAGAAGGATTTTCGATGCCAGTGTTTCAATCATCTGGCCAGCAAAAAAATGAATTAATGGGGCTGGACAGAGGGAAGAGACATTGGAGACATGAGGCAGGGCGTGGAAGCATCCTCCCTCTTCTGTCTTCTAGGCGTTATTTTGCCTTTTTATCTTCAATAGTCACTTTCAGTGCTCGTTTCTCACAGCAGGATGTGGTAAAAATAGAGTTATCAGTTTGTCTCAGGCAATGTTTGTTGTCTCTTTTCTGGCTGCTGCTTCTGTGCTTCCTGCCACGCTTTCTTCTCCACATACTACCGCAGGATGCAGCACAGAAAAACCAACACTACCTTTAATTTGCACAATCCTGCCTCAAAACACTTCTGTGGGTCGGATTCATGGTTCTGAGTATGGCTGGCTGAGGCTCCCACGTGGCACACCTGAGAAGGTGGTACCAGCTTGGAGGGGTCACAAAACAAGGAGAATTCAGGAAGGCCTCAGAGACAGGACATGAGACGAGGGAGGTTGTTCCAAGCACAGAAGGGGCACAGGTGAAATTTTTGAGTGGCTAAAAGAGGAAGGCAAGAGACTGCTGAGAAAGGCAACAGCTCAGAGATGTTGATCAGCCTGAGATGCAAGAAAGAAAACGGAGACTATAGTACGGGCAAAAGTGAATCCTAGACAAAGCTCAATCTGATAGTCTGGTATAGTGAATCTATGAGGAGCGGCTGAGAGAACTGAGGTTGTTTAGCCTGGAGAAAAGGAGGCTCAGGGGAGACCTTATCACTCTCTACAACTACCTGAAAGGAGGTTGTAGCGAGGTGGACGTTGGTCTCTTCTTCCAAGTAGCAAGCAATAGGATGAGAGGAAATGGCCTCAAGTTGGGCCAGGGGAGGTTTAGATTGGATATGAGGAACAATTTCTTCACCAAAAGGGTTGTCAGGCATTGGAACAGGCTGCCCAGGGAAATGGTTGAGTCACCATCCCTGGAGGTATTTAAAAGACACTTAGATGTGGTGCTTAGGGACGTGGTTTACTGGTGGACTTGGCAGTGCTAGGCTAGCGGTTGCACTCTGTGATCTTAAAGGTCTCTTCCAACCTAAATGATTCTATGATTCTATCTGATGTCCTAGTATATCTTAAAAAGAATGATCACTACATTACAGTGTCCCTTCAACACAGTTTGGGTAGTTCCTTCCTTCCCCGCTTCTAATTAAGCAAAGGAGCGAGACAAAAAGGTACAGCTAAAAGCCATGTCTTTGAGGAAAGAGAGGAAAAAGCAGTTCCTGCCAAGATGGTATGATTTCATGCAAGCATCTGTCTTTGCTCTCTTCGTTTAAGGATTTTGTTAATATATTTCTAATGGGAATGCCAGTTTAGCCCATCATTATGGCCAGTCATTTGCCTGCATCTGTAATTCACACCTGGATTTAGCCTACCACCGCTTACTGGAATTGTACGCTCGAGCTGCTACAACAATTGCTGTTGTGTTGAACATTTCTCTTTCTGACTGACAGCTTCCTTAAAACCATGCTGATGATCCAAAACACGAACTTGGAAAGTTGCCAGATTATTTAGATCATTTACCATCGAAAGGTGAAGTACATTTAAACATCATCGTAACCTTCTCATAAGTCTTGCGTACATTTAACGTAATGTCCACGTGGGTCTCCGTGATCCATCTTCCACGTGTAATGTTTAGTATACAGTCACACGGAAAACTGTTTTCAGGACAACTTCCAAAAGGCAAATCTCCAGACAAAAAGGTTATGCAGTTTGACCCATCCTGGAGATCCACCCCTGTTATGACGAAGTAATGCTAAAAAGTGACAAGAGAGGTTCTTGCCGTGTTATAAACTTGGGAGAAAGTGTTTGATTAACACAACTAAATCTTTCCTGTAAGGTCTAGTATTTCAGGAATTAATCTTTCAGTATTAGAACACTATTTCTGCGTCAGATAAAACTGGTAGAGACAAAACTGAATAACAGATGTGTCCATTCTCTCCTTTCCCTTCTTTCCTAAAGAACCTGAATGAGGAAAAAAGTCTTGGAAGGTTTTCTCCTGTATCAGGACAAAGCCAAAAACAGAACAAAAAATGTTCTTTTCTCCTCCCTGAAAAGGAAAGAGCTGTTCAACCCCAGAGTAGCCTGTAACCTGGTGTATCATCATAACATTCTTGTACTTCTTAAACACTGGATAAAGTACCTGGTTTTGTTGGTGCTCATCCCATGCTGACACCAGGATTTCTATTTCCAAAGCTCTAATAAGGTGTTCTTGTATTGTTTGTTCCTTGTCTGAAATTAAAAATTGTAAAAAGCATCCATTTTCAGTGAAAAACCACCTCAGTTATCTAACAATAACTTGCAACTCTTTCTAGCATTTTCCTGCCACTTAAAAAGAACACAGAGCTAGTAGGAAGAAAAACAAAAGGACAGCCATAAACAGCAGCTTTTATCAGTGGAGGAGGCTGAACCTCTGGAATTCTCTTCTACTCCTTTTTTTGCATGTGTGTAGTAACACTACAAATCTTTCTTTGACTGGGTAGAATCCATTTTTCCTGCTTAACATGCAGTTTGACACAAACTAGGCCACTTGAGAAAGACATGGTCCTCCTGCAATTGATGGGTCGGCTTGCTGACAGCCTAGGAAGAAGTTTCCAGTCTACATCACAACCTGCAGACGCAGCCCTGGCCCCTCCCTGACATTGCTGTGGTGGTGGAGCCCCTGGGCAACTGTAAATTCACACTCTTTCCAAGTTCAGTTCTCTGCACCAGACACTCTTCTGTTGCTACTCAGGCTATCACACTCCTGTACAGCCACAGCACAAGACTTAAATATCAGTGAGAATCTGTCATGGGTTAGGCCGCTCCAGCAACTGAACCCCACACACAGCCGGTCACTCACCCTCCCCCACCCCCAGGAATGAGGGAGAGAATTAAAGGATAAATGGGAAACCTGTGGGTCAAGATAAGAACAATTTAATACAGATGATTTAATACACAGTGTAGATGCTCACCACCCCCTCATATGCGAAGCCCGTCTCGTCCCGGAGCTGCAAATCCCGGACGAACACGAGGCCCCAAAATAGAGAGGGGCAGAGAGAGAGAGAGTACTCCGAGAGTGGGAGTACTGGGAGAGAGAGAAAGAAAAAAAAAAACAATAGAGCAAAAGTGCAGCAAGCTCAAAAGAGCAAAAGCGGCAAAAGAGCCAAAGCGCAAAAGCCCTTCTGTCTGGCTGACCCTCACTTTTATACTGGGCATGACGCTGCGAGATATGGAATACTAATTGGCCAGTTTGGCCCTCAATCTTAAGTTCCACCACAAATCACAAGGGGAATCGTGTCCCCCTTGTCCCGGCTATGCTCCCCCCTTATCCCACCGTGCTTCTGCACTCCGGCACACTGAAAAGTCCTTGGAGTTTCACGTCCAACCACAAACATCAACTTTCTATCAACATTCTTCTCAGAGCGAGCCTCTGAGTAAAACCAAAACACGGAGCTCTTCTAGCTGCTAAAAAGAAGAGCTAACTGTCCTAGCTAAAACCAGGACAGAATCTTAACCTTATTTTTCAATATAAGCAATCTTTCAATCTTTCTTATCTTTCAATATAAGCAAATTTCACCTAAGGTGAAAGCCTCTTAAATAAAATGAAAAAAGACAAAAATTACCTGCCACTACAGTCAGCCTCTTCTTTTCTCCCATCATAACTGCCCTATAAGAACAGCATGTTTCCCTCTTGCTCTGGTATTCCGCTGCAAGGACGTAAGTAGACACTCAAGGTCCCTAATGCTACATCACCCATAATAGGAAGCACTAAACCTAGAAAATGTTTAAAAGGTCAGTCAGTCCTGCTGCTGAACAAATAGAGCTAATAGATGTCCCTCATTTGATCTGTCATCTGTTTGCTCCATCATTTGTTTTCTTTTCTTTTCTTACACATATCCTTGCAGACAGGTTGATTTGTTTAACGACATACAGGTCAATGTCTGAACAGCTCACCTAGAAGCACCAGCAACACAGAAAGAGAAAATGGGGAAAAAACAGGTGATGATGACATACTGCTTTTATAGCATAACAAAACTCCTGTCAACATCAGCAGTCTGCTGCACAGACTGAGGTCAAAGTAAATCCTTTGTGTGGTAACTGAGTAGTTGTGGAGATAATGTGTTCTCCACCTTATCATGAGAGGCCAAACAAATGGAGGGAAGCATAGAATCATAGAATGGTTTGTGTTGGAAAGGACCTTAAAGATGATCTAGTTCCAACCTCAGGCCATGGGCAAGGACACCTTCCCCTAGATCAGGTTGCTCAAAGCCTCACCCAGCCTGGCCTTGAACACCTCAAGGGATGGAGCTTCCACAACTTCTCTGGACAACCCGTTCCAGTGCCTCACCACCCTCAGAGGGAAGAATTTATTTCTTAGATCTAATCAAAATCCACCCTCTTTCAGTTTAAATCCATTACCCCTTGTCCTATCACTACATGCCCTTGTAAAAAGTCCCTCTCCGGCTTTTTTGTAGGCCTGGAAGGCTGCTAAAAAACCCACCTTTTGCGAGGTCATCATTACTTCTGCCTTCTTTCTATACCTTCTTTCATTCTCTTTGTTGCTTCACCTATTTGCATGTCTCCACCTTTCTTCCCTTTGCACTTCTTTCCCCATGGCAACTCTGCCTCCATACATCCTACTGCTGCCTCCTCCCACATCAAGAAGCTGTGTAATAGTGCAGGCTGAAATTTAGAAGGGAAATTGTAAAGACAAATGGTTGCTAGCTGATGTGGATTGGTAGCGAGCTTTCTAGCACTATAGGCTATGAGCCAAAGTAGAAGAAAAGAAACACTAAGGACAAGTGAAATAACAGAAGTTAAGAAAAGTTTTAGAGTAGAGAGCAGAAAGTTATATAAGGGGATCTTTTACCGAGGTTTGTCTGTTCAGCAGACCTGACAGTACATGCTCGGGCTAGTTAAGTCCCCCACAACCACATACTAGCAAGGAAATAAATCAATGATTACGTATCATGAGAAAGGCTTGTTGTGACAGGGCATCCATCTGCCACTGATTCCATGTTCATGAAGAGGTTCCTATCTTCAGGCACACAAATTCCCATTTTTTCAGAACAAGTTCCTGAAGGAATGTGAAGTTTGTCTTCAGGGAGCTAGCTAACTATTAATATTTCTAATAAGCACAGAGCTTTGCAAGGAATAGGTATTGGGTTTACTTTCCTCCAGTAAAGTTGTATTATAACACTTACATGTTTTATTGAACATTTGAAACATGGACTACAGCAATTAAGATGAAAGTTCAACACAAATGTTAAATAAAAAGAAACTTAAATGCTTTATTGAACTCCTGGAATTTCGTTGCCAAATCATATCTGGGGATCGCTACCTAACTCCCATTGTGCCTCAAATGAAAAATCATCTTTTCCAAAGTATTGGCTTTCATATGAACACTCAAATCGAAACAGGCACAGAAGAGTGGAGGTCACCTTTCTCATAGCCGCCAGTTTAAGTTGTTTTCACTTAGTTGTATTTCCTACTCTGTTGGATGCTTTGAGTTTCATACTTTAGTTTGTATTTGTCAGTGTCACGAGTAAAATCTAGGTCAGATTTTGCAGAACTGGAGAACACCATAGGCAGATATTCAGGTAAGGTGTCCACCACTAGAGTGTAAACAGAGACATTTTCCAAGTCTTGTTGTTAAATAAGGATCATTAGCAATCTAATCCCGAGAAAAAATGAATACCAGTGAATTGAATAGGAAGAAGATATTGCCAAGTTTGTGGGTGGTATTTCAGCACATGTAAGCACTGTTACTTAGCCCCTAACTAGGAGCAGCTTTCAACTCAGTAAGTGCAGTTCTTTTCCTGAAGTGGTGAGAGTTGAGCAATTAAGCATGGGATCCTCCATCTAGGTAGCTAGTAAACACACTTCACTTCCTCCTTCCAAAAAGTAAATTAGTTATTCTTTTATCATACCCTCTTACTCAACTGCTGTGGCATATTATGCTACTGCTAAACGTTTAAGTATGTTCTCTGTAAAGTTGGAGGTTAATTAGACCAGGAGGTTCACTGCCCTTCAGTTTTTGTTACTGAATACACTGTAAGGTTCATCCATTCACACCACAAGCCTGTTTAATTTTTGCATACAAAGCAGAGCCCATTTTTCTCATTCAGGATCCCTGCTGCTATGAACTATTTGTCATATGAAACACCGGTCATGCTGGCTAACAATCAACCTCTGCAAGCAGAATTAACCAAACCAATGGAAGACAGTGTATTCTTTAGATCTATAATAAACTCATTTAAAAATAATAAGCCTATTTATCTTTAATGTATAAATAACAATTCTCAAACATCCAACCAAGAATTAAAAGCTATTTCTCTACAAAAAGAAGCAAGAAAAATAGGCAGTAAGGCATGTATTACAAGAGCGCTATAATTACTATATGTAGACACCTCCAAATGGAAAACCACAGGATACAGCAAAGAAAACACGAGAGGATGTACAGTCATCTCTTACTCGCTGCAACATGTAATGATTAAGCAGACGATAACTTAGAGGCCCTAATTAAAACCCTAAATCTACTTTTGCTTCTTAAGCTAGTTTTATAAAAGGAAATTGAGATTAAATCTTAGTGGTATAGGAAAAAAAAAATCATGTGATATAACAAAGAAATTCTCCAAGAAGTTAAAATTGAATTAACTTACCAAAGTTTCGCTGTAAGAAAACATCCCACTTAGAAAATATATTTATTTAATGAAGTGGTTTTGTTGTTTCTTCTCTCTTTTCATTTTCATTCCAGCTGTGGTTGGCGTTCTGGGGAACAAGAAAGTCCCTGCCTCAGATGCTTCTCATGAGTTACCAGGAAGTACCAAAGACGAGGCAACAGCTTTCCCAGAAATAGTCTAAAAACTTACCACAAATTCACAGAAGTGTTCTTATTTGTCTTAATATAGGAGTTGGAGTGTAAAGTCTTTAAAAGAAGAGAATAAGCCTTTTGAGTGGGCAAGAATAGAAGGCTGTAAGGAAGCTAAGTTACCCATTTTTAAGTGAAGTGGAGAGGTTAATAAAGTTTATATATGTGCAGTCTTTTTTATATGCTTGTAAATTGGAAGTGCTGTTGCTTAATGCTCACTCTTCACTAACACAGACATTCTTTTCAGTTCTGCTGGTAAGTGAGAGTACAATTTTTTTAAAAAACATGTTTTCCCTCAGTTTTGTTTTTCTACTTTCTCATCTTTACTGTCTTCTGTTCTGTGAACTTTTCTGCACTGTAATGCACTGCAAATGAAACCAGATTAAAGAAATTGATGAAATCTCTTCTGTAGGGTAAACTGGGAAAGACTTGAGGTTATCTTTTTTTTATGAACTTGAACACAGAAATAAGCATTGTGAAATACAATGGGCGTACAACGAAAGGATAACTGAACTGGGCAAGTGAAGGAAAGAGATCTGTGTTACTAAGCCCTGGGGCTTTTAATGTGCTGTAATTCCATTCTAAAAGCGTCTATTTTGTAATCAGCTCTTGCAGAGCTCCGGCAGGAAGAACAGAGCAAGTGTCCCAGATGTGCTATCCAACTGGTGTATGGACCTGCTCTCCGTAGAACATGTTTCAAAAGCTGGTAGCTATCTGCATCTGAGATAGCTTCTTTGCTGGTGGGAACTGCTGGAAGTTTATGAGAAATCCTTTTGCACACAGGATAGGAGATAGCTGCTCACAAAAGGTTTGTTTGAGAAGCGTCTGGAGTCCTAGGAAGTGACTGAGGCACAGTATTTAAAGGAAGGATTAGATAAACCTAAACCAATGTCAAACCAATGCTAAAAATGCCACATTCTCCACTTCAGAATATTTTCAGATCCTATCTGTTTCTAAAGAGTCATTTGAGGAAACTATCCACTGTCCCTTGTACAGCTAGGCTTGAAAGGCAAAGTTTTGGGTGCAGTTACATATCCTCTAGTTTCTTCTCCATCTGATTCAGACAACTGTAGTAAAATGTCCTGCCTGAGGCCTTCTTCCAGGGATCTGGTGGTGTGCAACAAGGAAGAGGGATTGCTGGAACTCCCTTTCTGCAGAGCTGGGGTTTCCCACCCTGCCAGAGACTGCTTATGTTGTCTCCCTGTACCAGAGGTCCCACGTGCACCTCTTTCCCCCTCCACTACCACATCGATTCGCTAAATCTATTTAGTCCCTCGATACCTTAATTCATTTTTCCTTCATGGAAGGGAACGTGTCAGAGAGCCAGTGAAGTGGTTTGGAGGAGCTGAGTTGGGAATAATGCTCCTGGGAGGGGTAATGGCTTCAGTCAAATATTCTTTGATCTGTAGGTTATTATAAAACTAGCTGAAACTCTTAGCTTTGCTAACCCACATACAAGAAGGTATGCTCTCAATCTTTTTTTCTCAAATTCTCATTTTACCTTTTCCTAGTTTTCAGTGTAGTCAGCATACTTTCATTGGCCTTCATCAGGAATATTCCCCCAAATTTCACAGTTTGCTTTGAGCACCGGGCTGGCTGCTCATGGTGTAAACAGGAGGTGAACAAAACTTGACCATCAGAGGGGTGAACTTAGCAATCATAAACGCAAATAGAAAGATAGGAAAGGATTGAGAGTAGAGCAGATTATTTATCATGAAGCAATATAATCTCTGAAATATTTTTTCTTATATCTTCTAATTTTGTATCATCTTTATTTACTGAGATCTCGACTCTTAATTCCAGTCTCAGTTCCCTAGCTCTTGCATGCTTATATGAGGACATCCGTTCTCTCTCTCACATCTTTTTTTTTTTCCTAGATGATGATTATTGTTTGTTCATCTAGCTTGGACTTTATCCTGTAGGTTCACATGCTTCTTGAAACGAGGTACCAACATACACTGTGCTTGCTGCAAGTTGCCATGTCGATCCTTTTGTCTTACTTGTGACACTCATGCTCTGAATACTTTAAAAGGTTTTGCTTTTTCATAACAATGCGACATGGCTGACTCACAATCTGTTTGTGATTCACTGTATGCCCTGATCATTTCTGAAGAATGTTTCCAATATTTTTTTACTCCCTTATCTTGTGATTGTAAGTGGGAATAAAGTATTATATATACTGATTTCTAATCCTGTTTATTTCACCAGATGGTCAAGATAGTTTTGAACTATAAATTTCTCCATCAAAGTGCTTGCAACTCTTTCCAGCTTAGTGTTTCCCACGAGTTTAATAAGTATAATCTTGCATGTAATTAATAAATAGAGTGAGGACAGATGCCTGCATAACCTCATTTTGATACGCTTTTACAGTTTGGTAGTGACCAGCTGCTCTGCATATGCCATGGTTACGTAAGTATGCTATAATCATGGCTTTTCTAACTCACAGCAATATCCGATCGGCGCATTTTCTGCTAGCTTGATTGGTAGGTAAGGTGTAGTGTGAGAGGATATCAAAACTCACAAATGCCAAGATAAGACAGCTATCACTTCCTCTCATGTACGTGGCCTTCTCTCACTGAGAGAAAATATGTCACTATATTGGGCTGGCATTGTCAAACATTCCTCATAGTAATAATGTGTTTGCAGAACGTCGTCCTTATATCCCTTTGATTGTGGCTTACGTTCTGCTTTGGCATTGTTGGATTTTTTTTTACCATATTGCTTTCCGTTTCATAATTTGATTTAATTTTTTATTTTTGGTATGGTTCTTTTTGAGTTTGGGGTCAGCGTCATTGTTTAACTAAGTTGATTTTTCTGCACTTTACTATTCCTTGGACTGGGATGGTTTGGGCACATGTAACCTCTGATTTTTTCAGAATTATTTTTGATTTTTACTTTCTTCCCATGAAATCTTATCTAACAATGTGGAAAGTTTCAAAAATCTTTTCTTAAAGTCTGTTGTCTTTCTTTATCTCACTTGTCATTTCATGAACTGTTGTGCAACTTGTTTGCTACTTTTGTTCACCCAGCTAGATTTGCTCAGGCTTAAATCTAGAAAGGCTTCCATATAGAATGTCTTACATCTTCTGTATCAACAGAATCTCTCTCAAACTTTCTACCTGTTGGCCGATTTTCTCCCACTGTACCCATTTACCAACAGGTATCTGTTAATTTGAGTAGTGAACTTGGTGGTAATGAAGGACCTTAGTGTGAATTTATTTGAAATACTCTGCTTAAAATGATATCCTTTGAATCTTGTTTGTGCAGTGGTCTATAGTCAAGTCATACCATAATAGGATCTTTCCTCTGCTTTCTCTTCACTCCCATTTTGTTGTGGTTATTTGAGCAGATCTCCTGATGAGTTCTGGACCTCAGAACAGGCACTCATGTTCTCAATTTGCAAATCATGGTTTCCCATCATTCTTCAGCACACAACGTTCTTCTATATCAACATGTGTCTTGGGAACCACACCATGCTTGCTATGCTGATGAAACCTCAGTGCGCAAAGAAAGCTTGTCCTGCTTTCTTTGCTCAGTAGTAGACAATCACCTAGGATGTTCAGCAGTTGCACCCTCTGTTTTTCTTTATTTGTCGAGTCAGAGAAAAGAGATAAAAAGCAATAGAGTGACAAAGCAGTTGTGCCTTATAGCACTGATGCATCCGCCGTGTAGCGTGGCAGTTCCTGGGATCAGTGGGAAGGTTCACTTGGTTAGCTTCTGCTGACACCTACTGCCAGAGCCGACTGCGGCAAACTAACACAGGAGAAGGCTTTGATAGTGTCCCACAACATTCATAGTACGTAGCTTTGGATTCGGACTACCAGTATTGCACTTAAGGAGATAGATAACATCAGTAGTTCTACGGAAATAAAAGTAATACAGATCAGAAATGGCAAAGTCTGCAAGAGAAATTAGGGAGGTTTTGTTGCTTTTTTTTCTAGTAAAATTAGTGAAAGATGAGAGTTAATTGAAAGTCACTTTATGCATTTTCCATGACAGAAGCTAATGAGTTTATGGCTAGAAGTAAATATTTCTCAGAGGCAAAACAGATGTAACTTTTTTTTTTTAAATAGATGATACATCTTCACTGTTACTGCAAATGATTTTACATTGGATTCAATAAAAAGCTTCTCCTCAAAACAATTCCTGCCCTGTAGTAGGGACCTGTTTCTTTGTTTTTGTAAACTTCCTTATTTACCACTTATTTCAATACCGAGAAATCACATCCAGGACGAGGAAGTGTGGTAGAAGTTCCCACTTGCTGGAAGGTTGTTAGGTTTAGTGAACTGCCATGAATTCGTGCACACAAGAGCTGTAGTTTAGACCTTTATAGATGTATAAAGGACTAAGAACCTTTCGAGCTACCAGAAAACTAGAAACTATTATAACATCTGGCTACTGGTGGTGTTTGTACATTTTGGAAGAGGGGATATTATGCTCAGTTGCTAAAGGACAGGGCAACCAACCCATTTGAAGGGTTCATCTAATTTACATACGAACTGTAATAACACCTAAGCTAACACCCTCAGGAGACAATCTGAGGACAGAGTGGCTTTGTTTGTTTTTCTTTTTCTCAGCCTGTCGATCCACTCCCACTGTTTCATATTTGTGTACCAGGTTCTCTCCTGTGTCTTCAAATCTGAAAAATACAGGCTATGAACCTGTCCAATACTTCCAAATTTAAGCATAATCACAAGCCAGGCATCACTGCTATGTGTTCTCTGTAAGAAGCATTCATTGCCTTTGCCACTCATCTATGTCCTTGACTTGGGAATTCTTCTGTACTAGAAATGATTGTTCGCTCTTCTCTACTAAACTGGGTATTTGCAGAGAGAATTTCGCTAAGGACCGGACAGTAAATTGGGACGCTTAAATACACGTGAATGTCATATAGATTTAAGTAAACCTTTAACAGCTGTCGAGATCAGTGACTGTGCACACGCTGTGAACATACAAATCAATATGGCATTGAGTGTGTTGGTTGCTCAACCTATTTTATTTTGAGGCATTTATCTTTTAGTGTAATGGTATTGCACTGTATCTTCAATTTGTATTTGACAGAGCACTATGGAAATATTCACAGTAATTGCCATTGAGACTTCCATGTAATCAGGTTACACATCTAAGCTAATAACACTTACATTCTCCTCTTTTTTAACAGTCTACTGCCTAAAGATTGATTTTCTACTGACAGTTGCTGGACACTGACAGTCCTGATGAATCCGTTTTGTTTGCCAGTTGTGCTGGCATCAACTCTCAAAGAGATAATCAGAATAAAAAATGTGGCACCTTAATTTTGCAGAGGAGTTTGCATGTGAAATCAGTTTAATTTGCTTGCAGGATAGGTCCTCAGAACCAGATTTTGAGCCAAGAAATAGAAGGAAAGCATAGGTGAAAAAAAACAGTGTACCCATTGAGCAGCTTGTCTTGAATGCCAAGATTGTCCCTGCGTGGGAGTCAGCTATAGAGCTATTCTTGCCAGACAAGGCTGTACCTGAACAAACAGTGGGATATTGACTTGACAGCAGCAAAGCCTTTCAGCAGGTTATTTGGATAGTTGTAATTAGTATTAAAACCTCTGCCTAGTATTTCCCTTTTCATGTTGTTTTCCTTACGTCCTTACGTTTTGCTAACACATGTACCACACTTTGAGCAGCCTAAATTTGGTCTCGAGTGTAGGAATGACATCAGTGTCAACAAAGTGCATCTAGTAGTGGTGTGAAATACAGAACCTGTTGCAGTGGCAGCAGTTCAAGCTCTGACTCTGTGAAAGCACTGAAGGAAAACAGTTTTCATTTTGGCAGTCATTGGAGGGCAGTAGAGAAGGATACGGAAGTTACTCAGTTGGATGTATCCAGGGCAAGAGTTACCAGCCCAGGTCCTTAAAATAAGCCAGATGCTGTTTTCTAACCACTATCGACTAACTAGTAATTAACCCAAAGGTTTATGAAAGCTGAACTGGAGCTGCCTAGTGGTGATTCCTGTCCTTCCAGAACACCATGCTGGGCTGCATGCTGCCTCTGAGGACAAGGACGCGAGGAGGCCTGTGACCAACACCCCTCTGGCACACTGCAGCAAGCGTGATGGTTAGTGCTCCGGCTTTTCATGACACCTGCTCAAGCGAAAGGCAACAAAATACACGTAGTTCAGCAGCAGTTTGGAAGCGAATGCAGAATTGGTTTGATGAGAGCGATAAATACAGGAGTTCACACTGGATGGGACTTGGAGCTGCTCTGTGCGGTGAAGCACACACTGTTGCTGACTCTTTGTAGATAGCCGATACTACTAATAGTACTTATGATATCGTAAGTACTAGCCAGTCGAGGGCCTACCCATGCTTTTTAGACACTAGGGTGTTATGTCTAAATAGAAAAAAGTTGCATTCATTCTGGGTTGTGATGATATTGCCATCTTCCCTCTAGCTCACACTTGTGTTTTCTCTCTCCTCTTTCTTGAGTGTAAGGCTGAAATGTAGAGTGCTTTTAGGGCCAAGTCAGGCAAAACTGCGACCAACGGTTTTAGTTGGTCCAACCTCGCAGGCTAAGCAGGATCAGCTCTGCCAGGGATTCAATGAAGAGAATGCCAGACTTTCAGCTGTCCTTTCTCCATAATGCATGGTATGGAGAGCACGCTACTGCCTACAGAGTTGTAGCTGGATGCTGATAGTAACTTTTACTTCTGGACAAAATAGAGCACCTTCTAGTTCACCATGATCTGCTCCTCAGCACACTGCACGAGCCTTTTCTTTCTGTTTAGCTGGAAACTTCTGTCATTGCTCTTCCAAAGAAAGAAGTCCCTGTGAGAAATAATTGCTTTCACCTGGGAATGACCCATTTCCTGAGGGTGAATGACAAAGAAGAGAGGCAATTTTAACAACCTTAAAATTTTAGATCTTGCATCCTGGGCCTGAAATGAATGCCTGGTATTTTGCCTGGCAGTGCTCGGTTCTCATCAACAAGGTGGCATGGGTTCAGATATATCCTGTCGCTGGCAATTAATCACTCTTCTGACCCACTATAAATAGATTTAACTTTGTAATCAGTGTATATGGTAGATTTGAAAAGAATCCTACTTTACCGACTGTGATGTTGGCGTTCACATTGCCCGTGAAAATAGTGTGGTTATTGCCGTGACCTCTGGTAGGGCTCATTGGTATACTTCCGCAGGGTATCTACTAACAAGGCAGACACTGTATTTCCTGCATTTTCCTTTAAGGCTGCTCAAAGGTTTGGTTACTTGCATGACCTGTATTCAGTGATATAACACAGAGCTTCCTTATCCTGTTTGCCCAATAGAGTGTATAAAGCTTGTAGATAAATATGCATTTAATTTGCATGAATTATTAGTTTGCCAGAGAATTGTGATTTTTCTCAAAGATTCTGGAATGAAAGTTTATTGTTGCAGACATTGCTTGGGCAATTCATCAGGATGATAAGTTTGCATATAGCTGGAATACTTACAAATGTCATTCATCGAATTAGGGTTAATTAGGGAATTCATGTTAATTAGGGTCAAGTCACCAGAAAAGATAGATTCCTCTACGTAATATCATTCATCAGTGAAATTAATGCAGGGAATAGGAAGGAGAAATGCTTTTGACTTTACAGCCAGAGTTTATCAAGTGCTTTCATTAAAAAAATCTAGCTAGAGAAGGAAACAGAACATCAAAATTTCTGTCCACTTTGACAGAAAAAAATAATTATTTCACCAGGGTGCTACCTATTATTTAACGCAAAGTACTACTGAACAATGACAGAAGTGTTTATTTCCCATACGTGAAGAAATAGATTGCTCCAGACACCAGCGACGTTACAGAAAAATTCTTTGACATTCCTTCAAAACGCAGGCCGGGTTAGCACAGGATTGTCACCATCCGACGCTCTGAATGGTGCCCATTCTCAATAGCTGCCACACAGTTTCACAGAGGACAGAGGCTTCCCTATTTGCATTTTTACTGCGTTCCCGCTACTTATGAAGGGAAGACTAAGGAATGAATGGGCATGGACTGCTGATTTATCCCCAAGTACAAGGCACATTGGCAGGATTATGGAGCTGGTGGTGCTGCTGCCTTACTGTCATACACATAAAAAAGAATGAGTAGCAGGCAAGAATGAAAATCCGTCTCATAATTTTCATCTTTTCCTCTTCAAACCTGCCCCTGATTTTGAAAGATCAGATAAAAGATTATGCTGTGGAATACACACATCTACATGCACATACATATTTTCTGTGCTTGACAAATTACTGTAACCAAGAGGGAACCAGCAGGCACAGCGCCACTGCCGTCACTGGAAGGTGGCAGTGCTCGGTCTGTCAGAGGGCCAGGCCTGGAGCTCTTTTTTTCCTTAAGCCTATGATAAAGCACACAAACGGATTTTTTCTGCATCTATTAATCACCTGAATCTTTCTAATTTAAATGTCAGCTGCATAAATTACTTCTCATGGATTAATGAAAATGAAACATGCTCTTTGTATTGGAAAGTACAAGCACAACACGTTCTCTATAGTTTTTATTCTAATTTCAAATCGTTTGTGTGACTATAGAATAGATAAGGCCTCATGATGTAAATGCCAGGTGTTTGTTTGGTGGAACTAGGATGACAGAGGAGGGAGGAAGCAGTCATTTCTGCCCTTGTATTTGTAGGGCTAGGTCACTCTGGTACTTGGCAGTACCCAGTGAGGTGCTACCTTCTACTCCAGAAGTTCAGCTTTTGTTTTCCTTTATTAAAGGATAAATCTCTACCTGGAATGGCTTCCAGAAAACTTAAAAAAAAAAACCCATGCAATGACAGTAACCCTCCTTGAGCTCTATGCATGAATATGCTGCCAGTCCACTGTAATTAGGTTGGAAATTGTGAACATTATTCCCTTTCATTTTTGTGAAGTATCATTTCAGATGGCCACTGGAGATAACGCAAGCGCCAGCTCCATTTGCTCATTATCTCCTTACGTAGCACCAGCAGGAGGGATCACTTGTGTTAACAACTTGCTCTCATGTCTCCCCACGTCTCGTGTCAGTGCTATCAGCAGCCGGCAGCTGGGGAACACCTCCCTCCCTTTAGATAGCTCACCTCCCGGAGAAGTTGCCTGGCTGACGTACCTGCTCGGGAAACGAAACCCCACCGCGGGTATATACTGAGCTCCATTTCTGGAGCCCAGGGAGTTCAAAGAGCAGGCATAGCGCTGGTGCCAACGCCAGCCCCGTGCTGGCCAGGCCTGGCCACGGTGACTTGCACAGGCTACGTTCGGGGCCAGAGGGAGGACGCCCTGCTCGAGGTGCTGTTGGAGAACCTCCATGCCCAGGGAGCCCTCGAGGCTCACCCTCAGGCGCTCAGACCCGCACTGGGCAGCAGCGGTGAGGTTTGGGCTGGAGCCTGGCCACCATGTCCTTTTCTGTCAGCCCCTTGTCGGTGACAACCTGTTGGAGCTCGGGCGGGCGGCGCAGTGAGGAAACGGCGGCCAAAGCCGGGGGAGGAGGGCTGATGGCGGCACCGAGCCCCTCAGCCTCAGGCAGTGTGAGCTGCCTCCTCCCCAGGGTGCCCGCCCAGAGGGACGGGTGACGCGGGCATGAACCTTGCTTCAGTGCTGGTGCTGGGGGGGTGAGCAGGGGGGAAGGCGGGGGGGAAAGAAGAGGAATATATATGTGGAGGTGTCACCTTAAAACACAGCCGCCCTTCCCCCACACCCTGAAGCAGGAAGCGCAACAAGCGCGTGCACAGCGCCCGAAGTGTGTCCCTCTCGGCTCCCCTCCCCGGCGGCCCGCCCGGCAGGAGACTACACTTCCCGGGAACGCCGCGGGAAGGTGCAGCCGGCCCGCCCCGCCCCGCCCCGCCCTCCCCCTGCCGCCCGGCATCACGGTTCCTGCAGTCTTCGCGCGCCCACCACTCCCGTCCCCGCGCTGGGCCTTCGCGGCGGAGAAGACTACAGTTCCCGACTGCCCTCGCGGCGCCGCGCCTGCGCCGTAAGCCTGGAAGTGCGAGAGGCCGTTGCGTTGCGGGCAACGACTGAGGCGGCGAAGAGGCAGTAAGCGGCGGCGCCGGCGGCTTCCGCGTTTGCCGGGGGGGCAGGCGGGCGGGGGGGCGAGGAGCGGCGGCGCCGGCGGCAGCAGCGGGAGGGCGCTCGGTGGATGGGCTGCATCGGTTGGCGGACGGCACCGGCGGCGGCATCTGTCAGGCGCCGGTCGTTAGCCGGGGCGCAGGGGATGAGCCTGTGAGGGCGGAGAAGCGCGGGTGGGGGCGAAGCCCGGCCGGAGCAGAGCGATGTCCCAGCCTCAGCAGCAGCAGCAGCCGCCGCCGCCGCCGCCACCGTCTCCTCAGCAGCAGCCGCAGCCGCCGCCTCCGGCCGCCTCCAAGAAGCGGGACCGGCGCATCTTCTCGGGCACCTGCCCCGACCCCAAATGCCAGGCGCGGCTCTTCTTCCCGGCCCACGGGCCGCAGAGCAGCGGCAGCATCGAGTGCACGGACTGCGGGCAGCGCCACGAGCAGCGGCAGCTGCTGGCCGTGGAGGAGGTGACGGACCCCGACCTGGTGCTGCACAACCTGCTGCGAAACGCGCTGCTGGGCGTCAGCGGCGCCGGCCCGCCCCGCAGGAACACCGAGCTCGTGAAAGTCATGGGCCTCTCCAACTACCACTGCAAGCTCCTGGCCCCCATCTTGGCCCGCTACGGGATGGATAAGCAGACTGGCAAAGCCAAGCTCCTCACGGAGATGAACCAGGGAGACATCTTTGACTGCTCCCTCTTGGGTGACCGCGCCTTCCTCATCGAGCCAGAGCACGTTGAAACCATCGGTTATGGAAAGGACCGCTCTGGCAGCCTCATCTACCTGCACGACACCCTGGAAGACATCAAGAAGGCCAACAACAGTCAGGAGTGCCTCATTCCTGTCCACGTGGACGGAGATGGTCACTGCCTTGTCCACGCAGTCTCACGGGCACTTGTTGGCAGGGAACTATTCTGGCATGCTCTGCGAGAGAATCTAAAGAAGCATTTTGAGGAGAATCTGAGTCACTACAAGGCACTTTTCCATGACTTTATTGATGCAGCAGAGTGGGAGGACATTATCAATGAATGTGACCCTTTGTTTGTTCCTCCAGAAGGTGTGCCAATGGGCCTTAGGAATATTCACATCTTTGGTCTAGCCAACGTGCTTCACCGGCCTATCATCCTGTTAGACTCCTTGAGCGGAATGCGAAGCTCTGGAGATTACTCAGCAACGTTCCTCCCTGGTCTGGTACCTTTAGAAAAATGCATGGGAAAAGACGGCATGTTGAACAAGCCGATCTGCATTGCATGGAGTAGCTCAGGACGTAACCATTATATTCCTCTAGTTGGAATAAAAGGTGCTGCATTACCTAAACTGCCTAGGAAGCTGCTTCCTAAAGCCTGGGGCGTTCCTCAAGACCTCATCAAAAAGTACATCAAGTTAGAGGAGGACGGTGGTTGTGTTATTGGAGGAGACAGAAGTTTGCAAGACAAGTACTTGATGAGGCTGGTTGCTGCAATGGAGGAGGTTTTCATGAGTAAACACGGTATCCATCCCAGTCTTGTAGCTGATGTTCATCAGTATTTCTACAGAAGGACTGGTGTAATAGGAGTCCAGCCTGAAGAAGTCACTGCAGCTGCCAAAAAAGCAGTGATGGACAACCGCCTTCACAGGTGCCTCATCTGCGGGGCCCTTTCAGAGCATCATGTTCCTCCGGAGTGGCTGGCCCCTGGGGGAAAACTCTATAACCTGGCAAAAAGTACCCACGGCCAACTAAGGTCTGACAAAAATTACAGTTTTCCCCTCAACAGTTTGGTGTGTTCTTACAACCCTGCAAAGGATGTGCTGGTACCAGACTATAGCCTGAGTAGTTTGACTGCTTGTAACTGGTGTCACGGTAACTCAGTGCGTCGTGTCAGAGAAGATGGATCTGTTTCTTATTTGGATGGAGACAGAACTAACACTAGGTCTACAGGTGGCAAATGTGGCTGTGGATTCAAGCACTACTGGGAAGGCAAGGAATATGATAATCTCCCTGAGGCTTTTCCTATTACTCTAGAGTGGGGTGGAAGAGTGGTGAGAGAGACAGTCTACTGGTTCCAGTATGAAAGTGACACATCTCTGAACAGCAATGTGTATGATGTCGCCATGAAACTTGTTACCAAGCACTTCCCTGGTGAATTTGGTAGTGAGATTCTTGTTCAGAAAGTTGTCAACACGATATTGCATCAAACTGCCAAAAAGAACCCTGATGATTATACCCCTGTAAATATCGATGGTGCTCATGCCCAAAGAGCTGACGATGTACAGCAAGGACAAGAGTTAGAGTCACAACTTCCAACCAAAATTATTTTGACTGGGCAGAAGACAAAAACTTTGCACAAGGAGGAGTTGAATATGAGCAAAGCTGAAAGAACTATTCAGCAGAACATTGCAGACCAGGCTTCTGTAATGCAAAAACGGAAAAGTGAAAAATTGAAACAAGAGCATAAAGGGCAACCTAGGACTGCTTCTCCGGGGGCTGTTCGTGAGGGGCCCTCATCTGCACCTGCTACACCAACAAAAACCCCGTATTCTCCAACATCTACAAAAGAAAAGAAAATTAGAATAACCACAAATGATGGAAGGCAGTCAATGCTTACCCTGAAGTGCACGACCACCTTCTTGGAACTACAGGAAAGCATAGCGCGAGAATTCAATATTCCTCCCTATTTGCAGTGCATTCGCTATGGCTTTCCTCCTAAAGAGCTTCTGCCTCCCAAAGAAGGCATGGAAAACGAGCCCGTTCCTTTGCAGCATGGTGACAGGATTGCGATAGAAATCCTGAAAGGTAAAGAGGAGGGCAGGCAGTCTGCTTCAGCACACTCGGCCCATGCCGTGAAGCATGAAGACGTTGCTGTGACTAGTAAAATCTCATCGAAGGAACTGCAAGAGCAAGTCGACAAGGAGATGTATTCTCTCTGTCTTCTAGCAACATTAATGGGTAAGGCTGACTTCAAGTTATGCTTTCAAATTGTATTTTTAAGTGGAAGATCACGTTTTACAAACTGTAGTTACATACATATCTTTTTTTTCTTTTTTTCCTTTTCTGTAACCATGGAGAATGCTGGTTCCTCTGTTCCTCTATTAGAACATTTAACATGCTGTCAGTGGTTTGTTGAGTGTTGTGACTTTTAAAAATGTGTACGTGAGATACTTGTTCTTTCTTTGCTGTAAGGTCCGCTTTTAAAAATTGCTGTTTAGAAGTTGCTGCATTTCCTCTTCTGTCTCTCTGTTTGTTTTTCCTGTCTGTCGTTAGGCGTGCATCTGATGTGTATGTGTGTGGGCCACATGCTCTCTTTTTTCCTACATCTCCCTCAGGTTTCAGGAAATAAATTCAGAGCAGAGGTGAGAAGGGGACACTGACTGCCTGCTCATTGGAAGTTTGAGGACCAAAGTGCCACTTTTGTAGTAGGATAAAGCTCTGGCCTTTCTCTCCACAGGGAGTTATGTTGGTTTAAGCAAATCAACACAACACTGTATCCTTAGCTATCTGGCCTTTCTAAAGAGCTATGAAAAAAGTATTAGTTCAGAATGTAAGCAGAGGAGAAACTGAAGCCAACTAAATGCACATTTGAATTCCAAAGGTGACATAGTTGCAAAGCTATGCTTATAAATCGTCAGTCACGTAAGTCTTGACTGTCATCTTTGGACTCAAGAGACTTGGACCTTCATTTGTGTTCTTCATCAGGTTTCACAGTTCTTGCTGTTTACTGGCAGGAGGTAGAGCAGTAATCATCATGCATTTAGCTCTATGAACCATTTGAATAGTAATGTTAACAGTTTTTTCTGTGGGAGCCTTCTCTTTTGCTGGAGGGATTTGGTGTGGCTAAAGCATGTGATGTTTTAGAAACGAAACAATTACATAAGCCCAGAGTGGTATGTCAGAAGTTCATCATGCAGAACTCTGAATCTTTTCCAAGCCTGATTATTTATTTCTGTGTCTCTTGCAAGATAGAGTGCTGAATCACTACCCACTTCGTCACACAGACGTTTACACCGCAGTTCCAAAGTGCAGGAAAAGGTTAGGTTTAAAAACTGTCTTAATTTTGAGATGAAGCTTAAAGGAGTGCTTTCCTATTTTCTGAAAAGGTAGTTACTGGCTTAGAAAAAGCTCTGAGGCGCTTTAAAAGTATCTCAGTGACTTCAGCATTTTTTTACGAGTGTTTATCTATAAACTGTGAGCTGATCTTGTATTCAAGAATCAATTTTTGTCTGAGTCTCACTGCTGTTAGACGCTACTTTCAAAGCACAGGTTAGAATAGAATTTACCTCACCCTGCCCTGACTGCATCCATTTCGCATTACTAATAGGAGCAGCAGTGTCAGCAAATGATAAACCAACCAGTTTTAATAACTTAGGCAGCTACTGAATAAGACACTATTTTTATATAATCAGTTTTCTCATCAGGGCTTCATTTTCTTTCAAAGATACTTGTGCAAAACATCTAGACGGTTGACTACTTACAATTGTGATTTTTCAATGGGGAAACAGACTCTGAGAAACTTAAATCCTTGCACTTTCGTAAGAGCATTGGGGTGGCAGTTCCTCAAGGTGGTATGTTCAGCCTTTCTGAAGCCTCCGTGTTCCTCAATTATGTTTCTGTATTGCTAAAAACCAATGCTGCAAAGTTGTGAGTCAGCTTATCCTGCATGCTCTTGCTGTAACTTTGTTCTGCTAAAAGCATTCATCTAATACAGTCAGATTAGAATGTGTAGAGGGGAGATGCTGTTGAAATAGCTCTCTGAGCCAAACACGCTTTGCTTCCCCCCCTCCCCATGCCTATAGTGAAAGTGTGTCTTGAAACATGTATAACTATTCATTCTCGATGTTTAAAAGCTTTTCTTTCACACAGGATCTCCTGTAGGCAGACTTGATGCTTCTTTCATATTTCAGTCACTAGAATTTTTCTTTTCTATTCTCAGCTAACTTACTAAATTTTTTGGCCATGTTCTTTAATTTTTATGTATATCTTAAAAATAACCCTTGGGAAATTAGATACTGAAATTTCTGGACTTCATAGCTTTACAAAAAATCAAGCATGATATGTTTTCTCCCTTATTTTTGTTTAGCTCAAAATACAGAATTCTGTAACAAAATGACAAACTATTTTAATTTTATATTAACATAGTTAAAACATTATATTTTTAAACTGATTTTATATACATCCGTGCAGAAGCACTCTGGAAACATGCAGGCCAAGTATGAATCTATTTTGATTGTTTTGCATTGATGAATTTGTCAGTGCACAAGAAATCAAAATAGCCAGCTTTAAATGAAATGTATTAATTGATACCAGGATTTGCCTGGATTTGAACAGCTTGTTTTTAAGCCAACTGCAGTTCCCTGTAACCTGTGTTTATCAACTGAGCTTTCAGTTTGTTTTGCACTCCTGCACATCCTCTCTGCTATACAAAGTGATGGTCTTGGGCTTCCACTGGCGTAGGTTAGTCTGCACCTGCTCTTTTTCAGCAGTGTGTGGGGCATGCTTGTGGATAGGATAGTCTTCATTTGTTGCCATACCTTAGTGTTGTGGGGCTGAGGTCTGGTCTGAGGGAGCGTGTACTGGAGCGGGACTAGTGCGGAGAACATCATCTCTTTGATAAATGCAGTGTCTTGAGAGAGTTTTTAATCTAACTAAACGATCACCCAAATTTCACTTGTGACCTGTAAACATCTTACTGCCATGGTAAACAAACCCAAAGCAAACAGTAAAACCCAACTAGCAACAAAAATGTGCAAACCTCAGAACATAGTTTAGTTGAATCACACGCACACTAGCCTCTGATCTGGGAAAGTCCAGTTGTAATTGCGGGTTTTTTTGGTGTTCCAATCTGAGAACAGATCCAATCTCTTTATCAAAACAGCATGGTTAGTTTGCATTTCTTTCAGTGGCTGTTGCTTTTGTTTTGTGAGCCCTGTTCTCCGTACTTTTCTGCATGTAGGCCTTGTTAGTGTTGCATAAAAGGCTATCTAAACAGCAATGCTTCTCTGGTGCAAGGCTTGAAAAATCGTGCCCGGAGTGAACAGGAGGTCTTTCCTCAGAGAATGCCACTAATGTGTAAAACTGGGCGTCTTCTAAAAGCCTGGTGGTTGTCTTGTGGAAGGGAAGAGAATCCTTCAAATAAGAATGGATTGCTAGGTGCAGCTGTATGTCCTTAGTGTGGAATCAGCCACTGTGTGGCTGCTGGCTGTGGCCTCCCCAGGCTTCAGTAAACTGACGACTGTATTCTGTTACTTATCAGTGTAGTGGTTGTTTTGATTCCTGCGGGCAGTATTTAAACCATCAGGAAGAGTTCAGCTTGCTGCTGCTTGGGGGAAATGATGAGCCACAGCAGTGGTGTTCTGGAGCCCTTGTGTATAGGGATGTGCATTTCAAAACGTAAGTGAGAAAAGGGATGCCGGGTAGCAGTGAACAGCTACTGAAATAACAAAAACATGAGAGAGTGTTATCAGCTGTGATTGTCCTCCCTCCATGCAGCTGTTCGAAGACGCAGGAAAGCAGTGGCTGAAGTGGGGAGGAAAAGAGAATGCTCCTTTTAATGTATTTTTTTTTTTAACTGGATCAGTGAGAGCTGTAGGAGAGCTTCAAATTTATTAGCAAGTCAGTAGCGTGGAGTTACCAGGATAAAGTAAAAAGACAAGACCTCCTTCTTCAGCAGATCATGGAAAATAAGAAAGATGAGAGTTGGTTTTACTTGGATGTTCTTGCTAGGAAGTGAAGGCCAAATCTGTGAGCTTGATGTGCAAATGAATGCAATGAACCAGAGCATATATGGTTCAAGGGAATGCGTATAAAATTAATCAGATTGTGTAGATCTCCTGTCTGTAAAATGTCTAAAGACAAAACACGATGAAGATATGCTGCACCTTTTTGTAGAGAATAGGGACTTGAATTAACACCTGAAGTGGAGAGGTGAGCAACAGAATCCTTCTGGTGGGGGGACAGGTGAGCAGGGGAGTGTACAGAGTCCCATCCCTGTTGAGGAAGGGAAACAAAAGTTGAAGAGTGGCTTGAAGGGTTTCAAAGCATAATGTAGCAAGTAATGCTACTGTCACGAGGGTGATATGTTGTCTTACCTGAGGTGAGTGGGATAGGAGAGTAGCCACAGTTACCTTATGGAATATGCAAGAAGGGATTTAGACGTGCCCTATGTTCAGTACGTGAAAGCTATTAAAAAGAACTTTTTACTCTTATTTTGCTCTTAACAGCAAGCAAAGAATTATTGGTGGGTAATGTTTTACAGCATCACACATTCCAACTGTCTATTCCAAATAGTGAGTGCATCCAGTTAACTTTAGTTGATGATTTACATTCTCCAGTTTTAACAGAAAATTGAGACACATGGTTATTGAGATTTTGATGGCTAAAGAAGGGTTCAGTTTCTATTTAAAGTATCTTAGTATGTTCCCTGAATGTTTGATACAAAGTGGGAAGAAGCAATTTTTTTGTGAAAACGTATACAGGCTGTAGTTATTTCTGCATCAGGAGAAAGGAATTTATCAGTACTTTTTGTTTGCACTACTTTGACAGCTGCATCACATGTCAGTTTTCTGAAGCAGGTGAGTGGTTAGCAAAATGAGGAAAAGGGTATAGATAAAAATGCAGATCTGAACCGATTTGGCAGGTGCTGTTAGGTCACTAATATTCTGTCATTGCAACCTAATTTTTCTGGTCTTTATATTCCTTTCCTTACATAATCTAGGTGGGTTGTTTTTTTTTTTTTCCTCTCAGTGGCATTTAAAGTTGTCACATTTCAATGCCATTTTTGGCATCTTTTGAAAAATGCCAGTTACACAGGGCTGCTGGGGCCTCGCAGTTGGTATTTTGTTTCTGACTCTCAAGAAAAGGAAGATAGGGACACAACTTCTAAGCAGCTGCCTGTGTGGATGTTTGTATCTTAGCTACAGTGTAAAATCTGCTGTATAGCAGCTGTGGAATTGAGATCTGATTTTTGAGAAGGTATAGGGATATAGAATTGAGGTTTTAATGTGCAAGGATATGTGCTTGAATTTTGGAAGCCTGTTAGTCATTTCCTAGTTTTATGTTGAAAGCATGGGTAGGAGAGGAATGGATTCTCTTGTGTAGGGCCTGGCAAAGAACCAGGAGCTGCAGCTTGGATCAAATCAAATTTGGGAACCTTTGTACTAGAACATGTAGGATATTTGACTGCAGACTGTGGTATGTTTTCCTGAAAGTTTCTCAGTGTCCTGGGCTCCTGTTCTGTAGATTTGCAGCAAGATTCAGATTCTTAATCTGAGTGAGGATTCAGCTTTTAATTCAAGGAGTTATGTTTTCAGCCAGTCTATAATGTTAAAAAAGCTGGCTGTTTAATTCTAATGATTGTGCTTTGTTTTTACAGGAGAAGATGTTTGGTCTTATGCAAAGGGGCTTCCTCAATTGTTTCAGCAGGGTGGAGTATTCTACAGCATAATGAAGAAAACCACAGGTATTTTTTTTGTTTTTGTTTTTATCCCTTCCTTCCTGTGTTTTCAAATCCTTAAAATTGTAAATTGGTATTGAGTCACCTGTAAGCATAAATACATTTTTATTTTATTACCGTGGTACATTTTCGTTTTCATAACATTGTAGAGCTCCTTATGCTCCCTCAGAGAGCCTAAGACTAGGGAATCTGACTAAGACTAGTTCATTCAACTTCAGTCTCTTCAGAAATTTTCTTTACAGCCATACATCTCCATTTAAACTTCCTGAATTGTACAACCAACTTCAATAAGTCAACTGACTTTTTTTTTCTATTTTTTTTTTTTTTCCCCTGGAAAGATCAATCGAAGAGATGATCTTAGGGCCTATTCCTGTTATACTTTAAAACACTTAACTGGATAAGCAGTTCATCTTTCTAGTGAGCTTCTTAGTAAATATTTTATACAGGGGTGCTGCATGTTTTAAATTTAAATGGTTGGTTAAATTTGTCTTTCATATTCCTAAGATTGTTATTCAAAAGCAAAGCTGTCCATCCGCTTCTCGCACTGATAAATGTCACATCTTGGACTATGTGCGGAATAACCAAGCAAGTAGTTAGAGAATATTTGATTTTTAGATGGCTTTACAAATACTACCTACAAAGAATAACATCTCTTTCTTTAGAGAAGAAAGTAGTATTCAGTTATTTTCTCTCATTTAAGGTTTATTCTCTTATTGAAGTCTTTGCATTGATAGTTTAGCTCTTGTGTTTTCATCTATAATAATGATTCCTTTGCTGCTTTCTTACTGTTTGATTTTTTCTTAGGCAGTTTTATCAACCTTAACTTAATCTTGATTATTTCTGGAAACAGATATTTGACTACATAATTTCTATTCTGTTTGCAGTAATTAAAATGCGTGGTATACGCAGTGTACACTACCTGTCACTGAATTATTAGCCTGGGTAATAGAATTAGCATGCGAGTGTCTTATAGCAGATTTGTTTACTTTGAGTTTTCTTTCTTTTACTAGCTTGTACAGTAAAGACTAGTGTATTGTTTGTGGGAAGTGAATTAGTTTAAACAGTGCCTGATGGAAAGGATATTTTGGACCAATTAATGACTAGCCAGAGTTGAGAAACTAAACTGAATTCAAGGGATTTTAACCCAACTGGTCATTAACTCACAGAAAATGCCTGACTTAAAAGTAATTTTTGCCAACTGACGAAGTAAGAACTAATGCTGTGGGAGATGATATTCAGTATTTGAACATTATTGCATTTCTGTGTGTGCAGGTATTTTACAGTACCTTGGTAGGTAGAACTACTATTTCAGCATTATCATACTTGTATGATTTTAACGTTTTATGAGCTACTAAATTTCCACATTAAACAATTACAGTGTGCAACAATCTAACTATTTTTTCCACTTAAAGCAACTCCTTACCTATTTGTAATCTTTTAGTTAATGTAATAATGCAACTATTATACTGGAGTTTTGGAACAAAGCTTTCTATCAAGTGTAGGTACTGTTAATAAACTGAAATTTGATTGAGTAGATTTTGTGTAAGATCTTATTTTGAGATTTCAGGATTGCAGTTTCGGAGGCAGTTTTGGTCTATCATAGAAGCTGTTACAGCCCTCTCTTTTGCAAATGAAGGTTGAGCTGGTAAATTATGTAGTTAAAATATATTTGTTCTTCAGGCTAAGTTGGGAATGGGTGTTGGGGGTTAAATTTTGTTCTGTGTGTGTTTTGGCTGTTTGGTTATTGGTTCCCGTGGATATATAAAGAAAGGAGCTATGTATGTGTCTGAAGTTCTCAAAGTAAAAATCTAATCTGTAGATTCTCTGCAGCTGTGTGTGATTCAGAAGCTGTGGAGGATGAGTGAGATTGGTCAATTGGTTCATCAGTATGAAAACAGTTAATAATGTTTCAAATTGAGTGACCTTTTTCATTGATGCCCAGAATACTTGTTTTGACTGCATTGTATTTGATAACACAGAAATAAGATTTGCTTGTTGTGTTTCTTCCTTCTGCATAATTTCTGGTGTTTTTCTTCGAAAATTATGAGAGAATATGAGGAAAAATCCCATTAATTTACCTATTCACGGCACTTTCAAATTTTTTTTTTTTATTGTAGCTCTCCTTGCATAGCTGGTAGAACTGAAGAGAGTTGTTGCAGCCAAGTTTTCATCTGCAGATAGCTTTTAAGTCACAGAAAGCTGTTGTCACTGAAGTGATACGTTACTGTGTTTACCACGACCTGTATGGGACAGAGTTGAAAGAGTTATTTTGTATTTTATGATGATAAACTGGAAAACCAAATGTTGCCCATTTTTGACACAGAGCAGCTTCAGAACTTAAATTTGTCTAGTGAACTCTCAATTTTAGCAAATTGATCAAATTGTATGCGGGACAATGAAACAAATGAAACAGCAGATCAAAAATACTATGCCTCATGTTTGTTCTGTAAAGGTTAATAGTTATAATCTCCAGGACTACTAAACATAGTAAACTAGAAATCCTTTTGTTTATCTAGCAATACTTCTTCTCTGAGAAGAAGACAAATAGCAAATTTGAAATTCCTTAGGCTTAGCAGCAGTTGTAGACACTGAAATCCTACTACAATTCTAACTAGTATAGAAGTGGTCTTAAAGAGTACTTCTCCAGATAGACAGTGATTTGAAATGTGCTCTTTGGCAGTTTCTTGGGTGGGTTTGTTAATTTGTTTGTTCTCGTGTGGTTTTGGAGTGGGGTGGTGGTGGTGATGATGGGGTTTGGCTTGCTTTCTGTTACTGCAAGCATATACTATTTCTTTAACTTTTATTGTATTAGAACTGCAAATCCCAGCAAGGTGGTTATTTTATCTAGTAATACTGCAGTCCTGTCTCTTCATTGGAATCACCATAGAAGGCTGCAGCATTTTAGGAGTATACTGTGATTACTGCCATATGGCATATGAGCCTAAATTGTTTTTCTCCCGCAGTAGTAAGTTTCAGTGTGGGGTTTTTTTTCACATACTTGATGCAATAAGCTGAGATACGATGATTACTGTGCATTCAGAGCATGCCTTAAAGTATATAAGCACTTTGAATAACTTTTTCTGTCTTTATAGGTTTGGCTGATGGCAAGCACTGTACTTTTCCACATCTGCCTGGTAAAAACTTTGTGTACAATGCAGCAGAAGACAGATTAGAGCTGTGCGTGGATGCTGCTGGGCACTTTCCTATTGGTCCTGATGTTGAAGAGTTGGTTAAAGAGGCCTTAAGTCAAGTGCGAGCAGAAGCTACTTCAAGAAGCAGAGAAGCAAGTCCTTCGCATGGAATGCTGAAGCTGGGTAGTGGTGGAGTAGTGAAAAAGAAATCTGAACAACTCCATAACATAACTGCATTTCAAGGAAAGGGCCATTCCCTAGGAACTGCGTCTGGTAGTCAACAACATGATCAAAGAGCCAGGGAAACACCACTTTTAAGAAAGCATAGCACAGAAACGGACTTCAGTCCTTCTGCTAAAATTGAGCCTTCTGTATTCACAGCTGCTTCTGGTAACAGGGAGCTTATCCGAATTGCTCCGGGGGTTGTGACAATGAGAGACAGCAGGCAGCTTGACCCCACTTTGATAGAGGCACAGAGAAAAAAGTTGCAGGAAATGGTCTCTTCCATTCAGGCTTCAATGGATAGACATTTGCGGGATCAGAATACAGAGCAGTCAGCATCAGTTGATCTATCTCAAAGAAAAGTAGAGGCAGTGAGTTCAACTGCTAAAGCTGGGAGCTTTCAGGCTGGCTTACCCGAATCGTTTTCTGCACCAGGTGGTACTGAACACTTGAATACTGAACCAACTGATGGTAACATGGTGAATTCTGTGGGAACAACATTCCCTGCAAGGTCTAAAGCACAAAAGGGAAATTCTGTTGAGGAGCTTGAGGAGATGGATAGTCAAGATGCAGGAATCACTAATGCAACTGAGCCAATGGATCACTCTTGATAGGTTAAAATCTAATAAAGGTAGAAGAAATTACTGTTCAAATGTAATGTTTATTGGCTGGGCCACACAAAGTGATTAGTTACTAAATCTTGTATGTATGTCAAAGATTATATCATCTTATTCAGTGCATGATAAGCAAGTGTGTGATTGGCAATAGCTTTCAATATTACCATACTGCTGCCCAGGCTGGCTCTGTTACCTGTAAATTAGTTATTAGGAAATGCACTGAGATGAATATCTGCTGTAAATGTGGGTTCTTGAAAATTCTTTGTAATTTTTAATTCCTTCAAAGTCTTAAAACGTAAGCCCGTGCAAGGTTCTTACCATGCTAATTTAGGTTACTGGAAAGGCTAGAACAGGCAAAACTAGAAACGTGACAAAGTTAATCCCGTCCCAGGTACTTAATTCCACTCAAAAATACAGTATAAACATGAATTATACATAAATTTTCAAAAAGAAACTGAAACTAAACTTCTTCTAAATTTGATAATGCAGCATATACAGTACTTTAAATACATTGTGCTGGCACTTCCTCTGGTTTAGAAACTTTCTCATTCATACAGCTGTATACACTTGTCAGAAATCTTGGAATAAGTGTAACTTTAGTAAACTCTCTAATTTCTGCATAGTGTCAGTTTAAGCAAGTTAGAAAAAAGGCTACTTAGTGTATGATGAAGATAAAGTGAATGTGTTGTGGTTACGTATGGCTGTCTGAGCCAACACAACCATTTTGGTGCTCTGTTAGTAAGTGATAGCATGTTCTTATTTTCTTCCAAATACTGAGCTGGTCAGATGGTGTGCAACTACAGGAGAGAAGAAGTTGGCAATTGAAAGAAACAATAAACGTTCAATGGCAAATCCATGTCTTTTAAAAGACTTTGATTGCTAGTATTGGTTAGTAATGGCAAAAATTAAATAACAGCTGTCGTCTTCAGAGCCAATTAACAATTTACTGGAAGGAAATTGCTCTCTAACTTCCATTATCCTAAAGTGTTCAGTGATAATTGAGCTTTTGGAAGCTCACTGTTTACTCTATGGAAACAGCATACATGCTGGTTCAGTGTCCATATATGAAGACTGCCGGCCTCAGCCTCCCTTCAGTCTGTGATGCTGATTTCCCAGCATCAGTGATAATATAGCTGGTATCCACTGAAGTAGCATGTTCATCAGACCTGTTCATTAGTGCTAGTTCTTAAGAAGCAGCCATTCTGCTTGCTCCTGAAGGATGGAATGTGTATCTGATACTGCACTTGGCTTCCTATCTTCATGATCATATTTAAGTGCACTATTGCTGCTTCCTCTAATGGTAAAGTAATGTTGAACGGATGAAAGATGTTAATACAGCTTCAAAGGAATTAAGAGCATTTACATACTGAAGTCTGTGTTTGTGCACATGTGGGTTTTTACCAGTTCACAAATGTTGTTTGTATTGTATATGTTTGTATTCAGAAAAGTCTCCTCACTTTTTACATTTCTAATCACTTAAACAGTTCTAAGGATTAGTATGATAAAACGTCCCATGAGGGAGGATTTATTTTTGTATGTAAAAATTAACTGAAGCAAATCACTTAAAGAATAGCCCCATTTTGTCCAAGAACATGAAAATGCTTCTGTCAGTTAACTTTTTATGTAGAGGGAATAAATATTTTATGATTTAGTACACTACTTAGAGGTAAAAAAATAAGAATCACCTTTTCACAAATAAATGAAAAATTTTAAGATCTCAAATTGCTAACTTGTAAGTTAGCAACTTGGAAGCTTGGAATCTATGAAGTAATTTGGCTCACCAGAACTGACCTTGCTGATGCACTGATTAACAGGCAGGGCTTATTCAATGAGAAACAGGATGCACATGCAGCAGCTGGAAGCCTGCCATGACTTCTGAAAACATTTAGTCTCCCATGAATCAGTCTAGCTGTCTGAAGGCTATTTCTATATAGAAAATGTTGAGTAGAGGCTTGTGCTTTGTCACAGCGTGAAGTTTAAAAAAATATAGCTGTGGCGTGTTCCTGGGAAGGGGTTGAAGTCAGGAGAGGCTGAGAGGAAAGAATCGCCTGGATCTCTTGCATTTTAGACAAGGTAACTATCACTTAGACATTTTTAACCTTTTCTTTAGAAAAAGAAGTCTTCCTTGGCTGAAAAAAGATGAGCAGTGTATATGAGAGAATTCTAAGTTTGAAATAAATGGAAATATTTATCGCACGTCATCCTTGTTTCAAGGGAAGATGCTTACTTCTTTCATGCCTTTCTGGTAAGACTGCAGAAGTTTGTGTGCCTTTTACTGTGTAAAAAGGAAGGCTTGGTTTAATTTTGACACACTTCCCATTTCAGCAGTAACTTGACATTTTTATTCTTATCTAAATAGAGATAATCACAGATAATAGTTCTGTTTGGCTCACCCTTAGTGTCACTTTGGGTCCACTCAAGTCACGTGCATCAGAACTCTCCAGTTCCTAAAACAAAATGATCTCAAAAAGGAATGGTAAAATGGTGTCAAAGTCACAAGATCCACTGATGTGAATTCCTCTGGCGTAAAGCAGGCTTGTGCATATTTCTTTGCAGTGTTCTTATTTTGCCTAGCTTTCTCATGCATTTAAATACCAGTGTTTTTGAGAAAGACGGCTTTTGATACTCTCAAGTGAAGCTGAAGTTCATCTACATGCTGGTGAGATGTGTAACTGTACAGGAGAAGTGAAATAAAGAACACTGAAGTGTAAGTTTGAACAGATGTTTCGTTTGATTGCTAGCAGTGGATGCAAACGTAAGTTGAGGCACATCTGTGTGCCTGTCTTAGGAACACCATGTGCTTGTTAGATGTACCTGTTAGAATCAGGAAAATGGTGGTGGGGTACAAGGGCAGGGAAGACATTGACTCATTGTGGATGTGAAGCCCTGTCAATGGGACTTCTCAAATGGTGTGAAGAATGCCCGTTTGTCAACAAACCCCCAACTTCTTGCTACTGAATTGCCTCTGGACTTAAAATGTGGTTCTAAATTCTTTTTGAGTACCTGCCTCAATTACTTTCTTGTCTAGTGGCCAGCCACCTTCTACACAGTGTCTCATGGCAAAGATGACTTAAATTATTTGAAAATCCTAAACTTTACTATGGCTTAGTGTATATAAGCAAATGAGAGATGATTACTGAAAATACAGGCCTAGTACACAAAAAAAACCAAACAACACCCCCCCCAAAAAAAAAAAAAAACCCAAAAGAACCCAAAAACATCCCCAAAAAATAGATTGCTGATGAGCATATGGGAAACCTCAGGAGACCAGATCAGTTTTCCAGAGAAATGCAAGATTTTTACTACTTCACATGGCTGACAGCTTAGTAAGGTTGACTTTTTGATATCGCTGTTTCTCTGTGAATCGTTTGCATTTCAGCGAGGAAAAATAAACCAGCAGCTTTTCAAATTAAATCACGTATTTGGGATGTCTTCGCTGTTATAGTCACAAAACAGCAATGTATATCATTGGTTTTATGAATCCCATACAGTTTACTAGTCTGATAGATACAAAATGTGAGCTAGGCGTTGCCTCTGACAGGATGCTCTAGCAGCGTCACAGAGGGACGGTGCCACAGGGCTGTATGCCAACGGCCCGGTACAACAGGCGTACTTTCAAGACTGAAATGCTTAATTTGCCATCTTTCAAAAAGTAAGAGTCTATTGTTACCATCACAGCTCAGCAGAGCTGCTTGCTGCTGTTTCAGTGCACTGAAAATGCCAGGTAATAAAATTCATAGTGTGCTTACAATTGGGAAAGCGATGCTCTATCTGAAATGTATGAGAAATGAACGATTTAAGAAGGTGCCACTGTTATCTCTACATTTGTTTGGCTTCCATTTTCAAATAGCAGAGTTGACATGCTTTTGTAAAATAGTAATAATATGAAGTTGATTCTTCTGTTAAAAAAAAAACAACAGTAAGTGGTTTCTTTGTTTTGTTTGTGGATATCAGTTTAGCTTCTTAAAACTGAAGAAGTTGCTTAAGATCTTTGGAATGCAGGATTCCCTCTGAGCCCTTACGCCTGCGGTTGAGCAATAAAAGGTTGAAACAAGAGTAGTATTTTGAGAATTATTTTACGTTTAATGAGGATTATTGCCGAGAAATGAAAGAGTGCACTTTTAGGAGGGAATGCTATTTAAAATGTATAAATAAGAATTAAAATAGTGTATATATTTAGAAAACAAACCTTTTTAAACAGTAAGTGCTTTACATGTTGAATTAAAAATAAATTAGCATAGAAACTATACCATCTTCACAGTACTGGCTGTTATCCAGCACACTTTGGTTTGTTTTATTTGTGATTGCTGTACTAATTATATTTGATTTTTTTATCTGTAATGTAACAATAGTGTATTATAACAGTATATAGTGTACTATACTACACTTCACTGTACAGTATTTGGAATTTTCTTTGATTGCTATATTAAAACTATAAGTTAAAACATCTTTGGTTTTATAAGGTGCAACTTTTATCTAGCCTTTCACACATTAGCTTGTTTAATTAACTCTGATTTGAGTTTTAATTATATTAACTTCTGCATTCAACATATAAATTGCATTATACTTGCATACATGAATACTAGTACAGAAGTTGAAAAACTGGTACGCATCTTAGAAAAGTAAACTCTGATGTCATCCATTTTGCTTTAGTTGTATTTCTGTTTAAAAGAAACTTTTTTTAAAGAAAAACTCTTTATGGAAAAGGCTTTTTTGACCTCATGTCTATTCTGAATATTTCATGAAACACATAGGACGTTTGAATGTCAGAAATTTTTAAAAGGGGTTTTTATATATTTGAGACCAAAATCTGAGATCTGAATCTTTTTTCAAAGTTGTTACCAAGAGGAAGGTGTAGAAAAACACCTGACCAAGTCATACATGACATTTAAGGTATCTTGCAATCTGTCGTTTGAAACATTGGTCAAAATGTATTTCAAAGCAAAATTTTAATGCATGCATGTAAAATGCAAGTATGAGTAGTATAATTTGGAAGAACTAGGCTTTTGAAAATTTGGCAATACTCAAAAGATGAACATGAAGATATTGACAACTACTTAAATTATCTCTGTGCTTTTTTCACCAGCTACATGCGGTACTTTGTTTCAAAATTGGCTGTAATCATAGCTTTTGAGCCTAAAAAGAAGTCATAAAATCCATCTGCAAAACTGTGCGTTACTTCTTCCTGTATTTATTGAAAGGCTTTAATTCAAAGTGTGCTAGCATTAAAGCTTTCTATAAAATGATGGGTGTAAATATATGGAGTTAATTTTGATTGCATGCCACATCATGAAAAATTGAAAATTATCCTTTGGAAGATTTGTATTTCAAAGGCTTAAATGGTTAATGCTAAGCTAGAAATTTACTCATCTTTATTAATGCAGTGTTTATAATCTGAGACAAAACCAGTACTGAATGGATGAAGCAACCAAGTTAAGAGTGCTTTCAAAGTGTTTTCATTTTTCTTCTGCTATGAACGGTACAGTCTTAATATCTGTCTAATTTTTTTTTTTTTTTTTAATTTTAGATTGTAGCTGTTGGGTTTAGATTTTGGTTTTGGTTTTGGTTTGGTTTTTCCCTTAGATATGTCCGTAGCAAATCTAACATCCCTGCAAACCCCAGCTTCCTGCCAGAACATGACCCCTCACAACATAATTTTCTCCCTAGGATCAGGGTGGCAGTGAACCTCAGATGTTTATCAGCATGTGCACTGAGTTGTGGAAGGTGCTTTTGGTATTACAATGAGTCAATTCAAACACGTGTATTGACTTATCATAGAAACCGTGTCACTTTGCTTGATGTGGAGTTCACTGAGGCATTGGTACATGTTAGCTTCTACTGATGTGTGATGTTTTGAGTATTTACTACTTAACGATAGATAAAGAAAAGTAGTAGTGTTTGGATTCGTGTTTGGATTCATAGTAGACTTGGTGACCAAGCTGACGTTACAGAAACCCTGTTGCCACAACTGGTTTGAAATGGGTTATTCTGATTTGAATTACTGAAGTTGATGTGCGCTGAGTGATTCTGAACTTTATTCGTATTGTCAAAGGCATTAGGCTTCGCTGTAAGCGTGACCTCTGTTGCAGTAACTTGCAGATACTTTGAGAGGCTTCAGAAAAGACTGTTACTCTCTGTTCTCTTAATGAAAGTCATTGATTTGATGAGATAGCTGCACAGACTTGTGTTTGGACTTTATCCACCTCTTGTTGTTTTAAACGACTACCTGATTTTGTTTTCTGCTGGAAATAATACTTCTAGTGGCTTCTCTTTCTGGTAGCAAATCTAATTTAACTTCTAAAGTGATCCTGTAGATCTGAACTGAGTCTGTGCTGTTTGGAAACTTGTGTTCAGTAAGTAAAAATTTAAAAGACTAAGATTGCAGGTGGAAAGTAGTTACCAGGAATTAGAAGAAGGTTTAGTGGGTGCTATGGTTCTTACCAGCCAACAGTCCGTGGAGCCTGGCTGCGTGAAATGCAGTCGTTTCTCAGAAACTTCTTAGGCATGGTTCAAGCGACTTCTTTCAGAATAAGAACAGAATGAGAAAACTTCATTTTATAGGCTATTTTGTGAACTCAGTACACAAAGTTTTGTTTTTTTTTTTAAATGAAGCTTCTTTCAGATTGTCACATTGTTGTATAAATGTAGATAGGTACTTGCCAGACACTGCCTCCTAATCCTAACCTCTCTCTTCTTTCCCACACGCATTTGTGCAGACTCTGCAAATCCTAAAGAGGTCTCTTCGGATGTTGTGCTAGCTTTCCCATTTGCTTTTCATCTGCCCTTTGGACTTACGTACTGAATCATTTTTACCATGGACGTTTTGGTAAGCTTATTGTCCTCTGTTTATACTGCTGCTCTTAGCGACAGTATGAGGCAACAGATAAATAATCCGATTTCACAGAAATGAGACTGATAGCAATGAAAACCTTGTTAGAGTTCCTCTGAGATCCATATATATGGGACAGAAAGGAATGAAGGGAGGTTTCTAAGAGAGCAGAGGACTTGTGGACCTATTTGGGAGAGGGAAGAAGATACATAAGGATTTATCAATGATTCTAAAAATCGCCTAGTAGTTCTGTAGGGCAACTGTGTTCCATGTTGTTCCATCTCCAGGGTGATTAGCTGTAGAAGCTGCAGTGGCTCACTCTGAATCTGGGGATTTCCCTGAGATCCACCTTTCTTTTCTCCTTGGAGCAAAAGCTGCCCAATATGTATTTTTCCACCCACTGAGACAGAAGGGGTGAGACCTCACCAGTAGTTGCCACATGATGGTGTAGGGTTTGTGGCAGCAAGAAAAAAGCCAAAACACAAAGAAAAAGCAAGGGCCTAACTTAATTGTGGGGTATGAAATAACTCCTATGTTCAAATCTGCTCAAGTATTGCTCAGTACATACCCAAGTCCTACATCTGAATATTACACATACAAGAATACTACTTTTTCCCCACACCATGTCTTTCTTAAAATAAGGTCTTGGCTTCTGAAGACAGATGCTGGAAATAGCAATTATTTTTGCAGACAGCAGAAGGGATGAAGGAAATAAGGGTCAAGAGTACCTGCTTCCTTTCAGTTTCAAAATAAGAAAGTTCAAGGTGTGGTACAATGGAAGAAACTAAGTACCAGTATTTATTTCTTTACTCCCTCTGTTTCTCTGAACACTAACTTCTTTATCCTGCCATATTCACTGATGTATTTTTTTGTCTTCCTCCCTGCGTTTGAAGTCAGCCGAGCCAAGTTTGGAAACTTTGAACGATCTCAGGTGTCTAGTAAGTCAGCAGCCCCAAAATCCCCAGTTATCTATTGTCTATAAGAAATAGATAGAAATACAAAGAAAAAGAAACAGAAAGCTGAAAGTTGTCTTTTTATTTAATGTTTTGGATCTTTCCAACCCTAACCCTGAGGTTCTACATTTGAAATTCTCATACACTCGCATCCTTGCACAAACTCAGAAAATATATTTGCAACAACTAAGGACCTTTCACAGTCACTTGTTGCTGACTGCTGAAGTGGAGCCAGGATGGAGGTGTGCTGTCAGTCGCATCTGTAAGCACCCTCTGCTCGCTCTCCTCTCCTCCTCCTTGAATTCTACAGGGCATGGGAGAGAAACTGCCTTGGAAAAAGAGATAAACTGCAGCTGTGCAAGCAGCAGAGGCCAGCATGTCTGGGATTACTGGTTGTGATACTGTAAGATTTGTCTCTGTGACTCCTGTACTGTCACCTGTGTTAGGAGTGGGAAGGAGAGTCTTGTTGCTAGTTTGGAAGGTAGGGGATTGTTTTTATAAAGTGGTTTTTATTTTAGAGTTAGAAGGCCAAGCCAGTGCTTTCCATTTATCACCAGGATACTATTGAACTTAAGCTGTTTGCTTGAATCTAGCTCAGGCTGCTACTGGGACACCATTGCTGCTGCCTGAGTACTGTTTACCCATGTGAATGTTTGGTGGGCTCAGCCTAGCTCCAACTGCTTTACAAAGCCCTTGCATTAGGACTAATTGTTTACTTCTGGGTTTGGCAAAATGTAGAGATTAAGTTGACTTCTCTTGCATCCGTAGTGATGACTTTCTAGGGCGTAATTCCAAAACAGCATGGGAAAAGGTGTACTGCTAATATGTGATTAACAGGTGACTTCCAAATGATCTCTTCAGTCTCCAAAGTTGTATGTATGTTTGTGAAAGGAGCAAATCGTTTTTTAAAACACTTACATGGCTGACTAGAACTGGTAAAATTATCGCTTCCTGGTATCCAAAATAAACAAGTGGCTTTTGAGAAATTAGTGAAGCCTGTTAATTTAGATCAATAGTATAATCTAATCTTGCAGCAGTATCATTATTATTTATTGGGATAGTTGATAGCAAGATCATAGGTAATGTCTGAGTGTAAATTTGGGATTTTTTTTCTCCCTTTTGATTGATTCAAGGCTGTTCCACTTTTAACCTCTAAAAAGTAATGTTTGCCTATATAGTGCCTCATATAAATGAATACCTGTGCCATTGAAACCATAGGCAAAGTGATTGCCAATCAGAAAGGAGTGCTATCAGTGTAGCTGCCACTGTATTTGTATAAGCAGGTGAAGTGAGGCTTAGGACTTGGTTTCTAAGTGACAGTGGCCATCAGAGCTGTGCACTGACAGTTTCCTCACACTCTGTGCAAAAGACAGTGTGAGCTCAGCATGATCTCAGTTTCTTCTCAAGTCACTGCCAGCTGAGGATTGCCAGAAGCAGAGATACAGAGCAGCTCATGAGATCTGAAATACAATCTCATCCCTGAGAACTACGATTATCCTACAGTAACTAACTTGTCCTTTGTGTACATGCCTGAGTGGATCCTAGCATAGGTCTCTGGTAAGGCTATATGTCCCTGGAGCTGCTTTATTGATCTCCTGAACTTGGGAACTGCGGTTGTTTTTTTCAGTCCAAGGTTTGATCCAAAGGCCACCTCAGAATTCCTTGAGTAGTTGTACAGCCTTTTTGAGAAGTTGATATAGGCTGCTTTGGGAATGTCCAAGAGGATGTTTTTTTGTGCACAATTGTTATGGAGATTAATGCAGTAATATAAATTCTAAGCCCATCCAGATATAGTCAATTATTTCGATGTCTTTGTGATATAGTAGTCTTTAAGCCTTACATTTCTACATTTCCACCTTCCCTACACTAGCATGAATAATGTAGACCTGTCAATATAGTAAAGCAAAATTCATGAAATCACAAAGTACATAGAATTCTTCTGTGTCATGGTTAACAGAACACAGGCTAATTGAGTTGGGCAGAAGTATTAGCACTTTTTCGCCTCTCCAAAAGGCTGTATAAATACATTGAGTCAAAATGCACAGTGCTTGCTAACTCTTCTGCGTGAAGTGGTTGATCCTGTAAGACTTAGCATTTCAGGAAAACATTGTAAGAAGCATTTAGAGAGAACTCCAGCAAAAGCAGATAATTTTCACAAGCCATGAATATAATATTGCCCTTCAGAAACTTTGATACAAAGAAGTTTAAAAAAGGAAAAAAAGACAAAAAAAGATTAACTATGACTCTCAATGCACACGGCAAGTTGAAATTGCTCTGAGCTGCAGCTTCACTGAACTGACTGTGACATGACTCAAGTACAAATGACAAGCTGAGATCTTCAGTACTGAGACATGGAGCAGAGCAGATGCAGATAATAATGTGCTGTCCATATGGAGAACTATTTTAATTTAAAAGAGTATCTGGTGGATATCCTCATGCTCTTCATTGGGGATTTCTCCAAATATGGGGAGGAAGCTCAACCCCCATAGGTCAGATGCAAGCAAGATCACTTTGGGCACTGAATGAGCGGTACAGTGACATTGAATCTAGACCAAGTCAAATAGCTGGGCTGAAGACTTGTTGGATGCGTGTGGTTTTGGTTGACATATTTGGTGTTTCTGCCAGTGTAGAGCTCTGAAGATTGCAGTCACTAGAGGAACAGATGATGAGGCATTGAAGGCTATTAAAAGGAAAATATCTGGTAAAAAGCTGTAGGTCCGCCTGTGCCAGTTGATGTTAGCAATCATTATGTGTTTCTTTTACTTTATAGATCTTAGCTCTATGAGACAGGCAGCAATTGCTTTTGAGTTGGGAAACTGTTTGCTGAGTAAATAAGCTGCTTGTTTTCCACAATGCAAAAAACTAGTTCCTGAGTTTGCCTCGTAGGAATTTTGCTAGATTCAAAGGTTGAAGCTCTCATAGCAAGAAGTCAGTTGCGTGCCTTGTTGATTGTCCATGCTGAGAATCATCTTCATAAAGACTCTGAGTTCCTCCGTTGTAAAGTTTCCAGACAACTTATAGGGAGATCAGTTAGGATAAACTGATTATTCTTAACTTCATGTCAGTGGGGTTAAGCCCTGTGCCTTCTGGGGAATATCCTTGTATTGCTTAGTTGTCCAGATAAATGTTGAACTGGCTGCCTGAATTCACAGTGAGATTCTGATTAGCACAGCAGCAAAGAATTACAAGCTTTTGCACATGACTTCAGACTTTTTCCATCATTTCAGCTCTGTGACAATATAAAATGGGATTGTGACTGGTATTTTTTTATTCACTAAAGGTTTTGTCAGGGAATAGATGGAACTCTCACAGAATTGGAGCAGCAACAAACAAGCCCAGTAACACACATGGACTTAATGTAGGGCCTGATAGTGTGGTACTTTCATACTACTACAGCTGTGTGAAATTTTTTGAAGCGTCAGCAGTGCACAGAAAGGGACCTGTTTCCCAGCAGGAACAGAGTTGCTGATCTGCTGTTGGTCAGGGTCATAATGAATGCCTAAGAGAATTTTTTTTTTCCCTGCAGATCAGCAGGAAGCTTAGCAAGAAGGAATAAATAATGGGGAAAATTACAGGATGGTCCATGTCTCTTCCAAGGTGCTTCGCCTATCAGATCATTTGCGTAAGAATGTGAGTGTCCTGCCTTTGGAAGTGGGATGCTCACTGCTGCTACCACTTGGGGAAGACTACAAAATCCAAGCAGGATCCAAATACTAACAAGTGGTTCTAGTGATGTTTGGTTTTGTTTTGTCAGGAGACACAACTAAGCAGTCCTAAGGCAACAGGGAAGTGGCAAAGTGCTACTGGAACTATGCCCACGGTCACTCAAGGTCCCTGAGCTTGGAGTGATGGTGACGTTTGCCTCATCCTGCTGCCGCGAACTTGCAGCAGTGTCTTTGTACCTGGTCATGTTCTTCAGGTCTAGGCTGGAATCGAGCTCTCCTTTGTCACAAGGGAGTCTTGGGAAGGACAAGCAAAGGCAGAAAGCAGGTCTTGTGTAATGGGACTCAGATACTGCATGCTGCTGAGTGTCCTACTAGAAGTCTATTGAGGCTGAGCCTGATGGCTTGTGGGCTATGACAGCCCTGATGGGATGGGACAGTCCTTGAAAATGGCGGCATCTGGAGATGTTCCATATCCTGCCACAGAGAGAGACTGACAGTTTGCATCTTCTTTGGGATGCTCTTAAATGAACAGTTGGAAAAAATAACTTGTAAGGTCTCTGACGACAGACGTAACTAGACCTCTGGCTTAGTTTTGTGAAGCTGAGAAGAGGTGGAGAAGAGGATGCATCTCCAGCCTCTTTTTGTCATGTAGGAGTACAAGAAACTCGGGACATTAAACCTTGTCATACAGAACAGTAATACATACAGAATTTTTTCTTAAAAAAAGTGAGGTGCGTATGTGCTTACTGATCTACTCCAAGAAGAATGTTTACTGGATGTCATAACAAACTACATTTTTAGATTTATTTTTTTTTTTTAACAACAGGATTTACTAATTTAGTAGTTTGACTCAGCTAATGCTTTCAGGATCTGTTTCCTACAAATTAAGAACACATGTATTACTATGGAAATATACAAGAAGGTATTTATTTAAACAACAATATTTTTATTTCAGTCTCCTTTCCCTTTGAATTAAATATAAATGAGTGCTAAAAGATGGCATTTCGTACCACATGAGGCTGACGACACAAATCCTGTCTCAGGGTGGTTTTTATCCCACATACTTTTTGATTACAGCTTTTGCAGTTCAAAGACTCCTGTCAGAGCTTTGATGTGGGGAAACCTGCTGTGTTGTCATCTCTGGATGCTAAAAGTGAATCACAGCGAACGCGGGTTGGTGCTGAACACCTATTAGTAAGCAGCAGGCAAAGACTACTTGTAAATAAACAAGTAAGAACCCCAAAGAATTTGATTTTTTTTTTTCTTTGAAAGATGCAATGATACGAGTTCACCTTTGTAGCAGTAGGTTTGTAATGCAGGTAATTCGGGGTTTTGTGTTTGTTTGGTTTTTGGTGTTTTGTTTTTTTTTTTTCTCCTCCTGTGCCTTAGGGGCCGTGCCAGCGCCTGAGGTTCCCGTGCGTCTGCGCAGGGGGCGCCGCGAGCCAAGGTTTCCCGCACGGATGTGTACGTCTATAAACATATACATCTGCATGTATGTATGTACAAACTCCATGCGTACAAGGCTTCACTGATAGAAATAACTTCCAGCTTAAGACTTTTGGGTAGGGGAACACCTAGAAGATACACAGGTTACACTCGAGTGTAGCTTGTGCTTCATGGCGGTGTTAGCTTCAGGAGGTCATTTCCTCTGTGGTGGTGGGGAACGATTTTCTGTAAGTAAGCCATTTAAAAATGTATTTGAAATAAGAAGCTGTATGCTGTTTTGATGACTTGTTTTCACCCTTAAAGTAAAAATCACATTAATAAAGGAAAAAGGTGATGGTTGGGCCCCGTGATAGACTTGGGCACCCAAGAAGTGAGCAAACGCTGTGGGTGAGCATCTTTAAACGCCGACCCCAGGAGTGCCTTCCTCAGGGCTGCAGGAACAGGGCCCGGCTCCTCTCTTTTCGGCTCCATAAATGCCAACCCACCTCTTTACGGCAGGTGCTCACACCCTTTTCTCCTAAGAGCTCGGCAGAATTCGTGTTTTTGTAAATACAGCCATGAGAGAATGTGGTGAGACGTTTGAGGTGCCATTTTTTTTTTTAATGCAACAGTAGTAGTGGCTAAAGCAGGTGCCGCGTACGCGGCGTGGCAGGGTGCGATGGGACCCTCGCTTCTCAAGCACCCGTGTAGCCACAGGGCATCGATGTTTCAGAGGAGGAAAGTCAGTGAGGGAAGAAGGGCTGGCTGTCTTCGCACCCCGGCGGCAGGGTGAGGGGCTGCGGGCGCCGTCCTCGCCCCCCGTGCTAACCGACCCGCCGGCAGCAGGGAGGAGGCCGGGGATGAGGGGACGGCCCCGCTGGGCGCTCGTCCTGGCAGACTCGGGTCGCCTGCTCTTTCAGGTCTCGGTCTGGAGCGGGTCTTTACGCCCTGGCTGTCCCCGGGGGAGGGGGCCGCGGTCGCCGTGCACGCCGCCCGTCGTATGGACGGGACGGCGAGGCTGTGTGCTGCGAAACGGCGCCTTCCGACAGCTGCCTTCGATAGCTCAGCTGGTAGAGCGGAGGACTGTAGAGGCACCGCCCCGCGGAAATCCTTAGGTCGCTGGTTCGATTCCGGCTCGAAGGAAAAGCTTCGTTTTGCGCCTCGCGCGGGGCGGCCGCCGTTTTTTTCCCGTTCGGAGCTCCCCGCGCCGCCGTTGCCGTTGCCGCCGGCGGCGCGCAGGTGCTCGCGCCGAGGCGTTACGGGGCAGGCGAGCGGCCGAGAGCGCGCGCCCGCTCCTCCCCGCCCTGCCGGCCGGTGAAACTCGCTCCCCCGTCATGCCTCGCCCCCGCCGCCCCTCCCCCTCCCCGCCCGCGGCCGGCGCGAGGCTCCGCCCGCCGCCCGGGTCGCGTGCGGCGGCGGCGGCCAATGGGGCGGCAGTCCGCCTGCGCAGATTCAAACGGTGGCTCTGGAAGGAGGCTGGGCGCGAGATTCGGCGGCACCGACTGAGCCCGCCGGTGGTGGCGGCGCAGCCCGGACGGCGGGGGCCGGCTGGCAGCGGGGGCCGAGGGAGCCGGGCGGGGCGGGGCAGCGCAGCAGCCCGCGGCGGGAAGGTGCCGCCGGAGCCCGTGGCACTTCTGACAGGAGAGGGGAGGCACAGCCGGGCGAGAAAGGGGCAGCTGCGCGCTCCGTCCTTGCGGGCAGGGGCCAGGCCGAGCCATGCCTGACGCGCCGGGTGCTGGGTCGGGCCGGGGCTGAGGGCAGCTGCCGGGGCGCTGTGGATCCCGCGGAGCTCCGCGGGGAGGAGGGGGCCTTCGAAGGAGCCCTGCCCGCCTCCAGCCTTCCTGAACCGCTAGTGCCCCTCTCCGTACCCCGCCCGCCCCGCTGCGCCGCCCGGCTGTGAGAGAAGGAGCCCGGGCGGGGGCTCGGGGGCTTCGCGCCGCGCCCCGCTGCCGTGGCGGCCCCCTCTATGGTGCGCCCCGAGGATGGCGAAGAGACCGCGCAGGTGAGTGTGGGCTCGGATCCGGGCCCGGCGCGAGGATCCCTGCGCCGTCTGTCCCCCGCCCCTCCCAGGCGGTCGCTGCCTTCCACGCCGCCGTCCCGCGCCCAGGTACCCCCCCGCGCCTCGGGATCGCTGCCAGGTGCCGCTGCCGCCCCGCCCCTGCCGCCCCTCACCCCCCCCCGCCGAGCCGTGCCGGGCGCTGCTCTCGGCCTCCTTCCCCCTCCCCGGCCTCGAGTGTCACTGCCCACCTCCCGCCCTCCCTCCCGCCGCCCGCTCGTGCCTCCCTCGCCCGGCACCCGCACAGGTATCTGCCTTAGGAGCGCCAGCTCTCGGGTATAAATCTCGCCTCTCGCTTAGAGGCTGCTCTTACTTCTGTGCTTTCGCTGAGACTGTCTTTGTTGAAACTTACCTAGCCAGCTCCTCAGATTTTCTTTTCTGTGGTCACCGAGCCTATCGGTAACAACTACACTGCCTCCGCAGTAGCTTTTCCTGCTGGTTACTTTCCTTCTGCTGGAGTAATTTTTCTTCCTTTTCTTCTCCCGAGTAGCTTTGGCACAGCCTCGATGTAAGGTTTGGGGCTGTTCGGTTAAAGTTCATGTTCAGGCCTGCTGATTCTTCCAAAATTTTAAATGCATCTACCTTCTCTGATTTGGCATATTCTTTGATTGAGGATGTCATGATCTAGCATGAAACCTTCCTGAGAGAGAATGTTTTCCTCAAGAGCTTCAGCAGCAGCGCCACATGGTTTTGATACACCTTTCATTTTATTGATATGAAAATGGGTGTGTCTTTACTTTGTATTCAGAAGGTGGGTCTTGGAGAACCGTTTTATTGCTATAGTTATTCTAAATAGAAAATCAGTTTCTGAAAAGTGATAAAGAAAAATGTAAAGGGAGGATTAGGATTGAGAATACTCAATAATATTGATGTGTGAGTTACCTATGGCATCTGGGGTTTACAACGACTCTATGCTTCTAAGAGAATCGGAGGTGGTTTCAAAGTTGCAGATATTAAAACTGCTTCTTCATTTTTGCTTGATATGAAAAAGGTTAATGAATTAATCTTTTCTTTTTTCCCATGCAACCAAGTAAGCAATGCTTTGAGTATCTAGTTGTGTAAGGTCCAAACATTCATTAAAGGGCTCTGCTTGCAGCGGTGAACTGCTGGAGCTGTCTATACGTAGTTACCTGCAAACATCAGCTCAGAGAGAGAATGTTTCTTGTCGCTCCTAATCTGCATTTGTAATTTAAGAGACTTTCATCTGTGGTATTGCAAACAATAGTTTCATCGGTGCAAAGCTTTAGCTTGTATTATCTCTCGTGGCTACGGAGTGCTTTTATGAAATAATTGAAAATACAACTGGTTGTGGATAGGAGAGGAACATTTGGTTAGAGATCAGTAGCTCTAGAGGAATACTGTGTCAGCGTGCGATGATGATATCTCCAAAACTAAATCACTGTAGTTATGAGTTTGCATAGAAGTGATTTCAAGATTGTTAATCTAGATGTGGAGTAAGGAGAAAGTAAAACTGTGTTGCACCAAATGGAATTAAGTTTAATTCTGTTAAACTGGTCTTGGTTTTTGCATTTGGAAGCTTAGGTTTTTTTCTTTAATTGTTCTTGAGTCGGAATTACAAAGACAGCTAGCACAGAACTCATGGAATACTTACTTTATTGTTCCAGATTTCTTATATGATGAAATTCGGTGGCCGCGTTCCACTTCTGTGCAGTATTTTAGCACAGTTTCATAACTGCAAAAGAATTGTCAAATGAACTATAACAACCCAACATGTTTGAAAATCTTTTCTTTTTAATCAAAACCTTAAGTTAGTAGTCCTAACCATTCATGTATATTTAATTTATAGTCTACTGGTGTACTAGTCTTAACAAGACCAAAGACTAAATGATTATTCATGTGGAATCAAGGTGCAAGGGAGCTTAGTGCCCACTCAGCTGGCCCACAGGCCTGTGAAGTGCACAGAGGTGGCTGTGCCGGTTTGGCTATGGGACACACATGCCACTGGAGAATTTCAGGTGCAGGTTTCTTAACCGCCGTTGCCGGCGGGGACCCCACGTTGTCTAGTGCTGGTGCTCTTGTCAGCATGGAGCCCTTCTTCTTTTTAAAAATCCTCACAACTTTTCACGTAACTGAAGGCTCTGTTCTTGAACTAGTTTACTGTGCAGTGGGTGAGTAAGGAGGTCATTTGACAAACAGCTTAACCACAAGATGAAATTTTAGTTATAAGTGAATTGTATGCCTTGCTTGGTATGAAACAAGATTGTAATATCAAGATATGCTCCTTATAATACCAAGGTGTACTCTTGAAGTTTGTTGAGAACCTGTGGATAAGAGACAAAAAACACAGAGGTGGGAGGGGGAAGAGAAAACTAGTTACCTGTGAGTTTAAATCCTATTTTCTTAAATCCTAAGCCACTTAATGCAAAACTCTTACAATCATTGTGTTGGTAGCTTATTTTTTTCTAAGTACGGTGAAGAACTTGCTGTTGACCTTTGGACAAGCTTTCTGCTCTGCATTTCACTGGCCTCACAGGGTTTTAATACGTTTATGTGTTACTAACTATTTCTACTGCATCATGAAGCTAAGTAGGGCAAATCCAGATGTGGTGTAGGATGTAGGAGCAACATTAAATATGCTGAGCCTGCAAGAGCTGGGTACATACTGTCTTGTAGTAATGCTTTCAAGTAAGTAGTGCTCTCCTTGGATGACCATACATTTGCGTTAGCCACAGAGGGCATGCTCACTGCGTGTGAAATAACAAATATGCACAAATGGTTGGTCAGCATGCCATGTGGGCGAATTGCATGTTCTGGAAAATAATGTAGAGATCTGCCATCTAATTGGTTCTTAGGATACCAGCACAGGTTAATCCCGTTACTGGAAAGGGATTTTTTTAACCTTTGCTTGAAAAACAGAAGTAATTTTCAAGGCTGAGCAAAACTAACAAATTTAGTTTTGCATATGAATTTATGATGTTTATATCGTGCTTTATACTGATAATAAAAGGGAGAAAAATTAAGATTGCGGTGTGAAACTGCTTGTAATTAAAGCTGTGCGTTTGGATGGGAGTCTCTTCTTCGCGTCTGTGCTATCACTAGTGCAGAGGAACTGCTCGTCTCGTTGTTAGGCCTAGGCTTCCACGTGTGTCTGAATTTATGCTGTCTAACGTGACTCATGCCCTATAAGTTTAAGTGATATTTCCATGAAACCTTTCCCCGGGCTGCTTGTTCGCAAGGCTTTGTTTGTCAGGCTGTGCAGCATGCGTTTCTCCAGTAGATGGGGTGTGCTCCACATGGAGTCTGAGGGGTTACCTGGCTTCCTGCCCCTCTGGCTCCTGACTCCGGGGGTCAGCACTGACACGGTAGTTACTTCTTAATGGAATATTTCTGTCTTCAAAGATTTGTGTCTAATTCCTGTAACGTGGAGGCAAGGCTTTTATTCAAGGCAGGAGCCCACTTAAAATCTCAAGTTGATGCTGAATGGTTTGACACCCTTGTGTGGGGTGTTTGAGTTACGGAGGAGGAACATGAATGTATTTTGTGGACTAGCAAACCACTTTATCTTATAAGCTCCTGATTCATAAACGTGTTACAAAAACCTGATCTTAAACACTAGGCTTTACTTGACTTGGAATGAATTATCTGTCCATATCCTGGTACGTGGCCTTGAAATTAAAATTAATTCTCTTCCTTTGACTTGATTGATATAGGCCACTGCTGGAGGCAGATCTTATGTTTGTGAAAATTCCTTATGTCATTTTAGAACAATATGTACAGATTGGAAGAAAGCTATAAGTAGTTAGAAAAAAAAAAGTTATTCAGAGTTATTTTAAACTCTATTCCTATCTTCTTTGCTCTTCTGTTGTACTCTACAGTGAGGAAGAGGATGACCTTCAATATGTGGATCATGACTATGAAGTTCCACAGCAAAAAGGTTCGAAGAAGATATGTAACAAGGTGAAATGGACACGTGATGAGGTAATACTTTTTTTTTTTTTCCTTTAATTTCATTCCTATATGATAGTGGTAGTACATGAAATAAGTTATTATTTAGTATCATATTGGGATAGCATGTAACATTTATTGGCTGAGGTTATGTCTTAACAGGATGAAAGGCTGAAGAAGCTGGTGGAACAAAATGGTACAGATGATTGGGCTTTCATTGCTAGTCATCTACAAGTAAGTTGAATCTCTGTTTCAGTTAAGTTCCCTTTTAATATTTATTTACTTTGATCATATGCCTAGTTTGGAAATGAGGTGAAATAGAAATCAGAAACACATAATAGTAAAAAATATTTTAAAGGATGCTTGTAAATTGGACTTGAGGTCTAGCTCAGACCTTGGAGAGCCTTATCAGCTCAGGCTGGGGCCCAAGTGATGGTCTGAAATGATCAAAAAAAATTGATGCCTTCTGTCCACACTTGCTGTTTGTTTTCATTCTGGAATATATTCCTGCTGCCTATTGGTTGCATCACTTGTGGTGGTTACATCTACAGTTCACAGGTTGCTTCTGAAGCAGTTAGGAGAGTGGGTTGCATCTGAAACATTGCTTGAAAGAGGAGGCTCAATTTCTTAAACACCTTAGGAAAAGCAAGGTGGTGTGGTGGTTGTTTTTTGGTCGTTGTTTTGGTGTTTGTTGGGTTGTTTGTTTGTTTTTTAACAGTGATGTCTGCTACCTTAACATATGTAAATCTTTCCACTCAATGATATCTTGAGTTGCCATGAATGGAACCTTAGTGAGTTTTTTTGAAGTTTCCTATTGACTCTTAAAATTCCTTGTTCTGTTCCAATGGTTAGGTGGAATGAGTAAAGGAGTTGATAGTTCAAACATTAAATGACTCCTCAGCTGTATGATCTGCACTGGTAGAAAATACCTGCAACTAAAATCGATGTTTGTTTCTCTTCTGATTAACTGTTATAAAATGCCTACTGTAAAAACATGGCTAGAATCTAAGGCTGAAATCACTACCTAGAAGTGGTATTGAATATTCAAATGTTACAAATAAAACAATTATACCCTTTTCCCCCACCTTTGTCGTTCTTATGATATTGAGTGGGATGATACTTGATGTTGGTGGAAGCAAGGACAGGTAGCCTGTGAGGTGGAAGCAAGGACAGGTAGCCTGGGAAGAATACAGAGAAATTGTCTGAGCAACCAGAGATCATGTTAGGAAAGCTAAAGCCCTGATAGAGTTAAATCTGGCCAGGGATATCAAGGGCAACAAGAAAAACTTCTATAGATATGTCAGTGATAAAAAGAGATCTAGGGAAAACATAGGCCCTCTCTGGAAGGAAACAGGGGACCTGGCTACCCGGGACATGGAGAAGGCTGAGGTTCTCAATGACCTCTTTGCCTCAGTCTTCACTGGCAAGAGTCCAGCTGCACAGCCCAAGTCACAAAAGGCAAAGGCAGGGACTGGGAGAATGAAGAACCACCCACTGTAGGAGAAGATGAGGTTCGAGACCATCTAAAGAACCTGAAGGTGCACAAGTCCATGGGACCTGATGAGGTGCATCCGCGGGTCCTGAGGGAGCAGGCAGATGAAGTTGCTAAGCCACTATCCATCATATTTCAGAAGTCGTGGCAGTCTGGTGAAGTTCCCATTGACTGGAAGAGGGGAAGCATAGCCTCCATCTTTAAAAGGGGGGAAAAAAGAAGACCCAGGGAACTACAGGCCAGTCAGTCTCACCTCTGTGCCCGGCAAGATCATGGAGCAGATCCTCCTGGCGACTATGCTAAGGCATATAGTAAATAAGGAGATGATTGGTGACAGCCAACATGGCTTCACTAAGGGCAAATCCTGCCTGACTAATTTGGTGGCCTTCTATGATAAGGTTACAGCATTGATGGATAGGGCAAGAGCAACTGATATCGTCTACCTGGACTTATCCAAAGCATTTGATACTGTCCCACATGACATCCTTGTCTCTAAACTGGAAAGACATGGTTTTGACGGATGGACCACTCGGTGGATAAGGAATTGGCTGGATGGCCGCACTCAAAGAGTTGTGGTCAACGGTTCAATGTCCAAGTGGAGGCCAGTGATGAGTGGTGTTCCTCAGAGGTCAATACTGGGACCAGTGCTATTTAACAGCTTTGTTGGTGACATAGACAGTGGGATCGAGTGCACTCTCAGCAAGTTTGCAGATGACACCAAGTTGTGTGGTGTTGTGGACACGCTGGAGGGAAGGGATGCCATGCAGAGGGACCTTGACAGGCTGGAGAGGTGGGCCTGTGAGAACCTCATGAAGTTCAACAAGGCCAAGTGCAAGGTCCTGCATGTGGGTCGGGGCAATCCCAAGCACAAGTACAGGCTGGGCGGAGAATGGATTGAGAGCAGCCCCGAGGAAAAGGACTTGGGAGTGCTGGTGGATGAGAAGCTCAACATGAGCCGGCAATGTGCACTGGCAGCCCAGAACGCCAACCGTATCCTGGGCTGCATCAAAAGGAGCGTGGCCAGCAGGTCGAGGGAGGTGATTCTGCTCCTCTACTCTGCTCTTGTGAGACCACACCTGGAATACTGCATTCAGCTCTGGAGTCCCCAACACAAGAAGGACATGGAGCTGTTGGAGCAGATCCAGAGGAGGGCCACGAAGATGATCCGAGGGCTGGAACACCTCTGCTATGAAGACAGGCTGAGAGAGTTGGGGCTGTTGAGCCTGGAGAAGAGAAGGCTCCAGGGTGATCTTATTGCAGCCTTCCAGTACTTAAAGGGGGCCTACAGGAAAGCTGGACAGGGACTTTTTACAAGGGCGTGTAGTGATAGGACAAGGGGCAATGGCTTTAAATTGGAAGAGGACAGATTTCGATTAGATATAAGGAAGAAATTTTTCACTCTGAAGATGGTGAAGCACTGGAACAGGTTGCCCAGAGGAGTTGTAGATGCGCCATCCCTGGAAGTGTTCAAGGCCAGGTTGGATGAGGCTTTGAGCAACCTGGTGTAGTGGAAGGTGACCTTGCCCATGTCAGGGGGATTGGAACTAGATGATCTTTGAGGTCCCTTCCAACCCAAACCATTCTATGATTCTATGATACAGTTGCATAACATTCTTGTGTAATTGGTTAAAAATTGACTTGAATCTGTTGAACAACTGTAACTTTTTATTGTTCTCATCATATTTGTGCAACTGTGGTGCTTCTGATTTTTTTTTTCCAGGTGGCAAAGTATAGATACCAGGGAATGAACTCAAAGCCTTTAAATTTAAGGCCTACATAAGCAAATATTATTCCTTACATGTACATTATGCCCTTCCAAAAAGCAGTGAAATGAGTGAGTGGCAAAGGAGAAAGATAACATCAAAAAGCTTTGTATTTCTAAAAAGTTTTATATTAATGTTTGGTGATACTGATCTGCAGGTGTCATATGGAGTTGCATTTATTAAATTAAATTGTTAGATCTGTTAAAAAGTTCTCCACCTGAAAACAAATGCTTCCGGAGACAGAAAGCTATTGTTCAGTTGAAAAAAAGCTCCCCAGCTACCATGGGGAACATGCATGGAGGATCAGATTGTCCATTGCAGAATCATTGATGTTGGAAGGAACCTCTCAACATGATCTAGTCCAAGCCCTCTGCTCAAGCAAGATCAGATCGAGCAGGCTGCCCAGAACAAGTTCGAGTTGGATTTTGAATATCTTCATGGATGGAGACTCCACAGCCTCTCTGGGCCACCTATTGTAGTGTTCAAATTACAAAGCCAGATAATAGAAGCTGGCCAAATTAGCACTTGCCTTGTTACTGATGGTCTTTTGCTGGGAAAATTGAGTGTATCTTGAGTTACTAGCATGTAAAGGCACTCAAACTGCCACGTTTTCAGAATCCCATTCCACTCTTGGGCTGGGCAGAAGTAAACCTTCCCTCTGTTCTGCCCGAAATAGTGAAGATGGCTTAAAGGTGACTCTCAAGAGCAGAAATGCAGCTTGTATTGTCTTTCAGTTTATTGCGGCTAAGGCAGATGTGAAACTATTTTATTGTTTCATCCTATTTGTTTTGCTCTTCTCCCCTAAATATGTCATGACTTGAGAAATGTCTGAAAGGTAAAAACACTAAAAGGCCACAATTTCAAAATTTTTCTTTTATTGAAAATGAGAACAGCTATCCTATATTGAGTCTTTTACAGCTTGTCTGCACCAGGAAATGATGTTTTGCGACAAACTCTAGTCTACTTTTAATCATACAGAGTGTTTACTTGTGATTAACTTGAAGATACTGTGATCAATATAATTTTAGATCTAACAGTATTTTGAGTGTTTTTTCTGGTCTTGCAGACTCTGTCTTGTTTAACTTCATCTTAGCATGGTAGCGTCTTTACTGGGTAGGCAAGCCCAGCAAAATTTTGAAATTGGTACTTGCTATCCAGTAGCTTGCACTGGAGAGAGTAAATCATCATGTCCCAGTGTTACAGAAGGCGTACTAGTATGCTGAGCTGGGGCAGGCTCTTATCTGCGTATTTTGAAGGATTGGACCAGCTACCCTGCGAGTCCCAAACTTTCCTACAGACAGTTTTTAGGAGGCTACGTGAAAGCTTACTTCTCTTTCATATTTCAAAAGATCCTGAGTGAAGCTACAGAAAAGCACCATCTGTCCTGAGCAGAAAAAGTAACGTTGTTTAATTAGTATGTGTTGGCTAAACTTAATATAAAACTGTTTTCCTTAACACTTTAGTAAAGAGCTGAGAATATATTCATTTGAGACTTAGAAAAAAGTTTATTCTTTTATTTGGAAGCAAAAGTATTTCCTTTAAAAATGTCTTTCCTTATATAGGTTATAGATAATGTCAATCACTTAAAATGCAGAGAAGGTGTGGAGTAATGAGGAGAAAAATAATTATAAGTTTTTCTTTAAAGAAGAGTAAGTTCTGAACTTGATTATCAAGTAAGAACATTGAAGTAATTAGATTAGAGCTTTGTGCAAGACTTTTTTTCTGGAGAAGAATTTTTATATACAAATGGAAGAAGAAATACTAAGGGAGAATTTAACTATTATACTTAGAACAAAGGTCTGAATAAGTCTTTTATTTTGAAATAAACTAATAATTCTGGCTAGTTAATATTTACAGTTTTATGTATTCAGGAGTTTAACAGCTACACTCGTCTTCTAAAACTATTTCAGAATCGTTCAGATTTTCAGTGCCAGCATCGATGGCAGAAGGTACTAAACCCAGAATTGATTAAAGGTCCCTGGACTAAAGAAGAAGATCAGAGGGTAATAACTAATTTATACCGTACTGTTTTACTGTAATAAAGTTGGCATATGACTGCTAAGAATGTGTACTGTTTCTTAAGTTTCATCCCCACAAAGATGATGTCTGATGCATCCTGTGACATAGATAATTACATTATATTGTGCTGTGTGAAAAGAAAAAAAATTGCAGCTGCTCTTAAGTAGATGGAATGTCTGGTCTGCTCAAACATTTAATTTCCCTTTGCTCAGATTGCTAGCTGAACTACTCTGATTTACAAAGTAGAGGAGATCTCTTTACAGCACTAAAGATCAAAGGTCTCGCTTACATCTTTTGTTCTTCAAACCCACCAGACTTAAACGGTGTGGGAATAGGGAAAATTATTTCGTACTCTACTGTTAAAGAAGCTAATAATGGTGCTTTAAGCTCCTTTACCCATCTCTGTTAATCTACACTGCAGCTTTTTGCCTGCAAAACCTGGACTGCCCTGTAGGGAGGTACACATGTAGCTTTCACACGTGATATTTCAGATCAACTGCTTATTCCCACTGTTACTCCCACTAGTATTTGTCACCTTGTGAATATGGTGGTCTTAATCTATTTTTTTTTCTTTTAGATTTCTCATCAGTCTTTTAAGTAAATCTTCTAATGTGTGAAAACACGTAGAAATGAGATGAAGGTTGGGAGTAGAGGTGTAGGTTTTTTCTTATATGTATGTTGTTGAAAACAGTCAAACCAAATGTCTTTACCAGCCTCTTTTTTGGTCTTCCCTAATGTCAGTTTGTGCAATGAATGACAGAAAGGAAGCTTCCAAATGAACATTTTTATCAGTATATACTTCTATTCTAAACACAGTGAATTTGGAGTTAATAAGCAATTTTTCTGATTTCTTGAAAAATAATTTTTAAAACTCCAAGTTACTGTCTGCCTCCTTAGGCCTAGTATCTTATCAAGTTGACTATTATAATCCTATTCTAAAATGTGAGTTTATCAGTGTTCTTAGTCTTTGATTAGGAAAGTTAGAGTTTGGAATTATAGCGTGCTTTTGTCTGTGTTCCAGGTTATTGAATTAGTTCAGAAGTATGGTCCAAAGCGCTGGTCTCTGATTGCAAAACACCTGAAAGGAAGAATAGGCAAGCAATGCAGAGAGAGATGGCATAACCATCTGAATCCTGAGGTAAAAAAGTCTTCGTGGACAGAAGAAGAGGACAGAATAATCTATGAAGCTCACAAGCGTTTGGGAAACCGATGGGCTGAAATAGCAAAACTTCTTCCTGGAAGGTGCTTTTCCACTCTATTTGTGTTAAATATGGAAATATGGAAAGCAGTCATTGCACAACTCTTTCCAATGTGATTTGTTAGAGAGCATCTGTTGAAACTTATGTCACTTCTGTCTTGATAGATACTGAAATTCCTAAGGATATTTTGCATTTGATTATGTATTTTTGAAAACCATAAACCTAATAAAAAGACCTCTAACACTGTAGGTTCCTTCAAAAATCCTCCCGTTGACCTCAAAAAAAACTGTAGTAGAGCTGAAGAGTAACTGCAAGTAATAGTGGAAGAATGTCTTAACATCCTATAACTTGATATCAAAATGCCTTCATTTAATATGCATTTCGGGTTAACTTTATATTTGGTTTAAGATCAGAAATTCTTCTATTTATTTATTTTTTGTGGAACACTTCTCGTTAAACAGGACACTTGAAAAAGAGAATCTTAGTAACTTTAGGAGTCATGCATTGCAAAGCTGGTTGTTTACCATGTAGTCTCTAAGTTAAGAGTGAATTGTATGCATTGTTCTCTTTATCTTTGTTTCAGGTGTGATTGACAACTTATATGCTTGTGGAAAACAAAATTTTATAAAGAGTTTAATGAAATAAATTTTTACCTTGCACTGATAATGTCCCTCTCTGAATTCAGTCTGTATATTCAGGAGGTGACTGTCTAGCTGTGCCTAAGGAATGTCAGCACTTGTTATGTTGGGAGAATGAGTCCTTAGAGATGTGTGTTTAAAAATTTGACATTTTAATTAAGGACACAATCCATGAATCAAGGATATCCTTTGGAGGGATGGGAAGGGAATGGATTGCATCTTACTAGAATTTCAGTGAGGGAAGATGAGTCTGTAAGAACAGAGGCATTCCCAATTCATTAACTTATTTGTTGAAAATAAATCCAAGATGAGACTCTGAGCTAAAGATTGGATCCTACTTAGAAGATATGTAAAGACTCTAACACTGATGGGATGAAAAAGGGGAGTACTTGGAGCTGAGCTTAAATGAAGAATGGGGCTTAAAACAGTTTTTATTTCCATGTACCTCTCTCTAACTCTAGTAATAATACTGCTAGTACATTCATACACTACTCTTGCCTTAATACTTGTCTGGTGTTAAAAGTGATTTCAGCCTGCTTGTCGAAGTGCAGGCTTTTTCTTTCCAAGAGGAGTGACAACAGGTCTTCTGCCATGCCTCCTTTCTCCATTAGATCAAGGGCACCAAGAGGTAGTGGAATGTTCTTCCACAAAGCTGCACATAAAGCTCTGAGCTGGGAATGCAGACTGTCATTTTTTTAGAAGATATGTCTTCCAGTGGCAAACACTAGCCCCAGTGCCCTTGCTATGCTGTGAGACAGTAGGGTGATTGCTTTAGCTTCATGTTCTGCAAATTTGTAGCAGAGGGTAAATAACATAGTGACAGAGAGCATATGATTATTCTAAGTATCCAAGAAAAAAGGTTCTCGTCCATGGTAACAGCCAGATCCAAGACTTTCTCTTTTGCTACTTTTAATTTCCTGCAGACTCGAAGTTTAGTGGAAGGAAGTTTTGACAAGAGTAGTTTTTTAGTCATTGTGCCAAAACCCCAGTGATAATAGAACTTTCAGTCCAAGCTGCTGAAGCTTTCTGGATTTGTGGCTTCAAATTAACCTGCTGTACAAACCCTGTAAATCGTGCCGTATATTAAACTTCGAGATACGGAAACAAGTCACTGTGTACACTTTCATTTTAGGACCGATAACTCGATTAAAATCACTGGAATTCAACAATGCGAAGAAAGGTGGAACAGGAAGGATATTTACAAGATGGTATAAATTCTGAAAGAACTAGTTCATCCGAACTTCTGCCCCAACCTTGTCTGACTATGGAGCACTTGCACACTCAGAATCAATTTTACATACCTGTTCAGACACATGTAAGTTCAAAATCCAGAATAATTAGTATTTCCCAGTTTCAAATAATTTATTTGGTTTGGAACGATAAACAAATTTAAAAGAATGAAAATCTGTTGAGTATTTCTGTGATGTTATTGGTAACTTAGGAATTGTAAACCACGATAAATAGTTCGTATACAATAAACTAGAGATAATTTTATAGCCTCTTTTTCTTTAGGGTTTGTAAAATGATTTATGTCTTTTTAGATTCCAGCATACCAGTATGCCTCACCAGAAGGCAGCTGTATAGAACATGCTTCAGCTTCTTCCAACTTAGTTCAGGTAAATTGTTAATGGGCATTGTAAATGAAGAGAGTATACTGTGTATTATGCTGTAAAATGAAGAGTTTAAAACTTGTAACTTCAAAATGTCTTTAAGTCTTTATCATTCACCTAAATTTATGTTAGTGTTCCCCTGTAAGTAAGCTTGCTAGCTTAATTGGTAGTTATAGGCAGGAAATAAGGAGCTGTTTATACATCCCAGAAACAACGATTGTGCTTATTTCTGACAGAAGTATGGCTTAAACATAATCTAGTAGTTACATCTTTAGGTTAAAATTATGACCTGTTAGTATTACCTAGCTTCTCAGAAATTTTGACAAGATTTTGCTACTTTATATATGTAATAAATATAACCCTATCTGAAAGACTCAGTTCAAATAACTTGCAGTGACTTACACTTATGGCTGTTCTTTTTTCTTCTCAATAGATTTTTTTTTTTTCTGACTGATAAACTTCCATCAATCAGTTGAAGATGCTCTTTCGCAACACTCTAATTGCTGAAGTATTGAGAAACTTTAAAACAAACAAACAAAATGGTTATATTTATTTCTTTTTTGCTCCTTTGGGCTCACTTAGAATATATCTGAAATTCCTCATGTGTTGCAGTCTGAATGTAGACCTTATTTGGTAATATGACTTCCGGGAAGAATTTTTTTAGATTTGAAATTAGTAAAAAAATTTTGACACAGAGAGTAACACATATTTTGTTTGTGCTAAATGTGTCAGAGGCATTCTGAAGAGCTCTGTACCTAACCTTAAGTTTCCCTGTGCAGGTCATCCATTTCATGTTGTATTTCCTTCCCTCATCTCAGTAAAAGAATACAAATCATAACAAAGTCTCATACAACCTTTGACACTCTGGATTTTTCCTATACAGAAAAGTATAAGATGCTTTCTGCTCCTTGAAGTCCTCCCTAAACTGAGGAGTGTAACTAGTTCTGAAACTCACAGCATATATCCTCACTTACCTATATTTACAGCAATAATAGAAAGTTTTAAGGAGCTTAAAAACCAACCAACCAACCAAAAACCAGTTAGTTTTCTTTTCTGATAGTAGTGGTAGGATTGCTCACGTAGACATTCTGTTGGCAAATGCTGATTTGAAACACTTTCTTGCCTGCTTATTGAGGATAAATAACTCAAAATTCTAGAAGGCACACGAAAACAGGAACTGATCTACCAAGGTGGCAGCATTGTTGCTTCTATTAAAGATAGCATTGAGTGACTTTTGGTTAAAAAGTGCAGCAGTGTACTGAGCGTTTACAAGCCATATTAGAAACCTGTTAAAATATTAGCTTGTGTATCACACTGACATTGGATCCATCTCCCGGTAATTGCTGGAGTTGTTTTGCTTGCGAGTAACTACCATATTACAAAATACGATACAGCTTGAACAGCCCTGCTTCTGCTATGGGTAGATTTCTGTTAAAAATGTAGCCATGTTATAATGTAGAATCGTTGCTGTGGAGGGGTGACAGCGGTGGAAAATAGTAATGGCTTCTTTCTTAAATTTTTCAGCAGTCATTTATTGATGATGATCCTGATAAAGAAAAGAAAATAAAGGAACTTGAATTGCTACTTATGTCAACAGAGAATGAAATCAGAAGAAAACGAGTGTCTTCTGTAAGGACTGTAAACTTCTATAAATATTTGACTATGCTTTACTGAGATTAGTCAGCAGCAATTTAGTAATGGATGTTTGGTTTTGTGTGGTGTTTTCTCACTCGATCTTCTAAAATCAAACCTATGGCTATTGGGTTGTAAAACAAAGTCTATATATCAGAATGGAGGCAAATTATTTTTAGTGCAGTTTTCTAAACTGTGAAAACGGCAGAAATATGACATGCAATTTGGCAGTTGTTCCTAAGACCCGGGATTTTAATCCTCTTCAAGAGGAGGCACGTTTGTTGATATCACCACCATTCAGTTTTATAGATCAGCAATACGATGATCTGTTCAACGGAGAAAGGTGAAAAATACATAGATTTTCCCCTATTTGATTTCAAAACGTCCTGTAGATTATATTTTTATCAAACTTCTGCGGGAGTGCTTGCAATACCTGATGTCCACATTTGGACATGACAAACAGTATATAAATTTGCATTTACATGTACTTCAGTGGAATGAGGGAAACTTGCAGATGACAGTCACTTATTTCCTCAGGAACACAGGGATATGAAAAACATCTGATACCTAACCAACCCAACCGTGTTAATCACTAATTTAGATTACAGATGAACTTCCCGTTTTTTGTGGTGGGGCTATTCCTGGCATTCTCTTGAAACAGTGCAATGTTCTGCTTATCTAGTGGAATCTGCTTTGCTTCTAGATTTTCAGTGAAAATTAAAATCTGTTTCTTAAGTACTAAGCAGTGTACTAAAATGGGATAACCATTTAAAAGTTAAGTAAACTGTCAATGCAGATCTGCGTTAAAAAAAACACTGTATCAAACAAGATGTATTTCACATCCTAGAAACAGTTTCTAATCTTAAAATGTGCCTGTGTTCTGTAGTGACAATGACTTTGTAATATACTGATGTAATATACTAATATACTGATATACTTCCTGTAATATACAGGAAACTTGCATCAGAGATGGCTTCCAATACAACCCATAATTATCTAAGTTATAAGCATGTATAAGATAGGAATGAGAGTTAAGATAAAAATCTTACACAATTTGATAATGTTGAGTATGCTAATGTAAGAAGACTAACTGCGTTAATGCAAACAGATAGTGTTTGAAAAAGCAAAAATTAATAGTTATGTTTAATCTTTCCACATACTACTTTTTATTTTCCTCCCCGCAGTCACGTAATTGACTCTTTTCAACTTCTAAGTTGAATGAGATTAACATGTTTCTTCATACTTTTTAGCAAGCTGGAAACTTACCTTGTTGGTCTGGAAGTTTCATCATGGAAGATTGCGTGTCTAATACACTAAATAGCCTTGAGGAACAAACAAGTGAGTTCTACAGCATGGACGAGGCCCGCAGCATATCTGTTCAGCAGAATTCACCACCTAAGTATTTGGCTGTGGAAGCAAATACAATGTTATCGTCCCTACAAACCATTCCAGAATTTGCAGAGACACTAGACCTTATTGAATCTGTAAGTCTGTATTTATTCTAAAAAAAATGTTTATTTAGGAATATCAAGTTACACAATATGTGTAAAATACTCTTAAAATTACCATATTCTGTAGTTGTCTGTAGTTTCACCCATATGGAGTGATTTGGTTTATTGCCTGTTTTAAAAGAATTGTCTTTTAAAATATTCAGTGTTTTAGGATCGTGTGAAAGATACAGGGAGAATAATTCAGTGTATGGCTTCTGGAGGTAGAGCGCTGTTAGATTGGCTTGGACGTTGTGAAATGATCTTGGATAAGCCTGCCAGTGTTTGAGCGTTTCACATCTTGCCTCATAGGATCCTGTAGCGTGGGGTGACGTCACCAATTTTGAGCTTTCAGAGGCTGTTGCATCTCCTGTCAAGCCAGCTCCAGTAAAACTAATGCGGATTCAACACAATGAAGGAGCTGCTGAGTGCCAATATAATGTCAGTGTTGTGCTTGATGGCAAAAAACACAGTAGCGTCAGTGGCGAGGAAGAAGCAGTTTTTTCAGCAACCCCAAATGTAACTAAATTCAGCAGTCCACCTACTATCCTAAGAAAGAAAAAGAGATTGCGTGTTGGGCAATCCCCGGTTAATGAACTGAATGATGGCTTATGTAATGATGCCATCAATGTTGCACTAAAGCATACACCAGTGAAAACACTACCCTTTTCTCCATCACAGGTGAGTTTATTTTTAAATATGGCTGAACTATGAAGACTACTGTGGGTAGATAATAAATTACAAGTACTTTCTTCTCTAGTCATACGTTGTAGCCTAAACGTGTTCAGAAGCTTCTTAAAACACCTACGTAAGGGTAGATATATTAAAAAGAATTTGTTAAATAGCCTATTTCCTCTGTTTTGAAGACTAACTGGGCGGGAGGGAGGCAGCAACTTATGTCTCAGCTTACACTTTCTTATGCAAGTAATTGTTGATAGAGACCTATTGTCTTTGTGACCTATTTAAGCAGTAGGGATTTCAGGGAGAAAATCAAGTTTTCAGTGATAAATATCGCAAATGTCTTGGAATATAAGTCAAGAATAGTTTATTGGAGTTTGCCAGTAAAAGCCCTTCAGATGTATACATATAACTTTTTTTAGTGCTCAGTACAGCGGTGAAGTTTTGTCCTTTAAGGTCGCTTAGTTTTTTTTAACTCTCTTGCACTTAGTTTTTCAACACTTGCTCTGGAAATGAACAATTTAACCTTGAAAATCCTGCATTTACATCGACCCCAATCTGTGGGCAGAAAGTTCTTATTACAACGCCTCTACACAAGGAAATGACACCAAAAGATCAAAAGGAAAATGTGGGGTAGGATTATTACATTAAACGTCTGGTGTGGTTGCTCAAATAAAAAGTTTTTCTAAACATTGAGAAATTAGTCTACCTGTATGCATGCTGTGAATGAGTTTTAAAACCCCTAACACTTAAATACTGGTGTACAAACGGGCTTCCTGTTTTTAATTTAACAGAAAGTGACTCATACTCAGATAAAATTTTTACTTTTTAAAAATACTGAAGAAAATCTAATTAAAGGTTAATATACCTGGGGTTATGCTGTGGTGATCTTAATGCTTCCAGATTTATGGTGGTGATATACGTTGTGTAAATTAAGGTATTTTAAAATGTTTCATAGATACATTTTATTACATTGCTGTTGATAAAGTAAAATATTAAAATACATGTATGAACACTTTTCTGTGCTTGAATAGTTTTAGAACTCCCACAATTAGAAGATCTCTTTCGGGTTCAACACCAAGGACGCCAACTCCTTTTAAAAATGCTTTGGCTGCTCAGGAAAAAAAGTATGGTCCTCTCAAACTTACGGTATGTGATGACACTGTTTGTTTTCTTCTTTCTTAGAGTCTAAATGCCCTCTTATCTTTGAGATATTGTAAGCCTCAGCAAGATCTTAGAAAGCATTTTCTAACAATGCTGTTATTTCAATGACATTCCATCTTATCCTAGAGAACAGCTAGAAAGTGGATCAAAAATGTTTCAGATTTTGTACGTTAGACTGGTGCCCATCAGTGCAGTATGGAGGCGTTGTCTTTTTGAATAGTATTCAGTATGTAAAATCGTTTGATCCATAGTAATCTTAAGTGCATTCGTTCCTCATTTGTGAATTGTTTTAAGTTTGTGTAGCCTTGCTAACACTGTACCTCTTATGAGGTGGTAACATGTTCGTCTGAGATTTTAATTTTAATACTTTAGCGTTCTGTTTTTCAAAAGAAAAATTGTAAGTGAGAGGGTGAATGGATGTGGGTCCTCCAACTGGATAATCTAATACAGGCAAACTGGTGTGGATGAATGTGACTGACCACGTTATTTTAAGCAACTTTCACAGTTGACTTGAAAAACTGCTTTATCCTCTGGACTATGTAAGAGCTGAGTTGTTTTCTGGTTTTGGTTCTTCTACAGTGATAGGACTGAAACTAGATGTTTACCACAGCATGCTAATATTCTGAGAATTTTTCTGATGGGAAGATGTTTGGAAGTGTTTTTTCCTTCCTAGGGGCTTACTTGAGTGACGTCTACGATTTTCTTCATCCTAAACCCCAAAATCTTAAATAGCAATTCATGATTTCTCTGATTTCTTCTGGCTGTAACAGAAGACTTTTTTTTTGATTGACTATAAATAACGTTACTTTTTTGTTTGTTTGTTCCAAATGAATTAAATTTTTGCTCTCTTCCTAGCCTAGCTAAGGTATGTTAATGCATAATAACTTTTGGAATTCAGTAGACATATGCTTTTCAAGTTCTGAAAAAATTCCAGCCAATATATATTGACTACTTCTTTTCTGCAAACACAGAAGGTAGCTCAGACTTTGCCACAGGGCTTGGCACCATCTGTGTTACCCTATAGATTCACAGTCTCTCACTATGCAAATGGAGTGGTTTGGCATTCCTGTTTCTGTCCACTATTAACCTCCTGTTCAAAATCAAATTTTGAGGGCTTAAGGGAATTCTTCTCCTGTTGGTACACAAAGAAGCCATCTGTATGGCTTCTGTGAAATTCTGTAGTGTACTTAGGACTATCAATGTCTTATTCAAAGATTTGTGTTAAGATTGATATAAATTCATTTCCCAACAACAGCCATACTTTTATAGTAGTTTTTCAGTATGTTTGTGTGCATGTATATATACATATCCTAAACACACACATACATATATTTTTATCCCTTTTGTCAGTGGATAACCATTGCTAATAAATGCAAACAAGTAGTTTGCATGTCGTCTTCAATGCTACCTTGCATTTTTTGAGGCACTGTGTGCATGTATGTGTTTTATCTGGCTAGAAATAATGTGGAGTAAAATGAATAAAAAAATCTGCATAGCCTTGAAATGTTGATCTGTAGTTGTTAACTACAATAGCTTAAATCCTTTTATCTGTTGCTATATTTTGCAAGATCTCTCTTCTGGCCTGCATTAGCTGATAGTAGAATATGGTAAAAACTAGCAACTAATAGACTTCCTGTATTTTCTCCACCAATTTTAATTAACTTAGTCACAGCCACTGGCTTTCCTGGAGGAAGACATTAGGGAAGTTTTGAAAGAGGAAACTGGAACAGATATATTTCTCAAGGAGGAAGATGACACTGTGTATAAAAGCTGCAAGCAAGAGGTAACATTACAATAAAAATTCCAAATAGGAAATAACTGCATTTAAATAATATTTTACAATATTTCTCTGCAAAATGTTTATTGCAGCACAACTCTTCTAAAAAAGTCAGAAAATCTCTGGTCCTAGATCCTTGGGAAAAAGAAGAAGTTGGTGCTCAGCTTTTAACAGAAGATAATAATTTAGATGTACAGGTAAGTATTAAACTACTGGAGAGCATCACTGGCAGCAATATTAGTATAGCACTGAGTATCTTTCATTCTATCAACTAAAATAAAGTTGGATTGAGGCTAGATTCATGAATCTAGGAAGTGATAATCATCTTCAATTTGAAATACTACTTTAAGTTCTTAAGCAATACTTGAACATTGGGATTGAATTCATGCATGAATTCTTCCTTTCAGGCCTTGGCACAGTCAAGTAATGTGGACACTTTGCAGATTTGTTATGGCAAAGCTGCTTCCATGCTGGTTACCCATAAACTTCAGCATTTCTGGTGCGCTGAAGCTGTCTGTAATACACCAGGAAGATGGCGTTTGACCCTGCGTTTTGCATGCTTGACAGTCTGGCAGACATGTTCTGAAGATACCTAATTGCATATTAGGCAGCGTGTTTGTCCTTTTCCTGCTTCACAAAGTAGGAGAATACTTAAGAAATATCAAGCTTGTAGAAGATGAGGTTTGTGGGCTTCCTCTGCCTGAAGGAATTTGAATACTTCTGCCTTGGAGATGGGGCTGTTTTGGTCCTTCATTCCTTTAAAAAGTAGCCCAATATTTTTCCAATTGAGTGATTGTATAGATTAATCTTTAGTCTTGTAGTTTGTAGGAAAACTTTTTTCTAATCTAGTTCTTAAATTAATATACGTGTCTCCTTGTGTTTACCTTCACACAGGTTGTACAAGTGAATTACAAGCTTTTTTCTTTGAGTATTCTGTAGTTACCACTTTACCAAGTCTTGTTCTTAACAAAATGTAATCAGCTGTAGCATGGCTTTATATGAAAGAAACTGTCTACTCGGTAATGCTCAAATCATGCTAGCAGCTACTTGTTTTACTGTGCTCAGTATTGGCTATGAATCCCAGTACAGACCAGGCTAGTTCTTCAGATACTGTTCATTACTTTTTCTTTTCAGATTCTTTCCTGGGCTCTTTCTGGTAGTATTTGTTTTGTTTACATTTTGGCTTCTCTGATCACAGCAGTTGAAGACTACGTTTTTTGTTTTTTTTTTTATTAAATGCTAATTATCATTCCTGTTCCCTACCCTCTTTTTTGTCAATAGTCAGAAAATGCATATACCACATCTTTATTAATGATACCATTGTTGGAAATAAATGACAACAGATGTAACCTGACATCAGAAAACCAGGATACAAATCCAGCAAACAAAGCAAATGCAGTAATTAAGAAGAAACTGAATGCATGTGCTTCAAAAAATGTCAAAATGGAGAAAGCTCTTCAGGTCTGGATCCAAAGAATTCTGTTAGTTTTGTTCACAGGTTAACAAAGAATTTCTTTTTGGTTTCTGTCTGTTACTACTGTCTAGAATTTTTCAATTCAGTGATCTAGTTTCAGTCGATGTTTCCAGGATACTTATTTCTTGTAAGTTGGTCATTTGTCCACAAAGTCTTTATTCATAGCAAGTTCTTTGAATACAACCCTGATGTTTCACTGAGTGGCTTCTAAGATTTAAATGTGGGGAAAAAAAAAGTCAGGATAGGGTCAACCTACAAAACAGGTTTGGGTACCCAAGCCTAGCAGTAAGAAAACTTGACTTGGTGCAAGCCAAACCTCTATAGCACTTCAGTTTCTCAAGTTTGGCTGGTGCTTACTTCGTAATAAGCACAGTGGGATTCGTTAAGCAGAGTTCATCCACAGGTTCTGTTTGGTAATTGTTCTTGTAACGTGCTTGTTCTTGTACATCTGTTTATTTTCCATACTGTTAAAACTGTGGAGCATAGTTTTTCCTCTGTGTGTGTCTTGACCACTAGATTTAGGGAGAGATTCACTTTGACCTGACTTGGTACCTGTTCCAGTTTGCCCCATAAAGAGTTACTGTATAAAGCTTTTAAGTCTTCTCAGAATATGTTCAGCTCTGTATTCATTAAAAAAAAAAAAAAGAAGAAAAGGCAGGGCACCTGGAGCCTGATCTTCCATGTCCCACTGAATTGCTTTAATGATGATGTGTTTTTAAGTACAGAGGCAAAAGTATTACTTTCTGATCCTTTCTTTTAAGAAGAAAGAACAAATCTCATTTGTGATATTCCAAAAAAAGGATTAACTCCTTTGAATTGCAGCAGAGGTGAATACCTGAGCCCAGAACTATGCTCTTAAGAGTGCTTAAAAGAGGAGCTTATTCATACTATACTCACAAATATTCGCATTGAACCATCTTTCTCTTTTTGCTCTTTCCCCTGAGAAATTCCCTCTCAGTTTAGTGGCCTCTCTAACCACGAGTCCCTTCCATGAATCAAGTCCCGTGAAATTTACAGAGAAACTCAAATGTCTAATTTTTCTGTGCATCTGTATGTAGAAGCAATCCTTGGGATTGGTTTCTAGGTTATTGTGGGAGGAAGAGAATCTCGCATTCTTCATTATGCTACAGTCTCTAGTGTCAGGTCCAATTCTGCAAGTTAGTTTGAGATTCAATAAGTTATTTAAATGTGCAGAGTTTGCTTTATGGAAGAAGCTGGACTAGCGGCTCAATTATTCTTCCATTCATTATTTTTATTCCTAATTCCTTTGCCATTTCTAAAATATTCCCAAAACATCTGACTGTTCTTCACAGCTGCCGGCTTTGGTTCAGTGAAATCTTTCACAGTGTTCTTTTTCAGCTGCCAAACCATTTTGCCTTCCTTGGTGTCTCCAGACAGCTGCCAATAAATGTATTTTTCTGCCTGTTGAAATTAGCGCGTTTAAAGGGCAAGATATCCAAAGAGAAGATGACTTAATTAACTTCCCTTTTACGTATCAATGGTTGCACTAGTCTCTTTTTAAGTGTTTTTCATTTTGTGTGTTCAAACTTAAAGCGTAGCACAGATGCACTGCTGGGAAGCTCGATTAAGGGGTGGAGAGGGAGCTTTGTCACAGGTTTTAGGTATCGTATTGTAGAACTGAATCCTTCTCAGTAAAATACAGTATTGCTGGACTTTGATAGTTTATTACTACTCTGAAAAGTTGTATGAGAATTACTCAAGTGCTTTGTTTAGTTAAAAGAATCTTTTTAACTGAATTTTATTTTTTGCAGTCAAATTGTGAATGGGAAGCAGTTGTTTATGGAAAAACAGAAGACCAGCTTATCATGACTGAACAAGCAAGAAGATATCTGAGCACATACACAGCCACCAACAGCATTTCAAGGGCTCTGATACTGTGATGGTCACTGCAACTGACAACCGTCTCTTTCCATTGAAACTGACACAATGTTGAAGGCGATTCCAGCACAATACTTGTGAATTAAGTCTTTACTTTGAGACAGTCTGCCAAGGGAAACCTTAAAGCTACCTTAAAGCTTCCTTTCTTCTTTTGACTGACAAAAACCAGACATGAAACTCTTGTATTCTCTATGAAGGGATAGTACAAACAGTTCTGCAATGAATTTCTTAAATAGCAAAAAAGTAACACCCTAAAATATGATAAAGAATGTGTCATGGTTTGATGTGGGGAGGGGACAATGGTAAAATACATTGCAGTACTGACAACATACAGTTTTTAGGTCTATTTTTCATATTTATTCTTTTGACTTGCATTGCTTTTTTTCTGTTAGTGCATTTTCAATATAGAGTAGGTTTATAGGTTGTTACTGGTTTCCAAATGAGCGACATACGTGACTGAATGTGCTTTTGCTTATGTAGCATTTTTCTAGTATATAAAGAAACACAATGGAAAGGAGTATAAAGGAAGGATAGAAAGTTGCACTACTAATTTTTTTGGTATGCTGCAAAACAATGAAATTGACTACAGTGTTAAATATATTTATTTGCAAATGGTACTAGAAGTAGGCAGGGGGGTGAATTAGATTTTAGTGTAAAGCATCAGTATTTTCTTCAGAAATCTCAAAATGAGATGATTGTTGAATGTATTGTACAGTATGTAGGAACAGGGAAAATTTTGTAAATTGGAAAGGAGTCTGTTTTCATAATTTATTTTCATTTTAAAGCTTAAATGTAGATATTTATATGTATGGAGGTTGTCTAGAAGCCAACGTTGTTTCCTGTTAAAACAGCTAAAGTGAAAAAAAGGACAAGGAATGGCAGAAGAATTGCAGTGGTGAAGTGTACAAACCTATACTGTATGTTACATCTACGTAAGATTGCACTATAAGCCTTAAATCATGTTGGTCTACAAAATAGTTACAAGGTATACCTGTATTATACAGCAATTGTTCTCGTACCTTGTTTCAATATATTTAGAAAGGAATGGTGGGGTCCTGTATGTGACCCAGGAGTACTTCGTCCTGCATAGGAACTGAAAACGAATGCATTTTAAATATTTATTTTTTTTAAAAAAAAAAAAAAGAAACTTGGCACCTTGGATCTCAAAACAATTGTATCTGCACTTAAGTTTGACCATTATATACTTACTAAATGTTTGAAGAACAAAGAGAACATTCTTGTATTTATGAAAAATCTTTGTCCTTATTTTAAAGGTATACAGGTCACAACAGTTGCTTTAGTTGCCTATTTTAGGTATTTGCACTTATTTTATGTCTTTTTTAATTTTTTTTTTCTTTGAAGGAATGTTTTCATTTGCTTTTGTTGTAGAGATTTTTATGTAGTTAATTTTAAGCAAGCTATAACAGTGTGCTATCAACAGATACTGACAGATAAATAGCATTGTACACTGTAGTTTTAGTTATTTATGATTCAAACACTCTTCCTCTCCACTCCCGGGTGTGCTGCTACAGACGGTGGCAGAATCGGCTTGCTGCTATGAGAGATGGAAAGAGCGAGCATCATATGCACTGTATGTAAAATTACAAAAATGATGTCAGGTTCTCTAGTTAACTTTATGAGATCAACCAGTACTATGCAGGGTGTGGAAAGTATTCCTATCACTTTAATATCGAAGATGATAGAGAATAATTTATTAATGGAGGATTTTAACATGTGATGAGTGGCACAAGGAAGGTAATGCGTTATTAAACTTTTTTAAACATCTGAAAGCTTATACAATCCTTATTTTTAGGAGCTTTTGATATTAGATATTCGGCCTGGCTATGATAGTAGTAGGCATAAACATTTTTAGCGGTTTTTAATTCACATCAAAATTTTAAGAGGGGGGAATCCTATATAAGCAAGGGGATCAGAAAATAACCATCATGCCAGGATTACTCCTCACCTATGAAAAGTGAGAGGAGGCTATTGGAATTCTTGGCAGTACTAGATTTAGGTGTGTATTACCAGAATGGATTTAACAGCGACATTTAACGCTGGAAGCAGCATTTAATTCACACACAAAAAAAAAAGAAATAAGACATTGAGAGAGAATGAATATCTAGAATCTGGATGATATATTCCAGTAGAAGTGGTATCACCAAAACTCCCTATACCAAGTTTAAGCATAGATTTATGGTAAGTAGTATTAATTTGTTGGTATTGGTTGGATCGTTTAGTTAACTCCTACTTTGTTGCTTTAGCAGGAAGGTTTTAATCTTTCATATGTCAGGCATCTTTTATTACTTTTCGAACGTTGCATGCATTTGCATTTCTTTCAGTTTATAAGTAGATTGTACATGCAGCAGCCAAACTTGCATGAAACTTAAATACATATTACTCCATATTTTTGTTTTAAGGTTTGACATAACGTGCAACAAATGCCTTGTTTATCTTAGTTTTTGTTGTACTACAAACTTTTCTTTTATGTAAGAGAATCTCACATACAATACAGACCATATTAATGTCAGAAATAAAGCATCTATGTACCGGATTACTGTAAGTGCCTTTTATTTGGGAACTTAAACACTCGGTGCTCGTTAAAGCAAGATGGATGGATGGATGGATGGATGGATGGATGGATGTGAAACTGCAAGAAATCTGCCTTTTCTGGATTGGGCAGAGACAAACAGCAAACGTGGGACTCAGTGGGTTACACAGGAGGATGGAGTCCCTTGACAATACGTGCTTCAGCCTATCCTACTTGTAAGACTGCTGGTATTTGGTTATCAGTTCGTATTTGTCTTTCAAAGCTGAACAACCTGATCTAGTTGAAGATGTCTCTGCTCACTGCAGAGGGGTTAGGCTGGGTGACCGTTAAAGGTCCTTTCCAACCCAAACTATTCTGTGATTTCTGTATAGGAGACGGTTTGAGGGATGAAGAATGTTGCTAGTGTAAAGCTTTCTTACCTTCCTTTCATTTTTATGGTAGAAGTGATATTTTAGTATATGTGCCTGAGTGTTGGGAGGTAAATGCAAGTGTAAGCTATGCAGTGTGATTTTTTAAATATGTTTTGTTTCCTAACTAGTATTAACAAATATATATTAATCTGAATCATGTTAGACTTTGACTCTTAATTTGCGAGAAACATGAACATTCAATAGATAATATCTATTGCCTTTCCCAGATTTGTGACAAAATATAAATGACAAACAATTAAAAGAAGATAATCTGTTGAAGGAAAAGGACACGAAGGACTAACACAAGCCAATTCTTCAGAAATATGTCCTGGAAATCTGTATGACCTAGCTTTAAGCTGTATAGGCAAACTCTGTGACTGGGGCTTTGCTGGGGTTCTGGCTGCCATAGCCAGACCACTATATGAATATCCTGCAGACCTACTCGCATTTGCACGTGTGAAGTTCTCCATGGCTTGGGACAAGTGGAGTGGGCTGACTGTAGAGCACCTGTTCTTGTCATGGCTGGCTGCTGACGTCTGAAATTGGGGCGCAGTGTAGGTAGATGAAAGTGAAGTCTCTAGCGATGTGACTAGTTCATTATTCTGTGTCAGCTTTGCTCAGTGAAACAAAGTAGGGCGGATGGACAGCCAGTAAGCCAAACTCGGAAGGAACTACAACCCTAAGTTTGATTATATGAAGACTCTGGAAGCTCTACTCATGGGCCTGGCTTTTACTCGGAAAGAATGGTCTGTATAAGGAATTGATTGTTGAGAATAAGCCCAGTTCCTACTGCTATTGTTGTGATTTTACATGAGAATAACTAGTTACTAGAGTTGCACCAAACTAAAACTGATGCAGTGTTGTGAGTGAATCAAGCTTCACGAAATAAGGGTTTTCACACTGGATGTTAACTGGCCTGGTTGCACCATACCTGTGACCAAGCTCCCACACAATGCAAACAACAAAAATTCTGACACTGGAATTGATTCTTGCGTTTGGTTTTGTGGCAAACATTCAGATAAAGGTTCAGTACCTGGGCAGAAAATACACCGATGTCTTTGAATGCTAGGCCTCATTTAAATTTCGGGTTTTTTTCATAAGTTTCCGTGACCATGGATAAGCTGAAGCTTTACAGGCTTAAATGCTTACTTTCATGAGGAAGCTATGGATTACTGTTTCTCTGCCAGCTGAGCCAAAAGATTGGTCCTTCTTGAAGCTACAGCGTACTGGTCTGTGTGGCTTCCCCAGGAGACGGCCAGCTTATCCCTGGAGTGGGTTGGATTCTTGCCCTGCAGCTGAAGGGAACAATAGGATCCTTGTAGTTTTGCTAGCGTGATGTGTTGGAAGAACAGGTAAGCTTTGGACATTTATACATAATCTTACATTTTAATCTTACATATTTTATATATGTCCCAGTACTCATACCCACTGTGTTCCACCGTAACGATGATGAAGAAACCACAGTAATGCAGCTTCTGTTTGCATCTGGAGTAAGAGGTGTGCAACATGGCATTCTTCAGTATCAACTTGTGTTGGTGGTTTGGTTTTCTTTTTTAATTTATCTTTTTCTGCTGCTTCATTGCTGTATGTGTGTTTTGTGAAGCACAGAACCGAAAGGAGTCCTCTGAAGGTGCCTGCTCTTGAACTGCGTGACGCCGGTGATACAGTTGCTGTTGCAAAGGGAATTCTGTCTACCAGCTGCCACCTTTTACAGAAATTTGTGTTTCTTCTTCGGGTTTATTTTTAAAGACTCCTCTGGATTACTTACCTGACTTTTGATTTCCTGTGTCGTCACACTCTCTGATTACAGAGAAGATGGATGTTAACGGCCTTAGCACATGCAAGATAGGAATAGGCTGTGCATTAGCTGGCAGTGATGAACACCTGTGACTGTCCTGTGTCATAGCCTGAGGGGAAAGGGTCCTTTTGTCTTTTGGGGAAGGATAATTCTGCTTACTCAGCATTTTCTTCCTCATCGACTGTTGGCCAGTTGCTTGGTGTTAGTTACTCCTTGTAAAGGTGGTGTTTGGTGGTTGCCCAACCAACAGAACTTCAGAGCACGCTGTAGCGCATGTTATGCACTCTGCTTTAAAATGGACTGTCCCCCAGGTTAAGAAATATTTGCTCAGTTTTCTCAGACTACCAAGTTCTTAAACCAGTAAGAATGAAATAAAAAAATAATTTAAAACCCCAAACCCCATCAACAGAACAAAACCGTAAAACAGACAAAGAAAACTCAGAGAAAACTGCTCATCGAAAGACTGTGCTCATGAGCCGTGATACAAAGTGCCTCAAAAGTCTCTGTCGGAGCTCTATGAACAAAACGAGCTACGCGTACGTGCCAAGCTGAAAGACAAAGTTTGGAACAGCAATCAGCTTTGTAAACCGGAGCAGCTGAGGATGCGTTTGCCTGCGTGTGTGTGTGTAGGGATGAGTTGGCTGGATGCGCTCATCTGGTGCATCTGGTTTGGCGAGCTCGTGTTTGCGGCACCTCGGTGCTGGTGTGATCACTGCGGGTCAGAGCGGACTGTCCCAGTGCTCGGGGAAAGGGGATTCGCGTTAGCCCGAATAGTTGGGTAGGTGGATCAGCCGCTGGCAATTTACAAATGAATGCCGCGTTCTCTTCAGCCCTAGGGAAAGGAGCGGATCAGCCGTGTCTGGAGGGGCTGTGTCACCAGAAGTAGGCCAGTTTGTGTGTCGTCCTGCACTGGCAAACGGCCAGGCTTTGTGTGCTCCAGACACCAGATGGGAAGCAATTATGAGTGTGACAAGTGGGTCATCTGGCAGACACTCTGTGGACCTGCTGCTGCATAATTTTTGGCGGGAAGAGGAGAGCTTTTTCTTTTCTTCCTCCTACCCTCCCCCTTTTCTTTTTTTTTTTTTGTTAATACAACCTTCTCCTTTAGCAGAATCATAGTGACCGGGTATGGAGCACCCGGTGTTTGCTGAGTTTATGTTCCTTTTGTGCCCTTGCTGGTGCTTACCAGAGAGCGAGTTTTTCCTGGGCCAGCAGTGGGCAATGGTTACACTTGTGTCTGTACGTCGTGTAGTTTGCAAGTACTGGCCTGCAGTGCTGGCACGGATGTTTTAGCAACTTGGCAAACCAGGCCAGGGCAGGAGACCTCCGGCCCAGGACACAAGAATGTGGGAGCCTGGCAACTCCTCCAGCATGGACCTGGTTGTTCGACAGGGAGCCTGAGGGAGGGAGAAACCCGGCGCTCTTCAAAACTTCCCATCTCCCCATCGAGCCAGGTGGAGGGGATGGACCTTTCAGCAGCTGGGGCCAAGATGAGACTGTGTCAGTTTGTCCTTTGACCATAGTCACTGGCCTGTGAAAGGGGAGTTTTGCGAGCCTGGACAAATCAGCTTAGCTGGCTCCAGCTGAGTGTGACAATACAGCCCCTCGACCAAGAGCTTGTCGCTAATTGCATTGGGTAAATGTGTAAAATGTATTACATCTTCCATCGCTTTTGTCTGGCTGGCTGGGGAAAAATGACAAACATGGCCTGGGTCGCCCAAGGTCATGCTCCCAGGGTGCAGCTGGAGATGGCAAAGGTCTGAGCAGGAGCAGGGACCCCATGAATGCGGACCCCAGAGGGGAGAGCAGGCACGTGCCGCGGCGTAGCGCTGGCTGGCAGCAGATGCTTCTCCCACTGCGGAGCTCCTGAGGAGCATGGTGACAGGGGGTGGCATCCGACTCCCTCAGCAGCAGCAGCTCAGCAGCAAACGTGGATGTAAACACAGGATGGGGAGGATTTCCCCATACCTGAGGTGTTCTCAGCTCATGTGTATAGAGAATGGCCCTCAGCAACATGTCTGTAAACAGCTGGAGTTTGAATCCACCTCTGGAAATGACATTTAAAGAGTTTTTAGGTCCAGAGCCTCAGTTCAGCTCATCCTGTCAGTAGTTTTACACCTAGTGTTTCTTGCTGGTAAAGATTTGCCCAGAATTCATGAGAGTCTGTGTTTATAACCCAGCCTGGCCCTTCATCATGGGTTATTGTCACATTCCTCGTCCTTGAGAAAGGCAGGAGTAAGCACATATGTTTCTTTCATTTCCAACTTTAAATGAGCAGAGAACAGCAAGGTAAGATGAGGAAAAATGTTGCCCTGAAATATTTAGTGGTTGTAAGAACAATTTCAGGGGAGAAGCTCTTGTAGCCTCTGATTGTGTTCAGCTTCCCACTTCCCATGGTTTGGCGCCAGGCTCTGCAACAAGGGCAGCTTGAGCATCTCCCTTCCAGCCCACCTCCCTGCCCCGTGGCACCTCAGCTCTGCAGGTGGAAAAGCCGGCAGCAGGTCCCACTGTTGACAGCAGCCCTGGTCTACCTTGTCCTTCTGCTTCCTTCAAACTCTATTGCTAGAGGCAGCTTGCATTGATAGCAAAGGCATGTTCTGCAAAGGTGTTTGGAGCTAGCCCTTCTTAAACAGTCAAAACTGCACATAATTTAAAATGTTGGAAAAATTTGCTATGAGTGTGCAAGGTCTAACTATGATGGAATGGAAAAAAAAGATAATATTAATTTAGTTAAAATCTCTGGATCTAAGTGAGCGGGATCAGTGGCACCCTCAGGTGCCAGCATCTCTGTGTGTCTCCCAAGTGCTGACATCAGCAGGACTGTGGATCTGACTGACTGTTCAGGAGAGATGTCATGATGTTTGAGGATTAATCTACATGCACAGACCCCTGAAGTTCAGGTGGTGGCTGGACCATAGTACTTGCCACTGTAACCTGGTATCTCTATTTTTTTTTTTCCCCCTGATAATTATTTTTGATTTGGGAACTCTGACAGGGCATTTGGGAGACGCAGGGGTTTTTTTGCCTAACGACTACAGAGAGAATATTTTGCAGACAGTGTCTGTGGCAGTTTTTTCATTTGCAAAGTGTGTTATGGATGGGAGGATAGACATGATCACATTGCAGTAAGGCTTATGGACTTTGGTTTTTCTTCTGAAAAACCCCAGAACAAAAAGTCTTTCTGACTCTTTACTAAACATGAATAAAGCTATCAGCTATTGATTTACTTAAGCAATAGGACAGCTGCAAAGCAGGTGGAACATAGATCTTGGGGAAAAACGACCTTCAGCCACCTCAAAATCTTTACTCTAAGCATGGACTTTCATTCGGCGGGTTGGTTGTCAGACTTGTTCCCAGTTCAGGATGTCTTGCTGAGAAAATGCCCCCTCTGTGCCTTCCCCCTCATACTCAGTAGTAGTGTGATTGCCCAGGTGGTGATGCCAAAGACTCTGCTTGGGTTTGACGAAAGTGAAAAAGGAGAGTTTCAGTCCAGAAAGACTGAAAGGTGGGAGGTTGAAATGAACAGGGAAGCCGAGGAGCACGGGCACTGCCCCGGCTCTGCGCTGCCCAGCCCATCCGAGTGGTGCTCAGGGGCACTGCCAGGCACGGCCCAGAGCCTTTGCAGGTAGAAGCTCAAAAATATTTAGTTTTCACTTTTTAGAGAAGTTTAAATCCACAACTGCATGCCTTCGGCACTGGAAGATGTCTAAGTATTTGGAGGGAAGGGGAATGTTTTCCTCGTCACGCCTCGCTGTGTGAAAAGGGGTTATCCGTGGGGAGTTTGCGTATCCAGACCATGCACCGAGAACCAGCCGAGGGTATTTACCCTGTCCTGCCAGGGTATTTATGAAACAACAATAGTGTAACTTCACATAACACCATTTCCAATGTACAAGGGAAGTCTTTTCATTTCCTGATGTGTGGCATCTGCCGGGTTCCCGTGTCTACGCTGGTTATCAAGATGCAGTAAAACTTGAAAATAGCTGTGTGCGTTTGCCCTGATAAGAAGGACTTTTTGTTTTCTCATGGTAAACAAAAGGAAATAAAGTTATTTCTTTTGCAGCAAGTGATGGTGGTTCGGTGGTAGGGTTGCTGGCTGGGAGAGGCTTGATGCCCCAGGGAGATCCCACTGACCTGCCTGCACCATCTTTTGGGAGTGGACGTCGAGCGACAGGAGAATGTATGTCAATGGGTGGTTTTGTACAATAAGAAGATATTTTCAGCCCTGGGAGCTGAAGCTGAGGGGATGGTCTGCAGAGAGGCCCTTGATATGTCCAGCTGCCACAGCTGCTATGCAAATTGAGCCAGACCCTGTTCTGCGTGCTCGCACTGATGGACGTGTGAGCAGTGCACACACATCTCTTCCCTGGCAAGAGGAGGCACATGGGACCAGCCATGGCATGGCCGGGAACGCCGTTGATCAGGGAGGAAGGCAGCCTGGGCTGAGCCCTCCCCGCTCCTCGGGATCCTTTGCAAGAGACCACATGGCTGGTTCTCTTTCCTTGCCTGCAGGGAGGACTGACACGGGGAAAAACAAGTGCTGGAGTGGTGGCAACCAGACTGCACATGTGGGGTGACTCCTCTGTCACACTGATGAGTTTGTCTCATTTCTTTAGGTGACAAAGGTCAAGGAAGGAAGGACATAATCTGAGACACCACGTAGTTACTGAGCATCTCTGCTTTCCACCTGCAGACCTGATGTCTGGTGAGGACCTTATAGCTGGTTGCAAAAGAAACAACTACCTTAGTGTGTGTTGGTCAGGTGCCAGCTGAGATGGATGCAACCATCATAAAATAAGGGCTCCTTTGCAAAACCCCAGGCTGAACGATGACACCAAGCCTTCACATCCTTGCCTCCTCCATGGCAGCTTTTCACGGACCTTTGCCTTTGCTGCGTGTGGCTGGTGCAACGAGGTACGGGAGCCCCGCGTGCTGGCCGCGCGTGGTTTCTGCGTCAAAAGGTCTGTCCGTGGAGGAAAACAATCAGAGGCTTATTTAATTTTTTTTTCCTAGAATATTTGCATCTCTTCCACTAATGGGTTAATCCACTTCCAGCCTATAGTAGTCAGCTAAATAACTTTATACTTCTATTTATAATATAAAGAAGTACAAAGTGATTAGCCAAACTTGGATTTTAGACGTTACCACCGTGATTAAAAGAACAGACATTGCAAGAGTCTGAGTGTTGATGAGCCCCATTTATAAGGGTTCATTCATTATAGATAAATCTTTATCCAACTTGCTTCAAATCTGATCGAAAAATCTGCTTGTGTCCTAACTTACAAGGACAAATGTCAGACACCCAATATTACAAGGGCTCTGGGATAAAGTTATAAAGAAGTTATAGGGTTGCAGTTTTCAAGGGAAAGGTTAATGTTTTCACCAGAAAAAAAAAACACTTGCAAGACTTTCTGTGCAGTCTGGCAGTTAAACTCACTGCCCTCACAGACTAAAGTAGCCTTCTGAAGCTTCTGCTGCGTGTTTGGTGGTTCTTGTCACTCGGACAACTGCTTTGATGAGGATGCCGCTGCTTTCGGAACCCCACCTTTGCTTTTGCTGGCACAGCGCAGGAGCAGGCGACGCCTCGGCAGAGCGGCCGGTTTCACAGCGTCAGATCCTGGCTCGGCTGCGCCGAGGGCTCGCTTCACCGAAAAGTGCCGCGTCAGTGGTGGTGGGGAAGGACCATGCACACTGCAGGGCCTTTTGCATGTCTCTTCTGCTTTATGGTCCAGTGCATCCCCGCCTCCCAAAAAAAGGGAGCATCAAGCAAATAGATGGTGTGTTGCCTCTTACTGTTTCACTGCTATGCAAACCGTGACGGCGCAGTAGGGAAATGTTGGTCTAAAATAAAGCAGAGTGAACTGTTAGGGCAGGTGAATCTGCAGGGTGGGAGGTCTGACGGGGTGAAACACCTGTGAGCGGGGGCTGCCCGCCAGTGTCGGCACTGATCTCCTGCCACTGGTCCAGCTGTAGGCCCCTCGGCTGCTCCACAGGGCTTGTTAATAGAGCTGTTAAAACCGTGCCTCTTTTTGTAGTGAATCCAACCTGGGGGCTGAGAAGAGGGGCATCAGTCACATGTGCTTCCATTTCTTGTTCTCCTTTGAGCTCAGCTACTCATTTTTCCTGGGCCTTTGTCTAACTTTATTAAATATTCCACTCTTTTTTCCTTCTAAATGCTTTGATTTTTATTGTAGTGATTTGTGTGCCTGTTCATTTAAGTAGTGGTTCTGCCACTAAAAAAAAAAGGGGTTTCAATACCACCTAGGGTCACCTGCTCACTCGTGAATAATCTATGGAGTTAACACTGAGATTTTAAAAATCTCTCATAAAATATTTATGGATAGTTGACATCTGCATTGTTTGTAGAGTTCACATACAGTTTCATCTGAGCAATCTGACTTGTTTCGTTTTTCTCTGTGTGTGCAAGTCCTGATATTGCAACTTTTCTGGCTGGGTAACTCTCAGATGTGAAATTATTCTGCAAATGCCAATGTTTGAGTTAAAAATGTTTTCTGTAAAAAGTGTGCGGTATTCCCCCAAGCAACAATGTGCCTGTGATCAACTCTTCTGGCAAACCTGTTTGCTACAGGATCTGTAAAGTGAGTGCAAAAGGGGAAGGAAGGCAGGCAAAGAGTATCTGAGATTTTTTTTTCATGCACCAGTAAGAATTATTTTATATAGTAGCCTAGCTTTAAATTCACTACAGTTTATTTAAATAAAGTGGTATGCAAAGTAATGATGGATATTTTAATGAGTAGCTCTACCACAAAGATGTTTTTGAAATGGTGAGAAGAAATTAGAAAACTTTTTTTGGAAACAAAATATAAATTACTGTAAGTGTGACGGACTGTCATCATGCAGTCTATTTCAGTCAAGTCGGTGGCCCAGTTAGTCTCTAGTTCCGGGGAACCCAAAAACATAAAATGACATGAAACACATCTGAAAAATGCATCCTCTCATAGATGTTATAAAGTATGACCATACACATGGGTCAGGCAGTGCCAGTCAGCTGCACAGTTATCAACTTTTCTCTTTTTGATGGAAAAATGGTCTGGTTCACTTATTTAATCACTATTTCACATTTTTCTGATGGTGCGCCGGAGTTGACCCAGTGTTGCTTCCTGTACATTTTCATCTGGAAAGTGTATTGCATATCCACATCCTGTTCCATACTCATGCCAATATTTTTAACACATCACCAAAGGTCGGGTATTGCAAAGCTGTTCCCAGTAGAGGCCAGGTTGTTACTCCACATCCCGGAAAAAATCTGCTCCAAGTCCTGTGATGTGAACACTCATTGAGAGGATGCTTCCCGGTTGCTCATTTTAGACATAGACACTGTCTGTAATGGAAGGAGCAGAAATGTGGCACCTTTTCATAAGAGCTGCACAGAGTACGGGCAGTGTCGCAGGCAGGGGGACAAGCCATCCTCTGATGGATGGGCGTTCCAAAGTCTGGGCTGGTGAAGGACGTCAACATAGTATGTTTTCTTTCCTTGTTGTACATTAAAGTCTTTCCCCTTGCAGTCCTGAGCCAGCTTCCCTAGCCTGGGGTCCTGCGTCCCTGAGCAACCCACCTTGTGCTGGGCCATGGTTCAGCATACGGTCTCTGAAGACCATGTTGTTTTTGAGGTAAGTCAAGTGACTTTCTTGTCAAGAGGTAGGACTGAAGATGGAGAGCACTTGGTTTTATCTTCTAACAGAGCCTTAGCTACCCTTGAGGAGTCTCTGTCTTGGTGGTCTTATTTGATGGGGGGAGGGAGGTGACACTCCCCGCCCAGGGATGCATCGTGTCTGTAATGCTCTGGAGGTCAGGTGTACCTAATGCTGGCAGTGCCAGGGTTTTTCTCTGAGTGTCTGATTGAGAGCAAACAATGATTCCACCACCTGTAAAATATTGGAGCCACTGACAAACAGACTCTTCCAGGCCCTCCCTGGATTTGGATTCTTTGCCATAAGGTGTTCATGTTAGTGGAGGGTTTCCCTGCCTATGGCAGAGGGGGTGGAACTAGATGATCTTTGAGGTCCCTTCCAACCCTAACCATTCTATGATTCTATGTTCTTCAGTGTCATAAAACCTGCCTTTACTTTCCACTAAATGCTTTCCAACAGTTTTTAAGTCACTGAGACACGTATATTACCACATGCTACTTTTTTATTTTATTTTATTTTTTATGAATAGGACACATTTTATTTGGATCAATAAAATAGGTATCTACTACAATACAAGAAATCTCCACAGCAGTTCCTGGAATACAGAGAAATTAAACACGGTTCTTGTAAATCTCTCCTTCTCTTGTAGCTCCAAATTATGAATTAAATAAATAAGAAAACCATAAATACACATTTCAAGATACAGCAATTATTAGGTAAAAACATTATTCATCTCCTCTTCGACTCCATCCTTGTACTGCTTAAAGCAATTAATTAACAAATGAAATACTATGATACAGCTTTCTCAACAGACAAAACTCTTGCTGCCCTGGACCCTGTGTTGGATCGTGTTAGCTACAAGGGCAGGTACCACAAATGCTCACTGTCTTAATTACCCCAAATGCAGCCAATGGATTTTTTTCTAGTGTCTGTCCACCTTCTTTACTTTTGATTTGCTTAGGGAATGAGAACAAAAAAGGGAACTGGAGATTACCATTCTCCCTGCTCCTTGAATGTATGCATGGCTGTGCAAGAGAGTAGCCCCACCGAATTTACCAGGTTTCCTTCTGTCAGGATTTCTATGGGCTGGGGAGGGGGGTGCAGTGTGGTTGGTCAAGTTTGTAAAAGACGTTTCAGGAAAATCTTGGCCCTGGCTCCATCTTGGTTCAGTCATGGAGGACCTGATGTTGGCAGGGTCACAGCGTCCGTGCTATTACACAGGGGCAATGGGTCAGGGTCTAGTTTAAAGCTGGGGTGGACCCCTGTCAGAAAACTGCTCTGGTGCTGTTCAGGTGTGCAGCCTTCAGTGGGCATCGGCGTTGCTCTCATGGCCACACATGGTCAGTACGGGGCCACCATCGCCTCTTCTCCTTGCCTTGGCAGCAGCTGGGGCCTTTCAGTGTGTGGTTAAGGAGAAGCTGTGTTCTCCTTCTTTGCCAGGAGGAAGAAAGAAAAGCAGGAGAACAAATCATCCCTCTGTCAGGCTGCTGGGCCAGAGAAGGGCTTTTGCCTTTAGTAAGGTAGAGGGGAGAGTCTGTGTGATTTGTAGCTGTCTTCTGTGAGTTGTTGAGCACCTCTGAAGAAGAAGCCCGTGACTGAAGCAGTGATGGACAGCCCAACACGAGGGATGACGGATGCTTTATGAAGGGCTAGTGCCTCTTCCATCCTTGACAGACTCTGGACTGAGTTGGCTCTGGCTGTATGAAAAGCCATAGTACGTTTTAAAATAAGAACTTCCTTCCCTGTCCTACTGCCTTCTCCAGCAGGTCTGGCCCCACATAGGTGTCCTCTGCCACCTGCCTTGGAGTCACCAGAGGCATTTGCTGTGTAAAGCTACCAGGCAGCTCCAGTTGCTTTCATGTCACACAGACTTTGGTTGCTCAGGTTGTTGAGCTGCAAACCTTTCCTGTGTGCTGCTCCACCCTGCTCACCCCAAAGCCAGAGGACTTGTCTGCTTTAGCAGCCCTTCCCTCCCGTCCAGGCGGCACCCTGGTACCTCTGAGCTGGGGACCCCTCTCTGGGGATAACTGCCTGAGCCCGCAGCTCTGCAGGCTGTAATCCAAGGCTCCCTCAGTCCTGTGCTGTAAGAGAAATTCAGAATATGCTTTTTTCTAAGTCCAGGTTGAAGATAATCTTAACACAAACAGTGGATGGAGTCAGCAGGTACTCCAAGTGCAGAAGTTGCCCAGATGGTTGTGGTAGGAGGGGATGGAGCCGTAACCACTGCTAACGCTGCTGGTGTATGGTTCAGATCTTTGGTGGGTTCATGGCTCTGGAGCCTCCTCACCTCAGTACCGTGGCACTGCGTATGATGGCATCTCACTATGTTTTACTACACTGGCTGCAGGCAACCAAGTTTCAGATGGGAGCTTCTTTCCTGAAGAAGCTTTCCTTTCTTTCCTTTCTCTGCTTCTGTCATAGAGCAACACCTTTGTTTTTCATTTATGCTTCAAAGCACTGGCAGTTAGATTAGAGAAGATCATCATTACTATGAGCAACAGGAGATACACGTCCTCCAGTTTTGTATTGAAAGTACTGTATTTAGGCAAATGAAAGTCTTTTAAAATAACCAGGGGACCACTCATATGAGGCAAGTCCTGTTCGTGACTAATATGATATTGCAACACTAGTGAAACCTTTTTTGTAAAACTTTTTTTTTTTTTTTTAAAAGGAAAACCCCAGGGGCCATGACCAGCAATTTCTAAATTGAAAAAAATGTTGAGAATACTTTTTGAGCAAATTCCATTAAACTCATCTATTCATAAGCACAGGTCTCCTATATGCAAATATCTCATGTTTAGTCACCTAGTTGCACCATTTACATGATTTCTTTCCTCCTAGTATGTCATGAGCTTCGTGAACTATCCTGTACTGCATAGCTAGAGAGTAAGTTGCCAACTATTACTTAACAGATAAGCAGATTCTATGGAAGAAAGTATCTCTTGAGGCTATCCAGTTGCTCATGGTTTGATCTGGCAGGACACTTTGAAACGCCCATCGCTTGTCACATAGGAAAGTTCGGTAAATGTGTGTTTATAACCTTGCTCAGTCCTGACTCGCCTGTTCTTTTACCATTTTTACGTTTTTTACTTCTGTCTTGAAACATCAAAACGGAAGGAAAAAAGATGTTTAGCGTGTGTCATTCAACCAAGCGTATCGTAAGATGTGGCTTTTTATCTCACGATACGAGAGGGAGGACAAGCAGTGGTACACAATGAGCAAACCCCTTGGATTTAATGGCACTCTAATCGATTTGTTGCCTTGCAGGAATACACAAACTTCTTGGTAGGTTTTTCTTGTTGTTAGTCCCAGCTGATTCAGACAGCACATGTAAAACATTGAACAGGCCAGCAGTAGTTTCAGTATAGAGTCAAGACATAATTCTGGTGGGATATTTGGGATTTTAGTATATCACAACAAAGAAAAGCCAATAAGTTGCATCATATTCACTGTTTTTACCTTAGTTAGCTTCTCTCCCACCATTCTGAGGCAATGGCATCAAGTAATAAAAAGGATATTGTATTCCCGGATGTGCTGTGCTGTGTCTGCTGTCTCATTGATCCTAGAGCGCCTTGTCCTGGCTGAAGGACCTTCTCTCTTCCCGAGTGATGCTGAGCCTTATCAGTCCGCCTCAAAGGCACTGTTTGTTGCTCCCAGGTACTCTGACTTCTTCTTATGCTTCATCCACATCTTCCTCAGGAGGCTGGGTGTCCCGCACAGGTTGCCTCCTGTCAGCGGTAGGGAAGCTTCTGCTCCGGGTGGCAGGGTCAGGTCATACTCTGCTGACTTCTTCCAGTGCTGCTTGTGGCTGGCAAACAAAGTACAGGTGTGTAAAGCATTCATCTCCACGGCCCTTCTCCCCTGCTTATGACAAGCGGTCACCGAAAACCAAGGGCTGCCCATTTACGAAGGTATGTGTGTGCCTGACCTGTCCCTGGGACTGGCGAGTCCAGGGTGAGCTAAGGCTGTGCTGGGGCAGTGGGTTTGCACATCGCAGCTGCCCCCATGCCACTTCATGCCCCTTGTTCCCTTGCTGTCAGGGTGAACACTCACACCAGGGGATGGGCTGCAATTAGGAACTGCTTCTAAGTGCCTCCTGTATGCTGTTTGCCAGCAGAGAAGAAGCTGGTCGGTGGCCCGGGGGCAGAGCTGAGCCCTCCTGACAAAGCCCTGGGGACTGTGCAGCAGCATCCAGGTGGGGTGAGCTCCACATGGCTGAGGGAGATTCATGTCTCTGCGTATGGAGTGCGAGGACACTGTGACACTGAGCTTGTTACTGTCCCTCAGGTGGCAACGGTGGCATCCAGTCACTCAGATCTGTGTCTGGATTAACAGCCTACTGATGAGTGCATTTGTATTACAGCCAAGATGTTCCTTAGTTACACTTCAAGACAATAAAGCTTTGTTTAAAAAAATATTTAACTACATTTTCTAAACTGCCTCAGAGCAAATATTATAGACTTCTTCAGGGGAAAACACTTAAATTTTGAATTTAGATGCTTTTCTTTCCAGTAATGGAACAGAGCCGTTAACTGGCAGCAGGACAGCTGTACAAAGATCCATGGCTGACGATACAATCAGCGTGTCCTTTAGCCGATCTCTCCCTGCCTTTGGGCAGCAAGCGGCATGGCTTTATGGTACACCACCGAGGTTTTACAGCTGCCATCCAGAGAAGATCTGCAGCTGAGCACTTATTCGTGTTGCTGGTGAGAGGGTGACCTGCGATGGAGGTGCCCCATCCCCTTCCCTGCCCGGCAGCGCCCACACACAGCCCCTCAGGCTTGGCTGGAGGGGTGGAAAGGGACTTACTCGTCTGTAGGAGCAGCGTCGCCCGTGGGTGAGCCTGTGACAGCCGCCGCTTTCGCTGTGCCATGGGCAACCAGCGATGGCGGGAACTGTGGGAGGAAAAAGCACGACATTAGGAAACACCACTGATGAGCAGGGACTCCAGGTTCATTTGAGGAAAAAGGCTGTTTCAGGAAAATGAATAAATACTGTAAATCTCTTAACGAGAGAAAGCAGCCTGGCTAAGGGCTTGACTGCCGAACTTTTACCCACACGAACACCAACTGCTCATGTCAATGGTCTCACTGAGCTCAGCACAGGGCTCGTGTGAGCAAGAATTACACCTCCCATCGAAGGAGGGAAGCTTGCAGAACTCTGGATTCCCTAGTTTTTACGTCTAGCTTCCCAAGGAGGCAAGGCTTTGTGCAGCCTGCGCAGCCTCTTGCAGCTCTTCACGGGACACCTCTACGGCTGCCTGGGAAGCAGCTGTCCCAGCCGCCGCCGTGTCTCGAGCGTTCGGAAGTGTCTCCCGGTTTTGCTGGGTGCTGCTTTGTGGCGCGGGGGGCCCTGGTTCATGCCGCAGTTCTGGCACAGCCCCGTAAGAGTCTAATCATCGACTTCCTCCTTGTCTTATTTGATCATAAATTACTTGCCAGAACTGAGTCACGTTTTCCTGAACACAGGCCACTGAGACTGGCACATCCTCCAAGATGGTAAGCTAAAGTGTGGGTTACCCAGAAATAGAAAAAAATGTGAAAAATTGCTATGTGCTCTCGTCATTTCAGGCAATAAACATGCTTACTGATTTTACTAGCAATACTGAAAAATTCCTTCATATTATTGTCACTACTATAACTGGTCCTAAACTGTTTAGGGTTATTTCCCCTGGGATCAATCCAACACTGGATACGATTAGGTGTGCTCTGGAAGTATCCCAAGACTTAAAGATGTTTGAAATCACTTTTGCAAGCATCCTTTGAAATGTAACTTGGTTAATTATTGGCAGGTGCAATTATTTTCATTATGCTGAATACCATTTTGATCATCCTTCAGTATTGTACAGTAATTTTTCTTGAGTGTAGCCCAGCTACTAGCTAGCAAGTATATCGCAGCCATTCAAAACAGCATTTGAAGCCATAAAGTTTCCATAGCATGGTCTGGTGTTGATCAGAAACTTCAAAGGGCTATTTTCTGTTTTAAAATCTGGTTCTTATAAAATGTAGGGACTCTAAAAAATTTTACTTTGGTAAGAAAAAGAAGGGAGGGAAAATGTTCTAGTGAAGCTGAGTCATTTTTAACCAAAACATTTTGTCTGTCAGTATCAGAAAAAATGTTTGTTTTTTGTGTGATGATTTTCCCATCAACTATTTATTGACATTTTTGATTGAAATGATTATCAGATCAGGTTGGCGTTCTGTAGAACATGAATTATCTGATGCTTGTTCTGCTTTAGAAATTAATTTTTTTCCCAATTTGTGAAAGTTCCTGAGAAACAAGAGGCTAATTCCTCCCAGCTCTTGCAGGTGGCTGAGCATCCGGAACAGGAGCCTGCCTGTTTCCATCCCACAACCCTTCCCCGTTCCCTGAGGGGCAGCCGTCCTATGCCAGTCTCTGCTCTAAGGATCCTCTGGCTCATGTCTCAAAGCCTTAATGGAGACTGTGAAATCTGCATGCATTGTGACACACTGACATGCTGTTAATGTGAGACAAGCTGACAGGTACCAGGTTTAAAGACACATCAGACAGAGGTAGTTGGTCTTGCTGTATTTACTTACCAAAGATTTTCCATTCAACAGGTGATTACAGGACTTGGATGACTCTGGTTCAGTAATTCCCACTACAAAGCATGAGAAACATGGCATTATTGGTAATCATCTCATTGGCACAACTTGTATCAAGAGCCTCCTTCCATGCAGTTAAACCCAGATATGAACAGAGCCCAGATTCAGGTCATAGCCCCGCTAGATTTGATTATAACCAAAAGTGCAGAAGTTTCTTTATTGCGATCATCTACTGTGATGTCAAAGCAAATGATTTTGGAATTGCTTAAGTCATTCTGGAAACCCACTCAACTGCTTGCTGCTAGACTTTTCAAACGAGATGATGAACTGTCCTTAGTAGCCCAAGCTAAGTGGGAGCCCTTCCCTTCTGTGAACACTTGTATGTATGTGCATACAAAGAGCGGTTCCATCTGCTGCTCCTCAGCAGAGGTTGAGTAATGCAGTTTTTGTGCATCTCGAAGCCCCCACTGCCAGGTTTGTCCTGACTAGGAGATCACTCTCCTTTCTAGATTGCCCTGGGGAGTTATTCTTACTCGGGCAGAGATGTGTGCTACATCCACCCCATCACACGGAAGGATTTCAACCTTTCTATCTGCCCGTAGCTGGGTGGCACCTCTCTCTGCTGTCTTCAAACCTGGAGGTTACCTTTCAATTACAAGTAAGCACCCAGCCAACAACTTATCCATGGACAAATGCTCACTGACTATCCTGCTAGTTGTGCCGAGGAAATAAATGAGTGAGGGATGCCAGATGTTTTCATGGAGCCAAGCCTTTCCATTTGGCTGTGGGAATGTGGAGATCTCTATTTTTTCATTTGTTTCTTTCTATTCCTGCCTGTTTTAGGTGGTCTGATGTTTTTTAAAAGGATATTTAGGTAAGTGAAAAGCAAGGATCTACAGAAACACCAAGATTCACCAAGGCAGAGCATAGAATATGATTCACAACTGCTGTGACCAATGGAATATAAACAATGACAGCAAACATCAGAAATAGCCAAGATGCTGCTTATAGTGCTATCTCCAGCATGAGTTAGCAGTCAGAACAGTCTTATCCTTCTGGGGGCAATATTTGACCATGATAAATATCTTAACTAGCCTCTCCCCAGCTCCCCCCCTCTCCCACCAGTAATTCCATTAGGTACCTAGCTGTATCCCTCACGTCAAAGTTTAATTCAATTACCTCCTCTCATCTTGCGTATTAGGTACTAACAACATTCAGCAAGTGGCTCCAGGCATCAGTGCTTCAGCTAATGTCCACATTTTTTTCTTTCCTTTTTTTTGTTGTTTGCTCTTATTTTGTCTGATCCTTCCCTTCTGTCTGTCCTTCTTTTTATTAGCTACAGAAAATGTTCTGGCAAAGTTTTAGCAAAATATGTAAGCTAAAGTAAATCTTCATGGCTCCAGGTTTGAAAGTGCTCTTTAGGACAGTGGTGACAGGTGCGGTGCAAATTCCACTTCCAGAAGGTGCTATGGATGTCCAGGCCTGGGGCAAGAGTTGCTCCACATCTGTTACTCTGACTTGCCCTGTGTTTCCAAGATGAGTACTTGTAAAAAAACTTGCTACAAAAGCGAGTGCTTCTTTCTTGGAGAATAAGTGCCATTTTTTTTAACCTATCCATCCTGTGAAGCAAAGCACAGCTTTGAGTGCAGACACGGGTTTCTTGTTCTGGCCTTTCATCACACTTACTTGCCTCCCTGCATTCTGGAATGCGCTGTCCTTATGCTTTGGTGTTCGTGTAGGGTTTCCGATGCTAGCAATAAGTGTGCTGATGCTCTCATCTATGCTCTTGTTTACGCATTTTTCACTTCCTCTGAAAGTTGAACTGTTCACTCCATGACTCAGATTTCAAATTGTGCTTTACAAAATCTGAAGTCTCTTTCATATTCAACTGTACTTATCTATGGAGCAAGCACGGAAAACTCTGCAGACGTAACTATTTCCAGTAAGAAAGCTGAAGAATGTTCTTGAAGGGTAAAATTTATGTGGAGGTCATATTCGTACAGAGATTAATGAAAATAGATGATACATATCCATACATATACTTCACTTCATATCAATTTATGCTGGTTCTCCAGCTGTTGAGAAACAACTGGAGAAACCTTTCTGGACTATCTCATGGCACCTCATTCTTTGTGTAGGTATTATTAGTAGAGTGAGCAGTGAAACCAAACACTGCAGCACATCATAGCAAAAAGCTATTTTTATTTTCACACAAATATTTGCAAACACTTCTACTTTCTTCCCCTTAAAATGCTAAATCTGTAAAATGTCGGGCACTCAAAAGTTACGAAATACCAGAATTGGATTAAAGTTATTTTATTCCCCCAAGGATCTAGACATTGAGATTCAGTTTCTAATTTGTGACCAGAAACCATTTTTTCCACAGACTTTCTGCTTCACTCATATAGACAGCATTCACTGAGAAAGCAGTTGTTCATCTTTAGCTTTTATTTCTCAGTGCACAGTCGTATACTTACTTTCCCCACCAGAGAATCTAAAAAACTATTAATATTTTCACTGGCTTTTCTGTATTGTCATTATCTGCACAAATGCTTTAAAGAAACGACTTTGTCACCTCCTGGAGGACAAGGAGTTATGCCAGGGAAACAGAGCCAGGTACTGAGTTTAAGATCAGAAGTTCCTGGGATCCAGTTTCTCGGAGGCTTGAGGAGGATGTAGCACCGTTCATAGCCAAAGCACAGTCACTAGTGCAGCAGGAACCGAGCGCTCCCAGGTGTTGCAGCCGGAGGTGTGAAGCAGACACCCAGAAAAGGGGGATGCATGGGCTGTGCGAGGTGACAAGCATCACTGATGAGCCTGATGGCAGTGGTGGACAGACCTTAGGGAGCAATGGCAGGAGAGGCCCTGCCGCAGTCCCCAGGCACCCTCTGCGCTGGGGGGAACAGGGACCCGACAAAAAACCTCGCCATGCTGTGCACGCTGAGGCAGCCCTGCAGTAGCTCTCTGGTCTTGTCCAGATGCTCCTGGTCAGTTTGTCCTGTCCTGTTCTCCTCATTCCTTTCTTCCACTCTTCAGTCAGTCCTTTTTGTTTTATTTTTTTTGTTCTAATTTTAACTTAATTTCTCCCTCTTTCCCATGCAGCATCGCAGGTTCTTTGCCAAATCGCTTCCCTTTCTCCCTCTGTGAGAACTGTTTCCTCCTTTTGTGCTCTTCTTTTTGGATTCCTACATCCTTTCTCCTGTTTGCACCTATCTGTCATCCTTTACCTCTTGTTGTCCCTGACAGCAGAGACCAGCAGTCCCTCCTTTCTCCCCACTGTCTCTCTGTCACCCACTGCCCCACAGCCGGTCCCAGTCACTCCTCCTCCTCTCCCCTCTCCAGCCCCAAAGCCCCAGCTCTTTGTTCAGCCATGTCTTGGCTCTGGTCCCAGTTTGAGATCTTTCCCTATGGTCCCAAGCTCAGTTTGTTCCTTCCTAGTTTCCCAGGCCCACTCTTGCCTGGTCTGTGTTCAGATGGATGGTGTATGAGCAGTGCAGCTGCAGACTGGTGGTGTGAAGAACATGCACCTTCATGGTAGTATCTGCTCTACAGATTCAGCACCTTTTAACATCTAAATGTCCAATGTCTCTGCGAAACACGTGCCGTATGCGATTTTTTCAAAGGCTTATGACTTGACTGCATCTGGGTGGTTTTTCAAGGGAGGGCGAAAGATGCGTTTTCGATTGAAAGGCCACCCCTTGCCAAACTGGATGGCCTGCTCCAGCTTCGGCCTTCCAAACATAACACACCAGAGCTGAAGGAGCTGAATGACCAGTCTATTTATGTTTACTCGTTTCCTTGGTTTTGCACTGGCAAACTCTATTTTTCCTTCACGGGTTCTCACAAACATGCTGAACAAGTTTTGGTAGAGAAAACAAAATCAGGCTTGTGGCTGGCATCCAGAATCTAAAACTTCTTCCCTAATAAATATGTTCTAGCAAGTTCTAAGCAACTGAACAGGGGTCTTATACAATGACTCAAGCAAACTCAGTAATTGGCAATCTATCATCTCTAAAATATTGTCAGCCTTCAGAAAGGGAACGTTTATGACTCCAAATAAAGTGAGTTTATGACTCTGAATAAAGCGAGAGCTCTGCAATGCCCTGGTCGTTATCTCATTAATTCCACTAGACATTTTAAGCATGGCAGTATCCTTCAGGTACATAACAAAGCACCCGCTTCGCTGCAAACTGGAAGACTGCAATATCTAAAAATATTCTGAAGCCACGGAGGAGCAAAACCGCTTCTGTGGACTTACCACGCTGGGCAGCACCCTGGTCAGGGCAGGGTCCCCGCTGCCCGCTTGGCAGGCGGCCCAAGCCCTGCACCTCGTCTTGGCTGTACAGCACTCGGAGGAGGTCACTCTGGTGGGGCTGCACCTTCTCCGTCCTGTGGGGTCGGTGATCAGATATGGCTACCACCTATAGGGAAGAGGCAAAACTACCCTGTTACACTCGGCCTTGGAGATGAGGCGGTCTGTTGAGGTCACAGGGGAGCAGCATGGAGCTTACTCCTTCCACTGCTTTGCTGTCATCTGAAGGAGATTTTTTTGGGGTGAGGATTGTGGGATTTGCGGGGTTGGTTTTGTTTGGCCCCTGTCTCCATGTACTAAATGTATGAAAATATGGGAAAATCATGTGGGGTCTTTCTGGGACCCAGCTATTTAGTGCACCTTTCTGTATTCTCCTCAGGAGACTGAAATGTGATTCTTTTCAAGATCTACTGAATAGGATATGCCTTTGAGACAGCTCGAATTTAATTTCTTATTGTGTCATATCTTGGGCAACCAGTTAAACTTATGCTATTTGAATTACAAATGCTGCTTCTTCATGGCCTCTCCTGTCTTTTGGATTTATTTACATTTTATACCTGGTAGATGACCACAGAGGATACAAGGCAGTGAATAATTGTGCTCCTAGAGATTAATTTTTGCAAACATTCGCTCGCACAAACAAAACTCACTGAGAGCTGCCCCTTTGAAAGTTAGACCCCCTATATCTCAAGCAAAATCCCTGAAAAAGAGCATGAACAAGATCCTTTCCTACGTTGATCTCGACTAAGCCATGGCACTCGCTGTGCTGCCACAGGCAACTGGGGAGGCCAGAGCTACGGTGAGCTTAAAAATCAGGGATAGGCTCCAAGCAGGTGGATCCATCAGCACTGTTACCCAGGATGGTCTGGAAAAAATTTTCTCAAGAAGATTAAAGTCCCGACAGCAGGGAAAGAGTGTTTCACACTTCAATTTCTGAAGACTTGCTACTGTCATACAGAGAACCAGTTGAACAGGGTGAAGATCCAAACCAGCACGGAAACAAGACACGTGGCAACTATTCAGACTGTTTCCTATTAGACTTAATTTATGTTGATCTTACGTTGGAGGACCAGGAGAAAAACAGATACTTGTGTCTAACTGATGACTGGTAATTGCAATCTACGTGTTTTATACATAAATACAGTTATTTTATTTCAAGACTGAGACCAGCAGCTGATCAACTCTCTATTGGCTTAGAAAAAGCCTTAATTCCATCTATTGTTCTGCCTTCTAATGTACACTCAAGATAAAAACAAGACCGCATTCAGGCATGTCCCCTCACACAAAATTGTCCATTTTCTTTAAGTAAGATTTAATCCAATTTGCCATTAATTTGCAATATTCTGTGTATGTGAATTTTTACACAGAGATAAAAACACATGCAAACCAATGTTTTCCAAAACAGGAAAACAGAAATACTCCAACCTGACCACTTGTTACTCTTTTGACTCCATGTACCCTCAGGAATCTGGAGAAGGCTACATGACCTAGATCCTACTGAGCAGCAGGACAAGGAGCAGACTCTGCCCAACAGCAGGTAAAAATGCTGCTGGAAAGGGCCGGTGAGGCAACCGAAGCCTAATACAAGACCTAAGACGGGTTTTCTTTTAGTTCTGTGGATTTTGGCACCCAGCCTAACACAGTCCCCGCTCTGTAAGCTACTTAAGGACGTGCCCAGTGTTAAGTTAAAGTCAAAGACACTACTGGTGCCCTTCAAGACAAGCATGTGCTAAAGGAGGCTGCAGCTGGGGCCCAGCTCTACCGACCACGAATCTGGCGCTATCAGACCGAACTGAGCCTCAGCATCACTCCCATAATTCAGAAACGAGGACGATGCTGGTGGTGAGAGGCTTCCTGTTGTCACTTCAGCAGTTGGCCTTGGCTCCCTCCCAGCTGCCTCTGGACCCGTTTCAGGACCTCCTCAATCCTCTGCAGCAGCTCCTCGCAGGCTGCAGGCTTCTGTGTCCATGCACATCCTGACCATCTGAACCTTGCAAGCTGCTTACCACAGTGGCATCGGTGGAGACACCTGCCTTCATTAGAAATACAATGAGGCGGTGGTTGGCAGGAGTGTCTCATGACAGCCCTTGGAGTCTGCCTCCCATGAATCTGAGCTCCTCCAGCTTTCAAGGAATGCCACAAAGCTCAGCTTTTTCCACCGGCTCTGGAAATATGCTCAGTGGTCTTGGTCACACTCGGTCTTCTTTGGTGTGTGACAGAAAATGTCATCAACTCTCTGCTACTGAGACACCTGAGGTTGCTTCTTTTGCATGGTGATGGAAAGCGCATTTTTGGTAAGTAGGATGCTGGCTGCAGTCGTCTCTAATCCTGAAAGTTGCTTATTTGATCAGTGTAAACCACCATAGTGTTGAAACTTAACAATCTGCCTATGTGCTGCGAAGGATGAAATTTAGTTTGGGGAAAGGAAGCAGGATTTTTAGCTTCATTAAAAGCTTCCTTCATTTAGCAGGAATTATTTAGGCACATTGTCTATGTTTTCAAGATTTCCTTGTTACATGTTGTATCAGTAGTGCCAAAATGCCTTCAAGCAGCAGAAGCTGTATAAATACGTTACCGTGCCATTTTCCATTACAGTTGGAGACAACAGTGCAATCTCTATAGCACATCTTCAGTGAACATCTCTGTTTGCAACATTTGACTGTAGCATACTTTTGGAGTTCCTTGTCTCCTAATTTAAGATTTCACCGTGACTTTGGCTACCTCACCCATTACTGTAATACGTAAAGACTTATCTAGGTCAGGGAAGTAAACCTACTGCAGCACAGTTTTGATCTAAACTGGAGCTGACATTTCTCTAGGGTACCTAGGGTAAGGCAGAAGGATCAGCTTGAAGCCACTTGTCACTTCTAGATGTACCAGGAAATCTGTGTGAATGGCAGACTCAGCCAAACTATGCAAAACCAGTAAACTGCTCGCTAAAAAACTATTATTTTTTGAGCCTGCAAGTCCCTTGATCAGCTCAGTCTGTTTGCAAGATGTTGACTCTGAATTCAGAGCTCAGTAAAGTCTCTTTTTTGTGGACTTTACTGTGCACATCAGAGCACCCAGTTCTGGCATATTTGCTGTTGGAATTTGCCATGTTAAGCAGGGGGCACAGAGGACACAGGAGCAGAGCAGCACCGAGACTGTTCCAACAACACTGCTCCTGGACCCAAAATCCCACTGCCAAACCAACAATCAACCAGAAAAAGTGACAATTAAATATCTGGCTTTGGATAAAAATTTGAAGCTTAGAGCCTGAACGATGTAGTGTTTGTTAGTGGAGGAAATGTCAGTTTTGTAGAGTTAAGCTCTTTCTGATGGTCTAAAGCTGATCTAGTTTTTAACGTGGCAGCGCTAGCATTCACAGAGGGATTTGCAATTTTTCTGCAAAGTAGCCAGGTACTGGTGTCCGGGCAGTTCCACCCAAAAGATTTTGGGGCTAGAAGAGCAAGGGAAGAGAAGAGAAGGATCTACTATCACTGAAAATAACTCTAAACAGGGCAATAGGAGCTGCAAAAAACATATGAAACACTCAAAAAACAGAAGGTGTTTCTCCCTTTCTCTCACCCTTCCATAGTCACGATCTTGCTTTTTGGGATGAGTTCTTGAATGAGATGGAAGTTACCCCCCAAAGTCAGTCATTTGAGTGCTAAATCACTTAATGCTACACTGCTTGAGCATTTCTGCTGAAAAAAAAAAGGTCTGGCAGATGTCCACGTTGTTTGCTATTTTTGCCCTTGCTGCGGATTAAAGTTGTGCATCCACTGCAATCACCAGAGCAGAAGATTTCATGTTAGCTGAGGCATTTCTACAGCTCTGACTGCAGGTGCAGAGGTAAAAGTGAAAAATAAATAATCATTCTGCTACTTTTCTGTGGGTCTAGAAATTGGCAATCACAACTTCCTCCCAGGCACATATATTCCAGTACGTGCAATTTATTTGACTGCTTGCGCATGAGCTGTAAGCAGCTGCATCATACTGAAGAAGGAAAACACACAAGTCCAAGAGCTGACCGTGCCAATTGCTTTGGTTTGAGAGCCTTGCTTGTTTTCTTAGCTGGAGCTGCAGACCGTTCCTCAGGCTTGGTGCTCTCACTGATAATATGATGCTGCCTGCATCATGACTAAGGGCCAATCAAAGGACATCTTTAATTGGGGTCAGGAAAGCCCCAAAGGAAAAAAAATCCTCTAAAAATACAGCAAGAAAACAGGGACTTTCTTATCTTATTTTCTTAGACCTTTATGAGTATTGTGCTGCTACAGCAGCTGATCCCATCCAAATTAAATATTAGAGGCTCCCACTCAGCAGAAACAACAACTATCTGCTGAGATTCGGAACATGATAACAGACATACAGTTGCCCTAGATTTTGATGAGAGCTAGCTGAAACATTTCCAGATGAGTAGTTTTATGCGAAAATTCTGGTTAGAAGAAATCTAGGCATTTCGTTGGAAAAGTATTTATTTTGTCAAAAAATGGAGAAATAATCTGAGCATTCTGTTTTATTAAGTCAGAATAGTTCACTTTTGGTTTGGACTTTTCTGCTATTTTTACATTATGGGACAAAAAAAATATACCAAAGGCATAACAAATAAAGACAGAGTATCTCAAAATGGCTTATTTTGAGTAACGATCCGACACTGACACTGACTTTCATCCTCATTTGGAATGAAGTAATTGTGAAACCTGAGCCTGAGTTATGGGACAAAAATAAGATTTTTCACAATTTGAGAAAATACACAGATTCATAGTTTTTACTCAAACACGACAAGAGTGTTATTGATCCTTCCTGGAGGTGACTTCAGGCATCCTGTGAAGTATTGGGATCCTGTGATCTGCTTTAATAATCAAGAGAGAGGATGGAAGTAATGTGGCAAGGTTTTTTTCCCAGTGCCTGGGTAAGTGTGGTAAGCAGGAGAGACCCACGCTGCTGAGGGAAGATTAGGGAATCGGGAATATGAAGAGAAGGCTATTTACAAATAGGGATCACAGAATCACAGAATCACAGAATGTTAGGGATTGGAAGGGACCTCAAAGGATCATCTAGTCCAATCCCCCTGCTGGAGCAGAACCACCTAGATCAGATCACACAAGAACGCATCCAGGTGGGTTTTGAACATCTCCAGAGAAGAATACTCCACAACCTCTCTGGGAAGCCTGTTCCAGTGTTCTGTTACCCTTACTGGGAAGAAGTTCTTCCTCATGTTTAAGCGGAACCTCTGATGTTCCAGCTTATATCCATTTCCCCTTGTCCTATCATTGGATGCCAGTGAGAAGAGCCTGGCTCCATCCTCATGGCAGTCACCCTTTACATATTTATAAACATTAATGAGGTCCTCCCTCAGTCTTCTCTTCTCCAAGCTAAAGAGACCCAGCTCCCTCAGCCTTTCCTCATAAGAGAGATGCTCCACTCCCCTAATCATCTTTGTGGCCCTGCGCTGGACTCTCTCAAGCAGTTCCTTGTCCTTCTTGAACTGAGGGGCCCAGAACTGGACACAATATTCCAGATGCGGCCTCACCAGGGCAGAGTAGAGGGGGAGGAGAACCTCTCTCGACCTACTAACCACACCCCTTCTAATACACCCCAGGATGCCATTGGCCTTCTTGGCCACAAGGGCACATTGCTGGCTCATGGTCATCCTGCTGTCCACCAGGACCCCCAGGTCCCTTTCCTCTGTGCTGTTCCCCAACAGTTCAGTCCCCAACTTGTACTGGTACACGGGGTTGTTCTTACCCAGATGCAAGACTCTACACTTGCCCTTGTTGTATTTCATTAAATTTCTCCCCGTACAACTCTCCAGCCTGTTCAGGTCTCTCTGAATGACAGCACAGCCTTCAGGTGTGTCAGCTACTCCTCCCAGTTTAGTGTCATCTCAGCAAACTTGCTGACCATGTACTCTATTCCCTCATCCAAGTCATTGATGAATATGTTGAACAATACTGGTCCCAGTACTGACTCTTGAGGGACTCCACTGGATACAGGCCTCCAACTGGACTCTGTCCCATTGATCACTGCTCTCTGGCTTCTATCCTTCAGGCAGTTCACAATCCATCTCACTATCCGATCATACAGACCACACTTCCTCAGTTTAGCTGTGAGGATGCTGTGGGAGACTGTGTCAAATGCTTTACTGAAGTCAAGATAGACCACATCTGCTGCTCTACCATCATCCACCTACGGGGTGATGTCCTCATAAAAGGCTATCAGGTTTGTCAAGCACGACTTCCCCTTAGTGAAGCCATGGTGACTGCCCCTAATGACCGTCTTATCCTTGATATGCCTGGAGACAGCACCAAGGATAAGTTGTTCCATTATCTTTCCAGGGATGGAGGTGAGGCTGACCGGTCTGTAGTTACCTGGGTCTTCCTTCTTGCCCTTTTTGAAGACTGGAGTGACATTTGCTTTCCTCCAGTCCTCAGGCATCTCTCCCATTCCCCACGATTTAGCAAAGATGATGGCGAGTGGTCTGGCAATGACATCCGCCAGCTCCCTCAGCACCCGTGGGTGCATCCCATCAGGACCCATGGATTTATGGATGGCCAGGTTGCTTAACTGTTCCCTAACCAAGTCCTCATCAACCAGAGTAGACTCCTCCTCTATCCTGACTTCCTCAGGAGCCTCAGGGTTCCGGGGCTCCTCAGGATAGCCTCCAGCAGTATCGACTGAGGCAAAGAAGGCATTCAGTAACTCTGCCTTCTTATCCTCTGTCACCAGGGCACCCTCCTCATTCACCAGTGGGCCTACATTGCCTCTAGTGTTAGTTTTATCTGCAATGTATTTGAAGAAGCCCTTTCTGTTGTCCTTGACCTTTCTTGCAAGGTTTAATTCCAAGGAGGTCTTAGCTTTCCTTGTTGTCTCCCTACATCCTCTGACAGCAGACCTATATTCCTCCCAAGTGGCCTGCCCCTCCTTCCATAATCTGTACACTCTCTTATTCCACTTGATTTTGCCCAACAGTTCCCCATAGGATAAGGATAAGGCTGAGAAGTAGGGTAGGGCATGGGAAAAGGAAAGGCCACCGAGCAAAATATTTCATCAAAGTGTCAGAGAAGAGAGGTCTGTAGTGAGAATAAATGCTTTGGCAGAAGAGTCTCAAAGCTTGTAAAAAGTGCTTGGATATGCACAAGAGAAAGAGCCTGTCATTCCTGCAAGTCAGGATTGCGATAAGAGCATCGTGGAAGGGGTTGTGAGTGGGCCAAGCAGATTTAAGGAGGGAAAACTGGCTCTGAAGACAAGAAACCTCAAGCCCAAACCAATGTGTTGAAGTGGAAGTGTCCAAACGCTAAAAACATTTTCTCAGTGCATGAAAAATGTTCAGTTATTTTACTGTTGCTGTTATTATTATTTATTTAGTCATAATAATCGAGGGCAAAAATATTTACAGACCTATTGAAGACAACTGCAGGGAACAACAGTCCCTCATACAGTGAAGGGAAAACGGGGAGGGAGGAGAAAGAAGCCAAGACAGCGCAGCACAGTGCCACAGACGAGAGGGCTGTGCTGGGTGGTGGGGCTGGGTATGGAGGAAAGGACCTCTTTAGCTGCAGGTCAGCCCTGTGCCCTTCGGCTGGCTCCTTTGCATGAGGAGCATGCCCCAGCTCCTGCTCGTGCCCCAGGAGCAGCCGTGGGAGAGCAAAGGGGGAATGGCTCTTCTTTGGGGCTGTGCACACCTTGGCTTTGGGATTAAAAATATGGAATCACCTACCGAGAGAGAGCTCAGCTGTTAGTTTTTCTCTGTGTTTGTGAAGGGCAGGCAGAGTAGAAAATGGAGTCAGGGATGCTTCCATTTGGGAGCTTGGCTTATTGAATTTCGGGGGGCACCTCACCTAGAGGGAGTGAGGAAAGCACCGGCTGTGCCCTCTGTGCCGATGCATCGGGATGAGTCAAGGACAGGCAAGAGCCGCTGGGATCAAGGGACATCCTCCTGTGGCTCTCAGAGACATTTTTTTGAGTCAAGGTTACAGTCTGTTGCCTGGTGGTTTTATCCCAAATTCCCCAGGGAATGTGACACTGGCTCCTCGATTACTGCATGTATGTATTGATATGATTTGTTTGCTTTTCATCCTGCCTGTGCCTCTGGCACTATTATTAGCGTTTTATGGAAAGAATTAGGTCTGTGATTCCCTCAGATGACCCGTGTTGATAAACAGCTATGTTCATTTTGACTGGCTCTGCACAGACAGACCTTATTTTTTGAAGTTTCAAAGTGCTTCTGTAGCTAAACTGTAGCTTTACAGAAACTCTCTTTTCTTTTTCCTGCCCCACTCCCTCCATCAGACACCGATGCACTTCTTTGCCGTGCAATATCTGCTTCCCATTCATCCATGGCAGTTTTAAGGATAAGTTTAGCCAACTAGAATTAAAAAAAAACAAACAACCAACAACAACAAAACAGGCAGAGAGAAAGAGGGAGAGAAAAGCAGATTTTTCTTACGCTCTTTGTTAGGATGTGCTGCGTACTTTTGGCTCTTCTTCGGGCAGGGCTACATGCTGTGAAAGGAAGAACAGGAATACGGTCAGGGTGCAGTGGAGATGGACAAGCCCAAGGAACACATTCAATAGCGATGCCTGCTGAAAACACTGGTAAGGGTGAGACATTAGGAGACCATAAGCAGACCCTCACGTGGGTGGTGAGGCAAGAGGTCACGACTCAGGAGAGAGCCTCCGAGGAGGGTCCTGGTGTTTGACGCTGGTCCTGAGGCTCCGCACATGAGGGTGGTGGCTCTTCTCTGAGCCCCCATACAGCCTGTACCAGGAAGGAACAGAAAGGGAGAGGACTGAAAACAGCTGGTGTTAGATAAATAACTCTGCTGTTCTTGGAAAGAACCTCCCTCCACACTTCATTTCAGTATTTTTAAGCAATTTCTCATTTCTTTGAGATGCTGTAGGTGTGCTATGGCAGTGAGATTCAGTTACACATGTCTCTCAAAGTTCTCCCTGAGAATGCACTGGGGGCATGGTAGGGAAGGAGGGGAAGAAGAAAGGATTTAAGGAGGATTCCAGCTAAAACAACCCAGAAGAAAGTCCTTTTTTAATGTCACTTCAGAGACCATGCTCTAGCTATACAAGGGAGATATCTGTGGGCACAGGGCAGCATCTTTCCTCAAGTTCCTGCACTTCTCCCACGGGTTTCCAGGAGGAACTGTCCTTCTCCTACCTGAGCTTTCATCTGGTCTTCCACTTGCTGATGTTTCAGAAGAAAATGAGCTTCTCTTTCCATCCAGTCACCTTCATACCTGACTAGTGTACAGGTTAACTTTGAAGAGGGCTAACATTTTATCAAAATATGTTTTTTTTTCAATAAGCTCAGACTATTTCACAATGTCATTTCAGTTTTTCTGTGTGATGTCCAAAGCACAGCATTTACACTAAGTCTAACCTTTTTCTTTTCAGTCCTCAAAACAACCCATTCAGTTCTTTAACATGATGGGGCATTTTGCCTAAAGTTTGCTTCTCAATTTTATTCCTTCAACCCAAGAAGACACCAAAATCACAGGCAAAACAGCATTGCTATCCACTGAACGCACAAGACGCCAGGACCATAAGCCAAGCTTTTGACTGGACTCTGCAGTCACACTGAAGTAATTGGTTTTGGGTGATTTTTTTTTGTACAAAGTGAAGATTGTTTAAACATCTTCTTTCAGTTTGACTTGAAACTAGCCTGAAAAACTCAGTGATACTCCCACTTCTCTCTCATCATATCTTATCCTTTGGCCTTTAAAATTATTACCTTCCCCTGTGTTCAGGATACAGGAGTCATGATGACAGGATTTAGCAGCCAGTGACAGAAATAGGCTTGCAAAAAACTGCCAAATTTGGAGAATTAACTCCAATTCTAAAGGCTGACCCTGAGGGCAAGGCATGTGAATGGAGGTTTCCTACTCAGGCTTCAAGTATAATTCAAAGGCTTTGAAGGGCCAGGAAGGTTTGTTATGGGATGCCAGGTGACTCTTACTCTCCAGGTGAGCTTTCCTTTTACATTTTTTGACATACGTTCAACTCCAGGAGCTGCAGTGCTTGTCGTTGCTATGTAGTAATATTTGCAGAGAGTTTTGAAGCTGTGGAAGCAGCTGGAGTTCAGAGTTTTGAAGCTGTGGAAGCAGCTGGAGTTCACTCAAGGCCACTCATTTCTGCAGCCAAACTCCTCTCCTCTGATGGCAGGAATAACAAGTGACCAGGATTTCCAGGGCTCTGGGACAAGCAGAGCTGGCAGTGGCACAAAAGTTATTCTTCCTAGACAGCTTGTGTTTGTCTTATAGCCACCCCTCAATACCCCAATGAGGATATAAATGCTGAGCATCAGGACCCCGCTGGCTAGAAATCAAGTGTTGGCCAACACTGCCGACAGTGAAAACAGGACAGTAACACGGGAGGTGACAAATCCTGACCAGGGTCCCTGCCAGCCAGGGTACTTCCACGCTGAACTCATCACAAGTAAGTTGTCATCTGCCTGTGCAGAGCTTGAGAGTGTGCTGTCAGCTTGATTACGGTCTGCTTTGCACAGCATGGTATCCTCAGGGATCTCTACTGCCTTCTCCTGCAGGACACGTTTTATATTGTAAACCATGGTGAGTGTGGGACGAAAACCAGACAAATATAATGAAGGCGTTTTTTTTTTTTCCCTAGGAATATGTTGTAACTTGCTTTTGAAGCTGCTGCAATTACCCTCACTTCTGGAATTCGATCATGTGAAGACTAAACTAATTGTTCACAAGCAAAACACTCAAGTGCAGAAAAGTTTAGTGATGCAGGGAATCATCTTTCACGTCTCTCTGGTATTATATGTATTTTACCAGACAGTGTGAAAAACACAGTTTACATGGATTTCTACCAGAAGGAAATACTATTGTGCTGTTATTGGTACCCAGCCCGACGCACAAGGAACAACACATAAACGTGCCCAGGTAATAAATTTGCGTATTTTCAGAATATGCGTGATCCACAGTCCAACTCACTGGCTGTCATCTGCTGGCGTGAGTGACAAATGGCTTACAGGGCTGAAGAAAGGCAAGGCATGACAGGGAAGTCACAGCACCAGCAAACATGCAATTTCTTGAATAGCCATTGAAAGCGGAGTGAATCACGGAGGTAGCCAGAAGTGACCCGTTTGCGCAGGAACACAATGGCAGCAATGCAAACAGTGGGGCTGCAGGGCTCTCCCTGCAAACACGATTTTCTGCAGGGAGTGCGAGCAGGAAGGGAAGAATGGATCCTTGCAGATGATGTTTCTGGATTTGCCTGCAAAAGGATGTTTGTGTGTACAGCTCGGCTTTCAGGCAACAAAACCAATTACAGTGACAGTTCACTCTGTCATTTCCACTTATATTCTGAAATTAAGCAGCTGAGAGCTCATGCTCGCAGCTTGCAAGTAAAGATCTGATCTGGCCCCACAATTTGTTTTCCCTGATTTTACCTGCTTTTTTTTTTTCTTGTTGCTGAAATATGCAGCTATTGAGTTTAAACTAATTTGTTCAATCAAATGCAGACTGGGCTTTGTCCGGTCCTTACTCTTCATTACAAGCAATTAATGTTAATCATGCATTCATTTCCAGGGCATGGCTTTGGAAATGTTCCACTTATTGAGCCACAGACTTAAATTCAACATTCATGCAGTCCACCCAGTTCATCAGAGCTGCTAAAACTGCTCACAGAACTTCATTTTCTTTTCTATTACACAGAATAGCCACACAGTTGCAAGCTGTCACTTTAGCAATTACCTCATAGGTATATCAACACCGATTCCAGATCTCCCAATTTTGCTGGCGCAAAGATTTTACACAGCCACAATGTCAAAGCACCTGCACGGATTAGCTCCAGAAACAAGCGGCGAGCACCGGGCTGCAAGCGGAGCACGGCACGGCACGGCAGAAGAGATGAGCTGCTCGCTTCAAAGATTTCCCTGGTGCTAAACACCCCCATCCATCTAAAAGACGCCGCCGTAGCGGTTGTTACAGCTTTGGTGTACTCACATTTGGATGAAATCACAGTGGTGAAAACTTCTAAATTTTCGTCGCTGCAGCTGTAAATCTGGTGCATTTTCCACCGCTCCCTCCTGACTGCCTTTCAGCTTCATGCAACCGCTCTGAACTTCTGGTAAATAGGTTTCACTAATCCAATCTGGCTCTGTGATCATTGTCCAGATCTACAAAGGACAGACTGATGCTGTGATCTCATCTCATTCCATATTCTTCATTGCAACATTTTCTGCTCCCATCTGCCTTTCTATGAATACTATTAATGCAAAGACTTAATTTAGCTGTTACTTAAGCCTCTGCTCAGATAGGAGCGTTTTATTTTACGTCTCCTTTTACCAGTCTGGAGAATCCTCTGCAATAAATGGCTAATAAATAAAGTCTGTACTGTGTAGCCAATGTACAGGCAAATAAACATATACAGAAGTACTGCAAAGATTTTTATAATAAATTGGGTTAATACTTTCTGTACTTGAACATATTTATCACAAAAATTTGGTCCTCCCATATAATGAGGAGCTGATTCTAGGTGTATTAAGAAAAGTATTTTGTGCTTTATCTTTTAAGTTCATAAACTGATATCTGAATCCGGGGCACTTCAGTGTAAAATTTCAAATGCAGATCACTAAAGAAGGATACGTGAGGCACGTACATGGGTCTATATGCCCCTACACAGTGTCTGCAGCAGGAGGGCAGGTGGCTCCGTCACAGATGGGTTCCTACATAACTTGATGGTTCTGGGGCATAATTCCATACTTACGCACTTCAATAAAGGGTCTTCTTGCCAAAGCTTTTCATTTTTTAATGCTCTTATCAGAAATTGTTCCCTTCCACATCTATGAAAATCATTGCCCTCAACTTCTGGTGACTTACTGCTGCCATGGACACCTAAGCACAAAAATTTTGGTGTGCAGGCTCCAGCAACTGATGCAGTATAAACACTTTCAAGTGTGAATAATGATATTAAATTATATCACTCTAATGAATAGCTTTCATTACTAGCACGTGTGTGTAATTAACACAAAAAGTAGTGCTGTCTTCTCCTATAGACGTCTGCCACCAAGAGTCCCAGATGGAAAGTGCCAGCAAACATGGGCTGACACTGTCATGCTCATGTAACATTTCTTCTTTGAAATAATAAATATTGGTCAAATACACATCCTGAGCCTGGAAGTATTTTGGTTGAGTGGCAAGCGTCACTGTTTCAAGAAAGAAACAAGTGAAGAGAAGCTGGTATTGCTTGTCACCTCCCACAGCAGCCTCCTGCTGTCCAGGGGCAGGAAAGCCATTGCAGGGCTGGGGGCATTGTCCCAGGAGAAACCGTGCCGTGTCTGAAACGGGTGCTGGGACAGCAATATAATCAAGCCAAAGTTCAATTAGTTTTTGATTTATTGCGCCACATGTTCTGCTTGTATGACTGATGCCATTAACATCAGGCTGGGCTGGCGCGTTCATCTGTCCCTGCCCGGCTCCCTCTGAAGGCGCACACGCTCAACAGATGGGGAGCTGCGCGGGCACGAATGCAATTGTTTATCCCCCTATTGTTCCTCTGTCAAGCAATCAAACCAAATCCATTACCCACCGAGAAAAAGATCAGCGCACCGTCCATTCAGCAGTGAATGGAGCAGAGGCGGTTATGCAGGGAGGCTTGAAAGCTTTCAAAAGAATAAAAAAAATAATGAAGAGCAGCAACACTGAATAGTTGACCAAAAAAAAAAAAAAAAAAGCTATAACAAATCTAACCCGCCCTTTATTTCACCTTTGGATATTCAGGGTCCTATGAGAAGAGGCACTTTTGAATCCGAGTCAGTGTTTTCCTATATATTGTAGGTATGACTGAAAGATCTTTTTCAATCAGAGCTGGGGTTTAGCATATGAACAAATATTTTGTATTTCATCATGCCAAGGGGGCTGTGGAAACTAAAGTGAGACTCAAGAGCTGGTTAGCAGCTGGCATTCGCTGCCTTATAGGTTAGGTTTTGAGCAGGTAGGCTTTGAACATCTATCTTTACGAGGGACATGATGCTCTGGGGATGAGTCACTCTGTGCAGAGAGCTGATAAAAGGCTCTCACATCACTTCCAGACAGCAAAATAGGGCTCAGGAGGACCAATATGATATGTCTCATCTGGGATCCTCATCTGGGAATGAATTTTCCCCCATTCATGAAAGGGAGTTTGCTGCTTCATTCTGCCCAGGTCTTACAGGGTAGTCGAGCACTATGAAAGCTCAGGGTTTTGCAGGAAATCTTAATGTGGCTTCAAGAGAAGGACAGCACACATTGGGCTACTTTTTTGTAGTTGTCCCTGAGTTTTTTTGGACGAATGTCTTTGTTTATCTAGCTACAAAATAAGTGTGATAATACCTGCCAAGGAAGTGTACTATAAAGCTCAACTGCATGCAACCTGCTGAAGACTAGCAGGACCGTCATTTTAGACTTGAGGAAGAAACACTCCACAATGTTTAATCTAGGGTCTGCTTGCAAAGCCACATCAGGCAATTTCACACAGTATGTCCCTCCGGCTCCCTAACAAGAGTACAGTCTACGGTGGGAGCAGGAAACCAAACATTTTTTGATTCTATGAATCGTTTTTTGTCCCCTAAATTACATAGAAAGTCTAGAAACTAGGCCCAAAATTTTCCTCACTAACTGCAATTAAATAAGCTATTAATTTAATTCATGTGGTGCCACTGTAGCCATGAGAAGATCCAAAAAAGTTTTTGCACTGGGGTATATCTTTGACTGAAGACTACCAAGCTGATGTGTGGAATCCAAATTCCTTGCTGTGGGCTGTGATATATTGCTGTTTACAAAATACCTGAACTCCCAGTGTTGGCAGTAAATGATCAAAACATTTTCTGGTGGAAGAACTTGGTGACTGAAGGTGAACGGGGACAACTGAGGAGGAGCACAACTCAGGACACAAGAACAGACATATGGTGTCTGACAAAACCGCCATCTGACTTGATATGCAGGTCTGAGAGAGGGAAGGTATTTGATTTTTTTGGGAACGTGGGTAGAAAGGAGGGAGAGGTGGAGAAGGGGAAGAAACATATGCTGAGGCTGAGGTAAAAACAGCTCATGAAAACAGCATAAGGATCAACATGGCAGAAAATACTGTAAGTTGGCGAAATGTTCTTCTGGGGAAGCGGTGAGGGTGCTTTTCCCATGGGCTGGATCTGTTCAGCCACATTTGGAAGAAACAACTGTAGACGCTTGTCCTGTTTACCAAGTATGCCAGAGCTCGTAACCTTGAGAGGAATGAAATAAAAATAAATGTTAATTATGATCACATAAAATGTAATTAAAACTTTGAGTGATTTATGAGAAATATCAGAAACCTCTAGACCTTATTCATCCTGGCCTTAAGCAAATGAATGCCTCTCCGGCACAGCATTCTTCCAGGGAAGTCAGTGGGAAGCATCCTGGTACTGTCAGCATACGCAAGGGATATTGCCATGGGATTCCCTGGCCTACAGAGGACGGAGCTCTTCCCAAGGCAGGTCTCTGGCTTCTCCCTGGATCTCGTACCCTGTTGCGTAAGAGGCGAATCTAATCCGTACTGAGCCACTTGAGCCTATTTCTTACTGTTAGCTGGGCAATATGATAAGGATAAAACACAGGTATTTTTGGAATAGGATTGTGAACCAGAGGTATACACAGTTAACTATTTAAAAATCAGATGGGATAAAGCTGCGCATGTACGCTGTGGACATTTACTCTAAACCACTTCTGCTTGATGCAATGGAAGTGGCATTTTTTGTGGAAGGAAAATCACTTTGTTTGATTTTAGGGCCACAGAATTGCAACTGCCAACAACTGAAAAGGAAAACCAACAAGAAAAGCAAAATATAAAGTGACCTCCTCATACATAATCTGTTATTTTTCACTAAATGAAAGGAAGAGAGATATATGCTATCAACAACTTCACCTCATACTTACAGCAGTTTGCAAATCTAGTTCAAAATTAAAGGAGCACTGCAAGGCTGAAAGGTCTGTGAATAAGCGAAGAATTTTCAAAAGCAACATTTTAATTTTCATCTGCTGGAAGCTGCTGTAACAGATTTTACCCAAATGGGAATAAGAGTGAGGCATTTAAAAAACATTCTGAACTTTAAATTCACTATAGGGGACAAGGAGAGAGGGATGCAAGTGTTGTACAGTTTGAGAGGACTAATGCCCAGACTTCTCTGCTAATCAGGAACAGAAATACCAGCCAGACCTGGAAGCCAGGCTGAACACATCTCCCCACTAGTTACAGAAAGATACTCCAGGATCCTGTGAAAAAAACAAAACAAAACAAAACAAAATCAAGCCTGGTTGGCTCCTCTTAAAAAAGTTACAGATAGATAATTGGACGTTCACAAATTTGCCCTAAGCTTGTAAAACACACTTGAGTAAGTCCATAGAATGACTAGTGAGAAACACAATGCCCAGCACTGCAAGGTTCAAGTCCCGCAGAGCTTGTGCCAGCAGCAGGGATTGCACTGAGCCAGCGTTAAAGCCAGGGCCAGGCTGAGCACGTGGAGGCTTAACAAGCTTTCATACGCTGGTCAGGTATGGGTAATCCAGAGAAAGCATTAAAAATGTCAACAAAAGAGCGATACATCCAAACCGGGCTGTGACAACAATAGCTTATTAAGAGGCTGAACTTTAATTACATTTATCCTTGATCTATTAATTTTTCAAGCTATTTGATCAGTGAGGTCTTTATTCCTCTGATAAAGAACAATAATTTTTCAATGGGGCTTTTTCACTCTAAATTTTTTTCTTCAAAACATCTTAAGATTATTTTGACTGTTGGCTCCTGATGTGAACATAACCATTTTTTGGACAAACAAGCACGTTAATTAAAGCTTGTCCTGTGGTTCCTGGATTTGTGCAGTGGTAGCTGTCTTGCTGCAACTGCATATTATCTTACACAATATGGAGGAAAATCGACTGCCTGGGTAACCAGGCACAAACTACTTAGGACTCCTCTCGTGGATAAGTCTAAAGAATGAGGCAACCTGAACCGTCACCTTACTTGTCTCTAGTGTGTCCTCACACAGCCATCAGGCTCCTTTTGCCACGTGCAACACACGTGCTCTGTGGGATGAAGATCTTTAGAGGGTATCAGATGGCATTGCCTCCTCTGGCCTAAGTTCTGTGTGAAGGAGATTAAATTTAAAACAAGAACCATCATTACTGCCACTCAGAGATCCTTGTGCTAGAAACTTAGAAAACAGGAATAGGAAGTAGGAGAAGCTGCACTAAAGGCACAGAAGCAGGATCAAATTTATGAGTCCCTTTTTGGTCCAGATTTAAGTTATGGTGTGAAGCCTGTGTGAAGCAGTGAGATAGCACAGGAGAAGGCATGGTGACAGAAGAGATTTTAGGACGGAGTGGGAGCACCAGTATGGAATTCCTGTGTCTTGGAGAGACTTTAGAGGTAGCTTTTGTGTGACAAATAATGTTAAATGGCCATACATGATATGACTATGAGCCTGGAAGGAGAAACCAGGGGACTCCCTCTGATGCCAATTATCCTAAAAAGCGTTTTGGAGAGATGAAACTGGTTATCTTGTCTCCCTGCTGCTTTGGTCTTTGGCCTCTCTACTGACGCTGCCAGCAGGAGTGTCAAAGATCTGCTGCTCTAAGTATCTGACTTGTTTCTAGGAATCTGATTAAAGTAGATCGCCTCAGATAACAAGAGGAATTAATGCTGCAAATACATAGGAGAGGATTTTCAAGCTCATAAGCTACATAGAGGTCAGTCCTTTTCAAGTCATGCAGCCTCTGAGATCTTTGATTTTTGCAGAACTGATGATCTTTACTTGTCCTTTTCCTCTGTCCTATTAGCCTTTGCACTTAAACACCTACTTTTATTAATTCAGTTCTAGTTATAATTTGTTCAGTTGCTCTGTCTACTACCTGACACATACCGTACAGAGGGAGGTCTAGGAGAGAGAAGCCCGAAAGGGAACAGGAAAGAGTTTTTGGGCACTTTGCAATAGACATGGCACATTCTCCTTAATAACTACGTTTTAGATTACTTTCAGATTCTACATCCTTTGGGTTTTTGCAATGTTTTGTAAAACGCATATTCCCATCTTAGACGTTCCCTTGAAGTCTGACGTTCCTATATCCTCTCAACTTGATCGGCCAAAAAGAGGTAGACTCCTGCATCCCAGCTCTTTAACTTTTTATACTCTCTAGACTGTAACCATGTTATATATTCAGGCTCAATATCTCAGCTGTAAGCAACTGCATGCATACATCTACACACATACCAGGTTTTTTAGCAATGCCTTGTTTGCTATGCGCATGCAGATGTCTCCAGTGAAGGACATGCTTAGACCTTCAGCACCCATCAGCCGACCCTGCGCTGCCTTTGTTCAGCAGGTTGCTGTTTTCAGCTCAGTTGTGTTGAGTTGGTCCCTGAACCGCACTTTACAGTTGGTGACAGTATCATTTCTGACACGAGAAGTCACAAACGATACTTAACTATCAAAATCTGTCCCCAAGCTCTGTGCTCAGTTTTACCAACTGAGTAGTCCTAATTTTAGGGCTTCCATTTAAAACATAAATACACTAGTTATGAAGTACATCAGCTTGACTGCATCAGGAACTAAACCTGGGAGATGGCTACATGAAGGTTGTGGGACGTGCTCTTCTAGAACTGCCAGAAATGTGAGTGTGTCTGAAGGGGACCCGCATGCTCCAGAAGTGGGAGCAGAGGCTGCAGTCCTCCAGGATGGAACACCGAAGTGCTACTGCTCATGGCACAGCACTAACGCGGCTTCAACCCTTCCTGGACAGATGACCTGGAGAAGGACTGATCCACTGAGACAAGTATTACAGAGGCTCTGAGGTTTTAGTAGTGCAAGGCAAACGCAATTCAGGCTCTGTTCATGTTAATTCCCATTTGTTGCTGCTCGGATAAGCACGTACTGACAGCTTTCATGAGGCAGGGACCTGTCTATTAGAAAACGGATTACGACCACCAACTCTCGCACAGAAACTACCAAGCAATCATCTAATGGTCACTAGAGAGACACCACGGGTCTGTGCTGGTGACCTGGAGGTGAAAAGACTTTCTTTGTCCGTCTGAATCCCTGAAGCTTTCAGACCTCTGATCGGGGGGGAAGTTCTGATCTAAATGACCATTAATCTTCCTTAAAGTGAAAAGGTCAAAAGAGCAAGTTATTCAATGTTAACTGTTTTTTATGCCAGAAAAAAAGCATCTTTATTTCCAATGCTGCCTTAAAATATACAGCAATGTTTGAACATCCAAACTTTCACAGCGATCTTTCGAAAGTGATGTCAGCTTTCAGATAGATGACAAAGTCCACACACAGCATCAGCCCCCCACAGCTGTGTCCATAGCCATGCCAACAATGCCACACAATGGCGTCCTAAAGTCCCATAAAGGCAAGCGACAATGTCACAGGATGAAGCGATAACGTATTGCAGCGGCTGACAATCAGTCTTTAACATGTGTTATCCATTTGACCGCAGGTGTAAATCAGCATTTCAATGTCAAGTCGCTGATTTAAGGCTGTATGGTCAATCATCCAAACGGCGTACCCCAGGAGAAGCATCAGTGCATTTTTAAAGTAGGTCAAAGTCATCGCAAGTCAGAGATCACAGAGGAAAATTTCCACGTCAATAAACTAGCGCTTATGCTATGATATATATATATTTCATGATACAGTATTATTAGATTAAATTAAACATTTACCAGAGCTCAGACAGCAGTGTGGGCAGCCATCTTCCTATTGCTGCTTGGTTGACGTTGGTGGTGTATGTGCTGCCAGCATACCTGGCTGCAGAACCAAGCCCTGTGGCTCTACAGCGTGACATGAATTAACATGGCTCTCCAAAGAATATGTGTCTCAGTTCCTCTGCTTTCACTTAACTGTGCCACCTCACGTGTGTGCATTAACTTCTCCCCCTTTAATTCCCACAGTCAGAGAACTAAGGAAAATATCTGCTGCTGTTTATTGTATTTCGACTTCTCTGAGAACTGGGTACAGGTAATTTTTCAAAAGAAATCAAAGACTGAAAGCATTTTTTTTGTCTTCTCTCCTAGTAGTAGGAAAGCAGTTAACTTGAGACTCTGATTAACATTCCATTGAGCTGTGTCAAATGGTTCTATTGAGCTGTGTCAAATGGTTCTTCCTCTTATTGTTATTATTTGGCTGCACAACGTTTTCTACCAACTCACTCGTGACAGCTGTTTCAGTACAATGGGGAAAAAAGAAAATGAATGGTATTTGGTTTTTTTTAATGGGAGCCTAGAACTGGTAAAATAAACTGCAATCTGAAATGTCGCATCTGAGGGAACTGCAGCCTTCCTAATGATAGCCCAGGTTTTGGGTTTTTTTCTCTCAATTTCACTGAGAAACCCAAAGCAAAAGTAGAAGCTTCTATTTATTCTCATGTACAACTACATGACCACAAACACTACGATGCATGCACATTAAAAAACACACAATAAACATTTTGCAACGAACTATGCCTGTGTGATTTCACACACGCACAGTGCTGGTTAAGTACAAAGGTAACTGCAAGCGGAAAAACCACACACGCAAAGAGAGCCGAGACCCCTGGGAATTCAGTCACTGATAGTCCTGACACAGCCTTGCTCAAAGAGCAACCTCTTCTTCTGCAAGTGGCAAGAGTCAAAGGTGGAACCAGGTTTCATGGCAGGATTAGCAGGGGCGAGTAGGTGTGGGAGACCCTCTTCTCACTGCCCAGGGCTGACACCGCAGCAGACACGCAGGCTGTGAACCGCTGTGTGAGCTACAGCTCCTGGAGAGATCAGCAAAACGGTGGTATCACTTTCTGTATTCACTAGCTGGTGTTCAAATTCAAATCAAGTTCCTTTTTATTGAGGAAGCACATAGGGATGGGCTGAGGAAAATCGGAGACCACATCTTTAGGCCTTCTCCTGCATTGCGTCGGGTTGCCCTTGCCCCTTCTCCGCAGGCACGCTTGATGCAGTAACAGATTTATTAGGTTGGAGCTGTTGAACCCAAGGCATCCTGCACGTGTCCTGGAGCACTGTGACGCTTAAGCAGATTTACTCCGGGGTTATGGAAAGGGCCTAGACATAGCTTGGCTGTGTTTCTTAACCATCCCTCTTTCTCATCCATTTTTCAGGTCTCAAGGGATGGAAAGCCAAGCACAAGGCAGAAGACGACAGCCTTGGCACATTGCCTGGAAGTGAAGATGGTGTAACAAGGAATGAGCATGCACACTAACCTGTGGGTGATTTCCTCCAAGTTTATTCACACAGGATGACGGTGGGAGTTTTTGCAGATTTAGGCATGTTGGTTACATATTTTTTGCTTCATTCTCTTTTTGCTTTAATTGCTGGGAAAATCAGCACCGGAATGGGAAGAGACAAGGGAAAAGAGGAGCCATACAAACTACTGTTACCAGCTGCCCTCATTTCTATTGATGCCAAGCAGCAACCTTGCAAGCTCCCAGTACCTTGTGCAGGGAGTGGGCTTTCTGTTTTGTAGTCCAGGTAAAACTATACTTGCTGTATAGTGTGTGTGTATATATATATATACACACACACATATATATATACTCGTTGATAGTATAACTATCTTCACCAGCACTACACGTGCACTTGTTCATACGTGCTCCCCAAAGCTAACCTTATCACTGTAGCTGGACTGAGTGAGTAACCAGATGGGCCAAGGTTTGGTTTGTGTTTGCCTGCACAGAACTTGGAGAATACAGGACTAGGGGAGAGAAGTAGCTGGTCAATGTCCACAGTGAGAATCACAAACATGGTAATTCCTACTCTACTAGGAGCCCCTAGAGTCTCTCAAACCATTCTTCTGTCATGACTGAATAGCTGCCACTTATGCTTACTTGAAACCTATTAAAAAACCGTGGTCTAGACAAACTAGGCATTTGTTCTTCTTTATATAAAGACTGACAAATTCTTTTATATAGTTACAGCTGTTTAAAGCAGAAAGTAAGTCTCTGACTCCACGAAGAAGAGGAAGGACTCAAGCCCTACTGCTAACAAGAACGACATACAAGGACTGATAATGTTGTCATGAAATATGTAATAATACTTATAACTATTTACTGATTATGCAGAGTAAGGCATGCAGAAATCGTCTCAAATGTTCACAGCATGCAGCTCCCCGTGCAGCACTTTGGATGCGTTTATTTCTAGAACACCTCTACCATTGCTCTCGGTTGTCACCCACGATACAACGGTTTTGTCTGCAGAGCGCCAAGCTCACCAGGCAAATGACGTTGCAGGAGGAATCATTATGCTGTGTGAAGCTAGGGAAAGCCTACTTTCCCTGAATGGTTTTGGTTGATCGTTACTTTATAGGATGAAAGTTAACATGATAAACACTGCTCTCAAATACTTTCAAACAAGCTTGTGTTTATAGCAATTACAGTACTATTTGTTATTTCCATTTCAGTATCATCTAAAGGCTGTAACAGATCCACCAGGGAGGGCTTGAGTAACAGAGCAGTAACAGGAGCCACAAGAACAAGCTGCCTAAGTTTCACCCACGTGCTCAACCACAATTGGGCACTCACAATTACAGTGTCAGCCCAGCTCCCCATACAAATACCAGGCTCATGTGCACAAAATAGGCATTTTCAAAGATATGGATATATATCCTTAGTAAATATATATAAAATATATATTCAAATATATGGATATATACCCGTATATAGCCTGGGAAGAATACAAAGCAATTGTCCGAGCAACCAGAGATCGGGTTAGAAAAGCTAAAGCCCTGATAGAGTTAAATTTGGCCAGGGACATCAAGAGCAACAAGAAAAACTTCTATAGATATATCAGTGATAAAAAGAAATCTAGGGAAAATGTAGGCCCTCTCCGGAAAGGCGAGGAATGGCGGACCTGGCTACCAGGGACATGGACAAGGCTGAGGTTCTCAATGACTTCTTTGCCTCAGTCTTCACTGGCAAGAGTCCAGCTGCACAGCCCAAGCCACAAAAGGCAAAGGCAGGGACTGGGAGAATGAAGAACCACCCACTGTAGGAGAAGATGAGGTTCGAGACCATCTAAAGAACCTGAAGGTGCACAAGTCCATGGGACCTGATGAGGCGCATCTGCGAGCCCTGAGGGAACTGGCTGATGAAGTTGCTAAGCTGCTATCCATCATATTTCAGAAGTCGTGGCAATCTGGTGAAGTTCCCACTGACTGGAAAAGGGGAAATATAGCCCCCATTTTTAAAAAGGGAAAAAAAGAAGACCCAGGGAACTACAGGCCAGTCCGTCTCACCTCTGTGCCCAGCAAGATCATGGAGCAGATCCTCCTGGCGACTATGCTAAGGCACATAGAAAACAAGGAGGTGATTGGTGACAGCCAACATGGCTTCACTAAGGGCAAATCCTGCCTGACTAATTTGGTGGCATTCTATGATGAGGTTACAGCATTGATGGACAGGGGAAGAGCAACTGACATCATCTACCTGGACTTATACAAAGCATTTAATGCTGTCCCACACAAGATCCTTGTCTCTAAACTGGAAAGACATGGTTTTGATGGATGGACCACTCGACAGATAAATTGGCTGGATGGTCACACTCAAAGAGTTGTGGTCAACGGTTCAATGTCCAAGTGGAGGCCAGTGATGAGTGGTGTTCCTCAGGGGTCAGTACTGGGACCAATGCTATTTAACATCTTTGTTGGTGACATGGACAGTGGGATCGAGTGCACCCTCAGCAAGTTCACAGATGACACCAAGTTGTGTGGTGTTGTGGACACGCTGGAGGGAAGGGATGCCATCCAGAGGGACCTTGACAGGCTGGAGAGGTGGGCCTGTGAGAACCTCATGAAGTTCAATAAAGCCAAGTGCAAGGTCCTGCATGTGGGTCAGGGCAATCCCAAGCACAAGTACAGGCTGGGCGGAGAATGGATTGAGAGCAGCCCTGAGGAAAAGGACTTGGGAGTGCTGGTGGATGAGAAGCTCAATATGAGCCGGCAATGTGCGCTGGCAGCCCAGAAAGCCAACCGTATCCTGGGCTGCATCAAAAGAAGCGTGGCCAGCAGGTCGAGGGAGGTGATTCTGCTCCTCTACTCAGCTCTCGTGAGACCCCACCTGGAATACTGTGTTCAGCTCTGGAGTCCCCAACACAAGAAGGACATGGAGCTGCTGGAGTGGGTCCAGAAGAGGGCCACAAAGATGATCAGAGGGCTGGAGCACCTCTGCTATGAAGACAGGCTGAGAGAGTTGGGGCTGTTGAGCCTGGAGAAGAGAAGGCTCCGGGGTGATCTTATAGCAGCTTTCCAGTACTTAAAGGGGGCCTACAGGAAAGCTGGAGAGGGACTTTTTACAAGGGCATGTAGTGATAGGACAAGGGGCAATGGATTTAAATCGAAAGAGGGGAGATTTAGATTAGATATAAGGAAGAGATTTTTCACTCAGAGGGTGGTGAAGGACTGGAACAGGTTGCCCAGAGAAGTTGTAGATGCCCCATCCCTGGAAGTGTTCAAGGCCAGGTTGGATGAGGCTTTGGGCAACCTGGTGTAGTGGAGGGTGTCCCTGCCCATGGCAGGGGGGTTGGAACTACATGATCTTTGAAGTCCCTTCCAACTCAAACGATTCTATGACTCTATGATTCTATATGACCAACTAGTTTGTCTCCGTACAGAGTAATTTAGCAAGATAATACATGACAAACTCTGGTTAACTCTTCAGTTGTGAGTAAAACTACCACTGCCCAGAGCCAGAGCGTGCCTCCCTGTCACACCATCACTGTTTTAAAGCCAGCACTGTGGGGTGGCTTGGGCTTCCTTGATTTCTCCTCAGAAAACTTGCGCTAGTAACTAATAATTGGTGTGATGGGAGAATAATTCTGTAGCTGATGTCCATAAGTGGGATTTCACAACCACTTTAAGCCAGTCACAGACTTTCATGCTGCCAAAGGGGTGTGGGAAACCGAGACAGCCCTTCTTACAGCACCATCTGCTTATAGCGGGTTAGGTGTTGTACCAAACCTTTTGTCTCATCTATAAAAGACAGATAAAACCTACTTTATCAGAGGAGGGTGTGAGGCTTAATTTAAAAACTAGCAAGAGATCTGAGTTACCTGGTATAGGAAGTTAAATGTAAGGTTCTGCCAGTTGAAAGAACTGTCATAAATTTCAAATAAAAAGTGTGCTGGAAGGAAATATCCTACATTCCTGCCCATCAAAGTGCTCTACTGCAGCGACGAAACCCACGTGCTGTTCAGTTCCCCAGAAAGTATATTCTCCCCAAACACAGCCGACAGGCCAAACGATTATACACAAAAGGGTCTGACAAAAAGTTTTTTTTCAAACATGGTAGCTTTGCACAATATAATAAAGTGAATCCCTTGCCCCTTGCTATTACATCAGCCTTCGTGATAGAGGTTCTTGCGGGCAATTTCAGCAGAGTACAAGATTCAGAAGAACATGGAAATCAAATGTGTGTCCCGGCACAGGCTGAGGCATACTGGCAGTGCAGTCCCTACGATCACTAAACCCATTCTGTGGTTAAAAAGAAAATCTCCACTCTTCAACCAGTATCCATCCACCTACTTTAACTGAGCATTAAACCAGATCCAATGTCACTATCCAGTATGCAGCTGTCCTCAGATTCTAGGATAGCACTAGTTTTATCAGACAAACACAAGAATGCAAAGGTGTAAGTATAGAGCCCTCTACTTCAACAGTGTGACTGAAAAGTGCTCCCTCTCCAGCAGAAAGAAACAAGCACATGAAAAGTTAAGGGATCCTTCTTGCGTTCTTCTTGTGCTGTGGTAGCTGCATGAGTCAGATGAATCAGATGCTGAAAGGGTCCTACATGAAGCAGAATCTGATTTAAATGAACTGTACACACAACCACGTGTGCTTTTTAAAAAAAGAAAAGTAGTATTAAAATTTTAGTTTCATTTCTCCCTTTCTCAGTTGACAGTCAACCAGCTGGTTAACTGCTCTGAATGTGCACACTCATTCCCACATTTAACCTGCGCTCCCTGCGGGGCACTGTGCAGCCATATGCTACACCACCACTTTTTAATATTGAACCACTTCCTCAAGCGGTGGCTGCGCTCTGAGTGACAGCACCTGCAGGAGCTCAGCGGAAGCAATTGCTTCACAGAGAAGCCAGATACAGTTGATGGCTTCTTTCCACTGAGCGCCACAGGAAAAGGGAGCTGCTGCCTCCACAGAGACAAAATGACCATGATGGATGATGTCTTGCTGTTACATGGCTCCTGTTGAACGTGTGACCATGCTTTAGTCTGGTTTTGCTCCTCCTACGAACACTTCATATAGATCTTAAAAGGAAAGATAAACACGCGTCAAAATTTTAACCCAAAGCAAACTTTTAGGAAGCCCTTTCCAAACATGGGTGAAGTGTGTAAGTTTTTTCTTAATCAAACAACAAAAAGTACTCCAGTTTGGTAGCCTTTTTAGCGAAGTCAGATGGTAAAAAGATGATAAAGTGGAACAGAACACAGCAAGCTGACATTTTCCACATGGTAACTCCCTTCCCTATTTAAAAATGCTCCTAATTATTTCTTAAATAGTGTGACTTCTTAAAACAAAATCACAGACAATTTCAATAAAAACCATGATTTCTAAAATATTTTGGAATATCCCTTATTTTTTTTTCCACCTTTGACCACCTCTAACGCACAAGAATGCCTTCAGTAAAGCGAGAAGATTGCTCCAACTTTTATACAAGTTAATACCACTCACTACTGAGCAAGAAAAAAAAAACACAGTCAAGCCTTTACTTCAGAGTGCTATTTAGTCGAACATGAATTACTTGACCTTTTGGCAGCATACAATGGAACAGAAGTCAAAGACACACAAGTTCTTCCATTCTCTAAACAATTTCAGCCTCATAGCTATAAGAAATTACCTTTTTGTTAGAATAGAGCACACTTTTTGGAACAAAATGTTTAAGCTAATAAAGCTTCATGGAAGCCTCAAAGAGGGCAGATAAGTCTTCTTCTGTTTGGGGACGCGGTGATAGTTTAGTCACTCTCTCCTGCAAGATTAAAGAAAAACTGGATTACAGCAGGTTGCCAATAAAATTAATCAAACAGTAGCTGAACTATGTGCCTTTGTACTAATGTCCTTCACAGAGAATAATAAGGTTTTGCGAATAAGTAATCAAATAATTAGGGTTGAAGCATCATCAACTGTACAGTACTTGCAAGAATATATTAGTCAAAATTGCCTACAATTAAATCCACAGAAGTAAGATTAAAATGCAGTTCAGTTGCAAAGCCAAGTACTTCAAACACACGTCCTGTCAGTCACAGACGTCAGTACGCTAGTGGGTAGTATCCTGGATATATAGTCCATTTTAAAATTCATTTACCAGCATTGGAACTAGGAGGTCAATTTTTAGGGACCAAGATTTTCAAAATATTAACATCTCTCAAAAGCCCAGGAACTGCCATAAATGGGGAGCGTAAACAGCACTTGCAACTCAGACTCCGAAACAAGAGACATGGTAGTGAATGGATGGTAGTGAAACTGCTTAATAAATAGCCTGGCACCTTGGGATCAGAATACAAACAGTTGTGGCTGGTCTTCATTTGGACGGTGATTCAATAGAATTTTTGGGTGCTGAAGTTCCACTGACTGAAATGAAACTCGGGTATATGCTCCACTGCTTGGCTGAACAAAATAACCACAAAGGCAGGGATGGCAACTCAGAAAAGCCCCACACTACTGGGGATGAGGAGCTGTATTACTGTAGGTATTCAGTTACCGCAGAAACACTCAGCTGAAAGGGCCTAACATTAATGTACTCATACTGGTAATGATTAGTACTTTTATGATTTTAAAAATAATTTTAACATTTATTGAAAGATTGGGGAGCGTTACAAACATCTGCAAAGACAGAGGCCAGGCCTGCACTAGGAACGCGCTGCCCCTCAGCAACGCAAACTTTAGATGAATGCAGTGTATTTTGGCAAGACAGAGTTTCTTCTGCTACAACCTCTTTCAACATCTCCCTGTGGGAGAGGCTGTCTCAGCAAAACCTCTAAATTTTTTGCCCCTATTTCACATGCGAGACAGTGGATGTCATTTGTTAGGGAACTTGCCTCACACACCAACTGGGATGCTGGGGAAGGGGCTCCTCCAGCCCCCCCGCCTCGGGGGGAGGCTCAGCTCAGCCGGCCTCTGCAGCAGAGCACACACCGCTGCTGCAGCGCAACGCTGCAGCTGCAGCTGCAGCCGCTCCGCTCCCCCAACCCGCGGGGCTGCCATTTGTCGACAGGCTGGATGTGGTTACACAGCAAGAGGGGCCACTGCACTGTGAACTTAGTGAAATATTGGTCTAGCATGGTGAGGGAGTCAGCTGTGAGATGTTCACAGTTCATAATCAGGCTCAGCGTGGTTAGCACGGCTTGTGACGAGTCTGAAAAGTGCAGCTGTGTGTGCATAACTTCATCCACACAAGAAGCTTTGCTGGTGCAGCAGCAGTGACTGCTATGCACACAGATCCAGCCAAAGAAAAGGCTGAGATTCCTCTATGCAGTTTGGAAACCAAATGGAAAATTCCAACAGCACTATGGCAAAAGTATGTTGGGTTTTTTTTGGACTCACAATATGCAAAATACAACAACTCAGTGCTCAAGTACTCAGTAAATTCATCAAGCTTGTATTAGGACACTCTGGGCCAAATTACAGTTTTGCAGCCCTGTGCACCGAGCTGGACAGTTATCCATAAAGTCACACAGGGTGACAGGAGACGATCGCCCTGACAGGCTGTAGCATTTCCCAGCTATATTGACAGAAGGCTGCAAACGGATGCTCCTCCTGTCTGCCTGGACACAGAGGCACCAGCACTCCCTCTGCACAACAACCTTGCTGATATTTGCAGGTGCCTAGACAGCAGGGGCCCAGCTCACCCAGTTTGACTCAGTGCATTCTGGAATGGTGCTAAAAATGAGCAACTCCTGGCTCATGAGTGGTTCAGCCTCACTGTAGCTGCCCCTGGGATGTCTGCAGGCAGTGGGTGGGCTAGAGAACAGCCCTTCCACCCTCCCTCATTTTCAGTCCTTCCCATCTCCTCTCAAACACCACCACAAGGCCGGTTACCTTAGACCTTGAGACAGCATCTTCCTTGCTAGACTCACTGTTGTCTGTAAATAGGATCGATTTTGATAGACTCACTTAGAAAGGAAAATAAAATTCTGTTTTAACTTCAAGTGGAAATGTTTGTCCCAGTAGAATTCCCATCCCAAATCCTAGCAGTTAGAGTAATTAGTTTTGTTTTCCTGCAGCCTGCACTCCACTGTGTGGAATACAACCCCCACACTTATTAGTGCTATCATCACTGCTCCACACCGCCTTGCTGAGGCGAACGGCTCAGTGCTGTAATCAAAAAAAAAACTCTTGCAAGATGAAAAGAAAAAATATACCAAAGATTAAACTGTACGGACTACCTCTGGGGGTAATAATGGACTATTAAGGAACACGAATACATTTTCATCGTGTTACTTCTCATATACAAAAATCAGGTTTGAGAAACTATTAGGTCATCTCATTTTACACAGTACAATTAATCGTCAATGCCATGAGAGACAGTAAATGAATTAAAAGTCAATTTGAGCCAAGCTAACAAACAAACAAAAAATCCCTTCAACATCTTCTGGTGAAGAACCTTCCCCCTCCCCCAGCTATGCAAAACATGCCTTCTATGAGATGTTGTGCTTGTGATGACCCAGACCCAATTGTTTTAAAGGAACATATTTATCAAAACAAACCTCAAAAATGCCCCATAACAATTTACATGCATAACCTATTTGATGGGCACTCAGAGACCTTAGTTTTCTTCCTGGCTTTGCCACTGCTCTGTTGTATGTGACCCTAAATAGTTGCAACTTTGTGTCATTTTCTCAGGTATAAAATAGGAATATTAATATTTACCCTCTGTTACAAGTTGCTCTGAGATTTATGAATGAGAGGAACTAGACATGGTAAGAGGTACTGCTGTAAAAAGTTAATAACCTTTTAGCCAAAATTTTCACTTTCTCTGTAGTGTTTATTTCCCTTGCTACTTAGTGGAAATAAATCCTAAGTAGACAGAACAGTCCATAGCATATGAATCAAACTGTCTTTTTACAAGGAAGATACTGGATTTTGCTTTTAGAGTGGTGGGTTGCTTTTCGCTGTGTCTTTGTGAGCACTGAAACAATAAAGGGTATTACAAGTTTAATCTATATCATCCCAGGGGACCTTATTTCAAATTCTGATGGGGGTTAATGGAACAAAAAAGCCATCTGGGAAGAAAAGTGCAACTTCTCAATATGGAAAAGTTTAATGCAAAGTGACCTTGATCATTCTTACCAGACAGCACTTGATATTAAGGCTTTATCTATAACTCATCCTGCATATATAATTAAGAGATAGTTACAAAAAAGCAGTATCTTCTACAAAAATCAAAGGTCTATGAAAAACATCATCTTTTTTAAACATGACGTGTAAAAAAACCCAACAAATATCTAGCCACTCCTTCTGAATCTGTGCAAAGAACAGACTGCAGCACACACTCCATCTCACTGAAAAGAAAAACCTAAACTGCGCAGAGAAACAAAATACAGTTGACTATCTATAATTTTCTCCATGTTAATAGTTTTCATGTAGGACTAGAAATAACATCTGCTTGAAGAGAAACACTGGTATTTTGAAAAACCTGTTCTATTTTATTTGACAAGAAAAACTGGTTTGCTTTCTGTCTTACCTGAGGCAGAGTGCCTTTGACTAATGCAGGGATGTCTGCTTTAGAATAACCAATTGCAGCCAAGCCATCATCAACATTCAGATCAAATAGGAATTTCCGGAGCGTGTCTGCCAAAATAAACCCCGCATCTTTGATTCTGGCAGTGCGGATGTCAGCTCCTAAAATAAGACATAATGCCTTGACTGTAGGGTGGAGAGAGCGGAGGAAGTCTGTTCTGGACTTAATTTAATCATAATATCAGCTGAATACATATCCATACATAACAGCCACTGCCCTAAAAGCAACATGAAGTAAAAAGAGGAATCAGTCTTCATTTCGCAGTTGGAATAGTTTGTAAAAGGTGAAATAAAACAAGATCAGGAGAAGCAGGTAGCTGCTGCCAGAACGACTAACTGCCACATGAGGTTAACTTCCTTTCTCTCTGTGCTTACAGGGAGAAGCACTTTTCAGTCTGACTAACTTCTGGGAGGAAAGAAGCTAACGCATGAACGTCAAAGGCATTTATTTTTATGGACAGTGTGCCAAATGCTAACTTTAAGGCCTTGAGTTTGCTGACATCTAGAGGACACGGAAACCACTGAATATTCTGTTGAATCACACATTCGAAGAGGACTAGAGCACGTGGGCTGAGAAAGACAGGAGATGGCAGGGCAGTGTTCAAGGGGCTAAGTAAATCCTAAACAATGTTATTGGAATATGTGCTGAATTGCGTAAGGTAACGTAGGACTGAAGAGCAAGAACTGGCATCTTTGAAATATCTACTGAACAGTAATGAAACCATCAATATAAAATGAAAGATTACCAGTATTTCCTACAGAATAGCTTGCTTCCCCTTCTTCAATGAAGGGTCAGGACTTATTTAAAAGTAATAATAAAAACATGTCCAGATAGATGACACAGGTTTCTCCACATGATTTCTTTTCAAAGTAAGCTGAGCTAAATTTGTTCTCTGTGTAACCTCAATGATCTTACATCAGAAATATGTTAGGTCCAAGGATCATACTGAGAGATGAGTAAGAGCACAACACAGCTACAGGAAAAATATTTCCTGTGATCCTCACACAGTTCAGTGTAACATTCAAAGGGGGTTAAGTGAACAGGAGACCAACAAGCTCATTTGAGGAGCTCAGACATTCAGGTAGTAAGACTGGCAGCACTGTAGTAGATAATGTCTGGGAGAAATTGATAAATCAGGTATGACAGAGTCTTGTACAAAGTCTTAGGCTATTGGGATTATGCCAGGCAGTCTGAGTTTATCCAGGGTTTTGCTGTAGAGGAGTAACTGGAACATATTTATCTTCAGATAGTAAAGTAAAAGGGAAAGGGAGGAGGGGAAAAAAAGGACAGCAAATGTGAAGGGCAGTTTTAAAACATTGCTATAGTTCTAGTACTTTCTTTTTGCTCAACCTAAAGGATACATCAGTTTTTGATTGCACTTAGAAAATTTCTGGCCACACGCACATCTATTTCAACTGTTTAAGAATCCACCCAGGGAGGTATTAAGCCTTTTCTGGCTGTACCCAAACTCACAGCTGTACATACACACAACATAACTATTTAGTAATCTGCTTCATGTCATAAAACACCTTCTTAGTCATTGCATTTGGCAACATGACAGATTTGAATCAGCTACTGTAGTCAGTTGGACTCTGGACTGGAATCAGAAGTAAACACCCCAGGTGGGAATTTACAAATTCAATTCCACATGACATGTTTTCGGCAGAGTCCCTTTACAGCAAGGCAGACAATAATGTAGTCTAAATTTCTATTGAGTAAATTAACAGAGTTTTTAGAGACAGAATTTATGGCAGCAGTTCATACCACAAAACCTAAAGGAACTGCTTTTCAACGTCTTGTTTTAAAATCAAGGATCCAAAGTTCACATTCTCTGATATGCTGTGCTGGCCAGTTACCCAGAAACATTTTCTTAGTCTACTGTGAGTTGTGTGTTAATGATGTAGGAATACAGACATTTTGTAGCTTAGTATATGATTCCAACTAGGTTTGTGTTCAGGTTTTGACCATAGGCAGGACGGCATGCTTCAGAGGAAGGCTGAATAAACTTCACAGCCAACATTCATAAAATAAACGGAATTTTCTCCCTAAGTAGTTTTTCTGACCATGCTGTATTGCATCCTCTTTAAAATACAGTGATATTTTCATTGTCTATATGAAAGTCCCACTCTTTCTTGAAACCCACAATGCTTTCGGATTACTTACACAAGGCAGTCATACATGTGACTGGATTGCTGTGACTTGCATACAGAAGGCTGACCATACAAGGGACTGAACACAAAGTTTCCGAACACCAGGAGAGTTGCCCTAACCACTTTCTCTCTACATGGCTGCACATGTGACTGCTCATTAGTGAGTGTGGGTATTAGCAGAAGTTTAGTTACAACACAGAGTCCAGAGCAGACAAAAAAACCCTGACTTTAGATATAAATAAATTAGCCCACTGCAGAGCCATGCTGTCACAGCTAGACTGCTAACAGCTCCAAGATTACACACAGTCATGCTGGGGGTGCAAAGAAGAGGTATCCTTTCTCTAGGACACCTTCTGGTGATGGGTTGCACAGATAACAAAGCACTGTATGAAAAGGTAATCTTTAAATGAGCTGTCAGCTTACAGCATTTACTTTTATTCTGCTAAGAAGCAGAAAAGGCCATTTGTTCATTAACCTACTTCTGAGCCATCACAGACATGTCCACAGAATAGCTATTCCATGTTTTCCCTTGACATTGGCCATGGAGAAATTCCAACACCAACAAACAAGCTTAGGACTACATTAGAAAGACCGAAACCCACAGTTGTGTGCAGTGACTGATCCAGAACATCCCTCCATCTTAATTCATTGTCACAGCGGGGAATTTGTTAAGCAAAATGCTTCCTTTTAGCTAAAAGATGCGTCTGAGTACTGGTTTGTTTTATGGTATGTACTCTAAAGTAACTACTCTCCATAAGGCACCAAGAGAGATGCCAATCATAGCTACTGTCTCCTGATTCGTAACAGTTCTACAGTTAAATTCAGCTGTCCAGTTTTCTAGCCAAGAAGTAGACTTCTCCAGCTTGCTTCTCTAACTACATCATCCAATATCAAAATTTAGCATTGTTCTACCTAAGCTTGCATTATGTGTAACTCAGTCAGACTCCAGAATCTTATTTTTCAAACTTAAAACCCCTGCAACAATCAACTACAGTTGCTTGCACGCATTTTTTTTCCACTCCCAACAAGACATTTTGGAAAGAATTCCATTTGTATGAATAAAATTTATCCATAGAGATTCCTACCTAGTATCTCTGCAGCTTCCAAATGCCGCTCAGGATGTATCTGTGCTGTGAAAGCAAACACTGCTGGGGATGTCAGCACCACAGAAAGGCCATGTGGCTGGGAGAAAAAAAAAAAAGAAAGAAAAAAATAATAAAATCACATTGACAGGACATGTACTTTCAACTTCATTGTGCTCATTAACGTGAGATAACAGAGAACTGAAATAACTGAAATGTATAATACAAAACCAAAGATAAACCAAGTTTTACCACTAAAGAGTGATCCACGTTATAATCCTTTGGTTTATAAGTTTTCACCAAACCAGAAATAGGGTAAGACATTCCATGGCTGGAACAGAGAGTAGAGAGAAAGTCGTTAGGGCAGCTCTCCCAGTATTTGGAAAATATGTGTTCAGTCTCTTGTGCGGTCAGTCTTCTGTATGCAAGTCTCTTAGGTATAGGTACTCAAAAGGTATTTAGGTAGAGATATGGTACGGATATCAGGTACAGACAATCCTCACCACTATGCACCTTAGGGACCTAGCTGTAAAAAAACAGTACCTCCTTACTTTGCAAGTGTGAAGTTACATTATTCCACTAACTGGACTGAAAGATGCTCAGTGACTAAAGTAACATAAATACGCCAAAAATAGCATAATCTGCATCCTTACCTGATCACACTGCCTGAGAAAAATAAACATTAACTTTCAAGTATAATTAAAGAGTGGATTTGCTCTAATAAAAGAAATGAAAGGAAGATCTCTGAAGAGAATGACTGCTAATAACTTCTCCACACATTTCAGGCTTAGGCTTTGCTTCTCTGAGATTTTCACCTAGATGAAACTACATTGCCTTGCAATATTAATTACAGTTCATTTCAGCCTGCTGAAGACCTATCCCACAGACAAACTTACAGACAATTGCATTAGTTCAGGAATGGCACAAGATTACTTCATTGCTGTCTCACTGCAGAACACCTGGCACGAAATTCAACACTTTAATAGCATTGTTTTGGTTTTTTTTATTTTCCCCCTAATTATAGGTTTTACCACCAAGGAAGGTAAAGAAGGCCACATTTTAGAATTTTCACATGACTGAATTTGAGTATCCCAAGCAAGAACACACAATCCTCATACACGTAAATGCCAAGAGCCCAGCAATTTCTCACAACACTCAGCTCCCTCTGCCCCACGGGCCAAGCTACAATGTCTTATTATATATTCAGCAACAAAGACAGTGATGTCTTCGACGATCTGAAACAAACACCAGATAGAAACTGACCTTAGAGAAGGTTAATGCTTTTCTGTACTCACCAGAGATGAACACCAGCATTGCCAAAACCAATACCAGCAAAAGCACTTGCGAGGTGCATGTTGGCTCTTGCTTCACGGTCTTCAGGGTTTCTGACGGCTCTGTGCACCATGGAGACAATGATACCAGTGAATTCAGAAATGGATTGGTAATTCAGGATGCAGAAGGGAGAGAGGGCTTCTTCATGGACAGATACAAAAACCTCTAAGATAAACTGAGATGAAAATGCTGAAAATAGAATCAAGTCACGTTTCAGTCAGAGAACTATCCTGCTTCTGGATCAGTAAGTAGATCAAACTGGTTCACTCAAGGGCAAGTTTCCTTTCAGTTTTCCAAAAACTGAGTAAATAGAGTGAATTTAGCCATATTCACCTCAGTGGTGGTTTAAACAATTCTAATTGGGAGCTTTGGCAATCCTACGTACAACTCTAAGATCACTCCAGCTTTCTCACCATCTCATTAGGTGGTGGTCTGGACCTCACCATCTATGCAGGAAGAAGACAGGGTTCCTTGTCTTCATCTGCATCAGGCTGCTTGTGTAGTTTGACAAGATGGAGAAAAAAATCTGATTAACACATTCCACAGGGACAAGAAACAGCTACTTTGACTAGCTAGGTACTGTAAAAAGTCTTTTACAAAAAAACCCACATTGATCTTTAATAGAAGTGCATATGGTAAACATAAGCTGTATATAGGCTAAAACTTTATTGGTAGGCATCGAAAGCAATTCCCAGTTAACTCAAAACTTAATCTAAATTGAAGGTCTTCTACGTATGAACTAGTTTTCAGTACATGCATTTGTAAGTGCATGTGGTTACCTTCTTGATGTATGTATAATCATCTTAATGTTCACTGATGGTCTCAGAAATTACACCAGCAGTATTTTGTTCAGTTTGTTACATATTCCCCTTTACTGTCATAGTAAGGGGATTCTTCAAAAAATGTGTGAATGCTGCTCCCATGTTAGCTGAGCAGCCTGAAATACCTTTAATTGAGGACTTTAACATAGATTCACAGAGGCATCAAAAAGCTACCTCCCCAAGAAAACCTGGTAACCCAAATTTTACTTTCACTTTTATTTGAAAACCTTTTTGCTTTATTTAAGAGAAATCCGGGCTACAAAATGAAGGCCTAATGTAGTAGTTTGCCTTATTTTCACCTAAAATTCTAGTTCTTCCAAGCATCCCTTTTTGGGTACTGAAGACTGAACTTACTGTGAAGGGGGTGGATGTTAAACGTGTTACCTTTTCAAATATTTAGCCACAATGCGCAAAGCATGAAGAGCCCAGACATCACTGATGGGGTTGCTGCCTTGGTAAGCTGGTCGGCTGATTGGATTTGAAGGGCAGGGACTGCGCATGTTGTAAGGAAGAGCCGTGTACGATTCTAGAGCGTGACTAAAAGAAAGATTAAAACCCAAATTATTTAAGTGAGAGAGCTCCATTGTACTGCCTTGCTGTCCTTTGAATACAGATTCTTCTTATTTACTTCTGGTGTTGCCAAACATAGAAATGCCATCTCAGAGACAACTGGGAGAATGCTGGGCAGGCACCTCTAGCGCGCTTCGTTCTCCAACAAACACAGAGTACCTTTCTTTTAAAAGTATTGACCTTTAAAAAAATTAGGAGTATGATATTTAAACTAAGTGAAACTACCAACAGTTTCACCTGCCAGATAGTTGTGAATCTGACTACATAAAGAAGAGGCACTGCCTACATTGCTACATTTAGATGTACAAAACTACAGACCTTTTCATTTATGAAAAAATGTCTCGATTCCATTACAGACACTGTAGCTCAGGATAGGTCACAAAGCTTGAGAAATCACACAGTTTCACTACACATCTGTTACTTTAATACACAGCACCCAGAAGCAAAGTAAGCTCTGGCCCTCCAAATAGAAAATTCCATGCATTTTGTGCAGTTAAAAGCTGCAGATTTAAGATGAAGAAAATTTTGTGCCAAGTAAAAAGCATATGATAAAAGAGGTTCTGAAGATGGTCATAATTGGGCTAAGACATGCCAGTATCTCACAAGCCTTCACAAATTTTTGTTGACACATTGTGGCTTGTACTAGAAAATCCTTGTTCTCTGTTCCCTGCCATGTCTATGAGACATGCTAAATGCTGTCACAATTGTGATTAATCATCTACCTGATCTCTCAAAAAGGGACATCCAGACTCTCTTTCCTGACAACCACCATCCTGGAAGCAAACAGTTTTTCCAGTGCACTGCAAAAACATTAAAATTTCTGCAACTGAGTGATTTGTTTCCATATATTCCGACGGAGGTAGTGAAATTAAGAAAGGGGAAAGTATAATGGAGACCACTTAAACAAGAACAGGAAAGGGAGGAAAAAGATCAACCTTTTCTTCTCCTAAAATGTATTTTTTCTACATCATAGTAAAAATACAAAATTGTAATAAATTCAAGTAGTAGCCTACACAGAAAACTCACCAAAGCACATCAAAGCCACTGTTGGCCACTATTCGCTCAGGCATAGACAGCGTGTGTAAAGGATCAATGATGCCTAACGTTGGCTTAATGGCTCTCGAAGCAATACCTGCAATATATGTGAGGAAAACGAGTTAAAGATTTTTTGCAACAAAATAGGACAAGACAAGGTTTAAGGTTCAAAACACAACAATGACGGGAAACGATCTGAAACTACAAAGATAAAGGCAAAGAGAGAGAAGGGAGAGGAAGAAGTATCTATGAATCTAAGTCTTACTGATGGTGAAGTCCCAGTAAGAGACTTATATGAATTGAGGCTGTTGCCTGAAGTGAATTATACCAGACAATGCTCATTCTCCATCTGTAACCCTCTCTGAGCAGCCCGTACTTTCAAAATGTCTGTGCTGAATGGCATCTGCAGCATTATTCTTAGATTTGTATCTTCTGTGAACAATCAGAGGACAAGACTGATTTGCGTATACAATCAATTGCTATTGCTAATTGCTGTCTTCAGCATCTGCAATAACCAGGCCTTCATATTTTGGTTAAGAGGGCCCAGATGTAGCTTTGAGAGAGAGACATACAGACACACACAGACTGATTGACTATTACATACAGACTAGAGCTATAGTCAGAGCTCCTTAGCACACCCATTTGGGTCTCAAGTACTGTAGACTATGTGGCATATAAAATCCACACATTTAGAACTAAAACCTCAAAACAGCTATGAAGCTTAAGATGACAGTTTAGACTTAATCTTTATTTGCCAGAGATGAAAAGACCAAAGGAAGACAGTGCCCCTCACTCATGCAGCATCTCAGGCCTGAGGTTTCAAAAGTCAGGAAAAGGAACATTTGGTTGCAATTACACAACAAAGGAACAGAAGTCTTAAAAGCAGAAAGAAAAATACAGAGGAAATAAGGAACAGTTGGTTGACCCTGAATGTAAGTAGAAATTTCCTTTGCAATTAACATTTTCTGTCATTTAAGAACTTGAAAGATTTTAGTTTCCTGTTTTGCCTTCAAACTATAATCTACTGCATTATATAGGTATTTCATTATGTTAATATGCTTTATATTTAATTAGAGGAGGAAACGTGCAAGCTCTTCAAATTTGCCCCTGGCAGTTGAATCAAACAAAACGACACCTGAAATGACATGCAGTATCCCTTTCTTTCAAGGCAGGGAAATAATGAAGACATTGGAAAAGCAATTGTTTTGAATAGCAGACAAAAAAAAAAATCTCACCGGTTTTTACTTTTAGTTCTTTGAAGTCGAAAATGGCAACACCAGTGGTTTCACTTCCAGTTCCAGATGTCGTAGGAACTTAAAAGGAAGAATTGGGATAACAATAAATAATAAGTAATACATAATACTGCAAAATAAATAAATAAACCCACAATAGTAACGCCACCAAAAATACAGGATCGAGGAAATCTCAGAGGTATCACTGATCTGAAGCCAACAGGTCAAAGAGAAGCTGCCACTTTGATGTCTTTTCTCAGCAAAAGGAGTCAATCTCAGCTAAACAAAACAAGCTAATGGCAAAAACTTATTTTACCTCTACTGAAGTAAATAGCAAAATTGCTGCCGAACACAACGAGAGGAGAAATAAGCCCAAAGGACGCTGGAACAGTCATGGTAAACTGATTTCAGTAGAAATATCATACAGAGCGCAGAATGACTTCTCTTCTCCAAGCCCTCACTCTCCACATACTCTCCTCTTGCTTTACCTGCAATAAGTGGCTTGAGGGAGACAGTGACAGGCTTCCCTTTCCCGATAGGTGCATTGACATAATCCAAGAAGTCTGATGTAGGGCTGGACGCATACAGGTTGGCAGCTTTACAGGTGTCTATTACAGACCCACCTCCAACAGCAACATAGGCATCAAACTCTCCCTTTTTAGCAAATTTAATGGCATCCAGGAAACTTGGAAAACAAGAAGAGCTTTCGAATTAGTCAGGAGAAAAACATCACACAGAGAAACTAGCTATTAAGACCAGTGTACAGGTCAGAAGGAGGTGTTCAAACAGCTGTATGGCATGCTGTGAGAGAAGCGCACTGTCAGAAGTAGTACCTTTGGTCTGTTGGTTCCACCCGGACATTATCATACATCTGAAAGTTTATGCCGTATTTTGCCAAGGAATTCAATACTGCATTTACAGGAGGGAGTTGGGAGAGGTTTTTGTCTGTCATCAAACAAACTCTTCTAGCATCAAGATTCTGCAGGTCCTACAATAACGACGAAATTAAAAAACCAAACAAACTTCTATAAAATCATACATTGAACTATTCAAATATTAATCCAAATCAACTGAACCATTTAATAATAATAAAAAAACCAAACTAAAAATAGTAGGTTATTGTACAATTTTTGAAACAGTATCAGCTAAAGAAGACTAACCACATACATACAGGGTGCAGAAAACAGCATAAAGTATAAAGCTGCCCAACTTACATAGCTGAAGTCTTATGACAGAGTAAAACTACCAGTAAAGATGCTGAACAAGTGAAAACCACACGGAACCACTTAAGACTGCAGTAAAATGTAAAATATTTTTTCAAAATATTTTTGTCCTACACAATTCCTGTGACATAAAGATGCTTTTCCACAGGTTAGGTCTCCCCTAACTGCCTGCCAGAGCACGGCATTAAAATCTTGAACATTGAATATTGGATATTATTTTATTGATAAAAAATCAAAATAAGGTGGCAAAAAGAAGAAAAATAATACTACATCCTAACCTTTGCTAAATTAATTGTCACAACAGCTATAAAATACATGCAATTCTAAATAATCCTAATGCTGTTTAAAGACAGAAGTTCTGTCTAACTTCATTTACTATCTGGCTATTAATTTACTTCACAAATTTGCAAATAAAAAAGAGAACTGTTAATGCCATAAATGCCAAAAAGAGAGGAAAAAATGATAAATGAAAAAAGCCAATGATAAAGGGAAACTGGAACAATGTACTCAGGTGAATCACCTCACACTGCTGAAACAAAAATTTCATACTTTCACAGTGCAAACTCAGAGCTGAATGAATATCTAGCTACCTTAATGGAAAATCTCTGATTCATTTTAATGAGAAAATCCTGGTGAGTCACTAGGATTCAAAACTTTTTGAATTAAATTCCCTTTCAGAGAAAAATATTGTTGCATAACCCTGGCAAATCACCCACGGTCTAATTACCCACTAAGCTGCATTTCATGTACTCATTTATACCACAGCAACAGTGACGGAAAATGCTTCTGTTCTTCACCCAACAGTATTTTCTGGCCTTTCCACACTGGTAGATATGACTACACATACTACAAAGCAGTGGAGATTCAGACACACCATATATAAGCTTTCTCTTATAAAATGGATTGATAGCACCAGCAGCCCTCTTAGACAAATAACTCTTCATCAGTGATGGACTTACACTATGGAAGCTTACCATGCCAATCTCTTTAGTAACACCTTCTCCATATCGGATGTTTGAAATGGCCATCTACGAAAAAAGAACATATTTTTTTTTCTTGAAAAATGGAGAAATGGCATCTAGTCCCAAGCAGTTCAAGTGAAATATAAATATTTGCTAATGTAAATGTTTGTTAAATGCCATATTTGGAAGTACACAAAATACTACTTTTAAATCAAATATATTTTATTATTAAATCTACCTCAAATGCATAGTCTGTATTTCCCAGGGTAGGCCGTTCAGGGACTGGAAAAGAAATCAAACAGTAAAATTAGGAAACAAAAAGCAACTTCAATCTGTATGTCAATACTAGAGTTGACAGACTCTTTTGCTTTTAAAGTCACACATATATTTGCACAGGTCATCTTGGCTTGTTGTACTAACAGTTACCCATTTCACCCCTTGTTGTTTGTGAGATTAAATGATCCAAGTACTTAATTTGATTCATACAATGCAGTGAAACAAGTGTGTTTTTTCCTTCTTTCAAGAATTAATTCTTTCCTATAAAAACTGAGTAAGTTAGCAGGAAGTTGGCAGGAGAATTTGTTTGCAGTCTGCAAAGACCAGAACAGCACATAGTAAGTAGAACTGAGCATCTGCAGAGCACACAGGCTGCTACATACAGGTTGAGAGCTGCTACAAATGTGTAAGGGCTACGTGGTAACTTTCAGAACTACTTTTAAGACAAATCCATGAGACATCCTCCATATGCACTCGGATAGAGAACATCTTTTGTACGTGTGAGAGTAACACCAACAGGAGTTTACACGTCTTTTTATTTCTGCCTAGTCCTGAACTGGCAGGTGAAAATGGAATAGCTTGCTTGAAAATTAAGAAACTATATGCATTGCTAATAATCGAGTTTTAATAAGAATCGGTGTGTCACTATCAACTTTATTTGGTAGAAGAGAGAAGATATTTATAAGGATAGTATTTCAGTCACATCCTCTCTCTGCCATGTCATTCTTGTGTAAATTACCACAAAACTCTCGATTTCTTGCATATCCTGATTTTGCCCCAAAGTGAAACAAACTGCATCAACTGAAACAGCCTATTCTTCTGCGAGAAAAGATCAGGTGAGGCATTCTGCTCTTTCTGCTGAAGTCATGCCTTCCGTCTGCTACATTAATTGAAAATATGTGATTTGGATTCAGATCCAATGAGTGAAGACATGATAATGAGTCTTACAGACACTCTGGGGTGCACTGAAGCACTGACCCACAACAGTAACAGATAGATGTATTAAAATCCTTTATGCACTTTCTATTCAAGCCCAAGCCAGCTGCTATCAGGCCTTTCATTGCCATCTCTTGCCAGGCTGTACATGTTTGACCTCTCCTGGAGTCTGAGTCTGCTGTACTCTCAGTCATTAATTTGACAGGCTAAGAACATGTCCAAGCCATTTACTCTCTTGCTTTCCGATAGTATAATAGATGCTTCACTGTTATATTCTTGAGCCAAACTTAACTTTCAGGAAGAATTTTATCGAGTTCAAAAATTGCACTGTTTCCTCGAACACTGACAAGAAACACAATGAACATTTTTTTTTCTGCTACAGTCACTGTTAAATCAATTCCCACTATTTACTGAACTGATACCATCTTACGACATTATAGGCTCAATCGCTGCCTAAGACTTACAGAAAGGGTTCTTAACTAAGACTTCTATTTAGCAAGGGCTTAGTTTGAATTGACTGAGTAGGTCATCCAGCAGAAAAGCAAAAGAATGAGATTCTATTTCTCAGCTGCGCTGTTGTCTTGCTCTAGGATGGTCTTTGGCAAAACAAATATCTGCACATATATATAGCTTTTCCATCTGTCAAAAGTTAATGGCAATTCTTCAAAAACTGTCTTAAGTAAAGCATGTGAAACCAAGCCACTCAGAATTACAGATTGCTGAAATTATGGCTCAAAATACAAATTTTTATTGGATCTGGAAACTGACCACTACAGATAGCCATTCCCATAGCCTTCCAACAGTCAAGGCAAACACAAATTCCTCCCAGGGTGACTCAGCCACTTGGCGCAGCTCTCCTGCTGCTCCACAACCCTGGTCTAAGCGAGCTACGTTCTTGGGACTGACTGTATAAAAAGCCTACGGAGATTACATTCCCTGAGCCAAAGCAGACCTCTGTGAACAGCTCCTTTTTATCCATATTGCCTCCTGTTTCTTTCCTAATGCAGCAGATGCGTATTTTTCCCCTCAAAAGCAGATCTAAAGTTGAGATGGCTCAGGTGCTGACAGCAGTAGTAGCAGCCAGAGCAAATTTCTGATCAACTTGCCTCACGGTAAGGGGAGAGAGGGACGGCATGCTTTAGTTGTGGCTTACGTGGAAACAGTGAATCTCTCCAACAATAACCACCATCGTTGTACAGTTGCCAAATAACAGACTTATAAAGTGTTCTCTTTCCTACCTCTTGCCAGCACCCTCTGCCCAGGTTACGCCGATACATACAGCACTAGAGGGCCATGGTCTCCTGCAGAATTATTTTGGAGACACAAATTACATCTTACCTTGGGAATAAGTGTGGCAATGGCTCGGGCACCGACATCTAGTTAAACGGCAAAACAAACAAAAAACACACAAACGACATAGTTAAATGAAAAACTAAAGCAGAAAACCGAATCTGTCCTTGCCCAAAAGCCCCCTGTATGCGCCCGCCCATGGCGCCCCGCCAGCGGGCCCGGGTGCGAGGGGCGCTGGGCACCGCCGGAGCCCCGGGGCCGGCAGCCGGGCTCCCGCGGCGGCAGAACACGGCGCGCCCCGGAAACCGGCCCGCGGGGGGCCGGTGCCAGGCGGGAGGTCAGCGCCAGGGAGGCGGCACCGGGAGACAACCCGCCCCCCGGCCCGCGGGAGGGACCGCTCGCTGCTTTTCGCTGTTAAACCGCGGCGGCCGCCCGGCCTCGCTCCCCGCCCCGCTGCCGGCACCTGCCGATAAAGGGCGGAAAACCGGCGGCCCCACGGGTGGCTCCCCCGGGCTCCGGCACCGCCGCCCCGGCCCGCCGGCACTCACGCGGCCCGCTGGAGCTGCCGCAGCAGGCGGGCTGCCCGCTCCCGCCCGGCCGCCATCGCCGCGGCTCCGCGGGGCCGTGCGGGCCGCGGGCCGAGCCGGCGGCAGCGCCTCCTCCCGCCGCAGGCGCCGGGGCAGCGCGGCTCCCGCTGGCTTCCCAGCCCCCGCTTCGGTCACATAGTTAACCAAAACCAAGGACTTTGCACGGCTGACGTGAGAACTGTCCTCATTCAGCTCCAAAGGGCCTGCCGGGGCCCCCGCCTGAAGCCCTAAAACCGGTGTCCGCTCGGGAGCGCCGGAAAGCGGCAGCACCCACGGAGCGCCCGCACCACTGCGCGGGTTCCCTCACCGCTGCTGGAAACGCACAGGCTGCCAGGATTTTTGTCGAGGCTTCCTTGGCTTCAGAAAGTTCACCGGTAACATTGTCAGCAGCATAAAACACTAATCGGGGGTGGGGTGCGTGGAAACAAAGCCGTGCTCTCTGCTTGGGCAGGTTCAAGACGTGCCCTGTGGAAATGGGGTGACAATCAGTGCTCTGGCACATAGAATCTTAGGATTCGGAAAAGACCCTTCTTTCGGTCGGAAAAGACACTTAAGATCGACTCCAACCCTTAACCTAACACTGCCAAGTCCACCACTAAACCATGTCCCTAAGTGCCACATCTACACATCTTTTAAATACCTCCAGGGATGGTGACTCCACCACTTCCCTAGGCAGCCTGTTCCAATGCTCCACAACCCTTTCAGTGAATTCACGTGCCTCTGTGGAAGCCCCTGTGAACACTGGGTATTTTCCCTTCTGAGGGATTCTGGCCAGTGTGTCTTCAAAGGCATGAGGAGATGATGAATGGTCTCAAAACTTTCTTTTTTTAAAAAAAAAAAAACCCACATTTCCAAGTGCTTTTTGCCCCTGCTTTGCCTAGCTGCTTATACTAAAGGCTTGATTTCAGTGAGTTGTGTCCATGAGACCATTCCTGCCACTGCTGAGCCGCCTGCGGTGGTGCAGACTGCTCAGCACAATGGCAAGAAACATTTAAGAGGCGAGCAGCACATCCCAAGCAAAGCCCATAGGTTGAGTACCATAGTCAGTCTGCCAATGCTGCCGAAATCCCTTCAGCTCCAAGGCGTACATACCCCTTCCACCCCCAGCAGCCACTTTACAGAGACAGAGGTTTTGCTTTTTGATTGTGCTCAAACTGCCATCTTACCAAACGGCTACAGAATGAGACAACAGAACTGCTAAAGCCACCCAGCTTTTCCACAAACTCACCTGCAGTAATAATAATGTAATAATGACATATTACATTATCATTAACCACTCACAAGATTACTACTTGTAAGTTTGAGAACTTAATTTACTTGAGATTGTTGGAACTTGTTTTACTCCCCCTCTTACCAGGAACAGTCCCAGAGAACAGCATCCTTCCTGCAGCCAAGCCACACATTGGGACAGCAAACTGTTTGTTTTGTTTTTTTGGTTTTTTTTTTTATTTCAAGCATACAGGAGACACTACAAAGTTCAGAAGAATAATAAGCAGAAGTCTGAGATAAATTCCAATATCTGCTTTCAAACTGTTAGGTAAAAAAAAAAAAACCAACTGTGAAACTATTTCTATGAAATGACGTATTACTGTTAATACAGGGAGAAATTTAGGTTTTAACCTGCTGCTCAACACATTTTTCTGTTGTATTAAATGGCTGGTTACCAGCTTTTACTTCTTAATTCAATCAACAGAACTCTCTAGGAAATCTGTACAATTTCTTCGGTCCTGCAATAAATCTTACAGTAAGTTTTCATGTTTTCGTAAACGAGCTGGTGATACCTTTTCGTATTGTTGGGTAACACTGGAATATCAGAGCTGAGCGGCAGGAGCTGAGTGACAGAGCAAGAGCTCCACCGTCAGGCCACTCGCCCAGAGCAGCAGCCACATCCTGTGACTGTACCTGTGCCTGAGCAGCCAGTTACCCGATCAAAACACAGTTCATAGTGATACCAGCAGCCCACCCCCAGTCGCTGCTACCTGGGCAGGGGACAGCTTTGCTCAGCTTCAGTCCTGCCTGGAAATGCTACAGCCACAGCCAGCTGCGAAGCAATGTAACCTGGCTGTCCCTGTGAACCTGCCAGCCTGGAGGGAACTGGGGCTCCTGAGCCCCCTTGGTACATCACCAGCTCAGCTCCCCTTGGGACGGAGAACACAGCCCTCCTTGACTGCCAGCTAAGAGCCGAACGCAGGACGTTTTAAAAAGGCCACAGCGGCGTATTTATTGACAAAGAGGTGTAGAAACAGAGCCCCGGGGATGAGGCTGGCAGTGACAGTCCCTTCCCGCACCTCGGCAGGCATCCCGAGCCCCGCGCTGCACGCAGCCCCTCGGTCCCTCACGCCTTCTTCTCTTGCCACCGGCCGCGCCGCTGCCCGCGGGCCGCTGCTGCTGCTGCCGCCGGGCTCCGCTCTTCTTGCTGTTGCGGCCGGGCCGCTGCTGCCGGCGGCCGCGCTTCCCCCGCTGCGACTGCTTCTTGCCCTTGCTGGCGGCCGCCTCGGCCTCCTCCTGGCGCAGCTGCTTGTTGACGGCGCGGGTGATGTCGAGGACCGGCTTCTTGCTGCCCATGTCCCGCAGCAGCTGCAGCTGCCGGCTGCGTTCGGCCGCCAGGTTGCCCAGCAGCGGCTCGAAGCGGCGCTTCCTGCCGCCGTTGCGGGACGGCGGCTCCGCCGGCTCCTTGGGCAGCCGCGGCTGGAAGCGGCCGAGCGAGGCGGTGGAGACGCGGGCGACCCGGGCGACGTGGCCCAGCTCCTCCCGGCTCTGGTGGCCGGTGGGGTGGAGCGGCGCGGCAGGGACGGCGGTCCCGGCCCGGTGGGCGCGGGCCAGGTTGCGCAGGCGGTTGAGCTCGTTGCGCGCCACTCGCTCCCGCTTCTCCCGCCGCAGCCGGGCGAACTGGTCCTCCTCCGGGTCGGCGCCCTCCGGCACCTCCGCCAGCCAGGCGCGGGCCGGGTCGCCGCCCGCCCGCCGGTAGCCCCAGCGCCGCCGCCACTCCTTGGCCTGCTCGTCCCACACCAGCGAGGTCTTCTTGCGCCGGCGGATGCCCTTCAGCCGCGCGAACTGCTCCCAGCGGGTCGGCGGCCGCGGCCGCGGCGGCGGCTTCTCCCGCGGCAGGCGGAAGGCCGGCTCGGGCAGCCGCGCCACTAGCGGCCCTCCCGCCCCGCCGGCGCGCTCGGCCGGCAGCTCCCAGAGCCGGGCCACCAGGAGCTGCGTGTTGTCGCGGGCCAGAGCCCGCAGCAGCGCCTCCCGCCGCGGGCCGGCCCCGCGCAGCCCCGCCGCCGGCGGCGGGTTGCGGTCCAGCGCCAGCAGGTTGCCCAGGTCGAACTCCAGCTCCAGCTCCTTCTCCACCGTGACGCTCCGCCGCTTCTCCGCCTCCTGCTCCTCGGCGGCCGCCAGCACCTCCTCCACCCGCACGGCCGCCATGCCGGCGGGCACACCGGGCCGGGCCGGGCCGCTCCGCTCCCCTCACGTGGAGTCAGTGCTCGCCGGCCGCCCGGAAGAGCGAAGAGCCCTTCCGCTTCAGCACGCCGGAAGCGCGCCTTCGCGCCCGGAACAGCTGTGCCCGTGCCGGCGCGCTGCCTGCCGGGAACTGTAGTCCCGCCCGCGCACGCCTCCAGGTGATGGAGGCAGTGGAGGGTGCCGAGAGTTGTAGCCCTCGCTGAGGGCGGTCACCTACTCCCGACAGACGCTCCCTGGGCCATCTCCCCGTTACTGGAGTGTCACCGCGCGTTAATTCCTCTCGGTTCCTGTCAGGCGACGCCTGCAGCTGGGATTTACGGGGCAAGTGCTTCCAATGACGGCCATGAGATCTCCAGCGACTCCCCGGCTGGCTGCGTGTGGGCCGGGGAGCCCCAGACCCGCCCCTGCCATCACCGCGTGTGATGCTGCGGCAGAAAATGTGTGGAAAGAGCCCGCGTGTGAGGGGAGGCGGACGCTGAAAGCACACCGTGGTGCAGAGATGTGCCCACCGCAGAGGCAACGGGGCCGCGTGGCTTTCCCTGCTGCTGCCTGCGTGAGGAGCGTGCCATGGCATTCACGTGGTGGGCAAGTTTAAGACTGAGAAACAGTGAAACACTTTTTCCGTGTTTTTTTTGGCGTTTTTTTTTGGTAGCATATAGTTACGTCTGACAGTCATTGCTGTAAAGCAACACCTGTGGGTGCTCGTCGCAGAAAAAAAATTCGAGCACTGTGTTGCAGCTCCACAGGGATGGACACAGGTCTTGTGGGCAAGTCACCTGGCAGAAGGGAGGGGAGGAAAAGCATTTGGAAAGCAGTATCACCTGGCAGATGTCTCATATTTCCCTGGCAAATGATAAGTGAGGTGATTGGGTGATACTTTGTGCACCGAAAGGTCAGCAAGGTCAAAGATACCTCCGTGCTATTTTTAAACAAATGAGCTATGGAAGAATCCTTTTATAGCTATACAGTGGTTTGGCCTGTATGGCCTTGACATTTTGAGCTGATCCCTGGTGTCCTAAAAAACAAGCTCAGGATAGCACTTAACTGTAGCCAAGGAAAGTGATGAGAATGTTTATACTAGGTAGGATTCTCTAAGTTATAACACATCTGTGCCTTTACATTATGTTTGGAGTGATGGAAGTGATTCTGAGCATAATGCCACAGCGGTATTGTTGGAATGAAAACAAAATATCAGCCTTGTAAAATGAAGACAAAGAGCTGATTCTCAAATTCTAATGCCTAGCATATCGCGAATTATACTTTGTAAGTCTAACTATGATAAAATCTTTTTTTTTTTTTTCAAGTCAGCAATTCTGAGCGTGATTTGTATACAATGGAGCAGCGGAGTCCCTGTGTATTTAAACCCAGGCCGGATGGCATAGACAGTTTTCCCATTTACCACAAGATGGCATTGCATTGGATAATATTTTGTTCCCTGTCTTGGGCAGTTCATACTTTCACCTGGAATAACTGAAAAAATTAACTTTAAAGGTAGTTCTTTGAAGAGATGCACATGCACTATTTAGATTTAGATTTAAGCATACATTTATGTTTTTGAACTGCAGGTTCGCTCTTTTGGCAGTCTGGTCAATACCTTCACACTGATCCCTGTACTCTCCTGTTTGATCATTATGCAGCTAACTCTTTGAGTTCTTTTGGTTTATATTTGTACAAAGCCCAGAAGCCTTCAGGTAAATGTCTGGGACCAAGAGGACAGAACTGGTAATATCTATTACGCTTCCAAAGTTGCTTGAAGCGTTAATGATTACCGTGTATCACTGGAATAACAGAAGGAGTGCATGTCAGGAATGGGTCTTCTTGTTTTACCTGATAGCATGAACCTGCTAAGGAAGGGAAAAAAGAATCTCAGAAGGTAAAAATTACTCTCTGGCAACTGCTACGTAGAACTGAATTCCGTCCTTTTTATATATTCCACAAATTATTATTTATTGTATGAGTGGTCGCAATGCAGTGAAAGGGACTGTTCACTTACTCAGTTGCTTCAGTGTTACTTTGTGATAACAATCTAATAGGAGCACCTTTATAATTACGGATTAGTGACAGGAAATTCCATACTTGGTCTCAGACGGAGTTCAAAGGTGAATTTTTTGAATGGCCTTTTTTTTCCTTTTACTGATCTTTGTTGTGTGTTTCATTGCTGGAGGTAATTAACTGATCCTGTGTGTTTGGTCTCTACATACATGACTGAACAATAATAATTATAATCAACAGAGGAAATCTGTAAATGCTTTCTCATTGGTGTTTGGAGGTGGGTTTTTTTTTTCTGTTTGTGAAAATCTCAGCAAATTAGCTAAGTCTTTGAAACTTGTCACAAGTAGATGTTACAATACATTCTTAAAGCTATTTCAAAAAATACAAAGAAATAATCTAAATACCTGTTTAGAGAATAATTCTGAAAAAGCTTCTTGCATCTTTTCAAAGATTTGGGCTTCTAAAGAACATTGGAGAAACTCTGACCAAACTGAAGTCTTGGGAGGTTTTACTGTAGTCCTTGGCAGAGTCAGGCTGTACTTATTACAGAAATTTTGTAGTCTCTGTTTAGACCTCCTCCCGTCGTGTAGAAGAAAGAAATATCTGCTTAGTTTACTGGCAATGCCAAAATTTTTGAGCCTCATTCTACTGTGCTTCAAGTGTTCTCAGCACGATGTTGCTGGTTAGTGAAGCCTGACTACAAAACCATTATTGCTGAACATAGCGCTGGTGTTTATTCAGACAGGATACTTCTGAGCTTGTGATTCCATGGTGTGGTTGGGAAGGTGGTAGATGGAAGAGTAGTTGAACAGATTTGTAAACCAAACAAGATTTGTAAACAGAGTGGTGGATATTTTGGGAAACTATGAAGTTTGGGAAACGAACAAGTGGCTTCGGAGCTGCTCGTTGAAGTAATCATAGCCATGCTTTGAGCTTGTAACTCCCAGTTTAGAGCTGAGAATTGCAGGCAGGCACACAGCTTCCATTAAGTGAATAAGAGTGTGTGTACTGCTGAAAATGTGGGCTTTTGAAAAGATGAAAGGGTGAGATCAATGTTGAATTACAGAAATAGCTGTCAGGAAGTGAAAGTTTTTATTATCTCATGTTCGCTCCAGCTTTGTGAGACTTTTTAAGCAATTTTTAAAAGGATGAATTTTTAGAAATATTTTTTCATTTTGATCATCTCTGCTTTTGGGTTCCTAGTTTTAGAATCTCAAATATCACATTTTTTCAAGCTGCCTGTGGCTGGATTTGTGAGTGTTTGGCCATGGGACCTGAAACCAGTTATCCCTAACTGCAGGCACTCATAATCCATAGATACTTAAACAATTTCATCCTTACTCTCTCTTTCCATGAGGTTCTCTCTCTATTCAGTATGAATTATAGGAATACATGTCATGGTGTGTGTGTGTGTATGTGCTCAATTCATTAGTGTTTGCTTGCCTATTTTATGTATTTAAGCTTTCTTTGGGATGAAGAAGACGGTAGGGTTTTGTTTTGTTTTGACCACAGTTGAGATCTGCATGAAAAACATAAGATGACAGAGTGTAATTTGCAGAAACATTTGTCCAGAAGATTAATAGAGAGCATAATGCAGGATGTATGTGATGCACCAAAAGAAGTACGACATCAATGTGATTTACTGTTGGTTTTGTTTTTCTGCTGGAAAAGAATAAAGCTACTTAATCCTACTTAACTTTTATTTTTGTCGTTTCTGTTCAGCTGGGCTACAACTTTGTGTTTGTGTTTGATAAGAACTGCTCTAATGTGCAGTATTCGTGTCTCACTGATATTCGTGTCTCTACCATTAACTTAGATATACTCTTCAAACTTTTGCCAATTACCTCTGGATGGCAGTAGATGTAGTTACAAGATGATTCAACCAATTCATAAGCCTGCTGGGAGGATCGTTGTGAAGAACACTTTTATCAGGAAAACCCAAAGTGCTGGTAATTTTGGCAAATAGTAGAAAATGCCCTTAAAATACCCACACTGCTTCCAAATCGTTCCCTTCCACTGACTTTGTTCAGTACACTTTGAAGTAAAAATCTGTGTTGTAAGATTTCTTCCTGGAAGGGAGAAGTTGTTTGCTCACTGAAGCTAAATTAAGTACAACAGTTTGTGGACCAGATTCTGCTTCCCAATACACTTTTTTACCCCTGCAAAATGTATTTCATGCATTTCAGCATGTATCTTATTTCCTGGGACACATAAGTGCTTTTGCAGTCCAAATAATGAAGCAGAGGCATGAGGATTTGGCTAAACAAGGACTCTTTCCTATTCTCTAGTCCATATAATGTGAAAAAACTGCCCGTAAGGAATTAAATAATTGTAAAGACTTGAGCCACCATCTTTTGTCAAATGTCAGGATTGACTTCAGCAGTGTAACAAAAATATGCCTTGTATTCACAGTTTTTACTATTCAAGAAAGAGTTGAATTACTGGTTATAGATAAGGAGTAGTCGCTTCTCATGGTTTCACCAACGTAAGGCCCTACTAGACATGTGTTAAGGGACATGCTTAGTTCTAGGCGTGTGGATTTTTCTGTGGATGCTGATGATACTATCTGTGCTCACACGCTCACAGATTTGGTTTGTAAATGAGCAGGATTAGATCTCGTGTCTGACGATTCAATGTGATACTAGCAGAATGCTGTATTTGTGAGAAACCATGAAGACAGAACTCAGGAGGCTGTAGCTGTGGTCCCTAAACCCAAGACTGGGTAACTAGGAATGCAGTTACAGGTGGATACTAAGTAGGGCCTGGTTTTTGGTTCAGAAGCTGGAACATAGATAGCCGGTGAGATGGCAGGGAGATTTGAATGACTGCAGGCGTTGTGGAAAGTGATTGGTAGACCATAATCTGTTTTGATCAGTTGAAGTGTGGTTTCAGTGAACTGATTTTCGGTAAACAAAACAAAGCTAAGCTAATTTGAGACCTTCCCAAGTGCTTGATGCCTATCTTGCTATGCATTAGGGACTCAGGCTGAGAACAGATTGTGATGTGGTTTGCTTTTTTATGAGCTTTACAGTGACCTCATTTCTTTGAGAAAGTTTTATTGTAGTGTGGCCTTAATATTAGTGGTACCAGCAACGGCGCGGCTTGGTTTTGTTAGGGTTTTTTTTAGGAGAATTTAAAGAACAGAGTGAGAACTTTTGTCAGACAGTGATGGAAAGAATGGCAACATAGTAACATGTTCTTTTTCCAGGGTGAGTCCTTCTTATCACCTGTCTAGAGCAGACCTACTTTTTGGCATGAGATTACTTCTACAAGTTTAAAAAAAAGCCGATGAACATATTTCCTTCTTTTAGAAGAAATCTAATGCACAGAGATTTGCCCTTGATTAAGTCTACGCTTGCAATCAGAAGAAGAAAAAAGTTTCCTCTGTTCTTGGGTTGAGTTTGTGATTGGAAATGTCTCTGACGTTAGGAGCAAGATGGAGCCTGTAAGTCTTCATCCATGACACGAAGAGTGTGCCATGGCCACTACCAATTTTTGCTGACAGAAGGACACAAGACAAATCAAACGGAGCAAGAGGTTCAATACTGTGAATCCAAGAGTAGGGTAAGTGTATGTCTCCTATATTCTAATACTTTTGTGAGTCAGTAACAATCCATTTTCCAGCAGTGGCTTTAGAAAAGGCTTCTTGGGACATGCTTTCAACAGAAAATCTCAGCCTGTTGCGCATATGTGCAAATACTGCATGCATGTGATTAAGCCTGTGCAGATAACGGCATTCACGTGGGCAAGAGAGATCTGAGTGTTGATTTTTGCTGAAGGGAAAAGGATGAGACCTGGTCTTAAAGGAAGACAATGCAATGCATTTAGGACCATGATTCTTCACTGATTTATTGAGGAACTTTCAACCTGAAGCTAGGCGTAGATCCAAGCACCATTTCGTACACACACAACAACCATTTCATGTACCAGAACCGCCTGAATCTTCTCCCAACCCTTGCTGGATGACATGGAGATGTATGCTGAAATGCTGCTTGCTGAAGATGTCTTCAAAACCTCAGCACTACTTGGCAGTCAGCAAGGAAAAGGCTTCCTGAGCCTGGTTTGTTACCTTTTATCCTCCACGTTTCCATTCATCAGCGAGGCTGATTAGTCAAGATGGAATTTTTTCCTCAGTGTGTTTTCAAACTATTTTATTCTCAGAGCTATATTTGACACCAGTGTGATGAAGTACACGTTGAAGGTGGCGTGATGAGGAGTGGAGAGTGTGCATGCAGGCCCTGCCATGAAGCAGCGAAAACGTTTATGTGTGTGACTAGGCCTCCCACCAGCTATTTTGATGATCTACGCTGTAAGTGTCCGAGTAAAAGATACTAAAAAGTGCTGCGCTTCAGATCTGATCTTTCATTCGCACAGTGGCAGTCGCTTCAAGGTCTCGCTAATACATTTTCAGTTGACAGCTATCAATGAAAGGGGAAAAAATCTTGGTTTAGATCTTTTTGTGCACAGCAATATGGCACTTTATAGGTTCAATCCGAGATATTAGGGAGGTTTTCAACCACATGTAACCACAGGTGACTCATGTAAGACAAGAATCATCTGTAAACTTGTATGAGCTTGTACCTAGGATGTATGTTGTGGTTCAGAGTAAATTAGGGGAATTTCTGTTAAACAAATATTTTTCATTTTGAATGTCATATAGCCTAAGGCTGTGACTCTACGTCATTACCCGGTGACAACAGGTTTGGTTAAAATAGTTCTTGCTCTGAAAGAGAAGTCCTAGAGATTAACACAGTCAATTCACAGGTTTTAGACCATGCTCACAAGGTAGCTGAATCGGCACAGCCGAGGGAGGTAGATTTTGGGGTGAGGTTGGAGTGTGAGTGCATGGTAAGGCGTTTGAGAGGGAACAGCAATCCCTCAATTTGGCTTTGTCCCTGAGGGAATTAGCCACAGCTTGGCTCACAAGTGGGGATAGCTTTCCTTGGAGGAGCAATTGTGGCTCATGCCTGTATCAACTTACCAAAACCTCTTCTTGAAGAAGTCTGTCTTGTAAATGTGGCATAACTGCTTTCCTGTAACTGCTCCTGTTGCAACCAGAGCTCTCAGCCTGATGCATTAAGGGAAACTGGCAGCAATTTGGGATTACCTTATTATAATATACTATAAACTAAACCAGTTGCTACATAGGTTGCTCAGTCATTCCTGTAAAGGGTTTTGGAGCATCTCAGAGGGGTGGTGGTGGGGTTAACTGGGAGCAGGAATGACGTTGGCCATCACAAGGTAACCTCCCTGCTGCTACTGAATCAGAGCCCTCAGAACTGGGGCAGGAATTTCCCTGTCCTAATCTGCAGTCAGAGCTCTTAGGTCCTTGGAAGGGATGAGTGACTCTCCGAGCAGTTCCGAGCCTCCCTCATGCCACCACAAAACCAAATCAACTGTTCTGCACAGTGCATCCTTGTTCTTTTAGTTTTGTGCAGCGTGCCTCTGTTCATCAGCTGCTGCTCTATGGAAAAGGAGGAAACCTGTAAAACGAGATAGAATCTCAGTTTCCAAAATCCTTCAACAAGCACTGTGGGCACTGCTCAGTCTGTGATTTTCCTCAATTAGTAAGGAAATGTTCAGGTAGGGGCAGGGCAATTCTGTGTGTAGCAGTAGTTAGGAGCAACAGTAAAATGAAAACAAAAAAATATTTTCACATAATAAGTGAAAGGGGCAAAGGAAAAGAATTGCTTCTTTAGCTGGGGTGAGTGACTGGCTTAATCTACAATACTGCCTTGATTTAAAACCTGCAGGTGCCTCGTACAGCTCATGCTCAGTCTTTGCTGGAAGTAGGAGTGTTTGCTGGGCTGGGCTGTTGCTCCTTGTTGCTCCTTTCCCTATAGTGTTTACAGGGCCAGACATTCGTGTTCTCTAGCTGTCCAAATATCCCCAATTCTGACAAAGGACACCTTCCTTTTCTCTTTAAGCTCAATCTCATGCCTGCCTCCTCTCTGGACTTCCTAACACTCCCCTCACTCCCTACAGACCCATCTGGAGCACCTTGGAGGTGCTTTTTTGTAACCCATCACCTGGAGCCTTTTTTTTCCTCTTATCCTTTTCATTCCTTTCTGTTGTTCCTCCTTCTTCGCCGCATTAATGCAGACATCTCCGGGGCCTATTATTTCTACTGTGTTTACTTACTTGCCTCTGTATTTGAAACCATTCTTCATAGTCTATGCTTTACCCTGATCATGTCTCTTAGTATTTCTAATTCTTTCTGTGAAGCACTGAGCTTGAATTCCTCTGATTTGCAGGGCAACCTTGCTCCAGTCCTCAGCCTGTCTCTGGACTAGTTCGTTGGTGGACAGAACAGCTGTGTGCTGTGCCAAGGTGTGTCAGAGCGTGTGTTTCTCATGCAGGTCTACAGAGTGCTCCTGAGGACTTGGAAAAAGTACCTACTAAACTGCATGAGTAAGCCAGGCTTGGCTTTCCTATAATGCACCGATATAAATGGTGTGATAAGTTTGAATGGTGCAGGAAATGTGAGAAACAGGTAGTGGTAAGTTTGAGAAAGAGTTGATGGTAAATTTGAGAAAGAGTTGATGGTAAGTTTGAGAAAGAGTTGAGTTGTGAATTAAGCTTATGACTCAACCCTTATTGATGTTACCCGTCAATTAGAGGATCATGGAAAATCCCAGCTGTACATTTGGTGTGGGCAGTGTTACGTATTGGAAAGCAATTGCTTTTCACTCACTTGGTAAGGCCTTTCCTGGGCTTTGTATCCTACATCAACGAAAATACAGACGTCTACAATTGGAGACAGTAGAGCAAAGAAGAAGGAAGCTAAGTGGAAAAATACTTCATAAATGAGTTTTAGAAGATCAGTAGGGAAGAAGGAGGAGAGCAACATCTCTTTAAATGAATGGTTTGAATGATTGCAGCCTTTCCTTCACTCCAATTTACTCAAGCTGTGCAAAACAGCTCTAGATAAAGCATATTCTCATTATGTTTTTGCTGATTAGAGGAAGAAAAAAAGCCTAAAACCTGTAGATGGTTTAGGACTGGACTGAGCATATTCACAGATCTTAGGAGATGCTCTTGTTCAGGCTATGAGTTATTATGATGGAAACATCTGACACTAAGCCTATGTCTTCTAAATAAACCCTCTAAACTCAAACAATTTGAACAAAAAGAAAAGTACCTGGATACTATCAAACATCTTATTTGCTAAAAAGGCTGGTTTGGGATTCAAAGACTTACGTTCGTCATCTCAGTGAATTCAACAGTGGTCTTCAAGGTGACATGAAATCTTTGTTTTACATATAGGAAAAATGCAGTTTGGAAAAAAAAAATCTTGCTTTTATACCATCACATATGAGTCTGTATTTTCCATGTATATTACACTAGTTTAAAATTACATACATATAGAAATAAAATATGCATGAAAATCTGTCTTTCTGCCTACCTTCAGCTAGGTACATTTGTTTTGCAAGCTAACCACCTGTGTTATCCTTTGTTTGAATTTTGAATTTTATACCCAGGCAAGTAGAATTAAGCACGAATTTAAGAACCTTATGAACAAGACCTTTGATCCATTCCTTTTAGAAACGCAACAATTTCTTTGCATACAGCTTTGCTGCGATGTGATCAAACAGGACACAGGCTATGATTCTGAGTTGGTTTCATTATAATTTTGGAAAATTCAACAGATTGTTGCAAACTTGCTCTTTGCAAAATGCCCAGATGTACAAGTCCCTGAAATTACTTGAAATATGTCTTTGTTCTGCTATCTTTCAGGGTGGTAGCATGACAATTTTTAAGGAAAAGTTGCTTTCAGATTATGCTTCTGTCTAAAAACGAATGGGATGATAGGGCTTTCAGAGTTCAGAAGACACATTTTAACTTTAAATCCTAAGCAAACTTTTGCTATAGCAGCACTAAAATCTTGCCATTACATTACTGTTTGTGTTAGGATAGAGAAGAGCAAAATTTAGCCAGGTTTGCCATGTGTTGTGGGCAGTGAGTGGGGCTTGGCAAGACACTGAGAGATAATGCTAGATGAGAGCTGTTCAGACAAACCAAAATATGTTGGTCGCTACCTTGCTTCATCTCTCAGCTCTGTCTTTAGCTAAACTAGGTGGGAAAACTTCTGTTGTTTCCAGCCTGATTCATGAAGAGTTCTACTGATTTGAACTGATACCAGGTTTGAAGTGAGGTAGTGTATCTCACTGAGCAAAAGACCAGAAGGCCCTGCATTCTTACCGTGGTATCAAAATGGAGGAGCGCATGCACCGATCGAACATGGGTTGTTGGATGTATATTTTGTTTAAGTGTACGTGCCTTATGGTAAGTGCCCCACAAAGAAGCTTTATGTATTCATTCTCAGCAAGAACCTTAAAGCAAAGGAAGTGGAAGTGTGCAAACACCTTCTATGTTACTCAATAACCCCTTCCATGCAACTTCGAGAATGTCTTAATGAAATTTTTCTCTGCTAACACTAGTACAACAGAGTCCTTGCGTAACTGCTGGCTGTGTGTGTCACTTCATAAGAACTGACAGATGAAAGGCCAAATAATATGTTAATTACCTCTTGTTGAAATGGAAGTGCTGTTGTGACCTTTTTATGCATGGTGCAAACTACTTTTTTGCAGTGTCTAAGAAAAGTTAGTTAAATGCATTATGAAAGCTATGAAGGGCCGGATCCTCAAAGCTTTTACAAACCAAATTCTCTCATTGTCACAATACAGGTCTACAGCCTGATCCTTGGCAGGTGTGACTTGGCATTGCCTTGGGTTGCATCAGCTTTGCCAGCTATCCGAGCATCCTCTGTGCACAGACTGTCAGTGGGACTAATTAGAGGCCCACAGCTTTACAGTGTCAGGCCAAAGAGTTGCTCTATGTTGTTTGTTTCTGAGGGTACAGTTAAGGCACAGTTGGTTGGGTACAAGGATGTTAATAATTGTCTGAGTATCTGCGAGATACAGTTAGGTACCCTCAGAGGGTACGATTAGGCTAAGCTCTTGAAAAGGGTACGTAAGGGGAAAAAATCTTGTGCGTACTCAGATGATTATTAACATCCTCGTAACTTGTGTTACATACCCACATGGGCACTGTGAATGAGCCCTCAGCAAGGCAGCTTTTCCCACCAATTCCCTACAGTTCCCTGGGATCTTTAAATGTTTCCCATGAGAACACATTGGTGTTTGTGGGCTGGAAGGATTGAGTCAAGAATTCAGAAATCACACACTTGCAGCGCTGCAACTGGGAAGGACCTCCAGAAATTGCACTGATGATAATTGTGCCTCTAACCCATTCTTGTCTGTTGATGGTTGTCCAGACTTTTTATTCTTGTTGCTGCCTCCTGAGAGCTTTCAAATATGCCTACATCTTTCTTAGGTGTTGATACCCCAAATGGAAATCGGTAACATACTTCCCAGGTCTTACAAATGGCTTTCCTGTCAGTACCCCAAAGAATAAGACTAGTTTTTTTTTTCGCATCATCACACACTGCTGATTCACAGTCAGCTCATGAGCCAGTATAACATCGTTTGGGCACAACTGCTGCCTAATGAGAGGTTGCCCCTTATAGAAAACAATACAGTACGCAGTATAATATAGTGCAGTATACAGCCAGCATACATTAAATTAAATTGACAACAGTAAGCTGAGCATCTCAATAACATATTAACTCCTTGCAGTCCTGACCTATATGAAGTGATTAAGGCCTCATGACCAACATTAATTTTTCTGATGTCACACTTGCACGTAATATCAGAAGAATATTGAACGTGTAGAGCAAGAGAAGGGTGAAATAGCAAACAGAGCAAGTGAAGCCATCTAAATCTTTCACTCAGAAGTGAAACTGGCAGGGAATTGGGAGAAATGGTTGCAAAGCTTCAGAATTTTCTAGGGTGCTGCCTAGAAATGGCAGGCTGAGCGATCCCTCCCACTGCCATGAACAGCAAGTCCCATAGTACTGATGGTGATCAACAACACTTTCTTGTGGAAACACAAAGTAGACCACAAACTTCTCAACAAAGACATTTAGAAATGTCAAGAATGCTGCAATTGACAACAGGGTGTCACTTGGAAAAAAGCACATCTTGACACCAAAGCAGATGGCAGATGAGACAATTGAGCATTATGTCATGTAGCTGTACAATAAAGCAAAGTCCTATGAATTTGAACAGCTACCAGCCTAATTAGTGACTTAATAATTTGTCCTCTAACATATCACCAGGTGAAAACAGTGTACAGGAAACTCATCTACTGTGAATAGTCGGGGCTGGCAGGACCTAGTGAAAAACTGTGCTCTGCTCCTTTTTATAAATTCAGAACTGATAGCAGAATTGTCTTTCAAGAAGAAGGCCTAAGCTGTCAGAATTTTAAAAAGGGTGCATGAACAAAATCTGATATATCTGAAGTCTACAAAGCATGCAACCGTTTAAATATGGAACACTGCTGCTCATCTCCTCTAATTAAGACCTTTCGTACTCTATTTTCCCATTCATACAGTCCAGTGGATTTAAGTGGCTTTACTTGTGTTTCACTTTGGTGTAAACAAAATGGGAATTGAGATCCTGAAACAGGAGTGAAAGTTTATGTGCAATGGCCTGATTCTCATTTAGTCAGACATCACTTTGCACTTCTCTAACTGTGTAACAGAATTGTGAAGTGAATGTGAATGTAATCTATGTAGCCAATGAGATGCAAAATAGATTTTGTATCAGAAAGCATCAAGGCTGAAAGTGGCTTTGCTCCTTAGGACCTGAGCATGGATGAATTCATTTCTCCTCACATATGCACTGTTATAATGAGCCAGAATTTAACTGGAGGCAGTTAGAATTAGAAATTAGTGTATTTACATACTCAGAAACTTAGTATGAGAAGAAAATGAGATCCACCTAGTTGCTCATTCATTTCCAGGTGTCTTCCTATTAGTTACTTTTATTTTAGCAAGTACTTTGTAAAACATGGTTAGTCTTTACAGAATACTGAAATCTCTCTGATTTTATTAAAAACTAACTTGAGTTTCATTTGAACAATAATTCATTTATTGTGAAGCCTTATTGAGAAGTATTTGACAATGAAGATCTCTAAATATATTAAAATTCAAGTCCTGGAGAGGGTCTCATCACATTAGAAAGCAATCAACCATCTTGAGACAAGTTAATAAAAGCATCTTAAACTCATCATCAAAAGGCACTCTTGACATCCATTATCAGACACAGGACTCCTAATGATTCATTGATCACATTTTCTCTGTTCGACAAAAATATCATGAGCCTAAAGGTTTCGAGACGTCTAACATGAGAGATTTTTTTTTCCTGGCTCACAACTACATTTGACAGATGACCTTTAGTCTTTCTTTCACATTAGTGAGATATTTAACAAAGATAATGCAGATACATTTTTCACAATTGTCTGATGCACATGCTCGCAGAATCCTCTATTCGATAGTGCACGGAAAACAGATAAGAGTCTTGCTTCTGTAAATGCCTTCATTATAAGTAAGTGCCCTGCTTTCAGCTTTCCTCTTCCAGTAAGATCACAACGTTTTAAAGCCTTTGAATGATTCTATGACTCTATAAATGCATGTAGTTAACCTGATGCTGTTTCACGGAGAGATTGGTACATGTGTAGACATACAAGAGGTTTTCAGGATGTACGTGCAGTCTGCTTACATGCCTTCCATCCAGTGTGCCGACAACTGCACTTGCATTTCCAAGAGGACCAAGAGGTCCCACTTACTCAGCATTTCGGTTTACACCTTTGCTGTTGTGCAGTTCAAGGGGTGGACTGTGGTTTGCCTTTCCATCCTGAGCTCGCCTGAAATTTCCTGGCTTGGGTATAGATAACAAGAGAGCTGTGACGTTGAGGACATCCGCAGCCAAGTGCTCACCCAGGGTCCTGGGCAGCTTTGCACACTGTGTGCAGAAATGCTTGCTGTTAGCACCAGAGCTGGTGCCTGAAGGTGACTCAAGTGTGTCTAGAAGAACAGCAGTCACATCTCTGGATCATGACAATGTTCCCATTTTCACCGCTTCTTCAGCCCTGGCAAGTGTCTCCCACTGAAACTGCAGGTCAGAGGTGTTGTGGAGGGCACAAGATTGCACAAAAGTGTTAAAAATGCAATGTCGCTCCAGAGCTCCCCACTAGTATGTCAGTGGTCCTCACTGCACATCCCCACTGTCTGTTTGGCAGGTAAAAGCTAAAGTTATTCCACTGAAGTCAGCAAGTTTGAGAAATGTGGCCTCGTCTGTCTGAAGATGGTTCTCTCCTGAGGAGAGGGGGGCAAGGGAAGTTGTCCTGCCAGGATGAGCTGACACCCCTGCACTCTGCAGGTGAGAACAGGGAGGGAGGTGAGAAGTAGGCAGACAGCATCACAGAGCAGCTGGCAGAACATGGTGAGCCCAAGGTCACTTGGCTGTTGGCCCAAATCCATCCAAAAGTACTGAAAGCCAGCAATTAGTCAGGCTGGAAGCCCAGAAAAAAGGGAAATAGCTGAGCCATGGCATTGTTCAGCAAGGGTGTGCAGATTCTGCCAGCACCCTTCGGAGAGCCACCATGGGTGTAAGCTGGGACCATCACTGTTCATGGCCTACCGCATCAGTGTGAATTGAACTCAACATCATTTCAGTTGAATTCTTACCTGAAAACAGATTCAAAAGTACATTCTGAAATGGATCAGGAACTCCTGGTAACTTTTCAGCTTCTCTTGAGATGAAGAGGTGGGCGACTGAAGGCAGCAATGCTTTGATGCAAGATGCCTGTTAGAGAAGCAAGTACAAGCTCTGGACAGAAGCTTTTCCTGCCGCTGAGGCTTTTACAAGGTTCCATAAATTCTGAGACAGTTAAATCTTTCTTCCCCCTCTATTAATAAACATAAATGTGTGGAAAATTACCCTAATCTTCTTCCAAAGAGGATGTGCCTCCAGAATCACTTCCAGTACTAGGCACCTCAGAATTCTGCTGCCATATTTAGAGGCGATAAAAACAGTCCTTGAATTTCTGACCAAAATCCAAATATAGTCTATTTCTTTCTGCCAACTGAAAATGTACCTTTTTATTTCATTCAGTTTTTGTTTAAATCGAACTTTGTTCCAAACTTTTAGTTCTATAAATGTCTTTTTCACTATAATTATTTAAATAAAGTAGGAATGTGCCCAATTTAGTGAACTGAATTAGTATGCTACTAAATAAGCCTGATATTGTCATTCTACTAGGACTTGCGCGTTGTTCCTGTTACAACTTCTCCCTGAATTCAGTGGATTTACGCAAGAGCTGAACCCGGCCTGTGAAGGACAGATTACCACAGGCAGTCATATTTGACAAATTTGAAGTGGACATAGTTGCTGTTGTTACATGATTTATCAAAGTCTTCACAGTGGGAGGACTACACAGGTTACTACCTGGTAAGGCATTGACTTTATGGTTAGCAATAGGCAGTGCACGTCAGTGATGCCCTGAGACATCTAAGCCTACTTGTCTTGTGTGTTGTGATGTGCCAGATCCTGGTTTACCAAGTGTTCAGCTGATCTCCAGCATGGCAGTGTGACAGCTTTTGTCTGTGATGGGCACCTGTCTCTGAGAAGTGGGAAACATGGAGCTCAAGAGTCCTAGAGAACATCAAGAAGCAGAAGAGACCATGCAGGAGCAGAGGGATGCTAACTGTGGTGTTAACCTCAACTAACTTTAGGTGTCTACACTATAGGTGTCCACATAGAGCTGGTTGTTTAGGCTCCTTTTAGAGACAGGGGAGCGAAACAACACATACTGACATGTTCTGGATAACTTCTTTGAGACAAGACAAAGCTTGCCCTAGAAGTGCTTGTTTCTCTTCAGTAAGCTTAGTGGCAATTTGAGTAACTCAAGTATAGTTCTCATTATGTAGGCGTCACAGGTAGGTGAGATGATCCTATCTTCCTTGTATAGGACCTTGATAGGTAGAAACCAATTAAGGTATTATGTATATATTCCCTATCCAGAGTATTTTTTTCTTCTTTTTTCCTTCTTTTTATTACCTCTGAAGAAGCTATTTTTTCTCCTCCACTTTTCTTTGCTGTTTTTTGTATTCCCTTGCTTGTATTTTTTACTCATTGTTTTTCTTCTACACTTCGGTGCTTTGAGACAATGATGGTACTACATAGATGGATTTAGCAATCAAAATACTTAAGAAGTTCCTTGAAAATCTTTAGTTGTCTTTCGAGGAATAAAGGTGGAAAGGTGGTCAGTCAACTGGACAGACTCATTTGACCGCCCTTGCTGAACGGTAGCTTCTTGCCCCGCTTGTGTCTCAACTGCTTTCAGGCCTTGACCTGAGTTATGAGATGCAGCCAGTCGTCTGGCCTGTAATCTGGAGAAGGGATTGTGCACAGCAGTGAAACTGGTGTTATCCAGTGGGCTCTATGCTCACAGAGGCTACTCCAAGCCATCTTCTGTCCTACTTGGAGCATCTCATGGCAGCTTCATGTATTTCATCCAGTGCCAGGAGTCTCAAGCACTGGGACATGTAGGGTGCAGTGACCACACAGATAAATAGTTTAGAGGTTGAGGTGGTGGTGCCATTTTCTGCCCCTGCCTCCCTGGCTGTGGACCCCTGCGACTTCCCACGTGCCACCAGCGCTTGCCTGACCTCAGAGTGAGTCAGCTCAGGGGATGGACTGACCGAAAATCACATTAACAATGAACAAGTTTTTCTCATGAGGGAAAGAGGAGAGGTAGAGGTTTCTATTCTTCTCTTTGAAACTGCAGGCTTTGGGGTACAGCAGCTCTGTGCTCTGGGGTACTGTGTAAAAACAGTATATACATCTTTAAAATGTCTGTGAAGCGGTAGTACACAATGATCCAGTCCATGTCCCTCAGAAATTTCCTCTTGGCTTCAGTGGCTCAGGATTTGTTTACTTGCTGCTGTGTTTCCATAGTGCTGTCAATATTCTCCTACTTGTTCTGCATGGTCAAAGACAAAGATACTGTAAATATTTCAGTACAACATTAAAAATGGGGCTCCCCATGTTGGAAAGCACTTAAACAGCTATGCTTTATGGATGGTTGTTACACCAGGCTGCACTCTGCTCTTGCTTACTCTACTGAGATTCAGGAGTGATTTCCAAAACATCTGTAGGTCAGCTCTGTGGATCCAACCATGAAGGGAATGTGAAAAAAAAACCAAACAACCCAACATCTACAATATCTTCTGCTTTCTCCTCTTGCAATCTTTGAGGCAGAAATTCAGTGTGACTTCCCTGAGCACTGTTATGCTGTTGAGGTGTGAAGACAAGTACTGTCCTGACCTGTGTGAAGGATGAAGCCAGATTGTGTTATCGTCCTCATAGTCATAGCCAGGTCCTGTTACCTGAGAACGGGTGACCAATTAGTTGCGGCCAAAGTCCCTTCACTTCTTCCTGGTAGACCTGAGCCTGCCTCATGTTCAAAGCGCAGCGCGCCCTGCTCACAGTTGCAGTTGCTTCTCCTTAGAGAATTCACCGGATAGCTTGTTGGAGATGAACTAGGAGTGTAATCCCAGTAAATTTGTTCAGAAATGCCAATGAATATTCACAGCAGGTTGTTTTGATTTTTTGGGGAGAGAGGGACAGTAACATTTGTTCAACTGTATTCTTTACACTTGAGCTATAAAAAGCAGCAAATTAAGGCTCAACATGAAGCTACATACCATAAAATCAAAAAGTGACAGCAGAAATGTTTCAGTATCCTCCCACCACTTGCACAGAGGAATGAGGAAGAGTGTTTCGCTTGTTCCAGAAAGACGATCATAGTGATCTAGCCTAACAGGCCATAAAGTCCAGTCTTGTCCTTAGAGCCCTTTACAGTTTTGCAAGTCAGAATGCTTGTTTTTTCCTACAATTGTTAAGGAAGATGCAAGGTGGTACCAGTCAGTCCAGTTTGAAAGGAAAACACTGTGGTTCCTGCCTCCCTCTCACTCTAAAGAAAGGCTTTCAGGATGCTGGATTGAGCACAAAAAGTTTGCAGAAGTGAACTGTCACAAACACATGGGAAAATGGTATTATACTTGTCTGCTTAAATGGTAAATTTCTTATACAGTATAAAAAACCTGCATATACATTCAATCGACCTGTTTGCAGGTATGGAAGAACATAGACTATGCATTCAGCACATACTGTCTTTCCTTGCAAACCCCCTTTCTGTCTGCCCTCTTTCTGACAGATGATCCGGGTGCACATATTTAAGGATAAAGATCCAGGGACTTGGTTCCCAAGCGAGGGCCACTTTCTTTTAGTCTGCCAGATCTTCCATGACGTGTGTGCGGGGTGTGCAGCTGTGAGCCACTCTGCCGGTCAGGTGGTGTCGGAGCCGGACACATTGGGGCGTTCGGCATCCACCACCCGAACAGTCTGTCCTGGACTCCATTCCCTTTCCAGAGAATTGTATACATCTGAGATTTTTCATTCCTCATTATTACAAAGTCAATTTCTAGATTTCATAGATTTCATAGATTTCATAGATTTTCTAGGTTGGAAAAGACCTTAGAGATCATCCAGTCCAACTGTCCCTAATCTCCCATTAAACCATATCCCTAAGTAGTTCATCCACCCTTTTCTTAAACACATCCAGGGATGGGGTCTCAATATGATCAATATGTTTTGTGAATCAGTTCTTTTTCTCCAGCCCTAGCCGTGCGATACCTCTCAGAAGAGGCATAAAACTGATATGCTGATCCCTCTAATTTTTACAAGCTAGTCTCATTCCATTAGCGTAGGAATATGAACCTATTCAAAAGTCTTTAGAAGTAATGCCATTTTTCATGCATACACCCTCCTGAAGTGCCAGTTGCAAAAGCCATTTGTCTTCATTTCCTGCACTGAAACCAGAGGGCAACGTTACTGTGTACCAATTACTGCCTTGTACTGTGCTCTACTTCTCAGGTGGGTTTCGAGTCAACCTTGTAATTCTGTTCCAATTTAGAAACAGTCCCAACAGTAGTTATACGTGCTAGGTGACAAATTGTAGTCTGCCCTTGCGGCTCTTTATGGGCCAACCTAATGGTCACTGAAGGCAGCTGGAAGTCACTGCAGCCTGTTTTACATAGAATCATAGAATGGTTAGGGTTGGAAGGGACCTTAAAGATCATCTAGTTCCAACTCCCCTGCCATGGGCAGGGAAACCCTCCACTACACCAGGTTGCTCAAAGCCTCATCCAACCTGGTCTTGAACACTTCCAGGGATGGGGTATCTACAACTTCTCTGGGCAACCTGTTCCACTGCCTCACCACGCTCTGAGTGAAAAATTTCTTCCTTATATCTAATATAAATCTGCCCTCTTTCAATTTAAAGCCATTGCCCCTTGTCCTATCACTACATGCCCTTGTAAAAAGTCCCTCTCCAGCTTTCCTGTAGGCCCCCCTTTAAGTACTGGAAAGCTGCTATAAGAATCACCCCGGAGCCTTCTCTTCTCCAGGCTCAACAGCCCCAACTCTCTCAGCCTGTCTTCATAGCAGAAGTGCTCCAGCCCTCGGATCATCTTTGTGGCCCTCCTCTGGACCCGCTCCAGCAGCTCCATGTCCTTCTTGTGTTGGGGACTCCAGAGCTGAATGCAGTATTCCAGGTGGGGTCTCATGAGAGCAGAGTAGGGGAGCAGAATCACCTCCCTCGACCTGCTGGCCACGCTTCTTTTGATACAGCCCAGGATATGTTTGGCTTTCTGGGCTGCCAGTGCACATTGCCGGCTCATCAGGTTAAGGCCTGGGCTGCACCGGAGTTCCGGCAGCTATCCCTTGCTTGCATGACCTCCCAGCACAGCAGGAACATGCACCTAGGAAGCTGTGTGGGAAAACATAAGTGAAGCAAAGATTGTCTTCTGTAGGAGCAACTGCGCTCACAGAAGGTGTTTTTGTAGGGATGTGAACCAGATGGTGAGAATTTGCACCCTGAGCAGATATTGCTCTTTTGGAAATGTTTATGGGAGACATTTGGTCCAGTCAGGAGCAACCCGAAGTGTGTAGTGCTGCTTTGCTTCTGCAGCTGCCCTTTCAAGCAAGTTTCATTGCTGCTGGTGGAGTTCTGCAGTTTCTTGTCTCACTGTGCACAAAACTGACTGAAAAAGCAGAGCTGAGTTGGCATTGTAAATTACTCGGGTGTTAGAACAAAAGTTAATGAAGTTGATAACAATTTGAATCCCTCATTTTTTGAATATACCTGCTTTCATATTTGGGATATCATGGTTTGAGAGCCTCTTCTGTGAGTATGGGGCTTTAGAAACAAAAAAGCTATAGAAATATATATTCCTTTCATAATATTCAAATAAATTAGCTATTTTTTTGCTTATTATTATATTTTTGCATTAGATAATTTTCTCTTTTTTTTTGTTCAGAGTCATGAGAAAAATCATCCTGGAATGTATTTCTAGGAAAACAATCAAAAGTTGGTAAGTCAAATTCTCTGTTACTGCACCAAACGAAGGGGAAGTAGCAGAAAAGGAAACCTCTGATGTTATCATTCATTAAAAGAAAAGCAACTCAAAACCTCACAACATAGCAAATTAACTATTAGGTACATCTGACTTGATGATTACATCTGTACTGTGGTCTGGACCAAAATAAAACCCCTGTTTGTCCTCCTGTGATTACTTCTGAAGCACTTTAGTACTGTCACATCCCCCTGGCTTTGCTGTTTTCATTACTCCTGACAGAACGTTTGGGTAAATGCAAGAAGAGAGAGAGGGTAGCATAGCGGTTTGACAGCTCTAATTATGAATATTTAAAAGCTGCTTAAATGTGCTCTCTTTTATCACCTAATTTCCTATCAATGACAGCATTGGAAGCACTTGTCTCATTTTTCAAATCAAAGCTTCCTCAAGCAAAATGCTTGGAGACTGAATAGCTTATGCATTCTATTAATCAGAGGGTAGGAAAAGATCCATCAAGTGCTTCAGATAGTTTGAGAGTGCTCCATCCTTGTAGAGCTTTCACCTCCCATTTCTCACAGATGAGTGCATTTGCCTCCTGTGAATGATCTTTGTGATTCTTCCTCATCCAGAAATGGCTTCAGATTTATCTTCCTTCAACAGTGCGTCAAATGATGCCTGAATATTTATAAAAAGAGTAAATTCTAATTGGGGTTAGTCATAGATAGGAGGAAAGAGGAGTCATATGTTGTTTTCTTAAAGGAGGATAGCTCTTATTCTGCTTCCAGTGGGTCAAGTTTCATTGAACAAGTGTTACAGTTCAGTTTAGGTAGAAAAGAGTAACCACTCCAACTTGGAAATGAACTTTCTTGATTTGAGCCAGAAACAGTATTGTTGTTTGATGTTTATTCTGTGATTACTGATACTTTCTGCGCTTAAGGTTGACTTTGGTCAAGATGATAAAATGATCCAAATTAGTTTTATTGGAGTTTTGTGCTTTATGCATATACTGAAAAGAAGTGTCTTCTCCTTACTAGATAAACATTAACCAGACTCTCCCCAATAATGACGTTTAAATTCTGCAGGATGTGCTTTACTGCTGCAGCTGGAGAAGGGGAGTATCTTCAGAGATGTGCAGACCGTACCCGGTAATAGCCAGGCTGGCCCTTTGCCTCCTGGGGGACTTGTGATGGCAGAGCAGTGTGGTAATGTCCCCACCTTTTTGAAGGAGTCTGTGTCTGCAGCCCTTGTTCCCTCCTGTTTTATCATTACAACTTGTGAATTTACATTCCATATGTTGCTGAAAGATGGCAGGGGAGAGAAACAAGATGACACGAAGTGAAAAAAGTCAATACTTCACTGAGCAACATCTTGTGGTATTTCCTACTATTACTAGAGGAGAATATCATTCCTCCTGGTCTCATCAAGGTTAGGAAGTTTGATGATATAGGAAGGACAGCCAGTCTCCAGCCAGGAGATACATGGGATTCAACAGAGTGATGTCTTTCTCTGTTAGATAAGAGGAGGGGGAAAGGTTTAGATAGGGTAGCAGAGAGAAGAAGGAAACTGAAAAGACATGGTTTGGGAAAATGAAGAGCAGCTTTGAAATTCCTTTAGGTACATTCGCACAGAGGGATAAAAGTGTCCCTGAGCTCAGAAATGCCTAGTCCCTCAACTCCCACTGAAATGAATAAGATCTGCAGCCAGTCACCTAAGAGTGAACCTCTTACCAAAGACACCCACAGCTGAAATTTTGGGATTTTTGTTTTTATAAAGTGTTGGTTTGTATCCTATATTTAGTCTGCATCTTCGTGGGTCTAAACTTAGAAATATTTTGGTCCAGCTACCAAGATAGAGGGAGCTACAGAAAAATAAGTCAGCAAACGTTTTAAATAGAGTTCTACTATTAACTGTTTCTGACACTTGTGCCTTTGATCATATTTCTAATTTTCCAGAAAAATCACATTTTACCCTATGAATGATTGTTTTAAATTTGGTTCTGATGCACAGTCAGTTTCCATAGCACAACAATTTGTTTCTCACCATTTCTCACTGTTTAAGGGAGAATTCGTGTACAATTTTATACTCACTATGCTACTTGCATTGCTGTTATGCATTCTTTCAGGCTGCCTTAAAATGGAGCTACAGTTTTAATTATGTAAGGGTTTTGTTGTTGTTGTTGTTGTTGTTGTGGAAAGGAAGATCAGCTAACAAAGAAAAACAGGATGTCCTTTGTTGGAAGGACGAACTATATCCTGAAACAACTACCAGGATTGTGGATTTCCCGCTGAGTGACAGGTGAGACTTTGTAAGAGGGCAGGTTGCAGCCAAATACTGAATTTGGCCTCAAAGAGAGGACACAATCCTAACTGTACTCTATGGATTGACAGAAATTAATGGAGACCCTGTGCATTTGGCTGTGAGGGAGAATATGAGTCTGCTTACATTTTTCAGTCAAAATTATTAGTTTTTGTTAATTGAAATTATTAGCACCCTGTGATAGTTTGATGTGTGGGGGGGTGTTCTGGTGGCAGGGGAGGGGATTTGCTCCCTGTGCCACCAGATCTGAGTCCCATCCCCCCCGGGGGAGGTTGAGCCAAGGCGGCGCCTCTGCGAATTGCCCTATTTAAGTTGAGACAAAGGGGCGGGAAAGGGGCTTTTTGCTCAGGAGCGAGGAGAGAGCAGGAGGGCGCTGCCCTCGCTCCCGGCTCCCGGCCGAGCGGCCGCTCGGGCCCGGGCCCGGGCCGGCGCCATGTGCTCAAGATGGCGCCGGGGGAGCCGTATGGGGGACTCGGTAAGCGCCCCACTCCCGGGGTGACCGCCGGGCCGAGCTTCCCCAGAGAGGATTAATATCTAAGAGAAGACAACCACAACGACCGGGTCAGCAAAGATGGAGCAGGAGGAGGTGTACTGGAGCTGAGGCTTCCCTTGCAAATCGGTGTGAGATGGCAGGCGGCCCCCCTGCAGCCAGGGTGTACTCGGCGGAGCAGCGACCCACTCGTGGCCCGTGGAGAAACCCACGTCGGGAAGGAGATGCCTGAGCCCAGGAGAGGTCGTGGAGCAGGGGATGCGCGACCAGGTACTGTTGATAATGGGGCATGGAATGCACGACGAGGTCGTGGAGGCATCTGGAGACCGTGGGACGACCCACGCCGACGCGAGTGGCAGCAGCTCCCTAAGAGGCCGAGACTGGTAAAGCCCGAACTGGTGCGATCCATGGGGAGGATTGCAATCCTGCGGGCAGGACTTACTTTGGAAAAGTTTGGGGACTTTTTCTTTGTGAGTAGGGGATCCACCGAAGCAAGGGAAAAATGGTGTAAAGACTCCTCCTCCTTTAAGAAAGGAGCGGCAGTGAACAACATGGATGAACTGACCTGTACTCCCCCATTCCCTGTCTCCCTGCGCCGCTGGGGGGAAGGCAGAGCCAGGAACGGAAGGAAAATAGGGGGTGGGGAGGTGTTGTTTTAAGATCGGGCCTTGTTTTCTCTTTCTCCTCTCAAGTAACCGGTTTCGTTCCCTTTTGTCTTTTGTTTAGTAACTGTTAATAAATTGTTTTGTTTTATTAAGAAAGCCTGAGTCATGTTTTGCCCGAGACCATGTTTGGTGGGTGCTCCCTTTTCGGTTCTTGTCTCGACCCTCAGTCCAAAAAAACCACGACACACCCAAGGCCATTAACTGTGTTGTTAAGCCCAGTGTAAATGAGCTCACCGAATCATGTCCTTCATACAAAGTTTAAAGCGGGTCAAAAATAAATTGAATCAGTGACCTTTTCCAGTAGTTTTCCCTGGGGCAAAGCAGAATGTGTCATGTGCCCAAGTAATCTATTTTCTTTTTACAAGGTTCTCTCTTTTGCTGGGGTTTTCAGCAGTCTCTGAACTTTGAGTTCCTGAGTCCTACTGGTCACAGCTCATGAGGCAGCCTTGAAGCACTTAGGTAACCCTCCTGACACAACGCAGCCAGTGCTCCTCCAGACCCAGTGAATGAAATAAGCACAGGCTCAGAGAACAGCTGAGGTGGGAAGGGATCTCTGGAGGGCATCTGGTCCAAACCCCTGCTCAAGAAGGGCCACCTAGACCACATCGCCCAGGACTATGTCCAGGCGGCTTTTGAATATCTCCAGGGATGGAAACTCCACAGCCTCCCTGGGCAACCTGTGCCAGTGCTCGGTCACCCTCACAGTGAAAAGGTGTTTCCTGATGTTCAGAGGGAACGTCCTGTGTTTCAACATGTGCCCATTGCCTCTGGTCCTGGCACTGGGCACTGCTCAAAAGAGCCTGACTCCATCCTCATTATACCCTCCACCTTTACACCACTCTGTGCCAGACAACTATGTTGCTGTATTAATCACCTTAACAAACTTCCAAGCCTCATTAGTGGGGGTGTGTGATGCAGGGAGCAGGAAGGAACATTTCAATAGGCTTTTGATGAGTTGATGTGTAAAGAGGCAAATGAATTATGTAATTTTTACTCATTTTTCACTGGAATCCATAGTTACTTGGGGTATAAGAACAAGAACAAAGAACTTTGATACCACAACTCTTTGTGCCAATTAATGTTTGTGGTTTATATCAGGCAGCCATTTGATGAAATAAATAATAGCTGATGCAGAAACTGAAGTGCTGATTTCTCCTCTCTCACGAGTGCTCTACACATCTGATTAGATGCTATCATGTATTTTTTTCCGTCTACGGTTTCTTCTCTCCCCCTTCAGAGAGGGCTCTGGAGAAGTGGCGTGTAGAGCTGCGAGCAGGTCACTGAGCCCAGGTCTCCCACCTGCTGACTGAGTGTTGCTTTGACTAAATTACCTGATTAAAATGAGGAAATTGCTAATCTTTGCTGTTTTTGTGAGGGCCTCCATGTATTAGGGCATGCACAGCTTTGTTTCTTCAATGATTCAAGTGCTGCAGACAAAACAGAGAGCTTTCAGTTTGTAGATGCTGAGAGGATGCAGACAGGAGCCAAGGAGCTAGGAGTTAACATCGCCAGGGCTGAGGTACTTCTGAGAAGATCCAGGTGCAGAATTTTGCAGTGTAGGTGTATGTGCAGTGTAGCTGCACACAGTGTTAGTGCAGTTCTTGCACTAGGAAATTGCACTGGGATCATGGGCTGTAGTCTTCAGTCAGTGTCTCTTGCACAGCCACATCTCTAAATACAAAAGGTGGGACACATCTCATCTAACTTTAGCTGGTTATTAGATAGCTATCTCATCTAATCAATCACCTATCTACACAGAGAGAAGGTGGAAACTCTAAAGACACGTTTATCCAACTTACCTAAAATGAGCTGAACTGGAGCTGCTTCTTTCTCACTGTTGATGGCAGAGGGAGTGCAGGCAGTCAGTGGAGGCAGGACATCTGGAGTGGGATTTAGCTGCAGATTACAACTAGGTGTCTATGAGTAGGACTATCCGTGGTGTGGGCTGGTGTCTAAGCTCCTGTATATAGTCACTTGAAATCCCTTGGAGAATCTAATGCACTTACTCAGGGCTGGCAGATATGCCATAGGACCTACAGGAGACACCCACCTTTCTGAAGCAGCAGCTGGAGGCCAGGAGGGGTACACTAGGACATCCCAAAAGCACAAGATGCCTATCCGAGGACAGAGGAATCAAGTCCCTATTCAGTGCAGACAATGAAGCTTGCTGTCAGGGACCTGTGCAAATCCCCCTGAATTCTGGGGGTTTGGCAGCCTGGGCTTAAGACCAGTTTAGGTGTGGTGCAGCTGCCTGACCCTGAGGATGCTCAGTGGGGTCCTGCTCCCCCTTCACTTGGGGGCTGTTTTTAAGCCAAGGCTCTTTCCCTTAGTCTCTAATGCAGCTGCACAGCAGGGATACCCCTGCCTACTCTCATAGCTCCCTGAGCCTGACCCTGGCCCCTGTCCTGCCTCTCTGGACTGGCCTTAGGTCTGCCTTGCCACTATGGTCTCACTTGGGGGTCACCAGGCTCTTGGCTGATGACGGCTCCCGTTGCCCCATCGGCTCAGCTCTTCTTGCCCAGATGCTGCAGGAAAGCGCCCAGTGTCAGCACGGCCACCACGCTGCTGTCCTCTACTCCTGGCTCCCCTTCCGAGGCAGACCCTCTCTTGCTGCTCCCTGATACTCAAGGTAGTGATTTCACCTACCGAAAAGTAAAAAACTTCTGGCTGGGTAGCTCTTTACCTCTCCTGGCTGTATTGATTAGAGTTCCACGGATGATGTGGGGAGCTTAGACACTTGTCTCCCATGTCAACATCTGTCACAGCTAAAGTTAGGTGTCTTAAACTGAAGAGGAATTTTTCTTTTACCATACAGGCAGCGAGGGCTCTGTTCAGTTTCCCCAACACTGGTGTTCAGAGATGCTCCACCTCATGGCGAGGCTGGAAGATATCCCACAGGAGTGGTGGGAAGTCTGTGTCCTGCCGGAGCAGCACCAGAGGCCGTGTGGCAGAGCCTCAGGGACCTCCCATGGTACCAGGTGCTCACGTTCAGGCAGCTGATTCTGTCCTTAAGATCAGCTGAGGTGAATCTCTGATGTTCTTTCGCCTTGAACCTGTATGTTTTCCTATGGAAACTGAACAGAAAATGCCATTGCACGCCCTGCTGCGGGTCAAAGTCAGAGCGGCTGCATGGGGCCGAGCAGTGGGCAACCAGCCAGGGACCCATCAGCCCGGCCAGCGGCAGGGCAGCCAGGGGGGCAGCGGGGCAGCCCTGGGCATCGGGCGCCTCCCTGGGGATGGGCTGCAGCTGGGATGGCAGTGCAGGAGTGGGGGTCAGGATCAGGCCCAGAGAGGGGAACTGGGGTCAGACATGGCCCAGGACAGCTGGCTTTGGTTCTGGCCGCATTCTCCCATGGGCACAGGTTGAGTTGCCCCTAACCTGGCAGGCAGCACCTGGAGCAGGTGATGGGCTCGAGGCCCTGCCACTGTCACTATGGCTCCTTGTAGTGCCACAGCTCCTTTCCCAACCACCAGTGTGTGCCCACCACCTCCCTTAAAACATCTGAGGAGCAAATTTCTGCCTCCAAAATGCAAATTCTGCTGCTCCCTTTGAATGCAGTAAAGGTCAGAGCGATCTCATAGAATCTGCTTTCTCAAATTATAAACTTGTTTCAGATATATTTTGTTGTTATGAACATAAATGAAAGTATTCTGTAAGGGCATGTAATTATTTTATGCACTCTTTGTGTGTAAAGCAGTGCATAGAATCTGAATTCTCCTGCAGGAAGATTTTTGGTTTTATATGCAAAAGGAGTGCAAAACCCACCATTGGACTGCTTAGTTTCCTGTTGTACGTTTCTGCAACATTAGTGAAGTTTTGTGACAGTTCTTTGCATGAAGATATTCCTGAAATAACTGGATGAATCCTGCATCTTATCCGCAGCTGTATCAGGGGATGTATCAGGGAATGCGTAGGAGGTGTCAACAAAGCCCCTAGGTGAATTTGAATAACTAATTAATGTAGTGGGAACTATGTTAATTATTTGCAAGAATGTAACTATTCTAAAATGTGTTTAAGATAAAACTTCCATGTTTAGTTTTTGTTATGGTCTTACATTATAGACAAGACAATGATATTGAAGAAATTACCAGGACACCCGCTTGCTCACCTTTGACTGGATAATTTTCTCATTCTTGTACATGGAATGAAATGCAGCTTTTACTTTTTTGAAAAACAATTTACTTTTATTTACTTTTTTAAAACAATTTATCTACCTCAGGATCTTGTTATCCTTCTGCTTCTTGGAAAGGAAAGGAATTCTTCAATAGAATTCAAGAAATAAGATGAATGAATCAAAATATTTGGGTATTTAGACAGGAGATCATTTCAATATTTTATGTAGGTGTATAAACCTTAAGTTGTATTTGTAATGTGGCGTCTTTCAGTTTTCCTTCAAGATGTGGATTCTGAAAGGTAACCTGACCTTTAGCTCTTTTGCAGAATAGGGCAGTTATGGTAACAGCCAGTTTTGTAAGAAGGATAAGGTCATCTGCCTGGTTTTAGGTCAACAGAGAAAGTGATAAAAACTTTCATATCTAACTTTTCTTTCCCTAATGAATGGATTTTTGAGTAAATGATTCAGCTGTGCTAAGAATTTTCCTATTAATTGTTTTTTTTTTAGTAGTTTTAACAAAATTTTCCATATTGAAGATCGTGCAATATCTTTTGAAATCATTTGACTCTAATGAGACTGCATCAAAACTGGTCTTCAAAAGTGGTCTGCGTTAATTAATGTTTTTTGTTGGGGAGTTACAGAAGAGAATGCTTTTGATTCAATTTTTTTGGTAATTGCTAGCTTAAATAGGACTTTTTCAAGTCAATACTCTCTCCAGTTGAGGTTTCTGTTTTCATTTTGACTTGATTGGCTTCATGTTTTCAATAAGATCTTGCATCAAGTTTAAAAAAAGGATTTGCAAGAAGGCAGTAAGTGAGATGAATGAAGCGTTAGGGAAAAGAAGGGGAAGCCTCAACTTCTGGGATGATGGCCATGTGGGGGAAGTAAAGGTAGAGAAAATCGGAACATGGGTTCCTTAGCCAGCCTTTGGCCAGTGTTTCCCTGCATGCCCAGGAAGCCCAAAACCAAGAAGTGGCCCTATCCGATGCTGTGACCTCAGTTTCACCTCCCACTTTGGGACGATGCAGCAGACAGTGAGAACTCACATTTTTTAAATTTTAAAAGAGTAAATTGTACCAAAAACTCTGGAGAGACCTGAGATTGCTACTTGTAATTTCAGGTTAGTGAGAATTTATCAGTTTCTAAGTGTTGTGTTTCCTCTTTATGACTACAGGTTGCATTTCTAAAAAGTTGATTTTCGTGGTGTGCCTGGCAATGATATGTAGCAGTCATGTTCAAATCGAATTTTCTCTGTCTAGCCTTAAATACAGTATGTGTTTGCTCTTCCTATTGCCTAGGTTGAACTAATTTGTTTCTACACCTCTAGAACAAAGGGAAACAGATCCATGCCACATCTTTTCAATAAAACAGCAGTCTATAGCCAGTTCTCTATTACTTCTCACATATAATTACTTTGTCTAGGGTGGAAGGATAGTGTTACTTATGAGTGAGTCTCCAAAATGAGTTTCCCTAGCCTTTTCCTTTCTTGATTTCCAGTTTTCTTCTTCTGTAGTTAGATCACAAGCTCTGTGGCACTGCTGACAGTGTGGCCATTCGTTGCTCTGACAGCTCCTTTGCCTCCTGAGTCCTTCTCTGTATTCTCTGCATGTGGAAAAATCCTCCTTCTTTTCCTATGCTGAAAGACGTTTCTACTTGTCTTGCTTTATTTGGCTGGAATTTGATCAATGATCAAAGGCATTTATTCCTAACCCTTTAACTCTTCAAACAATCAAGAAATAACTCCCCCCCCCCCCCCAAAAAAAAAAAAAGAACCTCAAACTGCAAAAGCCCCCAAACCCAAAGCAGGAAATGTGTTTAAGCAGTCACATCAGCTAGGGGATGGTTAGGAGAAAGTAGGAGCTGGATGAAATACATGCTGGCTTTGAACAAAGGTGCTGTGTGGAAAGTCTTGTGGGCTCTACATGGTGATGGTTTCTCTGCTGTGTAATCCAATATGGTTGTCACATAAACAAAACTGACAAAAGCATGTATGTGCAACAGATCGTGAGATTGGATGTAACAGGAAGGGACTGCAGGACTTTAGGAAACGGAGGCGGCAGCGGGTGACAGGCTGCTAGAGCAACTTCTCTGGCTCCCAGTCTGTTCCTGCCAATGTTTCTGGGTCTTTTGCAGAAGACAAATTAGTCTTCAGGCTGGCTGGCTCTAACCCAGAGACTCTAGGTCAGGCGTCCCTGCTATACATTATCTTCAGAGATGTTCAGAAGGTCAATTTGGCAGGCGGTTTGATACCGGTATTCATAACCCCTGGTCCCTGATTACAGCCTCTGATGCTGAGACTCCCATGGAAACTTGTTCTGATGTCATGTCAGGGTAGAGAAAGGAGAGATCCCTAATGCTAGTGAATCACTTTTGCAGATGGTTAGAGTCAGAGAACTGTGCTGATCCACAGTACTTGATAATCTGATGCCTTGTAATCTGGAAAAGGTATGCACTGTGACAGGACAAGAAGGGATGGACACAAGTTATTTCAGGGGAAATTCTATCTGGATAGAAAAAAAAAATTCTTCACTATGAGAAAGTTAAACTTTGAAAGAAAATGTCCAGAGAAGTGGTGGCATCTCCCTCACTGTAAGTGGGACCCTCATGCCTTGGCTTGGCAAAGCCCTTGATAACCTAATCTGAGGCCCTGCTTTCAAAGGGCAATTGGGCCAGGTGATCTCCAGAGGCCCCTTCCCACCTTGGCTTCTGTATGCTTTGCAGTTGTTCTATAATCTTTTTGAAGGAGGGACAGAACTGTCTGAGTGGAAGGAACAGACCTGGAAGAAATTAGACCAGTGAAATGAAAGGGACAGTGTTGCTGTGTGACTACAAGCATAGGATGCACTGTAGGTAGAAGAGAGATGTCCCTGTGCATGGAGCAGGGTTCAGGTTTAATATATGACATTTCACTGACTGTAATAAAAAATGGTACCTGAAGCTAAAGTAAAAGCTGCTTGATAGAACCGAGCCTCCTGCGTCACCTGTCTAGCCTCCATGATCTGCTGCTCGTTAGATGCTGACTCTGTCGTGGTTTATGCTTGTAGTTGCAGCAAGACCCGATGAAAAATTAGAGAATGGAGGGAACGCATGGAGAAATACTGCGCAGTCTTCCCATAGAGAGTATATATCATGGAAGCCCCTTTTGATTATATTGTTCCATTGCTCGTGTCGAGACCAATATTTAAAAATAGAAATTCCATTAATAATGATAAATAAGTGGCATGTTTAACACAATCAAATTAAATGTATAAGTCTTAAGCAAATATTCTTGTTACAATGTTAATTCATTAAACCACAGGTGGTCTCACCATGAGGGCATTGTATCATAGTGTCACTCATTAATAATCTTTTCCTGTCACTTCTGAATTAAATAATTTATAGAGATCCTGTGCATTTCCTCTGCTGATTAACCAACTTGCTATTACATACTACTGCAGGAGGTAAAAGTCCTGAATATTATCAACGCTGAAGTGATTTCTGATTTACCTGAATCGCATCCTATTCTTCCTTTTCACAAGTCCTATTGCCTTTCTAGTAAACTACAGCTGGTAATGGGCTTAATAACACACATTTAGATTTAGACTACAAAGACATTTTCTTTTTAAAATATAAAATATTTCAGAATTAGCTCTTTCTTCATCTAACTGGCAAATCCCAAAGGTAGGCTCTCAAGCAGGAATAAATCTAAGCAACTGCTATTTAAGCCAGTAGATCAATGACAACTTACTGCTGCTGAGTGGCTGTCCATGCTCAGCCTGCAGCTACAGGCACAAGCACAGTGTGAGAAGAGATTGGGAAGTGAGGTGTTGGTGGGGGCCAGAGGCAATTTTTATTTGAAAGTTCAAATGGATTTGTAACAGCCCTAAAATTACACCCTGCTCATGCTGATGCACCGAAAGCAGTTTGGAGTTCAGGATGAAGCCAATGGCAAAACTTCGGTAGGTTTCACCCATGACCTATTCATTGAATTATGATTTGGATGTTGCCGCCTGTCATCCTGCTGCTCTCCTCCCAGCTATTTGTTCCATTCTCACTTCCACGTGCAACTGACTCCAGTTTCTCTTGCCATGGCTTCCTCATCCCAGTTTGAGACTTATTGTCTGTAGATCTAAATAATTTCACATCTACTGAAAAAACCCTCATTTTTGTTTCCAAACAGGTTCCTTACACCTTCATTTCCCCTGGTCCGGTCCCTGTCCTCTGCATCTCAGGCAGGAGATTCCTACTGCTTTACTACAGAGAGGCTCTGTCTGCCGTAGCAAATATCATGGCCCAGTGGGAGCAGACCTTTGGAGTGAAATGGTATGTGTTCAGGATCCAGTGTCCACCCCATATGCATTTCAGGGAATTTCACTTTCGACAGCCTTTCATGGGCAGGACCCTCCTTTTGCCTTAGGACCATATTCTCCCCTCAATAATTTCATTTTGTGGGACTGTGACCCATGCACTGTGAGACCACAACACAAAATGAAGTAAAGCATCGTAAGTGATGGACTGACAGGGGATTTGCTACAAGAGTGAGTTCCTCATCCAAACACTGGTAGATAAACCTGTGGTGATACAGGGGAGGAAGGTGTCTCTGACAGTGACAACACATTGGTCCCTGACAGTCCAGAAAACCAACTGCAGGAAAAAACATGCTCAGCCTCTATAGCCTGAGCTGGAGGTACCTGGTGCCACATCTTTAGAGAATTTAGGCACCAAATACTAATAAATCTTGACTGGCCTTGATTCCTCAGAATTTGTAAATGCATCAGAGGAGCATCTCTGATTTGAGCCAGGGCTCTTGAATTTCTCAGTATGAGGTTTCTTTCATCTTGAAATGTTATTTCAGAACAGTAACTTTTCCCTAAGGTTATTCTCATAAACATGCAAAACACATACACTGAAATTAGTAAAAATCATCAGTGCAAAGCAGATACCTGTGGAAAATACGAGTTAAAAAGTGAAGTCTGTTTAAGAGGTAAGCATTTATAAGCTCTTAAAAGATATTTCTGGGGAACATCCTCTGTACATTGCTACTACTCTTCTAACTTACCTTTCAGCTCCCTCACATGTATTTCAAAGCTTGTAGTATTGGTATGACCAAAAGTTCATATGTGAAGACTTGGATATGGAAGGTGATGCATGCAGTTTTTTGGAAGGTGATGCATGCAGTTTTTTGAAAGCTGATGAGAAATACCCTCCCATCAAAGAAACCAAAGAAGTCAAATCAGACTGCATCAGTCACCCAAAATGGCCCTTCTTTCCTGGTGGGCAAAGGAAAGCAATAATGGAGCATGCAGTGTTGTATTTAAAAAGACAGAAATAACATAAAATGGTGGTGCTTATAGTTAGCCTCAAAATAATCAATGTTAATAAATATCAACTAAGGCTGTAGAAATCTCACCAAGTTATTTTAAACAGTATGTTGCCTAGTGAATTTTGTAGCCATGTTGTGGTGGATGGAGACCTGTGGAAGGGGCTGTGTCCAACAGCTTGCCTGCTTTCTCCAGCTCTCACGAACTCATCTGATGAGAGTTTTAGTTTGGCTGCCTGTCAGGGCCCCGAGCCCATTCCCTGCTCTGGGCACTGGCTTCCAGGCTCAGGTCAGCTCAATCCCACTGCAGCTGAGGGTGGCCCCTGGCCCTGTGGCCATGGGAATGATGTGGCCAGAACTGAGTTTGACCATCCTGGGCATGTCTGACCCTGGTTACCCTCACCGGGCCTGATCCTGACCCCCACCCGTAAGCTGACATCCTGTCCCAGCCTCAGCTGGTCCCCAGGGAGGTGCCCAATGCCTGGGGCTGGGGCTGCCCCAATGGTGCCTGGCTGCCCTGCTCCTGGATGGGGTGGGATGGGATGGGATGAGCTGCCAGGCCCTGCCCTGCCACCCCATTGCTCCCCAGAGACCCACCCAGCCCCTGCAGTGCCCTAGCACTCCACTGCTGTTTCCCCTTATACAATACACAGGAGTGGGGACCTTGTATATGAACCTCCTGGCCCACTTGTGTTGTTAGGAGGAGATTGAACACAAGTGACACCCTATTATTAGACAGCCTGGGCACCCTGGTCCTCTCTCTTCCCCTCCCAGCCCTCCTCAGCTTGGCAGAGAGACCCTGATCTACCACTGTCAAACTCAACGAGGTCACTTGTGACTGAAAGGAGATGGGGAAGGATCATCCCTGTCACCTCTTTATCAATAGTGATGACACATTTGAGGAAACCGCCGCCCGTCTCCAGCGAGGTAGCAAGAAATCCATGAATTATTTATCAGTTCAATTAGTTGACATGGGCGAAGAGTGGTGAGGGCTGTAAAATAATTACTTATTGATTTGCCTTTTCTTCCTCAAACTGCTCCACGATTTCCGTGCGAGACAGCAAAAGCACAAGGGCTCAGGAGCCTGCTTGCTTCCCTCCTGGTTACAGTGGAGTTGGCATTACAAATAATGAGGCTTCAACTCCGAACACGTCCAAATATTGGTGCTGGCACAACAGATGGAATAACTTTATTTGCTACAGCACAGATGCTGTTACCCCATTATTTTCTACAGGCGTGTTAAGCAACAATCAATAACTCTCTGTCTGCTTATGGCATTTGGAAATCTCTGGGGACTGCTTATGACGCTCATTTGTTTTTCACACTTGCCATTAAGTCATATTCAAAATGCCCCAGACCTTCACAAGGTGGCTACTTTTTGGGTATTTTTTTTGCGTATATTAAAAGGGGGCTAATTTTTGTGCATATTAATACTAACAAAAAAAATCTACCCAACTTTGGAAAATGACAGACTATGACACTCTTACAGAGAAGAAGGCAGGGCTAATGGCATATTTTTAGATCATTCAGAATACTGCACAGCTTCAGTAAACTTCTACGGTTACTTCGTTTTTGTTGCTACGTTGGTAGTTAGCAATGCTGGTTACAGTTTGTACCAATGCCTGTATCATGAGGTCGTCAGATAGGAGACAATCTGAGAGTGATGCCTGCTACATGCTTGTGGTGGTGTAGCTACCACACTGACTTTGTTGTTGAATTGTCACCATAGGCCACTGCTCTTGTGTATGGGAGCTCTTCACAGAACCCTTTAATTAACTTTTTTGAAATCTAAAGAGAATTGCAAAACAAATACAGACCAAATAATGAACTATTCCCAGTAAATCAGAAGCTTTAATAACATTATTTGTAACAAATAAATCAAATCACCTTCTAATCCAGATGGAAACTCGTATCCTAAGGTAACAATGTGACTAGGAACTTGTATTGTGGCTCAGGACACAACAGCTCTTGAATTTTTTGACTGTTGTCAAACTGCAAGTTAGAACATGACATCTATACTATCGTTAGTCATCACAGTTTGTGGTCAGGAAAATGTCGAGTGCACTCAAAATCATTTCTAAGCACAGAAGAATATGAAGACATTTTTATTGTAGGACTAGCCTGCGGCGGACAAAAGCGGAAGTGACAAGCACTGACATTTAAACCTTGAATCTAAGTTCCAGGTTTGAAGAGACGAGCAAGATTTTCTTTAGCTGGTGACTACCATCTATTCTACCACACGTTTGCTGATTACTCAAACTCCTAGACTCAGGTAGGACAGGGCTGTGTGTTTTTCTGTACTGGCCAGAGAAGTGTCCTGATCAGATTCAGCAACTTGTTTCAGTAAAGCCAGCATGGTGGATTCTCCCTGCTGGTTTTATAGCACCAACAGTATCATTTTTCTTGGTGCCATCACTGTTGTGGTGCACATGGTGAATTACACCCTTGTTTCCAGCCCTGACACACACTAACCACTACCAACAACGGAAAAATCAAGCTTAGGATCTTCTGTGGTGAGTGATCCTGGCTAGCAACTAAGCCCCCACCCAGCTGCTTGCTCACTCCCTCCCCTCGGTGGGATCTGGGAGAGAATCAGAAGAGCAAAAGTGCGAAAACTTCTGGGTTGAGATAATAAATACAGTTTAGTAAGTGAAGGGAAGAGAGGAAAAAAAACCAACTGATGCAAAGGCAATCATTCCCACCATGCCCAGACACTCTTTGAACAATGCCTACTTTGGTAAGTAGTCTGGTCTTTCCAGGTTTTAGTGCTGAGCGTGATGTTATATGGGGTAGAATATCCCTTTGGGTAATTTGAGTCAGCTGTCCTGGCTGTGTCCTCTCCCAGCATCTTGCCCTCCCCCAGCCTGCTTCCCAACGGGCAGAGTGAGGAGCAGCGAAAGCCTTGGTGTGGTGCACTTGTCAGCAATAGCTAAAAGATTAGTGTGTTACCAACACTGCTTTAGCCACAAATCTAAACCACAGCACCATACAAGATGCTGTGAAGATCGCTAACTCCATCCCTGCCAGATCCAGTACCATTTCATACCGGTGCTTGCTTGCGAAATACTTGAACTGAGATTCTGGTTCGCCTTCAGCTCTCCTGCTCTCCTGTTGCAGGGCCAAATCACAGCTTGACCAGAAGCTGCAGCTAAGGTGAGACTGGAGAAGATGAGATTTCTAGAAGTCATGTTTGTTCCTGTCTTGTCTGGTGACTCTGTAGTGGCTGTGGTCCTGCTGATGGTGAGTGTCACTGTGAAACAACACTAAAGTGTTTTCATTTCCTTAAAAAAAAAAACCAACAGCAAAGCTAGGAAATCAGACATAAATCAACCTAGAAAAATACTGTGGTTGAAAGCTTCAAGCACTGAAAGATACCAAATGACATGATTAGGTTGCCTGTACAATTCCTGTAAAGAGGGTTATTACCCCCTCCTTGTTTGCCCAATGACTGTCTTCAGTTCCACAGTCATACACCACTTTCTTCACCGGCAACTTTGATTCAAGCATTTTCTTAAGTGCTTGCCTTTGCAACATTAATGTTCTCAGCAGTTTCTCTTTAACACGGTGTGGGTGACCTGTAGATATTCTCAAGAGCTTTTTACACTTCTTGTTTCTCTCTCTCTTTTCAATAAAACATATTTTCAGGAAGCAGAATTGAAGAGTGTTGTGTTAAGCAGGGTCAGAATGAGAAATGTCAAGATCTTATTAAAAAGCACTCATAGTCTGGACATTCAGCTCAGCCAGTGAGCCTCTTCAATTTTTCTTGCAATCTGCTTGGGAAGTGAGCTTCTTCAGCAAGTAAATGTTAGCAGGAAATTAGGGGAAAGTTTCCAGCAGTTAAGGGTTCTTATGTTCAAGTGCTATTTTGAAAATATTTCTGGTTAAGTGCTAACACATTTTCAAGTGTCATTTAACAGGTATGATGGCATTTCATGTGGGAGGTGAGCGTACACCACCAGCAGTACTAGTCCTTCAGCATGACACATATGTTCATTTTGTGTGCTGGAACAGTGTGGTTTTACGGGCACCTTGTCAATACCTGCATTGGCATCATTCACAGAATAATCCCATGAGGATTGTAAATTTAATTACTGACAGAGTGCTTAGAGGCATTTTTGAGCATCGAATCAAAATACATAAATAAATAAATAAATAAGGCAAACTTCTCTCTCCAGCAAAAACATTTTCTACCAGCAGTGGCTCCAGGTTCTGCTCTTAGCTGCCTGCCAGCTCCCCAGTCTCCACCTGTGGATCTGGGTGCAGGAGTAGAGCCCAGCCACATCAGTGGCCACATCAGTTTCTGAACTCTCTGTAGGAACAAGGTAAACATAGCTGCTAGTAGATTTGTTTAGTCCGGAAGGGGAGTTCTGACTAGCTGAGGAAAAAGGTCAGGAGCAGCCTTCAACATGACCATCCATCCAGGTGGATGTTTGACAGACCTTGGTGTACTCCTGGGAGGGGTTACGTGGCTTTTGGAGGAGACCTTCCCCTGGGGTCCTTGCTTTGTTTTTTGCTGCAGCGGCAAAGGACAGTCTTTACATCATTCTGCCCACTACCTTTTTCCCTCAGGTATACTGAAAGTCCTTATGTTGACACCATGGCCTTTTTCTTCTTGGCAATTTTTTTCTTACACAGTTTAGCAGCTGGTAGTAGCAAGGTGCCGAAGGTCAGAGCAAATATGTGAATTCTACCTTCTTCTATTCTGACTGCAGGGTTTACCCTCTTAGCATCGGCCTGTGTGGAACACCAAAGAGGTAGAAAGTTTATCCACTGACTAGTGAATTTAGGTGCTTTTTTCTACACCAGTATTCTGCTGCTGTTTAGTTAGTTAGAAACCATGACTAGTTTTACTAAGTTAATTTTAACACAGAACTTTGAACAAGCAAATTTTGTAATAGTTAACACTTCTACCACACTGTATGAGGCAATATCAAATGTGATAGCAGATAAATATTTTCCTGTTTTCTTGCTTCTAAACGTCTTTTTTGTCTTCTGTGGACTCAGGGCTCTTGAATAAGGATACTCTAAAAATAGAGGCCTTTGCTAATGTTCAAAATTAGGGCTGCATGACTAATTGATGGCTGGCAAAATGGAGAATAATTTTTGTTCAGGTTGAACCATGTGCAATTGTTCTCCTTTTCTTTTCTCTGGACTGTAAATCTTAAACATCTTGGTGGCCATAGTTCCTCTTTTGACCAGTGACTCAGGGGCGAGAGCACTTGCTACCACAGTATGGGAGATGCTGGGTCAGTTGTCACCCCTACAAAGTGGTTTTGAAGCCCACATCTCTCACTGTATCTGAGAGTGTTTTAAACCATGGATTTTGTAAGGTGGAGGAGTAGGCAGGAGAAAGTGAGAAGAGAAAAGGTTCTCAGTCACTCCTGCTCCTATTATCCTGCTGCGTGCCAATAATCAAATACTCACTCAATAATACAATACTCACTGAAACCCAGATGACCTGGCACCTGGTTGGGACAACCTGTCACTTGTCTGCCCACCATGGGAGTTTACTGGAAATGAGTTTGCCACCCAGTCTCTGTCTCTATAAGCATCTACTGCAAAATAGACCAGACTGTAAAGGCAAAACTACGTGGATATCCCTTGCCTACATTTTAGGACATTCAAGAAAAGTGCAGTTGAAAGACGTTCATATATCCTGGTGGCCTTATTCAGGGTGGAGTTTTCAAGCAAAGCTCCCTGATCTCCCAGTGGGCACCCCAGCTACCCCAGGAGACTTCTCTCAGGTGGTATGATCCCAGCTGGGAGCTGCATAGGACACTGAGCAAACGTATGCAGAAAGTGACTGATGTTTAGGCTCATTAGAAAAGTGAAAATTGTAATTTTTTTTTCCCTCAAAAAAATGCAATACCAAGCAATTAAGGGAACTGAAGAATTAAGTCATTAGGACTTTTCTTGCCTTCCCCATCCTCTATTCCTTCCAAGTGGAGCCTGATATTTAGAATACTCCCTGGATTCAGCTCCTGTCAGACAAAGGAGATAACTGCAGTCAGGTCTTCCATATCCAGAGAAAGGAGAATCTCCTTCAGCGATCACAGTCTGATTAATTGAAGACTAGTGTGCAAGCGCTATTAATAATTTTAACTTTAAAAATGTTGGGATCATTGACCCTCTCTTCCCAGAAAAGCCAGCCCTAACTATATTGCCTGGTGTCTCAGAGGTCTCATGGGCTTCTGCCCAAAGACCTAGAAGGGAGCACCAAGCTGTAGTATAAAAGGGGAGAAATCCAATAGACCCTGAGCTCAGAAAAGTCTTTCCACCTGTTTTGATGGATTTTGGACCAAACTTTCTCATAAATTATGTTCATTTGTCACATTTATGAACATTTCACCTCTTGCTTTATGCCCGAAAGTAATATGCTTAAACCTTGGTTGTTATACAACATGAGAAGTATACTGAATGTAATGGGCCTGATTTTCTTCTCTGTTAGCATAAATTTTTGCTGGCTGTAACCCTAGTGATATCACTGGTACTATACACATACCTCCCTGATGCAAAAGAATGAAGAATGAGCCTTATGAACAGATTTATATTAGCTGGGGACAAAATTGGCATGCTTTGTTTTAACAGTGGCACAGGAGTTCCACTTGTCTTTAATTAATAAGTCCCTTGCATTCAAACATTTATCAGAAGAAGCCCTGGAGGAAAATTTGAATAAATCTGTTATCATTTCTATATCTTAGATGCATAAACGTTTGATGATATAAACTCTTTTGGCAATTAGAATTTAATACATGTAATGCTACTATAAATTTTTTAAAAATAATAAAATTGCTGTTATCTTTTGAAGATAAACCTATTTGTTTTCCTTTTTCATCATATCCTAGTCTGATATTTTTGTTACCTTTTTTCAGGTTATCTTTTTGATTTACATTTCTACTATATATTCAGAAGCATCAGAACAGACAAGGCAAAAAACATAGCATTTTACTTACATTTACTTAAAATAAAAAGAAAATCTAAATATTTATCAGTATATTTCAGTGTCTTGCCAAACACAAATGTAGAAGTCCTTTTTTTGAAAAGGCAAAGTAGTGAAATGCTTGTAAAACAGTCTTGGTGCTGCTAGCCTAAATCTACTTTGCATCACTTTGTTGTTGCTACCTTTGTTTTCCTTCTCCTTGCTTTCCCCTCATGATTCAGTCTCTCTTCTCCATGGCAGTCCCCAAATACAGTATTTTAGAGTGAGATTCCCAGAAGACGTGGGCATTTTAAGACTCAGCATCTTGGAACTGACAGGCAGCATCAGCAAAAGTCTGTATGCTCAGCTTCAGGGCAGCTGGGGACTTGGTTTGAATTTCATAGGCATTATTGGAGTAATAGTCTGTAAGGACAAATTTAAGGAGAGTAGTAGAGAAGAGTTAATAGGCGTGCTAAAAGATCTGGGCAAACAGGATTGCAGGAAGCTTCAACTTGATGTAACTCAGAAATGCTTGCACGATAAGTGAGGATTCCTGACAAGAGGTCAAAGGATGTGATCTTAAGAGACGTACATTGACTTGCAGTTTCTAAATGGCAATCAAAGTTTTGGTACTGGCTTTCTCTGCAAAACCCTATTTCCTGTCATTTCTTTTACAAGCTGTGAAAAATCCCAGTGTTTGGGGTGATTTTAATTCAGCATTCTAATAACATTTCACACATGAGCAGAAACTAGCCCCTGTGAGCAAAGGAAGGCTCTGATGTTCAATGAGGCAAAAGTTTTTGAAATATTTGCTTTTTTCTACATACACTTTGAAAAAGCTGATGAGGCTTTCCCTATCCGTTGCATGTCGTTACACTGACCAGGGAGCAAACAAACAATGTCTGCTGGGAGTTTGTAAATAAAATACTGTTGTTCAAATATCAGGAAGTGTTCCTGAACATCATGATGTGTGTGAGAAATCACAGAATCATAGAATGGTTTAGGTTGGAAGGGACCTCAAACATCATCTAGTTCCAACCCCTCTGCCATGGGCAGGGAAACCCTCCACTACACCAGGTTGCTCAAAGCCTCATCCAACCTAATCTTGAACATTTCCAGGGATGAGGCATCCACAGCTTCTCTGGGCAACCTGTTCCAGTGCCTCAACACCCTTATTTTAAAAAATTTCTTCCCTAGATCTAATCTGAATGTCCCCTCTTTCAGTTTAAAGCCATTGCCCCTTCTCCTATCACTACATGCCCTTGTAAAAAGTCCCTCTCCAGCTTTCCTGTAGGCTCCTTTTAGGTACTGGAAGGCTGCTAGAAGTCCTCCGCAGAGCCTTCTCTTCTCCAAGCTGAATAAGCCCAACTCTCTCTGTCTTCGGAGAGGTGCTCCAGCCCTCGGATCATCTTCGTGGCCCTCCTCTGGACTTGTTCTGACACCTGCATGTCCTTCTTATGTTGGGGTCCCCAGAGCTGACGCAGTATTCCAGTTGGAGTCTCACGAGAGCAGAGTAGAGGGGCAGAATCACTTCCCTTGACCTGCTGGCCACACTTCTTTTGATACAGCCCAGGATACCGTTGGCACAATGAACTAAAAACCAGTCATGGATACTAAGGCTAGCTTCTGAAGGTGACATTGAATGGCCAGTCACTAGTCTCCACTCATCACTGGTCTCCACTTGTCCATTGAGCTATTGACCGCAACCCTTTGAGTGCGATCGTCCAGCCAGTTCCTTATCCACCGAGTGATCCATCCGTCAAATCCATGTCTCTCCAATTTAGAGACAAGGATGTCGTGTGGGACAGCATGAAATGCTTTGGGCAAGTCCAGGTAGATGATGTCAGTTGCTCTTCCCTTATCCACCAATGCTGTAACCCCATTGTAGAAGGCCACCAAATTTGTCATGCACGATTTGCCCTTAGAGAAGCCATACTGGCCATCACCAATCACCTCCTTTTTTGACATGTGCCTTAGCATAGTAGCCAGGAGCATCTGCTCCATGATCTTGCTGGGCACAGAGGTGAAACTGTCTGGCCTGTAGTTCCCTGGGTCTTCCTTTTTACCCTTTTAAAAAATGGGGGCTATGTTTCCCTTTTTCCAGTCAGTGGGAACTTCACTGAACTGCCACGACTTCTGAAATATGATGGAGAGTGGCTTAGCAACTTCATCTGCCAGTTCCCTCAGGACCCGTGGATGTATCTCAGCAGGTCCCATGGATTTGTGCACCTTCGGGTTCTTTAGATGGTCTCAAACTTGATCTTCTACAGTGGGTGGTTCTTCATTCTCCCAGTCCCTGCTTTTGTCTTCTGCCACTTGGGCAGTGCAGCTGGAGCTCTTGCCAGTGAAGACTGAGGCAAAAAAGTCATTGAGTACCTCAGCCTTCTCCATATCCTGGGTAACCAGGTCTCCTGTTTCCTTCCAGAGAGGGCCTATGTTTTCCCTAGATCTCTTTTTATCACTGACATACCTATAGAAGCTTTTCTTGTTGCCCTTGATGTCCCTGGCCAGATAGGGGCCCAGCACCTGTTGGGGCTTTAGCTTTCCTAACCCAGCTCCTGGCTGCTCGGATAATTTCTCTGTATTCCTCCCAGGCTACTTGTCCTTGTTTCCACCTTCTGTAGGCTTCCTTTTTGTGTTGGAGTTTGTCCAGGAGCTCCTTGTTCATCCATGCAGGCCTCCCGGCATTTTTGCCTGATTTCCCTCTTGTTGGGATGCATCTCTCCTGAGCTTGGAGAAGGTGATCCTTGAATATTAACCATCTTTCTTGGGCCCCTCTTCCCTCCAGGGCCTTATCGCATCGTACTCTGCCAAGCAGTTCCTTGAAGAGATCAAATTCTGCTCTCCTGAAGTCCAGAGTAGTGAGCTTCCTGTGTGCTCTTCTGTCCATTCTAAGGGTCTTGAACTCCATCACTTCATGGTCACTACAGCCAAGGCTGCCCTTGAGCTTCATGTTCCGCACCAGCCTCTCTTTGTTTGTGAGAACAAGGTCCAGAATAACACCTCTCCTCATTGATTCCTCTGTCACTTGGAGAAGGAAGTTATCATGAATTCATTCCAGAAATCTCCTGGATTGCTTCTGCCCTGCTGTGTTGTCCCTCCAACAGATATCAGGGCGGTCCTAGTGCCCCATGAGGACCAGGGCTTGTGAACGTGAGGCTGCTCCTATCCGTCTATAGAGGACCTCATCTGCTTGGTCTTCCTGATCAGACGGCCTGTAGCAGACCCCCACTAGAATGTCACCTGTTCCTGCCCTCCCTTTAATCCTGACCCATAAGCTCTGGGTCAGCTTCACTTCCATCCTCAGGTGCAGCTCCATACACTCCAGTTGGTCATTGACATAGAGGGCAAGACCTCCTCTTCATCTCCCCTGCCTGTCCTTCCTAAAGAGCCTGTATCCTTCCATTCCAATCAAATGTGAAACTGGTTCTCAGTAGGAGTCAACTTGGGAGGGAGTCCCTAGCGGATCTATTAACTTAGGACACACAGAGTCACCTGCTTGATTTACTTAGAATTTCTCTGGGTATAAGTGAGTGCAAAGTCTTCCCAGTATCTTAAAAGGCAGATTAGTGCTGAATGCGCCCAATGAATCTGGGAAACATTGTACTTGGGTTGAGAGAAAAACAGTATGGACTTGTGCACAGACTGCAATAGACACGTCAGTTCTTCACACCTCCAACCCTAGATGGGAAAGAGAAAGCCATTAGGTCACTAGAAGATGTTACAGATGTATTTAAAGTAAAGGTCACTGATTTGATTTATTTCTGTTGGGTACGGAGCAGCTTCTCCTCCAGAAGTAGGTATTGCAAAAGTCAGCTTGAGCGTTTCAGGTATAGGTATGGTGCATCATTCTGAGAAAGGTCAGAGCAAGCAGCAGCTCCTCTTCTTGAAAGGAGCCAAGACACACAAAGGTTTCTGTGAAGTTATGCCTAGACTTTGAGCAGACTATTTTCAGATGTAAACAGAAGGTTTTTTTCTTACAGGAAAATTCGTAGTCTTTCAGGTGTTTTAAGATATGTTGAGCCAGTCTGTTAGAAAAAAAGCTGTCTGATGATAAACCAGCTTATACACCATTTTAAATTGAGGACATAATAGAATTACTTACTATGGTTACATTTATTTTTCCACCAGTAAATGAATGTGAAACTTCTAAGATTTTTTTTTCATTCAGATGGAGCCAAGCAAATTAAGAATTAACAGTGCAGGATGTAGTCAATTTGATGTAGTTGGAAGAGGCTTTTTACTTCTACTGTCGACTAAATAAATATTTATTAGCATGATTCATGAAGTATAGAGTACTTTGCATGTCAATGGTTACTCTGATTATTTAAAGTCATAATTCCAGTACTACCATTTTTTAATATTAAAAATACTGGGTGATCTTAAAACGGTAAACTGGAATTGTGCCCATGATTTGGTATATGCAGATACAAAATTTATAAGAATGTGATGCAGAGGTAGAAAAATCAGTTCAAGAGAGGTGTATCTGAAGACTGGTAAGCACTTTTTCATGTACAGAATAAGAAATTTTGTACACAGCATACAAAACTGAATATTGTGAGGTGGTTACTGTTAACTATATATCTATGCTAAATACATATGGTATTTAAGGTCAAATTTAAAATCTGTCAGGCACTTAATTTAGAGTCATGCCTCAGTAGGTTGTGAGCACATCAGACCTCATTTGCTGGGTAACTGTGGAGTTTACTGAAAATCCAAGAATAATTTCAGGAATAGGGTGAAAGGTTCCAACTCTCACTTGGGCAGATATGTACATCAGACAGAATATATATAAAATGTTATAGATCAGAGTAGCAGCGACACGTTGCCACTGATGTATATCACCAAAATTTTACTGTGTTCAAGGTTGTCTGCTACTTGGCTTCTCTTGGCTGGAGGCTCTGTGCTGGCCCCACAGTCTGCTGCCGTATGCGGCTATTAAGAAGTAAAATAGTGAGCTGTTGTTGCTGGTAAGATTGTTGAGACAGAGAATACAGCTTTATTTTGTTTGCTTTGGGTTCAAATACACCATTTCTGGCAATATGGACCATAGAGACTCTATGGTTTGCTGATGATCATAGTCTGCCAGACCAACTGAGAACTAGACTGATTATGACTCTTAACTGGAAGAGGAGCAAAACAAGCTCATCTCTGCCTGAAGAAATACATGCAGACATATTTAGTTGTTTGATGATCTGCCTCTTGTCTCAGTGGAGTTGATTTCATTAAAGCTGAACTTCCTCTTTGTCACTTCATTCTTTTTCCTTCAGACTAATACATGCTCTGACTGAATGATGCCCAGGGCTGCTATCGGAGTCCACCCAAAGGCAGTTGTTCTGGTACAAGATTCATTCTGGTGAGAACTCATCCACCTTAGCAAACTGTATCTCTTGAGCCATCCCAATAGCATTACGGTGAGAAGATTACCCTAGCATAGTTACAGTTGGGCTGATGAAGCGGTGCAGATAACTGGAGAGCTTGTTCTGAACCTGGAACAGAAGAGGGTTACACTTGGACCAGGTATCTTGAGAAAGGCCAACCTGCATCTGAGTAATTTAATGGATGTCCCACGGTTCGCTGCTGACCTCTTCAATCTATCCAAATCTTTGGCACCTCGTGCCGTCACTTGAAGCTGTGCTGAAAGACTGGGTTAAGATAAAGCACTTTCCATTTACTTGGCACTCAGTGGGCACAGGTCCTGAAGGAGGTTTGAGATAGCCAAATCCTACTGAATCTCTTTAGAGGCTGGACATCTGCCTCCCACAGGCTTTTTTGAATATCACTTCCATAACATCTCAGTCAGATGTAAGGGTGGAGGAGCAGGGCCCAGAATTGGCTAAGAACTGCAGTAATAACTTAAGTGACTTCAAGTGAGGTAAATACTAAATATAAATTTCCAGTTTGACACAGAATCCACTGACAGCACCATAATCTCAGATCCTTTCATCATGCATGATTATAAGCACTCATTGGCATGAGGCACCTATCTGTCACATTTATAGTTAGAAGCAGTGGAGGCAGCTGACATCTGACAGGGATGAGGCAGACCTGACAGGCACCCCCATCTTGGCTTGCTTCTCTCCCTTTCGTTCCTGTCTTTCAGAGGCTGGTACGACATCTCCTCCCGACTGTGCAGGCTCTGGCTGCCCCGATCTCACTGCCACTGGAGGGAAATGTGCCTTTATGGGATGACTTCATGACCTCATGGCTGTCCTGATGGTAGCCATTGGGGCATGGGTCTTTGAAATGGGCAAGTAATTTCTCAGAGAGCAGAAACCCTTTTCAGATGGGGCACGTACACATTCTGTTTCCTTGTGGTCAGAGACTTTTTCTCTGTCTGCATACCCTTTAAAAACTCAGTGGTGGATCCTTCCTGAGCGTGGGCTTGGTAATATGGATTGCTGCAGCTGTTTGTATTTAGCAGCTCCAGAGTATGATGATCCTTCCAGAATGAGCTGGGTACCAGATCTCTGCCATGAGGAACGTGCAGTCTATGAGCTGGTTAGCCCTATAGAAATCAGTCCTACATTATCAGAGATGACAATGAATAACCAAATAGTGACTAAAGAAGTACTTTAACCTCTGCTTCCTTTTCATTCCCCGAAGATGATAATATCTGCCTGCCCTTTTCCTGGCAAAGCTCACCTCTTTCCTCACACTTGTTTACTGCTGGAAGTCATCACCTTGGTGGAGGTCATCGTCCATCTACACCCACTCTACGGTGATTCACTTCCTTCCCATCAGCAAATAGAGAAAAGAATCAGCTCAAAAGCTGGCTGTGTCCTGTTCCCTGAACACAATTAATACGATTATAATAGTTCCCAACTTTGCTCAAAATATATATAAAATTCTCTGCAAAATATCTTCAACAAACCAAGGGAGCACAGTGAATACAGCCGGTAGTGGATGAACGATTGTTTTATTTCAAGGATGTCCCTTCCTTTTTGCTAAAACTTGCTATGAAGAGGACTAGGAATTTCTGACAGTTTGTTTTCTTATATTAGACTGATGCTGTCTAAAGCTGAGGCTGGTTAATAAAATCTGCTTTTGGTAACCTAAAAAGCAACTATCTTACTTATTCTTCTGAACTGCTGTGCCAGAACCATGGGACTTTTACGGTCTTCCCAATGCTGAAACAAGGAAACACCATTTCCCCTTATTTTCTTACACCAGCATAAATATAAAAGAACACCACCATTGAAATCAGTGGCAGAATTTGGCCCATCAACATTTTGTGAGTTTTAAAAACAGCAAGGAATTGAGAAGAAGTCCATTGTCTCCAACTTTAGTAGAGGAACTTTATCTATCAGACAGCTGCTGTAGCCTACCTGCAGTTGATTGATGTTAGCTTAATAATGATGATCGATTAGATCATCAGTGTCATCTTTAGAAAGAATGTACTTTAGCTAATGACATCAGTTGACTAATAGATTCCTGTTTAAATGTCAAGGGGCCAGAGAAAGACACTCTGCTAAGTACTTGCATTATACCTATTGAAAAAAATCACATCAAGTCTACCTTACAAAGGACTTTTGTGCCATAGTTATAAGCCCTCTATTTCCTCTACTACTGACGAGCAAATTTTGCTTCAAGTTACAAGAGCGTAAAGCTGAGAGTTATTCCATTTGTCTTCAAAGTTTGGCTCAGCCTGTGCAGAAATTACCAGATATAAATCACTGAGCTGTTACGTGCATATTCCTTTCCCTGCTGTCATTACAGAGGGCACATCCCCAACCCTGAAACCAGAGGTATGGAAGGTGGCTCCTTTGTCCACTGCTGTCTCAGAAGAAAATATTTTGGGCTGAATTTTCTCTTTCAGAGTGTTTGCTTTTGGAGAAACTCAAATTCCCTTCTTCTAATTATATACATTTCCTATGAACATCTTGAGAATATTACAGCATTATTATTGCTGCAAACAAACTGCATTTCCCCTTCCCCTCAAGCAGAAGATTCCGAATGAATTTTACATTAATGTTATGCACAAGTTAATGACTCCAGTCAGCTATATTGTGCTATGAAATTTTCAAACATAACATCCGATTGATTTTTAAATCAGCATTCAAGGAAATACTTGCTTAATGCAGACTTAGAGTAGGTAAATATGAATGGGAATGCCATTCTATTACTACCTTCTGTATGGATTCCTTATGGACGGGTACAATTTATGACAAAAGATGACTAACATTTATCTAATATAAGGAGATGGTTGAATGAAGGGCACACTATTCTATGTGCAGATGCGTAATTGCACAGTAGAAGATAATTTCGTACTTTGAACTTGAATTGAAATATACAGAACTGTAAGCAGACCAATTCACCTTATTTCAATCATATAACTAAAAGCTTTTTTACACTGAAGTTTAATTACCAGGCAGAGTTATTTTATTCCTTTTCAGAAAATCCCTGCCAGTATAAAAATAAGTTGCAGAGCTGATAGAGCCAGCATTACAGGTACATGTATAAATTTCTTTGTTCACAAGCAAGTATGCATTTAAATCCAGCTGCCCACCCAGCAGCTGTTACATTTCTTTAACTGGAATCTGAATGTGCTTAAGTGAATGAATAATTTGCATGGCTCTGGCTCACTGTTAAGTCGAAAAACTTCATGGAAAGTTGACCATAGATGCTGCCTGATCAAAACAAACAAACCAAAATTACCCAGTGAGGATATTTGCTTAGAGACCATCACAAATGTAGTTGCTGCTGATATTCAGTTCACTTGAACGCATTCCTTCAGGAGCTGGCTGATCGGAGAGGACCATTGCAGGCAGCAGCAAAGAAGTGAATTAGCAGTGCTGATCCCCAGAGAGTGAGAGGAGAGTCTCTATCTGAAAGATAATCTATAGCTGCTGCCAAGCTCAGGTGTAGCAGGGTGAGAGCTTTGCAGAAGAGAGACGCTTTTCCTTGTTTATCACTGTCCAGAGTGGTGGAGGAAGGAACCTAGGGAAATATGTATGCAGGACAATATTCCATCATCCCAGTAAAAATCAGGAGGATGAAACACAGAGGATGGTGTGAGCATTCACAGCATTTAATTTTACATGTCCATCTTAAATGGCTAATGTTATTTAATGCAGGCTCACCCCCAAAAGATTTTTATTGAACTGGACCCTGACTGGCAATGGACAGAATCTGCTACATCCCAAATTTATACCAGCATTTTTTGGCTGATGTCTTTGGCCCTCAGCCATGCCACCTTGCTCCATCAGCATGAAGGGTTATTCACAATGTATGAGCATCACAGACTGGCTCTAACTTTTCTTTCTTTGCATCAAACTACCTTGCACTGCTGGGAAGGCAAAGACAAAGGCAATCAAGGGGCTATTGCAGCCATGACCTTCCTGGATGTGGAGAAGGATTTTTTTCATGGAGGTATCTGCTCTCCACAGGGTGCGACGTAACCTGGAGAGACCTGAGGAAGTTTTAAATGAGCTAATTCTACTCTCAGAAAAGCCTAGGTACAGGTATGTGGCACTCAGAGTGAAACAGACTGTAGGCAGACAATCTCTCCTGGCTGTAGCTCTGCTCGTAGAAGACGTATTGCCCCAGATTTTTATGGCTACCTACTCTTAGGGGCTATTGCCACTCTGATCTGCTCACTCAACTACACTTGCGAGTGCTCCCAAACCCACCTCAGTGAAAATGAGCAAAATAAATCTGAACCTGCTGTATATATTAGACTGCTTAAGTTGACCTGGCTCACACAAGAGGCTCAGTGGGCAATAGAGTAGCGAGCTCTGTAAGCTGGGAGGTCATGGAAAGTGGGGAGCTGTAATCACGGTGGTGGGCTGCAAGGATGTTTGTGTCTGCGGCTCCAGCATGCCCCCATGCACAGACATGCTGTTCTCCTTGTCAGAGGAGGGCTGCAGCTCTCTAAAGATACTTCATGGTAGGCTGGAAGGATCCAGAGTCTTATTTTTAAGAGCAACAAGTATCTTTCATATATATCTGAATTCAGAGGACATTGAACTGGGGTCAAAAACTAGCTCCTTGTGATTCAAAGATGCTGAGATGCTCCACAACACCCAACTGCTAGATGAAACAACTGTGTGCTCCGTGCTGCTCAGGCTCTGCTATGAGCTCAGGTGACCCAGCAGAGTTCAGACAGAAGATAAAATCCTGCTATGAACGTAACAGCTCAATAAGTGACGTGAGTTTGAAATTCAACCAGCTGTCGTCATGAAAGCAGTAACAATACAGCTCAAAAGATCCAGCACAGTTCTCTTTGCAATTTCAGGATAAGGAGAAGCATTCATTGCCTCATCGCATGTTGCATAATTTGCTCATCTCATCTTTATCTTATCTAGAGAATAAAAGCATACTGAAGGTGTCTTTTAGCAAGAAGAAAAACAACCTGAAAAGAATGTTTCTATCGCTATCTATCTATCTGTTAAGTCTTTAAAAGGCAATCATGTATTACAATCACCACTCCAGACCAAAACAATGTATGAAGAAGAATTTGACATTTTTAGAAGTACTTTTTAATTTTTTTAACATTTTAGTTTCCCAAGTTTAAAACTTAACTTTTTTAATGGTGGATTTTGCAAAAGCATCTTTTTTAATTTTCTGCCCAATAGCTCATGCTGTGACTCATGGCATGGAGTTGTATAGGTCACATAGACTTATTTCTTTAAGGAAAACATGATGTCACATGTGCAGCCCAGTGCAATGTGTCAGAGCACATGAGAGGTCGCTCCTGAAATGTGACAGAAACAGTTCTCAAATTTGCTTGAAATCTAAGAACAAACAGCAAAGTGCTAGATAAAGCTGTCTCATGATGTTAATGATATTAACTTTTATGCTTTTCTATAGCACCGTTAATCCTGAAATATGACCATGTCTGGAACAAAGAAATAATATTCTAGGTATGGTTTAACAGGATTTCTTTTTTTCCTTAAGAAATAGCTACTGAAATTGAATCTCTTTATTTTAGTGACCTACCTAGATTTAGGCTAAAACATAAAAGACCTGTGAGATACTGAGACCCTTAGGTTTATGGTTTTGATTTCACTTGATGTGGTACTGCCATGCCTAGAGTTTTGCTTCAGTAATAACATAAAAGAAAGGTACCACCTGTGAATCTCTCTCCTTGGAGATGTTAAAAAGCAGTCTGGACATATTCCTGGGCTACCTACTCTACGTGGCCCTCCATGAGCAAGTGGGTTGGACCAGATGCCCTCCAAGGTCCCTTCCAACCTTGACCATTTTGTGATTCTGTGAAATCAGCAGCAGTACATTGACCCACAGCTACAAACATGTCCTGAGTCTATGACTAAAAACACTCTTTATTTTTTTTAAGTTTAGACTCTCTTTGATGATTACCAGTCCTACACAATGCTTGGGTCAGTTAAATTACTGTGACTTCCCAAGTGTTTTGAGTGATGTGTTAGTCTGCTTTCAGGTTGATTTTGTACAGAGTAGCACCAGTGACAAGAAAGAGGTTCTGGTTAAAATAGCCTGTTAATTACAATATTTAAATTATTCTCCATCTGAAGCCATGAACACATGTATATACATACATTTCATGAAATAATAAAAATTTGAGTTTTATTCTTCTGAACATCGACACATAGTTCTCCATAATATATTTTATGAAAGTAGTCACAGTCATCATCTCAATGAGAGTTTATGCTTAATATTTAATCCCAAAGTCTCTTACAAAAGAGAAGGAATCCATTTTACAATATCACATTCTGATAAATCTTTGACCAGATCTGCTCAAAAGACTGGACAACATTTGTCTTTGCTTGAGTCCAGGCCTGCCCTGATGCGTGTTACAGATTAGTTTCTATATGTGGTAAGTAACTGCTTCTAATTACTCATCTATAAACCATTGAAGCTCTTTTTTCTCTCACTTGTGTTGCATCGGTGCAGTATTTTTTCCTCTTTAACTGCACTATGGCAATGAAAATTATCTACTGTGTCCATGCCATGAGTCCATCAAACAATAGATCTATACTGCACTACTGTCTTTATATTTAAAAATTTAAATCAGAATTTCTAAATATTTCTTAACGCAGCAATTGTTAATGGGAATGGTTGTCAGATGAAAATTATTATCTCTAAGTTCTGTGCTTATTAACATTTAGTAACCTCTTTGGAGTAATTAATTAGTCCCTTCCTATTGAAAATCTTCATTGTTTGGTAAAAGTGCCAGGTTTTTTGAAGTGCGGGACCAAAACTCATTTGATCTCTTCGCCTAAAAAAAAATCTTTAATTTCCTGACTCTTCTGTGAGAACAAGTGTAGTTAAAAATGGCTGATTGCTCTTTTCTAGTACTGCCATTGGAGTTATGTTCAGGGAAATGCAAGTCATCATTTCTTGTTCTCCTAAGCTCTTCTAAAATGTCACTCTTGACATATACTGTATATACACTGCAAAGTGTGCCCAGATCCCAGATCCAGACTCGGATCCAAACCTCTGGTCTGGCCAAGTTTTTGTTTGTGGGTTTGTTTTTTTTTTTATTGTATGCAATCCACACACGTGTCTTTGCTTCTATTCTGGTGCATCAGTTCAGAGAGAATTTGGTGCTAAAGAGTTATAGGAACGTGTCTCAGAGTCCTTAATACCCCTTAAATAGAGCCACTTGAAGGACTAGCTCATGGGAGAACCTATCTGCCCATCAGCTCCCTCAGCTTCACCCTGCATCTGGTGTGCCCTGGGCCAAACTTGGGCAGTCACGTGTTTCCCATGGGAGGTGACTGGCTTGACTTAGCTTCCAGTTGCCTCGTGCTTGCTGAGATGAGGAGAAGGTGTTCTGGTTCTGTTTCACTGTAATGACACCCAGGTTTGGTCCAGCTAAATCAGAAAAGGCACAGAAAGAGACAACCAGGACCTGCAGAGGCACAGGGACGGGCTGAGCGTGGCACAGTTGGTAGGCAAGGCTGAGAATGAGAGTGGAGATGACAGTGGGGACCGGTCTTCTCTGCTTATTGGGCATGGCAAAGCAAGCATGGCATGCTAAATTAAAACAAAATAGGTGCTAACAAAGAGGCATGTTCCTACACCACAGTCTCAGTGAGAAAGCACCTGGGCCCATGCCTGGGAGCAGCAGCCAGAGCTGTTCCCCAATTCATAGGTGAGGAAGGACCAGTGCAGGCACATCTGGGCAGGAGGCAGGGAGTTCTTGGGCTACAAACTGAGTCACCAACAGGTTCCTGTCTGACCAGTCTGGCTACCACGGGCTTTGCAATTTTATAAAGACAAAGTACAGAGTCAGGAAAGGTAAGATCCCAAGCAAAATACATTCACTCACCTTCAAAGGTACATCAGGCTCCATGAATAACACTCTATCCCAAACCCTTGTTTCAGTTTGTTCCCTGCTCCTATCTATATTCAGCAGAAAGTGGAAGCTAGTTCCTTAAAATATTTATAAAGTGTTTTGTGCAACTAGTCTAAGTTCTAAATTTAACTTTCCCCCTAAAGCCACAAAACATTCTTGGTAATAAATTCTCTCTTTTTTTCCTATTTGGGAAGGAAAAGAAATTGTTTATTTTTAACAGTTCAGTTCAGAGGAAAAATTATAGCATAGTGAATAGCAAGTAAATTAGCAATTCTCTCTATTATCCAAACCAGCAGGTCTCCTATTAACAAGGGCAGTTTGTGGCCCCTGGATTACAAGATCAATCAGGCAGTTCATTTTTCTTTAATTTCAGGGAATTAAGTAATTGTAAATCAGTCAAAAGCTGCATGTAGGACTTGTATTTACCTGTGCTCAGTTGATGTAACTGGTTTAATACCATTTTATAACTCCTTCTGATTTATTTTCTGATGCTGAGGTTGCTGATTGTGTGTAATTTATCCCAGATTAAGGACAGTTATTAAAGACTCTTTCCAGCAAATCTGATGCAGACAACACCTTCACTCTTGCTTTAAGAAATGTGCTCAGACAGCCTGACACTCAGCCAAAGGGACGCTAATGATACATAGGCTGGGAAAGGGGAGCTATTCCATCTACTCTGTTTTGTCTGCAAATTTAATGGCAGACTTTTTTTTTTTAATCAGGCATGTATGTTGGCACATAGAGCAGCTGGTGGATTAGCTGGACAAGGCAGCTCAAATGGAACTTAAATATAAGAGTTAAGTTTCATGTTCCCCTTCTGGGTCTGGATTTTATTCAATCGTAGTAGAAAGCTCTAAGTAGCAAGTAGCAGAGGCTACCATTGTGCACAAGGTGGGAGTGAGAAGGACACATCCATCTCTGTATTTTGTCCTTCTAAAAAAAGACAGATGAGACCTCATTGAGGAGTTCTTTACTCACAGGTCTTTTCTGTCTGATGGCCATACCTAGGAAGCAGGAAACCTTGCATTTGGTTTCTTCTAGATCGCTTTGCTGCCCATAAACATTTGCTGCATGTCATCCTCCAACTTTGCAGTCCAAAGGCAGTAGCAGCTGCATGTGTACATGCACCTCAAGCTCTTTTTCTGAGTTGGTGCCATAAAGTTGAGCCAGATTCGAACCAGTCGATGCTGGGAAGCCTGAAGTCTGAGCCAGCGAAAAGCAGAGCATGGATAGATGATACTACAGCCATTGGCCTCACCAGCTCTTGCAGCCTCAGAGGGACAGGGAACCCAGAAGGATTCAAGACTGGCCTGAAATGTGCCATGGTCTAAATCAGTTTCTTGGAGCCAGAGGTGAAGTGAAGTAGTGTGCAGGCATGCTGGTAAGCTCTAGGGTAACTGAAGGTCTGTTTTATGACATAGGTACAGGACCAGAGATCTTCCTCATAAATTCAAACAGCAGTCAACTGCTCTGCCAGATTGCGTTGTTCCGCCTTTGAAGATTAAAAGAATTGGGTGGCTGAGATTAAAGTATACTTTTACTGCGTGAAGGCATACAATCCACCTACTCAAAGAATTAGATGAGTCATTCAAAAATTCAGTGCATCAATATATTATTTTTTAAACACAATCTGAATTAACGATGGCAGCGAGTTTGAAAAGGCTGTGAATGGGCACATACTTGCTTATGAGCCTTTGGTAGAAAACATTTGTGGTGAAGAGGATGTCAGTTTTTAAAAAATAAAACAGTTTCTAGAAAGGCTAACATCAGAAGGAAAATAGAAGACGTATTTCTCCAGGCTGGTCCCTACTGCTGGTTCTGTACCATCAAGGACAAAATAGGTACGAAAATGGGTTGTATTTAAGGCCAAAGAGCATCTTTTGTTTATCTGATCTGAAACCCTTTGTGCATCACATACATGCAGGTCATTGTCACCTCTAAGTTGAATTCAGTAACATGTTTGATGAAAGACCTTCCAGAACGGGACTGAATCCTGTTTTAAAAACACTTGAGAACTGGAGAGCCTAGCTCTTGACTAGGCAGTCTGTGACAACGGTTACCCTTTTTGATGATAAAACCGACGTGTCTGTGCTCTGACTTGGAGTTGCGTGGCCCATGTTCACCTCCAGCGCCTACATCTTGTGCATTTCCCAACCAGATTAGAGAGCTCCATGTATCAGAGCAGTAGACATCACTTTTCAGTGGATCAGATGTCTTAATTACAACACGAGCTGTATGGGTGATCCAGGAGAGGAGCTTGCTGGAGCACCGAGGGCTATGCCATGGGCTATAGGACTGCTCCCAGGAGGAAGCAATACCCTCCACAGCTGTAAAACTGAAGTTGTACGAAGGTGATTCAGCTTTTTAACATCTGGTACATCAGGGAGAGCAGTGAGCTCTCTACCCTGCCCACGTTCTTCCACAGACTAGGCTGCTCCTCCACCCTTGCTGCCCTGTGGCTAAAGGCAGGGTTCAGCCACAATGTAACGGCAGCTGTAAAACGTGTCTATGTCCAGACTGCACAGTCAAATCGCCTCTTTTCAGTAATGTAAAGGTTCTTCAGTGCTGCTGTGGCAATGCAGAGGTACCTTGCAGTGAATAACACTTTATTCTACATTGACTTAAAGGGATCTTTTTATTGTCGAAGTAGGAAAAGGAGGCCATAACCAAGGTGCAAGCTGACATTTTTGGAGGAAACATCTAAGCTATGCAAAGGAACAAAATGCAGAAATTCAGGTGTCAATTTCCATGACCTGAGTAGTACCTCCATACCGTACAGGACAGTCCTGTGAGGCAGTACAAGCTTGCGTCCTCTATAGGAGCTCAGAAGTCCCACCTCTTGGCAAGGTTGGCAGATGTGGGTGTAGTGCATAGCTGATGCAGTCAGACTGCTGCTGGTTCCTGAACGACCCCAGTAAACACCATCCCAGGGGTCTACATACCTTCAGCAAAGCATTTAAATCAGTAAATGTAAATGTAAATGTAAATGTAAACTTGTAAATGTTGGCAGTCTGTAGTTTCCATGATGAGATATGAATGTGCTGATTTGGAAGCCTTTACTACCCTGCTCTCTATAAGACAGCGTATACAAGGACTATACTGCCTCGGCCTCATCTGGAAATAAAGAAATACAGCTGTATATGTTCCAGTGCTCCTTCAGCTCCTCTGCCTCATCCTTGGGATGACACATGTCACAGGTGATATAATGTTTTCATCCAGAGCTCAGGAGCAGACTTGTTAGTCATTGGAGAACTCAGCACAACTCAATTAAATTTCTTCCACTACCTAATTGACATGTAGTCAGCTAGGAAGAAAACAACACCAACAGAAAACAGTCCCTGCTTTCAGTTAAGATGTTATGAAACTTCCTAACATCCCAACTGGCCAAATGTGAGGAAGAAATGAGGAAAATCTAATTAGACATTGCATGGCCTCTCCTCCAAATTTAAATGTAATATATTTGTGGTTACAGCTTCCCTTGAGGATCCTCCCACTCATGTCAGGCATACAAAAGTGTTAAAACATCTGTGACAGCATGGTGCATAACATAATGTGTAATCTGTGGTCACAAGATCGGGTCCAGCCAAAGAAGGTGATATGTCTGCTGAAAGCTTGAGGCTCTGAGCATCTGCGACAAACTTAATCTCTGAAAGTGAGATGGACATGCACATCCATCACCATAGCAATGCGGAGCATGCCTCAGCAGTGGATGTTGTAGCAGATTGCTCTTGAGAGCAATATGGGACGGCGTGCCCATCTTTGGGAACACCTTCTAACAAACAGTTTCCAGCTCTTAGCAGTCCCTAACACCACTCTGAGCTATTATGATTTTTCCTAATAATTTCTGAAATTGTATAAACTTGAGCATATAGATGTCTGGATCCTACTGCCTCTTAGCCTAAGTATGTGACATTGGTACACAAAACGTATATGAACTCTCCCTTTTTTCCAGAACCTGGGAAGGGGGTTGATCAAGAAGCACCAGATGAAACTTGACTCCAACAGACTTTTGGCACTGTCTCCGGGGTATTTTTCTTCAGCAGTATAGGGGAATCTTGTCTAGTTCAAGTTTCTTTCTGGTAATCTGTGGGCTGACCTCTAGTCTTTTGTAAGATATCAGAGGTGAGTTGCAAAATGGTTACTAACAACAGTTAAAAAGAAATGTGTGCACACTCCTATGCACGCTGGGAATGCAAAACAAGGAGGGAGGAGAAATAAGCTTTCATCTAGTTTTCACCACACCTAAATCTCATGTGGTGTCATTGCACAAAGTGGTCCAGTGATTTTTCTTTTTTTTTTTTCAAAAGGGCTGAGTGGTTCTTGTTGAATAAGGTTGAAGAAGATTGTTCTAGATGAAAATGTAACACAACCAGTGCAAATCTGTTTTAAAAAACTGTTCAGAGAGTCGTTATGGTTATCTTTCCAACTGAGGAGATGCATCCAAGGCATTATAACCTGGGCTTGATGTTCAGTATTTCATTATGGTTTGGATGATGGAATAGAGAATATACCTGTTAAACCTGCATATGACATTCAACTGGGAGGGGCAGCATAAATTGCAAAGGATGTAAGTGTTACTGACAACCTGAAAAAAATCACTGCTGGGCTAAAAAGCTGTAGCCTAATAAGCAAAGTGCTGTTATTAGGAAGAAAAATGCACAAACTTAAATGAGGGTATTCAGTAGATGCAGATTTTCTGAAAAACTGTAGAGATTACAGCAGATCACAACTGAATTTACATCAACCATGTCACATTGGATAAAAAACTAGATATCACACCAGGATATATGAAGAGGAGTACTTTACTCACTACTGGTAAGGCTTCACCTTAGTCTTGTGTCCAGTCTTGTGTCCACCATCCTGCAAGATAGACGTAGAGTCTAGAGGAGGGTAATATGAGCAATGCAGTCGTAGGAAACAAAGTGTATGTGGATAGACGAAAGCAATTGAGAGGAGTTAATACAAAGAAAACTGAATGAGACACAGTCATGGTCTCCAAATAATGTTTTGAAAGGATGAAAACTCATCAGCTGTGTGGATATTGTGGTTAGGTGTTAGGAAGCCTTGGCAATGGTACGGAAAGGCTGATAAGTGGGTTGGGGCAATCCCCAGCATCAATACAGGCTAGGGGATGAAGAGATTGAGAGCAGCGCTGTGGAAATGGACTTGAGGGTACTGGGGGATGAAAAAGCCGGACACAAGCCAGCAAGGTGGGCTCACAGCCCAAAAAGGCAACCATATCCTGGGCTACATCCAAAGATGCATGGCCAGCAAGTTGAGGGAGGTCATTCTGCCCCTCTGCTCTGGTGAGACCCCACCTGGAGTACTGCATTCAGCTCTGGGGTCCTAAGCACAGGAAAGACATGGAGCTGTTGGAGCGGGTCCAGAGGAGGTTTACAAAAATGCTCAGAGGGCTGGAACACCTCTCCTATGAAGACAGGCTGAGAGGGTTGGGGTTGTTCAGCCTGGAGAAAAGGAGCCTCTGGGGAGACATTATTACAGCCGTTCAATACTTAAAGGGGCTTATAAGAAAGATGGGACAGACTCTTTAGTAGGGCCTGTTGTGATAGAACAAGGACTAAGGCTTTCAAACTAAAAGAGAGTAGATTTAGACTAGATATAAGGAAGAAATTTTTTACTATGATGGTGGTGAAACACTGGAACGAGTTGCCCAATGAAGCGGTGGATACCCCATCCCTGGAAACATTGAAGGTCAGGCTGGACGGGAGGCTCTGAGCAACCTGATCTAGTTGAAGACATCCCTGCTCACTGCAGGGGGATTGGACTAGATGACCTGTAAAGATCCCTTCCAACTGAAACTATTCTATGATTCTATGATGTGGAGCCTCTGTGATCCTACCTTGAGGCAAGACGATGGTCTGGTGTATCTCAGCCAGGACCATCGGAGAGGTGAGGCCATCTGGGTGCACAGCTGGCCACAGTCAACAAGGAATAATTTGTATTGTATTTTGTATGTGCTACCTCCTATTTTAACTTGGGTTGATCTTCCCACATCTGAGGTGCTGAGTTTTCCATTCCACATTTTCACTGGTTCCCTCTACTTTTACTGCTGACCATCTGCATGAGAATGCTTTTCTGTACTAGTTCTTTACGGTTTCACACCAAACAGGAGCTTTTAATGAGTTACACCACTTCTAAGGCTGAATTAGTAGCAAACAAAATAATCCACATTTCACCACATGGTTTGGAAGCTGCAGAAGCAGGAGGCCTCTACCATTTGGATATAAGAGAGCATAGTAAGAATTACTGACAAAACTGAGGTTTGTGATGTCTTTAAAGCAGGTAGGGCTCCTGACTACGTAGGAAACAATAATAGAGCCGAGTTGCACTAAGCAGAAAGTAGCAGTTAAGAGTAGTTCCTTGAAGTAAGTATGTTTATGATGGTGTAAACCAGGTCTGGCTCCAGGGAAAAACAGACTCAAAGGAACTTGACTCATGTTACATTATCCTAAGATCAGCTTCAGCCCCAATAGACCCAAGCTTCTCACACTGATTTTGATTAAACTCTTGTCACATGTAATATTGATTTCATCTGAATTATTTCTGTTCACACAACATGAAGAAGGCGGTCTGTCCCTATGAGCGTGGAAGGTCTGCACATCCTTCAGAAAATATATAGAAAGTAGCCTGCCTTTCCAGCATTGATTATTGTTTCAATACATGCAGGAACAGGAAAGCATTATGCATGTGCATTTCCCAATGGCTAGTTTCAGCACGAAAGGGAGAAGAAACATTTGCATTCCTTAAAGAACTGATTGAGATTCTAAAAACAGATTGGAAACTTAATAGTAAGAGAGGCACAGCTTGAAAGTCTTTACTTTTTGGCATGAAAGTGTGGACCAGATTGACACAATCTGTGACGTAGTTTCTAATGAAGCATTTGTAATGAGACATTTAAAGCAACTCAAGAGGCCTCTCTATCCTGTTGGGAAAGGAACACGAGGAGCACATATTTGAAATTCATTCAGCAATGAATACATAAGCTGATCTTGACATGAATTTAGAGCAGGATTCAATTGTAGATAGGTGCTTGGGAGAGAAGTTGCTTGTAGCAAAAAAAAAAAAAAAAGAAAAGAAAAGAGAGCGAGAGGCGAGAGATAAATTAAGAGCTAAGATAGTTGGAGGAAACTCTTGGGAAAATTACCAAGAAGAGAGAGAGGTTTCTGCTTATTGAACTGTTGAATCATGGAACTGATTTCAGATGGAAAACTTTGTGCTGAAATTTCATGCAGAGACCAATTTGGTTTTCTCGGTAGGTAGGTGGGAAGGGTGGGACCTCCTGATTTCTGTTTCTCATTCACATCTTGCTTACCCCAGGCAGGGAGATGTCTTTGGTGCTCACTAGTACACTGTAATAAGCCCATTTTAAACCTCTGCTGTAGCTGAGGTGAGTGTAATATAAACTTTTTTTTTTCCTTAGTGTTTAAATGTTCATTAATTAGCCAACTCAAAGCATCCCACCAAGCCTGACCTTGACCCACTAACATCTGTTAATATCATAGTTTACCTTATTTCCCTGTTGAAAAACACCTGTTTCCCTAAAGAAAGCCACAACAAATGAATGACTGTGCTCTAACAATCTGACCTTGCTTCTGTAGCTCTGTTTTCTGATCCTAAAATGTTGTTTTTGCTTGCTTGCTTTGCTAATTACTTAGGGATTAATTTTCTACCTAACCCACTTGTGTAGCTCTTTGAATATAAAGTGTTTTTAAGTGCCAAATATTGCTGTTACTGCTGATTAGGTTATTAGGTAATAATCAGTAGCTGAAATAGGACTTCCCAGAATGAGAAACAAGTATGGCACTCTTCCATCCTCTTTCCTGTCTGCGGAACGGCTGGCTTGCTCTGCAGCGCCCGTGCGGCATACTCGTAAACACCTTGCCGAGGCGTATGTGGCTGTATGACACAGCCACATACACAGGTGTGTTTTAACACCCAACCATGACATTAACTTTAGGATGCAACGGCCACTATGACTTTCAATGGCAGGAGCCGCATGTGACACTCTGCAGTGGTTCTTCAGGACTATAACCCAGAGATGTGAAAACTCGGAAAGACGAATGCCTTTTCATGTGGTCTGACTTTTGCCCCAGTTTCTGTGCCTAATATTTCCTCTCGGCTGGCTGTAGGTCTTCAGAGGTGCTAATTGAAAACACTAGGCACGAGGAATTAGGTGGCAGCCGGGCTGAGTGAAGCTGGGGACAAGCTGTCTTCTGTAGCACGTGAACGTCAGACAAATGGCTCGTTACAAGAGCTGTCATCTTCCTCATAGTCATGGCCTGAAGTCTAGCATGGGCACAAGGGAAATTCTTGTCCTGGACACACTTTTTGATTGATTTCGCTGTCAGGATATAGGTCAGGAAGGCACTCCCAACTCTAGCCTCCAAGACTAGGTCTGCAGCATCTTTTAGGCCTGGGCTGATGGCACTCTGCTGAACTGTGTCATGGAAGAAGCTGGCTTTATATTGTCAAGTGTAATAAACCCAAATGTTAGTATGAATTTGCTAACAAATGAAGGTAATTGGGCTCTTTAGGAGGGAACGAGATGACAGCTTTTACTGTACTTCAAATATCAGTCCCAATTACTGTAAATACGATCATGATGCAAAACATTAATTAGGAAAATCTGAACTGTTTGAAATGTAGAGTCCCATATGAATGATTAACCACATGCAAAATATTGTGCCTGATTAGAAGCATTCTACTGAGACATCCATCTGTGAGCTCCAAAACAAACCTGATAGCAGGGGAGAAGAGATCACAGCACTGTGGGACTGGCATGGCTGAGATGATCTAGGAAGCTACTGGGCCATGCGTATCTCACATAGGGTCATGTGGACAGCAACGTCTGCATACCCTATATTCTTTACTGCAAGCATCTACCGAAAGAATATTTCAAGGTTAATGAAGTCAGACACTGAAACACTACATGGCTTGCTCAAAGTCACCTGGGATGACAGTAGCAGAGAAAGGAACTGATCATCTGTCTTCCAAGTCTTAGCCTAACTCTAGTTCTTGTTTCTTAGGCAAGAATGGAAGTGGCTGTCCACAAAAAGGTGGGAAATAAAACTTTTCAAAAAAGACAATAGTGAGCTCATAATTATGGAAAGATCAAGAACTACAAAATTGCCTGTAGGTCACCCCAAGTGCTCTTTCTGGTGGTGTAAATTCTTGTGATAATGCATTAACAAGCGTTCATCAACTGCTAATCAAATAACACACCTGGAAATGCTGGTTTCAGGTATTTTCTATGGGATCAACACTGCTGCCGCTTACCTTCACTGAGTCATGGGCAAAGTCTAAACGGTGAAGGACGTTCTACTGAAGTAAGGCCTTTAGGGCACAACTCGGTAACAGAATAGTTTTAGGAAAAAAAAAAAAAGGAAAGAAATAATCTCCAATCTTGTGATTTAGTTTTATTTGTGTGCTCTTTGGCAGGGAGAGGGACCACGAGAGCTCAAAACACTTTATCTGCTGGTTGTTTCTTACTTGAAATGCATTGGCCTTCTCAGTTCATTAAAAATACTAAATAACTACGCCATTGCTGTTTTGTTATGAAACTTTGATATATGTTGCCAAATGGACTATTTTAAGCAAAATATTCTGTTGTAGTCTAAATGTACTATTGTTCCCCATTTGGACAAGAGTCTGTAGCCACTGAAACATAAAAGCTGACAAAATGGTGTTTCTTTGTCAAAATCTTGGTGAAAGAACCAACCAACAAAGGATAATAGTTTGTAGTTTGGACTCCTTTTTCAGTCAGTTCTTAGCCTGAAAGTCCCCTCTCTTTTTTTGATGGTGGTGCCACATTCATTGCTGGTAGAGCTGCTCACCATCAGATCACCCGCTGATCCAGCTGGAGCATGAATGCGTGCTCCCTTTTCTGTCAAATTACTCGTATCACGTGCTGTGGTATTTATACTGCCTCCATCTTCTGTGCCAGCTTTAGGGGGAACAGATGATACCCAGAGCCGCACAAACCCTGCTGGTACAAAATTATCTTGCTTTTGAAGAATTTTCATCCAGCAGCACTTTGCACCAGGTGGCTGCAGCGCTTTCGATCCAATACTGGCAGGCGCCAGGTCAGATTTGCAGTACTGAGTACTCGGAGCTGTGTGCCCAGAGCTTGCTCTGATCATGTCATGAGCTTTTCTGTTTTTCTTTCTCAGCAGCTTAGGTCTTCTCAGCCTCTTTCAGATGGATAGCCTTCCAAAAACAACGTCCAATAAACTTCCCCTGCTAGTTATGCTGATGTATGGCTTTATTGGTGACGTGCGCATTTTGGGGACAGAGAATAGTGTCGTTTATTGTCTGATTCCCTAGAGTACTATAATTGATGCTTACATTTATCCCAAAATGGAAGGTGGCTTTTACATTCATTTGTTCCAAAGAAAATTGGTCTAGTGCATAACGATGCAATGTTATACAAATTATATAAGAATATAATAATGACAAATTACGTAATATCCTAGCATTTGAATTGTTATCTCAGTATGCCCTTTTATAATGAAATGAAACCAGGTTTATTCATGAGCAGCCTACAAAAATTTCACTTTGAGTGCTCTATCAGCTAATTGTTTAGGAGCTCTTCAAGAAATTCCCTAACCATTGATCATGATGCTACAATTTATTAGCTACCTCTTGTTAGTTCTGAAGTAACAGTCTTTAGCGGGCTGCTTTCATAGAATAAATGAAGTCGATGAAGGAGGCTTAATTGTCCAGATTTTAATGGTGATAAATACAGAAAACATACTGGAAGCTGTAAGAGGAGGGTTCTTTTGGGGACCTTTTAAAATCAGTTGCTAAAGGGTGGTAAGAAATTATAAGTACTATTAGCTGATAATAAAAATGGTTATTCACTGCTCTCGTGGCCTCTGCTTAGTTTGATTTGGCAAGGTCTGCGCTGCAAAACTGCCACGGAAACCTCGCTCTGTGGTTGTCTCAGCAGAGACATACCTGCTCTTCCTAACATTGCTCAAATTTCCACTGACAGCACCAAAATTCCCTTTTAAGAATAGCTGTGTAGAGGGAAAAATTCCCAGGGGACTGATTTCCCAGTTCAGCCATACATCAGGAGTGCAAGAAAAGCCTCAGCTATGGCAGATGCTCCTGCCAGTGACGCTGTCAGTATCTCTGGTGTTTTTCTTGCTTTCTTACTCAAGGCCCTCAACCCGAAATGTAATACGATCCACTGTCACTGAAAGAGCTTCTGATAATTCATTCCCAAAGTAGGACATTTGTCTCTGATGAAAGGCCTGGTGTTAGTTTTAAGCATGATTTGACTCATGCATATTTGGTAGTGTGTTGCTCTAGTGCTCAATTTAGGGACAATGAGAAGAGATTAACTCATGCATATTCTCATCTGAGGTAGTTGTTCTCGTTATATTGATAATGAGTGCTTCTGGATGTAGCTGAGGAGCGAAGAGTTTCAAGAACTCTAGGAAGCAAGCAGGAAGAATTGAGGCTGATTGCTTTCCAGAACAGCTAGCCCCTGAAACTACAAAACAGGCTATATTCTTCCTAACAGCACAGACAGCTGAGAGAGACTAAACAATGCAGGTTGGAAATATTATAAGGCATAGTGAGCGCAGCCATCTTTTACATCTTTCCACCTGAAAACCAGATGGAATAGACATTTTGCTGGGTACAAGATAGCTGAGTTCTAGCACCACCTCTTGGCTCCCACCTGTAGGTATGGGTTGATTCAAGCTAAATAAATGAATAATGGGGAATCGGGAAGCTTAGCTTTTTTGGATAAAGATCATTCCATTCTTTTCTTCTTCTCAGAGAGATGTTATTGTCTCAGCTAGAGGCACAAAGCAAGCAATCTACCAGCCTTTCAAAGCATTGCTGGAATTTCTGGTATTTCCACTGGAAATCTGAGCTGTGGGTGATCATGTGCACTGCTTATGTTGTGGAAGAATCAGGACATCTACAATCAATTATAAAATCAATTCCTGCCTTTTCCAGTGTAACGGCAGCAATGTCAGATGCAAAGATACCTTTCCTAGGAAAAGAAGGATCTTGCTGGTTTTACAGACGGTTTGTATAAATGAAGTTCTCTTTTTCCTATCACAGTCATGTTACATAGAATCATAGAATCATAGAATCATAGAATCATAGAATTATAGAATCATAGAATGGTTAGGGTTGGAAGGGACCTCAAAGATCATCTAGTTCCAATCTCCCTGCCATGGGCAGGGAGACCCTTCACTACACCAGGTTGCTCAAAGACTCATTCAACCTGGCCTTGAACACTTCCAGGGATGGGGCGTCCACAACATCTCTGGGCAACCTATTCCAGTGCCTCACCACCCTCAATGTAAAAAATTTCTTCCTTATATCAAATCTAAATCTCCCTCTTTCAGTTTAAATCCATTGCCCCTTGTCTTATCACTATATATCCTTGTAAAAAGTCCATGTTAGAATCCGTTATGGGTCTCATTTATTTTTAATGCAGATGTCATTCACAGACTTCTCAATCAACCATTGTTCAGACAGATTGAGGAGAGAAAATTCTACGTTGTTTTATTAAAATTCTATTCTATTAATCACAAAGCCTGTTGCTGGATCATAAGGTCCCTAAGCAGCAGACCGCTTCCCATCAGAGCCCCTGTGCACAGAGCTGCGTGATCAGGCCCCGGCACACGGAGCACAGGGCAGAGAGCACTGTTTGACTGAAGGCTCAGTCAAATGAATGATAGAGCCAGGCTGTACTTGTGAAGTATGGTAAGCACTGTAATAGTTGTTACTTCAGCACTCAGAAAGGTAGTGCAGTTGAAGACACGGCTAATTTATGGCTGGTAAGTGAGGCTAGTCAGTTCCTGAAGGAAAATGAACTCAGGATGAATGCAGTCAGGAGATACAGTTTGAGACTGGCATCCTGGGTAATGGCATAATGCTGATGCTGTGCTTGGCAAGTTGGAGAAGGCCAACGCGCCATCTGAAAGCGTGCTACCAAAATATCAAAATATTACTTTATTTCTCCAAAACCACCAGGAGTTATACATGCCGTAAGTTCACAACAACCTATTTCATTTGCTATCAGAAGAGAAAAGCCACTGGAAGATTTACTTCAGTTTAGATTCTTGAAATCATCTTAGTCTGTCTCAAGCTACATCCTAGCCATAACTGAAGGCTGAAGAGTACGTAGACTATCTGGTTTTGGTATTGAACAGAGATTGGTTATCAGTAGGTCTCAATGAGCATGAAAAGCTTCACCAGACTGTTGTCTGCCACTGCTCTGCAGTTGGCATCGTTCATGTCCAATTCTTAGAAGGCAAAAGTCAAACTGAATAGGATCTCTGTGATACTGTGGGGGAAATACATGCAGATGGAAAACTTATTCATTGTGGCTCCAGTCATAATGACAGATAGCGTGTGAAGATATTTAAGGTACGGCATTCGTTCTTTGGAGCATGAGGCGGCTCTGCCTCAAGGTCTGTGTAGTATCTCAAGCAGAATCATGCAGAGAGACAAGGTTGCACTTCAGGACGGTGTTCAAGATTTAAATCTGGCCTTGATCCCAAACTGGGACTTTGTTTTCATTCTTTATGAAGGAAGAGTCAAATAACGCCTAGTTTTCCATCAGCCAATTTTGACTCTGCTTGGTGTTGACTCTAATGGATTTTTGAAGGGATTATCATGTAGCTCCTTTTTTTAAATGAAGATCTGTTCTGAGAGAACAAAACTGGGATCTTTACCCTTTAGATAGGTATCTAAGTTGTGTTGTTTATTAGAAGTTTGTCCTCACATGTTGCTAAGCAGATAAGAAGCTGCTGCAAGAGACAGCTACAACAACAACAAAAAACCTGTGCCACAATTCCTTCGCTCTCAGAATGGATTAATACTGCCCTTCCTTGCTCCCTGAGGGACCTGCTTGAGTGTTTCCCAGGTCTAGATAGAGCTATGCTGCAAATGTTGATTGGTTGTGAAATACACAATATTCATTCTTGCTCATTTCTTTAATTTGAGGTTTGTTTGTTAATAGACATAGCAAAAGGATCCAGAGAGAAATCCCACCTTTTAGGCACAGTCACTGTAGTAGCAAAATTGGAGAGTAACTCGAGTCATACATATGTACCTATTGTCATTGTTCTTGCTGACGTGATAAAGACATGACAGTACAGTCCAATCACCTATTGGCATGTAGAAGTCAGTTCTCTTACCACTGCCTTTCTTTTCCAGTTCATCAGTTTCCTCTTATTGGCACCTCCTTTCCATTCCTGTTCTGTGACAGTCAGCCAGCCTCCATCACACAGCTCTGCCAAAAGCTCTGCCAAGACAAATAGGAGGAAAGTGTGAGTTTTTCAGTTTGGGGCCAAAACAAGTTTAATTACAGTCAGTGTCAAAACCCTAGATATCAGAATGCACAATTTCATTCCCTCTGAGTCGAAACCAGTACCTTTTCCCCCTCAGGATCATCAATACAGGTAGAGCAAGTGTGTGACTGAGATGTACTCCCTGCCTTACACCCAGGAACCCTCTTTCTTCCTCCTAGCAGAGGGAGAGACCTTTCTCAGTCTCAAGCCTAAGAGCAATTCTGACTAAGCTGTAAGTCCTTCTGTGCCAACTCTTTTACTAGCTATGATTCCAGGTTCCTCTGAATCTGTCTGTCATGGTAGAGGCCTTCCTGAGCAGACTTCCTGGTGTGGCATCTCTTGGAGGTTCAGATGAGCTGTCTGGTTGAGCCAAGGATTTTTAAAATCTTTGCTATACTCATAGAAAACTGAAAAGAGACAACCTCAGGGCATTTATTATTATTCACGCTGCTGTCTTACAGCAGCACCTAAAGGTCAGTGGCACTCACTGTTAACACCTTAAATTTGGCTGCTCTAAAATTATTTTTCACACAGCCTTCACCAAGGGAACTGAAAAAGCCTTATAGGGATGTTCCCAACCTTTGTATGCCCATATATGTGGCTGCCTCAAAAGAGACACTATCAACTCAAGTATTGCTTAAAATTAGACTTTATTTACTGATTACAGTTCTGATGTTGTTTTTCAAGTTTAAAAAAAAGCTTTGGCCCCTCTGGTAGCAGCTGTCTTCTCCCGTTTGAAATAATCTTAGGAGCTTTGAACTTGTAGCTCCTAACATCTTTGAGGCCACTCTATGGCGTTCTGCTTTAGTTATTCACTCCTAAAAAACACTTCATCCGAATGAGCCAGGTTACGTCAGAGATGGGTGCCGAAGAGCTCTTGGCATTTACCCAGATGGTTTTAGCCAAGTTTCAGTTTAACTGTTGATCCAAGGGCACGTACAGCAGAGCACAGTGAGAGAGTGTTGAGCTACTGCTACTTCAAACCCATGTGCTTGCTCTCACAAAGAAAAGTGAGGAGCCACCAGCCCTCAGCAGGATTCTTACACGAGATGTGGCACTGCATTGCTGGAGCAATATGATGTAAGCTTGGGTAGTCCAAGCATCTCTGCACCCATTACATGAGGTAGGCTTGCTCGTAACACACCCATCCTGCAGCCTTGCTTGGATCCAGTATCCATACTTGTGTCCTGGTGCTAGTTTTAGCCCAGGCTGTGAGCCTTGGTTCTGGGTGGTGTTGGACTATCTCAGTACAGAATGCATTTCAGTGCTAAACAACATTAGTTATACATGGCTATTCATTAACTTCATTAAGATCAGGGGTAATATTTGCAAAGCAGTTAGAAATCTGCATCTTATGAAGTGGCCTCATGTCAGGCCACCAGCACTACTGTTTCCTGGTGAAGGAGAAATAAAAACTCCTAGTGCCTAGGAATATTCATACTCCGTCTTACTTGATTTTCATAACCACTAGTCTCAAAGAGAGGGGTTTTAAATGACATTCTCAGGCCAAAATGTACCTCCTTCTAAGTTTACTAGAAGTTGTAGAGAAGCAGCTACAGTACCTCCATTTCCACTCTTTTTTTCTCTCCCAGTATAAGGAGTTAAGAATAAAGCCAGTATTGTCTTCCAGAATAAAATCATTCTCTTTTGCTAAAAGAATAATAGATGATGATGTGTGTGTGGCAGTGCCACTCGTAGCCCCTGTCATTACATCCGTAATGATGACAAAGCAGAAGAGAGTTGAAGGAAACCATCCAGTAAGTAAATTCATGAAGTGTATGCTTTGCAATAACAGCAACGCACAGAGAGAATGAGAATGGTTGAGAAATCTGGAAATTTTATCTGGTGGAGATTGATCATGTCTTCCATTTATTGACTGTCATGTTTTGTGGTTTTTATTCTGTATTTTGATTCCTTCACTCAATCTTTCATCTTGGCTATATCAAAACCCACTCCAGTGCTTCCAGACACGGCAGCCCTGAATTAGAGGAACTAGACAAAAAGTCCTGCCAAATTCCTGAGAGTAAGCTGCAGTTTTGTATTAGCATTATCTTCTCCTCATAAAAATGAAGTGTTGTCAAATAAAATTCCATTGGCCTCTGCTTTAGAGAAATGTTTGTTGATCCTGTACATTGGAGATGCTGATGAAAACCACCTTCATGTTCCCAGCTAATTTAATACTACTGTTCACTCTAATATACTGCTTGAATTGCAGTAGCACTTAGGATTCCTAGTCACAGAGTAGGGCGCCACTGGGCTAGACACCAGGCAGGCACAGAACAAAAAAGAAAGTCCCTTCCCTAAAGAATTTGCAGTGTTTGGCATGAGTATGGTCATTATAAAGATAACAATCGTTTTTTCCAAGAAACGCCTCATCTTGTTCATTATCCCTTGCAATTAGTCTCATGGGGCTCCACTTCCAGCAACACGCACCTGTTGATAAGTGCAGCCTAGTCGGAGCTTAGAGAGACTTTGATTCGTCCATTTTTTAATGAACAACAAATGGTGCATTAGAGATGTTCGCTCCTTCAAATACGCAGACATCTGAATTTCTAATTGTTTAGCATTAGTCATAACTTAAGTAGGACAGAGCAGATTCTATATATAGCCTGTTGCCCAGCCATTCAAGACAGATAGTGTGTTTGTATTTCTTCCCATATTTCCTCACTTGAAAGGAGTGAGAAGGCAGGTGCAACATCTCTAGCCTCAAGTATTCCTAAATCGTGCTGCCCCCATCTCCTTCTCCCCCAGATACTGAGATTGTTTTCAGAATCATGAGATTTTTAAAGAAGATGACATTCTCAGCTCTTCTGATGTTTATTTGGGGGTTCTCAGCCCTGACGGTATAGCTGGGTGATGCCTTTAAGCTTGAAGGCTAAACTTTCTTTCTTTTTTTAGCAACAATTGAGGTTGTAACAGGATTCTAGGAGCAGGAGTTGCCCTCGGTATCACAAACCTCCTTTAAACTGCACTGATCATTTTCCCTCTCTCCTCAGTTTTCATTTCTCATGTTGCGTACACTTTTACACGAGAATGTATCATGTGTCTTACATTACGAAGGAAATCTTTGTTCACAACAAACACACATGGCGAATGTTTTACTGTTGAGTGAGGGTTTTGCCTTTTGCAAATTCCAACTCCAACTTTTTTCCCATTATCTTCTCTTCCAGTGGGATAGCAGTGTGTTGGCCACTGAAAAAACCAGCCCCAGCAATTTACTCAAATTGCTTCTGCCTGGATGCTGGAAAATGCCGCACCAGCCCAGCTGCGCTCAAATGTTTCTCTTGACTTTCATAGTGACGCCCAGACCCATCACTCCAGCAGCACAGTCTCCCGATGTTTGCGACACGACCACAACTTTAAAGCTGAACGAACTAAATATTGCTGCTGACACTAATGGCTAACAGCAGGCCTGATGCCACACGTGATGGGAACAAGGCAAGGTCCCTGGCATCAAGGGTGTGTTTGATGGCTGAAGCCATCACTGATTCAGTGGCCCTTTCCATTGGGATGTCCTGGCTGGACAGACAGGCTCTCATCTGCTCCTGGTCTTTGGTGGGCGGTTCCTGACAGGCTCCTTGGAGCAAGCCCTCAAGCAGCTGTTGGCGTCATGGTCAGAGTGTTGTGAGCTCCCCTCTGAGCCCCTCTCCCAGAGTCGAATAGAGGGACAGCTTTGGGCTCTAACTTCCCAGGGGCAGGGACGTGCCAGGGGAGAGGTAATGTGGATATTCCCACCTGCCCTTCCCTGCAGGCCCACCCTGTCTCCTCCACTTCCCCTTGGCTGGAGGCTTGGCCCATGTGCCTGATACCTACCCTCCTCTGGTTCAGCATCCCCCCTCCCACTCAGCTGAGCCTGTACCCTGCTGCCCATATGGGCTGTGTGTGTCGTCTTCTCTGGCACCGCAAACTAGGCTGCACGTGGCAATTTCAGTGGGTCATTCCAGATGTGTGCGAGATGCAAACCCAATCCCTTGTCCTTGCCCCGGTCTCTGCCAAACATAGACAGACAGATGGGACACTCAGCTAACCAGAAAAATTTCTCTTATGGCCAAATGTACCCAGACGCCAAGACCACTGGGCATACCGATTGCTCAGCGCTCTCGGGGAGCACTTGTTTGATGGACGTCCTTGTTGCTGTCAATAATAGTGAGATGAGCTCCTGCAGCATTATCATTGATGGCATAGAGAGCTCGCACACGCACCCACGCAGCCTTCTCCAGCCCTTATCTGAGAGCAAGAATAGCAACTGACAAGTCTTGTGAGGTAAATATAAAGGTCAGCTGTTGTCTCCCTGGATGAGGGCTGTCAGGAGGAGAAAGGCGCAGCCTTTGTCACCTCCATGCTCCTCCCGGCCTGTGTCTGCAGCTTCCCTTCACTGCTCAGAAGGAGAGCGCGAGGCCATAAGACATCTGAAAGTCCTTTTTGGTGATGTCCAAGAGGTTACGTGCGCAGCTCCTCCCTGTGTTGCGTGCACTGGTGGGAACAACCTCCTGGGCATGTGGGGCTTTGGGCACAGGGAAGGCACTTGCTGGGGCAGAAGGTCCATGCTTGAGATCTCTGAGCAGCTGTGCTGGCCTCTGCTCAGCTGGGGGTCAGGCTTTGGGAGGAAAACCATCCCTGCAAATCCACCCGTGTGCGAGCCACTGTGAACGGCTGTGCTCTCCTCAGACATCACGGAACCGAACGGATATTCCTAAGGAATTTTTCCTTCCTTTGCGACCCTGAATGCATAATAGCGTGTCTTGTGGACAGCCTTCTGGGATCAAGAGTATGAACATTAAATCATGAATGAAAATAGTCCTCTGGTTGAGCTTTTGAACTTCGTGTCAGAAAATGCAAGCTTCACTTGTGCACAAATCCCTGAGGGATACTGTGTAAATCTCTTCATCCTCTCATGGTGGTTTTCCCCACTGGAAAGTTTGGAAAATTAAGGTGCTTTCCTCTCTCTCACAGGACTGTAGGAAAACCTATTGTAACTTTAAAATGTTTTCAGTGGAGCTCTGTTATGATGGTGAGGTGTACCACAGAAAATCCCTGTGACACGCACCTGTGACTTCCTTCCTAGAGTGAGATCACTGAAAAGTTGAAAGAGAAATTAAGACCTAAATAAAGGATTTTGAAGACTCTTGGGTTCAGAAGAAAGGGCAGATAGCTGAGCAGCTTACCAGTTTTGCTCTTCAACCTGACTTAGAACATACTCCTTTGTATTTATTTGATTTATTTTTATTGATTTTGTGTAACTAACTTTAATTGAGGTCCTCTATTATTAGTCTAGCAAATGCAGTCTGCTGAGGAAGATCACTTTCAGGCATAGTAAGAAACTTTGAATTTTTCTTCTTTTCCTCTAGGTTGCTTAGAATCCATAACATTTATGACCATTGGATTTAGATTTCTTAATTTCAGGAGTACTGAAAGGTGAAATCACAAAGTAATGTATAGATGTGCCAGGGTACAACTGCTGGCACCTCAGAGTGGGCAAGATGCACTGAGTTCACCTGAAATAGCCACAGAACGTAAGATTGCATGTTAGAAAGCTGATCACAGGGACCAAGTAACGATGGTGATCACATGAAGTGGTTATGTGAGATGACGTGGAAATGTTTGCTGAATGCAACAATACCAGAAATCCTTACCACCTTCTGACAAAAGCTGGAGCGGTAATGAAATATTGTACTGTGGTAGAAAGCTGATCTACAGCTAGTGTATGTTTTTCCATGTTCGTAGCTGGACATCTTAAAAAATACCTGGGGTAGGAGCCATGCCCTCAGTTTAACATCATCCCTTCTCTACTGCTATTTTTAGAACTGTGTGATCTCTCTGCTACGGTCAATCAGTGAGGAGGAGATTCTTCTCGCCTCACATTAGCTATCTAAAAGTTCAGTGACTAGGCTAAGGTGGTTGTCTACACTCCCTTTATAGACAAGGGAACGAGGTGAGCTTCTCCAGAAGCCTGAAGGTACTATTTTGCCATGGGATGTATCATGCTCTGGGCATGCTTTTGCTTTCCATTTGCTACCGCAGAGTAGCTATAATTGCCTTTCAGCAGGTGCCTGAGTTTGAGATCACTAAGGCTAAAGGGCAGGTGCACCCAACCTGGAGAGGAGACGGGCCTTGCTGGTGCTTTTTATTTCTAGACAATGTTATTTTGTGATTCACTGCAAAAATTCTGTTTGCCTCTGATGTTTGCAGAATGACTCAAATATGAATACTTTTCTTATGAAGGGTATGCTAATCTCAAACTATATCAATAAACGTAAAACTCTAATCTGCTTGTCTCTCTCTTTCACCCCTTCCGGTGAGAATCCAGGATTTCTTCTGCTGTAATCTCCTTCAGGACTAAGAGCTGAGATCTCACCCAGAAACTGGTGACTCTTTGGAGAAAGGACTTCTATGTTCCTAGGCAGTCAGTTCTGCATTTGAAGTGCTGAAGGAAGTACTTTTTGATTTGTGTGTCTGTGATATTTTATATTCCGTGTTATCAAGACACCCGAATGTCTCACAGTCTTCCCTGCATTTAAATTGTTGCAAGCCCTCTCACACATAATTCAAGATCTATGAGGAAAGCGGAGTAATACGATCACGCCGGATTAGAAACAAGCATGCGTGAGACACTGAAGACCCTGCTCAGAGCCAGGGGTCAGCAAAAAGGGGAGAAGAACCTGGCAGGTTGTACAGCTCTTGTGAAAATTGCAGGAGCTCTCCTAGCCCACTCCTATGCTCTATTTGCTACCCCTGTGGCTCTTTAAGGGACAAAACTGTCTGCCTAAAGGGACCTAAATAATATTGTAAATGATGAAAACCATAAAATAATCTGAGCCAATTCTCACTGGCATCAATCTTGTGGAGAGATGCAGCTCTGTGTCTTATCCAGATCTCACCCACGACACTAAAAAAACTGTATTTGGATCAGAATGCTTTCTTCTTTACATTTGTGATCACATTATTTTAAGAAGTTTTGTGCCTTTAAAAGGTATATTAAACCTAAAAATGAAGACACTGTGATAAAACCCACCCCAGAGTACATCTGGAGGGTTTGAGTTTAGTTAGTGCCTCTTGTGTTTTCCAGCAACTGCTTGAACTCAGCTCCTGTTTCTTTGAACCTCTTGTTGTTCTCATTGAAAGCTGTGCTGACATGCTTTAAAAGCAAACAAATAGCTTCTGCTGTGACTATCTACACAATATATTCTGTTCTGTTTTCGTTGTAATACGCATTTCAGTGCATGAATGCCTGAGCTAACAGAGGTAATGCAGAGATAAATCTCTGGTATTACTACTTGTTTTTCCATTTTTTTTTCTTTATGATGCACAAGATCTGATTCTTTGGCACTTCACCAACAGCGTCCGAGGCGGGAGGTAGGTATAACAAAAATGAAAGTGTATGGCATCCCTAAGGAGAAGCTCAGAATTGGGCTCTGGTGAACCTCATATATTAAGTTGTTTGACCTTTGTCATTTTATTAAGGAAACGGATTTCAGATTCATCACTGATTTAGCATCAATAGGATACGATCGCCTTTCGTGGTCTGTTGCAACTCCTCAGTGCAGTGGAAGACATGCAAGTGCACAACCCCAAGCATTTACAGTCTAGGCAGGATAAAAGCAGTAGGTTTTCAGTACAATTTTCCAATTTAAAGGGAAGAACATGATTAATGTTACAACTGAGGCAGTGGAGAAGCACAACTGAGCTGCAGCTGCAAAGCTGATGGGATGCAAAAACTGAAGAACGCATGTTACGCATGGAACGGACATTGGGCAGAAGTTATTTCTATAGGCAGCGCAACCTCCTGGAAGAGGAGATCTGAGGGTAAGCAACCCAGCTGGAGACACTGGTGGAATATGATCTGGAGCCTGCAGACATAATGGAGGCAGGAGAGCACTTCAAAGGAAGCAAGCTCGACGTGGGATTAGGACACCCTGGAGGGTAAAGCCTCAGCTGAGGAGGTCAAACAGGGAAACACATGGCCATGGAGGCGAAGAGGTGGGGAAGATCAGCGAGTGGAGTGGAGGGGCGGGGGAGAGAAAAAGAAAAAGGAGCAGTTGCTTCCTCCACGCAAGAAGTGGGAAGGCAATGGAGAGAGGCAAGGGCCAGAAGGAGGGAGTGGGAGCTGGCAGCTCGGAGGCAGGGCCGGGACGAGCAGGCGGCGATGCCGGAGGTGGCAGGGGAGGAGGAGCGGGCGGAGCGGCGCCCTGGGCTGCGGTCCCTGCCCGGCAGATGTTCCCAGGGCGGCCCTGGCCCCGCGGCACCCCGGGCCCTCCCCACCGCCCCCGGGGGGGCTGGCCAAGGGCTTTCCGCCCCCTCTCCCCGCGGCGGGGCCCCGGGCAGCCTGTGCGACGTGACGATGCCAGCGGCGCCGCGGGTCCCTCCCGGCACCGGCACCGGCACCTGCCCTGCCCCGCGGGACGCGGCTGCACTCCTGTACGGTTTGAAGAGCTGGCCCCGGGCGCGGAGGAAAGAGAGGATCCGCGCAAAACCCGCGCTCCGCGGAGCCTCCCGCGCCGATCGGCCGCAGCAGCCCCGTGCGGGCGGGCCCGGAGGTGGCGGGGGCCGCGGAGCACCGGGGATGGTAGAAGGACGGAGCCCGGGAGGGCAGCCCTGGTGTCGGGCGGGTCGGGTCCCTCCCCGCGGGCCGGCACGCCAGTGGAAAGTTTTCCCGGAGTGACCTCTCATAGTACGCGCCCGCTCGGAAATCTCATTCAAGTATTTTTGTCAATGGGGTGGGGGTGGGGGGGCACCCTGCTCCCCGGCCCCCAGCCCCGCTGACGTCACAGCAGAGGCGATAAATATCTGTTGATATAATTGGACGTGAGATTTGGGGTTGCGATAGCGAAACTCGGCCCATCGCCGCTCCGACGGGCCCCCATGATTTATTCAGCAGTGGATCGGGGCACGCAATCGGGCTGTCAGGAGAGCGTCAGCTTATTAGGCAAGTTCTGCGTGATTCCAGGAGAGGGTCTAAGCTATAAAAATCCCGCGCCCCGGCTCTGATTAGGACCAAATCTGATCCCAAGTTCGCGAGGAGCCGCCTCCGAGGGAGAGCGAGAGGAAGGGACGCCGGGCACCGCCGAGCCCCGCCGCCTGCCCTGCCCTGCCCTGCCGCCGCCGCCGCCGCCCCAGGTAGGTGCGGGGCCGCGCCCGGGCGCGGAGCGGGCTGCGCTGCGCTGCGGGAGGCTGAGCGTGGCGTCCCGCGGGAGGCGGGGAGCTCCCTCGGCCGGGCAGGGAGCGGGAAGGCGCGGGGGAGCCGGGCGCTCGCACTCCGCAGCACCTGGGGACAGCCGCCCGCTGCAGGCACCCCACGCACCCTCCCACCGCCGGGGTGAGTGAAGAGGCGCAGGTCCGCGCACACGCGTGGACTCTCTTCACAGCGGCTCAGCCCAGCCCGATCCCCGGGAGCCGCTGCCGAGCGCAGCCCGGAGCCGCCCCGCGGGGCTGTTCCGCGGTGAGCGGCTGCCTCGACGGCGGGGGCTGGCCGGCCCCGGGGCTGAGCGCAGCCGGGTCGCGGTGTGCGGGGCGCGGAGGGGCGCGGAGGCGCGCGGAGGGGCGCGGAGCGAGCCGCGCGTTTCAGCACCGGGACAGCGGCGGCGGGGGGCGCGCCCTCCCCGGCCCCGCGCTGCCCTCCCCGCCCGCCGCCGCGGCTCGGCTCCGTAACCCCCTGCCCCGTCCCCCGTCTGCCCCCGCAGGTTTGGGCCCCGACCATGAAGATCCCGCTGCTGGTCTCCACCGGAATCCTGCTGGTCGCCCTCCTGCCCTGCCAGGAGTGCAGAGCTCTCAGCAAGAGCCCGGTAGCCGCCCACGGGGCTCCGCACCAGCCGGATTTCTTCCAGCAGCAGCAGCAGCAGGAGCAGCAGCAGCAAACCCTGCCCGTCCTGCTCCGCATGGGAGAAGAGTATTTCCTGCGCTTGGGCAACCTCAACAAGAGACCCCTTGGCTCTTTCTCCGCCTCTTCCAGCAGCACCAGCCACCTACAGCCCGAAGCCTCCGCCAGCAACTTTTTCCGGGCGGCGGTGCAACAGCTGCAGCAGCTGCCCGAGCGCTCGCTGGGGAGCGCCGAGGAGGGCGAAGCCGAGGGAGAGGCCGTGGAGAGGGAGAAGCGATCCGAGGAGCCCCCTATTTCTCTGGATCTGACTTTCCACCTCCTGCGAGAAGTCTTGGAGATGGCCCGAGCCGAGCAGTTAGCGCAGCAAGCTCACAGCAACAGGAAACTGATGGAGATAATCGGGAAATGAAACGGCCCCTCCCTGCCTTGCCAAAGAGATTCCGCAGTTAGCACAAGAATAATTACACCGTCCGATGTACCATAGTGCTGCTCTGATGTCATCTCTTTATTTTTATATAGCTTTAAACCTAGAAGGGTGTCCTCCGAACAGCCTCTGTCCCTTGACTCGCATGCACAGCCGTGTACCAAGTGCAGAAACACGAGTGTCGTTCGTAACCTCCCCTACCTTTATTTATTTCTCCGTTTCCCAGTTATTCTAGTGCCATCGCTACGTAGGGATGTGTGAGCGTTGGAAGAAAAGGTTCTGAGGAGACAGATAACTTTTCTGCTGGGGTGGCAGGGAGGTGGGAGGGCGAATCTATGTACGCTACTTTAAATCCACCTGTTTTTTGTTTGTTGTTTTTTTTTTTCCCTGTAAACATTTTCACAATAAAACATCTTTTCAGCGCTCGGTCGATTTTGTTGTGTAAGAGAATGTTTAATATTTATATTTTTAATAAAAGCTGCAAAGTAACGATGGCTTGATAGACTTTCTTGCCTGGACGCCTGAGGGCTGCTCTGCCTCCTCCAGCGCTTACCGGGGCCGGAGGGGCTCACCCACGGCCGCGGACACCCAGAGCCGCGGGGAGCCCTAAATCACCCCCGGGGATGGTTTTGTCCCCTCCCCGCCCCAGGGAGCGCCCATCCCTGCGGGCTCTCCCAGAGGCGCGCCCCGACGTGCCGCCGGCCCCGGGCGCCGGGCAGGGGCTGCCCCACGCCGCCGCCCTCAGCACGGGCTGCTCCCGGGGACGGGGCGGGGGTCGGGGGCCGGTCGGTCACCCCCAGCCTTGCCGTATCCCACCTCGGCAGCCCCCCGGGGGGGGTCTCCTCGGCTCCTCCAGCTGTGGCCGGGGCCGAGCAGCCTCCTCCGGTCAGCGCGCAGCGATGGGAACCACCGGTGAGGGGCTCTGCGCCTCTTCCGTTTCCTTTCCAGCTCTGCTCGTTCTCCCCGCACCCCAAAAGGGCAGGTTCCTCTCGGCTTCGGCTCCCCCGCTCCCGACGGCGGTGCCCAAGCCGGGTCCCTCCCACGGGTTTCTCCCAGGGGCACTGGGGAGGTGGCAGTGCCTGTGTGGAAACTTGCCGGGAGGATCTGGAGGAATTCCATCAGGATACCAGAGGGCAAATGGGAAATCCCTCACCCCAAACCACATCCCAAGGAAAAAGCTCCTCCAGCAGCTGGAGACGATGTGATGGCAGTGGTGGTGCCCAGGCCGCTGGCTCTGGGCCGTGCGAGCCTCATTGCACAGAGCTCACCTATGCAGCCCTCCGAAACTTCTCTGGCAGGAGCGTTTTCCAGGGGAAAGAGACACAAACGAAGGTCGATGTGACTCAGCCCTGTAGCGAGGGATGGCCAGGACTGGGGCGGATGGCCAGGACTGGAGCTGAGCCCTCACAGCCTGCTGACCAGTTGCTGCCTTGTGTCTGCCCTGCCAGCTCACCAGTCCTGCTGGGGTGCAGCGCAGCCCTACGCCCCGGCATGGTCCCCTGCCAAAAGAGTATGTTTAGGGCCTGGCTTGGGGCTCCCGGAAAGATTCACGCTTAAGCCTGGCGCTGACCTCGACACCTGGTTCCCCATGGCACTGAGCGCTCCTGGCAACCTGCCAGTCTCTCTTAGACGCTACTGAGTGTTGACGCCCTGTCCCCAGCGACAAAACTCGCAGTGTCACCTTCAGTACGACTTGTAGAGCTTCTTTTAAGACACAAATCTGATTTTGTAGATGGCTCATCAGCCGCCATGCACATGGAACAGGACATTCAGCATTTGACTTTTCTGCAGCGCACTACGGGGCCTTCAGATTAAACCTTGAAAGAATAGCTGTGACCACCTCACCGCATCCTGGCTTCATGCAAAAACGTCCCTCTTTTCCTACACACATGGATGACTGAGAAGACGTAGACACAGGTAACGGCCGGACAGACGTGGGCAGCACTCCAGCATCTGCCCTGCAGGCTCAGAGCCGAGTCCTGCATCCATGTGCAGGGGGTGGCCAGTGCTTTTGGCGTGTGCATCTTCTTCATCCCTGTCTCTGGGCACCTTCCCTGCAAATAACCTGTTTGCACGAGCGTCATCTGTCATGGTTTAGCAGGAAGAGCAAGTGCAAAGGAAGAAACGGCAGCTGCCCTCTCCCTTCCAGTGTTCAGCCCCTGCAGCTGGGGATGCGTCCGTACGGTGGGGACTGCGAGCAACTCCAGCGAGGTGCTCAGACACAACCCTGCCTTGGGGGTGCCAAGGGCACAATAGTGTCACTGAAGTCACCAGCACTGACAAGCGGAGACACAGGAGGGAACTGAGGTGAAACGCTGCGTTGGCAAAGGGTGCAACTAGTGAGTATCTTATCAGGATTTTAGCTAACAAATTGGTGAAGCATTTACACCTACATGGGGACATGCCAAAAAGTGAATAACAAAACATTAGTGGTGCTCAGCATACAGCTGTAGTGATGCTATTTTTCCCTTGGAAACAAGAAATTATTGGAAAACACTCCGACTACAATACAGTAATTTGTCCCCATGTTCCCATCCCTCTTAGGACTCTGTCATCTCAAGGACCAGGTACAATGTGGAGGTCAACTGAGTTCCTGGGAATGAAACTTGCTCGGATGTCCCTTTCCAGGCCAGTTTCTTTATTGACTGCAGTCAGGCTGCCTGCGCTCGAGGTCCCTCCGAGGAGAAGCACACCAGAGGCCAGTGGAGTGAGTCATCATTCATTCAGTGAGTTCAACCAGGAGAAGGAGAAGACATGACGAGCCGGCTCGTCACTCCTCTCATTGCTCACGGGAGTTTCCTCCACTCGTCCTTGAGGGGATGGTTCAGAAGCAGTCTGTAAAGGAAGGAAAGGTTGTCAAATGGAAGAGGAAAAGATGAAGTGCATTAAAATCCTTAAGATTTCACAACACGCAGGAAAACAGAATGAAGTGGGAAAGAGGGGAAAAGGCAGGGAACATGAAAATTTGGGGAGGCCAGCCAAACTCCTAATGCCAGAGAAGTCAGAGACTTCTGCCACGGACAACGGCAGAGGAAGGATTATGCTGGGTGAGCGTGTTGCACCTGCGCAAAGGGCTTAGACCTGATCTGGACCTCTGGAATATTATTGCACTGAAGGTGATAACTGCCTGTTTAGAAGTGATCCCGAGCCAGCTTGGCTTGTGTAGCTGGGCCTCCAGATTGATGTGGACCCAAGCCAAAAGTTATTGTCAGTGCATTGCCACTCAAAATGATACTTGTTCTGCTGTCATGAAATCTGCCTTGGATGTGTTATGTTTGTTGTTGTTTGTTCTGTTTTGTTTTTTTTTTTTTCCTTTATAGTCTTTTAATATTTATTTCACTTCAGTTTCACTCAGCCCAAGAACAGGAAATAAATAATACAGAGATATAAGCTTCTGCTTATATCCCAGGCCAAATTCTGCTTTTGTTTGCACAGGTATCCTACACTTACAGTAAAAAAAGGAATCTGGACATGATATGCTGTAGCTGCTAATCACAGGAATTATTATTATTTTTTAAATTATCTGAATATTTAACAGACCAGTATGATATACAGAAATATTTTTACTAGTTTCGGTGCTTTCAGATCCCTTTGGCAGAGAATGAAGATCAGCTTTGTGATAGTATTGGAAACCTTACTAAAGATAAAATATAGAAAAATGGATGATTTGGTAGCTAAGGGGTGCCTTGTGTCTTCATCATTAAAATCACAATTTAATGTCCAATATACAGGATTTTTTTTCCCCTCTATATTCCTAGATATGCACATACGTTATTGTACATTCTTGAAATTAAAATAGCCAATACTTCCAGCCTTCTCTGTGCAGAGTTTCACCTTCTTTTGGGAACTTCAGTGGGATCTCAGAGGAACTATTTGATGTCAAGATACTACTTGATAGAGGGAAAATGACAGAGCAGTGTCCTCTGAATTTTAACACATCTCAATCATTTATAATACTGTCCTAAAATGGAAAGTTATGAAAGCAGTGATGCTAACAGACATATCCAGGAACAAACAACGAAGCAGGGATGCTTGTGAGGAACTGTGGCATGGAATGGATGATTTTCCAAAGCGTTTTCGTTAAGTGCTCAATGTTAAAGTGTACCACAGGAATTAGTAAGGACCAATGGCATGTTAAGTATAAATTTGCTACTGGGCTTCATTCCAGTTACTACCTAGTTGAGTGTTGTGACACCAACAGACAAGACAGCATGGAGGTATGAAAAAAGTAGCTCCCTATTTCTTTATTTACGTCTAATTAGAGTTCATAGCTCCTTTTTTAGACCCAGATCCTCAGTTGCTCTAGACTGGAGTAGCCTTACTTGTTCCAGTGAAACACTACCTGATACTCTGCTTTAATGTTTGAAATGTGGACTAATCTTTGACTCAGATTCGTATTTTCAAGGCAAGGCACTCACCACTACTCACTGCAAAATACAGGACTCAGAAAGGATTTTCATGGACAAGGATCTTGCAGAACAATACAGCTTTTGTGCTTTAATGAGAGCAGAAGCATGGTGAAAAATCTGTGAGAAACAGCTGCCTACTTGAATACAAAAATCTGTTTTCAGCAATGCTGGTGAGAAGGGTCATCTCCCAGGCTTATGCAAAAGTATTGTAAAGAATTTTGCCCACGGAACAGATCTTACGCTGAAAAGCCAGGTAGCTAAATGAGTCCCGATTCTAGAAGATCCGCCTTTCAGCCCTCGAAAGTGCTGAATGCCAACCTTTCAACCCCATTACAAAAGTCAGGTATCAGCAGTAAATTCATGGCTAGACTTTCTGAGTCGTAAGGGGTTCTGCGCTTTCTTGATCTTGGTAGGTGCAGGAGCGTAGGTGGTTTATCAGTCTTCTGTGATGTTGAAAATTTTGCCTTTTATTTTTGGAAGGACAGCCAGAGTGCCTGGACTAGCTAAAAGTAATTTTGAAATTGGTTGTGCAATTTTGTGCACTGAGCCCTCAGCAGTGTGTGTCATCAGGCATGGGACAGCCCTGCTCGATTTTCCTCACTCTGCAAAGGAATAGGACTGGAAAGAGATTTAAAAAATAATTTCCTGCATTTTCATTCTTTTTTACTTCAAACCACACTGTCACCTTGTAATTTCTCTTCCTGTGCAAGACAGGCTTCCTTTAGCACTTCCACTTGCTATTCCAACCAGTCGCTATCCAGAAGTGTACATTAAACCAAGTTTAGCTCTGAAGCAAAGAACAATCTATGGGCTTAAAGTTAAGTTTTGTTAATCCTTGTTTCACAGGATTTGGAACTAACGTTAAAAGAAAAAAAAGCACAATATAATCGCTTAGACTGGCAAGATGACTGCATTACCTTGTTAACCAATGCTGCTGGTACTGCATTTCAAACAAACCAATCTTTGTCTGCATCACTGCCAAAACTGTATTTCATAATGTGTCAACTTCTTCATATTCTCCCATGATGACATCTTCCTGTGTCAGCAAAACAAGGTCAGAACTCCAGCATATTCCCACTGGGTTTGGCTGGATGAAGCATTTACTCCCTGCACCTTGCTGGACTCAGCAGGCTGCCAGTCTGCAATACCTCGATGTGCCTTTCCAAGAGCAATCATTTGCCATCACACCCAGCCAGGAGTGAAGCAAGCCCCAAACTGACAATAAGGCCATTCCTCAGCTTTTAGACTCGTGTTTTCCCACCTGTGACACTTTAGTATTTGTGCTCTGAGTCATACAGTGACTGAGGTAAGTTATTCTCATGTGAGGCAAGAGGCCATCAAAAGGTACCAGGAGCAACTCTGTCCACGTTATTAAGTCCGTTTCCCCCTTCCAACAGCAGCCCACACAATTCAGAGTTATACAGTGAGCTGGGATTGTCTGAGACAAACATTTCGGCTGTAGACTTTTACGGGAAACAACTTTTTTGAACTAAGAGGTGATTCTGAAAGGTAGGAAATAGAAGCAGGTCTCCTCAGTGTCAGTGGGATTTGGGCATCTGGCCCCTCTGTAGGTGCTTACGATCTCATGCCAGATCACCTGGCTGTCCGTGTTACCACAGCCCTACTCTACTGCCAGAGAAAAGTTTTCTGCTGAGCAAGGCACAGCCCTTGCCACACGCCTTTCACATGGTCCAGATTCAACACCTCATTGTGTCTGTCCATTGCTATTAGGTAACTGTTTTTAAGCTTCTATCCAAGCTTTATCTCTGTCTTGGAGATCTCATGGGTAGGGCTTGTTTTTCACATTACCTAAAATAACAAGTCCCAGCCCTTGATTTGGGTCCCTAACAGTAATGAGGAATAACTAAAGTGTTTACCTCAGATTATGTTAAGCACATTGGGCCGATGCTGAGAGAGTGCTGAATACTTACACTTTGATTTATGTTTTCCCCTGTGGTGTCGAGTGACATCAGATGATGCTTTCAGTAAGCACCAGGAATTTTCACCAGGCCAGCTCATGAAGCGGGGAGGGAAGCACACCCTGCATGACTGATGGTTGGATTTGTTTTTCCCATAAGCGAAGTCCATGCTAGAGTTTACATGCCAACTCTTTGGAGGTGCTGAGCAACCACAACTCCCACTGAGAAGCCATTCAGCACTCCTCAGCATCTGGCACACCAGAATTTTCATGAATAAACAGTATAAGGATCTCAGAGTTTAACCTGATGAGTCGTGTAAAAGTTGCAAGTAAGTATTCAGCATCTTTCAGCATTCGCTACCTTAAGCAGAGTGCTACTTAAATCTGTATAAGGTTATTGTAAAGGGTGTGGAGAGGAGAAAAGGAGCGAGTGGGATGGCTTTGTCATAATGTTTTCATTTATCAGCTCCCAGTAGTTATCCTGTTTATGCTGGGGAAAAATAGACAGTCTAGGCCTTCTAGATATTTGAAACAATGACGTCTACACACCATTTTCTGCTTGACCACCACTAATCTCCATAGCCTTTAGGTACAAAGACTGGCATCCATGAACTTCAGTCATCCAAAAATGAGGTATCTGCTCAAGCAAACTGCATTCATCCCATCTAATGGGAGTGATGAGAGAAAGGCACCGCAGAGGGTGACTTGTCCCATGCTAAAAGAAATACTTAAAGGGTGGATTGCCCTCTGGAGGTACCTGTTTCTCTCTACTGACTGTAGAGACGCTCTTGGTGACCAGGTTAGACTAGATCTGGCTTTTAAGTAATTACACAAGAAAGATTCCAGTCAAATATTTTGGGATATCAGAACACTGCTTGATAGGAATTGAGAATTTTAACTGCAGTATTACTTTTTCCAAGATCAGTAACTCTTAAATTTAGGAAGTGGAAAGGAAAGGTGGAGGATTTTCATGGTCGTCTTCAGATTGGTTTTGTTCTGGCAATTTTTTGCAACTTTTTGATGACTTCTTATAAGGTAGGATCTGGTGAAACCATTGTTATAATGGCCCTCTCAGAGGTTATATCACCCCAGTTTGCAAGGAGATATGAGAAACAAGAGAAATGAGGGCTGAAATGGTTGTTTCCTCCAGGGCTGTAGATCACCTACCAGTATATTTTATTCAGATTGAGCACGATTAAATGATCATAATTTTTTTGTAATTAATCAGAAAACAAAAATGGCTGCTCATTTTATGCTGGTCACAGGAGAATAGATTATGCCTTTGTTGGCAAAGAAAAAATTACCTCTTCACAATTTTTGAACAAATATGGTTCAACCTAGTGAACTTGTAGTTGAACACTTCGTGTCACCCAAGTATGTTAATCCTGATCTACTGCTGAATTCTCTAAAACCGTATTTACCATCTTGTGGAATCATGGTCTCGGTTTTGACTGAATTAATGAGAAAGGTCTAGATCTACAGGAAAATAAGTGAGAAAAGAACGCATGGGTTTATTAGAAGCCACTATGTCCTAGGAAAGGGGGTTATTTCTTACAACTGTACACATGGATGCACTAGTTGGTTACAAATAGCCCTCTTGTGCAGCTATATGAATGTTTTCTGAAGCAACAACACTAACCAAAGCAGGTCCTGCCCTTTGGCTCCCCATCCACCTCTTCCTGCTTTGCCTCTATAGTTCACTGTCCATTTGCATTGCTGCAGCTGTTGGCGGAGCTGTGCTAAGAATGGGAATGTCACTGGAATGACATCAATTTTTGTTGTTTTTTGAGGTGAAGGAAGATATTTTTAAACCTGAACCATTTGAATTATTTGATTCCAACACAGTCTAACAAACAGCTGCCTCAGCACAAACGCCATGTGAGTGGTGGCATCTGGGCAGGAATGAGAAGCAGAGCCATTTGGCAAGAAACTCTTCAATCACCTTTGCTGCTAGCGAAAAAAATGAATCTATACCCTTAGAGACGTGTGAACTACCCAATGCCTTTGCTGCCTCCTCTTGATCCAGCAGGAGGGCAAGAGTGTGAATTTGTTAGAAAATGTGAGTCTTAGAGAAGGAAGCAGAGAAAACACAAGATTCTTGTTTCTACAGTTTCTACAGAAAATGAGTGAGAAATAGAAGTGAATTCCTTTTTTTTTTTTAGCTGGCTTTTTAGAAACAATCCCCAGTGTTGACAAGAACAGGCACGATTAAAAACGCTTGCTGGTCACAAAGCCATCACAGAATCTGTAGGCTATGTTTGTCTGCTTCAAATGTCAAGTGTTACACTTCTGGCACTCAACACTTCCAGGCAGCGGAAACAAAGGGAGCACACAGATTATTTTTAAATAGTTTAAACTTTAGTTCAAGCATTTTGTTTTCATATTTTTATGCAGTCTAGCTCCTTCAGCATAACACCTGGCAGCTGTCACATATATCAGAACAATAGTGTTTCAAACTAAGAGGCTACTTATTTCGTACGGATCTTTCCTTTTTATTAGTAGGAACCGACAGAATATTCTCTGGAATAATTACTACAATTACCTGCCATGAAAATACATATGGTGACAGACAAAATAATATGCACAGACAAGTTCCATCAGTCACATACTAGATTTGTCACTCTCTTAATAGCGGTCAGTAATGAATTTTAAAAGTCCATTGGGAGGAAATGCCTTTTTCCAATAGATTTTAATTGTATTACCATTAACATGATGTTTGATGCAATGTCTTACATAATGACCTTAAAGAAACCAAATACAGTTCAGAGGAAAACAGCCCAGCTAGCTTATTTTGGTATAGGTTCTGCACATCTCCCAAGGGACATCGACCAGACACTTGAACCAGTGGTGGAAACGGTATTAGAGAATGGTGTGAGAAAGCAGTTTTCTTCTAGCTGTTACCAGGGACAAAGGAAATAAAATTCTCTTATTTATGTCACCTATCTTTTTCATGACTCAAGCAAAAAAGCCAGAAATAAGATACTTGTTTAATATTTCATCCATTGCTCTTCCTCACTGTCATTACTTTCTGTTGAGAGTGATTATCTACAGATCTGCATAAAACCTAGTCCCACCACTGTCCAGGAAAACATAGAGAAGTTTTTGACGACCTCCTGAGCAATCAGCGATCTATCATTTCTGCTCCCTTCCAGCCCTGCTGGAGAACTGTCTAGCAAAGGAAGGATCATCTTGAGAGGCTGTAGGAATAAGCGGTACACACTGGCCACCATTGCCAAAAAGCTACTCACAGCTACCAGTACTCCCCTCTTCCTCCTACTTCTGCTTCATCAGACAAGTAGATATGGCTTCAGATCACCAAGTAAAACGTGAAGTACAGACCTTCCAAGAACTTCTCTGTGGCAGTAACCCATCTAATCCATGTCAGAGAAACTTAGCTAATAATTTTCAGAGAGAAGCAGCCAACCTAGTAATAGTTTAACATCATGTTTTTCTCTGTCATGTAGCCTTTCCTTTGAGTAATATGGAGTCTTGTAAATTAAAGCTTTTTCTTCCTCTGCAAATGGTATTTTTGTAAATCCAATGAATGAGACAGAGTGCCAGTTCAGACTGTGACTCACCCCAGAGCTCCATTCACAGGATCAGATAACGGAGCCAGCATAGCTGCGAGGTGTGTAGACACATACCGTGCTTTGGAGGTTGGAGCACTGCTCACATCGTGAATGACTGACTTAGTTGAGCTGTTGTAAATATGCGGGGGGTGGTATATGTGAGCTGTGGACACAGCACACCCTCTCTGAGAGATAAAAACACACTGATGTTAGAAGGTCCAGAGAGGTTCTCCTCCCCCTCTACTCTGCCCTGGTGAGGTTGCATCTGGAATATTGTGTCCAGTTCTGGGCCCCTCAGTTCAAGAAGGACAAGGAACTGCTTGAGAGAGGCCAGCGCAGGGCCACAAAGATGATTAAGGGAGTGGAGTATCTCCCTTATGAGGAAAGGCTGAGGGAGCTGGATTTATTTAGCTTGGAGGACACTGAGGGGGGACCTCATTAATGTTTATAAATATGTAAAGGGTGACTGTCATGAGGATGGAGCCAGGCTCTTCTCAGTGCCATCCAACGATAGGACGAGGGGAAATGGATATAAGCTGGAACATTGGAGGTTCTGCTTAAACATGAGGAAGAACTTCTTCCCAGTAAGGGTAACAGAACACTGGAACAGGCTGCCCAGAGAGGTGTGGAGTTTCCTTCTCTGGAGATGTTCAAAACCCGCCTGGACGCGTTCTTGTGTGATCTGATCTAGGTGGTCCTGCTCCAGCAGGGGGATTGGACTAGATGATCCTTTGAGGTCCCTTCCAATCCCTAACATTCTGCGATTCTGTGATTCTGTGTCAGAGACGCAGGAAGAAAAATGTCAACCAAAGCAACAGGTTGCCATTCTTTAAAGTCACCATGTAACAGAAACACAAAGTCTTGGCCACAGCTAAACCATTTTTCCCTCATCACCTGTTGCTGCTGCCCCTTTTCCTTAGTGTGCTCATTTTTCCATGTCTTTCTTTGCCTGAATCTTCTCCTTACTACAACCACAGCAACTGAAGCCAGTAGCCAAGCAATGACTCTGCTCCAACAATACATCGCTCGGCGAGCAGCACCATGACTTCCTGGACAGATGCCCGTCATATCACATCTCACATTGTAATTTCTGCTCACCCACTAGCAATGCTGGCTTGCTTGCACAGCACTCAGCCAACTGATGAACAGGATGTTAAATCAAGCTTCCTTTTGCCCATCTTGCCCTGTTCCCAGGTGAAATCCAAGGAAGCCGTGATAAATGCTGCTCTTAAAGCCTTGGAGTCAATCACAGTTATTGATTGGGTTGTTATGGAGTATACAGCACAGATCACAGGCAACTGTCACCAGAGACAAGCTTGGAACTGACCTGCATCTAGGCAGGCACCAGTTCCATTTTTTAAAAAAAAATAATCAATTTCTTTTCTAAAATTAAATTATCAAATTGTTCACAAATATAAAAATGAATGTATTTAAAAAAATAAATCTGGTGCCAGACGTTGACAAGGCTCACCATCACTGATGGGGGAAACAATAACTACTTTTCCTCAATAAGGCATTTTGTAATAGAGCGAGTTAAACAGCACATGTTTCACCATGAAAAATAGCCACTTCTGTGTGCAGAAGTCCTCAGCCAGCAGTGCTCTAAGAGGCTTGGTCTGTATTTCAATCACCACTTTCGGTGGTTGAGATAGACTCAGGCAGATTTTATAGGGTACTCTCTAAATTAAAAAGATTAATGAAAAATTCAGGTCACTTAGCCTCCAGGACTGTGAGATCGTCATTCTCTTCTCAAAGGTGTGACATCTATGTCGGACATCTGTAGCAGGGTTTGAACGTTGCAGCGCCTATCCGTCTCCATTGGCTGGTAGCCTGGGATAACAGGTTTTCTGAATTAGTCACTGGTCTCTTGCTTAATGAGCTGATGATTATTGTAAAGATGTCAGCAATATGTATCACCTGAGAAGGCTCTAAAACTGAATCGATGCAGTTAGATAAGTCCCTCCTTTTTTTCTGTTTCATTCTGTCTGTACAGCAGCCACCCAACCTGTAATTCCATTTCAAACACCAGGAAGGTGAGCACCGAATCCTGCACGGGGCTGTGGTCCAGCCCCTCATCTGCTCACAAGCCAGGAAAGCCTACAAGTGGCATGATACAGTTTCTAAACACAAAGACTCAGGCCCAGTTTACTAATTACTGCCAGGGGGATTTTCAATCAGATGATCCCTCTCCAACGGTTATAGGATTACAAGCACTGCTTTCCATAGACGAGCATATGGCTACACCGAAAGGCTGAACTGTCTCAAGGCAGTAGGATGACAACTAACCAAATATTTCACAAACAGATGGCTTGTGTTGTTGTGACATAAACCTACCATAACCTGATGTAAACCAGCAACAGTTCATCCATGATTAAGAAATATTTTTTGTTTACACTCTATTTTCCTTTCTGAACGCCTTAACAATGAGCAGAATGAGCGATGCTTGGAGGAGGAGGTTGAGCGAAAGCAAATTTCAGTATTTAAATGAGCTAGTTGCAGAAAGACAATGTCTAGGTGAGTCTGGCTTTGTATTAATTTGAACAGGAGAAATAATTTTGTCCACGATGTCATTGTGGAGGTCCTTTTGCTAGTAATGGACTGAAAAAAATGAAATTTACATAAATCAGATGATATCTATGACTCACCAGACAAATCACAGAGCAGACTATTCGAGGTAAAACTTCAGGTGAAGTATTTGCCACTCATATTAATTATGAGAAACTGTTGTCTGAAAGCTGGTCTTAATGCATTGCCCTCACGACTCATCACTGCTCCCTCTGAATCACTCAAATAATTCTCAGAAGCAAGGGGGAGAGAGGCATTAAAAGAAGAGCAATCAAGACTTTCCTGATTTTCTCTGCATGTATTTGCTAAACCGAGGACAAAAAAAAAATCTCACCTGAAGCCAAAAACAAGATGCAAGACCGAAATTTACAGGCAGAATTTGCCACCAACTGACTATCAGCCCAAGTGTCCTCAGACCCAGCCGCTATAACAGTCCCAACTCACTACATCAAATTACAGAGAAGCAAAGGCAGAATTTTTTGACTGTTAACTGAAATTCTTGCATCTAGTGTTTATCCTGTATTTCAGCTACAAGTGGAACGCTTTTTTTTTTTCTCTCAAGTGAAATTTAAGAGATGTTTAGGAAGAAGCTTCAAATAGAATTTCATTTGGGCATGTGTACTAGCTCATTCATGGGTCTCCCACAAAAGGCTCAACTTCACGGAGGATAGATGACCGATTTTTCATTCAGTCAAAATGTGCAGATTTTTTATCTGAACATAAATAAACCCATCCAGTTTTCTACCTAAGGAAAGATATAGTACAAGTATATCCAAACATAAATATCAAGTTGGCTTTTGCTCTCTGCATTCCCAGATCCTTCATTAGCACGGAATGCAGTTGTTGCAGGGAGCAGAGAGCCTTTGGAGCAGCACCTGGCTTCCTGGGAGAGAGCTGGCTGGGCTGTGCCTGCTGCTGACACTGACAAACTTCTGGTCCAACTCTGGGGGCAAACTGTGGGAAGGCTGTGTCGGGTGGGCCAGAGGGGAGGGAGACCCTCGCTTAGCGTCCTTCCCACAAGATCCAGCCTCGTATGACTGCCTTTTCTCAAGCAAGTCATCCCTTCTCTCGGAGCAGTTGACTTGAAGAGGGGACTTAGCTTCCTTACCTGAGCAGATTGGCAAGACTGAGTTTAGAATTTGGAGAAGAGAAAGGAAATTATTATTTGCATACCACCGCCATGCTTGTACTATCATTCCAGAGCAGCACTGTGCTAAAATGTGAGATCGTACCTTTTACAGAATGACAGAAGAGCAGAGGTACATGGGCAACGAGCACAGCGTGATCTCTCTCAGGTTTATTTTGGTTTTAAATGATCTTACTTTTTCCATGTTGTCTGCACATTGACATGACAACCAATCGGCTAAAACTTAGCGAAGTACTGACCTCTTTGACGTGTGATTTAAAGCTGTCTCATGGAAAAATATCTGAAGGATTGCCCGCTGAAATGGAAGCATTCAGCAGCAGGGCAAAGAGAACTACAGTACCTGAATACAAAGAGGACTGTCCCTATGGTAATTCTGGCAGATGGCATAAGGTTGCAAGCAAGTAATAGAAAATTTTAAAACTAATGAAACAAGATTAACATAGGCCACTCCATTAGTATTTCTCCTCCCAAACAGCTCAGTCCTGATTATATTTTATATCCTCATGGAATTAAGGCACTGTACTTACTGGCAGCAGAGGGAAATTAGATCAGAATACTGTTTGTAGATGATTAACTTGCATTTCCTTTCAAACTAAATGTATGTGCTTCAGTCCTTTGGAGCCACAGACAGCCAATTCTCTGATGGGAAATTTGAGGAACAGAATATAAGGCCCAGTACTTCATCTTAGGTGAAATAAACTGGATAATCAGAGACCCAGTCTTGGATACAAGACTTTCATAAACTCTTGCAAATTTATATGGTGTCACTGCATGAGAGATGTTGCCTACAAAATTCTGATTAGGGAAAAACTGAACAAACTTTTCCTTATGCCTCCATTACCCTCTGTATTTGAACCAGGCTGAAATAATCTGAGCAGATATAAGGTAATTTGGGATCTGCCTTCTTCCAGTGACATCACGAGTAAGTTTTGTTATCAAATACTTGTCATTGCTGCTTTTTGGGATTCCTCTAATACAAACCAAGGGATAGAATGGTTCCTCATGTGAAGATATTTTTAAGGACTAAACGTTCCTGAAAGTGGTTTTACTGTTCTTGATGTGCATGATTTTCTCTAACTACCAGAAGTCTGCACAAGGGAACTGAAGGACAGAACTTAGGGCCAGCTTTTCACATTTGGTTTCTCAAAGCTGGGTAGCAAGAGGGGCTTACATACCTGGCTTGTTAGCTGGGAGTGGTGGTAAAGGGGGCTAAATCCAGCTGGAGGCCGGTCACCAGTGGGGTTCCCCAGGGCTCAGTGCTGGGTCCAGTTCTGTTTAACATCTTTATCAAGGACCTGGATGAGGGGATTGAATGTACCCTCAGTAAGTTTGCGAACGACACCAAGCTGGGAGGCTGTGTCGATCTGCTCAAGGGTAGGGAGGCCCTTCAGAGGGATTTGAACAGACTGGATCGTTGGGCTGAGGCCAATGGCATGAGCTTTAATAAGACCAAGTGCAGAGTCCTTCACTTGGGGTGTAAAAACCCCAAGCATCGCTACAGGCTCGGGGAAGAGTGGCTGGAGAGCTGCCTGGCGGAGAAGGACCTGGGGGTGTTGGTTGACTACCGGCTTGATATGAGCCAGCAGTGTGCCCAGGTGGCCAAAAAGGCCAATGGGATACTGGCGTGTATCAAGAATAGTGTAACCAGCAGGAACAGGGGAGTGATCCTGCCCCTGTACTCGGCACTGGTGAGGCCGCACCTGGAATATTGTGTCCAGTTTTGGGCCCCTCGCTTTAAGAGAGAGATTGAGCTCCTGGAGTGAGTCCAAAGAAGGGCGACTAAACTGGTCAAGGGGCTGGAAAATAAAACTTATGAGGAGCGGCTGAGGGAGTTGGGGCTGTTTAGCCTAAAGAAGAGGCGGCTGAGGGGAGATCTGATTACGGCCTACAAGTACTTGAGAAGGGATGGTGGGGAAGTGGGGAAAGGGCTCTTTACATTAGTGTTGGGTGATAGAACAAGAGGAAATAGGTATAAGCTTAATCAGGGGAGGTTCAGGTTGGATGTTAGAAAGAATTTCTTCTCTGAAAGGGTTGTCAGCCACTGGAATAGGCTGCCCAGGGAGGTGGTTGAGTCCCCATCCCTGGATGTGTTTAAGAAAAGGGTGGATGTACTGCTTAGGGTCATGGTTTAATGGGGGATTAGGGACAGTTGGACTGGATGATCTCTAAGGTCTTTTCCAACCTAGAAATTCTATGATTCTATGAATATTGAGCATTTGCACTGTTAGAAGTGACAGATGTTCAGCACTCCTGCAAACTAATCTTACTACTAAAGATGACTTGATGCATATTTGGAAGTCAGATTTCCTATAGTCTGAAGGGTCATATGCCCCTTCAGGTGCACCAGTTCAACAGTTAGAGGCCATGAGCATTTACAAGACACACACATCATTCTTCAGATGTCTAAAGCTCCACACCTATACGCCGTTGGTAGCATCCTTCAGGTATAAAGTGCACAAAAACACATGCCTGAATCTTGAAATGCCAAATGGGTTTCTGAAGTCTAATGCACAAAATACGTATTCTTCTTCCTGGCTCACTCAGCCAGTCTTCTGAGACCGAATGCAAGAAGACAACTTAAGACTTGGTGAAGGCTTGCTTCACCTCCTTCTGTAACTCATCACACACACTGTCTCTAAGCTCTCTAAGTTTTTGATTTGGACTGCAAGATCTGTTTCTCCCACGCAGTAGAAAGGGCTGCTTGTTAATGTCTGTGTTACCCTTCACTAATACATCACTCACCAAGGAGGCAAGGCAGCTCATTGATGCTATTCTCGCTCCCTGTGTTTTAATCCTTTGCTCCTGGTTGTCATCTGCAGAGGCTCAGATTCACTTCAAAAGACCCCCCCGACTGTAGACCCTGAGCAGAGGCACCTAGGTTAAGATGTGAAGAGGTGCCAAGCGTGAACCAGCAGCAGCTGGTGAACGGCCTCTCTTACCAGAGATACCTCTCCGCCTCCATCAACCACAGAAGCAGCCTGCAGTGACTATACTCCTGACTTGAGCACTCCCTGAAGTGGGATGCAGCTTTTTAGTGTGGAGTTTCCTATTTTGTTCATGCTGAATCATCTCCTGCCGCCCCTTCTTAGACCAAGCGATCTGTACACCTGTGGGCAGCACCTCCTGTTGCCATATCCCTGCTGATACACCCTCCTGCACTCTAGAGGAAAGTCCCTGAGGCATCGATATGACTTCTTAAAGCAAAGTGGCCCTTAAAGTAAATTTAGGGGATTAACAGGTGGAACTGGCCTCTTTTTGCAGATGAAAAAAAAAGGAAATCCCTACTAGTGCATTCTATTAAAATAGCCTGAAAATAAATTATATACTGGGTTTATGATAATAGTCATGCAGATTTAAATAATTATTGTTATTATTATAAATTATTATTACAATCATTTCAAGTAATTTTGTTATTTGGCTTTCAGGGTCTTATCACACAAAACCAAAAAAAGGGCAGTGACCTGATATTTCACATCAAAGATAAAGACACATAAACTGCCTAAACAGCCATCTCACTTCACATACAGAAGAAAATAATTTTTATGCAAATAGAGTCTGAGACCAAAATGCCTTTCTCCCTCACCTCCTTTCTATTTCATGATTAAGTAATCACAAATCTGTCACTAGAGACCACACAGAAGGAGGTCTCAAATGGTAGAAATGAGAGCTTTCTGCATTGTCTATTTTTAATTTCAAAAGATATTTTGAATTAAAAAAAGAAAGAGGGAAAAAAGAGCATAATGCTCTTTGCATGCTTGATTTCCCAGAAGTACAAACAAGCTTTAGGTCCTCTTGTAATAATATAACAAATTTTCAAAACCAGACACAAATAAATGAAAATTAAACTATAATCCATAGTTTTAATTGAGATTCTTAGTGTCTGATGCTTTTCAAATTCAAATTATCACTAGGTAGTGCATCTTTTTGCATAACTCATGCAGCTAAAGCATCAATGATAGCTTCTTCCTACTCCTCTTTTTTTTAATGGAGACACATATTCTGTCATAGTGCTGGAATTTTTGCACATAAAAGATGAATAATAATTTATCATTTTTCATAGATGCACCGTATCATATTGTACAGTGCTTAGAGCGCAGTACAGAAAATGAGCAGGGAAACCCAAGCATTTTTGTGTTGAAGAACAGATGAAAACTGAATTCTTCTGTCTTTAGGGCAAATATCCAAAGGTAACTACAGTTGGTTCATGTCTTCAGTAAATAAGATTAAACGCCCCAGAGGTAACACAGAATTCTCTGCATATCAGCCATGTCACTTTGGAAATTGAAAGTCCACAGATATTTTAACTAAGAGGGGTGTGAATATGGAGCTGGAAGAACTAAATCATGGACAGTGTCTACCAAAAAGGAGCTACTCCAGAAAAGATGTTATGGACTAGTTAAAGTTTGATTTATGGTATTTGCGTTCTGGACAACTTCACTGGGTAGTGAATTTCTTAGTCCTTGATCTTGTCGTTATTTCAGCTTTTAATTAATGCAACCTAAGGAAAAAAGCCTTTTCCTACAGAAGAACATTTTTTACGCACGGATATTTAAAAGCACCCACATAGTCTTGGGTGTCTAAAGCGCTGGAGTCCCCCCAGCTGCATGGGGATACATTTCAGGGCCATCGTCAGTACCCTGTGCTCACTGGGAACATGGGAGAGGTGGCCTTGGATGCCTTTTGGTGAAAAAAGGGCCGGAAGAGGAGTCCCCCGTTTGCAGGGTGTGCGGTGTGGGTTGGGGTGTGAGGGGACTCTCTCCACCCAGGGGGATGGCTGGAGCCCTGCTCCCTGGAGGTCTATCCTCCTGAGGAAGCACTGGTGGTTTGCTTGCAGTGGGAATCCTGGCAGCAGGATTATTCAGTGGATTTTTCTTCCTAATGTGAGACTTGAGCATAATGTGCATGGTATGGAATAAGGGGTGGATACTGTCCTGGTTTCAGCTGGGACAGAGTTAGTTCTTCTTTTCAGCAGCCAGAAGAGCTCTGTGTTTTGGTTTTAGTCTGGGACTTGTTATGAGAAGACTGTTGATAGTGCACTGATGTTTATAGTTGGCACTGAGACCGCAAGGACCTTTCAGCTTTCCGTGTTTTTTGCCAGTGTGCAGGAGCACAACAGGCTGGCTGGGAGCATGGCCGGGACAAAGGGTCCCGACTCTCCTTATGATTTGAACTTAGACTTAGGATTGAGGACTAAATTGGCCAATGGACTATTCCATATCATGCAACGTCATGCTCAGTATAAAGATGAGGGTTAACCAGAAAGGAGGGCTTTTGCTCTTCTAGGGGCTCTTACTCTCAGACTCTCGGAGTGCTCTCTCGCTCTCTTTTGCTCTCTTTTTGGGCCTCTCGCTCATCTGGGATTGTGGTGTTGGGACTTATCTGTTTCAGGATCATTAGTCTGGGATGGGTCTTCATTACTGGATGGTGAGCAATTACACTGTGCATCACTTGTTTCTATATATTATTATCATTATACATATGTATATATTCATATAGTACTAGTAGTAGTATTAAATAATTCTTATCTCAGCACATGGGTCTCTTTCCCTTTTCCCCTTTAATTCTCTTCCCCATCCCCTGGGGATGGGGGAGGGTGAGCGAGCAGCTGTGTGGCGTTTAGTTGCTGGCTAGCAACCCCTCTGATGGCTACCGTTGCTCTCCAGATTTTCCTCCCCCATTAGTTGGACTGAACAAGCTTGGGACTTTTCACATCTCCTGTCAACCCACAGGTTCTTCATCCTGCTGGTCATCTGCACAGCAACTGAAATATAAGCCCATATATCTGAGGGAGTAAATGTCTCTTTTCTTTTTGAACCAGGGAGATGCAATGTTTAACCATGCAGGAGTAAGCTGAAGGGTGGCGTTTCAAAGGCACGAGGAAGAAATGTTTTAGGCAGCTTGTGTTGTGAACTAGCATGATGTTTTTGGATGGACAGAAAGGGAAAAAATCCTTTAAAATCATGGAGGAACATCACCAGAGACAGTATTTGAACTGTTAGTTAATGGTAAAATGAAATATTTCCTACCCATGAAAGTACAAATCATGTATTGAATCAGATTCCAAAGATGATGTAGTATGATAACAAATGCCAAAAGTGATATGCAGAATGCTAACTCCTGTGAGAAAATAAGAAGAGTGCTTCACCAATGTTGTCATGACATGAACTAGCCATTATCACTACATTCAGTGAAAAAGCTCTGTTTCCACAGCACTTTTCCATGATATTCTTTAATCGGAGGAAGGAAGTAGAAATAGTGGTGTGAGGAACATCATCCAGGGTTTTAAAAAAATAAAACAAACAAATAAGGCATTTCAGAGTGGGTTGTGAAAAAATCACATGCAAGATAAAACCAAAGTTGAAGTTCACATACTTAAAAATGATCCCTGCCACACGTCAGAGGCCATTTTGCTTGTGACATAGACACATTTCAGCTCAGATCCACAAATCTGACATCAGCGTCATCCTGTGAGGTCACCTGTACTAGCTTGGTCACTCTGTTTTTTCTGTTTTCAGCACATTTTTTTCTGTTTTCAGCACACTCTGCACCTTTCTGCTTTCCAAGCTTTCCTGTCCCTTCCCCTGTCTCCAGCCCAGGGATGATCCCATCCTCAGCTGCGCCCCCTGCTCCTTCGTTCCTCTGTCCCCAGAACCACGTGCTGCTCGTCTCAATGTCCTCCTCCTCCCAAAATGTCAGTGTCACTTGTGACCTGGGAAAATATCGAAACCCAGCACCCCTGAACTCACACCAATGGGAACTGGCTTCTTTCCCATGTGCCTGTTTTTACTCCTGGTACCTGACAATGAAGAGAGCTCAATACCAGTGTTGAGTGCTGTTTTCAGAGAGTTGCCTACATCAAATGTTAGTTTTGTTCCTTTACTTGCTGTTGGTAAATTAGGACCCAGGGAAGCAGATCACAGTTAGGCAAGCTCCCAGGAAATTAACGCACTACAGATTTTACCTGCCTATGGTGAGGTTTGGCTGCCCAGTCGTCAGAGAAACTGAAAGGAAGCAACAGCAACAATAAATTTCACTGGGAATTTATCTGCTTTTGCCAACTCGTTTGGAATATACTTAAGAATACAAGGTCATAGCAGATTTGAAAATTTTAAAATGCTTTTTTGTTTCTTTTTAGTTCCTCTCTTGCTCTCAAATCAAACCCTGACTTGAAAAACAGCTACTGAAATTTGGGGGTCAAATGTTGCTTTTGTTAAGACTGAAGTTGGCAAGAACCCTTCCACCAAATTCGAGTGTCACTGACTAAAGTCTCCTGCTGAAAGGTAAGTGCCCCTTGTATTATATGGAGCATGATAACTTCTGACTTCTAACTTTTTGCTCACCACGTGATGGTTCATTACTGTAGGGCTGCTTACGTATGCTGAATGGCCAACTCCAACTTTAAAGGAAACAGCACTGAAATACTTACTACCCACATGTGCTTTTTCACAGACACACACGTGATCTCCTCTTGTCACATACATATGGGTAATTGCTTTGTTAGAACATACAGCTTAAGACTGTAAATCAAGATGGTCTAAATTAGAGAGTGCAGCTCATGGGCTGGTTGCCAGGCACTAGAGCAGGAGCAGGTGTTGCGTGCCAGCCCTTCACACACAGCTCCCTCAGCTCTGTTCCTTGGATCTTTGACCCATGTGGAGTTTGCACGCATATGCAGAAGAAAGGATATTCAAATTCAGGTTATCCCAACACTAACATTACCATTTTAAGGGAACCAACCTCCTGTACCCCAACACATCAATCTCTGTTGTCTCATCATGCTGCTGGTAGTCTAACACAGAACTGGAATATATTGTCTTCATGCTCTCCCTTAATCAAGTCCCAAGAATCCTTGGAGGAAACCCTCTGTTACAGATCTGAACCCAGGAAATCACGCTGCTTACTGAGATGCAATCAAACACATAGGAAAGCTCCGAGTATTTGCATAGCTTCATGTTAACATGAGGAAGCCGTATGCTCCAGATACAGCCACAAAACTGCAGAAGGCAAAGCCAAGCCATAGCTGCTTGACTAGTGCTTGTAGGACGGCATACGATGGACACAAGCTCTCAACAGGGGCGAGAATAATCTCATGCACAGGATTTGTTTGCTACTAATGCATGCAAATATCTGATTGCGCCGAGGCATCGCAGCCTCTCCGACAGCTCTTGAGTGTGTGCATGAGCAACTCGGATAATAGCTCGCACAAGTGAGGTGCACTGGCAGTTAAGCACAAGCAACCATTGGCATGCTAGTCTGAAGCTGAAAAGCCAGCTTGTCACATATTGAAACCATCTGTAAATCCAGTGGATTTGCCAAAATGACAATTTATGCTGGTTCAATATTTCTGAAATTATTCTTATTCTTTAGCATGCAGAGGAAAATTAAGTCACATTTTCCTTAACAATTGCTGTTCCCGCCTTGCTGTGCATCACAGCCCTCTGGGGTGACTTTGGTAGCACTGACCTTGGTCGTCGCTGCAGTGGCATTACTTTCCTTACCACTCCCAGGTGCACTCTCCTCGATCGCTGCCGCTGCTGGGGCTTCTGCCTTCTTTGCACTTGTTTCCAGAGAAATAGGAGGCCCTACTTTCCCCAACCCACTCATGGGGGTTGAGCTTGGACTGCTTGGTTGCCGCGACTGAGCCTTATACCAGCTAGGGTAAAACAAGGGATCGATGCTTTCTGCTGTGGCCGGCACTTGAGTGTCAGACTCTGGGGTCTGTTGAGAACCACTTGGTGTCACCACCTCATCCTTAATCAGGACAGATAAAGAGAAGAACAAGCAGAGTGCACCACGTTACCTTCCTGCCGTAACCATGTTGCTCTGCATGCCGTGTTTGTTATATCTCACTGCAAGGAATAGATTTGTCCTAATAATATCATCTGAAAGAATTACAGTCAAAATGTGAAGCAAAAGTAACTATCATTTGAAGGACACAGATATGGGAAAGAAAGTAAGATACCCCAAAAATAGAATAGGAGGGTAGAATTAGCTTTGAAGGGGATGCTGACTGAGAAAGGAGTGAGCAAGTGGTTCTTAATTCAGATAAACCCTGATTCAATCCAAAAAATATAAGAAATTCTGCATAAGAGCCTCATGAACCGGTACCAGCCATGAATGACAGGTGTAGGCACCTTCGAAAGGCTTGTTGGGTTTTGGTAAGAACAACACATTTGCCAATGAGTCTGTTGATATGAGCAGTCAGAATAAAGGGAATACAAAGACATTGGAGAGAAAAATTTGCCCCCCAGCCTTGCTATCAATGCTATAAGCCAAACACAGTTGCTCTGCCAGGAAGAGGAGCAGGCGGCTGAACTGCACCTCTACCTGCAATGAGCTCTCCAGGCTCACCCACACGGTACCCGCTGTCACACAGCACTTCTGCTTTGCCTTTCTTATGCTAGAAGACAAAAGCTGAAATACAGGTATCCCACACACTGCAACACCCACATGCCATGTCTGACTCCCTGTCTGATCATCTCCTACTGGCATATTACAATTCCTACAGCAGCATGCCTCACCTTTCCCATTGTAGCTTTAGAAGTGAGGGACTTCGTGTTAGTAGGCAGAATTGCTTATGTCTAGTTCTTGTTTGCATAAAAACCCACATCAGTTAGGTGACATAAGTTTAGTTAAGTCAGTGTGAATCCTCAAAAGACAAACTTTGGTTAAATAAACAAAGCCTGATCTAACAGCACCTTCACACAACTGATGCAAACTCGTGTATGTTTTTAAATCAAAGCAATAATCAATCTACAGCATTTATTTCCCCTTGTTTTATGCAAGGAGCTTGCTACAGTCAAAGATTGTTTATGCGCTCTCTTGTTTTCACACTGGCCTCCTCAAATACTGTCACAGCAGCCTTTACCTGCTCAGAAACTTCCCTGGGTATATCTCGTAAGAGAAGAATTTGCTAAGTTAATTGTATGTAAGGCCTGCTAAAGCAGCACATGAAGTATATTTGTTTATGTTCTCTTTCTAATCGCATTCCTTAAGAAAAAGTGCTGGCCTAAATTATTCACACTCTGAATCTGTTTGCTGCTAGGTTGTAAGAGGCAGCTTCCTCTGCTGTTTGGTTCATGATATCCTTACATCCACCTAGAAGATATCCCTAGGATGACCAGAACAGAAGGCAGCAAATGCCATTCACAGAAAACAGATTAGAAGTATGACCTAAATATTGGTGATGGAAAGTTCTCTAGAATCAGAGGGAATGCCAAATTCTCTTACTATAAATATTTAACAACAATTTCATTTATAATCGTTAGTCTGAGTTAAATCACAGCAAGCACAACATCCATTGTAATGTGCTTAACTCTCAAACTCTTTTATTTATGTCTTATGTATCCCATATATATCTCAATTTATCTAGCAGCATAATTTTTTGCGCACCAAGCGATATATATGCAGGCCAAGAGGACAGGCTACAGTTGTGTATATGTGTACAATAGCAATAAACAATTTTGCTCTCCAGTGCATCGACTCCCCTCGCCATGCTCCTGACATATGGTGCCTACAGGCCACAGAGGAGCGTTTCCGTGCTCTGCCGGGTGCACTCAGAGTAGCTGGCAGGGTAGCAGGGCACCAGTGGCACTTACCTGACCAGCCGGTTCAGTCAGGGGCTCTCCCGCTGTGCTCTGCGGTTCAGGGTCCTGCTGAGGTAGCTGTGATGCGCTCTGCGGTTCGGGGTCCTGCTGAGGTAGTTGTGATGCTCTCTCAGCCCCTTCCTCCTCCACCTCTTCCTCCTCCTCCTCTCCTGATGACTCCGTGTGGACTTCATCCAAATCTTCACCACCCACCGTCTCCTCCTCTTCCTCTGCTCCCTCCTCCTCTGATAGGACACGCGTAAAAGGACAGGGCTGAGCACCATGTGAAGATGGCTATGGTCTTTATGCAATTAGAAAGCCTCTTACAATTGCATGGCAAAGCTACTGACAATCTGCTGCCTGGCAGAGAACGCAAGCTAGGGAAAGGGTATTGGTGAGGAGCCTGCTCCCACCAGCCTGGACTGTTCACTGCCATGGAGCTGCCAGCAGGTGCTTCGCAGCAGGGAGGTCACTGAACACACACACTTGTTAAAATCTTAAGATGGCCCTTCCCATGGAAAGGAGGACTCCATACCATGGAGTTAGCCTCATGAGGGAGGTGTAGCATGGCCCTGCACTTGTTTTGGGAGAGGATATCTGGTGTGGCACAATCTGTCAGGAAAAAAGTCCCTCTTGCAATTTTAGGTATACGTGCGTTTTAATCATCATTGAAGCCATCATAATAAATCTTTACCAGGTCAGTGCTTTGCAGTACATGTCTGGAGGTCTAGGATACCAACCTCCCTAAAACCAGACTGTCAAACTTGGTCAAACCATTGCTTTTGCATCATCTGACACATTCTGTTGTCAGCATTTGTGGCTCGTCTCGTTTCCAGAGGGAGCCCTCTAACAGTGCGCTTTCTTTCACATAATCACACTGTTCATCCTCATAAATGTTGGATGTTGTTCAGAGCCATACCAGCACTTTAGAGAAATGAGCTTAGATGGAAGCACTAACCCAAGCTCCAAATTGGCTCCGCATTTTGCATAGGTTATGGTTCTGCCTGAGTATGCAGAAGGAGTGTAGGCCTGAAAATTAAGTAATGCCTTCAGAACGGAGGAATGTTTCTGCAGACGAATACACTCTTATAAGCAAAATGCTGAATCCGCGGGCTGCAGAGGACCTCACTGACTGTAGTAGGAGTTTCAAATGCAGGATTGAACTCTGGGTTGCCAAAGCCCTTGCTAATGCCTCGTCTCCAGGGGATGGGTGTCACATTCCCTGTCACATGGTAGAGGGGTGTGCCCGGAGCACAAGGTCACGATCTTGGCAGATGCACGTGTGTGGCAGGGATGTGGCAGCTGTGGATGATCACAGGGACGAACTGGGTGTGAGGCTGTGACTAGGGATCGTCCCTCCCAGGACAAATCCCTGGAGGTTCATGACCCTGCGAGATGACACCTGCTCCTCTGCTACTGACTGATGCCACAGCTGCTGCCCCACTACATGGACCTCTGTGCCAGGTACAGCTAGTCCATGGATCCCAACCTACGGACTGCACAGCAGGCATGCAAGGTCCTTCGCAGGGAGCCTCCGCATGCGCTGAAGTTAGTCTAAGTTGTGGCAGGTGGGTAAGCAACGAGTGGCATCTGCAGGAGACTTAACTGGGCTGACAAAGGTAAATGTAAATGTACTAGCAGGATCCAGTGCCAGCAAGAAAATCAGAGATATCCAGATGACTACTACTGCTGCCTTTTAATAGGAGAGATCTGCTTTTTTTAAACACTTATCTCCATTAACTTCTTGTGGCTCACTCTGTAAAGTAAAGCATAGGCCAGCCTAGATTTCAGGCTACTTTGGTAAATGTAGAATTACGAATTTGCATTATTAAATAGACGTATTCAGCATGTTTAGTCATGATGTCATGACAAATGACGTGATACAAGATGTTAAATGCATGAAAGATGATGATTTTACTTCCCTCTATAGCTCTGTGATCTTGAATGTCAATTACGTTTCTGATATATTTCTTGATTATTATTAAAAAAGTTTAAAAAATAGTTTTCCTAATTACTTCTTTTAGTAGCAAACATTCTATTTCTTTAAATACTTTCTAGAGCAGACAGGCCATACAACAACAGCACCTTTTAGGGAAAAAAGGACTTCACATACTGAGATAAAAGCTTAATTTTGTCGTCCCTTCACACGAGAAGTCAGTAAAGATCATGGGTTTAGGAAAGTGTTGAGGCCACACAAAAAATAAGATTAATGATCTAGTTAGACTTTGGGATGGAAAGAAATATCTGATTCAGGTTTTCCTACTCAGTATCATCATGTAAATTACACACAGCTGCAATTTAAGAAAGTAATTTAGTTGAAATAAATGGCATACCTCTGTCAAAATCAATTTCTCGTATTATCTTTTCTTCTCTACTGAGGTTCACTGTGAATTGGTTCATATTTTCATACCCATCCTCTATTTTTTCCATTTGAAATCCTTTAGATGCTTCAGTAATTCTAAAACAGAGAGACTGGTTATTGGTATTTGGATTTGCAGATAAATTTGTAATTTGTAACTCATTAAAGACCAAGAGTCTCAAGTTTAAATACTCACTTTTGTAGCAATGTTTTGGCATTCTGTGAAAACAAAAAGAAAACAGATTTCTTAAATGATTCCATTTTTGTCAGAGATTTTAAGCATTGAGATCTAATTCTTACACTGGCTTCTTCTAAACGCACTAATCTGGATCCCATAAATGACAACCATGAGACAAATGAATGCGGTAAAATTTGGATGGTAATTAGTATACATCTGAGTAAACCTTTTAGTTCATCAAAGACTTTTAAATTAAAACCTGAATGTGATGGGAAATACATACAATTTCTAGAAAAATGAAATGGAAATATTTCTGCTCTTTTTTTTGTGTGTGTTTGTAGTGAAAGGCAATTGATCCGCTACCGTCTTCAGTGACACTAACTATATCTTCGACTATCCATAAGGCCATACTTCTGGGCCCACAAAATTTTATTTGTCTGGAGAGAATATTGTGCTCTTCAAAGGCAATTCTTCGATGAAAATTAGGTGGTGGTTGGGTTTTTTGTTTGTTTGTTTGTTTTTGTTTGTTTGTTTGGTTGGTTGTGGTTTTTTTGTAGAAAACACCCTTCCAGCCTTAATATAGAGGAATTGTAAACTTGCAAGACACCAATGAGTTCAGTGGACAGGCTGCTAATGGTTTCCTAATTGGCTCTCCTAAGTTTATAGTAAGAAAATAGAAGAAAAAAAAGAAGTAAAGGCATAAAAATTTGACTTTGGACAATTATTTAATTCTTGGAAAGTTAATCAGTCTGTCAGTATGCAAATGAAACCTATAACTCAGAGAGGTTCATATACACATCTATTACAGTGGTAACGCAATAAAGGTATGATGGAAAATGTTAAAATTCTTGTTTCTTCTTTGGAGACCAGAAATTCATACACAGGATAGTATATTTTGGGGCAAATAGCAAATACTCACATTCTTGGTTTGGATACTATTCACAAGAAGACTACTAATTTGTCTGTGCTGATGCAAGTGTTTAAAAAAATGAGTTTGTATAACTGTTCACTCAAAGATGAAAAAACTCTGAATGTGCCTAAAATTAAGAAACGCTTAAATAGTATTTAAATAAACCCATCATTCTTTTTCTCTCTCTGTTCATAGACTTTATACCTGCAAAAACACGGCCATTTCTGGTTCTTCCATGAACTGGATTCCTGATTCAACCAGCTTTGATACAGCTTCCAAATGGTCCGCATACTTCTTCATCAGGGAGCGGACGTGTTCCAGTTTCTCCTCTTGGGTTCTAGTGATTATTTGTGTCATCTCATTTTTTCTTTCTTCCAGTACAGAATAGAGATAATCAAATTTTTCACACAGCTGCTCTTTCTGTCGTCTGCAGCATTCCTGTGAATCATTTGGTTTATGTTAAACATGTTATATTCTTAAAAGAGTTTCTATTTTTACAGTTACTTGGAAGCATTTTCATCAAAGAAATTCCTCTTTCTGAACAGTGCAAAGGATTCTGAATGACCCCAGAAACTTTTATAATTTTCAAAGTCCAAGCTATTGGAACAGAAGTTTAAAAACCGTTCTCAAACTCTGAGTTTCAAGCCACCAAAAGCCCCCAAACAGGTTATTGTATAACTTGTCAGTCTGCTAAAAAATTGTGAAAGGTATTTATGATGTCTGTAGTGACACATCAAAGTCTGCAGAAAAAGTAAAAACCCCCACCATATTAGCAGCTGGGTTCATTTGCACGAACAGAATGGGTTTTAAAGGAGCAATCATCTCAAATCAGCTCTGGAGAATTGTCTTTTTCTACTGGAGAACCTGGAACTATCCTGGCTGGGCTTGATTTTCACATACATCCTCTTAGACTCTATTTTGACAATAGGTGTCCATTACATTTTATTTATTTTGCACTGAACAAGGTAGAAGTACCACAAAGAAAATGGTGTGTGACAAAAGCACAAAGACAAGAAGGAGGAATCAGGTTCCAATCCTACCTTCAGGCACTGATTTTCACATCATTTTTTGAGACACTTTCATTGTCCTTCCAACCAGACAACACAGCATATTTCACTGAGTAAGGAGGCTGGGTTTGATGACTGCTTTACTGGGCGCTCTCTGACAAGAACAAGCCGCACTTGCAAGAGAGTATTTATGGGGAGGAAATCAGAGACAGGTTATCTGTAATGTCTGAGGTCTCCCAAATAGAAGTACTTGAGTCATCTGTGTGCCCTAGGGCACACAGAAGAGTGTAACTTTATTGTGGTTATATCTGGTTGTGAATGGTGTTGATTATTTAAATCTCTTTCCTATGAACTGAGGCTGAATCAATTCCTCATCTTCGTCCCTTGAGGCATGATGCTGAAATCCTGGCAGCACAGGATTATTAACAGTCCTACAGTACTTTTGGAAGTTACGAGACTGATTATTCACAGCACTTGGCCAGAGAGAATCCTACTTTTTTCTTGACTTTCAGCCAGAGCTCTTTCCAATGAGTGGAGAGAGTCTGCTCTGTATTGTTCAAAGGAGAAAGCTTTTTGAAGATGGGTGTGGCCAAAAATCACTGTCTACATTGAGGGGCAGGGAGTCAATATAGATCTTGTTGTATTGACCCAAGTATCTGCCTCTGCTTCCCAATGAGGAGGACTAGGCTAAACAGGCAATTCTAATTTAAAACTCCTTGAGGAGGGCAGGCTTTTGGAGGTCCTTGCTACTTCCTAGAAATTCTGGATTAGTGAATTACAGGGTGAGGATAAGGAAGCTTTCGAACCAAGTGAGTCGTGGCTCCTGGGTGTCATTCTATTGTTCAGACCTCAAATAATCCTCCTGTCTTCTTTCACTCCTCTCCTAGCTTTCTCCTAGTGTTTCTTGCAGTTCCACTTGCTCCAGACTCGTCTTCAGTTTAGTCTACAATGACCTCCTCTGAAATGTCATTCAGATCATTTGTAGAACACCCTTAATTTCAAGACAGGTGTGTGCTATCTTTGCCATTTGACATAGGACAAGCATTAGGGGATGAAGAGCGAGACAGTGATAGCAGGGTGCCCTGAGAGATCCTTCCCTAGCTCTAAACTCTAATACATAATATTTCCTGCCAGCAGGTATTACTGAGTTGTGAACCTCGAGAGGGAGAGTGCAAAACAGGTTCCTAACTGCAAATGCTGAAATATTTCTGGAATACTCTCTTTCTGTATAAAATGTTCCACATGAAGTCTTTGGCTGATAGAATTACCCTAATCAGATTCTGAGTAATGAGAAAGGTTAACAAATACACAACTTCCCATTCTAAAAAGTTCTCAGCCTTTTTGTTGTTTAAAGCATGGCTTCAGCAAAAAGAAAGGAGTCCTTGCCACTGAGCATGAGTTGCACTGCTTGTTCTGAAGTGTCTGTGTTGACTGGACTATGCTATTGGCATTTGAAAGAATCACCGTAATTTTCCTTTGTTATTTGACTCATATTGTTCGCAGGGCTAACCAGTACTTAATTATTTATTATTGTTTTCCAGTATTTAGCATTTTATATTCCTTTTTCTTTTTTTAATTTTCAATATAGTATGTGAATTTTGTCTACCTTTCAATCAGCTAAAAGCTGTATAAGTGTTAATCATTTTTTTTGTTTGTTTTTCTGCTTTTTAGGCTTGAATAGGAGCAATAGCCAAATAGAGAACTGCAGGCTATTGCTTACTCCGTCTAAAAGGAAAATAATCATGTGTTTTCTGCTAAAGCAGATATTTATTGTTCTCTGCACAGTGTTAAGCAGAAAGAAGAGACAATCCTGGATTTGAAAGTGTTATTTCCATGTATGCAGATTTCTCATCTCCAGTTGTAGCTTTTCACCTTCAAGGACAAACTGATGTCAGTTCAGACAAAGCTCTTGTATGGTAGGAAATGTGATTCGCTTGAAATGTAACATGGAAGTGCCAAGGTAAGCTCTAAGATCTATTTTGTGCAATCTTTGACTATAAAGGTGAAAAGCCTGTTAAAACATCTGAAGGTAAAATGGCTGCACTTTCTTTGGGCTTCGAGTTTAAAGGTTAGACTTTAAACTGAGTGGATGACTCTGAGGAAGCTAGTTTCAGAAACTGTTGTATTTATTATGGTATTTTTAGCACAGTGTTTTCTCCATACTTCAGACTAGATGTTTGAAGTTTTGTTTCTGGTTCAGCTAGTTCAACTTAAATGAGTATAAGCTTCTCTTTTGTATCATTCAAATTTCTGCAGTTAACCTACTTGAAAGGCATGTTTCTGTCTGCAAAGTCCTGATAGCAGCCAATTTTATCCTTGCGATGCGAAGGCTTCCTGACTACAAAGTTCCAACGGCCGCTAACGCTCTCTCTCATTTATTTGGGCTAATGGTTTTATGTTCTTTGAACCAAACTTGGACATTTTCTGTTCCTCCATGCTCTGAGGAAATAGGAGCCTTGGGCAATTGTGTATGTAGATTATGAAATCAATTTTTCTTACCAATTAGAATCTATACACCTTGGATTAACTTCTTTTTTCCTTCAGTTTCTCTTTTCTGCTCCAGCTCTGAATGGTCAGTATAATTCTAATTGGGCTGAGAGGGATTCAGCTCCTTCACTAGATGCTTCATCAAACTCTGATCATAAAATCAATTCATATGAGCTCCTTTCAGCCTGTTGCTCTGTGTTGCTCATGCTGGTCAGAACTGATACTTGTATTTGCTTTGCTGTACAAACCTCTTGGAGGAAATGAAAGCCACTTCTGGTACTGAACAACACAAAACTAATACCAGCTCTCAGAGCAAGACCTTTACCCGAAAATCCAGACTCGCAGTAAGAATCCAAACTCTTCCCTCTAAAAACCAACAAGACTCCTTAAAGGGCAACATAAGTATGTTAAATAAGTATTTCCGCACAGGAGGTGAAGCAACAAAATACAGATCTCATTGACATACTTGAGAGCTATGCTGTGGCTACGCTGTGGCTGAGACTTAGGCTTTGTTCACAGGACCAGTCAGGCCTTAGACTAATACTGGTCTTTTACAGCTTTATCACCTGATCTTAGATGTTAAATGAACGGGGAGTTGACAGCATTTTGTTGGATCTGCTTTTAACTTCAGTGATATCCTATGCAACTAAAAATGCTGAGCAAGACGTGCTGATACGGATTATCCTTACTCTTTGTCCTCAACCATGTGGCCAATGTCAGAGGCAGGGTGCCGAGCAGGACGTATCCTTTGGTTGAGGCAGTACAGCTGATACTCTGCAAAGCCATAGGTAACAGCTTAGCAAAATGATGTGGGAAGACATTTGGGTAAAGTGAGGCCTGTTAAAGAATGATCATTACCAGCAGTTTAAAAAATATGACTTCACACTGAAATAATCTGCGTTTAAAGGGGTAGTACCTACCTCAACTGTCTTGCAGGTCTCCTCCAGCTGTGTGACTATCCCTTGCACTCTGTCGTTGCTCCCCACCAGCACTGCAATGCCATCACTCAGCTCAGACTGGGCAGTAAGGACAGAACAAGCAGGAGGGGTTAGATACTGTTCCACTTCAGGGTGACACATCTAACTGTGGGGAGCAGGGGACAAATGAGCCATACCAGGGTATTAGCTCTTCTTTCCATCAGAACCGAGGAAAATTGGAGCTTTACCTGCCCACAAGTTACCCACTAGTATTTTGACATTTTTTTCCTCTTCCAAAATGCTGTTAAACCAATGACATTTTGAACCTTTTTATGGAGAAGAAACTGTGGTTTGGAAAGGAGGAAGCACTTTGTTCTAGGAGGCTCTTCTAGATGCTTTTGTCTGAAGCGCTATATTTCAATAGCCCCAAAATATTCCTTTTGGGTTTGTTGAGAGAAAAGACTCTGTCTCTTGAGGGGTTGTATTTTTTAGTGTCTGGGTCTCGCCACGCCACTGTGGTATTTCTCTGAGGACTGTAGCTCTTGGCTCTGGAGGGGAGAAGAGGTGGCCCATGGACCTGGAGGGACCAGGGCACTACAGGGCCTCTGGCATGAGGGCTGGGGTGTGGTGAGAGGAGAAGGGAGAAAAGGGGGAGGAGAACATGGAGGCTGAGCCACTGGCACAAGGGAAACAAGTGGAAGAAGGAAATGACCTGAACGTGGGGAGGGAGATGACTGTGAGGTATCCTTAGAAGAGGAGAGACAGAGAAGCTAGTCCCTAGGGAACTTGGTGAGGGTGCTGGGATGAGGGGCCCTTGGCACACCACTGTAGAGAGAGAGGTGACCATGCCCATGGCCTCCATGGCTTTGTAAAGGATCCTTTGAAGCACGCATCCTGCAGCCTCCAGATCCACCTCCAGTCTTGGGTGCAACAGCCCCTTTCCGCAGGCACTCTAGGAAGGAAACTGCTGCTTGCAAATCCCCACGCGAAGAGTGGTCAGGGGCATGGATTTGGTCCAAGAAACTTCTTCCCTTCTCCCTTCCTTTTTGTTTGAAAAGGATGTTTGTAACTACTTTCCTAAAGCGACTTCTCATTTGTAGTTTCCACACACAAGCATCTGTGTGACAAAGTTGGAGGCTGGGATTGCAAGCTTGGCCTGTCTGATTGCTTGCCCCACTGGGGCCCTCCAGAAAAATGAGCTGTTTATCTCAGGAGGATAACCCAGTGAGTCAGGTTTTAAATTAATACTGTATTAAAAATAAACAAGTCTTTTACTGGTGACAGCAAGGGCAGAGGATGTTAGGTACATCCTGTGCTGCCAACTATTGAATATTTCTGCATTCACTTGCAGGAGGAGATTTTTCACTTAACTTTTAAAAATGGGATGCTTAAAGGCTAAAGTGCCTGATAGATAACTATTTGATTTGTAATTGTCTATTCTCTTTCCAGTTCATGGGTTGTTTTTCTGATCTAAAAGCATTGAAAAAAGAGATTAGTAACCTCGAAAGAGAGATCCTTAGCTTACCATCAAATTGCTGTCTAAAATGTTTACTCACTATACTAACAAAAATTGGGACACTGTAATATCTTTCTGTGTGATTTCTCGTAACTTTATTTTCCTGTGTTTCTAAACAGGTCCTACAGGTTTGGGTGAGCCTTTCACTCATGCACAGGAGTAACAAAGGCACCCCAGACCGCTTTGGAAACTCGCAGGAAGCCCATGGGAATGCTTTCTGTTGATAGTCCTGTCATTCGCTGAGAGAACTATGAGCTACAAAAAGATATTTACCTTCTGTCGCTGGTAGACATTTGTGAGAGGAGCAACTTGACAGTCTTTGTGGGCACCAAAGACTTTGCACAAGGAGCAGGTGGGCATTTCACAGTTCAAACAATAGATGTTAATTCTCTCATCTTCGTGCTCTTCGCACATTGGCTGGTCACACTTCCTTTCGGGTCTGCAAAAGAAAACAAGTTTAAAACAAACTTGGTGCTCATGAGTCTCTGATGACAACACTTAGGGTATCAGCATGAAGTAGGGTGTATTTGTACAGTAGTGTCTAAGGCTGACCTGAATATGCAGCATAGACTTAAACCTACCACACAGAATGACTAAATAGACAGCGGTACAGCTTAATGTCCTGACACAACAGGATATGATGACAATATAGCAACATGACTTCATATGGGGATTCCAGCCGGGAGTGTGACTGAACCCTCGCTCATATTTAAAAATGTGAATAACCTCACTAAGACCGATCTCAGACTACTTGTGTACTTTAATTAGCATGTTATCCAACATTCGTCCGAAATGTGAAACACGTGTAATGCCTTTGGAGTTCATCACGCAAAACATTGGGCACTTGGCCTTAATGCAGCAAAGCTCTTATTCAGGAGGCTGATTCAAAGTGAGAGTTGTAGGTATTGGTGGACTTATCATTGGAGATACCTTCTGTATCTCTGCCAATGAGCTTTGTGAGGCCCAGGTTGGGACGGTCAATATCAAACACAAGTATGTCTTTATGGCCTTTACACTAGGCCAGTAACCAAAATAAGGTCTCACACGAATTAATTTTAGCTGGGTGGCAGGTGTCTAGTTTGTGAAGTGTTGGACTTTTTAACAGTAGCTACTTAATTGTACCAGCCACTAGGGGCATGGGTTACACAAGAAGAGTTTCTCTCCTGTGCTAAGCCAGGAGCTGTCACCAGACTGTAGCTCAGTCCTGATCTTCTCTTCACCAAAATGATTTAGCCCTACACACACAACTCAATCCCTGCTATTTTAGGAACTAATTTAGTTGTAGCTTCCTTTAAGTGAGCCACTTAACCCACATTCCCAGTGTAAGTGAAAGCTCTGGTCCAGTCGGCGTGGGTAGGCTGATGCTTTTCTGAGCCCACACTTCAGGCTTAGCACCCTGAGCACGTCTGCGGCAAGCACGTGAGTGTGTGAGGATGTGGTACTGAAGCACAGAGTTAGTGGACCAATGAAGGGAGTGTGTCTGGGGGTTCAAGCCTCCAAAGGTCGCCACTCCTACTGTGGCAACATTAAATCTTTCCAATATAAGCCATTACTCCCTTCTGCTACCATTTGGAAGGAGAACTATGACTATGACCAGTAGCAAGTGGAGCAATGGGATCACAGACATGTATTTTTTCATCATCAGATAGAAAATACTTTCCAAAACTATAGAAGTTAATGGAATTAAATGACAACAATTTTCTAAAAAACATTCTACAGAGCTTCACAGCAAGGAGGCAACCGGTTATTCTATTACGAGTTTAAAAATTTGTGAAAAGTTCATTGTTTTAGATTATATTACAACAGAGTTTTTCCATACAGTTTGGTAAAGTGGCCATGGCATTTATTTTTTAATGACAAAGTACAGGTTTTCTCTTCTGAAGGGAATGGAAAGTGAACACTTAGATGCGTTTAAAAAGAGATCAAGCAACAAAGAGAATGTCTCATGCATTCATATTTTTTAACTTCAAGAGGGCACTGGCATTTAAAGGGTTCACAAGGAAAATCTGTAATATAAGACCATATACCAGAATAAAACACGACGGACACTTCTGAAGGAAGCCTGTATTATTTGGGCCAGATTTCCAGCATACATTTACATAAAGCCCTCAGCGTGTCAAATCCAGTGTCATTTCAATGCTAGTCAAAAGAGATGTGTCTTCACTATAGGGAATGCTTTACATTGTTTGCAGATGACTGCAAACAGCCCCTACTATATTCATGTTATAGTGCACCAGTGGGAGGCCCTGCATGCGAGGGAAATAACAGACAATGAATTTCAAAGTGATTAATTAAGCCTGAAATAGCTGCTCTTCCTGCAAATATTTACAAGACCAGAACCAGAAACTACTAGAATGTTATTTGACACTGGAATGGTGCCACTAGCATGAAAGACACATCGCACGGGGCAAAAAGGCGATGGCGTCAAGCAAGTTCAGCCAGGAGCAGTCAACCTTCAAAGGTGCCGCAAAGAGCTGGAAGAAACCTGGCAGAACTCCCTGAACTAGCGGGGCCCCAAAGACACTGACAGGAGACTAGAAGTAAACAGATCTACAGTCTCCTTCCTAGGCTGTGCAAAAGGAGAGATTTTTAGCACAACATTCCCTGGAGCAGAGGGGATCCTCTAGGTTTGTGTTGATGTAGCAAAGGCCAAAACACAACCTCTAGTTTTAAAATGGTGGCTGCTCCTGAAACAGGAGGTTAAAGAGCAGCCTATAGGAAAGTGACAGCATGGCTTTAGCAGAAGAAAAGACTCATAACAGATGTGCTTGTGACCAAAGAAGCGGCAGGTTGCTGAAGTGTTATTTTCTCATTCTGCTCTTTGAAATGCTAAGCCTGTCTTTGACTGCTACAGGCTTATTCTTTTCCATTAAAATTGGGTTTGGACCTTAATGTGCAGAGTGTTGCACATGTTTTATGAAGGGGAGGATTCTCAGCACTGGTAAGGCCAGACTTGGAAGACTGGGTACAGTTCTGGGCTCCCCAGTACACGAAAGATATGGACATACTGGAGAGAGCTCAGCAAAGGGCCCTAAAGATGATTAAGGGTCTAAAGCATTTCTCCTGTGAGGAAGAGCTGAGAGCGCTGAGACTTTCAGCCTGGATAAGAGAAGGTTCAGGGGGATCTTAACAGTGACCTTGATCTTATCAATACCTTCAGGCATCTAAATACCTGAGAGGATGGAGCCAGGCTCTTTTCAGTGACTCCCTGTGACAGGGTCTGAGGCAATGGACACAAACTGAAATACAGGAGGTTGTCTCTGAACATCAGGAAACACTTTTTCACTGTGAGCTTGACTAAGCACTAGCACAGGTTTCCCAGAGAGGTTGTGGTGTCTCCTTTCTTGGAGATACTCAAAAGCCATCTGGACATGGTCCTGGGCAACCGGCTCTGGGTGGCCCTGCTTGAGCAGGGAGTTTGGATCAGATGCCCTCCAGAGGTCCTGTTCAATCTCAGCCATCCTGTAATTCTGTGATTTGGTGAAGAAATGCAAAGTTGCTGGGCACACGATGGAGCACACTTTAATTAAGGACATAGTAAGACCTTAGGAAACCTGCTGTTTAGTTACAAGGCACGTTTTCTGTAGGATTTTTATAAATCTAAAAAGGTTTCTACTGAAATCCTGAATCCAACTTTGACAGTGTTTTTAATGAAGACTCTAAGGTAGCTGTAGCCCTTGCTGTACCCAGTGCCTGCACCTGGTCAAGGGATGGAGAGAATCTGCAGGACTGCATGAGGCACAGTCAGGTCATTAGTGAAAATACAAAACTGTATTGGCCCCAGTCTCGGAAATACATCACTAATGACTAGCCTCCACCTGACTTCATGCTGCTCACCATGACCCTTTGAGTTTGGCTGTTCAGCCAGTTTTCAGCCCACTTCACTTTCCATTGTCCACTCTAGACCTCATTTCATCAGTTTGTCGATAAAGATGTTACAGGAGACAGTGTCGAAAGTCTAGATAAACAACATCCACTGCTTTCCTGTCATTCATTGAGTTAAGTCATCTCACTATAAAAGGCTACCAGGTTGGTCAGGCATGATTCCCCCTTCATAAATCCATGCTGACTATTTCTAATCACCCTCTTGTCTTCTGTATGTTTGAAAATGTTTTCCAGGACTGTTTGCTTGAACAACTTTCCAGGGACCAGTGTGAGGATACACTACAAGCCTGTGGTTCCCTGGATTCTCCTCCTTGCACTTCTTGAAGATTGAAGTAACATTTGTTTTCTTCCAGTCCTCAGGAACCTATCCCGATTAGCAAGATCTTTCAAAGATTATTGAGAGTGGCCTTGCAATGACATCAGCCATCTCCCTCACCACTCATTGGTGCCTCCCATCAGGATGTCCATTTTTTTTTTAATATTCCCTAGCCTGATCCCCTCCACCAGAGGTAGGTCTTCCTTGCTCTAGACTTTCCCTCTACTCTCAGGGACCTGGAATTCCTGAAGACTGTACTTACCAGTAAAGACTGAGGTGAAGGCAGCATTGAGCACCTTGGCCTTTTCTATGTCCTTTGTCGTAGGAGTCCCAGCTCCATTTAGCAGTGGACCCACATTTTCCTCAATCTTCCTTTTGCTGCTGATGCACCTGTAGAAGCTCTTGTCAGCCTTCATGTCCCTTGCCAGATTCAGTTCCAGGTGGGCTTTGGCTTTCCTAACTCCATCTGTACATGCTTGGACAGTGTCTCAAAATAATCCTGAGTCACCTGTCCACCTTCTTTTTGCATCTTTCTTAGTATTTGATTTTTATTAGGAGCTCTCTGTAGTATCCTGCCACCATTGCTTGAGTTCCTGTATATGGGAGTGGACCGTTTTTGAGCTTGGAGGAGGTGGTCCTTGAAAATCAACCACAATGATGGACTCTCCCAAAACAGTGAAAAGCCCATCAACATCCGGGGTAGAAATGGGGCTTGAAAAATGAGAAGACCAAAAAAGTTGATATGGATATAGAGATTCCTGCAGCTTCGTTACACTAGTACTATCATGAATGCCTGGCCTAAGAAAATCATTGGCACAGGTAAACATGTGGCTTTGTCTCCATGGGGAGTTGGAGAAGATCCAGGTGATCTCTCTCCTCATCTCTTTCATTGCACAGTCTGTGGGGCTTCTCCTGCAGCTGCCTTGCTTAGCGATCTGTGAGCAGGGAGCCCATCTCCCTGGCCCAGCCTCTCTGAGATCCCCAGGCACCCCTGCAACCCATGGTGGAGAGCCACATCCTCCCTTCAGAGCTCTGGCTGAGGCCTCTGAGGTGTCAGAGATAACTGCTTCTGGTGGTGTTGGCTACCCTGTCCTGCAGAACATCACCACTGTCACAGAGCCCACGCACGCTGCTCTCAGCACAGTACCTGGTGCCTGCTGTGCACGCTGCTGCACACAGCGCTCCATCAGTGCTTGAGGCTGCAGGGACAGCCTGTACCCAGGGCTCTCCTTGGTAGGTGCAAGGCACAAAGAGTGCTCAACCCTCCCTGGTCAGGATTCAGCTGCTAACAAAGCCCAAAGCACCTTTTGATCAGGAATAGCCGGGTGAGGTCATTAGAGGCTGCCAGAGCTTGCGACAAGTCACAGCCTCCTGTTGCTACCCTTTCCTGGTGGCAGCAGGCACCCTGATGTTCCTCAGATAGTTCAGGTAATCAGTGGCCTACAGACTTTCAAACATTAGTTTAATATTTTAGCTAACTCTGTTTCCACTGGTTTCAGTCCTTTGCCCTCCTTTAAAGCTTTGTAGGAGCCACGTCCTGCTGTAAGTTTTCTTTCCTTGTGTTGCTAATAGATTCTAAATTGGGTAACAGGCTACGCTGCCATCAGCTGGAATTTGATGAGCAATGTGATAAAAGACATATGATGTGATTTTTAGTAACAGGAGGGGCTGCATGTGAAGCCTTGGGCAGACCCTCCCAACTTCCCTCCCTCCCTTCTCAGCTGCTGCTGAGAAAAAAAAAAAAAAAAAATCCAATTCATTAATTCATATAGAAATTCAAATTTGAAAAAAAAAAATTGAAATAAATTATTTTTGCCTAAGCAGGAGATAAAGCTTGTTTCCTAGCTGAATTCCCCTCACTCTCCTAAGTTCATGTGAAATGCGGCTGGGAGCTGGTGTTATTCTAGCACATGCAGTTATGGTGAATTATACCCACAGGAGAACTCAGGGGAAGAGGCTCCTGTCTGGAAATCACAGGAGCTGCCAGTTTGAAGGCTTGTCTTGGGAAGAAACAAAGAGACGAAGGTCATATCTCACTCTTCCTCTTGTGTACCTCTGCCAGACCCCAGCCCTCACTTTGGAAGAGATTGGTACAAAAGAAAGAAGTGGAGAAAACTTGATTTCCCTTGACTTTTTGGTTTCGGTGAGACAGCAAAGGGTAAAGCCATGGCAGATCTTGCTCACACTCTCATGGGAGCCTGAGGAATGTTAGACGGAGGGAGATAAGCAGCTGAGGCCTACAAAGTGCCAAATAGTTTAGATAATGCTGCTATGCATTGCCCTAACCCTGATGATAGCTTTCATTCTAAGGACATACATGAAGGTTAAATTAGCACATTAACAGACTAAATAAATGAACCTTGTGAACAAATACCTAAGCAAACATATGTTCTTTTTTTTTTTTTTTCCTCTCTGTTCTCCCTTTTTATTCATCACATTGTGTTTAACTTTTGTGGAGTGTAAAAAATGGATCTGCTAAATCTCTTGCATTTCTGTTTAACTGAAGTTTGTTCCACTTGCCCATGAACTACAGGGGAAAAGGAGATGCATTTCTTTATTTTTTAAGTTAAATACAACTCTGAGCTGACGAAAAAGATAAGGCAGATATGAGGCCACACATGTCCAGCTTATTTGGTCAAAAGCAAAGTCCACTACTGTAGCTTTGCTGATTCATTTCCTCCGAGATTTTCCTGACTAAAATAATATTTGGGTATCAATGACACACACAAGGGCAGCTGACCTTCTCTTGGCACTGAGTGTGAAGGGCAGCAGAAAGGACAATTTTAAGCCAGCTTTGTGCTCTCTGACACTTTGGAGCTCCAACCTATGCTCGGCTACAACAGTCCTCAAAGGGATTCAAACAGCTGAGAATAGCCAAAGCCACTGCTGGGCTCCAGAATGTCCTCTCTGCTGGTGACTGTCCTCCTCTGCTGGAGGAGAGTAGCAGTGCCGTAAGCCATCCCAGGCACTGGGCTCCAATGGTTGTGTTCACCTGCTCCAGTGATACCACCTCATTGTCCCTGCGAAACCCAGCTCCTGTTGAGGTGGGATGGGAAGACTGTCAGGGATCGTGGCCAGGATCAAACACCTTCTTTCAGGTGTACAAAACACCCTGCCTACAAAACCCGCCCTACGGATGCACCCTAGTGACAACAGGTGCCTTCCCTGGGCAAGAGCTGCTTGTTTGGTGGCCCGGGGCCAGGCTTAGCTTCCCCTCTGCTATATTCCCCACAGGGGCATCATGCTTCTGACTCATTCCAAAGCAAGAGAGACAAGAACAAAGCATTTTTCTACTGCTGGATCCATTACACACCTGATGCAGGCTACTCCTTCTCTTTTATGGATTCCTAAATAAGATTTTATATCATGAGTTCACATCCCCAGCTGATAGGAATGCAGATTTTTTTTTTAATTGAGTTTTATTTTGACATCATGATGCAGGGTATCTTCTGTGTGAAATTCAGTTTTCTTCTTGTTTGTGCTGTCTGTCCCTCAAGATTTTCTAAAAAGATTTGAAATTTCTTTCCCTTCTTTAGCATGGGAGCATACAAGTTAAAGGCAAATAAGAATCATCTGAACTGTTTTTAAAATAAATGATGTGAACCTAGCTACTGTTCCCTTATTCATGTAAATAACCATGCTGACCTCAAGGGCTTTGCGTGCATGAGTAAGTGTTGCTCATGTGAATACACACGGCACAATCTTCTGCTGTAAGTGGAAGCAGGGAAATTTGGCATCTATTTGGATACGGTTCTCTGTGCTTAGTGAGAGCTGATTTCATCGCACAGCAAACAGGCAGACATGCATGGCAGCACGATCCCTTTCCACATTTCCAAGAGAGAAATCAACCTCACGTGTGCCAAAACGGAAAGACTAAAGGCCACCGGTCTCCTAAGCCACGTCTGCTTTTTTGGCAAACCTCCTCCGAAGGGCACGCGTTCGCTCATTACCTTGTGGACTCCTGCTTGTAGATGTCGATGATGTTCTCCACCAGCAGGTTCCTCTGCAGCCCGTAGACGCCGTGCCGGTCGAGGACCACTTCATGCCTGCAGGAGGGACAGCGGAAGCGGCCTCCAGACGCCACGGCTGTGCCTCCCCGGGTCGGCAGGTAGGGGTTGGAGGCCTGCTCTTGCCCAGCGGCACAGGGAGAGGTGGGTCAGGCCATGTGAAACCACGAAAAACCCCTTTCAAAAGCACCGGGGCAAAAACATGCTTGTGGCAAACCATTTGTCAGCGTGCCCGAGGAGAGGGTAGGTCCGACACGCCGCCCCCGGGACAGCGCCTGGCGACTGCAGGGCGAGGGGCCAGTTCCCGGCTCACGCAGGCGGCCATGGCCCCGCAGCAACAGGTGACACTGTCATCTGCTGCGGGCTCAGCCCCGGACCCCAGGGACACCCAGCTTCTGCTTTAAATCACTCGCCCCAGGCCTTACCGACTGTTAAAAGCAATTCACTGGGTGCTTCTCCACTAATTTCAGCCAGTGCCGCTCAGGAAGCAGAGCTTTCCACAGGAAGGAACCTACCTGGAAAATGTCGCTGGCACATTTCCGGCAGAGGTTGTGCTGACAGGGCAGGATGACCACCGGCTTGGTGAACATCTCCAGGCAGATGGGGCAAATCAGCTGCTTCTCCAGGTTATCCATGGTTTGCTGCTCTTTGGAGAAGGACTTGTAGTTCAGGGAGGTGCTCATCCCTAGCTTTTCCAGGGGCATGCGCTCAGGATCGCGGCCTCGTGGAGGGGTTTCCCTTGAAATAAGTCCAAGGCTGTGCTGCGATCAGAGGCTGTCTGGGTGGCTGTGGCCGGAGGACATTGTTTGAACGGGGGGCCGAAGGGAGCCGGGGCTGTTTTTAGCAGCGCGGCGTCACGAGGTGCTGTCCCGCCATGCCCATATAAGCGCGGAGAGAAGGACAGGCCGGGACAGGTGGTGGATGGGGGGAATGAGGCGGGGGGGCGGCGGGGCCCTGGCTGCCCTCGCTCGCACGTGGCACCCTTCGCCCCTTGAGGAGGAGGGCAGCGATAAGCAGATGCCATCCGCTCCCCTCCTTATCTCTGCGCGGCGGCGGAGAGCGTAGGGCTGCCGCGGTCTGCCCAGCTGCACGCCGCAGCCTCATGAACGCTCCATTTTGAGCAAGCGGCCGTGGCTGTGAGCTGCAGGGTGTGATCTTGCCCGCGTGTTTCAGGAGGCTCCAGGATCTTGCCTTTCCAAGGAGTGGAGCACACACGGTTGCTGGAGAAGACAACAGGAGCATTGGCTGCACCGGAGCTCAGGCACTTCAGGGCATAAACATGTCACCACCTTGAAAACCAGTTAAAAAAAAATGCCTGCCTATAACCGTGCTTAAGTTTCTTCTGGTATGATTTTTTTTTTCTGGGAGGGAGCTGTAACATAAGAATCTAACACAACTATTCAAGCCATGAACTTCACAGCAGCTTAAATATGCATTAAAAACGTTATTTGAATTTCCTGATGAGAAAGAGACAGAAGAAATACAGTATGAAAAGCTTTCATTTGTACTGCTAGAGAATAGGTGCTAATTGTGTATGCTCTCTCTCCACATAGTTTAATTCAAATACATTTTAGTTTTGGGCACTGCTGTGTTTATATCTGTTTATTAGACACTGAGATCTCTCTCAGCTTGGCACTTGTTCCAGAGTTATTTTTAAAATGACAATTTCCCAGATAATTTGTGGCATGTGATGCTTGATCTTCAGGGAAAGCCATCTGTGCTTCTACTTGCCAATAATTTATCGCACAACTGTACAAGCAATAAATATCTCATCCTCAAATTTAAGCCAAAGTCCCTACATGTACTGTATAAAATCACTTTGCCACTGTACTGTACATGTAATCAGAATATTGTCTTCTCTTTTAATCAATGACTACAATACTTTCTCTGTTAAGTGACTCATAGAAAGCTCTCATGTTTATTCTACCTCATGCCTGTATAGAGGTTGCATCTGAAATATGCTATACAGCAGCTGAGTGAGTCCCCTGTGCATCCAGGGGCAGTCCCCAACTCCGAAGCGGGGCCCTTTATCTGCATGCAAGACCAGTCTGGCAACTGTGCACTTCAGGGAAATAGAAAAGTGAAGGTTTTCATTATTTCCGCATGAAAATGAATACTATTCTCTGCAATGGCAATGAATCACATTAAATTATATGCATTATTGACTATCGTATTTTCAATGCCTTGCACACTTTTTAAGTGTTTAGGTGAAGTCCTGTACCCCTTTGCAGCCCACCAAGCTGGAATTTCCCCTACATAAACATACTTATTTGTCAAAAGTCACATAAAAACAAATAGATTTTTCTGAAGTCTTGCATTCAGGGGAAATTTGTGGTAGCTTTATTAAACCCGTCTGAAATCACACCTTCGCTTCAACTGCCTGGTGCAGACGAGAGCCTGGAGCCGAGTGGGAGAAGCTGCTCCGGCAGCTGAGCCGCGGACAGCTGGGGCTTTGGCAGGGCCGGCGGGGAGCCTTTCCTGGCAACAGCGAGAAGATATTTCTCTTCTTGCCCTCCCCTCCATGGCCAGGTCAGAGGTGACTTTCGCATCTGGAGGAATTTGAACGCCTCCTTCCTACCCTCCAACTCTGAGTCAGCTGCCTCTTGCGCATCAAAACCTGCTTTAATAAGGGGCATTGAACCAGATGAGGAAAGCCGTCCTCGCCTGGTGAGGCAGGCGTTTCCATCTTGCTGCACAGGAAGAAACAGAAATTCTGGGAGGAAAAGCAGAAGGTTAGAAATGTCAGTGCACAGAAACATCTGCATATGGTGATGTAGGGAAGGGGTGTTCACAGCATGGAAAAAAGCTGGGGGATCGTGCTGCTATGTCAGCCCTTTGGACAAGGAACTGAGGCACCTCTCAGGGTGTAAAGTGCCTCTGGGATGTAATTGTGGTGAATTTATATCTACCTGTGGTAGCCCACAAAAGCCTTCTGTTAACAGGCTGAGCATGACACTTGATGCATCTGCAGAGGACATCTGATGGCAACAAGGTGAGGGACAGTCTGCTGCAGGTTTTCCCCTTTCTGTGTGCTGAAGCACACTGACACGGAGCAGATAATAAACAGCACAACTACAACAAAGAGCCAACAAAACAAAGATAAACCCACCTCCTGCAGGCCTAAGCTGAGGTATTTTTCTGGCAGGAATATGTAGTTCAGAAAAGAGAAAAATTAGCAGAGGTTTTTCTGTCAAAGTATTACGAACTACAGCAGTGATTGCTAGGTAAAGAAACGCAGAGGCTTGGCTGCGCTTCCGAAGGCTGCATGAGAAGTGCCAGGAAAGCCACGCGTTGTACAACTGTGCTGCACAAGGTGGAAGAGAAGAGCAAAGCCCAAAAGGCTGCAGAGCCATGGGACAGTCCTGCAGCCGGTCTTCAGCAGGGATCGCTTAGGCTGGACTTCGAAGGACTCACACTGAGAAAGAGCCCAGCACCCTCCTGTCTCTCCCTGGTAGCCCTGTCACCCTCCTCTTCCTCCCCTTCCACACCCACAAACTGTCCACCTCCAAAGAGCCAGCAAGCCAAGCCATCTCTTAAGAGACTAACAAAGGGCAAGAGGACCTGGTTTAACCCTGCTCCTGGACAGAAACTCAGGATGTCTTCCAGCCATCACTGAGAAGAAAATATCACTTTTTAAATCATATTTTTTTGCAGTATTCCTTACTTGGGAATGTTATCTGGCTTTGTTGACACAACCAGAACACTAGTTCCTCAAGATACGCTTGCTTTTACAGACATTGCTTCTAACTCCTCTGTTTTTGCAGCCGAATAACAGCTTGTGGGCTGTGGACTGATGGCCAGGAGAGCCTGGAAGGCTGGCTGCAAAGCAGTGGGTTTAGGAGAGGGATTTGGAGGAGGAAGGAGAGGTTGAGTGATGTCTAGGTTCAGGTTTCAATGCCATAATGACATCCCTGGCTTTTGCATTCACAGAATTCCCCTCTGCAACCTCTTATCTTGTACCAGTGCTGTGAAGCTCTCGTGTGTCAGTCACAGAAAATCTGCCCTGTGGCTCTCTTACATGACTGGAAATCAAAGAGGAAAAGCATATTTTTGCCAGATGATAACTCCCTCGTGAATTACCTCCCCACTGAGCCCAGCAGAGACAAAGCCCACTCTGCAAGCACCAGGCTCCTTGGCCAGGCATCATCACCCGGACATGGTGAGTGGCATGGAGCATCCCGGTCCATAGGGCGACAGTGCCCTGGCCTGCCACCATCCCACCTCCTGCCTGTCCTTGGGGACAAGCAAGCCCCCTGCACCCCAGCCAGCCCCTCCACTAGCAGCTGTCCTCCTCCTGCCCTGGCCAAAGCCCAAAGCAGATGCGCAGCTGCCCATCATCCCCTGGGCAGCAATTGACACCCGCTCCCACCTCGCTGCCCCCAGCAGCTCCCTGAGATCCCGAGGCCGGAAGGACTCACCCAAGGGCTTTGTGTGAGAGCTCAGCTGCTGGAAGAGGACAGGGCTAGCAGGCACCCTTGCGGGGCAAGAGAGGGGAGCAGCCACCACCACTGCACGGAGGGACTCCTGGACCCACTTGCCCGTTCCCCCACTCAGCTTTGCCCTGCTTTGCTCACCTCTGGTGAGAAGTCCTGACTGCCCGAGCAATACAACATCCTAACAAAAATGAGGCTGCTGCCTCCACTTCTGCCCACTGGAATGTCAGATTTAGAGGAAAATGACAATGTGGCCTCCACTTCTGCCCATCCTGCTAAGTCTGCTTGCTGTTTCGGCTGCAAATATTTGCATTTTCAGCCAAGCATCCCTCGGGGAGGTAGGGGGGAAGCTCTCCATCCATCTCACCTTTCGTCTGTGCCCATCTACCCTGCAGTGAGCCGTCCTCAGCAGTGGATGGTGAGCACCAGCATTCCCACCTACAGCTGGCATGTTGCAGAAACTCAAATTTCACTTACATTTGCAATAACTTACTAAGCAGATGAGCCAGCTATAAGATGAAGCCCTCCTACCTATACAAGTGCAAACTGCAAACAGTATCTTGCATTTCATGATTTTATTGTGATTGCTAAACATCCCACGATAAATACCAAAACTACACTTGTGCGTGACTCAATTTATGCAGCAAAAGAGCCTTTGCAACAGAGACAAGTGCTTTCAAAAACATTTTTGAGACAGACATTTTTCCACTCAACATATATATTTGTCTTCGTGTACCTCATATGTGATGATAGGCCATATGCAGTCAGTGTTTGGAGACCTTCTAAAAACAATGTGAAAGACAGTTTCAGATCTCCAGGAAAACAAGGTCCAGCACAGGAGATAACAACATCTTTCAAAATATCCTTTTGCACATACAAAATCACAGCAGCACGGGCAAGCTCAAATAATTTCTAAGGGTGAGTCACTGGGAGCACATCAAACATGCAGGAGCGCATAGGATTTCAGGGACAAGCTACAAAGACCAGTCAGAGGGATGATGTCTGCCCTTTTCTTTCGAATAGAGGATGGACACTGACCTGAGCTGAATTGTGCTCGAAAGCAGCCTTCACTGGGCTTATCCATGCTCAAGGAGCTTCCATGGTTTGCAGCAAACAAAGAGAAACATGGGATTAAAGGGCAGATGAACTAGATTATAATTTCTGTTCCAGACTCATCAGCAGTACCAACATAAATTATAGCAGACAAACCTCAGAGATTGGATCAAAAGACCTTGAAACAGGGAGAGCCTATGGATGAACTCCATCAGGGACTCACACCCTCATGCTGTGGCTCTGCCAGTGGCAGGACACCAAGCCATGGGGTCACTGCTCCTGGCTGCCTGCCTGGGAGAAGGAGGGTCCTGTGGCTTCCTGCTGCCCTCTAGCTATGCCAGCTGGCCAGCATGGACTTCAACAAGTCAAAATGCAAGGTCCTTCACCTGGGTCGCGCCAATCCTAGGCATAAATACAAACTGGGCACAGAGTGGGTTGAGAGTAGCCCTGAAGAGAAGGATTTGGGGGTGTTTGTAGATGAGAAGCTCAACATGAGCCGGCAGTGTGCTCATGCGGCCCTGAAGGCCAACTGCATCCTGGGATGTATCAAGAAAAGCGTGGTCAGCAGGTCAAGAGAGGTGATTCTCCCCTCTACTCTGCTCTTGTGAGACTCCACCTTGAATACTGCGTCCAGTTCTGGTGCCCCCACCATAAGAGAGACATAGATTTGTTGGAGCGTGTTCAAAGGAGGGCCACAAAGATGATCCAGGGGCTGGAGCTCCTCTGCTACAAGGACAGGTTGTGGGAGCTGGGATTGTTCAGCCTTGAAAAGAGAAGACTTTGGGGGAACCTAATAGCTGCCCTCCAATACCTGAAGGGAACTTACAGGAAGGCTGGGGAGGGACTTTTTACAAGAGTGTCCACTGATTGGACAAGGGGAAATGGGTTTAAGTTGAAGGAGAACAGATTTAGATTAGATTTTAGGAAGAAATTCTTCAGTACGAGGGTGGTAAAACTTTGGAATAAATTGCCCAGAGAGGTTGTGGATGCCCCCTCCCTGGAGGTGTTCAAGGCCAGGTTGGACGGAGCCTTGAGTAGCCTGGTCTAGTTGAGAGGCGTCCCTGCCCATGATAGGGAGGTTGGATTAGATGATCTCTGAGGTCTCTTCCAGCCTATGTCATTCTATGACTCTATGACCCATGTGTCACTGGCTTTAGGGGCTACAGGGAAACAGAGAGCCCTCCTGACATTTCTGTCCTGGTTTCCTCACAGTCCTCGGGATCATGGTGAGAAATGGCGGTCGGGCCATAGCCTTCAGGGAGGCAGGCTGACCCTGAACAGTGATTAAGACGAGGTGTTTATTATCTTCCCTGCGATTACCTGTATTCTCTAAAGTCTCAAAATCGGTGAGCCTGAAAAGACAGGCTGCCGGTGCTGTGGAATAACAAGCATGAGATTAGTGGTTCAGCATCTCCCCGAGCCATACACAACTTGACAAGCCCAGAGGTTCCCAAACCCTCATCCCGTCAACATATTACTGCTAGAAAGTGATGTACATTTCACAAGCAAGGCTTAAAAGCATGTCCAAAGCACTGCAAGGAAGAAGTACTGCATGCGGGGAAGAAATAGCCCCCTGCTGCTGTCTACCTAAAAATAGGTCCTCTCCAGGACTGGGGACAAGTTTCACAGATAACAGGCACAGGCTTGCTTTTCCACACCCCCAAATATGCCCTGCAGTGAGAATCAGACACGAAGGAAGAAAAGATATAAATAAACCAAAACCAGTTAGAAAAATGGGAGAACACACCAGCTAGAAAAGTGGGACAGTAAGCAACCAAGTGCTTTAGCACAGTCCCCCAATTTTCAAATTTTTCCCCCTGCTCCTTTCCCTTCTACTTTGTTGTTCCAGTGTCCCATGGGAGCCCCTTTGTAAACCGTTGCTACGTCTTCCCTGCTAGCAGAGAGGACGGAATGACGGCTCCTCCCCAAGTTCATGCATTTTATGGAATAACATGGGTGTTTAGTGCTGGGTTAGCAGCGGAGGAGTTGGTGCGGTGGCAGCGGGGCTGGACAGAGGTAGAGGCAGTGCTAGAGGTGTCCCAAGCACACCAGAATTTAAGGAAAAGGCGATTGCAGAATTTTAACAGTAGGAATCTTGACTGGGGGACAGATTTGAATTCTGCTCTGGCCTTTACACCCTGCTGCTGCAACCCCAGCTTTGTCGTTAGGAAAGGAGAGTGATGTTCCATAGAGAAGCGACTTGTGTTTCACAGCGCAGATCCAGCTCAGGCTTCCCAGATGGCGTCAGCTCATCACTTCGCAGAGATACAGCCCTGTCCCAGTGTCACGTTTCTCCCAGCTTTGGTCTGCCTAACATCAGCCACTCTTGATGCTATTTCAGTACATCCTCTCCATAGCTCAGCTGGCAGAGCAGAGGAGCACAGGTATTATTTTCTCCAGGACAATGCTGAAGTCTGTAGTTCAAAGGAGAGACTGGTTTTAAATGTATAGTCAGCACGTGACTTTACACCATGTCAGAGACCTGCTGAGATTCCATCCCACCTCCCTAGGCTGGTCTAGGTTGTGTTTTCATCCATCCCCATCTTCAATGTCATTCCTCCAGGACTGAACAGAGATACAGTGCTGGAAGATAAAGGACGGAATGTTGTGGTATTACAGCTGAAGAAAAATACTGTGTGTGGAGGCAGGAAGGTTTTCACACAGCAAAGCACTACCTAAGCCGGTCAAACGCCTGCTTAGCACGTGACCAGTGACAGAGGCAGTACCTCTGTCCTTTAGTCTTTTTTTCAAACAACTCCTCTGTTTTCCTTTCATGTGTTCCTTTTCCCTGTAAATGCTCTTTAGGCAGATAGCAAAACCAGCATGACTATTAATTTCTGAGTGCCTTTTATTCTTTTGAAAGTCAGATTAGAAGAGCAAGTTTGCCTTTCGGCCAGTTTCCAGCCAAGTTCTTTCCCCCACTCCCTCATGTGAAGTTCACGTGAGCGTAAAAGAGCACAATGCATGAGAGAGAGATGCAGGTGTTTGCAAGAACAACAGCTGGAAATGCCTTCAAGCCAGGCAGGAGTTGAACAAATGCACTTTAAGCTATGATCAGGGATGCCATCCGCTGTGACATTGTGCTCATTGGATGAAGCGGTAGTCCAGATTAATGTCCTTTTGAATTATTGCTTCAGGAAGCATCTCAAGCACGCTGGCCTGTGTCCACACGTGCGGTGTTTTGTTCTCCTCTCCAATCAGGCTATTCCCCAGGAGTCAGCCTTTCTGATTCTGGCTGAGTTTAAGGAATGCAAGGAAGGAAAGGGCAGACAGCAACACCTTTGGCCACAAAAACGAGATTTCGGTTGCCCCTTCAATGGCTTTGACCCTGCCACAGAAAGGGCAGCTTTGCAGTAAAATTTGTTTTACGTGGGCTGCCTGAGAATGCCCACCTCTGACTGTGAAGTCCTGCCTGCCTGCAGCCAGAGGTGGGCAATGCGAATGAGTAGTTCATGTCAGCAAACTGCATCATAGTAACCTGGTACCATGATCCAGGGAGAAGGCAAAGAGTTTGGGGCTTTCTTTCCCTCATCTCCCCACATTCTCCCCCTGCCTCCACCTCTCCCAGCCAAGCACAGCCTGTCTCCAGCCTGGAGGGTGACCCAGCTGTCGGTGGGGAGGGAGGCTGCTCTGGCACAGGTGCAAAGTCAGTCCTCTGATGGATGTGCTTGTTGTGAGTTTTGCTTTCTCCTGTCACTTGTGTTGCTGTTTTTCTAATACCGTCAGGCTGGATCTCCCTCATCTCTGCCCTGTTGCAGGTGTGCAGGGAATTTTACTTCAGGGAAACCTTGGTAGGTGACAAGCTGGAGCAGTACACAGTGTGTTTCTGCTGCTTCTGATAATTCCGAAGACTGTAATGCAAACATGAGAGGAATGATAATAGATTTATGTGTAGGTAGGCTACAAATCACATCTCTTCCAGTTACCTACGTAGTATGGCCTTGGTGCTATTTCCATCCGTCCTCTCTCAGGACAGCATCTCTCATCCCTCAATAGCTCAGCTTCCAGAGTGGAAGGCTGCGGTGCTTTCACAGTAATTCTTACTCACTGGTTCCCACTCCAGCTCAAAAAAGGGGGTTTTGGGATAGGCAGGAAGATTCCTGCTCATCACTGAGCTTCTTATCAGACCCCTGACAGACACCTTGAGGAACCTCAGGAGTCAAGCCTGGAGCCAATCTCTCCTTCCACACTAAAGATGGCCCCACTTACCTCTGCCAGCAGAGGATGCCTCTACCATCCCTGACCTTCACCAGAGGTACTCACCAGAGACCTCACTCCTTCAGCCAAAATGGGGCAGGCATGGTTATTGCTGTCCTTTAGCACTCTGGAGAACATGCCAGGAGCCTGGCATGAGTTAGGTGGCCACAGGGTAACAGTTCACTGCAACCTTCAGCAAGCAATGCCAGTGGGCAACCAGTAACACTGAAATCCCACTTAGTCTGGAAGAGATAAAGCAAAATCACAAATTCATTTTTCCATGACAAATGCATGGATATCCATCCAAAATAGATGATATTTATGGTATACTTAAAAAAGCTAAAGCATACTAAAGTCTCCAACCCTTACCCATCTAAATCAGCAAGACCTCTCACCTGTCACTGGCTGGTGTGCAGGTGATTGCCCTGAGAAGGTACAGAGCTTCCTTAAAAGCTTCCTCTGCACATCATGGCTCAGGTTGCATTGATTAGGGTGCTCCTGATATGTCAGGTCTCATAGCCAATTCCTTGGGCTCGTGGCAGACTTGAATCTGAAACATGTCCAGACTGGCTGCTCATTCCCAGGAACTGAAGTCAGCTGTTATTCTCTTCCAGGTAAGCACAAATGTCTCTTTATCAAGCCAGATGTCACCCAGTCAGGGATCAACTCCTTTCTCTGAAGAAGGTGACAAGCCTCCCATCCTTTGGTGACTTCTTAACATGTTCCCATATGAAATGCTCTTTTCCCCTGACCGTCACAGGTCATATCAGGCTGCAAATTGAGAAATAAAGCATCTGAAGGGGATGGCATATAGGGCAGGAAGATTCACCTTTGGGTGATCTTGATGATCCTATTTCCATCCTTTCCGTCATTTTACAGCTGGGGATCATTTCTGAGGGAAGCGTGCCCGTTCACCTGTCCAGTGTGTGAAAGGCAGCAGGATCAGTGCCTCGGCTCTCCGGCCCTACCAACCAAAGAGCAGCCTCTGCTTGAGCAGGCAGAAACGGCTCCCCTCGCTCCTCAGCCCAGCACTAGCTTGAAGTAAGACATCCCCTCCAAACCAAGGCTGACAAGGTGCACACACTTTGCCCTATGTCCACCAGAATAATAAAAGCAGGCAGGGCAAAGAAGAAATGTTTAAATTATTACAGAACAAAAAGGTTAAGGAAAAATAAAAAGAAAAAATGGCATTCGGGTGTCAAGCCAATGCCTTTCCCATGACGGCACTCTGGCTTAGCACTTGAGCCAAGGCATTGTTAGCTGGCCAGGTAATGCTAAGGGAATGAAATCATTCTCATTTTTGACAAGAGAAAGGGCCAGCATGTCTCCTGGATAGGAAAGAAACAGGAGGAGCTCCATACTAACGTGGTAGACCTCCCTGGAAGGGAATAATTTGGGTTTTTAGGAGGAAATTAGATACAAGGGGCACTTTGTTCTCCCACAAGAAAATACTTCTTGGACAATGCAACCTGAGGTATAAGGTGTGGAGAAAGATGGGTTCTCTGCTCCTCACTGTGTCAGGAGAGCCTGCGGCAAAATGCCTGGCTATGAGGGAATGGCCTTGCTGATTTAATCTTCAAAGCCAGTAGCTGAAGCCTGGTTTTCTCTCATTTCTCCACCTACTCTTTTATAAGTTTACCTGTCTTGGCAGCTGTGAGTAAATGTTTGTATTTGCTTTTTGTCTTAACCTGTCTCGCATTAAGTATGATTTCAGTGTAATTGGATACTAATGACTCGTTCCTTGCCAAAGGATGTGGTAAATCTCCACGCAGAGCTTGAGGCACCTTACAAGCGCTCTGCATTGCCAGCTTGTTCTCTGTAATATCCAAAGTGTTACTGAATGTGCCCTCCCTCAGTGGCAGGGCTGTGCTGGACCTGCAATGACCAGGAGGGAAGAAGCATCTTCTAGGGATGGGAGCAATCAGGAAGACCTGGATCCCAGGGGCTTCTGTGGGGTTCGTTGGAGGATTTATGGTTTAGTGAAAGAACACATGGCTCTTGCACCATGTGCTGAGCAAGAAGAAAGGAGAATCTCCCATCAGCCAGAACTGAACCAGCAACTTAAAGTTTGTAAAAAACCTACATGTATTTGTAGCTTGCCTCACTGCCAGGAGAGCTGTCAAAAGAGCTTAGGAGCAGCCACCAAAGGTAGGCTTGGCATACTGTCAGGCACACCCGTCCTTCCCCACCTGCCCTTTGTATCACCCTTTCTCATTTCCAGCTCTTACCTGTACTCATCCCCTTCCTGGGCCACTAGCCTGATTTCCCAGCTTCGGCTCCAGCTTCCTCCAGATATGAGGATAGTTCCTTGCTTGACCAAGGTTTCGTCTCAAATCACAATTCTTGGCTGCAGCCCTCCCCTGGGTTTGAGCAGGGCCCATCTTACTGGGACCTGCTTTCCGAATTGCAGGGCTGCACAGCTGTTCTTGCATGCAGTATGTGCTCTGTTAACCAAAACTGAGTGGCCTCGGTGTGCTTAGAGCATTCGGTTAGAAGAGCATGCAAATCTGAGAAACTGCCCTTTTCTAACATCACCCTTTGTCCCATCTTCACAGCAGAGGTAACATCCCTAGGATCTCTGAGCAAATATGTGGGATCTCTCTAGCCTACCTGGCTGGGGGAATGTGGTTGATGATCTCTCTGGCTGCCAGCTGGAGGAATAGGTCCAACTCCAATCTGCCCTACTAGAAAAAGGCACTACTCCAACTCCGGCAAACTCCTGTTTGCAATTACATTCTTCCTGTTGTTCTATTCTCCTCAGGCATTTGGACATGCTCGCACCCTTTCATTCACTTTGTGGTTTTTCATGATTAATTCAGGGGAAAAAAAACCAAACCCATCTGCAAAAGAGGAGCTGTTTGCAAGTCTCTGCTTATAAAGGAGTTGCTCCCCTCAGTGCTTACCCCCTCCACTGACCTGAAGCAATCAGGAGGAACTTGACCTCATCTTCACTACCCACCTTACTAGCTCCTGCAAAAAATAAAGAGAGTAAGAAGGAAAACTAAGAGAGGACGGAAATAACAGATTGAAAGTGAGGTGTCTGTGGAGGCAGACAGTGGCTCTACCTCTCACCTGCTGGATACCTTCTCTAATTCTCACATCTTGCTCCCACTCCGTGTCTTCTTCTTCGTTGTCGCGGCATGACACTCCTCCTTTGGGCTTCAGTTTGACAAGCAACTGCAGACGGGATGGGGCAGCCTGTGCCTCTCGCCTTCCTCGTGCTGACCCTGGCTGCTGGACCTGATCTGGTCCCCTGGCTTGCACCAGCTGAGCTGATTCACCTCACCGACTGTTAGATGAGGATTATCTCATAGATATAGATGCTGGATTATCAAGTTGACTCAGGTGCCTGGAGTGACCACAGACCACCAGAGCAAAGACACAGCGAGTTGTGTAGCTAAGTGCAGTGGAGAAGAGGGGAGGAGAAGTGAGACCTCTTTACTTCGAAACAAGAAGCTGCTAAACTGGCTCACCTTCCTTTCAAACTTCACCCTCAATATCCTCGTTGTTTTCCCGAACGTAATACCTTCATTATCCCACAAGATGGTCCATGACTTGAAGGAGTGCTCACAAGCAAGTCAAGCCAAAAGCCATCACTTATCACAGAGCCTGGCAAAATCACCACTGCTGAGGGAGATGAAGTAGCAATGCTGTTCAGGTAAGGTTGTAGTGATTAATGTCCATCTCCAACAGCTCCCGCCATTTTCCCTGGCAGCAGATTATGTGAATCCCACCCTGCTCCTAAGGAATGGAAAAAAGAGCCATTCACGTTTTCTCAGGCTCCCTAATGTCCAACACTGGCTATTTTTCTGTTGTTGTTGTTTGCCTAATGAAGCTAGGGCTAATCAGGCAGTTTGTTTCCAGTAGCCGAGCTCCCTCTGCTACAGACCGGTTTAAAAAAGCCTGAATGGACAGGTGTGAGGCCAGAAACCAAACAGCAATCAAAGGCTGCCACCGGAAAGAGCCCAGCAGCTCGCTGACACCCAGGTTACCATCTGTGTTTGGCTGCCGTAAGGTCAGCAAAAGGCCCAGAAAAGCAGGCAGCAAGCATCACCAAGAAGTCCCAAGACGGAATCCAAAATGCTACGAATCTATGAGGTGTTCCCTGTCTCTCCTTGGAAAAGCAAAGCTTACTTTGCATCTGATTGACAAGGGAAAAACTGGAAAACAAGTTCTGTGATGTCATAACCTTTGTGGAGCACACCAGATGACCAAGACCACGGCCACTGGGGCACTGGTCTCCTTCCTGAAGCACCAACGTGATGCTTTTGTATGGATTCGAAGGCAAAGCCGATCTTGGCTGTCCAAAGAGAATTGTCTGAGCTGCAGGAAGGAAATGTGGGGTACAGACCAAGAGTAACTCAGAGCTTGGGGCAGGAGCTAACGTGCAGGTGTTTTAATGGGAGAGGCATTGACGTGACAGTGGAGGGGGGGGTCAACTGGAAGATAAGGTGCTGATGCTGTCTTGGTGTCTTCAGAGCTGCCCTCATCCCTCTGAGTGGATGAGCTCTGCTCCACACCACCCAGCCTGTCCCAGCCCTGCAAGACCTATCTGTCTGCTCTGGGATCCTTCTGCAGAGGCAGGACCAAGCGTGGCATGAAGGCTACAAGTTTCTTCTGCTACAACATTGCGGAAGCTGAGGCAGATTCCACCTGCCACCAGCTGGGATTTCACCTCCAGACACCGCGGGAGAAGACAGGCTCTCTCAGCCCCAGAGGCTACTGAGGCTGTGAGGAACAGCATTTACAAGCGAAGGGACATGACACAGCTCCCAGAATTTTGGGAACTGGAACTTTTCACCTGTCTGCATAGATACCACAGCAGGTGACACGATGTGACTTGTTCCCAACCAGCCAAACTCTTCATCATGGTGGAACAACATCAGATACGAAACTTGGACTCGGATATTGGGGGGAAAAGGGGATTTTTTCAGGCTCACTTTTTGGCGGCCCCGGTGACCAACACCGCCTACGCTGCCGCTTCTTGCCGCTAGGGGCCAGTGGCGCAATGGATAACGCGTCTGACTACGGATCAGAAGATTGTAGGTTCGACTCCTGCCTGGCTCGCTTATGTATTTTCTTTTTACAGCTCCCACATCTCGCCTTCCTGGTTTCTGCTTCCCTTGAGTTGAGTTTCTCACTCAACTTGGTATTGATTGAAGGAAAATCTGGGAAGCTTAGGGAAAAAATCCAAAACAAAACGGTTGGAAAGATGGAGGTGCAGATTTCCTCATAAAGGGATACGTTTAACTAAGTTGGTACCCATGCGTCCTCCTGCTCAGCATCCTTGCAAGCTTTCAATTGGGTCAAGTCCATCTCCAAAGAGATTTATTTTTAAAAATATTGCTTATTACATGGACCTTTCCCAACCCCACTGGGAACCTCCAGCACCCAAGTCTATTCCCGGCATCTTCCGGTTTTCCACTGTCATGCTCCGGCTCGACTGACCCCATGGAATACTCACTCATTTGGCTCCTGCTGCTGAAATGAGATTTGGCTGCTCTGGATTGTTGTGGTTTAACTTGAAACCAAGACATGCGGAATGTCCTGGGTAGCTAAAAATTATGTCCAAGTGCCCAGGACATCAGTTGAGAAAGCTGCTGTTAGCTGAGCAATCACTGGATAGATCTTGTGACCCTGAAATCCCACTTAACTCAAGCCAGGTAAAGAGTAGGTACAAATAGAAATGTGTGCTTACCATATTCAAAATAGATACTCTTGTCAGTAGAGCTAAAATAAAGTTTTATATACCAACAACATCAGGAAAGATGCTTTCCCATTTCCAATGTTCTCCCACCTGTGTGTTCAGTAGGACATCTTGTCCCTGCACATGTCACGTATCTCAAATTGCATCCATCAGCCAGCACCTCTTCATGCAGGAACATTTTTACCATCTCTCCTTTGAAATCCTCCAGGCAGTCTGAAAATTTTTATCCTCATGCTCTTAACTCCCCTAAGATTTATTCTATTTTCCCTTTCTCTGGGAGAAGAGACAGCTTCTGCTTGAAATGCAAAGAAACCTTTTCTTACGATGCAGGAGCTGAACATTTGCTTTTGTTGGAGCAGGTGTCCTCCACTGTACCTGTCAGGCCACTTAACAGCCCCTGATCCAGCTTTTTGCCTGCCCGCCTCTCTCTGACGACCCAGTGTATCAGAGTGAAATATCTTACAAATGGGGTTTTTATCATCTCTGGCATCTTGTGTTATTAAGTGATACAAATGATTGAATAGGATACAGGCACACAGCTCATTATTGGCCCTTGCTGGAGACCAGATATAGAAATAATTAGGCACTTGCAGATGACTGGTTACTAATAATTTGCTGCTACATGAAGTATTTAGCAAGCTACACTATCATCCAAGCAGTGACTAGGCTGTTATTGTAGTAAAAAGTATTTAGTAAACTTAAATACATGAGCATGTCCTAGAAGAATAAGAAGCTGAGCCCAGCAGTTACACTAATGTAACAGGGCCACAGCTCAAGTCATAGAATAGTTGCTTAGCATACAGTAAGTTCTGAAACTGGTGCCTAAATTTGCTGAGTTCTTTTGGGTTTTTTTTGTCTTTCCTGGCTTTCATCCTGTACTACCTTTTTTCTGCCTTCCTTTTCACTTACAGGTAACACACACAGTTCCACAGAAAATGCATGTATAGCAATACTTTCTGGGTGAGGGGGAGAGAAAAAATGCCTTGGAGATGGAGGGGGAAAGGAGATCGTCCTTTCTCCAGAGGATAGAATAGAACAGAATATTTCAGTTGGAAGAGGTCTACAATGATCATCTAGTCCATCTGCCTGATCAGTTCCAGGCTGACCAAAAGTTAAAGCATATTGTTAAGGGCACTGTCCAAATGTCTCTTAAACACTGACAGGCTTGGGGCATCCATGACCTGCTTGGGGCATTGATCACCTTCCATTCCATTCCATTCCATTCCATTCCATTCCATTCCATTCCATTCCATTCCATTCCATTCCATTCCATTCCATCCTGTTCTGTTCTATTCACCAAGAAAAAAATCAGTCTTGTGGCCCTGAATAGAGTCTATGCCCAGTCTCACACTGAGGAGTGGCAAAGGGATGTGCTTTTGGGCTATGGATTCAGATTTGGCTGCTGCAAAATTTGGCAGTGTGTGCAAACACGTAAGATAATGGACATCTAAGGAAATGGATGCCTTCCCTCAATTTCTGCTCACCGGATGCCCCTGTTCCCTGCTGGAATCACTTTTTACACCTGGATTTCTCCTGAGATAGTTCCCGAGAGAGATGCACTGCACCACGCTGGAAGAGAAAGGAGAAAAGGTCGGTGGGGGGTGGGGGTGTGTCCACACGAATGCACAAAAATGTACTAATTAACAGAGAGGTAGCTGGGGCCAGGGATGTAACGCATAAAGCGGGTAACTACAGAGCAGAAGCTTGTAAGTGACCCCTGCTGAGCTTCGTAAATCTGTTTCCCTGCTGATAATCTTGCTTGTGCTATATTCCTCCAGATAGTGGGTCTTCCTTGCTCTCATACCTGAAATCTACGTCAGAAAACCACTCTCATACAGAGAAGACTCATTCAAGGTTGTTTTGAAAGAGAAAATTTCTATTCTTCCCCTGCTACGCAGACAGACGTGGCCATCTTCAGACATGTTTACTCTCCCCAAGCCAGGAGTTGTTGCCAAGCATGTTTTTCTGCAGACCACGTAGCACTTGCAGTGAAAAAGAAGACTTGAAGGAAAAAGGAGAGGGGATGGCAAAACAAAAGAATAGAAGATGGGGAAAAAAAGCAGAGTATGAGTCCTGGCCCTCTTATTTACAACATCCTAAGCAAGGCCATGCTCGTCTGCACTAAATCCATTCTCTATAAAGGACCCCTACGCCCTCTCCCACTGCTCCACCTTCTCCCAAATCATCCTGTGCAGCCCCTTACGGCACAGCCAAAGGCCAGGACCAAACATCATGTGAGTCACCTGAAGCCAAGAGATCGTGGAGTGCTTTTATCCACTCCCATCAGCCATGATGTTCAGAGCTCTCACCCATAAGGATTATCTGACATTGTATAAAGCCAAATCAGTAAGGATTATTTGGTACCACGTAAAGCAACACGCAAACTGAGAAGAGCCTGTCCAGAGCTGAACTAGCAACTCAAGGGTCACCATGGAAAAGAAGACCTAATAAAACTAATCAAGACTGATCTAAATTCTAAATTCTAATTAAAAAGTCTCATTTTTTGGCTTCATATAGGATAATTCCAAATAGATATTATTACTATTACATGTTACTATCATTAACTATATGTTATTAAATTATGTATTAATAATTATCTTATTATTAATAATATTATTACAAGAAACAATGAAGTACTTCCAAAAGCATCGCTGCAACATGTATTTCAATGTTTACTGCAGGCCTGTCACTTCTTTGCAGCATTTTTTTTTTTTAATTTACTTTTTTTTTAAAAAAAAAAAAAAGGAGAGATGTGAACCACTTACTTATTACATGTGTTTGAAACAGCTTTAGGAGCACCCGTCTGGGCGGCGCGGCGGCCGCGCCGTCGTCTATTCACCGAGGGGCCAAAAAAGTAAAAATCCCCCAGGAGAGAGGTAAAAATATCGGCGTCTCCTTCGAGCCGGAATCGAACCAGCGACCTAAGGATTCCCGCGGGGCGGCGCCTCTACAGTCCTCCGCTCTACCAGCTGAGCTATCGAAGGGGCCCGGCAGCCGCCCCCCAGCGGCCGCCCAAGGTGCCGTCCCGCCCTGCGCCAAGTTTCGAGCATGCGCGTTGCCACGGCAGCGTGCCGGGGCTGAAGACGCGCATGAGCGCAGCGGGCCCGCCGCCAGAGAGGCGTTTCGTGAGCGGGCGGCGGCTCAGAGTTTTGTCGCGAGTAGGGCCAGTGGCGCAATGGATAACGCGTCTGACTACGGATCAGAAGATTGTAGGTTCGACTCCTGCCTGGCTCGCTTGCGTTTTGGTGCCTGGGTTCGCCTCACCGTGCCGCGATTTCGCTCGCCCGCGGAGAGGAGAACTAAGCCGGCCTGGCTTCTAACCCTCCCGGGCGGGCAGCAAAACCCCAGCATGCTTACATAGAAACATGTATAGTACCATCCCGTTAAATGTGCCCCTTTCTTCCTTTTAAGTAGACATCTCACACACTACGTATTCTCCAGAATATGTTCCAGATGTGACCAGTTATTGTCACGTGAGTGTGAGCAACAGCAGAAAAATGAGGGTCTCAAGGATGACATGACATGGTGGCATGCCCTTCCCTCCTGCCACCTTTCGCCTGTCTGCACATCCTCGCATCGTCACCGTCACGAGGCAGTTCACAGGCGTAGCGAAGGAGAGGATGGCAATTCCAAACGTTGGCAGTACTAATGAGCTACCTCGGTTGTTTATTCATAGCAACAGGAACTCCTTTTTACAGTAAACTTGCACTGAATTCACAGATTGCAACTACTCCAAAGCTGTGGAGTGTCCTTGAATCTAACCATTGGGGATGTCTTCCTCCCCTCTCCTGCTAGTGAGCTGTTCTTCACACGCTGTGTAGCCTTTGTATATGTCAAAAAAGGGTTCCTGCAAAATCACATGCTCTTCATTCAGCTGCACAAGAAGGGTGCTCTCACACTTCTCAAGACTAGTGGATAACCACTATGGAAATAATGGTCTTCATCCCAGCAGTATTGCTCGCTGCCTTCAGGGACCTCAGGGTTATTTTCATGGTGTCATTTTTAAGACTAACCCTACTGTGTCAGGCCAATCATGGGCACGCTGTTCCTCCCCCAGGGCCTAAAGGATTTTTCCCCATGTAATTTATAGGTGCGTTAATCGGGTTAATTTCTTGGAACAGTTAACGCGTTCGGCGAAATGCACTTGGAGACCGTTGGGGCAGTTTAAGCCCGGGTGGGGTGGTGCTACGCAGTTCCTGCCGTTGCCGTCGGGAGACACAGTAACGCAGCGATGAGCGTAGCTGCTGCTACACGACGCGCTCCCACGAAAAACTGCCCCCTCGGCAGGAGAGGAACGAAAAACAGATACGAGCCAGGCAGGAGTCGAACCTACAATCTTCTGATCCGTAGTCAGACGCGTTATCCATTGCGCCACTGGCCCCTGACACTATGCTTTTTCCCTCGCTACGCTGTGTACCCAACGCCCGAGCCCAGCGCCCCGCCGCGCCGCGCCCGGCACGCCACGGCTCCCGGGACCCCGCACGGCACCGCGCACACGACCCGCCCCGCCCTGCCCCGCCCCGCCGGCAGGAGGCGCTCCCGGCAGACGCCGCCCCGCCCCGCGGCGAGCCCTGGCCAGGGCTACCGCTCGCCTCAGGGCAACGAGCCGCGCGCATGCGCCGTGCAGCGCCTGCGTGAGCCGTGCTAGGTTCTTGGTTCGTGGCGGAGAAGGGTTCAGCAGCTCCCTTCGATAGCTCAGCTGGTAGAGCGGAGGACTGTAGAGGCATTGCCCCGCGGGAATCCTTAGGTCGCTGGTTCGATTCCGGCTCGAAGGAGAAGCCAATTTTTTTTTTTTTCTGTCCTCCCTCATGCGAGGTGCTTCTGTTTAACTGGTTGCAGATGCGGTTCTTTTTCTCTAACGGACCCAGCTGCACTGCAAACCGAGCCTCTTCTGCTGCGGCTCGCCGACTTTCAACAGCAGCTGTTGCTACGGGAGCAGAGGACACGGCGCCTGCTGTGCGACTGCCAACACCTCGTTAATTTTTAAAGGAAAACAAGATGTTTGTTGTTCCTACTCCAGTTTACCACAAACCCTCATAAAGCAAGTTAGTGCAGGAGGATACCTGTTGAGATCCCTTTATCTTGTCACAGATAATGAGAATGTCGAAATTCTGAGGGGCTTTTTTCCAAACCTCCTCTCCCCCAAGGTCTAAGGTCTAGACAATATTTTTCCAGAATAAGGAAGTATCTACACATCCCTGGAGGTGTTCAAGGCCAGGCTGGACTAGGCTTTGAGCAAACTGATGTGGCGGAAGGTGTCCCTGCCTATGGCAGGGGGCTTGGAACTAGATGATCTTTCAGGTCCCTTACAACCCAAAGGATTCTATGATTCCATGACTCCATGATTTACATACTGCCACAAGAGGAATATGTTTTCAAATCCAGCCAGGCAATTCTTGGCACATATTAACTCTCTCTGCTAGTGGGAAATTGCGTGTCTGTACCAGCGTCTTTCTGAGACTATCTTGCAGGTGTCGGCTACCGCACAGCCATCCCATACTGTCGCCTTTCCTACCCTGGGACGGGTGACGCTGGCACGAAGGACTGAGTCCTCTCATTTGAAACTCTGTACCCATCCATCCCTCTCAAAGTGACAGGAGATGCTGGATGTGATGATTTGGACTTTAGTTTGTGGAGAGAGGAAGAGGATTACTTTTACCTGCGATCTCCCTGCTTTGTAACAGCACAATGAATGTTTTGTTTTCTGTAGAAAAAGACAGCACAGAAGAATATCAGTAATTGTAACTGTGTTCAGTTTTACACACTTCATAGTTTTTCTTTAATGATTTTATTCCAAAGAGAGGCAGAAATGTGATTCCTTTTGATGGAAATCATGTCCATACTTTGAGTGCTAATTCTGAGGGAAGGCAAGCAATGAAATCAAATGACATACAACTACATTTGATGCGTTTTGGTTTAAGCACAGCAGTTTGTGCTATGAACTTGTTGTAGGGAGAAAAGTGCACAAACTACCTAAGTAACTGGTTATGTTGATGGTAGGCCTAAACCTTCTATGATGTTTCTTCCATTCGATATTTTGAGTGAATCTGTGTATGAGTTAGTATGGAAGCACGCAAAAGGACAGCTCTTTGAGAATACACCCAGCCAGAACAGTTGCCTCTTGTCCGTTTTTCAAATGCTTGGGCTGCTGTGGTCACAGAGACCTAGATACCATCCGAGTGAGAAATATTCCTGTCCCGTAGCAGGCCCAGGCTATCCAGCACCCTGTGCTGGCTCTTGGACAGACACGAAACCCCTGAGTGAGACGCCGGCCCCGGGGAATTTGACAGCACGTCTGCCACTGTCCTCAGCAGCATCACGGTTTCACTCACTGCCCGCACCCTTTGCTGGGGAAAATCGTTCCATATAGAAACTGATGCCAGTAAAACTACCATGTTATATCACTTCTTTGCACTGCTGATTTTTTTTTTATGCAGACATAAAGCATTCTGCCTTATTTAAAGGATTTGCAATGTGCAGTTATAGCTCTGGCTGTTTTGCATGGGTAGGTGCATCTGCTGCAATCCAAGATTAAGTTCCTCTTTGGGGAAACCCTGAGTTGCCACTTGCCACTTGTCAGAGTGCAAAGCTGTAATTCTGGACAGCTATTTCTGCAGCTTCTCTAGCTGTTACTGGAACAACATTGTTAATAGCATGGAAAAGTAAAGGGAGTTCTCCAATTCATACATAGGACATTTATTAGTCAGAGTGGTTGACAGTAAAGGTAGATTTGAAAGTATCGTACTTTACATATAAATAAATGCAACAAAACAGAACAGAATTTTGAGGATCTGTACATTTTGAGAAGATTAATGGGTGTTCAACTGAACTTTACACGGAAACAGATCACGTAAGCATAGCTATGTTCACGTTAGGAACTTTTCTGAAAAGCGAACATGAGTAAAATCACGCTGAGGAGCTAAGTCCTGAAATCCTTGTTCATCCTTTCTCCACACGTCCTCAGAACAGCTGATGCTGAGAGCAGTGAGAGAGGCAAATGCCCTGGTACTCTGAAAACTAAGTTTCCTCTTTTGAATTAAACCATGGGTTCAGACACTCAGATATTTAAGCTACAAGTCCTGGAGAACCCGCTCAGAGGTTTTTGACTAACTGAGATAATACGTTGTGGCTTTTCTATACAGATCCCCATGTCTGTAAAAGGACTTTGCAAACACGCAGCAGCTTGTCCGTCTTTGCATCACACTGCAAGATCGAGTCACGAATCTTTCCCAAGAAAAATCTCTCATTTAGAAAGAGTGAATAAGAATCACCTGATGTTGTGGTACACCTCAAGCCCATGGTCCCTGATTTCAGTAAACTTTGGATCTGGCCCATAGAGTGGGGTCTGGACAGGCATCCAAGCTGTTACATGTGAAAAAATTCCTCAATTGCTTTTGCTAATCTGGGATTTACCTTTCCCTCCCTGGCATTAGCCCTGATCTGTAGCTGTTGTTGAAATCAAGGGTGCAATTCTCAGGGACTTCCATGGGAGCAGGAGGATGGATTTCACATGGGAAAGAATTCCACCTATAATGTGTAGCTTTACTATACATTATTCAGTAGTAAATTTGGAAGTATTTGGGCTTGTCTCTGAATGCTTTTTCCATCTCTGCTGGAAATAGTCACTACTTAGCGTTTGAACACTCTCTCAGTGAATTCGTCTCCCAGATGGTGAAACTTAGGAAATCACTTCGTCTGCAGATTTATTGCGTACTGCGTGATCTCCCTACTCCTTCGTTTGGTGTTAACGCCAGAGAAAACACCATGTGAAGGGCAATAGCAAAGAAAGCCAAAGGATGTGTGTGTGCACTGGGGCGAGTGGGCGCTGGTGTCCCCCGGCACGTTCCCAGTGGGCTGCGCTCTGCACGTCTCACAGCACTAGCACACCAACACACAACCTGCCGTCTGATCCGGCCACCCGGCAGGAAGATTTACAGCACTCGGCTACCACCGGGAACGTGCCTTCTGTGGCCACATCTACGCAGCGGCAGGATGGTATCACCAACTCCCCCTCCCTTGGGACCACATCCCCCCAGCACGGCTGGGCAGGCAGGGTGGCAGTCTGGATTTATGTACATATGAGTGGCCTCCAAAATTATTTGCAACCTGCAACTGAGAACAAAGAGGAGCCCATGGGTAAGAGGGGAGCGAGTGCCTGTGTACAGCCTCAGCCATGCCAGGACGTCCCCTCTTCTCTGAAGCAGAAAAATAGGGGTATTTCTGAGGGTAATGTGAGCGTTAGCTGGCCCCAGTGCCTGCGCCTGGAGAACAGATATATAACCTGATCTGGAATTAATGGCTTTAAAAATGTCCATGTGTCATGGGAACTTTAAAGAAATGTTAAAGGTACTATTTCTTGACTTTGGACTTACAGCTAGTGCAAGGAAACACACTCTTTTCCCATATATTTAGCTGTCACTGAATGACATTTGATGTGGAAGGTGAGAATAGAAGGAAGACAATAACATTTCACAACCGCAGAATCCAATTCTAAGGAAGGGAAGAACACTTTTGACTAGCTATATATTCACTGGTCTATATAATATAGGGGTACATTACGTCCCCCTTTAGACCACAGCACTGTGATTAGAGGAGCAAAAATAGCAAATGCACAGAACTAATAATGATGGATGTATCGTGATCGATAAAGAGAAATTCAGCTGTCCAAGGCTTAAACTACTATGTCAAACCAGTGAAGCGCTAAGTTTAAGATCTCAGAGGTATTTCTTTAGCTCTTACAAATTAGAGGCCTAATTTCTTCATGCTTGCTTTAGCCACACCACACGTATCTCCACTGATTTGTGCAGTGGTGCACCTGAATATATATCTCAACCCTACCTCTTTGTTTAAAATCACACCATGGGGCAGAGGGGAGGACCCAGGGTCACCCTGATGAGCCAGGCTATGAGGAGGACGGTCACTCCTGTGCTGCTTCCCTGCCCTGCCAAGTCCTTGCTGCTCCCACAGCCCCGGTGCCAGCGCTGATGCGATGGCTCCCAGCCCAGTGCCAGCGGGGCAGTGGGGCTGGCAGCCAGGACTCAGTCGAATAAGCAAGCCAGCAGAAAGCTGTTGGCTGGGGACCAATTTCCAGCACGTCGCAGCTGCAGCCAGAGAAGCTGGGGCTGGCCGGCATGGGCAGCAGGCCTGTTCGGGCAGGACCAGGGGAGCTTTGCCACAGAGCCATCACTGGCTATGGGTGGAGGAGAGAGGCTCTGGAGCAGCCCAGGACCAGCCTCTCCCTCCACGGGGTGTTCTCCCACCATCTTCCAGGTTCGCAGCTTGTGCAGACCAGGACATAGAGTTCACATGTGCTTCTGGTGCTGGATGACGTTCCTGGATTTGGAGTGACTTGAGTTGTAACCAGTAGCAAAATGATCCCTGAGCACCTCGTCCTGGCTCAGGTTAATAATTGCTGGGGCCCATCCCCAGCGAACAGATAGCTGCTTTCCAAAGAGCATTTCCTCTCTGGGAGGGACAGCCTCATCTGCCATGTCACTGGCTTTCCCTCTGACATCTGCTGAAGAGCATTTCCATGGCTCCCCCACAGGAACGTTTCACATCCAGTAAAACTGTTGCACGTGAGGAGCGTTCCCAGGACAGGAAGAGATGGAGCCGGTGTATCCAGAAAGGGACTTGGGACTGTGTCTGGGAGATGAAACCTCAGCTGAGGGCAGGGAGGAGAGCAACTATACCAAAGGGAGTATTATTAGAGGGAAAGCTCATGTTGAGCCTGGCAGTTTGAAGCTGTGAGAGACCAGCATGCTGGTCTGTAGGGCTCTATACTGGCCATAAGTATCTCCTTGCAGAGTGTAGATATCAACTTACTGGAAGTGGCCTAGAGGGAGATTCTGCATTGATAGGAAACTACTCTCAGGTTACTCTTGATTAGCTTAAAGACAATTACAAATACAGGCTGCAGAGCTTATTACTTGTTTCTTCTCCTGTGACAGTCAGTGGGAAGCACCAACAGGCCATGTTTCCTGCTCTAGGAGTCTGTGCGATAGCTCCGATGGCTGTCCCCTATTAGCTGTGTCTTCTCAGTTGCATTAGTCGGCTGAAGCACGATAGGAGTTTCTCCATCTAAATTGGGGGAGAAGACAAAAAATACTTTGAGAATCCTTCGGTTGCTACCAAAGTCAGACTTCTTGTTAGCATCACAGCATTTCATGTGCTGCTGTGGCTGTGGCTTGACCTTGGCTTCGCAGGCAGCTCTGTGCATACTGAAGAGGCAGCAATGCCCACACCAGCCTCCAAATGCTAAATGCTCTTACTCCTTGTCCACGTGTAATGGCAGATTTCGGGGTGACTATTGCTGTTGTTATCAAACTGGACATTAGCTGTAGCTGGTGCTTTGCAGAGATTGGGAGATAAGGGTCCCTGCCTGTTCCGATTGCAAGTGCTTGTTCCTGCTAATGTCTGAATATAATGAGTGCTGTTGTGAGTCAGCAAGCACTAACCTTGGCAATGTTTGTGAGAATGGGCCAGAAATGAGTCTCGAAGAAGGCAAAGTTAACAGTAAAGAAAGAAGAGAGTCAAAAGGACAAAAAAATGCCTGAGCAGTAATATACTTGAGGGAAGAAATCATATATATCCTGAAAGCTAGCTAGTTAAATAAAAATGTTAAATTGCATTTTGAAGTCTTATGTAATATATTTACAATAGGATTTTGAGAACTACTGTTTTAATGTGTTTGGAACTGCCAAAACTTCGTTTTATCACTATATAAATCCTTACTGCTTTGTACCTTCTCGTTCCACGCAGCTATGTCTTTGGTTTCCCAATATATCTGTAAAAAACATGTTTGTTGTAGAGTGGAGGAAAGTGAAGTCCTTACAAAGTTCCCTGATGGCTGTTGTGTTCCCTCTGATAATGAACAAGATTTGGCTGCCCTTCTCCTGGGCCTCTTTCCAACCCACTGTTTTTTTCGGGGGAGAGGAGGGGACTCAAGACTCAGAGACTGACTTTTAAAGGTTCAGCCATCTCAGTGAAGTGCTTTCATATGAAAACCTTTGGACTATCTATATCTTGATCCTAGCACAGCCTTCACAGTAATGGAATACAAATGATGACTTTTTTTGCCAAACGATTGAATGTTCAAAAAAAAATTCATCTGACATGTCCTCCTGTTTACATGACAGTTGATGGGATGAATCATGGGCAAAAGATGTAATGTACAGGAGTAACTTAACCCAGAGCAAGAATCTAATTGCATGCCATACGGCTTCCCCTCAGTGGGGGTAGAACAACTTTGACTCTGTCAAGGTGAAAGGCAAGAATGATTAAATGCCAGGCAGCTTCTCTGTATGGGCAATTCCGTATTTAGACACAAGGTCAAAGACAGACATGTTTCATAACTTCTAAAACTATATGAGTAGTTAATGCCTAGAGCTCAGCTCGGGCGCAGATTAGTTTGGCAGTTCCAATCCATTTTTAAGTTGTGATGTATTTTCTAGATTTCTGAGCAGCTCTCCCTCCCACCCTCTGCTGCCTCCAAGTTGTTCATTTTATGGAAGATCATTGATGGAGGGCAGACACCAGCAGTTAATTTTGCTGTGATACCCAGATGTGCAACAAGAGAACAGGACCCACTGCAAACGGGTAGCATTACTTCCAGCTGATCTGCAGACAATTCTGAGCTCACACCTGCCCCGAGTATTTTGCTGCCCGTGCCTTTCTAAAATTTATGACGTTTTTTATCAGAACAGGGACTCATGGTGTAATAAAGTGTACAAATATAGCCTGCTAATGGAGAGCTGCAGAATGGAGGTGCAGCAGAATTCACAGTTTAAACTGTTTTCTATAGATAGCTCTTGCTCACTGTTCGCCTACATCGGTATCATATGGAGTGCGGAGGAGACAATGAAGTGCTCAAAACTTACTGCTTCTGAGTTGGGAAAGTATTTTGTTATCCAAGTTCTTTTTTTTTCTTTTTATTTTTCTTTCTTCTCTCTCAGATTTCATGTTCTGTCAGATGAAAGTTGGTCTAGAAATGTCTCACTTTGTTCTCACAATGAAAAGCAAACAGGAGAGGAGAACAAACCTGCAAAACTGCTTTGAGTGCATCATTACAGCCTGAAGTACCAAGGCAGTCCAAATTCCAATGGCACCTCCTCTGGGACCGCAGAAGTCAACAAAAGGTTTGCCATCGACTTCAATGGAAGCAAAATCTGGCAACCTGCCCCATGTGCAAGTGAAAGCCATGAACTGTTGCATGCGTCCGTGCTGCAGAGGAGCGAGTGATGCTTCCCTCTGTCAGTGTCTTTTTGCAGGTCACCCATAACATCATGGCATGATACCATAGATTGCCCTACTTTACACTTATTTAATGTCATGTTTGATCTGAAATGCCAAAAAATGTTATGTTTAAAATGTAAAAATCCAAATATAAGATTTATTTTTTGATCTTTAATTGTGCATTAGGGCATATGTAGCCTGTGGTACAAATCAATAGTCATGAGAAGAAATCACCGTAACCTAAGTACAGGTCAGGTCTTGCACATCCCTACTTTCCTTTAGTTCTGATGCTAATGCTACCCATGGAAGTATATGCTGTAAAACGAATCTCTTATAGCAGGTACAAAACTAGACTGAGCACTGGAACTAGTCAAATACATTTGAATAAAACTTTCTTCTAGAGGAATATGCCATTTCATGAGAATTGAAGCCTTTGACATGTTTGTGTTGATTTCAGGGACAACTCACTTCACTTTTACATTTTAGAGAATGGATCACTGAATTTTTGGCCTCACATATCTTTTTCCCTAATAAATTTGGTTTATGGTATGTTAATTTGAGGAATGAAATAAACTCTGTAAGACCTTGATTTTGTTCAGGAGAAATCTGAGTGACTCCGAAAAGTATTACTGTTGTGCCAATGCAAAAGGAGAAGTTTAAATCTCGACTCCCACAACACACATATTGCCTCTTCTGTGCAGTACAACCAGCTCCAAGCAGCTCCCACTGTGCACAGCAACGACCGGTGGTGACTCGCTCTTAGAGATTTCTAGCATCAGGAATGGTGATGCTTTATCGATGTCACATTCCTCACAAAAGCAATGCCTGACTAGAAAATATTTGGATAAATTAAAGTGTGGCCTTAACTTGAGAATCTACATTTTGACCTTAGCAAAAATCTTCTGGCTAGCAATAATATAGTTAGCGGGGACAGCAGGAAGCAAAGAAATTAATTACCAGCTAGAATACTCAGTCTGTGGGCAGAAGGCATGCAAAGAATTTGGATCCTAATAGGATTTCCTCTTCCAAATTGAAATCTGCTGCAGGAGTGATTACAGGTTTTTTTCCGCATTACCTACAGGAGCATTTCTATTATTTACATAAAGAAAACCAAGAGTATTTATTTCTATGGCCCAGCATTTGAAAATGTCTGGTGGAAAAGCCCAATCTTTGCCATTCTAAGTCAACTGCATCTTTTTGGCTATCATCTCTAAAATTGGTGTGTGTGTGTGTGCACGCGCGTGTGTGAAGTGCAGTTTGAGCTGGTTATCATTCATTTTTCTAAATGCAGTGTCTACTTTCCTTTCAGATGCAGAAAAGATGCCCACATTATCCTGTCTTGAAGTTTTCACTTTTATTCCTGATATGTTGCTCTTAAAATACAGAGGATTCTACTCTACAGAAGCAAGGTGATTTTGATTGGTAGGAAAATGTAGCAAGATTGAAGACAAGAGTAGGAAAGGTAGAAATACCTAGTTTTCTCCAGGCTCTACCCTCATATTTATTATTGTCTTCAAAATAATTAAAACACATAATTCCACATTCTGTTAATTTTTCAGACTGGTACTTTGCTAAACATTTGAAATTATTTTTAAAAATCGATATCTCAGTGAGACTTGGTTGGTGTAAAGTGATGGGAAGGTGGCCTAAAAATTACTGAACACCAATAAACACCACTTGTGCTGGAAGGAGGGAGCAATTTTTTTCCTGCTACTGGGGAATTTCATGCTGAATTTTGAGAGAGAGCAAAATACCTGCCAAATTACAAAAAAGGCAGAATTAAAAAATTATTTGCCTTCGAAAGTTCTATCTTCGTATCACAAACTTTGCTTTGATGTCATAGACCCATAAATACCAAGACCCATTTTAAATTTACACTTTTCAGATGCCTAATGTCGCAGAGTATATTACATTTATTTCAAATAATGCATTTTGGTTATAAAGTTTTCACTAATAGTTTTTGTTGCCTTTGCAGAGACTGATCGAGCATGATCAATTTTTAAGCTGACTGTATTTACCTTGATGTGCCTCTAAGCAAAACCAATTTAAAACCACCACCACACATTGGCATATCAGTTATATAAATAGCATTTGTTTCAACTACTACAAGTGTTTTGTTACATATTTATGGAAGGATAAATTTGTGTGAAAAGTTGGGAGGGAAGAAAATTCTTCCTGCTAAGGGAACATGACATTTGCAATCTGGCAGTGCTAATTTAAGCATAATAAATGTAAGAATATAACAGCGTAAGACCTTCCATAACAATGGAAGAGAAAAAGAGCGAGCTGACTGCTTAGGTACTTCCTCATAAAAAAGCATAATCCTCATCATAGATTGTATAAATTTGCAGCTGAAAAGTGGCCTAGGTCTTACTCTGATACCTTGGCCTCTTATTGCTGAAGCAAGGATCGTGGCCTCTCTCAGCCTGTCCTGCAAGTGTCCAAATCTAACCAGTCTGAGATGTTTCTGTTTCCCCTGAAGATGAAGGCACAACTCTGCCCCGTTTCAGCTGATTAGGACAGGGCTCTTTGTTCAAAATATGTGGCTTGCTTTAGCGTCAGATTAGGAAATCACCACCATCATCCTTTGTTATAGCCAAAACCTGAGTGTGCAGCTGGGGGATGCAGCAAAGCTGAGAAAAGAGGGTCACCTGCTGCAAAGGAGGTCCTGCTGCCCCCAGCCTGTGTTTCCAGCTGGATTCTTGGAGCTGGCATTAGCACTTGGCCTGCCCCACTGTGAGGCACGGCAGGGAGTTAAATGGGCAGCAGGAGGATTAGTTTTCACCTGGATTGTATCCAAGATCTGGCCCCTGGTAAGGCAGCAAAATTGCTACTGCCAGTGCAGAAGACAGTGAGCAGCTCGAGGGCCGGATGGGAGAGAGGCAGGATGGCTGCAGCTCCCGCGCAAACTCTCTCAGGTTACTATGCAACCTTACCGTTGGAAGCTCTGCATCTTTTCTTGAAGACTTTTCTGGAATGGGTACAGTTGGCCCATCATAGCGATAAATTTGACATGAATAAAAACCAAACTGCTTATTCAGGCAGATCAGATGTGGCAAGCACCATTCCAGGCAGAGCCTAATCTGTCAGTTCAGGATCGAGAATATGAAGCAACATGGGCATGGAGGCTAGAAGGGGAACATCTCTTAAGATGAGCCCTGAGACTTCTAATGTTTATGTGTCACATAAGTGATACAGGAGATATTTATTTGTTAGTGCCACAAGTTTAGTTTTTCAGTAACACACAACTTGGGAAGTTCATCAGGTCATGGTGTTAGCTGGAGTGAATTGGCATGTCTCCACTGATGTCTGGAAGCAGCCTCAGCATTGTGAGCAGAACATCTGGCCTACAGGCTTTAAAGATTGTTTTGAACAGCTTGGCCACACAGTAAGCCCCTATAATACACACCTCTTTCCATGTCGTTCTTAATTTGCTCTTCCAAATCTTCTGGAGACACAAAAAACTCGTGCTCTTCCCCTTCGGGTGCTTTGGGTTTACACTTCCCGCAGCAGCAGTTGAAGCAGCAGCAGAGGCAGCAGCAGAGGTAGCAGCCCGTCAGCAAGCCACAGACTGCAAACAGGCCCTGGGTCAAACACAGCGGGAGGGACACCCCATGAGCAACGACCTTCCTGAAACTCCTGGCAGCCTCTTATAGCTGAAGGCAGATGGTCGAAGGAACTCGGGTTCCCAAGTGCTTGGCACTCAGAGGAGATCAGCCGCTGGCCAAGTGCCTCAACAAGGGCCAGATCTTCCAAAGTCCTCCTCACCTAGCAGCTCCTACTTGCCACTCAGGACCACGTCTACAGAGAAGACACCAACAAACAGGCTCCCGCATGCTCAACTTTTGAAAGTCTGTCTTCAGCTGATGGCCCTCAGAAAAAACTTCCAGGCGGTATGCAAAACCCCACCCACTTTAAAATGACTCATTTCCATTTTAAAAATGACTCATTTGCCCAAGATCGGTTTTGCAAACACTTATTTACTGGAGGTTCTTGTCAATAACAAAGCTGAGAGGAAAAGAAGCAAAGACCCAGATGCATCCCACATAACTTTTGGCAATGAACTAAGGCATCCAAATCAGGACTGTAGCCCCCGTGAGCTCCCCACATAGTCAATGGAAAGTTAAAAGCCCTTCCAGAGGGTGATTCAGCCCCAGGAGGATTTGAATTGCCCATTCAGGGTGTGTCTCTCTCTCCCCATTAGCCTGTGCAGGAGCACGCAGGTGACAACTCCTGAATTAGCCTTCTTGGGCTGTGGTTTGCTGGTCTGGGGACCGAGGCAGAAAGAAGTTCCCACCTGCGCCGCCCTCTGCTCACTCCTGTCCCTGTGGCACAAAGTGCGGAGGCTTCAGCAGAGCCAGCACAACTGCCTGGGGCTGAGACCAGAGATCTTAGACAGATTCAATGGCCAGAAAACTTTAATTTACAGAGCTTTTCTTCCTCCAGATCAGGTGACCCACTGCCTGGGTTCACAGCACAGCTCCACAGCTGCTTGCTTTGGGGGCCGCGTGCCATGTTGCGGCAGTGGGAGGGGGGACTGCAGAAGGGGAGCCCTTAGGCTGGCATTGCCGCCCTGCTCTCCATGGGTGCATGATGGCAGCCTGGTTCCCAACCCGAGGTGGATCCAGGCCTGCACCAAGATGTTAGTGGCAAAGGAGAAACCTCCACATCTCTTCATGGACAGAGTGGTGTAAGAGTAAAGGAAAACCAGTGATGGTCCTGGAAGGTGAATCAAGGCTGATAGGTGGAACGTGAATGTAAAGCCAGCACAGCTTTGTGGCCACCAGCTATATATAAGTTAACCTGAAGGCAGAGCCAGGCTTTAGAATTATAATTATACAGTCTGCCCTTTACTAACTATTTGTTATATCCATAAGAAACCATGCCTCTGAGGAAGAAAGCATGCACAAATGTTAGGTTATCGTCAAACTTCGACAATGAAACTATGTAAATAACAATCAGTTATGTATGCATGTCTCAGGGAATGTTAGTGGGGGCCAACTGGAGCATCTCTGAAGGTAATAAGACCATTTACATGCCTAATATTAAGGTAAGTATGTATGAAGTGTGAATAAGGTGGTTTTAAATGAAAAGAAGGAGTTTGCCTTTTTGTTTTAAAATGTTTTCCTTCCAAGTGACACCCAAAATGAACACCCAAAACTATTCTAAATGCCATAACCCCTAAAATAAGTTATGTGACTGTTTCTCATTTATGCCATAATGGAGAATAAATCACCCCAATGGAGAGAATGAAAAAAGGGAGAATAAAATATATAGAGGGAAAAAATTCTTGAATTTATTCATGATACCTTAAATGTTTCAAGATTTCTTGTGCTTATATTATCACAGTTGGTAAATCAAGAATCAGTTTATTGATGTGACCAATAAATTATCTTCATGGTAGAAGAAAGAATTGCTTTTTGCTAAAACAGTAAATGAACAATGCCTATGCCTGCCAGTGGAGAAGCAGTTGAAGTTCCCACTACCCATGTCAGTAAGTTCCCAGTTTAATATTCCTGCTAAGAAGTCTGGCACTCCAAAAAAAAAGTGATTTTCACTTTGCATTTCTCCTTTAATTTGAGTTTCCTTACTTCTAATGATACACTTCCTCACAATTGTCAGATTTTCTGAGTGTGATAGGGAAGATGATTTACCAGGAATGCTCGTAGTTGAAGAGGAAGATCACGAGCGAAAGCTGTGGTCCCTACCGTCTTCTATCAGAATGGAGGAAATTAGGGGTCCAGAGATCATCTGTAGATGATGCCTCTGACTGAAATATTATTATGATGGCCAATATAAAAATGTGCATGAGTTAAAAAGAGATGAGGAACAGTGAGCTGAGTGTGCAAAAAACATTTTGTGGCCTATTTATGCTTTGGAGGTTGCAAGGTTTCGGGTTGGGTGAGGGATAGAGAGACCACCTGTGACAATTCTCAAAAACCACAAAGCAATTATTATTTTTGCTGGGGTGTTCAGCATATCTCATCTCACCTCTGGGATACAGCTTCCTTGAGACAAGCCACACATTACTCCTTCAGCTGTTACAGGCTTACTAGCTTCTCTCTGTACTCTCCAGTGCTCTCCTTATGAGTCAAAGCCACAGCGGTTATTTCTGTTCCTGATTTTCTAATCACAAAGGATTTTATACCTCATAAAACCTCCATTAAAGATCGGTAAGCAGACGAGGAAATAAAAGCTAAAAAAGCAGCAAACAGTGAAGAAAATCTTGTTTAGTAAGACTGTTAAGGGACTCAATACTGCTGCTCTCACAGCTCTAAAGCAACGCTTCCTGGCATCTGAACCATGACAAAGAGGCTGAAGGAGGGAGTGGACAGCAAAGAGAAGAGGGAATGATCCAGCAGGAGAAGACAGTGGATGTGTTGGTGAGTCCAGCTTGCAGCCAGAGTCAGCTACAGTAGCTGCCAGCAGGCAGTCTCCGGCCTTCGTCTGTGGGTGCAACTGCGCCTTTGCACATTCATTAGTTTCATCCTGACTCATCCTGATTCAGCAGACAAATTCTGGCTTCTCAGACCCATAAACTGCCCAAGTGACTTCCCAGTTTGAAAGGGGACTGCGGGGCAGTGAAGCACTGGCCTGATCCGTGCTGAACACAGGAATCCATGTTCTCAGATCAAAGGTGTCATAGTGCGATTGCCTCACATAGTACAGATCATTATCTTATGTATTCCAGCAGAGTCTTTGCTTTCCTGTGCTTCTATTGCTGGAAATCGATTGGGACAGCATGGATTTTGCACATTTGTGATTCTGTTGGTTTGTTACATTTCTGTAACATGTCAGTATTTGCCGAAACATTCAAATCTGGCATACACAAACATCAGAGGACACCAGTGACATAAGAGAACACATGAACACAACTCCTTTATGACTAGAACAGCCCATGATGTGTTTTTCCTTGAGCAAAATGCCAGTTTTTGATGTATCATTCTCTTCCTTTCCTACTCTCTTCCTCCACTCCACCCTTCTCTCTTTTTCTTCCACTTCCTTTCTCTCACCCCCTTACCAGGGTGCATATTTGACACCATAATCACTGAGTGTTATGTATTACTCTTGCTTACTTATGCTGTGTGCTATATATAGTAAAGAACACAGCTAAATTTGTACTGTAATAACTTATTAACTGGTTGTCACATAAGTGGGACTTCTCATTTTTGAACAATGAGTCATTTTTATTAGTCATTACTGAAAAGAAAGTCAAAATTAACCTGGAGCACTAGATTCAAATCTAATTAATGTCTGGAAGTGTTACCAAACGTGCAATCTACTTAACTATTTACGAAGTTAAAAAGAAAAAGAACGCATTCTATATTAGCACTATTCTGAGCTTATGTTACATTCTGCCACTGTTGATTTTCCAGATAATATTGTTTAATTAAGCTTTTAGGAGTGGTTTAGATTCAGATCCTATTATTTGTTAAGCCTGTAGAGAGACCAGGTTTTTCAGGGGGTTCCTTGCGTATATAATTGTCTGTGTGCATTGTAACACTTGATTTCCAACAGAAAATAGCAGCTTACCTTTGCCCACCAGCTTGACAGCATGAAGTAGGTGTTAACATTTTCCTCACCAAACTGTTCTGCTACGTAGAGCCCTAATGATCCATACTTGTCGTATATGTTTCGCTTGGACAGATCAGTCAGTGTTGCATGAGCATTATTGATGTCTTTAAATTTTTCTGCAGCCTCAGGATTATCCGGATTCTTATCGGGATGATATTTCAGAGCCAGTTTTCTTAAACATGGGAAAAAAAAAACAAAACCAGAAGGAAAATAAATCATCCGTATGTGTGCAAGTATATAGACACTTACAAAACCTTACAAAATATTTTAGTAGAGATATTATCATTCTGAACAGTGTGTCCAGCCTTCTGTTTTCCAGCTCTGATGTACACAATGGAAGCAAAGTGACACAAAGTAACTGAATGTGAAAGTTTTGGTAAAAAAGGTGTTTCTGTTACATTGAGCATGAACTTTTGTGTGTTGATACCTAGTCAGCTCCCATGTTAAAGGAGACAGTGATATATGCTGAAAGCACAGATTGCAGCATGATAATAAATCACACACGTTTATTGCATTATGATTGCCAACTGATTTGCATCATTTAGCAGGTTTCAACAAAGAGGAAGATTTTTTTTAAAGGTTGTTTTAAAACATGATGATCACATTGCTTATCTCATCAACATTGTCTTTATAGCAAAGGAAAATCCATATTCAATTGCCTATCAATAGTAGCTGTATTAAAATTTTGTAAACTGTGTTTGCAGAAGCCCAGACAGTGATGATGGAAAACACAGTTAGGAGTTGCAACAGAAAGGAACCGTTTTTCTGAAGCACAGGGTAGAAAAGGTAGTGAGTCAGCCTCAGTTTCCAGTGCCTGTCTTTGAGCCTAATTCCCACTGTCACACTTGTAACACAGTCTTTAAAGCACTGGAAGATGATTGTCGACTGCTTTGGGCTGTTTATGCTGGTGGGAAGCCTTTTCTGGGACAGGGCTCAGTACTGTCTTTTCCCCCTGACTCTATGCAGCGCTATGGCATCTGAGAACAGGTACGGCTTGAAAGGAACAGTGTGGGACTGTTGGCTCATGGAAAGTGCTGGGGAAGCACAGCTTGGAGAAGAAAGAGTTTGCTTCTAACCATTTTAGAGCACCGGCAATGTGAGTTCACACACACCTGCAAAACGGGCACAGACAGCAGTGTATCTTGTAGAAAATCTCCACTCCCGTTGAAGAACTGGCAATTTTTCCAGACGTATTTAATGACTAGTGCTGACCTCTAGTGGCATCAAAAGTGGTTTAGTAGTGTTTTAAATTCCGTGATCACCTCAGTCAAGTTATGTTGCATTTTGTAACTACTCTCTCCGAGTGTTTCAGGAGCTAGCCATGACTTATGCCAAAAAATACCATTTGTGGTGCGAAGGCAGTGTGCCCACACTTATTCTAACAAACTTATCCTCAGAGTAAGGGCTTGCTTGACTTTCCACTGAAGTCTCAGTAGAGGTTATTCCCACAGTAAAATGTAACCTTTGCTCCTGATGACAGTTCCTGCCTTGGAAACATTCTGCCAATATCAAGACTGATATAAGCCTGGAAACAGCCTCTGCCAATGGTCTCCTCAGTTCTGTACACTGAACCAAATTAATCTTCTCATAGATAATAAATAACTCCTTAAACATGTCTCTAATAGCAAGAAAGGGTTCGCTTTCAGTTGTATTCAGTATACTGTGTCTGTGGTACCTTAAACATAATTTTTCAGTCATATTTAACATGTTGTACCTTAAACATAATAAAAGATGAAATAGGAGAACTGGAAAAACAAGCTAAGTCTTGCATGACTAATGACATCATGTGGCATCCAAGTATTTAAGTAGCTTATGCAATCTATCCCTTCTCTTGGCTGAAAACAAACTCCAGCAATTAGAATTCGAAAAAAAATGGGGGAGGTATTACTTGCAAAACTCATGTGTGGTTGCGGGCATCGGACAATCAATCTCCAGCCTTTCTTCCTTTTTCCACAAACCCAAAACATTTTTCCTCCCTCTCCATATCCCCAAAAAACTCATAAAAAATAAGAATTTGAACAAAATGTAGTTTCAAAAAGGTGGAAAACATTAGTTGCACACTCACTGTACTTAGTACTGTTTTAGAATCGTAACAGAACTACTTTCAACATTGTATAGTTAAGAAAGTAGGAGATATGTTCTAATTTTGATTTTGGGATAAAAATAGTACATTAACAAAAAAATTTCCTGCACATGAAGATGACATATATGAATTGGAGATGATCTAGTAATGGGAAAAAGATCTATATACTGGTAGTGCAATTCATATGAGTGAGAAAAAGGGCTACGTTAGTTCCAACCCAAGAAACAATAAAAGTAAGGACAGGAACTACATGACATAAGTATCAGCTATACAGAAGCTTCCCTGTGGGTCCATGGAAATGTGACATTCCTAGTTCTGTTATAACTGTGGTTCCTTACGAGTAGAGAAAAAGGAAGAAGGCAAAAAACTGAGAGTGAAATGAACACAGGAGTTTGTTGCCTACTTCCCATACAAAACCTATGGATTTATTTCCATTTAGGTTTTTCTCATTTCCTTCACCACCTTGGAACCACTGGCCACTGCAGCCCTTCACAGCAGCAAGCAACCTGACATCTTTGGGAGAGAAAAGCGACAACAAGCAGAGAAAATGTCATTCCACAAGATGATAGGGCACTCATGGAAATTAAGTTGGAGAAAGACATTCAGCACCTCTATCAGTGGGAGGCTTAGGAAAGATGAGATCAGGCTAGACTGTGAGTGAGTCTGATGAGGGTATAACTGGATGGAGGGAGAAACATTGTGGAGGCAGGAAAGTGTGTTGTATATGGTGAGATATGGCTGTGCTATGGAGTATTGAAGGATATCACCTGCAACAACACCATTCCTTCGATAGCTCAGCTGGTAGAGCGGAGGACTGTAGGCTCCCTTGCACGGCCATCCTTAGGTCGCTGGTTCAACTCCGGCTCGAAGGAGTGCCCTTTTGGCTCTGGACCACACCCTGCAGCACCTCTGACTCTTAAGCAGGGAAGTTCATACCGAGGAGGCACTAGTAAGGTCAGAATGAGGCGGTTGAGGCCAAAAGGGCTTCTTGGGATCAAGTGGGAAGGCTGCACAAGCTTCAATCCCACTCCTGTGGTGGACAGGCAGCTCCATGGTCCTGCTCAAGCAGCTGGGAGTTATGGCAGGCTACTTGAGTCCAAGACCATGGCCAGCCTCAGCAGCAAAGGTGAACATGGGCAGGTGCAGGCAGAGCTGCAAACCATATCCAGTGGAGGTCAAAAAGGTACCAAGGCCAGTGACTCCATTTCAAAGAATCTCCTGTGCAAAGGAAGGACAGGTCCCTCCTGGGGCTTCTTGCTGCGCTTTTGTGTGAGGCCATTGTTTCCAAGTGCTACAATTTTTTTCTAAGTTTGCACAGCCAAGTGCCCACAGTGGTGGGATTGTCCTCAGGCTCTCAAGTAAGTTGACCCTGAGCACTGACTTACAAGAGGGGCCATTCCAGCATGAAAATTAATTATTGAGAGAGTGGGAGGGGCTGTGAGAGGGAGGCGGATGGCAGGCCCAGGCACTGGATGCACGGCAGCCCAGGTGAGGGGTGAGTTCCTGGGAGGGGAGAGGACCTCAGGCAGAGGCCATGGGCTGGGGAATTAGCTCAAGTGGTAGAGCGCTCGCTTAGCATGTGAGAGGCAGCGGGATCGATGCCCGCATTCTCCAATGCTTTTCGTTCTATTTGCTTGGACACATGGCCGTTTGCCTGCAGTCGTGTCCTCTCTGGGCTCTGGGGGTCTCACAGTGCATCTGGCCAGGAAAGAGTAGGACAATATCCCCGATGTAACAAGAACAGCACGGGCAGTGGAGAGAGGAACTGATTTTTCTCCCTCTTGGCTTGACAGTCATCAAATGTCATCTCAAGTACTGTGTTCAGCATTGAGCTCCCACGTAGAGGAAAGACATCAATGAAGTGGAACAGCTTCAGTGGAGGGCCACCAAAAAGCTCAGGGAATTGACGGATTTCTTTTTGCGGATGGGCTGAGTCCACTGGGCATGTTCAGCCCGGAGATAGAGAGATTCACAGAGCTTACACATGGCCTTTCATGAAGTAGTAGAAGGTATGGAGTAGAGGAAATGCTGTTCATTTGTCTGGTGCTTGACCAGAGGGTAAAAGACAGCACAGTGGAATTGGATGAAGACAAGTGGCGGCAGGATCTGTGTAAGATTTTTTGGCCCTGAGGAGAGTCCAGCTGTTGAAGATGACATGCAAGGAGCCTGTGGAGTTTTTCTTTTTGGGGATTTGTGTGATTTGATGGGCTAAGGGTTTGAGCATTGTTGAGATGTTGGAGGCTGTTTGAAGGAGGATGTCGGAGTAGACACATCATTCTATGATTTCCATGGGAAAGTGTTGGATGAGTACTTGTGTGATGGGTGAGGTACAGGGCAGGGCCCCATGATTCCTTCGATAGCTCAGCTGGTAGAGCGGAGGACTGTAGGCTCCCTTGCACAGCCATCCTTAGGTCGCTGGTTCAACTCCGGCTCGAAGGAGTGCCCTTTTGGCTCTGGACCACACCCTGCCACACCACTGCCTTTTGGCCCTGCCTGGGTGGCTCCCCTTTGAGGGCTGCCGAGACTTGGACTCAAGCCAGAGCTGGGGAAGACAACCAGCCAAGGCAGTTGTGGGTGAACTCTGGTCAGGGAACACTGGTCCTGAGCACTGAGTTTTTCAGAGTCACATATAGCAGAAAAGTGAGAGAGGGTGATTGAGTGGGGCTGTGAGAGCGAGACTTATGGCAGGCCCAGGCTTCGGATGCAGAGCAGCCTGGATCAGAGCTGGGTTCCTGGGAGGGGAGAGGACCTCATGCAAAGACCATGGGCTGGGGAATTAGCTCAAGTGGTAGAGCGCTCACTTAGCATGTGAGAGGCAGCGGGATTGATGCCTGTATTCTCCAATGCTTTTCCTTCATTTTGCCTGGACACAGAGTCCTTTGCCTGGGACCTGTGTTCTCTCAGTGCTCTGGGGATCACGCAGTGAACCTGATCTGCAAAGAGCAGAGGATGGCATCCAGGGCTGTACTGAGAGAGGCATAGTCTCTCGATAGAGCAGAGGACTGTAGGCTCCCTTGCATGGCCATCCATAAGTTGCTGGTTCAACTCCGGCTCGAAGGAGTGCCCTTTTGGCTCTGGACCAGACCCTGCAGCACCTCTGCCTTTTGGCCCTGCCTGGGTGGCTCTTCTTTGAGGGCTGTCGAGTCTTGGACTCAAGCCGGAGTTGGGAAAGACGACCAGCCAAGGCAGTTGTGGGTGAACTCTGGGAAGGAAACAGTGTTCCTGAGCACTGGGATTGTCAGGGATCACCTCCAGCAGGAAAGTGAGAGAGTGAGTGAGTAGGGCTCTGAAAGTGGGGCCGATGGCAGGCCCAGGCTTTGGGTGCAGAGCAGCCTGGGTCAGGGGTGTGTACCTGGGAGGGAAGAGGACCTCAAGCAGAGGCCATGGACTGGGGAATTAGCTCAAGTGGTAGAGCGCTCGCTTAGCATGTGAGAGGCAGCGGGATCGATGCCCGCATTCTCCAGCGCTTTTCATTACATTTTCCTGGACACAGGGCCCTTTGGTAGGAGCCCATGTTCTCTCACGTCTCTGGGGATCTCACAGTGCATCTGCCCTGTATAGATTAAGACAACATTCCCAAGAGTAACAAGAGCAGCATGGGCAGTTTAAGAGAGGAACTGATTTTCTCCCTCTTGGCTTGACAGTCATCAAATGTCATCTCAAGTACAATGCTCAGAATTGAACTTCCGCGTAGAGGAAAGACATCAATGAAATGGAACAGCTTCAGTGGAGGGCCACCAAAAAGCTCAGGGAATTGAGGGATTTCTCCTCGAGGACGGGCTGAGGACAGTGGGACTGTTCAGCCTGGAGAAAGAGAGATTCACAGGGCTTACTCACGGCCTTCCATCAAGTAGGATTAGGTTATGGAGTCAGGGGAATGCTGTCGTTTTGCCTGGTGCTTGACCAGAGCATCAAAGACAGCACAGTGAAATTGGATCAAGGTAAGTGGCAGCAGGATCTGTGTAAGGTCTTTTGGCCCTGAGGAAAGTCCAGCTGTTGAAGATGACATGCAAGGAGCCTGTGGAGTTTTTCTTTTTGGGGATTTGTGTGATTTGATGGGCTAAGGGTTTGAGCATTGTTGAGATGTTGGAGGCTGTTTGAAGGAGGATGTCGGAGTAGACACATCATTCTATGATTTCCATGGGAAAGTGTTGGATGAGTACTAGTGTGATGGGTGAGGTACAGGGCAGGGCCCCATGATTCCTTCGATAGCTCAGCTGGTAGAGCGGAGGACTGTAGGCTCCCTTGCACGGCCATCCTTAGGTCGCTGGTTCAACTCCGGCTCGAAGGAGTGCCCTTTTGGCTCTGGACCACACCCTGCAGCACCTCTGACTCTTAAGCAGGGAAGTTCATACCGAGGAGGCACTAGTAAAGTAAGGTCAGAATGAGGCGGTTGAGGCCAAACGGGCTTCTTGGGATCAAGTGGGAAAGCTGCACAAGCTTCAGTCCCACTCCTGTGGTGGACAGGCAGCTCCATGGTCCTGCTCAAGCAGCTGGGAGTTATGGCAGGCTACTTGAGTCCAAGACCATGGCCAGCCTCAGCAGCAAAGGTGAACATGGGCAGGTGCAGGCAGAGCTGCAAACCATATCCAGTGGAGGTCAAAAAGGCACCAAGGTCAGCAGCTTCGCTTCAAAGAATCTCCTGTGCAAAGGAAGGACAGGTCCCTTCTGAGCCTTCACATCGTGCTTTCGTGCGAGGACGTTGTTTGCATATGCTCCTAAATCTTTATGTGTTCAGTAACTAAGTGCTCACAGTGGTGGGGTTAACCTCAGGCTCTCAAGTAAGTTGACCCTGAGCACTGACTTACAAGAGGGGCCATTCCAGCATGAAAATTAATTATTGAGAGGGTGGGAGGGGCTGTGAGAGGGAGGCGGATGGCAGGCCCAGGCACTGGGTGCACGGCAGCCCAGGTGAGGGGTGTGTGCCTGGGAGAGGAGAGGACCTCAGGCAGAGGCCATGGGCTGGGGAATTAGCTCAAGTGGTAGAGCGCTCGCTTAGCATGTGAGAGGCAGCGGGATCGATGCCCGCATTCTCCAATGCTTTTCGTTCCATTTGCTTGGACTCAGGTCCCTTTGCCTGGGATCTGTGTCCTCTCGGGGTTCTGGGGATCTCGCAGTGAACCCGGCCTGCTTAGAGTAGGACAACATCCCTGGGTGTAACAAGAGTAGCATGGGCAGTTTAAGAGAGGAACTGATTTTCTCCCTCTTGGCTTGACAGTCATCAAATGTTATCTCAAGTACTGTGTTCAGCATTGAGCTCCTGCATAGAGGAAAGGCATCAATGAAATGGAACAGCTTCGGTGGAGGGCCACCAAAAACAGCAGGGAATTGAGGGATTTCTCTTTGAGGATGGACTGAGGGCAGTGGGCATGTTCAGCCTGGAGAAAGAGAGATTCACAGGGCTTACACTTGTCCCTCTGTCAAGTAGGAGTAGGTTATGGAGTGGGGGAAATGCTGTCATTTTGTCTGGTACTTGAGAAGAAGATCAAAGACAGCACAGTGAAATTGGATGCAAATAAGTAGCAGTAGGATCTGGGTAAGCTTTTTTTGGCACTGAGGAGAGTCCACCTGTAGAAGATGATATCGAAGGAGCTTGTGTAGTTTTTCTGTTTGGGGTTTGCGTGATTTGATGGGCTAAGGGTTTGAGCATCGGTGTGATATTTATTGGAGCTGAGGCTGTTTGAAGGAGATGTTGGAGGAGACATATCATTGAATGGTTTCACAGAATCACAGAATCACAGAATGTTAGGGATTGGAAGGGACCTCAAAGGATCATCTAGTCCAATCCCCCTGCCTAAGCAAGACCACCAAGATCAGATCACAGAAGAACACGTCCAGGCGAGTTTTGAACAACTCCAGAGAAGGAGACTCCACAACCTCTGTGGGCAGCCTGTTCCAGTGTTCTTTTACTCTTACTGTGAAGAAGTTCTTCCTCATGTTTAAGCGGAACCTGCTATGTTCCAGCTCATATGCATTTCCCCTGGTCCTATCATTGGATGCCAGTGAGAAGAGCCTGGCTCCATCCTCATGACAGTCACCCTTTAGGGAGGAAAGCAGGAAAGCATTAGATGAGTGTGTGATGAGTGAGGTACAGGGCGGGGCTCCATGATTCCTTCGATAGCTCAGCTGGTCGAGCGGAGGACTGTAGGCTCCCTTGCACGGCCATCCTTAGGTCGCTGGTTCAACTCCGGCTCGAAGGAGTGCCCTTTTGGCTCTGGACCAGACCCTGCCTCACCTTTGCCTTTTGGTCCTGCCTGAGCGGCTCCCCTTTGAAGGCTGCCGAGTCTTGGACTCAAGCCTAAGGTTGGGAAGACAACTGCTAAGGCAGTTTCGGGAGGACTGTGGTCAGGGAACAGTGGTCTTGAGTACTGAGTTTTCAGGGATCACCTCCAGCAAGAAAGTGAGAGGGTGAGTGAGTGAGACTCTGAAAGTGCCATCGGCCTGATGGCAAGCCCAGGCTTTTGGTGCAGGCTAGCCCAGGTGAGGGGTGGGTTCCTGGGAGGTGAGAGGACCTCAGGCCGAGGCCATGGGCTGGGGAATTAGCTCAAGTGGTAGAGCGTTCACTTAGCATGTGAGAGGCAGCGGGATTGATGCCGGGATCGATGCCCACATTCTCCAATGTTTTTCATGCCTCTTGCTGGGACACAGGGCCCTTTGCCTGGGACTCGTGTCCTCTTGGGATCTCACAGTCAACCTGGACTGCAAAGAGTAAGACGATATCCCCAGGTGTAACAAGAGCAGCATGGGCAGTTTAAGAGAGGAACTGATTTTCTCCCTCTTGGAATGACAGTTGTCAAATGTCATCTCAAGAACTGTGTTCAGCACTGAGCTTTCCTGGAAAGGAAAGACATCAATGAAATGGAACAGCTTCAGTGGAGGGCCACCAAAAAGCTCAGGAAATTGAGGGATTTCTTTTTAAGGATGGGCTGAGGCCAGTGGGCATGTTTGGCCTGGAGAAAGAGAGATCCAGAGGACTTACACACAGCCTTCCATCTAGTAGGAGTAGGTTACGGAGGCAAGGAAATGCCGTCATTTTATCTGGTGCTTGATCAGAGTGTCAAAGTCAGCACAGTGAAATTGGATGAAGATAAGTGGCAGCAGGATCGGGGAAAGGTCTTTTTGGCACTGAAAAGAGTCCAGCTGTCAAAGATGACATCCAAGGAGCTTAGGAGTTTTTCTATTTTGAGGTTAGTCTTATTTAACAGGCTAAAGGGTTGAGCACTCGTGTGAAGTTGGAGCTGAGGCTGTTTGAAGGAGGGTGTTGGAGTAGACACATCTGCGATGGTTTGATGTGGGGGGGCGGTTCTGGTGGCAGGAGCTGGCCACCAGATCAGACTCCCATCCCCCTCGGGGTTGAGCCAATAGGCGCCTCTGCAAATTGCCCTATTTATGTTGGGACAAAGGAACTGGAAATGTGTGCTTTGCCCAGGAGCGAGGAGAAGGGAGGAGGGCACTGACCCCGCTCCCTGGCTCCCGGCTGGGCGGCTGCCCACGCTGGGGATGGCGCCACCCGCTGAGGATGGCGGGGGCAGAGCCGCTTGGGGAACTCTGGGAACACCCCATTTCCGGGATGTCCACTGGGCCGAGTTCACCCAGAGAGGCCTAAGACCTGAGAGAAACGGCCACACCGACACCAGGTCAGTGAAGATGGAACAGGACGAGGTGTGCCGGAGCTGAGTTTCCCCTGCAACCAGTGGCAAGACGGCAGGCGGCCCCCCTGCAGCCAAGATGGACTTGGCGGAGGAGAGACACACTCGTGGCCTGTGGAGAAGCCCATGTTGGGGAAAAGATGCCTGAGCCTGCGAGAGGTCGTGGAGCATGGGATGCACGACGAGTAACTGTTAATAATGGAGCATGGAATGCATGACGAGGTCGTGAGGCATCTAGAGTCCATGGGATGACCCATGCCGAAGCGAGTGGCTACAAGTCCCTAAGAATCCAAGACTGTGGTAAAGCCTGCACTGGAGCAATCCGATGGGGTAAGGATTGCATCCTGCGGGTAGGACTCATGCTGGAGAAGTTTGTGGATTTTCCTCATGAGTAGGGGATCCACTGGAGCAGGGGAAAATCGTGTAAGGACTCCTCCTCCTTTAAGAAAGGAGCGGCAGTAAGAACATGGATGAACTGACCTGCACTCCCCCATTCCCTGTCCCCCTGCGCCGCTGGGGGGGAGGTAGAGCTGGGAACAAAAGGAAAGGGGGGTGGGGAGGTGTTTTTAAGATCTGGCCTTGTTTTCTCTTTATCCTCTCAAGTAACCGGTTTTGTTTCCCTTTGTCCTTTTTAAGCAACTGTTAATAAATTGTTTTGCTTTAAGAAACTGCGTCTGTTTTGCCCGGGACCATGGTTGGTGGGTGCTCCCTCTGTTCTTGTCTCGACCAACAGTTCTTTTATTATATTTTTTCTCCTCTCCATTTCACTGGAGAAGGAGTGAGAGAGCGGTCGTGTGGAGTTTAGTTGCCGGATTGGCCTAAACCAAGATAGCATCATTGTATGGTTTCCACGAGAAATTGTTAGATGCGTGTGTGATGGGTGAGGTACAGGGCAGGGCCCCATGACTCCTTCGATAGCTCAGCTGGTAGAGCGGAGGACTGTAGGCTCCCTTGCACGGCCATCCTTAGGTCGCTGGTTCAACTCCGGCTCGAAGGAGTGCCCTTTTGGCTCTGGACCACACCCTGCAGCACCTCTGACTCTTAAGCAGGGAAGTTCATACCGAGGAGGCACTAGTAAGGTCAGAATGAGGCGGCTGAGGCCAAACGGGCTTCTTGGGATCAAGTGGGAAAGCTGCACAAGCTTCAGTCCCACTCCTGTGGTGGACTTGCAGCTCCATGGTCCTGCTCAAGCAGCTGGGAGTTATGGCAGGCTACTTGAGTCCAAGACCATGGCCAGCCTCAGCAGCAAAGGCGAACATGGGCAGGTGCAGGCAGAGCTGCAAACCATATCCAGTGGAGGTCAAAAAGGCACCAAGGTCAGCAGCTCCCCTTCAAAGAATCTCCTGTGCAAAGGAAGGACAGGTCCCTTCTGAGCCTTCACATCGTGCTTTCATGCGAGGACGTTGTTTGCACATGCTCCTAATTCTTTATGAGTTCAGTAACTAAGTGCTCACAGTGGTGGGGTTAACCTCAGGCTCTCAAGTAAGTTGACCCTGAGCACTGACTTACAAGAGGGGCCATTCCAGCATGAAAATTAATTATTGAGAGGGTGGGAGGGGCTGTGAGAGGGAGGCGGATGGCAGGCCCAGGCACTGGGTGCACGGCAGCCCAGGTGAGGGGTGTGTGCCTGGGAGAGGAGAGGACCTCAGGCAGAGGCTGTGGGCTGGGGAATTAGCTCAAGTGGTAGAGCGCTCGCTTAGCATGTGAGAGACAGCGGGATCGATGCCCGCATTCTCCAATGCTTTTCGTTCCATTTGCTTGGACTCAGGTCCCTTTGCCTGGGATCTGTGTCCTCTCGGGGTTCTGGGGATCTCGCAGTGAACCCGGCCTGCTTAGAGTAGGACAACATCCCTGGGTGTAACAAGAGTAGCATGGGCAGTTTAAGAGAGGAACTGATTTTCTCCCTCTTGGCTTGACAGTCATCAAATGTTATCTCAAGTACTGTGTTCAGCATTGAGCTCCTGCATAGAGGAAAGGCATCAATGAAATGGAACAGCTTCGGTGGAGGGCCACCAAAAACAGCAGGGAATTGAGGGATTTCTCTTTGAGGATGGACTGAGGGCAGTGGGCATGTTCAGCCTGGAGAAAGAGAGATTCACAGGGCTTACACTTGTCCCTCTGTCAAGTAGGAGTAGGTTATGGAGTGGGGGAAATGCTGTCATTTTGTCTGGTACTTGAGAAGAAGATCAAAGACAGCACAGTGAAATTGGATGCAAATAAGTAGCAGTAGGATCTGGGTAAGCTTTTTTTGGCACTGAGGAGAGTCCACCTGTAGAAGATGATATCGAAGGAGCTTGTGTAGTTTTTCTGTTTGGGGTTTGCGTGATTTGATGGGCTAAGGGTTTGAGGATCAGTGTGATATTTATTGGAGCTGAGGTTGTTTGAAGGAGGACGTTGGAGGAGACGCATCATTGTATAGTTTCCATGGGAAAGCTTTGGATGAGTGTGTGATGGGTGAGGTACAGGGCAGGGCCCCATGGTTCCTTCGATAGCTCAGCTGGTAGAGCGGAGGACTGTAGGCTCCCTTGCACGGCCATCCTTAGGTCGCTGGTTCAACTCCGGCTCGAAGGAGTGCCCTTTTGGCTCTGGACCACACCCTGCAGCACCTTTGCCTTTTGGTCCTGCCTGAGTGGCTCCCCTTTGAAGGCTGCTGAGTCTTGGACTCTAGCCTGAGATTGGGAAGACAACCAGCCAAGGCAGTTTCAGGTGGACCGTGGTCAGGGAACAGTGGTCCTGAGTACTGAGTTTTCAGGGATCACCTCCAGCAGGAAAGTGAGAGGGTGAGTGGGTGACACTCTGATAGTGAGGCCGATGGCAAGCCCAGGCTTTGGATGCAGAGCAGCCCAGGTGAGGGGTGAGTTCCTGGGAGGTGAGAGGACCTCAGGCAGAGGCCATGGGCTGGGGAATTAGCTCAAGGGGTAGAGCACTTGCTTAGCATGTGAGAGGCAGCGGGATCAATGCCCGCATTCTCCAATGCTTTTCATTCCTCTTGCCTGGACACAGGGACCTTTGCCTTGGGGTTGAGTTTGTCATGTGCCCAGAAAGTACAGCATCCATAGCATCCCGGGCTATATCAGGACTAACACAGGCCATTGGCATAAGCATAGGTAAACTACTATCCCTCTTTGTTTTGCAGTGGTTAAAACGCATTCACCGTACTGCACACATTTTCTACAAAATTCTAAATCAGCAAGGTGTTCTGTCTCACAGATGTGTCTGTGTACCTTTTTGTCAATTGTCTGTCAAACTGGGTTTTTTCAAGCTTTTGAGGACAACATAACTAATACTGTATGTCTCTGCTTATTACTTCAGTGTCAGACTGGAAAGCCGTAGTTAAAGTAGTACAGTTTAAGGTATTATGCTGATAAAAGTTTTGAAAGATTATTTTTGTATTTATGTATTGAACATAAACAGAGCTCCTTTGAAATTCTGCCTGTTAGAAGCTTGTTAGCTTTACTCTTTGATAAATTAGACTCCGCCAAACTCCAAATAAATGCATGGAGAGGTACCTCTGTCATGTTTATTAAAAGGTAAATTTTGCCCTGGCCTGTGGTAGTGTGATTAATACTGACTTAATTAATAGTGGCAGGAAACTTAGAATCAGGTATTGCTGGTTTTATACCTTTTACTAAAGAATACCAGTTCAGCAGCAGATTTCTGGATTAGCATAAATTAAAACACAATTAAAGCAAATCTATGAGACTGACTCATCATTTTATCTTGCAAATATTTACAGCTACTCCATTAAAAGTGAATCCCTTTGACATTTACACTTTAGTCAGAAGCAGCCTTTTTTTTTTGCTATAATTAATTATAAAGATGGATAAAGCACCACTGTCAGTTTTACCATAGATCACTGTGTAAATCATCCTTCTTCATGTTCAGCATTAAGTATAGTTAATTCCATTCTACAGTCTTCCATGACAACTCTCTCCTTTAGGGATTAAAGAAGGTCTTCTTTCCATAAATTTAAATGTAAAACCAAGAGGAAGATATGAGGTTTGATACAGAAGATGTTTTCTGCAGCCACGCTATACTACAGGGACACAGAAGGTGCAAGTCATGAGTGAATTTGATACTGTAGTAAGTTTATCCCTCAGTGGCATAGTTATGCAAGACAACAGAATTATGGGATGTCAGTAGTTTTCCTTCAATTGTGTGAAGAGTTTGAACATTCACTGCATCTCCCACCTCCATTGAATATATAAACATAAAGCGGGAGAGATGCAATTTGTTCAAAAACACAGAGGACATAGTCTTAACAAAATTCAAATTAAATAATGATGCAAATAGATCTATTTCATAACCTCTTTTTCAGTTCAGATATAGTCTTGCATTTGATAGGAAAGGCAATCTGTGTTAAAGTTTGACTGGTAGTACAGTGCAACCAACAACAGCCAGAATTATGCTGTAATAAAAGTTTTACTATACTTATTAAACCTGCAAGTACGTGTCTGGCATATTTCGATGTCAAGAACATCTATTTCACTCACGATGTTTAAAGTTCTTTCTCTTTTTAATAGCAGCAGAACAGACTTAAGAGCAAAACGACCCTTAAAATCTTCTAGTCTTACTTCTAGGTCTTGTTACATTTCAACAATAAAACAATTTTCACCACTTTGATAATTTGCGTTTGAGCAAAACTTTTCTTAAACTCCTCCCTTCTTTTTCAATAGAGAGCCTACCATTTCCCGTGCCAGTATGTTTTAGTGGTTGGTTACGCTCACTGTTTAAACCATGTACCTCTTTTTCAGCTCGAAATGCTTTTACATTCCAAGCACTGGTTTCGGTGATGCCTGCCTTCATAAAAAGAAGAACCGTCTCACACCTAGCATTTTGCCCTTTCAAAGATATTACACACTATAATCAAATAATCTGTCAGTCGTCTTCTTTATGACAAGATAAACTCCTTGTGTCTTTTACTCTAGTTCTTGAATCACTATTATATCACTTTTCTGCATTGGCTTTACTTTTCAACAGACTTCAGGAAAAGTTGGTAACACAAGAACTAGGTACAGTATTCAAAGACTGCACTTCGCAAGCATAGTTTGCATTATTTTGTCCTAACAGTCTGACCTCTCATTCAGCTAGGTTAAAACACATTAGGTGAATGTCATGGTTTGATGTAGGGGAGGGTGGGGGTTCTGGTGGCAGGAGAGGGGCTTTGCTCCCTGTGACCTCCCTGGTTTTGGAACTGGGTCAGACTTTGTTCTGGCCACCAGATCAGACTCCCATCCCCTTGGGGTTGAGCCAATCAGCACCTCTGCGAATTGCCCTATTTAAGTCGAGACAAAGGAACCGGAAAAGGTGCTTTGCCCAGAAGTGAGGAGAGAAGGGAGGAGGGCACTGCCCCCGTTCCCTGGCTCCCGGCCGGGTGGCTGCCTGTGTCAGGCCGGCGCCGCCCACTGAGGATGGCGGCGGCGGAGCCGGCTGGGGAACTCGGGGAGCACCCCACTCCCAGGGTGCCCACTGGGCTGAGTTCACCTGGAGAGGACTGAGATTTGAGAGAAACAGCTGCATCGACACCAGGTCAGTGAGGATGGAGCGGGAGGAGGTGTGCTGGAGCTGAGTTTCCCCTGCAGGTGGTGGTGAGATGGCAGGCGGCCCCCCTGCAACCAGGGCGGCCTCGGTGGAGTAGAGACCCACTCGCAGCCCGTGGAGAGAAGATGCCTGAGCCTGAGGATGGTCGTGTTGGGATGCACGACAAGGCAGAGAGGCATCTGGAGTCTGCGTGACGACCCACGCTGGAGCGAGTGGCTACAACTCCCTAGGTATCCGAGACTGTGGTAAAGCCCACACTGGGCAATCCGATGGGGAAGGATTGCTTCCTGTGGGCTGGACTCACGCTGGAGAAGTTTGTGGATTTTTCCTTGTGAGTAGGGGATCCACTGGAGCAGGGGAAAAGGGTGTAAGGACTCCTCCTCCTTTAAGAAAGAAGCAGCAGTAACAGCACGGAATGAACTGACCTGCACTCCCCCAGTCCCTGCCCCCTGCGCCGCTGCAGGGAGGAGGTAGAGCCGGGAGGAGAAGAAAAGGTGGGGGGGGGGCAGGGAGGAAGGTGTCGGTTTTAAGATCTGGCTTTGTTTCTTTTTATCCTCTCATGTAACCGGTTTTGTTTCCCTTTGTCCTTTTAAGTAACCATTAATAAATTGTTTTGCTTTAAGAAAGCCAAGTCTTTTTTGCCCGGGACCATGGTTGGTGGGTGCTCCCTCTGTTCTTGTCTCAACCCTCAGTCCCTTCATTATGTTTTTCTCCTCTCCACTTTACTGGAGAAGGAGCGACTGTGTGAGTTTTAGTTGCTGGATTGGCCTAAAACCACGACAGTGAAGCACACAGATTGCATGTGGGACGAAATCAATAGATTCACATTGCACCATCTCTGATTCGTTTCAGGCTCATGGTGTGAAAAAAAATTTGTAACAATGAACACCTACAGTGCACGTAACTCAACAGGTTTTACCATCATAATCATGCCAGACATACGAGCATTTCTAGACATGTTGCACAGCACATTTTACATACCTGTAGGACTTCTTAATCTCATCATGTGTTGCTCCCTTCTCTAGGGCCAGGATTTCATATAATGCATCCCCTGACGTTGACAAAGAACGTTGCCTTTGTTCAGCCATGTTAGCAGTGCATTACCACAGCTGTTAATGTAGAACAGAATTTAAAACAGCAGGAACTGCAAATATATATGGATAGTATTTTTTATTGTTCATTTTAATAGATTTTAACCAGGTACTAAAAGGTGAAAAATACATGAAAGTGAAACTAGAATAAAATGTCCTCTAAATTATCTTCCATCCCTTTAGATATTTTAAAATCATTGGAGAAAATGAAAAAACAAAAAAAAAAGAACATAAGCTCTTGTGTTAGGTATTACTGTTTGTATTAACAGCTTGATGTTGCTCTCACTGAAATGAATGGCTGAATTTCCTGCAGTATTAATGCCTGCACATAGTATTTCCACCTAGTTTTATTTATGTTTGCTTACATCTATCTTTTCTAAGTCTTAGAAGAATAATTCTTAACTATTTGTTAAGGCTTTTGGCTTCTTGCAGTGGGGTAAGAACTTTGTACCTCTTAGTGTAACCTAATGCAACACAGCGGTGAATTTTTGCTTTCTCAACACAAGGACTCAGATTCAGCCTAACCAATTTTAGGTGCCTATTTTAAGTATTTAAGCTTGAAGCTTAGTCAAAGTAGACTCCTTATACTGTCAACAGACAGAGATACATACTCAGAGGGCAATCGACCAAGCTCTTTCTCCCTATCAACTCTACAGCATGCTCAGGATGACTGCATTCCTAACTCATGTGCCTGGGGGCAAGTGGAATGTATCTGGACCTAGGCAAGGAGACTAGATACCAAGAATTGACCTCAGTATTACAACAGTAACCGTTTATTGCAAACTTCTGCGTGGGAAATACTGATGTCAATCAGGGTCCTATCTTACCTGAGGTACAAGACTTTGGGCAGAATTCATCAGCTCATGATAAACGTAACAAGGTGCCCTTCCAGCATAGTGCAAACAAAGGCTAAGCATAGGCTGGCAGATTTAGCCCACTTAAGATCTATCATTCATTCCTTCACGCGTCGTAGTGGCAAAGCAGACAAACAAGTGATTCCCCACTGCATGGCTCTGCTACCTCCATACAGTTCATAGTTCCTCTTTCTGGATTCGAAGAACCATTTTTAAATCACACCTGGCTAATGCTGGGCAATGAAGAAACTCATATAAACCATTATTTAAAGCACCAGGTACAGATACCTATCATTCATAAGAGAAAGCTGCAGCTCTTTGATTGCAGACTTGCCACAACAAAACTCTCGCCATAACCTCTTTATTTCTTTGGATGTTGCACCCTTCTCCAAGTGTTGAGAAGAGGTTACAGAAAAAGACTAAAAGTGAGCTGCGACCCCAGACATAAGAAAAATTTCTGAGAACCTGTTTTGTTAGATAAGACTACCCACTCTGCTATTTCACCCTTCTCATTGCTGAGCTAGAAACACTATCTTGCCATTATTCATACATTATTTACTAGGCCACATTTTGGTTCAGAACTAGCCATGTAACACTTTCCAGCTTTGTTCAGTACCAAAAAGAAAATCAAATACCATGTAAGTACAAACAGAAATGTAATAAACTGAGTAATTCTGACACGTAGTATCTGATTTACTAAAATACCTAAATTCATATTTACTTTGATATTTTCTTTTTATTAACAAGCTAATACACGATTTAGGGTCTTGTGATCTGCTGAAAAAAATTCCTTTCTACTTTTAAGTGTCATACACAAACCATCAACCAAATGAATTGAACTTTTGTTTTTAAAGTAACTATTAAAATTGTCATTGTATGATCTTTATTGAAAAATTCTGTTACATAACGCTGATTAGTTACATGGCAACCCTGAAGCATAAAACAAAACTAAAGTTATGATGGATTTTATTCTGAAGAACTTAAAAGTCATGTAATTTGTGCTTTCTAATAAAATAATTTTAATAACCCAGTCAGCTAAGGAAATTTAAACTCGCTAGTCTATTCAGTCTTTTAGTGACTAATCACCTTGAAAGTCTAACTACTCAAAGTTATTCCTTACTTATTTAAAGCAGTCCTATAAAATACTAAAAGCACAATGAGATGACACATCTAGAAGAAAGTTATGCTCTCTTTATTAAGAAAGATATAACAGTTACAATTTTACTACAAGATCCATTCCCCATGGCTGAAATTACATTAGAATCCTATTTCAAGCTATGCATTTTTCTTCCAGCGCAACAGAGGTAAGAAAATATAATTTATTTCCTTAACTGGCAATAAAATATATTAGAAGACAATCAAATTCTGATAACAATTCCACATCTCCTAAGAAGATGGGAGCCCAGTTAACTTCAGCTTTTTCTGTGTAAATTTTATACTATCCAGGATGAACTGTCTTATATAGAAGTTGTAATAATACGCCTTTTTTCTACCATACCCATAATTCATTTGGATTTGCACTGAAAAATAAGGCAAAGGGATTCAAATAACATACCTGCTTCAAACAGTGGTGGAACACAGTCTAGCATGTATGAACTCACAACATTATCAGTTCAATACCTTGATGCCTTCATGCCAATATAATCCAAAATGAAAGAAGCAAGTGCCAGCAGAAGCCCCGTTCCACGGAAAGCGGCTGCTGCTTTTCATCCTTCACAATCAAGGTTAAACAGGTCAGTGGAGTCTGATTACTCTTTTTGTTTGTTTGCTCAGTATCCAATTGGTTATCTCTCAGGAAGACCTATGAAAGAATGAATAAAACATTCATGAGCCTAAAGGCTGATATATCTGAGAGTTATTGACACCAAAAAATATAGGATATCTGTGTATTTAGTTAGTTGTTCTGTGCTTTACTCTTGATGGAGTCTTGAGTTTGTTCTCTTTTTTTTTCCACACAAATGTATTAAATTTGTTTAAAGATACAACAGTCTTGCTCTAAAGTTCACTTCTCTGAGACCAGCCACGGCTTAGGTTTACTATTTACTTTTTCTCATGCTTTTTTCACACAATAAACCAGATTATTGAATTGGCTTGCTTGATCTCAGTCTTTGAAATGACTTTATCACTCTTGCAGAACCAGATTAATTGAAGACAACCCTTTAGGACTCCTGAGTTCTTGTAAAATTTTATATCAAAACAGAAGATGTACTTCTCTTACTCTGATGGAGCTACTCTTCTAATTTATACCATTAAAAAGCCTGAAGAGCCATTCCTTTCCTTTTGAAATAGAGAAGATTGTAAATGCAAGAGACTTTAAAAAGAATTGTTCTTGGGACATCATTCTTGGAACCAAATAGTTCATCCTTCAAACTCAAAAATTTCATTTCCCAGATCACCCAATTAGAAATGGTACATTTTCGTAATGGATTGACTTTGGCCAGCTGCCAGATCTCCATCCAGCCACTTTCTCACTCCTCCTCCTCAAGAAGACAAGGGGAGAAAATAAAATTAAAATCTTGTGGATGAGGATAAAGACATGGAGATCACATACCAATTACTGTCATGGGCAAAACAGACTCAACTTGGGGAAAATTAACTTGCTTTGTTGCCATTTAAAATAAATTTGAATAGTGAGAAACAAAGACGAAAAAACAATGGCTTTCCCTCACCACCCTGTTTCCAGGCTCAACTTCATTCCTCTGTTCCTGACTTGTCTAGTCTCCACCCCTGGGTGGCACAGGGTGGACAGGGAATGGGAGGATGCAGTGAGTTCACAACAGCTCCCCTCTGCTGCTCCTTCCTCCTCACACTTTTCACCTCCTCCAGCATGGGTCTTTCCCACATGGCTGCAGTCCTTCACAAACTGCTCCAGCATGAGTTCTCCATCGGCCACAGTTCCTGCCAGGAGAACTTGCTCCTGACATGCGGTCCTCTCCATGGACTGCAGTTCCTTCAGGAAATACTCACTTTCTCTGGCATGGAGTGGATGGGCTGTTGTGTGGATATCTGCTCTGATGTGGTCTTCTCCATGGGCTACAGTGAAATACCTGCTCTGCTGTGGCCCTCTCCATAGGCTAAATGGAAATACATGCTCCACCATGGTCTCTTCCATGGGCTGAATGGAAATACCTGCTCTACCATGATCCTTTCCAGGGGCTGCAGGGGTATCTCTGCTGTGTCACCTGGAGCACCCTCTCCTCCTCCTCCTCCTCCTTCTTCTCTGACCTTGATGTTCACAGGGCTGTTTCTCACACTTTTCTCACACTTTTTTTCCCTCACTCTTCACTTGCTGTGCAATTTTGGTCTTTCTTAAATATACTTTCCCAGAGACAGCGCCAGCCCGGCTGATGGGCTCAGCTGTGTCCTGTGGTGGGTCTGTTGTGGAGCTGGCTGTATCCAACCTGGGGCAGCCTCTAACCTCCTCCCACAGGGACCCCCTGCAGCCTCCTGCTACCTAAACCTTGCCACTGAAAATTTTATACAGGCTGTGGTCCTGCAAACGGATTCATGGAATCCCATATCCCAGGTAAATTCTGCCTCAGCAAGAGTCAGTGAATTTGTGCTTGGATTCTACTGCAAGACTGGAACGATAAATCAACACATTTTTTAAAATCAAGCATAATTAATTACGATCACATGAAAACACTACTTATGAAAAGGGAAGCAAACAGTGTGTCAGTTGATGAAAAAAATTGTGAAGTGGATGCTTTTTAATGTGAAGCATGTGATTGAGCATTTCTCTTGTTCTTAGGTATATTCTTTAATTTCAAACATTTCCTCAAATTTCAGCTTTGGATGAGAATAAAGCAAGGCATATTTCAACCTAAAATGTGAGTGTTTTTCACAGTTACAGGAAGTCAAAATAGCATTGTCAAAATATCTTTTCCATCTTAACAATAGAGTAGGTACAGCTAGTTCTTTTACATTGTATGAACACAATAAACCAGGTTATTCAATTGGCTTGCTTGATGTCAGCCTTTGAAATGACTTTATCATTCTTGCAAAACAAACAAACAAAGAAAGTACACGCTTTAATGGTAAGAAGAAACTAAGGGAAAAAATATAAAAAGAAGAAAATAAAACCACTGTGAGGTTACCCAAATCCTCTGTACTTATAAACATCCTATTATCAAGAAAAGCATCACTCTCTGCTCTGCAATCTTGTCGCATACCTAGACCTGCAGTTCTGTGTGAATTCAGCTCCCTCTGGTGTGCTGAGCTAACACTGCTCTGTAACCGATACCGCTTGTCTTATAAGCCCTCTTGGTTTGTTTGATGGAAATGAACAGGCTCTCTGAATCTATTTTTTTTTTCCTTTGGGAATTCTACATCCTAAGCACATCCTAATGGATCTTTAAAGGACTTCGACTTTAATTAGTTGTCATAACTCTTTAATCAGATCAGCTATGTAATTTAGAAGAATAAAACATATAATTCCATATCTATTCACTCTTCTCATTAATTTTTTTTTTGTATCATGACACCTAAAAGTGCACCACAACTGCATTGTGGCAGGCAATGTAAAACTAAAAGACAGTCCTAGTCCTAAAGGACCTTATATCTTAGACCTTATGTTTCATTTATAAGTTGCATGCATTTTAAACCAGACAAATCAGAACATGTCTGGAAATGTAAAGTTGCATATCAGCTTATAAAAATTTGAAACATGGCCCAGACAGAGCAGGAGGTCCAGGGTTGCTTCAGAAGCCTCTAGTCGCACACAACCAGAGCTAAGGGTTGAAGAACTCTGAGTCACTCTGGTCCTTCCTCCCACTGCTCCCTCCTTTTCCTGGCTCCTAGCAAGTTCAGGAACTAAGAGCCTGCAGCTGAAAGACTGCCAGGTACACATACATGCATGAAAGGACTGGCATCATTGCTCAACGGCGGTGTGAATTTTTAGCTTCCAAGGCAAGGAAAGATAATTTTTGAAAGCTGAGTTGTTTTCTTAGTTTGTTGAATCTGGCGGTGTTAATATTGACCTCATCAAAGCATGTACAAGATACAAGTGGTCAGATAGAGCACCCCTGACCTTCACAGAAAACCTACAGCTTCTGACTCTTTCTTCAACAGTGACAGGGAAAGAAAATCGCTCTGATTTTACTCAGAGGAATTTGGGGAATTAAATAAATTATCTTGCTGATGTGCTTTAGTAAAGCCAATAGGCTAAGGGAGGTGATCCTTCCCCTGTACTCAGCACCGGTGAGGCCACACCTGGAGTACTGCATCCAGATCAGGGCCCCCCAGCACAAGAGAGACATGGGCATACTGGACAGAGTCCAGCAAAGGGCCATGAAGATGATGAAGTGACTGGAGCATCTCCGCAATGAGGAATGGCTGAGAGAATTGGGACTGTTCAGCCTGGAGAAGAGCAGTCTCAGGGGGATTTCATCAATGTATGTAAATAACTGAAGAGAGGATGCAAAGAGGATGGAGCCAGGCTCTTTTCAGAGGTGCCCAGTGACAGGACCAGAGGCAACGAGCACAAACTGAAACACAGGACATTCCCTCTGAACATTAGGAGACACTTTTTCACTGTGAGGGTGACCAAGCACTAGCATAGGTTGCCCAGAGAGGTTGCATTCTCCTTCCCTGGAGATTTTCAAAAGCCACCTGGACATGGTCCTAGGCAACTGGCTGTAGGTGGCCCTGCTTCCTTTCCCCAAAACTTCACTAGTGTGGTTACTATTATCACTAATTTCTGTGCTTTGTTATGACAAAAAGGTGGTAAGAACATTAGCAAGGATGTTGGAATTTATATTGGTGACCAGAAATGACAAGAAGCGTGACTTGACCAGAAGTGACAAGAGAAAGAAGGCAGGTGAGGAGACTGAAACAAAAGCTCTTGCTAGTTGATGACTTTTCACGGGAGAAAGAGTGGCAGCCCAAAACAAGTACAGCATGAGGATATGAGTAAAGTGCAGTAGGCTGATGAGATGAGGGAACATGTACATTGAGAAAGGATGTATACAGTGGTATCATGTACTGTTTTTTCACTCTTTGGGCAGGATCTATCTTTTGTTTTATTTTTGAATAGCGTGCTATGGTGATGTCAACATTAATAACACCCAGCTGAGCAAGCTAATCAGAGGGCAAAATACTGAGCAAGCTTCTGCCAAGATGTGCTGGGCCTCTGGCCCAGGCATAGGGATTGATTCTTGTTAACAACGGAAGAGTACTTCTGAGGCAACTATGTCCCAAAATGTTCTTGTTATTTCTTTTTAGCTATTTCTGCTTCACATGCTCCTGGACATCTACTGCCCTGCCTGAACTGTATTGCATGCTACCTGTTAGATATTCAGCCGATCTCCTAAAGAAGAGAGGATTGGTTTAAGATCCTTTCCTCAGAGCGAGCCTTTTAAGATCTCAGATGAGCCCAACAATTCTACAGCAAGAAATTACATTCCTCTTGCCACATTTCTCTGTTACAGAATAGGTACTGTCATTATGGCTTCAAAAGTAATAACAGAATTGATTTAAATAATATGATTGCATTGCATCCATTTTTAAACACATGTAACTATATTGGAAGGAAGGTATTCCATCTGGTAACCCATCTGCAACTCCTTCTATACAAGAAGTAAGTATTCATAAGAGAACATTCATATATTTGAATTCTCTGAACATATTGTGACCTTCTGTTACTATTCACATAGAATATCTCAATTTAAATATATGTTGGATTTTTAATATCTTTCAACAACTGCAGTATTGGAAAAAAAGGAGTGAAATCAAGAAGTATGAACCTTAAATGAACAATCTGTTGCATATCCAAATTGCTCATGCCTTCACGTGGTCAGTTTGACACAGAGAAGCAATCCAGAACTGTAACTTCCTGCCTCATTCCAGTAAATCCAGTTCAAAGGCCTGGTGGACTACCTAAGTGATACGCATATAAACATTTTTTTCCCTAAAAAATAGATTAGAGGCTTAAAAAGGAAGTTTTAAGTAATAGTAATATACTTAACTTTTTCAACAAGATACTCAGTGCAACACTAGGAATTTTATTTTCATCTGCAGTTTAGGAGGAAGTTCTGTCTACCCTCCCTAATTTAAAGAGGGTCAGGTAGGTAGCCGTAACTAAGCTGTGAATCATAATAATCTCTCTGGCTTTGATTTAAATTCCTTTCTGAAAAGCAAAGGGTAGGAAGTCCCCAGTTTATATAGCTTTGACAACTCAGAGGTGAGTTATCTAGGACTTGAAGTAAAAGTGAAGCAAGAGAGTCTCCTAATTCCTTACTCAGGCAGCTCCTTGGTAATGTATTTTGCAAACAGCCGTAGCACTTTAAGGCATTATTCTACCACTTCTTATTGTAAGTTAACAAACCCATAGTTTTGGTAGAAGGGTTATTCATTTTAGCACAGCCTAATCAGCTACAACTAAGAATCAGTACGATTAGCTTGAGCAGCATAAATGAGTGCTTTGAACTATTTTTAAGCTCATTTTAGCAAAAACAGATCAGCAGTGGCAGTACCACATCTTCTCGGTACCTGTTCCTGGGAATCAACAGCTGTTTTCAGTCCTCCCCACCGGGTACAACCTTTCTCCAGCATCTAACAGTTCTTTCCACATGTTCCTCCTTCACACAGTTTTCCTAAACTGGTCTTTGATACCTCCTGCAGTCTTTGTCTAAACAAGCTCTTTCCTGAAATCTCCAGCATAGTCCTCAGTTCCATCCTGCACCAACCCCCTTAACTATTGTCCCAAATTCCTACAAGCTGGCTCCTTACCAAAATCATCCCCAGGAGGGAGGCAATGCAGCAGGGGAGATGGCAGTCAGCAGCCATTTCTTTTTAAAGCTTCATTAATTCTCACATGGGATTTATTACCCTGTCTCAGAAATGCTCACTTAATTGACGGCTGAGAAAGGTAAACTCTTTCTGAAGTGCTGATAAGTAAGTATCTTACTTAACTTACCCGGCTATCTAGATCCAGACAGGAATGTCTGTCCAGTGGCTGAGTTAAAAAGTAAAGAATTAAATCAATATGCAATCCCAGGAGTAGAGGAATTACAGATTAAAGGATGACAATACAGAAGTCTCAGATACATTTTTTTTTCTGAATGTCACTTACTGGGAGAGAGTAAAAATTCCTAAAAACATATTTAATTAGAGTAAATATTTCCCCAGTGAAGTAAAGAAGCAAAAACACAAACACAATTGCTATTCTCCACGTACTAGATGTAGAAAAAGCCACTGGAAATATTTCCCAATAATTCAGCAGACTAACATTTCAGTAAATTAGCAGCTTCATTGTTAACCATTTATCACAACTATTCTTAGGGGTTTTTTTTTCCCCCTCATTATGGCAAGACCTTTCAGCTAGAAAACACTCAGAGCTGAAACTCAGTGTGAACCCACGGGCTTACACTTGGCTCAAGTCAATCCAAGGGCTGCCAGCAAAGGAGCAGTCCAAACTTTCACTGATTTTTTTTTTTCTTAGTTTTCAGTTAAATCAGCTTGCTAGTCTGACTCATTGCATGACTGGCATCATTACTAGAGCTGATGCAATGGAAGTGGTGACATCACACCTTTCTAGCAGCAGTAAAGTCTCACATTGTCTTCAGTTCACTACAGAACCACACCTTAAAAAGTATATAGGGGCCAGAATACCATGCAAGTGTGAAGCACAAGTAAATTCTGTGGAAAACAGCACGAATCAGAAGAATTCAGACACCTCTGGACCAGTCTGTGGCTATAGGATAGGCCAACGTTTGGCAGTGTGTTAAATATTTGGGAGGAGGCTTCCGCTGCCCGGCTTTCCAGTGTCACGGGTGCGTGACACGACGTGCCGTTCCCGCTGAAACGCTCTCTGCCAATTCAATTTGTTCAAACAAAACTTTGACAGGTTAACTTTGCCCGGGCGGGATGACTGCTACAACAGGCGTCGGTTGCCCACACAGCCCTAACCCTTTGTGGTTCAGGCACCGCGCGTTCCTCCGCGCCCAGGATAAAAGCAGACAGGCAGCATAAAATCCTCACGAAGTGCTTTGCTAATTTGACAAAAATGTAATCATGTGCCCACACCTGATCTAGATCAAATTTGTACTGCTGGGTGATGTGGCATGGTTCAGAGCCAGCGGTAATGATTGTGGAACCACAGCGCTTGGCTAAGGCTTCTCCTGTGGATGAATTACCCGTACGGGAGACTGTAAATACAGAACGCGGCCTATCGCTGTGGAAACGGCTTGTGTGGGCTCCCCAGAACATGCCCCAATCCGCACAAAAGAGACATAGCGTAACCCCTTGCCAAACCACCTTTCTTTCTACCCTTAGAGGGAGGGTGCTGGGTTAGCCTCTGACTGAGAGCGTTCAGCAGGGGAGGGGAAAAACAAAAAACAAAAAAAAGGAAATTACATGTCTGAGGTTTTTCTTTTGGGCAAGTCTCTTATAAAAATAAAGGAGTGTGCAAACGTCTTTGTTTCCCTGCCAACTTTTATAAGAACTAATTAAGACCAAGGAGAGCTTCATTTTCCTGTTTATTTCGCACCGAGAACAGCTAATGAATTTAACCTATTGATGATTTTGCAGCTGCCTGCTTTAATTTGCTTGTGACCGAGAAACAAAAAGTTAGTGTAACAGCAACAAGTTGCCAAAGCAGCGGAGCGGTCACTGGTGCGTGATCCAGCTGTGAGATCAAACTTCAATTAGGCAGCTGTGGCAACAGAGTGTGGGCTGTCCTTCAGAGGAAGAAACCAGTATTAAAATTATAGCCGCTGCTTAGAAGTTGCTTATTTCCAAATCGGCCGATTTGTCCCTAATAAGGTCAATATAATTGTAACGGTACAGAGCGCTGGCATTTATTCCCTGCTAAAGAACATCATGCACTTTTCAACTTTATGATTTATCTATTGATTGCAATAGAAAATTCAGGCCATAAAATGCAGTGGTAATTGCTATCAATAAATGAAGAATTATGTTTTAACAGAAAACAATCTTCAGGGATAAATAAATATTCACAGGCCTTAGCATAACTCGTATTTCTTAGTTCAGGCAAATCGATTACAAGGCATTTATTATATTGAAGAGTCCTATGGACTTTATGGAAATCATACAGAATTCAATAAAGAATTTTATGGCTGCTATAAAACCTACAAAATAATTGTTAATGTTCCTTTGATTCAGAAGGTGAGATCTCAGCCCTCTATAAATCAGTGACAGAACTCCCGATTGAGGCTGACAGAAAATGAGCACCCAATCATTTGTAGCTCTTATTTATAAATTTTTCCATAAATTACTTTAAGTGACTGGGGACCCTTATGAGTTTTACTCACATTAAATTCCACAGGTTCTTTTTTTTTCTGAAAGCCTGTGGGGAGGATGATTCACTTCAGGGGAAGTGAGGTACTTTATTTTCTTGCTTTCCTTAAAAAAAAGCTCTTCAAACTTTTACGTTATTTCAAAATATTATTTCAAAACAATTTACAAATATTAGACAGGGGTTCCGAAACTGTGGTATCCTAGCACTGGAGTACGTAAGCTACTGTAGAAGGCATGTGCAGTCCTTGGGAACTGCTGCTGCCCTGTTGCACCACGAGTCCCCAAGCCAAGGCTAACCCTGCCTCAGCTCAGGCATGAAGATTTCTACAATTCTAACAAACAGAAACATAGAATATCGAATAACAGCTAACTCTCCAAATTTGCACTGTTACATGTTTGTTCCAAAATTACAGACCTGGAGATGTGAAGCTTTTCCTGGGACACTGGGCAAAAGCCTTTTCCTTACAGCAAATAGAAATTGGCCACCAGCACCCTCTGGCTGGAACGCCGCAGTATTAGAAAGACTTCCAGTGCGTGCATAGAGTCTATGCCATAGAAAGGGGAAATGATGTGCTGTGGTGTGTATGTCATATCAGAGCAGCACAGAACCCATATTATGTGTTACTTGGTAACAGTCAGTATATGATGCTACTATTCGTTTACATAGTAATCGCCTCCGCTGCTGCTAGGCACCTGACTTTGTAATCTTTCATCATCAACTTTTGATGTCACAATTCAAAATAGACAATTTGCAATAACGGATTTCACCAATTCTTCCTTCTCTTATTTGCATATTATTTAAAAGTCATATGCTATTTAAATTAATATATTGTTACAAATTACACACAAAGCAATTTTTGTTCCTACATTTGTTAAGTGGCAATTAAAGATGTTTGCATGATGAACATTTGTTTATTTTTTTCCAAGTAGTGGAAAAAAATAGAAAGGAAGGAAAAGGAAAGGAAAGTCTTTCTTTTCTTCTTAGAAAGACCTATTTCATCAATTGTTTCCGTGAATGGACATTCATGTGTATAGACACAACAAGGTGACAAGGAAACAAAAATATATCTGAAAACTGAATTACAAAACCATTCATATATTGTTTGGGCGCATAGCTTCACGCTGTAAATTTTTTTTTTCATATCTGGCAATAAACCAGTCACTTGTAACGCAAATAGTATTGACTTGCAGTGTATTAGTATCAGTTCTGACTTCTAACAAATTAAATTCTCCCATTATCTGGGAATTTATTATCTTGGCTACAGATGCAATGATATTTAGCTTGCCCACAGATCATCCAGTTCAAGATCAGCAGCAATATAACCAACCTTTCACTAAATTGGCTGTTTGGGCCTATTGGTTCTCAAATCTTTGTGTTCTGCAGTGAAGTATCGGGATCTTTCTAATTACAGGTACTGCAGAACATGTTTTTTCTACTTATTTTGTGTAGTCATGAATTGAGTGTATAAGTTAAACCTCCTGCATACAACTGAGCAGATGCCCAAAACCAGCAGACCCTGGTTTTAGGTATTCTATAAAGCATGCTGTCTTGCAGGTTTTGAACAATTTGCAAACTAGTATGTTTATTCATATGTTTTACATTTTAGAATTAAATTGCTTAGTAAAGAATTATATTAACAAATATTCAGAGTTCAAGGTGAGATTAAACATTATAAAAGTTGCCTATTTGCTTAGGCCTATGCTTGAAAAAAACTATTCTACAAACTTCTAGTCACATAATTTAATGTAGAAAAATGCTGACATGGTATTGATTTACGTAGATTTAACTGATGTTCTGACACATGACTAGAGGGTGTTCTCCATAATCCCAACTCAGCAAAGCATGTAAGAACATGCATAAAATTAAGTATATACTTTGTACCACTAATATTTCATGCCAATTAACCCTTATCTTTGCTGCAAATTCTGCTATGCCTGTCTTGTATCATAAACATGTTACATACATATTCCACATGTTATATACTCCATATATGTTATATATTCCACATACCTATTTCAATGTTATATATATATTCTAAATAATATCTTTATATGAGATTTTAAAACTAGATTTCTAAAATGAACTACTTTTTGAATTACATAGTATCTGAGCAATCCCTTACATAATCCTGATTCACACCACGTAGGTGAGTTTTTATGATACAGACGATGTGGTCTAACTATGTGCTGACTCCGAAAGGGGCACTCCGTCGCCAGTTATATACCTGCACCTTGTACCAGTTGTGCTGTTTGTCTGGTCTCACTTTTTTTGGGGGGAGGGTTAAGGTTCATTTTCTCTCAGCTTAACTCCTTAAACTCTTTTGGCTTAACCTGGAGTTGAGCATCAGTGCTGGTAGGAGCAAACAGCCAGGAGGAGTGAGATGGAGTGGCATGTCCCCTTTGCATAGCAGCGTCTAGCTTAGCACTGATGTATTTTAAGACCACATTTCCAGTGCACTGCACACCGTTAAGAGGCCCAGCCTCTGCGTTTTAGCGCACGAAACCTGCCCCCCCTTTAGCTTTTAAACAAGAGACTCATGTCTAATTAAATGCAAAGCTGCTTTTAAGAAATTGATTGAAAAATGTTCTCCTAGAACTCAGATTGGCTTTTATCTGAACATAAAAGTCAGTTTATCAGAGTTAATCCTTTTAGTATGCACTTGTCTTACAAGAACGATTTTCTTTCATTTGGTCAAGACAAAGGAATTCAGGAATTTCTGTAAACGAACCCTCCCATCGCTTTGTCGCATTTTTGTTGACGTGTTGGCAACATTCCTTTCAGTTTTAATTGGATTAAGCACATAGAAATTTAGTGAGTTGTAAATCAGACAGGATTCCAGCTACCTTTTTGCCATTGTTAAAAACGAAAGGTCTAGCAAAGAATAAACCTAAGTAAAACCAGAGGTAGTCTCTTGAAAGTAAAGAAATCTTCTCACTGCATTTGCTCAGTTAGTTAATGGGAAGACTGGCAGAATGACAGATGATTTTCCACACTTTCAAGGAGAAGTCATGCTAACGCTAACCCCGACACAGTCTTTCCTTCAAAAAGAAATGTCAGGATGCTACATGGTGAAAAAACATGAGTTGCTGCAAATATTTGATCCTCTCACTTCTATTCATCTGAATGGGACTACCTTCTACTGCTACAGGTTTTGATAGAGGAGCAGTCCCACCAAGGAGCTAAAAAGCAAGCACAAAAAGATGAAATCTCTAGGGTCCCTTCCAGCCTATGCCATTCTATGATTCTATACCTGTTTAATTTTTGATGCAAGCTCAAATTCAATGGAGAAAGTGAAGCATCATTCGAAAAGGCAGAAAAAATAACTACTTGGAACATAATGGAGTAATTTAATTTGAATACTAATTAGTATACATTTCTACTACTAATGTGATCCTCTGAATGTAATTGCTAATTCTAATCGCAGTTAATATTTATTCCAACTTAACTCTTTTTATGAGGGAATAATTGCACAAAATGACATTTCAATAGAGATAAAGTTGAATAATAAAAAAGCCAAAGTGCAAATGGAAGGTAGGTGTAAGAGAAAGACTGTTAGGTTCCTGGATGTAGTCATTCAAATTATCAGATATGCAAATGCTGCAAGTTACTGCAGTTTCCATTTCTGATTTGCTTCATCCACCAAAGGGAGACTGTTGTTTAAGTGTCATTTTTGTTGCTAGAAATTTTCCAATAATTTTAGCACAATATAAAAAAGCAACTGTTCTACATTCTCAAACAAATAAGCTTTTGCAACAAGGGAGTGTGCTCATCTTTAATATAATCAGAAATAAATTAAAATGTTTTTTGACTGAAAAATTCTAGCATTATTAAGAAAGGTCTCACTTTTGAGCTTTAAATAACATACTTCTTTCCTTTAGTTTTTGACAACACAACACAGTGAGATTAATAAGACACCGTTGCTTCAGCTTAGCTGGTAAGCAGGAACTTTAGCTCATTATTTCACTTCTAGCAGTATTTAATATTCTCAGCTTTAATATTACAAGACACTGTTTCCATATGCCAGTACATCAGTAAAGAATCAGATAGGACATCAGGAATCTTTTGAACCTAAATGCAACTTTCAAATCCAAACCTAACTCTCAGTCCCTAATTATAGGACTGCTTAGTTATTTTTTTTTTAAATACAAGTCAAAATTGCTTTAAAAAAATTCTTGTTAAATCTGTGCTGAAAATTACACCTTCATGTAAAGAAGTCTAGAAAGAATGCGTGGTTTTAATGAGGTATTGGGGTAACATAAGAAACATAAAGAAGAGTTACAAAACCAAATCAAAATAAACTACTACATTTTCTAAAGATGAACGGGTGATTGATGCTCTACAGCTTATCACGGAGGCTATCAGGTACTGCATGCTGAATGGTCCGTTGAGAAATGATTCAGCTGGTGAATGTGCCATGCATTCATTATGTTTGTTCATAGGGGTCCAAACCCACTTCCATTACCAACACAAAAAGCTGTGAATTTTCAGCTTCTAATAACACCATTAAACTTGTAAGCTGCACCTCTGAAACTGCACCTGGGGTTCTCATATCCTCCCACTCTGATATTAAAAATATTCTGTGCATCAGCTGGTATTATGCATGTAAAAATGACACAAAGAGAAGCTTTCTCCACAGGCTTATGCTGACACCAACGCCCTTAGTCATTTTAACACTACTGTAGCATGAGGATTTTTGTCCAGACAACCGTAATCACTGAGAAAACCAGAACTTCAATGGCTGAGACCATTTAAGCTGTGTGCACTCTAGCATGTTTTCTAGAAGTGCATTTAAGAAAGAGTGTGAAAAGAATCACCTTTTCTCACTGTTATTCCAAATAACATCTTCAGTGAAGTTAAAAAAGTTGTCTTCAAATTGATACTAAACTTTTGACAGTCTGCAGCTGTTCAGAGCTAACTTTTGTAAGCCTGTTTCCACTGTCAGTCCCTGTTTCTGGAGGCTATAACTTGTCAGTAAAACTCCAGTCTCAAATTAACCATAGAGAGGGATTGTCAGGGCTGGAAGCAAATTAAAACTCAAATCCCCTGGGATCACTCTTAACTTTCTACTCCAGCTTGCTGGTTTTGGTGCAGAATTTGTATATGTCCATTAGCCAATGTCAGTGTCCTGGTTTCGACTGGGACAGTTAGTTTTAATTTTTAGCTGCTAAAAGAACTCTGTGTTTTGGATTTAGTCTGGGATTTGTTATGAGAAGAATGTTGACAGTGCACTGATGTTTACAGTTGGTGCTGAGACATCAAGGACCTTTCAGCTTCCCATGTTTTTTGCCAGTGTGCAGGAGCACGACAGAATGGTGGGGGAGCATGGTCGAGACAAAGGGACCACAACTCCTCTTGTGATTTGAACTTGGACCTAGCATTGAGGGCTACACTGGCCAATTGAAAATTCTATATCATGCAATGTCATGCCCAGTATATAGGTGAGGGTTGACTGGAAAGTTGGGAATTCTCTTCTAAGGGCTCTCTCTTTGACTCTCGGAGTTCTATCTTTCTCTCGCTCTCTTTTTGTGCCTCTCACTCGTCCAGGACTGCAGTGTCAGGACTCGTTTCGGGATTGCTTGCCGGGACAGGACAGACATTGGTCACAGGGTGGTGAGCAATTATACTGTGTATCACTTGTTTGTATATTTTTTTCACATATTATTATTATTTTATCACGATTACTTTTGATTTATTATTATTATTATTATTATTATTATTATTATTATTATTATTATTATTATTATTATTATTATTATTAAAATGTTCTTTTCGCAACCCACGAGTCTCCTTCCCTTTTCCCCTTTAATTCTGTTCCCCATTCCTCAGGGGTGGGGAGGGTGAGTGAGTGGCTGCCCGGCGTTTAGTTGCCAGCTGGGCTAAACCACCACGGTCAGTTTAGTGAAATTAAAGTTATTGCAAATATTGAAAATATTCTAAATTGTTTTCAATATAATATTGAAAACATCAGAAATTGAAGCAAAAGCAAAGCAGCAGTCTTCCCAAACAAGTCAAACTGACTCAATCTGCCTTTCCAGCAGAGTGACAAAACCTGTAGCTAAGAGGAACACGGTACACGTGACACAGCTCGTCTTTGCTGACACTGCCCTGCTGCACGGTCCACCCTGACACTACTGTAAACAAAATCACCTATCCTGCTTCATCTGATCAACTTCACGGACACAAACTGAAGCATCTAAATTAGGTGAAAGGCTGCACTGTGTTCCTTCTTTTCAGTGGAGAGAAAGACAACTTCAAAGAATAACTTGAATGGCCTGCTGTCTTTCCCCTAATCATTGACTATGAAATTAGCCTTAGGCAACTACTCTCTAGATTAAGCCTTTAAAGTTAGGAAAGATGAACCTGGGCTACAGAGTAGACAAATCTACTGCAAGATGGGTGCAAAAAGTATTGGAAACGGTTCCCAGATGAGTTAGCAAGGGTTGACAGGATATACTAAATACCATTCTTCAGGCCTCTTCCAGATCTTGGACTCATTCATTCATAGAATTTTCACTGTTCACCTGACCGGTTTTGAGAGCATGCTTATTAAATTTGCAGATGACAGAGAGCCAGGAAAGACTGACAAGTATATTGAAGGACACGAGTGGTATTCGATCTTGACCAATTGAAAAAAACGAGTTGAGGAAATCGCAACGCACTCAGGTAAAGGCAAGTACAAATTGTCCCACGCAGGAAGGATGTACACACTGAGGAGATGGCTAAAATTTCTGCAGAAAATTATCTGGGGGTGCAGGGGATGGCAAACCAAACAGGAGTCAAGGACATCGTATTGCCACAAAATTCAACCAAGCTCAACGCAGTTCCAAGGCAAGGCAGAGGGAAGGGACATACCAAATGGAGAAAGGAGTACGCTTCAACTGGACTGACAGATGCCTGTAAGGCCTATGGAAATATACAGTATTCACCCAGACAATAACTCTGGGTAGAAAAAAAGGATTTACCTGTGTATGTGACAGACAAATGGCACATGCCAAAAACAATGTGTAAAAAACGCAGTTACTGAGGACGCAACAACTGAAAAGATTTTCCTGTCTATAGAAACAACCCCACGTAACTTCTTCACGTAAGAAGAAAAGCTAAATCTCTCTTGCGCTTATCTTGATCGTGTACCTGCACAAATAAGTATTTCCTGTGTTCTCAGGGTGTTTTCAAAGTACAAGCGTGTTACGCCTTTGAGGATCCCTACTTTCTGTTTCATACAAGAACGTCGGGAAAGCATCCTCTTCTGTCTGGACTGTCCGGTTCTGCTGGCGCTAGCTGGCTGTGCCGCAAAGCGGCACCCCGTGCCATGCGGTTAGCCCAGCAGAACGTCTCGCTGCTGTGCCTTTGCGATTTTATCCTCTTTTCACAGTAACCAGGAAACTAAACTCACTCAGATTTTGTCATCTTCCATCTCTCCAGTTTCACACGAGTGCCCCTCTTTGTGATAAATCCAGCCACCAGTAATGCTTCCTCCTTGCTAGACAGCACCCTGAAAATGGTATCGATGTGTAAAAGATATTAACTGTAAACGTGTAAAGAATCATTGAAACTTTATTAATGCTCCCTAAATTTGAAAAAATTCTGATGTGTGGTCTCTATGAAAGGCTGTATCTGCCATGATAAAGAAGCCACAATACACAGGGCTTCATAGGTGAATTATGGCACCTCATGATGCCGTATGACGCATTTAAGAAAGGCAGCACCATGGTGTTCAAAGAACCCCATGGTTCACAAGGAAAACAACTTAATTCAAACAAAATGCTGGGAATGAACATTTTGGTGTCGCTACACCTCTGTAACAAAAAGAAAAACCTCTTGCCTGTGCTATAAGCTCTTAACTTGCAGCCAGACAAGACAGCAGAGAGAACAGGCAGGATGCACTGCGTAAGACATGTACTCTTTTTGTAACGAACATATTATTTAGGCTGAAATATGTGACTTACGCTGTAATTCTAAGGCTTTGTCTATCATTCTGAGGAGGGATTCTTCCTCATAAACTCATAAAAGAAACCATCACCTAGTGAATATGAATAACTTGTGTATTTAACAAAAATATTACTTTGTGTCCTGAAAGCAGAACATTTATGGAATCAGTCACTGCCTGGAAAATCTATGCTTACCTCATAAGAATGTATTTCAGATTCCTTAAAGATGTTTATGTAACATTACTTAGAGATCAAAGATAACTTGATTACTAATGAGGGAAAAGAAAATGCTGATTATGTTATCTAAGGATATACTGGCTCAGATTGAGCACTAATATGACCTTAAAGAACTAGTTTCAACTAGTCAAGGGAAAGTACATAAAGCTGATAGGAACCCTAAAACACATTATCAATTATCTTTATTTATAACTTAACCTCGAAGGACTGAAATACACACTATGTATACTCAGTGAAAACTAAGAATACATTTTCTTTTCCCTACAAAACATGTACATCTATTTTTCATAAATTGAACTTTAGATTATCTAGACTAGAGTAAAAATGCATCCTACTGAAGTACAGAAAACTGATTTGTTATTAGCAGGAAAGAACCAAAAGTAATTTTGAAAAATGAATGGGAGAGGGAAATTCCGACTGCAGTGAAACTGGTGGAGTTCTATCTTCAGTAACTTAAATGCACTGTTGATTTGGTGATGTAAGCAGGCCAAATATGAGTAAGCTGTCAAAGAATGCAGAAAACCTAGCATACCTTAATTAGTTAAAAAAAAAGCTGAGTACGTTATTTTACTGTGAATTATTATGTGCTTATTATATATTTTTAATTACTGCATGAATACATTATAAAATCAGACTGTGAACACTTGTGACATTTTTATTTCCAGAAATGGAAGAAAAACAGCTAAGGCAAGCTTTTAAGACGAGGCAGTTGATCCAGCGTTCTCTCTCATGTGTCCATACATCCTTGTGGCTATCCATGAGACAATGTAGGATTGCAGTTCTGCAAAAGAATGAGGCGTGTTTCTTAACTTTGTAGCTCAGAGTAAAACAGTCATCAGTCCACATCTATAAAACTTCTTGCTTCTACTAGTTCAAACAGATGAAAATCCTCTATACAAACCACCTATTCTTTCCAAATGGGTTCCTCCAAAGCCATGTCATTGCCTATAAATAACCGTTATCACATGAAATCTAAACCTTTCTGCCAGTAAGCAAGTGCTTAGAGGAACAATGTATTATGCAAAATTAAATCATATGAATCATTTTGCAAAATCTGATTTTTAAGTGCGTACAGGCACTTCATATATTATTCAAAGAACAGAAGCGTTCCCTTACCTTTAGGATTTTTTTTTTATGATGGAGAAATAAAAGAGATGAAAGGATGGAAAAAAGCAGCTGCAAGGAGAGACAAAGGGAGGCTTAGTCCTAAAAACCACCAAGCCTAGTTCCAAGTGTCCCAGCTAATGTGACGTACATAGCTATGGACCAGATCACCTCATGAATTATTCCTCCTTAAATTCCAGTTCGCAGAATTGTGTGGTTTGCCACGAATCTCACCTTTTACCTTAACAAAATTACACGGTTTTACCTCTTCATCTTGAAAAAAACCCACCCCTCCACACTCAAAAAAACCCCATCACCCCTCCACACTCAAACAAACAGCCAAGATTCAAATGCAAACACAAACTCCTCCATGGTATTACTTTTGGTAGATAACGCGGTTTAAAGAAAATGGTCTTTACGCGTTTGATGCGCGCGTTGGGAGCTCAAGGCCGGGCCGTACCGACGGCTACGGGGCGTCCCCCGAACGCCGCCGAAGCCGGAGACCGCCGCCCCCTCAGCGAGGCTGCCCCGGTCCCCGGCCCCCACCCGTCAGGGCACGGCCCGGGGGGACCGAGGGCTTTCGGGAAACACGGGCACCGAGTCGACCCCAACGCGACCGCGCTCCCCGCCCTGGTCCCCGACGCTGGCCGCCCCCTGGGCCCGTTCCCCCGGGCCTCGCCCGGCCAGCGCGCAGCGCGGCACGTGCTCAGCCCGGCGGGCAGCCGAGGGAAAGGCAGGAAAGACGGAGAAACGGAGGGAAGGAGGAAGGAAGGTGCCGCCTCCCGCCCCTGCGCGGGCAGCGCTGCCGGCCGCAGGGCGGGGCGGGGCGCTGCCCCTCCACACAGCCGCCACCCCCCCACGCCCGCCTCAGCCCCGGCCTCGCCGCCGGCCCCGGCCGCGGCCGCCACCGAAGGCGCGAACGGGAGGGCGCATGCGCCCGGCACGGCGCGCGGAGCCCGCCGGCGCCGCCGACCCACCCCGCTGCGCACAGGCGGGCGGGCGGGAGGAAGGGGAGAGTGGGTAGTTACGTGATGACGCTCTGCGTGTCGCCAGTCGCGCGACCCACGCACAGTCCGTCGGGCTCGTGCCTCCTCCTGGGCTAGTGCACTCGGGGCTGCTCCGAGCGGGGGCGGGCGGGGCGAAGGCTTCCTCCCTCCTCCTCCTCCTCTCCTCTCCCCTCCCTCCTCCTTCTGCTTTTCTCCCTCCTCCTCCTTCCCCCCTCCTCCCCGGGTCCCCTCTCCGAGGGCCCGGCCCCTTCCCCCCGGCGCAGCGGGGCCGTGCGGCTGCGGCGCCTCCTCCTCCTCTTCTTCCTCCTCCTCCTCCTCCCGGCCGCGCCGGACAATAGGGGCGAGCGCGGCGTGTGTCTCACCCAAAGCGGCCCCCCCACCCACCCCGGCCGGCCTCGCCTCGATGCGCGGCGCCGGGCAGCGGGGCTGACAGCGGCTCCCGCCGGCAGCGGCGAGGCCGAGGGAGCGGCGGTTGCTGCGGGCTCCGGGCCGGGACTCGCCGCCTCGGGCGCTGACAGAGGCGTCCCGCTTCGCCGCCTCCCCCTCGCTCCCGGCGGCGGTTCCCGCCAGGCTTTGGCGGCGGAGGACAAAGGCCCGGGGCCCGGCGCGGCCCGGCCCGGCCCCCCGGGGGGTGCGGGGGCGGTGAGGAGGCGCCGGGCCCCCACGGGGTTTCGCCGCGGGCTTCCCCCCGCCGCCCCGCTGCGGCGAGCCCTGCGCGGGCAGGTGCGGCGGCGGGCGAGGCCGCTGCCCTGCGGCGGGTCGGCGCACGGAGGCTTCTTCAATGGAAGTATGTTACCAGCTGCCGGTGCTGCCGCTGGACAGGCCGGTGCCGCAGCACGTCCTCAGCCGCAGAGGGGCCATCAGCTTCAGCTCCAGCTCCGCGCTCTTCGGCTGCCCCAACCCCCGGCAGCTCTCACAGGTAGGCACCGCCGCCGGGCCCGCCGGCGCCCGCCTCTCCGCGGCGGCGGGAGGGTCTGCGCCGGCTCGGCGTCCCGCCGGTCTCCCGCCCGCCCGGCCTCCGCCGTGCCGCTGCCGGGCGCCAGGGCCTGCTTCTGGTGTCGGCTGGGAGCCGGTGGCGGCGGAGAGGTGCGGCGGGGGTGGGCTGGCGGCGGAGCTGTCCCCGTGGCCGCCCTGAGGGCTGCGGCGGGGGGCGGCGGCAGGGGCGAGCGGCCTTCCCTCCGCGGCCGAGCCGCCGGTCGCGCCTCCCTCGCCTGCCGCCAGATGCCGGTGGCAGTGATGAGAAAATGCAACCTTTTGTAGGTTTACGGAGAGTTATTGTCGAGGTTCTCTTTCCAGCATTGGTTGTAAAGCGAGCGGTGAACTCTGTGGGCTTTATTTCCAGAGCCGGTGAATTATTTGTTTCTTCTGTAATTTTTTAAACTAGCGTTGTTTTCTGGCTTTGTAGCTTGGGCTTTCTTTGAAGGGTCTGAGTTTCCTATGGGGTTGCCAAAAGCTGCAGTGACTTTACTGAAATAATGAACATGCACTGCAGTGTTTTATTTGGGATGCTATGCTGTTTCTCCCTCCAACTATTAAGACTTGGCAATCCATCTAGAAAGAGACAAAGATCCTTGGCTTTTTCGTTTCCACGGTATTGTTCCCTGCCCACATTACATCAGTCACAAGATGAACTATACTGGATTTTGTTTCATCTGATCATGTTGGAAATACTACAAAAAAGGTCATTGTAACTATCAGGACAAAAGGGATTTTTTTTTTTTCTCGTGAACACTGCCCTAAATTTCTGAATATGTGTTAGCATGGTTTCCCAGCAAACTGATAAAATTATATTCTGGCTAAAGTCTCTGGAGAAAATTTGGAATTATGGTGGAAAGCATGTGTTCTGGTGAAGTAAGTCAGCCGGTTTTGACTTTTAGGGACTCCCTGTGTCTAGATTGAACGGTCTGTTTCAGTGCCTTGAAGTATGTTGTCCTTACAGAAGATGTTGTCTTTGCTCTTTCCACATGTAATGGTCATTTTTTGTTGTTTATGTTTTTGGGGTATTTTGTGAAGTTATTCTGCTTTTTCATGACTTGCTCTGCTTCATATATGCATATATATAAAATATAGAGCTACCACTCTCTTTTGGCTTTGCCCCTGGTTTGATAGCAGTGAAGCTCTGTACATGTGTGTGAGCATTAAGCCGTGTGTATGTTTGGGAAGGAAGAATCAAGAAAATATTGCGTTAATGACCGGGAATTTGAATGCATATGGAAATAATTATTAGTAAACAAATGAAGATGAATATATGCTGATGACCCTTCCTTTCCTGCATGTGAATGTAATAATCAACAAAAACTTTGTTTTCATGACAAATCAGTTTTCCGTGTAGCAACTGGGGTTTCCATTTGTACCGCTTGATTTGGGTTGTACTTGGTGATGGTGAATTTTCCATATGTATAAGTCGTCTTCAAAGTCAAACCGAATTAAGTGTGTGTTGTCCTGTGCAAATGAGAGAAGAGTCTCTCTTGTTTAAAGCGTTCATGTTTTTTTTGGGAAAAGGAACAGGCAGAATGGTCAAGGTGATATATTGTATTTATTCCTTCTCTGCGTGGTCTTCAGAGCAGATAACACACAAAGTGTATACAAACTTATCAAATTAAATATGGCATTGACATTTAAGCATTCTTTTCTCCAGCTGTCAAGCTTCTCAAGGGATTCCTTGTTTTCTGACCAATATGCTGTAGGTATATTAGAGTGAGTCACAGGGAGAGGTGCTTTTGTAAAAAAGTGAAAGCTATATGTATGCTTGACCAAGTAGTGTTTCCTTTGAGTAAAACAGAGAAATAAGCTTATGGATTAATAAAAGAGAATTAGGATATATAAGTGAGGAAGTCTTTGCTAATATTGGCCAGCTGATTGAAGTACAGCTATGTTTTGCTGTCTTTACCTCCGTTTTCCTTTCCCTGATGTGTCTACCCGACGTGCAATTACAGGCTGGTGTAAATGATGGACTAAGAAGCATCACCAGTGACACTAATGATTCTGTGTAACTTCTGAACTTAACTTCACCTTGTAAGTCTCCTGGAAGACTCCTAGTATTCCAGTTCCATTGCTGATGAATAAGGTCTGAACCCTCACCAGCCTGTTGTTTTCAGACTTCTGCTCAGGCTAGCTTTGAGCATAAAATGCCCTAGCTAGCTTTTTGAGTAAACCTGGAGACGTCTATTAGCAAACTCAAAAAGCTGATACGTACAGCCAGCATTTTACAGTTAATACGCATCTGGCAGATTTTCTTGAAAAAAATGTAAAGTCTTGAAAATTGGATTCCCACTTATAGATTAAAAGTGAAGTGATTTAGGCATAAGACATTTCAGGCTTCTCCTTTCAGCAAGGAGTTATTTTACATGGGAAACACAGGTGAGACAAATGCATGCTACATTGAACATAGCTTTTAATTGTGGTAATGCTAAGCAGGAAAATATTTATCTCTTTTTAATATATTAAGTGAAATTTCAACTTAATACTATGTTCAAGTTTGACTAAATGGGTTCAAAATGGGCTGCATGTTGCTTTTTTAAAGCCTAAATAAAGAGATGCTGGAAATGACCTCAAGAATTCTGGTCTATTCCTCTCAGCCCCAGGAAGGATAAATTGTACTTACAGTGTTATTAGCAGATGTTTGTCTAATCTGTTTGCTTAATCTGTTTTTTAAGATACAGACTTATGAGATGCGCTGAGCTGACATAACTCATTATTGCTGAAGGTTAAAGTCCTGACATTGGGCATGTATTATTACTACTTCCTTTATGCCATCTCTGATGCTTGTCAGGTGTTTGCTGATTCAGTTCACTAAAACAGCAGAAAACTAACACAAGCAGGAAACTGGGTAGCTGCCTGCTACCTTTTTAAATAAAATAGGCTCAGTGAAGTTTGTCAGAACTGATTTAAAGGAAAGGATGGTACCACTAGGCTTTTGAAACCCATAAAAGCCTCAGATAATACATATTATGCAATCTTACTAGGCAACTTAACTGTTAACAACGCTTAACTGTTCTTGTCAGGAGAGTTCTTTCCTAATACTGATTTTAGATCTTCCTGTGGCAATTTACACCTGTTACTATCTGCAGTAAATGTAGAGTTCCTTTTCTTTTTGCAGTTTATGTATGAATTATTTCCCTGTAGTCATCTTTTCCTTAATTTCAAAGTATTAACAGCAAAATAGCAAGTGATATCTGTTACCTGGAGGTTCTTTATGATATTTATTGTTCAAGTCCAGTCAAGTAAAAAGCTGCTATTGTATAGGTTTATGCAATTGTTTGAGTTAATAATTATCATTGAACGTGAAACAATTTTAAATGCTAGTGTTAAAAGCTGTTTTTAAGGGCACTTAAGGAGGTAACTGTTGAAATAACTGGGACATCTCACACTGGTGAGATTAAATGTAGGTTCACTGTGAGATCAAGTGGATGTTAAGTAGTACCTTGGATCATACGTTTAGGGTGTTCATTTCAAATGTTACAAAATGATGTTTTTTAAATTAAAGCTGAGCTTTCAGAGGATGGTTTTAGATTCTTTGCCTCATCTGGTTTTTGACTTGTGTTAATAGTAGTGAAAAAGAGTTTCTAAAACTGTACTTATTTAGTGTGAAAATTTTTAGTCTGATTTTTTTTTTTTTTAATGCATAAGGGTTTATAATGAAAGCCACTTACAAACTTAGCTGCAAGCACTTTTAGATTGTGTCTTATGTTACACTCCCCTTCACCTCTGCCAAAAGTTCAATTGACATAAACATATCACAAATGAGTAAGAAAACTTTGGCCTAACCTGCTGGTTTTGACTCACTTATATCCTTCTGCCTTGTGACTGGTTCTGTGCTCTCTTCCATGGCTCTGAAAAATTACGTCAGTGGTATCTAGTAGCAGAGTCTGAAGAGAAATAAAGTTCTAGTTTTGACCTTCCTGTCCTTAAATGTTTGAAATTGGTGATGGTAAAGAAAGATATCTCCTAAGGATGAAATTGCATCAAGAGAGAATGGAGCAAATAATAGAAGACTCCGTTTGAATCTCTGAAGTGTAAGCACTATGTCTCTTCCTGAAGTACCAAGTATTATTGTGTACCAGGTAGTACCATGTACTGCTACCTGGTATTTGATAATCTAGTTCATGATCCCTCTTTATTGCATCTCCATTTTATGTATTTAAGCAATATAGCATCATGCTTTGTGACTTGCTATGCTATATACACCTGAACAGTAGGCTGCAGATCTACTGGATTATGAAAATATGGAATATTCTCCATATGGAAAATATTGAATATTGGAATATGGAATCCGAGATTTGACTTAAAGGGGACGTAGTGGTAAAAAATATCACTAATAGCAGCTGTGGATTCTTCAGTGAAAGGTACATGCTTCCTCTGGAAAATGTGTGCCCCAACATCAACCAAGTGCTTTGGCCACCTTTTGCTGTGTAACTCCTCTTTTCAGTGTTTGTCACCTGATGTGGTCCAAACATGCTTCTCTCCGCATGTAGTGTTACAACTTACAAGACAATTGAGAGGTGCATTTTTATGGTCTGAACATAGGCATTGGTCTCTAATCCCATGGTTGCATCTTCTTGCAGTGGGGGAAGCATTGACATGACCTATTTTTCCTTTGCAGCTGCTCATTTCGGCTCCTGTATTTTCCTCTTAGTTGTGACAACTTTTTTTTTTGATCAGGTTATTTTTCAGTCCTCGCCGATTCATAATACAGTTTCACAACTGATCGTGCCTGTTAGTAAGGAGAAAGCAGTATGCCACAATGCTAGACCAAGAGTAACGAGCAGTGGGGAGACTGAAGGAATGTCTTAGGTTGGCCCTGCTATTGAAGGTGTAACCTTACCCTAAACCTCTTTCTTTTCTCATCCATTGTTTTTTATAAGTTTTCTTCTATACCTTTCTAATCCTCTTCATCAGTTTTTTTTCAGTTGCTTGGTCTTTTATTAGCCTTCTCCTGCCGTTTCCCATATCTCTGCTGCCTGAATAATTAACAAGTTAAAATAATGAAATATTTTCATGATGTGATTTCTAACCTCTGGAATTAATTCTGTGTGTTGCTGCTGTGCTTGCCATTCCCTTCATCTTGTATTTATTGTGTCTGGTTGCTGAGATTGCATCTATTCATATAAGAGGCAGAGACTGACTCTGACTCTGCACACAGCATGGACAAGTTCTGATTGACAATTTCATGCACTACAGTAATTTTATGTGGCAGTTCATTTTTTTTAAAATGCTGTCCGAGTTTTATGACCAATTAACTTTTTCATAGGTTGCAGTGTAAAGCAACATTGGTATTTTCATTCTTTGAAAGGTCATAGCAGCTTATTTCATGGCCTATAATTGCCTGTGTAACATCTAAGCAAAATAATAGTTTAAAGTCCCCATTAACTAGATTGTCTTAAATAACCAGAAGTCAACTCTTCTTTGTCCAGATTGTGTAATAGTATGTTTTGTGCTTTGTATGAAACGCAATTTTCTGATCCTATCTTCAAAGAGAAATTGGTTTGAAAAGAGAGATTATAGCTATGTGCCCCTTAAGTTGTGAAATACTGAATTTTAACCATAAAACAATTTTACAAGAAGTCAGCATTAGTATATGAATATTCAGTATTCTATATGAACTTAATGTAGTAAGTACTGCAAATACAGGTTGTTGGGATTAGAAGTGTTTTGTATGGGATCATAGAATGGTTTGAGTTGGAAGGGACCTCAAAGATCATTTAGTTCCAACCCCCCTGCCATGGACAGGGAAACGCTCCACTACACCAGATTGCCCAAAGCCTCATCGAACCTGGCCTTGAACACTTGCAGGGATGGGGCATCCACAGCTTCTCTGGGCAACCTGTTCCAGTGCCTCACCACCCTCTGAGTGAAAAATTTCTCCCTTATATCTAATCTAAATCTGCCCTCTTTCAGTTTAAAGCCATTGCCCCTTCTCCTATCACTATAGCAGCTTCACAGACGATTTGCAGGATGAAGCAAAACTTACATTGTTTATAACTCATAGCTCATTGTTCCTTCTTTGCATTTCCTTCACCAAGAACCAAAAGGTTGTGTTATAGAATCATAGAATGGTTAGGATTGGAAGGGACCTTAAAGATTATCTAGTTCCAACCCCCCTGGCATGGGCAGAGAAATCCTGCACTACACCAGGTTGCCCAAAGCCTCATCCAACCTGGCCTTGAACACGTGCAGGGATGGGGCATCCACAACTTCTCTGGGCAACCTGTTCCAGTGCCTCACCACCCTCAATGTAAAAAATTTCTTCCTTATACCTAATCGAAATCTCCCCTCTTTCAGTTTGAATCCATTGCCCCTTGTCTTATCACTACATGCCTTTGTAAAAAGTCCCTCTCCAGCTTTTCTGTAGGCCCCCTTTAGGTACTGGAAAGCTGCTATAAGATCACTCCGGAGCCTTCTCTTCTCCGTGCTGAACAGCCCCAACTCTCTCAGCCTGTCTTCATAGCAGAGGTGCTCCAGCCCTCGGATCATCTTCGTGGCCCTCCTCTGGACTTGCTCCAGTAGCTCCATGTCCTTCTTATGTTGGGGACTCCAGAGCTGAACACAGTATTCTGGGTGGGGTCTCACGAGAGCTGAGTAGAGGGGCAGAATCATTTCCCTTGACCTGCTGGCCACACTTCTTTTGATACAGCCCAGGATATGATTTGCTTTCTGGGCTGCCAGTGCACATTGTTGGCTCATGTTGAGCTTCTCATCTACCAGCACTCCCAAGTCCTTTTCCTTAGGGCTGCTCTCAATCCATTCTCCACCCAGCCTGTGCTTGTGCTTGGGATTGCCCTGACCCATGTGCAGGACCTTGCACTTGGCCTTGTTGAACTTCATGAGGTTCTCACAGGCCCACCTCTGCAGCCTGTCAAGGTCCCTTTGGATGGCATCCCTTCCCTCCAGCATGTCCACAACACCACACAACTTGGTGTCATCTGCAAACTTGCTGAGGGTGCACTCGATCCCACTGTCCATGTCACCAACAAAGATGTTAAATAGCACTGGCCCCAGTAATGACCCCTGAGGAACACCACTCATCACTGGCCTCCACTTGGACATTGAACCGTTGACCACAACTCTTTGAGTGCGACCATCCAGCCAATTGTCTATTTCAGCAACATTTCTTTAAAAAAAAAAAAACTGTATGTGCTAAGTTAAGTCTGTTTTTTTAGATACCTTGAGTAATGCTTAGATTGCTTAAGCCAATATAGTAATATGCTCAATTATGAGGGAAAATAAAGTATCATAAAAATCATGTAGTTTTCTGACGTTTCTATTGTTCTCCCGTTTTGGCATGTGGAAAATAATGTTGTGGACATCTGCAGTTGGATTCTTATTTCTTCAGTTCTTTTATTTTCTGCAGAGCCTACTGGTAATAGAATGGCGATTTGTTAGAACAGTTCTGCATCATGTCAATGACCATTGGCTTATTGTTTTCTTGTGTTTCCCTTGTTACTCAGTATCTACAAATTCCCACTTGTTTTCTGCTAAAATTGTAGGTTTCTGAGTATACTCAGTCATTTTCTAGGATCAAGTTTATCAGATTCATGACTATATTTCCAGGTCCTGCCAGGTTATGGCTCATGTATAAGAAACACCTTTTGGATTAGGCTAAACCTGTTGTATTTGCCTTTCTCAAAAATTCACTGATCTGCATGGAAATAGTGAGTAATTTGGCACCTCAAATTAGATTTCTTTTTTTTTTTTTTCCCCCCAGAAGTGTGAAACCAAAGTAACTTGGTTGTCCTTTACTGTGTAAATCTTTGTCAACGCACATCAGTACTTTCCATGGGAATTTGTACGGTTGGGTGCCTAAGGTATAGATTTATGTATCTCATAATACGATTGAAAGAATGTAGTGTATTGCATTTTAGTTAGAATTGCCTTTCCTTGCACATGAAGGACTGAGGATGGACACGATAAAAACGTGAAGAATTTAATCTTAATCTCAGAAATCATGCAAAATAATGCATTTAGTGAAGGTAGTCCTTTGTGTGCATTCACAGCTAGATGAAATGTTCAGTTCCACTTGAGAAAATCCTTTTGTATGAGCAGATACAAATGCTTGGTGTGTGCACACATATGCGTGTAGGGTCTTACAGGAAGCATGTGTCTGGCACCAGGAATTGAACCTAGACTTCTCAAATTCCAGTTCAGTGTTATGCACAGAAATCCTCCTAGGAAAACTTGAAAGAGTTTGTGTTTCATTAGATGTGAAGCTTTCCTCAGTTTGTTCTGATTATGTCATTAACAAGTAACTGCAGTGTAAATAAGCACCCTGTGTAATCCAGCAAGGCAGTCTGCCAAAGACAAAATATTTTATTATAGAAATGCAGTTCTGGAAAGCTGTATTTAAAGGTTAGTTGGGGAATTGTTTATTTGTATGATTGTGTCCTAGGTGTATTGTAAGGAATTTGTAGCCAAATATTTTGTTTTCTTTCTGGTTGAAAATAAATTTGTGGCTGTTATCTCACCTTCCCTGCCCTCCTCCCTTGCATAGCCTGAGAATTTTTTATGTCTGTTAACAGCAGTCTGACTCCTGTTTTCCTCCCACTTCCCCTGGCTTTGTACACCTGTGATACAGCAATCTGATTTATTATCTTCCTGACCACACTCCCACAATAATTATAATTAAAGAGATTCCTGGAGTCTGCTTTTCATTGCAAAGGTAGAGGGCAAATTCTTTTCTCGGCTCGTAGCTGAAAGAGTGAAGGAGCCAAAACTTGCAGCAGGCCCTCCTTTATTCTTTCTTGCAGACATACTGCAACGAGAATAATGAGGATAGCTTGGTATTAGCAGAAGATTTTACTATTTCTCCCACGCCTTTCTGCTGGATGAGAGATGTGGAGAGAAAGAGGCTGTTTCCTCTACCAGTGATTCCACTCCCTCCTCCCCCCCCTATAGCAGACATAGCTGGAGACTACTCTGACTAGTAAAATTGTATATTACATGCAAAATACAACCTGTTGCCCAGTTCAGGGCAAGGGGTCAATTCTACCCCAAAGGGAGAAAAAAACACAGGAAAAGATACAGGAATCTGTTCCAAGGCTGTGAGGGAAAAGATTGTAATGGGAATCTTGAGACTTCAGTAGGTGGATCAGCCTTGGTGTACAAAAGGTTTATCGTGTGTGTAGTGATGGTTCTTAGTTGCCTTAGAAATTGAGGTACAATGTTGAGATGCTGACAAGCCAGGGATTTTATGGAATCATAGGATAGTTTGGATTGGAAGGGACCTTTAAAGGTCATCTAGTCCAACCCTCCCGCAGTGAGCAAGGATGTCTTCCACTAGATCACGTTGCTCAAAGTCCCGTCCAACCTGGCCTTGAACACTGCTAGAGATGAGGCATCCACAACTCTGGGCAACCTGTTCCAGTGCCTCACCACCCTTGTTGTAAATAATTTCTTCCTTATATCTAGTCTAAATCTACCCTCTTTTGGTTTAAAACCATTACCCTTTGTCCTATCACAACAGGCCCTGCTAAAATGTTTGTGTCTCTCTCTTATAGGCCCCCTTTAAGTACTGAAAGTCTGCAATAAGATCTCCCCAGAGCCTTCTCTTCTCCAGCTGAACAACCCCAACTCTCTCAGCCTGTCTTCATAGGAGAGGTGTTCCATCCCTCGAATTGTTCTTCTGACCCTCCTCTGGACCTGCTTCAACAGGTCTGTCTTTCCTGTGCTGAGGAGTCCAGAGCTGGACGCAGTACTGCAGGTGGGGTCTCATGAGAGCAGAGTAGAGGGGCAGAATCACCCCCCTCGACCTGCTGGCCACACTGCTTTTGATGCAGTCCAGGATACAGTTGGCTTTCTGGGCTTCAAGCAAATTGCTGGGTCGTGTCCAGCTTTTCATCCACCAGTACCCCAAGTCCTTCTTGTCCAGGCTGCTTTCAATCCCCTTCATCTCCCAGCCTGTATTGATACTGGGGATTGCCCCGACCCATGTACAGGACCTTGCACTTGGCCTTGTTGAACTTTATTAAGTTCTCACAGGCCCACCTCTCCAGCCTGTCAAGGTTCCTCTGGATGATATCCCTTCCCTTCAGCGTGTCCACAACACCACACAACTTGGTATCATCTGCAAACTTGCTGAGGGTGCATTTGATCCTACTGTCTGTGTCATTGATGAAGATATTAAACAGTACTGGTCCCAATACGGACCCCTGAGAGACTCCACTCATCACTGATCTCCATCTGGACATTGAGCTGTTGACCACTAACCTCTGGATGGGACCATCCAAACAATTCCTCATCTACCAAACAGTCCATCCATCCATCTCTATCCAGTTCAGAGAGAAACATGTTGTGGGGTACTGTGTCAAAGGCCATACAGAAGTCCAGATAGATGACATCCGTAGGCTTCCCTTGTCCACTGATGTAGTCACTCTGTCATAGAAGGCCACTAGGTTGGTCAGGCAGGACTTGCCCTTGATAAGCCATGCTGGCTGTCTCAAATCACCTCCCTGTCCTCCATGTGCCTTAGCATAGCTTCTAGGAGGATCTGTTCTATGATCTTCCTAGGTACAGAGGTGACACTGGCAGGTCAGTAGTTCCCAGGGTCCTGCTTTTTAAAAATGAGTGCACTGTTTCCTTTTTTCCAGTCACTGGGGACTTCACGTGACTGCCATGGCTTTTCAAATATCATGAATAGTGGCTTGGCAACTACATCAGCCAATTCCCCCAAGACCCTGGGATGCATCTCGTCAGGTCCCATAGATTTATGTATGTTCAGGTTTCTCAGGTGGTCACAAACCTCATCTTCTCTTACAGTGGGAGGGACTTTGTTCCACCAGTCTCTGCATTGCAGTCCATCTACTTCAGAGGTGTGGGAAGAGAGGTTACCAGTGAAGTCTGACGCAAAAAAGTTACTGAGTACCTCAGCCTTCTCCTTGTCTGCTGTTACCAGTTTGCCAGTCTTGCTCATCGAGGTGGGTACACTTTCTTTGACCTTCCTTTTCTGACTGACATACCTGTAGAAGCTCTTCTAATTATTCTTTGCATCCCTTGCCAAGTTCAGCTCCATCTGCACCTTGGTCTTCCTGACCCCATCCCTACACTGCTGGGCAGTGTCCCTATAATCTTCCCAGGATACCTGTCCCTGCTTCCACTACCTGTGCATTTCCTTCTTTCCCTTTAGTTTGACCATCAGGTCTCGCCTCAGCCGTGCCGATCTCTTGCCTGATTTCTTACGCTTGGTGATTGAGAGCCCTTGTGCTCTATGGAAAGCATCCTTAAATATGTGCCAGCTCTCTTCTGCTCCCTTGTCCCTGAGGGCAGTTTCCCAGGGGGTTCTATTTACTAATTCCTTGTACTAAATTCCTAAAACTGATTTTGCGAGGGACTCATTTCTACATCTAGATGAGAAAAATTTAACACTCTTACAAAAAATACTCAGTTTTTAGTAGCGTAGTCTGGTAGCAGAGAGACCACATCTGTCATGGCAGGAGCGATGCTGGCCTATGGTATTTCGTGCTTTATGTTTCTAGCTAATACACTCCATATATTGATGTTGCAGTTGACAATGTGCTTATGAGGTTTCGCGTTTAGTCAGGCATGAACTATCACTCCCATTTATTTTCAGAAAGGTTCCTGTGCAACAGGAATCTGAAACGTGTATGTGTGGTGGTGGGGTCTGGTCAGTAGTGCCCTGCCTTAGCTTCTCTTCTGGAATGGTAAAGGCCTGCAAGCAGTTTTCAAAGTCTGGAGTACTTGAATTTTCTTTATTGTTATCTGTGGAATTTTAGACTTTAGATTTCAGCAACTGCAATAATTGAGTGCTTTCTGGTGTTAGGCAAGGGAAAATCCATACAGCTTCTTTTACAGCTGCAAACATGGTGTGAGACTGCTAAATACAAAATGTCTGTGCGTGAAAGTAAAGACAGGGAGTTTTCTTTGTTCTTGCTTATAATGATTGATCTAGAGAGTAACGTTATGGAGTTTTGTTCTTTCTTTTGTAAAGTCTGAGCTGTATTTCCTTTAATATGGTGATTATAGGAATTGCTGCAGCACTTTTCACTGATCTTAGACAATGTATTTAATCAGCTTTTCCTAGCTTGTTTTCATTTGGACAAAATAAACTGACTACATCTGTCCAGATCAAACATCTAGTATTTAGCCCACAAATTGACAGAAGAAATGATAGAAGTTTTTCTATTGCCTGAATTTTTTTAAAAAAATAACAAACCAACAAAACCCCAAGTGTACTTGAGCTTTTTACCTTGATAATCACATAATGTCCCAAATACTTCAAAAAGCCCTATGTCCCTTCTAATTATTTTTCTCCTCCTTTCCAAAAGGATACTTTTACTTCTGAATATAGTCACCCTGCTTATATCTGTGTCACTTCAGATTATAATGAGAATTTTGCAACCTACTGTAAATGAAGACTAAAAGTTAAACAGCAAATTGCAGATACTAAATTCCTTAAGTTTTGCTTGTAGGGAATATCTTGGACTCGTACTTGGTATCTATATTGAGTTCTAGGGGGTGTGTGTTTTGTTTTTTGCTTTTTTTTTTTAAAGAGGAGACGGCTTCATCTCCCTAGGAGCATTGAATGGTTGAAGCTATGGTTACCTTGGTGTTTTGCATGTGACATTGTGGCATTGTTTTTGCCAGTGCCCTCCAGTTTAAGTTGAGGTATGAAGGAATGTTTTGTGTCTTAATGAATTGAGGCCCATTGTTGAAAATTCTTTGCCTAACATCTTTTGATACAATAGAATGTAAGTAAAGTAATCTGCTGTGCGCTACAAGGCTAATCCATTTTCATGAGCTTTTTAGGAAAGATGATTTGAGAGGATTAAACGTGAAGTTATTCATGATTGGTTGACTAAGTAGGAGAGACTATTATGACTAATGAAATTTAAGACTTTTTTTTATTTAGCCTTAATACTGTTGTATTCATATGAGAGCATAGAAGAGAGGCTATATATATTAAAAAAATCTGTGTTGAAACCAATTTCTGAGCCAGGAGGTCAAATTTTTCTCTTACGCTGAATGTGGCAGAGAGTCTGGTCAGAGTAGGAGGAGGCCAAGATGGATAAACTAAAGCATGCATCTTAAGCTTATGTTTTAATGTAACAAGACAGGTTTCAGAAGGTTTTTGTTTCTGACACTCCTCAAATTAGGATTGTTTAAGTACAATATTTTTTTTGCGTTTGATGTGTCGTGAAAAATAGGAGGGCAATTTCTTTAATGCTACCTTGTTTGACGCTCTGTGATGCTGTGCTTAGTGCTCAGAGAGGCATGGTGGTTGATGATTATCATTGACTGGAGCCATAGTTTTTATTACTAATATTATTTTAAACAGAAATTATTCTTTTTCAGAGAAGAGTTTTATTTAATGTCTGCAGTCACAGTTCCAAGGCACTTTTGGTGTTAAATGTAAGCAGTGTTGCTTGCACAGTAATTGCTTTTAGCTGTGTATCTTTACTCCTCTTGTGCTCTGACCCTGCAGAAAGCTACTGAGCTACAGCAGTAGAAAGCCCTTTCCTTTTTGCAGCAGTAAATTTCTGCCCTGGCTTTCTTCAGGATCTGAGGAGTGTTGGTGCAAGGGAAGGAGTGGGGACATGCAGTCAGAGGCAGCGCATTGTGTGGCAACACTGACTCAAGTTGTTTCCACTGCAGATGAGGGAATGTCCAGAACAGCTGACAACTGTGTGGAATTGTTTCCCTTTCTCCCCAAACAAGAGTGGGCTGAATAATTCCCTGGTGTTACTCAGATTAACTAATGCACTGTATTCTGCTGTTTAGTATTCTTGAAAAAGCGTTGCACGCCCGTGCCTTTTATATGTTAGTATTAACATAACTTCAAAATTTGTAATTTCATCTTTATTAGAGGAGTCCATGCTTCTGTATTTTTCAGATACTGGGTAGATTTGACTTAGTAAGAACAACATTTTGAAAGGGCTGTTTGTTAACCTTTGAACAAATGCTTATTAAAGTACATTAAGTAAAAAAAAAAAAATCTATATTTCTTCCTCTTTTTTAACCGTAAAACATCCAGTTTGGAAATTATGGTTAATAGACTTCTTCAAAATATAAAATTTTGGTTTTCTTTTTCTCAGGTGTATGAATAAGTACATTTAAAAATAATGTACAAACGGAAGGTTATTTTCGTGTGAAACTGAAAGCATCTTTCCTTTCTGCGTTTTTTACTGAAAAATAGCTGGACTTGTTTGTAAATGAAATATGTCAGAACATGAAGATCAATCCTGTCTCGCCTTTGGAGAATTGCTTAGAGTATTTAAAAGTCTTGCTAGTGTGTGTGTATTTGTGTATATATATGTGTGTGTATATATATGTATGCGTGTGTATGTATCTATATGAAAACATATCTAGAGATATATATGAAAATGGTGTAACTGAGTAAGAGTATAGTAGATGCTGCATAAATTGAGAAAAGAGCAAAAAAAAGTATTCATTGTACTATTTGCTGCCATGTTGTCCTGTGTTCAGCAAGTCATAGGGCAAAATCATATCCTAAATGTGTCAATTTCTGGAAGGTTTGTGGCTTTCACTTGATATTTAAGCAAGATGTTTTTACTTAATAGATTGCTAGCCTTTATAATTTACAGTAAGGTTTTAGAAGCACTTGGTCAGAATAAACAATAGAGACAGACATTTATTTTGTTTGTTTTACGTTAAGTGCTTTAAGATGATGTCAGGTTACTGTTGGGATTGTTATTTTTGGTCTCCCCCCTCCACTCCTTTCTCCAGTTTCCTAGTTGTTGGATACCTCCTTCAAACTTTGTAGAGCTCACCCTGAAGCGTGTCTTAGGCCAAGGGCAGTCGTACTGTAATAGCTATTCTCTGTGTTACTGAGTTGCCAAGTCAAACAAATTTGGATTGACTGAGTACATGTGTGCACAGTTGTTCAGCCATCCGTTTCTGCTGAATTTAGTAGAGCACACAGTATGCTGCTTATGTTGATTGGCAGAATTATTTTGAATCCCAGCCTGAAGTGCATCCAGTTCTGTGGGGTATTTGTGGGTGGGTTCGTTAGGGGCCTGTGTGGAACCCAACCCCTGTCCTAGAAGTGCCTTGAGGAAGTTCGGATGCCATATGCTGGTCTGCTCAGTGGAGCACTATGAGAACGTTTCTGGGAACTGTCAACATACAGGAGATAAGATAGGCCATACTGCTGATACATTTGCTGGGTCGTGATAGAAGAGAAGAAGTGCGGCAATAAATGTATTGGCTTCCATTTCATGCATGCTGACATTTGTGAGAAGAGAATTGATCAGTACCAGATGATTGTTCTGCAGAGGAAGTAAAACTTGAGGATGGGGAAAGTGATGTGCATGGGCATCCTTTCCTAGTAGCTCTTCGTGTTTGCTGTGGAAGACACCATGTAAAGGTCTTAACTTGGAAGTTTCCTTTTTAATATTTGTGAGAGCAAAGAACAAGGACTGACTAAAGGCAGTGTATGAGAGTTGTGTCACCAGTGCTTTCTGGGGTTTGTCCCCCTTTGGAGACGGTGAAGACCAGATAATTTATGTGAAGTGCTTGACGGCAGAACATGACCTCTGCGTTTTGTGAGATTGTTTTAAAAGCAATATGGTTTTGCTGAACGCACACATTGATCCCCATCCCTTTCATCTGTTATGTTTTCTTACCTCTACTGCCTGGTTTGTGGCATTGCTTTCTTCACATTCCTACAAGGCGACCCAGGCCCAGATACAGCCTCTCAAACCCTCTGTATAAGTTTCAGGTGTCTTTCTGACACACGGTACTTCACTTTACTCCAAAAGTGCCAATGAAAACGAGTTTGGTAAATAAAGGAAATGGATCTATTGAAAAAATACAGATTATTTATTATAGTAATGCGTAATAGAATTTTAAGCAGGTCGCTGCTTTTTATGAATTCCACTGATTTAATTGCTTTGGGAAAAAGAAGGAAGCAATTCTGGTCAGGAGGAGAAAGCTGTGGACTTCTGCGGCTTCCATGGACACCTAGGCTTGTGTGTGTTGTCATGTAGTGGTGTATAGTTTCATCCCTGCTTCTCACGCTGGCTATGGGCTGTGCCACTAATTCTCTGCAGGGGATGAAAAAAAGATCGTGCTGCAGAGAGTATGGCAGCGCCTACACAATACAGAGAGGCCTCCAGTGAGGCAATAGTTGCCGAGTTACGGTTTCTAACGTTGAGCTTGCCTCTCAATCGCTTCTTCAGTGTCTCTACATGAATTTTCTCATCCTTGCTGAAACCATACAGTGGCCTCCAGCACTGCCAGAGCAGCGAGACAGCTCTTGCTCTTTCTTGTTGCAGTGGTCTTTTAGCCTCTTTTAGGGCCTCACAAGGATGCAAACTGCTTCACATACATTTGGTCAGTGGTATCATATCACAGATGATGATAGTTATCTGTGCTGCCAGTTCAGACCCCCTGTGCTGCTGCTTTGCCTTGTGATTCCAGCAGATCCAGGACTGCTGCCTGCACGCAACTGGGATAAAGACTTAGCGTTTGAGGTGTGCCTGGCATGTAATTCACCAGCAGTTTCAGCAGCCCTGCCTCTGGATTGTGGGCTGACTTTGGGTAGGTGCAGGATACAATACTAGGTGTAGGAACTTGTGCTCTAACTATGGAGTGACAGTGTCCTTTGGAGCATGGTTATTAAAAGTGCTTAGTAATTGGGGAAGGGGGTAGTTGCTGGTTAGGGCTGAAGTGGCTTACCTTGAAAAAGGAAGGACACAGAAAAAGAGAGAGAATCCTGTTTTTGGAAACGAGCCAGATTCTACTGAGTGTTCAGATGGAGAGTATGGTTACAGTTTTTAATTTCAGCAGTTTTTTTCTGAAACCCTACTCTTCCTTTGACATCTATGAGTCTTCTGAGCATCCAAGTCAATTGGTAGAGGATATAGGCCTGAAATAGTTTATAAAGGGGGACTGTGAAATGTGCTTTTGTCCGTAGTCCACAATTTAGCAATTGGAAAGGGTTTGGTAAAAGCACCAGAGCAATGATATCTAGAGGACTAAGAAGGAAACTGCTACTATTGTGGGCTAATTAGACCCATAACAAACCGAAATAATTCAAAGTCATATTTCATCCCATGAACAAACTGACCTGGCAAAAAAAAACCTTATATGCAGGCAAAGGAATTAACATCCTATCATTGCAGTACTTTTTTTTTATCTATCTTTTTCTTTTCTATTCAATCCTAAGCATCCTGCAGGTTTTTACTGTTTTATCAGTCCATGTTCACACATTTTCTAGTTCAGGAAAAAGAAACATATTAGTGAAAATTGATTGGTGCATTTGTGATGTAATGTTTGGGTTCAACAAAGATAGGAGATTTGCAGTTCTGAAGGCAGATGAAGTGTTTGTGTAGTTAAAATGGTTATTTAGTGAAGAGATTATGTTCTTTAGTTTTGTAGTGTACAGGTCTAAATATTGTGTTTTACCCTACTTAAATACTTTTTTTTCGGTTTGCAGTTCTGAACCAGATGTGTGCATGCTAGCTAGTTACATGTACTTGGCTGAAATGTGCAAGGATTGTCTGCATTTTAAATCTCACTCAGTACTGTTATGAAAAATAATCTTACAATAAAATCAGTAGTCAAAATACTGTTAAACCTCTGCTCTAGGGCTGAGGAATTGTACAAGGACTGTAGGTGAGATAAGAGGCTTCGTAATCTCAGCCCTAACAGCAGTGACCTCATGTCCTGTGTGATCCGTTTGGAAAGTGCTGCTGAAGTGTCCGTCTCCTCCAGCACCTCTGTTCCCATGTCAGCTATGCAGATACACAGAAGTGTATCCCTTCACTTAGCTGTTTTTGGAATCTTTCGTCCTTCATAAATTCCCTTTTCAAGTTTTACAGGCTCTTCTATAGGCTCTTCTGTCTATCATAGAATATGGTAGTTCTGCTCCTCTATTTTCATACTCCTATACTTTTGAAAGGAAGAGGGACTCATGTTTAGGTGAGAAAGGTCTGATCAGTCTGTAATCCTTCACACTGCTGTTCAAGACAGAAAAGAGATGAGAATGAAAACATAAATATTCTGGGCTCTGATAATGCAAGCTGGGGCCCAGGACCAGTAATACAGAATTACTGGTGCAGATACGGTAGTAGGCATTGCTGCTAGACTCTTTGGTGTTGCTTCCACTTTTAATTGCAGTGTCACTCTTGTATATTGATTTTTCCCTAAATAAAATTAATCCACTTATGCTTATTTGTGAAAAATAACTGAGATAAGGATATGTCTTTCATAATAGCATGTTTTTTGCTGCGGAAAGCAACATGATGGTTTCTACCTTTTTAGCTGGGAGAAGGAATCTCTGATTGGTGGGCTTTAAAATAAAATGTTTTCTTAGAATTCCATGGGCATTAATTACCGCTAAAGTAACTGGATGGATTTGCCTTTCATGAATGTTCACCTTGGTGAGTACGTTTCAAGTGTTAAGTATTGAATGTTTCTGTTTGTGTTTAATAGGTGTTCTAATAAGGGAAGACTGAAGGGCTGCTGAGCGGCTTGCTCTTGAAGTTTTCAGTCCATGTTTTAATGAAGCTAGCTAGTGGACAGACCCGTAAAGACTGAGCTTGGTAATGCTGACTCTTCATCGGACTGTGTGGAAACTCCAGTAATCGGTCCTTCGTAATCACAAAATGGAGCACATAGAACTTTGCTTCTCCTACTGCCTCATCTAGGAGAATGCTTTTTTCTTTTATCCTCACGACTTTAGCTGGAATTCATTTTCTGTCACCATGCAAATAGGTAGTGTTTAGGAGGAGTGTAAGCTGTGCTTTTTTTGATGTTAAATACACAGAGGTAAAATATTTCAACAGTACTGTGAAGGAGAAAAAAAGCTATTTGAATGTGTAAAACGAGTAGGAAAGATAAGTAAAATGCATAGCAGAGCCTATAATTTAAAAGGAAGAAAGTTGGGGTTTTTTTGGAGGGGAATGTTCTTGTGTAGATTTTTCAAATATTTGGGATAGGAGTTCCTATATAGTGGTATTTCAGAACTATGCATGCTTTGGCTTTGTCCTTTGGTTTCTTGTCAGGGTACGAAAGGTGGCCCAAGTGCAGTGCTTTGCTGGTTTCTGAGGTAAACAGAGGAACTAGATCATTCATTTGTTCTCTCTGTCAGGCACACCTGCACAGGCACAAACTTCAACAAAAAATAAGGCGTTTAAAATGTTATGTGTGGATGGACAAGCTTTGGAATTAAGAATTTTTGGGTTTGCTACTGTAAGTTGTCCTGCAATCACAGAGCAAATCGTGGCAAAAGAATGCCTTCTTGAAGATGATTAAGGAGTTTTAAGTGTTCTAAGAGCAGCTCTTGATCCATGGGGCACAAATTAATTCTAATTAGCCCATGGTGAAATGTGACATTGAGGTTTTTATAACTTTCTGTTCTATAAGGTAGATATCCCAGCATGTTACTCAAGATGTCTCACCATGCTAAAATCCACACACCACCACCTGGAGGGTGGTTCTTTAAATTGCCTGTCTGCTTTGTGATGTGTATCTCCAAAGCCAGCTGACAACTCAAAGCAGTTGAACATCTGCAGGGACCACATTACATAAATGTGTTGGCACCAATGTCAGTTCTTCCCACGCATTCAAATGAAGCTGGTACGGCTGTACTGTATCTTCTTGATCAGCTTTGTCCAGCCATCTAGGTGATTTGTCTTTGGAAATTATGTCAGTTACTTAAGAATTTGTGGTACCTCACACGCTGGCAAGGAAAGTGTGGTTGTAAGAAACCGAGCAGGCAGAACGGAAGCTGAAGAAGGTGATGATTAACTTCCCTTCTGGAAGATGAGACCTACAGAATGTCTTCAGTATTGAGTCTCTTTCTGCAAACTAGTTTCAGGGTGTGCAGATTTAGTGAAAAATAAATGTTGTTTTCCTCTGAGGTGAACCTCTGGGCTGGTCTTTGGTGGATCTGTGTTGGTTTTCTGTTTGGAAAATCAAAGTAACTGATTTTATAGGTAATACTAGCTGCCTTGGTGTTGCCTGGAATATAGGCACAGCTGTGCATTGAAAGCTTACAGAGCTGTATCTGTGCTGACAAGTGTAAACAACTCCAGTTGCAACTTGAGTATTTTTTACTATCTCGGAGTTTCCAAGTTCACACAAGCCAGTTAAATTCTTTCCTTAAAAGTAAACTGTTATACAAGTATGACACATTCATTATAATTTGCAGATAGTATTGATTTAAGTAACTTGATTAAAAGAATACTTTGTGCGTCATGGCAAATAAATTATTTTTGTATCCTGTTGCTTTCAGTCAAGTACAATAGGTGAAGCATCATGATTACAGCTATTGGAATACACAAGTTTTTTGTTCCCAGGCTTTTATTCATATTAGTAGAAGGCATTAAAGTTAAGAGAGTGATCTCTTCTTATTTTTTATTCAGCTTTTCTTTTTTCGGCTTTCATTTAAAGATTGTGTGTTTTCAACGATTAAGATTTCAGATCAAATTCTCTATTTCTATAACAATTAACTGTGGTTAGTGTTTTTCTGTTGGTGAAAAAGGGGAAATGAAAGTCTTATTTTAGTGACTTGAAATTACAGACAGTGATAGGTGTTGCATCATAAAAATAGTGGGTGATTATCACATTTTCAGGTGTTTTATGCTTTTTAAAATAAGTTTTTTTATCTTAGCTATTATATTGTAACCAAGTATATTATTCTGATAGTATTTTTACACGGGATGGCGCCATTTCTGAAAGCAGTCTCTTTGCATGGGATTTCTAAGCGAGTTTGAGGATCTGCTCTTTCAGGGATGGCTGGGGGACAGAAAGAGCTTCACCAGTTAATGCCTGACTATGTTTCTTCTGTACTGTTACAAGAAACTTTTTGTGTGGGTTAATGATTTTGGTTCCATCAACAGATACTCTTCTTTTACCAGCATAATAAAGAATCGAATGTAAAGTCATCACACAGATCTAGAATCTGGCATCCTTGATATCTTAGAGACCTTCACTGTGACAAACGAATTAAGTTGCAGCCTGTTGATAGTCTGCAGAAATCTAGACAGGAGAACAAGGAAAAAAAAGTTATTGGCATACCTGAGGAGGATTCTGTAGGTTTAGAAGGCACCTAAATCAAGATACTGAAGATAGTTTTATCAAGATACTGAGGATTAAACTTTGTATACAAATAATGAATTAGCCTTTTATATCAACAGTTATAATGGGTCTATTACTTCATTGATAATCATTACAGAATTGATACGCCTTTTAGGTGTATTACAGCTCTTGGCTATTTGGAAATCTTCAGATATGAATCTGTATAACGGTTGACATCATGCATTGTTTCTAGTTATTAATTTATTTTCTCTCTTGATCTGATGATGCTTCAATGCCCAGGTTTCTTCTAGATTAATCTGGTGGTGGTGAGGCTCAACCTCTACCTGCAGTTAGTTAATTGTCATGAGTGGCAGTTAAAGAAAATCCTATGGATGTTGTCTTCTCCTTTCTTAGAGTACACATTGTGTACATTTATAGATTCATGAATTCAGTCGCTCCTTTTTCTCCTAGCTTCTGAAGAAGAGTAACCCAACTCTCTGACTTTGCAAAATATTTGCTTATCTTATTTCAGGAGAAGCTCTTATGCCTCTTTACAAGCCTGAGGTGGGTTTCCCCAGCCTCCCATTTTTTAAAACTATTGGTTAATGAACTCTGTCAGGTTTCCTGAGCTGTTTGCAAACCTTGTTAAAAAGCTTTCACTGCAGCACAAAAGCTAAAAGGTAAGAGCAACTAAGTAACACTGCTGAATAGGTTGTCTTCTTTGGGCTTGAAGAACATTCATGTATGTTCTTCAGAAATTTGTAGGTTGGTTGCACTTTTGCTAGTGCAAAAAGGTAGAAGGTGAAACCCGTTGAAGTTGAAACTGAGTAAACAAACCTCTGTCAAATAGATAATTTAACATTGAGGGGGAAAAAAACAAACCCAAATGTGGTTTCTTGAAAGTTACATTTCTGTCTCAAAAATTTGTTCAGACCTTCCGCCCTCATTTTTTCTGTCTTAAGAGCAAACAGAAATGATAAGCAGTTCTGATGTTGAGCTTTCTAACCTATTTTTAGTCTCATCTGAAGTGCAACAGGGTCACTTTCAATTCAGTTGTTCATTGGGTTTCTTATGTTTCACCCTTTTGTATGTTTGACATAACAAAAATACTGGCAGTTCTAGAAATCGCCACCCTTTCACTTTTAAAGTAAGAATCTTAAACTGTTGCACTGAAATTAACTATAGATGTTAGGGGGAAAAAATACCAAAGTAATCCGTCAGGTGAGTTTGTCAGGATGTATTTTATGGTACAAAATATCCAGGAAAAAATGAAGTGAAGTAAGTTTGTTGTGATATTTGGCTAGAGAATAAAATTCCTCTTTTGAGGGGCTTGTGATGTAATTTATATGGAAGAAGGGGTTGGGGACTGGTAAGCTACTTGCCTAATTTTGCATTTGGAATTCCATTTTATGTGGAATTATTTTCATGAAAATATTGTGAGAATATCCAACTAATCTCATCTGCCAGTGGAAAACAGCTTATTGCCCCTTCAGCTAGTTTTGTAAGGGGATATTTTTATGACCTTTAACTTTGCATTCAAAGAAATTTTTTTAGCTTCTAGATGTCTTTTTGTTCTCCTACAAAAAAGAAAATGCTATAGTATTAACATGAAAATGTACTGTTTTGATGCAAACTGAAATTTATCCTGAGTGTTTCACAGATGTAACTATATTTTTCTCTAATGCAATAATAGACTTGCCTCTCTAAGCCTTGAAGAATTTACAATTCCGATTTCAAAGCTGTCTTTCCATGGTCTGTTCCAACATGTGATAATAGATACCTACTTGCAAAAAATGAAATTTTTGACTCCAGCACCTCTCTTCAGAAGCCCTGCATTTGTATGAACTTAATCCACTCCTCCTCAACCTGTCTGGAATCAGGAAGAAGTAGAATAATATGCATTGCCCTAGGGGGCACGCCACGCCTCGGTGGAAGGCTGAAAGGTGTGCAGCTGAAGGGGAGCGAGCCTTCTGTATCACACCTCCACGGTATGTGGGAGGCTGGAGCCAGAAAAGGAGTTCAGCTTATTAGTTGTACTGTACTACTTCTTACTTCTCCAACGTTGAGTGTTGTTATATTGAAACCTGTTCTGCAAAATTGGGGAATAAAAAGATCGTCTAACAATATCAGTGCATTGAGGTGCAAGTTAATGCCAGCCATGGGTGTTGTGCCTCACCACAAACGTCCTGTAACAGCGTAGCAATCTGTCACTTCAAGGTGATCTTTAAGAACTTAAGGTAGTCTTGTACCAGTAAACACAAGCCATAACCTGACAGTGAGAGATACCAGTTTTTCAGATAAACTCCTCTATATCTGTGGATTTTAAAATATTAAGGAATTATTTTTATTAAACAAGGAGACGTGATTATAGTGATCTTTAGTCTCATTGTAATTATTACAAAAGTTCTTAGGAGGCTCTCGAGTGCTCTGCTGTGATCTCATGGCTAACCTGCTCAAAGCTTTGTATAATGTTAAATTTTCAGGGTCAAAGACATTTTGGCTTAAACTGGGCACTCAAACTTATTCTCATCACTAAGGACGAATTGCTTTCTGGCTAATGCCCTGTCTGCACCTAGCCCCGATTGCTATACTGCTTACAACTCTAGTAGGCATTGTGTGTTGAACTAACCTGCCTAGAGGAAGCAACTTTGGAGAAGTTCTAAACCCAGGAGTTTTAAAGATTTTTTTTTTTTTTTTTTTTATTTAACTTTTGGGTTTGTAAATAATAGAAGCAGCTAATCCAGTGTAGAAAGCTCAGTTGTTCAGAGAAAAGCATAGGTAGCTACTTGGGTCAAGAAGGAAAAAAATGAATTGGTGGACGTAATTACTTCAGGTTTTTTGTGTGTGTGTTGTACTGCTTTCTGTAAAAAGTTTGTAATTTCTGGTTAAGAATGGTTGTTTTACATTTGCGCATTTGTTTCTACAGCTTGTATGCTGACTGTATTTGTATATCTCTATATAAGCATTTATTGCTTGGGATACATTTTTAATTTGTTAATTTTTAAAACAGATTTTTAATTTGTTTTCTATTGTTAGAACGTGATGAGTTATGTATTTAGTTTATATCTTAAAACAGCAGAAGTGGCCTCTGATATGAATGTAGAGTTTGCAACTTTTTTGGGAAGTTATGTGGGTAAAGTATGTTCTGACCCAATAGAACTTCATAGTTTGGTTGTTGTTTTGTTAGTTTTTTGTTTTGCAATTTTGTTGTGTTTTATCTTTTTAATTGAAAGAAAACAAAAAAAAGACACAACTGTTTTCTTCCCTCATGATGTAATTGTAAAGAGAATTAGAGCATTCAGGGAATACACATTTGGATTGCCTGTGCCATCCATATTAACATCCTTACATCGATGCATTGTGAGGTTTTAATTTTGTTAATATTTTCCAGGAAATCTTTGCCTCCTTTATTGCACAAAATGTTCTTGCTTGTGTTGTGAGAACCATTATAACTGTTCCTTGTGTTTTTTGTCTGAGAAGAATGAAGGATTGTGTGTACTTATAAGGCAGTCAAATGCCACTCTGGAAAAGATATTTCTCATGCTTCCATCTTGTAATTGCTTATTAGTGCAGAAATGTAAATCAAGCTTTTCCTAGATCATGCTTGTATGCTTCTCATTTGTTAAGTGCTCAATGTGAGATCTTGCAGCCTGGTTTGCCTTTCTTGCCCTCTTCCACTCACTCCCAACAGGGGAAAAAGCTCAGGCCAGGGAGCTATGCTTACATGAGGGCTGTATGTGATTAAAAAATTGGAAGAATACAATTCTAGCAGTCTTAAATTGAGTGCTCAGAAGGACCGATGTTTGAGCTCTGATCTCTTTGTGCTGGGCCAGGGTTTTGAAGATGAATACTTGTGAATGGCTCTGATATTTTTGATGACTGCTTTAGAGAAGCCACTGAGAAAATTATTTCTGCCTTTAGAGTTTGAGCCCTTGCCAATATATGAAGCCTGTTGTCATTTCAGACCTTTTGCTTTTCAAGTAAAGATTTATGACTTAATTATGGGAGCAACAACCTATGTCCATAAATCAACTTGAGCTCTTTGGAGAACTACTGTGGAATCCTACTCTTGGTCTATTAAAAAGCAAAAAGTATATGCTGTAAGAGAATTCAGTTAAGATGCACCAGTACGCTTTTTTCTTTTTTTTCTGTTTTTTTTTTTTTTTTTTGTGATATTAAAATTAAGGACATAATAATTACAAATTGTAAACAACGGACTATGTTGGCTAATGATTTATTTCCATGAGTACCTTTCAGTGCAGGATGTCTTCCAAAACATTTCTATTGCTTGTCTAGGAGAACATGTCTGAAACTTTCTTGAGAGAAATAGAAATTACTTTATAGAAATACTCATGTCTCTCAAAGAAGAATAAAAATTCAGTGCTGAAAACTGATCTACTATTTTCAAGATTTGGAAAGTTTTTGCTCCTCACAATTTGGAAAGTAAATGAAAGACCAGGAGTTAGGCTTTCACCAGTGACTTCTCTGCCCTGATACACAATAGGGCTTTAGACCAACCTCATGGGTCAGCTATAGTATGTGATACCTTTCGTTTCCTCTTCTCCTCCACTGCTTTTTGGTGGGATATGATGCGGAAAAGGTAACAGCAGGATGAGAGTGAGTTGTTTGATTATACATGGAAAATTGTGGTTAAAGGCAGGAGGACAATTTGTAATTTTGTGTAGGAAGCAGTAAAGAAAAAATTGGGGCAATTGTGGTGGAGGTAGACTGATTTATAGCATGGGAAGCAAGGCTCTGCTGTGTGTGTCACAGGTTGGTTCCCCATGTCGCCCCCCAAAAAACAGGGATCTTGAACTACAGGCTGGATTGCATTTCTTTCTATTTTTCCTAGCGAAGTCTTTGAGGATAGGCTCAACACTTCCAGTACTGTTCCCTTCAGGAGCAGTGACATCCATATTCAGTAACTATTTTAAAGCAAAGAATGTTTTTAGTGTTTTCTATTATTCTTTTGTTCTGATCTTTAGTTCTACGTGCTCATCTCTATTTCCACGAGTCTTAAAATTCCTTTATAAGGTGAGAAAGGCTTTAATTATATCGAGGCTTGTGTCTGTCTTCCATCATATTTGGAGAAGTAACTGACAGCAGGTCCTCCTTTCCCCTAGAGAACAGGGCGAGCAGTGCTGTACGCCTTTTCATCTGTAAAATCTCAGCTCTGACAGAGTGATGAGGAGCCTGGAATTATGCTACAGTCATGCAAGTTACTCCTTGCTTTCTCTTCCCTCATTTTCCAAATGCGTTTCGGAGATTGCTTATATAGCTTGATTGTTTTGCCATTCTGCTTCTTTCCGAAAGTCCTTCTATAAAACCAGATCACTACATTTGTAAGGAAATTATGATCTAATATATTAGACTTTCCCCTTACTGCCTTAGTCATGTAACATTAATGAAATTAATTGTGTCTTGGTATTCTTAGTTTGTTGCGCACAGACAGCACAAATTTAGTACTGGAGATAATCCTGTAGCAAGCTGAAATGGCTTCTTAGAGAGTAACGGGATAATGAGTGACACTGGATTTGAAGACAAGAACTGGGATCTGGTGAAAAAATAGTGTGATTTCTATATATCTGAAATACTAAATGCTTTCAAATGCACTTAGCTGAACTACTGTTCAGCGTTCTCAGTTAAAATGAAAGGTTTTGACACTAGTTTGTGTGCAAACGTGAACGCTGCAAGCGGACTGCAACCAAGACTTCAGATAATGAATTCACCCGAAGTAGCTAACTGTTGCCTTAATTAGATATAGCTTCAAAGCGTATGCTAAGATTTTTCCACTACAGCTTTTCATCACTTCCACAAGTTCAGCATGCCCTATACAGATGCTTAATTTGTATGCTGGGCCCTGTGATAAAGCTATTTCTGTCGATGAGATTCCAAAATTATAGGCACTGATGTCAATGCAGATGAGGTTAGCCTAATTTGGTCAAGAGAGGGCTATGCCATGCAAAATCTTCTTTACATGGGCACATAAAGGCCAGTGCCAAGACTGACAGGTGTCCAGTGGGTGGCAAGGAGCTTCAGAGATAAACATTCTTGTTGGTACTGCTACAATTCTTGCTTCTTTAAGAAACAATATAATAACTGTTTGGCTTTTTTCTTTTTTTTGGCATCCCTGCAGGATAACTAAGTAAAATGAAAATAGAACTTAATTTTACAAATGTAAACCTTTTAAATCCTATTGAAATAACTTTTTTAATGCTAGATTCTTAAATTCAGTTTCTGTTTAATGTTAAAGCTTGACAATGAAAGTAGCATCGTTGCCTTCAAAAATGGAATTTTAAATTCAGAGGTATGCTGCTGTGAAATCCCTGCAAGAGAAATTACTTGAAAATGGTTTTTAATTGTAGGAAGTCTTTGGACATTGTAAATGTGATAAAATGCACTCTCAGGCTGAATAATGAGAAGTCTGTACAAGGATATTGTAGTTTTGAGAAAGCTGTAGAAGGATATTAGTTGTAGTTAAGTCGTCCCTAAACTTTTTTCTACTAGCTTTCCACCCTTTTCTATGTCAATGTGTCAGATGTGAAGCATATCAAAAATTACTTAATCTATTAATAAACACTTCCTTTATATATGCTGGTTTCCATACCTCCTTCCATGTCTCCCTCTAATAGAGGATTGCAGCCATATGGAATTTTTTGCCTGAGAATTTTTTAATGTAAGTTTTGAGCTTGTAATTCTTCTGTTCCTCTGTTAGCTCTCTCTTTCATAGTACTGATGTATTTTTTAAAAAAAAAAACCTCCTTCTTTGTATAAAAAAAACCCTTATACTGACATCTCTGTAATAGAAGAGTGAAACTTTTAGTGTATTTCAGTCTCAAACACAGAAGTCTTTTTTTTTTCAGTTTAATACCTGCAGACATAAGCCACAACAGTACTGAAAAGCTCTCTCTGTTACTGGTTCAGCTTTATCTATAGTTGGGTGAAATGAATAGATTAAGTTTTTGATGAAAAGTCTTTGGATACATGGATTGCTGGCACCCACGTGCCAACAGAATATTAATGGAAGGCAATAACTACATAGTTCATAGACACTTACACATTTGTAAAACATCAGTTTTGCATGAAAATACCTTTATTAAACTTTATTAGCAAGTTTTTAAAGCATTCACTGTAAGAAATTTACCTCTGCTACAGGTCAGAGAAGGAGAATTTGGAAGTACGTAAGACAGGGTTGTATCGGTAGCTCAACAAAATAAAAGGTGGAAAGCTGGCAATCATATATTGCACCCTGGAAAGTGAGGGAAGGTGTTGCAATGGCAGGTGTTGAACTGTGGTGTTCAGAAGGTTTTCAGCTTACCGTCTCATTAGAGCCTTTCTAAGTTTAAGTAGTTCAGCTGAAATTGGTCAGCTTAACCTTAATGGGTGTAGGTTCAATTAGTTCTTGGGAAAATGCATAGAAGACTACAAGCATTTTTGGATATGGTGCATAAGCAAGTTCTGAAATAATTGTTTAGTGCAGATGCGTCTCTAAATTAATTTTCTCTGGAAAGAATGTTGTAGCAGAAACTGTAACTCTGCTAATGTTTTTTTATTTGCAAGCTTAATGTTAGATTTCTGAGGTGAAAGAAATTGAATATAGTTGGTCAATGTTACTTCTTTTTTTTTTTTGTGTTTCAGATACTGTGTGTTGCTTCTCAGTTATGTGCTTTGCTTTTTTGTGAAATGCTTGGACATGGCCAGTATGATCTTTCTTTGAATCTCTTTAGTCTTTGTGTCTGTGATAACTATTAAAGTTAATTATTACTTTAATTTGTAATGCCATCATATTATAAATAAAGTACTACATTGATTTGTGGATTTGACAGCAGATGGTGTAACCAGTTTCAGGGTTTGTCCTGTGTAGTCATTCAGTTATTTTAGTGGAAATGATCACAGAATAGAAAATAACAACTCGGCTTGATTTTATTTCAGATGTTCTGTTGCCGTCTCTGCTTAATTTATTAATGTGAAACTTCCAGCTTTCCCCTTGAAATTTAATCTTTTTTTGACAACACAATATTTTCATGGTTTCGAGTGATGGCTAGCAAGGAACCAGACACAAAGATGATTTTATTACTGACTTTTTAATGTTTAGCATATTGTTTGAGCTTTAGCACATGCCTGTGTGCCTAAGGAAATGCAGAAATGTGTGTTTTATGTGGAACTCAATTTTTTTAAAAACAAAATTTGAAAGTGATATCTAAAATCCTTGCATAAATACCTGCTTGTAATAAATGGAAAGTGTGTTGCATGGGTAGGCTCAATAAGTGTCGATATTTTAGTGTTGTGTAAACTACTGTTTAAATACTTCCTACAAAGTGAATTGAATTGTGTATGAGAGGGGTAAAAAGTATCTTTCAGCAGTGCTGGAGTAGCAAAAACTTGTTAGTCAAGCACCAGGCAGGCAGATGTTCCTGAGGCTTAGAAGGAGGTGAGCCCTCATAGTTATGGGAGATGACCCATCACTCCGGAGCCAAATAGAAGTGCTTAGTGTTTTTGATTCAATCTGTTAATTTCTGATTGCTTTTCATGTCTGACTGAGAAGCCAGGGAGCAAGTCAGAAGCAGCAGCTTTATGCTGTACTCTGCTCCCATGCCTTTTAGCCTTTGTTCATTGCGCTGCGTTGCTCTGTCCTTTGGGTTCATGAGCTAGACAGACACCTCGGTGAAAATTCATACATACAGTCGCTGTCTGGGGAGGCCCCAATTGCTTCCTGTGCTCCCCCTTTCCACACACATACTTCTAGGAGCTGAGAAGCTTCAGAGATGAGATAGTAGTGTTCATGTAAGAACAAAAATTATTGGAGAAGCTTCCCTCCAAGAAAAAAGCTTAAGCCTTGAATATAGAGGACAAACTTCTTGTGTCCATTGTGTCTTCTGTAGATAATTTATGAAGAATTATAAGATGCAACTACTGTGACTTAAACGTCCCTAATTTCCTTTTCTGATGATGTGTTGACAGTTTTGTGATGTCTTTCTGTAAGATGGTAATCTCTGTTTTTTTATTGAGATTTTCAGTTAAATATAAGACAGGCAGTAAGATAGGCTTTCACTGTTCAAAGGATGTGCTTTAGAAATTGAACATAAATGTGTTATTACAAAGTTTAAAACACTGATAGCTTGTCTTGTCACATATTAATGTTCATCTGGTTTTTGCTTACATAGCCAGGTTACTTGCAATATGTGAAGTATATGGAAATTGAAATTACTCTTTATTTGCTTCCAGTATACCATTCAATCTTTGTTGAAGGAGTGTTTAATAATGAAACATGGTAACTCAGAGCAGCTAAAGCTCAACTTCTTGCATCTCACCTTCAGAACAGTCTATTTAGTGAATGGATTGCAATCTGAGGCCCCAGTGGTACTTTATCTTGTAACAGCAGTACCATTTTTTAAATCTTCAAAATCACAGATGAAGGCATTTTTATTGAACTCTAAAACTGGTCCAGTTTCTTGCCGTGCCACAGACCTTTTGCGAGTGAGCAGATGACAGCTGTGGACAGATACAATCTGATGTAGACCAGCCCTGGCTGAGCATCTGTATGACCATGCTAAAATGGTTTTCTGTCCAAGGTAGTAAGCCTCACTATGTCTGACAGACAGTTGAAAAAATATATATATGTACGTAAACTGTCATCTTAATAGCTTTTAATTACTTTTTTTTCTTTCTTTAAAGAGGATTTGATAGAAGTGGAGCATAGTTTCTTGCCATCATCTCTGGACTGAAGCAGAAATTTAAGTTCTGTGGGTTTAAACACAGCCCTAAAATGCAATTGTAAGTAAGCAGCCCCAGAAAAATGGGTATCTGAACAAAATGAGGAAGAATACTGTACTGTAGAACTTCAATTCTTTGGCTTGGTATGTTTTCATAAGAACATGGGTTATGTGGTACTAACTGGCACAGTGACAAATGACCTAATTTAGATCCTTTAAGTGTATAGTGGTATGTTCTTTGTAGAACTCTGAAATTTACTGTTAGGTTAAACAAATCACCAGAAGACTAACTAAAGTTCATGATATGACAGGCACTGAGAGTATTCTAATTCCTATTGCAAAAGAAGTGTTTTAGAAAAGAGTAATCTGTTTCTAGGTGTTTAATCTGTGCAAAGAAATTAAAAAAGTGTTATCACCCACCCCTCATCCAAGATACGTGCATTTTTGCCAAATCACTTTTTCAGCATTACACAGCCATTTCTATTAACCTGCATAAGCATGATGTTGAGCAAATAAGATGAGAGGTTAAAAACAGCCGTCAGAAAAATGCAGTTTTTTATAACATGCTTGCTTTGGCAAAGATTTATGTGATTTGTTTATAAAATATAGAATATCTTACTCCTTTTAGAATTGCAGTGCACATAGAATGATCCTGATAGTGCTGTGTTAGAGTAGCTGATGAATGAGTGGTTGGCTTCCTTTTGTTTGCTGAGATTGGATACTTAGGTTTTAAGGGAGACAGGGGGTTCTTCCCTTTTCTATCTTATGGAAGACTGAAATAGAAGATGTATAAAAATAAAAAGTGTTCTTCAAGGAAACTGGTATATTCTACTTTCTGGATCCATATTCCTCCTTGGCTTTGAAAGTTCATGTTCTGGAGTTCTAAGCCCTTAGTTTAAGATCAACCAGTGTTTTGAGTTTAGTTGCAACGAATTAACTAGTAATGATGATTTATATGTAGTAAAGAAAGTGAATTTTGCTAACTTTCTTTAATTTTTCATGTTAGCTTTATTAGTAAAGAGCTAGAATAGTTGGAATCTTGTACCTTGTTGCAACATAGGCTAACATGGCAAATCTTTTAAATAAGAAGCTAAATTGGAACTGAAATGCTTAGATAACATTTTAAATTAAGATATAAACAGAAGTAGCATTTGTAAAAGTTGATCACTGCGTATATGTTGTGAAATTCTGAAAGGCCTGTTCTCAGCACTGGTAAAAAATATTATGTATTCTCCTATTTTCCTTGAGTGCAGTGTTTAGTGGTTGGGTTGGGCTGCAGCTACCCATGTTTGTTACAAGAGTACTTCTCATAGATTACCATTTAATTATTCTTTGTTAGTGAAGTCTGCTGGAGAGAGAGATGGCACATGACAGGGAGAAAAGTGAAGAAAAGATGGAAATGAGATTATCGCTGTGTTTGGTTTTACTATGTGCTGATAAATTGGTAAATGATAGGCTTATTCCTCTGCTGCCTTCACCATATTTATATTAACAGCTTGTAAAGTTCCCTCACTGGTCCGTAACAGGACCAGGTGCCAGTCAGGAATGTATCCTAGAAATCAGTGTGCCACAGGCCACTGTTCTGGAAGCAGGTGTTTGAAGGGCAAAGGAGACTCCATGGAGATCTTATTTCTGGGCCAGGTGTACAAGTGCATGCATGTGAAATCAGGTCATTCTGGAAAGCAGGACTGATTAGCAACAGGCCTCAAACTTCTAGTTAAAAACTCATGGGGTGATGGAGATCTGTGAAGCTTTGCTGTATTTAAACAGGAGCATTGTATGAGACCAAATAATGCCTGTGAAATATGGTGCTGTTACTTCAACTCTGGATTTCCTGTATTTCCTGTACAAGATTATAAAAATGTTTTTTTGTGGGAGAGCATCTAAATTCCGTAGATATAGTAGTTACTGAGGTATGTATCATGGAATCATAGAATGATTAGGGTTGGAAGGGACCTCAAAGATCATCTAGTTCCAGCACCCCTGCCACGGGCAGGGAAACCCCCCACTACACCAGGTTGCCTAAAGCCTCATCCATCCTGGCCTTGAACACTTGCAGGGATGGGGCATCTACAACTTCTCTGGGCAACCTGTTCCAGCACCTCACCACCATCTGAGTGTAAAATTTCTTCCTTATATCCAATCTAAATCTGCCCTCTTTCAATTTAAAGCCATTGCCCCTTGTCCTATCACTACCTGCCCTTGTAAAAAGTCCCTCTCCAGCTTTCCTGTAAGTACCAGAAAGCTGCAATAAGATCACCCCGAAGCCTTCTCTTTTCCAGGCTGAACAGCCCCAACTCTCTCAGCCTGTCTTCATAGCAGAGGTGCTCCAGCCCTTGGATCATCTTCGTGGCCCTCCTCTGGATTCACTCCAGCAGCTCCATGTCCTTCTTGTGCTGGGGACTCCAGAGCTGAACACAGTATTCCAGGTGGGGTCTCATGAGAGCTGAGTAGAGGGGCAGAATCACTTCCCTCGACCTGCTGGCCACGCTTCTTTTGATACAGCCCAGGATACGATTTGCTTTCTGGGCTGCCAGTGCACATTGTTGGCTCATGTTGAGCTTCTCATCCACCAGCACTCCCAAGTCCCTTTCCTCCTCCATTCTCTGCCCAGCCTGTACTTGTGCTTGGGATTGCCCCGACCCATGTGCAGGACCTTGCACTTGGCCTTGTTGAACTTCATTAAGTTCTCACAGGCCCACCTCTGCAGCCTGTCAAGGTCCCTCTGGATGGCATCCCTTCCCTCCAGCGTGTCCACAACACCACATAACTTGGTGTCATCTGCAAACTTGCTGAGGGTGCACTCGATCCCACTGTCCATGTCATCAACAAAGATGTTAAATAGCACTGGTCCCAGTACTGACCCTTGAGGAACACCACTCGTCACTGGCCTCCACTTGGACATTGAACCGTTGACTACAACTCTTTGAGTGCGGCCATCCAGCCAATTCCTTATCCACTGAGTGGTCCATCCATCAAATCCATGTCTTTCCAGTTTAGAGACAAGGATGTTGTGTGGGACTGTATCAAATGCTTTGGATAAGTCCAGGTAGACGAGAGTTGCTCTTTCCCCTATCCATCAATGCTGTAACCTCATCATAGAAGGCCACCAAATTAGTCAGGCAGGATTTGCCCTTTGTGAAGCCATGTTGGCTGTCACCAATCACCTCTTTATTTTCTATGTGCCTTAGCATAGTCGCCAGGAGGATCTGCGCCATGATCTTGCTGGGCACAGAGGTGAGACTGACTGGCCTGTAGTTCCCTGGATCTTCTTTCTTTCTGTTTTTAAAGATGTAAGGCAACACCAAGTCATTCTTCAGGACTGCTGAAATTTATTTTAAAAAAAAAAAAGAGAAAAGGATAGAACAGATGGGTATTTAGAAATAGACAAGTAAAACTGGGATCCTGTACTTGGTACTTGAAATAACAGAGTACGCTGATAGAAAATAATGGGTTTCCATGTGGAGCTTTGCAGATCTCTAGGAGCATATATGGAAATAATTGGATCCTTGCAAATCACCATGGCAAATTAATGGGAACCTACTTTGAATCTGTAGGAGCTGGTTCTGTGTGATGCCAGTTTCACAATCAAAGGAAACTGGTATCTTTAGCAAATTCCTTAGTGGAATCTTTGTAATAGCTGTTGCAAGACCCTAGGTGCTTTCTGCTGTATTGATAATGACTTCTTGTCTTACAAGGAATTACACAGAAAGGTTTACTCAGGAAATGCAAAAATTGTAGCAAAACATGCCTTTGACTACTTAGCTGCATCTACAATGCCGTATATCATTACGTTTACATTGAAGTCATTGGGATATCTATGTTTCAAAACAGTAAGGGACAGTAATTGCACTGGTATGTTTGAGCTGACGGTAAGGAAGGAGGAACTAGATAATGATTTGTATGCTATATTTGAGTGTTAAGTACTGGAAATCTTGCCTTATCAAACATAGTATCTCTGCATGCATTGAGAAAATGAAGTTTCGAAAATCTGAAAAATAATCTGCTAAAAAGCAGAGGGAATTTAGTACCATCTTATTTTTAAGAAGTCTTGTACCTGAGGGTTTACCATACTTGATAATGACCTTGAATAATTTCTTTCATATACTTGTAAAACATAATTTATTTTGCCTTCACCTCAGAACTGTTAATGGAGTTATTCAAAGTAGTACTTTCCCCAAAAGAGGCACTTTAGCTTCTTTGTTGAGTTCTCATACAAACCAGTGCACCACTTGGTCTTCCTTTGTCCCCAAATTCAGAATCCTGTTTCTTAAACAGTCTTCAGTTTCCAAGCCATAAAACAAAGCTAAAACAAATAATGCTGTAGTGATGCCTAACAGATAGGTAAATAATTGTGATTTCTCTGTTCTGGTACTAAACTTATGTATGAAACAGTAGTTTTAAGAAAAAACTTTCAGAAAGAAGAGTTAATTAAATGACTTACTATTGGGAGGCAAAAGAAGGAAGAGTGATTACTTTGTATCACTATGTTTTCTAAGATAGTGTTGTGTTTCCAATATAGATGGAAGAAAGGCTTGCTTCATGCACCCAGGAGAAGACCATCCACATACTCCAAGAACATCTTCCTGTGTTTTGGGACAGGAAAACCGAGAAGACTAATCAGGGATTGAAAATAGTGGTGATGGAGAGAAATGCTTGACCTTTCAAAGGCTATATTTGTGTTAGAGTTCTGTTTGGAGGAGAGTTCAGTCTTGAAGCAAATTGCCTCATTGTCCCTGTTCATCATGTCCACTTGTTTGTTTGCCATAGTCGCTTCAGCATGTGTTAACTAGGCTCCTTTCAAAAGAAACTAAGCCATTCCACTCCTTGTGTGCACTAAGATAGGGTCGTAGAAGTTCGACCAGTTTTTGGTAATTTTTGGCAGTTTTGAACCTCCTGGAGTAGGGGCTGGTTCAGGAAAAACCTCCTGGGCTTCATGTAGGACAGGTGTAAAGACCTCAGCAGCAGCTGTGTTTTGATCTGTTCCAGTTGTGCAAAATTGCTAATGTAGATATAGCCTAATGCCAATGTTGTTGTTTTTTTTTTTTTAAAAAAAAGTAATGTCAGACTGGTGATGACTAATTGTCAGAGCATCTTAGACCTTGTCAAGTGTTTGGAAATGGTAGTGTTTTCAAATCCATGTCTGTGACAGTTTGGATTTTGGGTGAAACTTGACAGACCTTTAGATAAGCGCTATATTCATTAAGTGAAGTACCAAAAGGTCCGTTCTGAATGTTCTTGCCTGTGGCTTTGATCTGACTGGTTTTCAGGGGTATGGGGAGGGGAAAGAGCAGAAGGTACATGTTTGGAATGTAATGGTGCCAAGATCATGATTATAGCTTAAAAGCCAGCAGAAATATTAGGAATTGTATTGTAAAATAACAAAGAGCCCTATCTCAGTTACTGAGTCTTCTCCTTCATTCAGTAAACACCCACTGTGGTATGTGTCTCCTTTTCTACCGGATAGGAGGAAATTAATTTTTCAGTGCTAAAGTTCCTCCTTTGGTAATCTGTACACGTATTGGAATTTGCAATATGATCTTCTTGCAATTAAAAAAAAAATATAGAAAGAGCAGGATCTTCATAAAATTTCCTGCTGCTTTTTTTCCAAACTACTTGAGATTTCTTTGTATTTCTGACAGGTATCATTTTTGCCAGCTTAAAATGACAAAAAAAAAAAAAAAAGAATCTCAAAGCTGCACCAAGCACATAGGACGGCTCGGCTGCATAGTCAGTGCTTTCGGAGGAAGCCACTCTGTTCTCCAGCCCTGGAAGCTGCCGGGGGCGGGAGAGGGAGGTTGCAGGCGAGTCCAGCCCTTGGAGCAACATGCCAGTTCAGGCATGAGTGCGGGTGGCTGGAGAGGCGGCGGTGCGAAGGGTGGCGCGGTGTTCAGCGGGCAAAGGGAGAGAGGAGAGAAGGGCGGTTGGTTTCAGTGACGGCGTGTAGTCAGTGCTTTAGCTGCCATTATTTATAGTCCGTTGCTCTAAAGGCACCCGTGAAATACGTTTTGAAGCGCAGCTCATGGCAGTTCTCTCCAGGTCGCAGAGATGAAAGGAGCCTGTGAATATCGGCTACGGTGAAATCTGCTGTGAACGGGCTCCTCGTAGCATTTGAAAGGCTTTCGGTGTCTGAATTAGCTCCGGTGGTTCCGGTACCGGCGTTCGCTCCTGCAACCTGGCATGCTCTGCCGTGTTAAAAGTATGTGTTACAAAAGCACGTGATCGTGGTTTTTTATTTCCTTCAGCGTTTCTGTAGGATTTAGTAAGCTTTTACTGTTTCCTGTGTCCCCTGGTAGTCAAACTTTCTTGCCGAGGAGGGAGCTGGCAGGGGGACGCGGGGGGCATGGCGGCCTGTCAGGTGACGGCGGCCGCGGCCCCGGCGCAGCTGTTGGCGCCGCAGGCAGCCCCTGCCCGCCCGCTCCGCCTCAGCCTCTGCAGCCCTCACACGGCCTTCGGCACCGGCGGGAACCGGGGAGGAGGCTATGCGTCGGGTCTCCGGGGTGATCCAATGGGAATTGCATTGATCTGGTGCTTAGCGCTGATCCTTATCAAATGGGTCGCTTCTAAGGTAGGCCATTTTATTATGCCTTTTTGACTGACTGGGTTTATAAGTAGCCTGAGAGAAAACAAGTCATTAAGAACTTCACCAGTACTTATTTTTCTCTTTTAAATCTAATCTGTTTTGGAAACACATCATTCGTCGTTTAAGATGGTGTTTCTTAAGCGTTCATACGTGATTTTGTAGCTCTCCGCTTTTGCCTGCCTTGAAGTGGGAATTCCGAGTGTGTTTGTAGCAGTGCCAGCGAGGAGACGGGAAAAGGGCTCTGAAATGGCTTCTGAATGGCGGGGGTTTGCTTGCCTCCTTGGCTAACATCTTCGGTTTTACAGCGCTCTAAAGGCTTTGTGAAAATAAGGAAAAACAATTTTAAACATAGTGAGAATAATACAAATTGGCGTGTTTTTGCTTCCCGGACAGGATATCCTTTTTGTATTGTTGATTTCAGGGTTACGGGAGTGGAAATACCAGTTTTGTTTGCTTAGGTGAAATACCGGCTACTTCGCTTGCTTTTTTAGCCTTTCCATTCGAGATGCTTGTGCTTTGAAAAATGTGTGCTAACATTAGACAAAATTAGGAGTTTCTGCTCTCTCATTCTAAAGGACGTAAATGTCCCCATAATGTATATCGTGGTAGTAAATGTAGGTTGAATTGGTGTCTGGAGATGAGACCAGGCTCTTCTCAGTATAGCTCGCTATCTAACTTGGAATTAATTCCAAAAGGAGGAATAAATTTAAGTTTAGGATTGTGAAGGAGGACCAGAATGGTTGGAGAGAATGAGGGAAACTGAGAAAAGTCAGCATTCATGCACTTGTATATAGATTTTTTTTACTAATACACAATATTTTAACATTTTTGTACAATTAACAGGAGAATCTGAACAAACATGAATTTGAATTTGTTGTGGAAACAAGCTTTGCCAGGTATCTGTGCCCATACTCTTCAGTCATTGCCAATAACACAGTTCTAAATTTACTAAAAGCAAAACCAGTCAGGCTTAGTTGCTAGCAGTTGTGGTAACTTTTGTCACATCAAAAAAAAGACCAGGATATGCTAATGGATGTTCACTTGTAACTGAAGGCAGATTCTAAATGCCAGAGTTTTACAGCTGGTATGCTAGCCTAGTAAGTCACCTGCATTTTACTGGTATGTTGTTGAATTGCTGTTTTTCTGAGACTAGACGTAAGAAGCCTGTTTAAGGATTATGTCTCATTCAGTTTGGTCAAAGGTTCTGTTCAGGTGGGAAAAATAGGAATTTCCAGTAGCTGACATAATACAGTTAACCATAAATAGCAGAGGTTTTTATATTTATGTTTTTAAATGTGCTAGTAGGTGTTTCTTTTCAAGAATTATTTGTTTATATTCATCCAATTATCCTATTTTGCTGTTGTTTTGAGTCCTTCAGCCGTTCTGATTTAGTTTCTAAAGGTAATACTCCTGTGTTTCTGTCCTCACTTAAGTCAATCACTTAGGCTTTTTTTTGACTGTACTTTTTCTAAGCCATTTTCAAGCTTTTGTTTTGTATATTTTTGTTAAATCTTGAAGTTTTTTTGGTGACAAAACTTTGGGTAAATCTTACGATGCCATATGATACGTATCTAAGGGTGTATGAGAGAAAAAACTTACAGATGCTTGTTAGATGTAGTTATCAATGATGTTGATAAGTATAATTCAACCAATAGCTAAGTTTATAAATTATTGCCATCCATCTTGGGAGATGATCATATGAAATAGCTTTATATAGAAGAGAGTAAAATTGCCACATTCAGATATTTGAACGGGGGGTGTGTGTCTTACCCTTATTGCTGATTAATATTGCCTTCCTGAAATTAAATACAATTTCTTATCACTGGTTTGATAAAATTTCAAAATACTGCTTTGAACTCCAGTGAAACATAAAGAAAATAGTTACTACTCTTTTTGCAGTGGCTTATATGAGTTTGACGATAGTTACTGAAGTGCCTTAAAAGAACATTTTTTAAGACTTTAGTGAGTAAAATCTTCGTGGTATCTTGTGGAAGACTGTGGATCTTATGTTAGTATGGAACTTTTAATTACTGAAATTGTTCTAAGAATTATGATAAATGACAGTCTCGCTTTTGAAATACAATAGTTGGAGAAATCCGGTCTAACTAGTTAGTCGTTCTAGGGACTTCTAGTTGATAAACTGTCTTAGAATCTTAAATTGTTTCCAAGTCTGTATATTTGAGGCAGCATAACTAGCAAATTGCAGTTGCCATGATAAAACAGCTTCTCTAAACTTGTTCTCAATTTCTCTTTCTGAAAACAACCCTCTGATTTTTGGGCAAATAACTTGGGCGGAAAAGCCAAGTAGGGAAAAGTACCTGACTGGCTGTGTTCCTGTTCTCTGGCTTTTCTTTCTCTGATTTCTGAATAAACAACTGAGTTGCAAAATGAGAGTTGTGCACTCCATCAAAAAGCACAGATGGTTCTTGCTGATGGGAGGTACTGACTTTCGGAGACCAATAGCTCCATCAGCTTCTTTCTGCTGTTACAGAATGAGACCAGCAGTTGTTTCACTTGAGGGTCTGAAAGCTGGCTCGCTGACTTTCACCTATATGGAAGTGCCCAACAGTAATGCTGGTGCTCTGCTCTGAACTGGATTGGGAAGTCCTTGTGATAAAACTGATACATCAGTGGAAACGTTTCTGTTTGGCACAAACAGCAGCAGGTGCTTGGTTTCCAAGTGTTACATCCATATGCCATACTCCCTAGCATCACTGAACTAGTTTCCCTTTGAAGATACATCTGTGTGCTATTTTGGCATGCCATTCCTATTGCATGGCCTTTAATAACTTCCTATACTCTTGTGAAAAGTATCTACTAAAAGTAGATACTGCCTTCACCTGTTCTTGTGGAGTCCTTGCATCATTATTGTTGTTAAAGGATTAGTGGATCTTCCACTTTAGTTTGAACTTCTTCCATTCACTTTCCTTAAAGATGTGACAAAAGAGGAGAAATGAAAGCTTTTCTTACTGTGTTGCCCTTTGGGAGAATAAATGACACTCTAATATGAAACTGAAATGTAAGGTGAGGTTTTTAAAGTGCAAGCACAGTGTAAACAATCCTTCCCAGTCATCTTTCTGACATCAGTCTTTGCTGCTGAAGCAAAACAGCCCACCCAGTTCAGATGGCTGTGCCTGGAAGGGAGTGAAGTGGTTAAGGTAATCATTTGAGGAACTTGTTGAATCACTTGGAGTCCAGTAAATATTCCCACTGGACCAAGTTGTCCTTGTGCTTGAAAAGGGAACCTGCCTAAACACGTTCGGATAGTCTACAGTTTGAGCAGTAGTAATTCTGTCTGCCTGTTGGAATGATGCTTATTTGTTTGAGATTTTGTACAGAGGGTCCAGGAGTTCAGTATGCTTTATGGTTGTCAGCTGGTACAAAGCTTCAGGTAGACCGAAGAGGTAGAAGAGATCTAAAAATAAAATATTATGCTAAATGAGTTAACAGTATTAACAATAATATATTTCAAAGTGCCAGAAGTCAGTCTCTGTCCATGAAGATTTTAGCCGAGGTTTGGAAGTGGGCTGATACAGTGTATACTGCAGTCATCTGAACTGTGTAACTAAGGTAAATTTTTAGTAAGTATAATCTTGATGTCTTGGTGTAGGCTACAGAGGCTGGGCCTTTGGTAAGCAGTGAGGGAGGAGGCATTTTTGGTGGTCATCAAGAGTAGAATCCTGGTGATTAAATTGTTTGAACTGTTGAGCGCTTAACAGGAACTTTAGTTCTTCAAGACATATTTGCCTTTCCACTTACAAATTTGCTGCATGTGACAATTCACATCTCAGTAAAAGCTGATGCATTAAATCTGGTCTTTCTGTTTGCTGGATTTAAAAAGTGGAATCTGGGCAGCGTATCTAAAAACCATAGGTAGGGTAGATTAAATTATCCCTTTTTTCTTTTTGTCTTGCATTTTTCTGTAGTAGTGTGTAGTAGTAGTACACTGGCAGTATTATTTGAAGTGGGAAAATAGTTGATATACCTCAACCTGCGGAACATAGTCTGTTACCTCTTTGGAGTGTGAGCTGACACAAAGCAACCCGTGGCTGGATGAGCATAATATTATTTAATCTACCTACCTATCACAAGTTGCTAAACACCTCTATAGTATTAGCTCCCTCCTCTGTCTCCAACTGCCCACCACAGTGCTGTTACTGTCCTACCTCACTTATGTCTACCTGCTGTCCTACCTCACTTATTTGCCAGATCTAAAGGTACAAGGGCTGACCACTCATCACCCACCCTGTATCTGTCCCTTGGTGGAACTTGCTAATAAGCGTTTTCCTCTTACCCGTCTTATTTAACAGATTGCAATGAATAAAGTATGTTTAGGATCTCCACCCTTTTAGCAAAATTAGCTGAAATTGTCCTACTACTTTTGAAGTGTTATTAATAAGGTTTACACCATAAATTGTCTCATTTACCTTATGAATCCAAACTTTGAAAGGTAATTTTAAAAGGATTTGATTGTTCGAAGATTACTATGAGATCTTTTGGAGTTCTTGCAGAACAAAATCACTTGTTTGTATAAGCAATTGGTTTATGTTTTTAAAAATGTGCTTTGTTTGGTATCATACATGGATGTTCTACTTTATCTTGTAGATAATATTTTCAATTTTAGAGAGCAAGTAATATTTTAGAATCAATGTATCAAAAGGATTTATTTTTCAATAAATTTTTGTGTATTGTTTTCCTTCTCAGAGACTAAGGCTCCATTTGGGCACGGTTCTTCTAGCTGCATGTGTGCATAGCTTTCTCCTGTATTAGATTACAGAACTGTAGGACATGTCCAGAAATCTGTGACAGACAGTTGCAAATTGCAAGTTAGCACTAAGTTACATCACTGATTGTGCCTAGTCAGTGATATGAAATGTTCCAGGCTACTGAAAATATATTCATCTGAGATTTGCTGAAATTCGAAGGTAGGATATATGAAGAAATTTGAAAACGTTAGTGGGAAATCAGCATAATTTTCTGGCTGATGAGATGCATCGCTGCCTTTCCCATCAGGACTGGCACATTGCTGTGAGAAAGGCTGTACAAACATATTTCAAGGGAAAAATTATTTGCATGGTGTATGATCTTCCAAGGAAATAGAGAACAAAAACTAAGACAACGTAAAAGTGCTGTACAGGTGGTTCCTTGTAGTCTTTACAACAGCTGCTATAATTGGACCCTATTTGGAGCTAGGTCTTTGGTCATTTCTGTAATTAAATATTAAGCTTCTCTTTGGAAAAACTTTTCTGACTTCAAGTGTAAGGCTTTTCCTTGTTTGAACATGAAAAATGTTAAAACAATTAAGTGTAACTTCTGGGTTTGGAGTCAACACATCAATTGTACATGTCAGTTGTACAGGTCATGCTGATAGAGGTTATTAATCTCTAGTTTTTCTTTGTATGTGTTCAATTTACTCTGTAGATAGGTGTTTATAAGCAGTTTTGCCTTTTTTCCCCCTTCTAAAGTAATTTGTTTCTTTATCTCTTTTTCTTTCTCTTAGAATGCTTCTCAGTGTCCAACATCTATTTTTTTCTCTCGTTTCCTAACATGGTTTGATTTCCCGTCTTTTAAACTTGTGCGTTTTCAGGCTGTCTTGTGTCCCTGATGTAGTGTTGTTCCTGATACACAAAGGAAAAAAGGAGTGACTGTATTCACCTCTGGGTTGGCTTTTTCCTGAAGTTCTCAAAGGGCTATGATAAGGCTTTGTGGCACTTCACTGTCCTGAGTGTAAATAAGTGTGGTGGACACAGAGAGGTCATAGGGGTTCTTAATGTGCGCACACACGCACACAAAATCTTATTTCTCTAAAGAACAAATGGATTATAACTATTACCACATCAGCTGAATATATATGGAGCATACATAATGTTATGTAGGTAAGAAATACAACCTGTATGGGAGTATCTCAGTGTTGTGCACAGCTTGCTTGATGACTCTTTTAGGCTGTTATCATCAAATGTGAAATACCACTTGCTAATTTTCTTTAAAATACCTCTATATGTTACATCCTGCCTCAGTGGTACCTTGATTTGCTGACAGAAAGTACTGGGTGGAATGGAGGTAGCATGTGGCAGCCATGTCCTGCCCTTGCAGAATATGGGTTGAATTCCTAGGACTGCAGTAACGGTGTCATTTGAGTTTTTTTACTTTTTCTAAAACTACTTTTAGCTTTGAAAGATGGAAATACCCCATAGGTAAAAGTAAATAAACAAGGAACTGCAAATATTTAGGTATTACATTCTAGAAGGCTATAAGGAGCATGTTGTTTCATCTGCTTAATCTTGTTCTGTGTCTTTATTTTGAGGAATGATTGAGGAGCATTTGGAAAGAAATTTAGGATTTAAATTTAGAATTTAGAAATATTTTCCACACTCTGTTCTGTTTTTCATAACCTCTGCACTACCAATTCCTGTCCTTCCTTTGTTCCCTCCTAAAACAAAATCGGTCTATATATTTGAAAGATGCACGTTCAAACATCCAAAATTAATTTTAAGAGTTAAAGTGGAAATGGACAATTTATTTTAGTGGAAATTGATAATTTATTTTAATTTCCATTTAAAAATTATTCATTTCTAACTTGCATGAAACTTTTTTGTTTTTTTGCAGAGACGTGGAGCGATTTCCTATGACAGCTCTGATCAGACTGCGTTGTACATTCGTATGCTAGGTAAGCATGCTAGTTTTATATTGCGAAGTTCTAGCATTTATGAATGAATTAAAATATTTTTTATATATGTAGTGGAGCGTTATCATTCCCTTTCTCCTGGGTAATAGTCTGGTTAGATTCTGTAGAAAAATTTGGGTTCTTTTGGTTTGACTTGGGTTTTTTGGTTGTTTGCCTTTTTTCTTTTATCTTGAGTTAACCATTGTGTCAGATGTTTTACTCCTATATTAAAAAAAAAAATCCAAAAATCAATTCTTACAATTAACATAAATTGTTTGGTAGAAGTTTAGTTTTCTGAGTGACTCATGATTGATCTTTAATTCTATGATGGAATTTGCCACCTCTGCATGGTATCCTTCTGGTTTAAACTGTAGCTTTTGAGAACGTTTGTGTGTGAGATTTACCACACGCTTCTAAAAACTTCAGTACTGAGGCTATGAAATGCTCGAGGTGTTCTTAAAACAGTATGATTTTAAACAATATTTGTCTTATTAATCCTAGAAGATGACTTGAGAAGGGAAAGGATGCATGACGGCCAGTAGTTTAGTCAACTCACTGAAGAACGTTTCCAGAGTAGTGACTAGGGAAAGGGAAAAGCTGACTTAAAATGAAAGAGTCGTATTTGGAGGGACAAGCATCCGGGGGACACCCTCTGTGATAGTGAGTGCACAGAAGGAGGATTTGAGCTCAGTCATTGAGAGGAGAAAGATGGAAAGCCCTTACAGATCTGGCTGCCGGATTCAGTACTTCCCGCACTTCTTCTGGAGGCTGCTGGTGGTGCAGATGGCATGGGGACTGTGTATGTACTCCAAGTCTGTTTCACTGCAAAACTATGCCACTTCATTTAAGCCATCTTGAGCTATGATTTTGTGTTGAAATGGACTACGAATGCTTGCGTGATGTCTCGCATGGCTCAATGAACATCAACAGCTAGTTATTATAAATCCTTAACTGGCTCCAACTAGATCAGCCAGAACATGTCTTTTTATGCCTTGAGTCTTTTCAATTTAGTTATAGGTAGTAAAGTCCCCAGAAGTTCATAACTGCGTCCTTTAGTAAGCTATATGCGTGTGTACACATGTGCGTATCTGTATGAATTTATTGTCGTAACCTACGTATGTGACATACGTGCACGTATGTATATATAAATCCAATTTTGACTTAGCATCTCCAGATTTTTGGTTTTAAATTATTTTGATTTTTTTTTTTTCAGTTTATGAAGTTGTTAATACTGTAGCACTGGCTGCCTACTGAAGGATTTTTGATAAGAGAATGTAATTATTTTAAGAGGAGGAGGACAGAAATGCTTGCTTCTAAATATTTATTGAAAAAGGTGCTGGGTGTTTTTTGTTGTTGGAAATAAACTTATTTCATTTTCAGAAGTTAAAATTTAAGTTTCTCATTTTTAGTCATCCTTTTTCAGGATGAACACTAGAATTCTTGAAAATGTGTTTTTTTTAAAAGAAATGTTTCTTTTTTCCTCCTCTAGTCATGAGAATAAGCAAGTAAATTCAGGCCTGAGCTAGTTTTATTTCCTTGATTTTTGTGATTTTAAAAAAAAAATTATATTTATTTTCTGCTATAATTAGAAAATAGATTTTTTTTTTTCTGCTTCCAAATCCTGCAAATTGAGTACTTTGTAATTCCCTTGTTGGGAAATTCATATTAATTTTTAAGATGCACTGATATGCTTGAATTTAAGATACTCTTAAGTATATGTCTGTGTTTTTTGTCTTTTTAAAATTAATTTGCTAGTGGTAGAAATTCAGCTTGTAAAAAAATAATTTCTGGGGAGAATAATCAGATTTCTTTTGCTGCTTTGGAAGTTTAACTGTGCTATGAAGTAGTTAGGCCCATTGTTTCTGCAGAAGGGTTTGTGATAATGCTCAAGTAAATCCAGAGGAAGGCAAAGCATGGCTTCCTGTGGTTCTTGGTATATGCACTTGCACTGAGGGAAAAACCTCATTTGTTTTGAAATCTTTCTTTGACTGTTCTCATAGGCAAAACTGGAATATATTCAGAACGTGATGTTAAGTAAATTAAATTGTGACTTGTTCTCTAATTGGAATTAATTTATTAGACTACGTGGTTGGCACTTGTTATGGATAGCATAACTCCTGGTGGTGTTGGTTGCTGTTCAGTGGTACTTGCTGTTCACAGGCAGTAAGTCTTTTAAACGAAATGACTGACCTCTTCTAACTTGGGTTGGGGGAGGAGGGTACCAACAAACAAAAAACTACTCATTAGGTGTTTGAATCACTATGTTAAATTGGCATTACTTTCTCATTTGGTAGTGATCTCTTTGTTTTCCTGAATGTTATGTATGCTACACTGTATAAGTTAGCGACTATTTACAGATTTATTGCTGTTGTATTCGTAAATGGACTGTAAAAAACCACCAGCCTGAAAGCTGAACAGTTGGACGCATCGGTGTGTAGAAACATTCTGATCAGAGTAGATTCAAGAATGAATATAGTCAATAAGAATTTTTTGCAAGAAATGTGGAATACTGCATTTCCTATACAGTATTGTGAGGGTGGGATTTTCTTTGGTGTTTTTTGTTTTGTTTTGTTTTTTAGTTATTCATCTTAGTACACTTTAGCAGAGTAAGCTGTAAGGAATCTTCAGCTGTAACTTAGTGAGAAGTTAGGCAGAGTCATGAGAGGTTTTGCCCTTTACTTGGTTATTATTCCAAATGGACTATGTTTACTAATAAGCTGTACCCCTATATAGTATTTATTTTGACAGATTAAAGCTGTGGTTATCTAGGACACCTCCCTCTGCCTCTGTTTAGTTGTCCTGGCCATAGAGTTGCTTCCTTTAACGCTTTAGGCTGTTGCAATGTGAATCCAATGGAAATTCCTTTGCATAAAGTAAATAGAAATTCCTGTGGTATGGCAGTATTTCCAGGTTCAATTTAAGAGATCAAATTTTAGGGGCACACAAAATAAACAACTGACTCTTAACTGTCTTCATCGGTGTCAATATAAACAAACAACGTTGACTCTAATGACTCATCTGTCATACCCCATTCCCAAAATATATTTACTAAGCCACTCCCAAGTGCCTTATTTATGATTTGAAAATATAGATACAGATGCAGCATTGTAGAATTTTTCTTTTAAGACCTTGGAAGGGCTAATACGTCTGCATCACCTTATTCAGCTACTTCTCTCAGCAACTATGAGGGATTCTCAAAATTTCTTGTAAGTGCTTCAGTGTGATCTTGATACATTCTTGATTTTTCTCTTCTTTGCTTTTCTGGTTTGTTACTGTTTTATATTGCCTGAAAGTTTTTCTGCTGTGCATGGGGTGGAAAGAGTGGGCCAATGATTGCTTGTACCGGTGAGCATGCACCTCTCAACTCAAAACTGGGGAGTGTTTTACTCTCCTTTAGAGGTCTTGATCACTTCAAACAGGAAACAGTGGAAGCAAGATACTGTGTAATGCAGGTGCATGCTCTTCTCTGGTAGCGGTTGTTGTATTGTGTTCCTTTTGCTTTAATTCTGGCATATTCGGCTGACCTGTCATCTGTTTCTCCAACAAATTTAATAGGAACTTTAATCTATGAAGCTAGTAATTCTTTCTGGAAATCCAGCTCTTCACAACTTCATGGCTTTGACTTGGGTGGTTTACCTTGAGGTGGCTGTTGTAATGGCTGCTTCCAGCTGTCCTCTGTGATCTCTGAGATTTCTGCCCCTGCTCCAGAAGGCCTCAGCTCCCCAAGCAGCTGCTGCATTGTTACTGTGTCACACCGGAGTATTAGGGTAGCACAAAGTATGTGCTGTGTAACCCTGACACGCAGGGATGTCAGCTATGGCATTTCAGCTGCCTCGTAAGTATCAGAGCTGTCCTTGCAGTGCGAGCAGGACTCAGAGAGGGGTAGGAAATAAACGATCTGTCTCAAGGTAAGTTTTGTTACAGCCCTGATTCCTTTTCAGTTTTCAGTTGTAGCTGCAAACCTGCCTCTTACATTCCTTCTTCCACTACTGGCTCAGTCTTCAGTTGAGTTTCTGCCTGCATGGCCTTTGTCTTAAAAGCGCAGCAATTCTGATCATGTAGAACTATTCTAGAAAAAATTCTAGTGAAATGCTTAGCCAACAAATACTTTGTCATGTTTGTGCGGAAAATCAGATTTTGAAGAGAAGGCTTTCATGTTTTCTAAATCTTTCTCATTTCTTGGATTCACAGAAACTCTCAAAGAGGAAAAAAGTTGTTCTGGAAGTCCACTGTCATTTAAGATACTGGATTTGAATGTGTTCCCCTAAGGAAACAGATGAGTCTTTTCATAGTGGCTAAAGTGGCTAAAGAAAAGACATTTCAGATAAAATCTGTTGGCTTGCTACCACTTTTGCCCCTCGAGGAAACTTACCTATAAGCAAATGGTGCAATTTGATGGTTTCAAAAGATTTTGTAACCACTTTATTTTTTTTTAAAGGCCTAAATAAATGAAAGCTATTCATAAGTTGTTTTGGTTTAGGTGTTGAATTTTAATTATCTTTGAGCTACCATAATAATGATTGACTCTGAGGTTGGACTTCTGTTACTGTTTGAAGGAATTACGGAACAGTGTCCCCTTGTCTGATAAGAGTAATCTGAAATCTGAAATGTCTTCTGCCTTTTTGTTTTAAGTTACCTATGATGATAAACATGTTTGTTCCTTAAAATACAATTCTTTGTCATTTCCGAGACATAGGGTTACAAAACGCTTGTGTGGGATTTCCCAAGCAAATTGATGTAAATATGTTATGTTGTGTACAAGCACAGTGAAGCAAGTGCATTTGGGATCTAGTGATCTTTGCAGGTCCCATTAACTGAACAGTGAATGCGTAACAATGGTCCAATATTTTTGGATGTTCTGGGACTAACTATACCTATGTGGTAGAGAGTAGTCTGACTGTGCTAATAGCACATTATTTTATAATGTGCTGACGTGCAGCTAGTTTGATGCTATTCCTTTTTATGCTTCTGTACACATAGAAACTTCAGATGGGTGTTTGATATCTTCAAATTCCACTCGTACCAATTTTTCCAAGCACGTTTTTTTGTCTGAAATCTTGAAAAAATGCAGAAGTTCTGCACAATGATAATGGATGCAGCTCTTATGCCTTAATTTTGGCCCAATAGGAATTTCTGCTTATACTGTGATAAATTCCAGTCCTGCAGAAGTGATACCTTTTCCCAGAATAAATCCAAGTGTATTCTAAAAAAATTCATCCACTGTTGAGATCTTGATTCTTAACCCTGTTTCTACCGCAGTCAAGGAGAGACATTTAACAAGTATTTAATGAAAATATTTTGCTTTCCTTGCTGAGAGTATCTCGTTTCATATGTATGCAAGTAAATACCCTCATTTTATCTTTATCTTGCCTTACTACAGTTGCCTTTAAGTTTGCCATTTGCGTTTTTAGTATATAATTTATTCTTTTGGCTAACTATTCCTCTAAATATATGTGGTTGTAATTTCTGTTAAAAGCAATGTAGTTATTTGCACTTCGGCATTTCACTTGTAGACAGTTTTTCTTGTTTTCCTACTCAAAATCCACAACATAGCAGACATTTCAAGGGTAACGGGGATATTGTTATTCTAGCTATGTTAGATCTAGGTACTAGTAAATAAAAAAAAGAACAAAGCAGAGAGAAATTTTCTGGACCTGATTTATCAGATCAACCTGCTTGTTTTATTATTTGCAGAATTTCATGTCAGTCTTTAGGTGTTTTTTCTGTGAACTTTTCTGTTCTTAACACTTCGAACAAGTAAATTGTTCACCAAAACCTATTTGTTAGTGACTGAAACTATTTGCTAATTCACATTATGGTTGGTAAACTTTGAAAGTTAAGACTGCCTAGAAAATTAAATATAGTTCACAAAAGTTCTGTCAACTTTAATGTCAAAAATTAAAGTCATCTAAAAAATGTCAACTAAAAAACCTCTTATTTTTCTCTTAATTCAGCTGGTGAACTCATTCACACTAGCTGTAGCTATGACTGATTTCCCAGATAAATATGAGTGAAAGGTAATGAAAGTTGTATTTTCCTCCGTGTAAACTGACGTTTTCATATACTGCTACTAATGCATTCGCCTCCTCTTTTCCAGAATTTCCTCCCTTTTACTTTTTTATTCACTTATTTTGTAAATAAAATTCACCAGTTGCTTCTGCCTAACAGAAGAGTTCTACAATCTGCTGCCTCTGTATTGCCGGGAACAAGACAAGCCTCTTGCACTCTGCTCAGATAAATGCTTGAAACCTTTATAAGTAATACCTTGTCAGTGATCTGAAAAATAATATTTACAAATAGTAATTGGGCTACTTGCCCTTGCAGCTCCATTAAGGTTTTCAGTTTCAAAAAAACAAAAGGAGTAGTAACTGAAACCCCCATGTATTTGGTGTGTTTTTGCTGATATGTAAACTTTAGACTCATTTGGGGAGCCTTGGGTCTACTTACCTTTTTGTGGTCTTTCCAGCGTGCCTTGCAAGATAACATTCATTTGAAGTGTGTCACTATAGATATGTCAGTGTTTATAGATGTGTATCTCTAGAAAAGATACTTGTTAAGTATTAGAAGTATTTCACTGAACTTGTAGTCAGTATCTTTAGCTATTTTCTGACTTAAGTTGCCAGCTTCAGCATTACAAATTAGCAGATTGGAGAAGAAAAGGAAAAACAGTCTCAAGATGTTAAGATATTATCAGTTGCTGGAAATTAAATAGCTATATTTTTGTTTTGTTCTTATAAAATCAGTCTTAGTTCTTGAGTTAGTTTTGGTTCATGTGAAAATAGCTGTGTTTGAGGAGAATACTACACTTGAAGGATTTTCTGGTTTCATAAAACTGGAACACTTTCATATCTTAAATTTCACTTTTTTGTTAGGATTTGAAAAGAGACATACTACTGCATTTGATTCTCAAAGGTTTGGCCAAATTTGTAATTGCCAAAGAATTATAAGTGAAAGCTCCTTACATTAATGCATACAGATACCTAATGAAAGAAGACTGATCAGCTTTCAGTTGGTAAAATGCCTAAGAAGAAATCAACTAGCATGCTAAGAGATTCAGGTTGAAGCTAATTGCAGTGCAAAATAGTTTGATAAAATTTTAATACTAAGTTTTGGTATTTTAATAGGCTCTTGTGTAATATTCAAACAGCTGAGCGCAAGTAAGTAAATGCTAGTGGGAAAATATTCTATTATGTAATATGAAACCATATCGTAACTAGCTTATTTGCTAAAAGCTACCATTTCTAGAAGCTGAATCTTTTTTGTAGTACACAAAATGTTATCGTTTTATGTGTGTTACTGAGGAGCAAATCAACTTGTAATGTTCTTGTTTCCTGTCATATTACGGTGCATTTTTACCATACTGGTGTAGCAAGCTGTCTCTAATTTCATCTGAATGCTTATCACATGCTTCTGGCAACGTATGCTTAGGCAGGAGAGACTTTGACAAGAAAGCATGCGATTGCATGTTTAACAAGTCTTCAAACTTTGTTTTGAATTTCACCTTTAAACCAAAACGCATTGAAATAGGCCTATCGTTTGAATAACCCTCCTCCGTTAAGTACCTGAATCTCTACCCCTCCGGGCTATGTTCATTTGCATTTTATCTCTGCCACTCTTCCACACTTTTATTTCACTCTTGACCCTGTTTCTAGGAGATGTACGAGTAAGAAGTCGGGCAGGATTTGAAACAGAGAGAAGAGGTTCTCATCCATACATTGATTTCCGTATTTTTCACTGTAAGTATTTAAAAGCAGATAAATGACAAATAAACAAAGGCTTCCATTAATTTTAACTACTGAGCCTCTAAAAAATAGAGTTAGCAGCTTATATAGCAAGATCATTTTTTAGGCTTCTTAGGAGAATCTTTCATGCTACTTCATTACCAAAAATAGAAGAGGAAAATCTTCACTGCTAGATTTTTTTTTTTTTTTTAAATACAACTTAAACTCATTGAATGTAGACCTGAATCTCTATGGAAATGAAGACTGTCTTATATACAGCTACTGATGTGTGTGCTGAGTTCTTACTTGGCAGACACGATCAGTTGAGAAGAATACGTTCCTGCTTTTATAAAGCAGCAGAAGGGCCTGCTCCAGAATGATGGTTAAAGAGAGTTACAGTAGATGTCAATATTCTTAACCTGATTGTAATCACTTAAGGTTACATTTACTCATATAGTTAGGACTTAAATTTTTTGGACATAGATAAATCTAAATAAAGATTAAAGTCTTACAAGAAAACAGCAAACTGATTTTTTTTTATGTGATTATGTGTTTTAGGAAATGTTTTTTCCAAGAAGTGTTAAAGGAATGATATTTTTTGATAACTTGACTTTTTTCTCTACATCTATATTGTTATAACTAAATATGTCAACAGTTGTAATAGAAAAGCTTTAATAAGCACCATACCAATATACAGCAAACGTGAAGGGGTTTTAAATCTTAATTGCATTATGCTGATAATATTAATGTATTAAGTGTTGTTAAGTATCTATACCGACATTGTATCAGCACAATTCCAAGTTTTCTGAATGCCATGGAGAGATTTAGAAAAACTATTTCATGGTAACAAGTGTGGTTGTTGTAATTACCTTATTAATAAAAACGAGTGGCAGAAACTGTGCTAATTAATATTCTGATCTTAACTGAAGTTACTCTTTTATTTAAAAGTAGATCTCTACTTAAATTTAAAACTCTTAGTTTCATCCAAAAGCAAAAGCTAGTATCATAAAATAGGTGAGAAAACAAAGTTTGAAGAGTATGCTATATTGATCTTTTCAATAAAGAAGATAATTCTGTCTCAAGTCCTGATAATTCTATTGAATATAATAAAAAGTTCTGCGTAAAAATCGCATGCGATTTATGAATTGCATGACGATGTCTTTTTGTATATATACGTATGGCATTTCATGCTGATACAGGAAGATACTAACAGAACTGTTAAAAGAACTACCTGTTAAAAGGCAGTCATGGATATTATTGCTGTTGTCAAATTAACTGTGTTTTCTGTGGTACTCATGCTGCTTCTTTCCATCCTGGTGATTGTGCATCAGGCAGATGATGACTAATCAGGAAAAGGATTCTCACACCCTTTCTTCTTGCCCCTACTTGTTCAGGCACAGGCACCAACTTTTAGCAACATCAACTGCCGTGTCTGATGACAGCAAAGAATGTTGCTAGGAGGCCCAAAAAATTCTTTGGCTGTAGCTTCCCTCTCGAGTCAGCTGCTGTGGCAGTTTCCAGAGTTGCCATATTATAGTCAGATTTTTTTGCACTTCAGGATTGTGGCCTTTTGTAGCATTGCTCTCTGACTTCAGATTCCTGCTACTGTGTGGAGTCTCTTTCAAAGTCAGTGAAGAATTCAGCCCCATCTCTCACCATAGCACTAGATTATCTGTTAATTTACAGAAACGTTTTAGTTTCGTTTTTTTAGTCAGTAAAATGTTTTCTTTTTTCTCTGCGATGCTAGTTGAGTACTGATCAGTCTTTTCTTAATTGTTTAAAGCAAAAGAGTTTTAGTATTGTACGATCAGACTGGGGGTAAACAGAAGTTCTGAGAATCAGATTTGACCGCATTTTTAGGATATTCTCACCCAGTAACTCCAGAAGGATTTTGCCATATAGAGCTACCTGGCTGGAAAATGTTCACCCATACAGGCACAGACAACATGTGAGAAGAGCCAGCAGAGCCAGCCAGGCTCTTCTTTGCTTGGGACAAAAACTGGACTGAAAATTCTCTCTTCTGCAGCTGAAGCAGACTAAACCATCTGAATGTTGGCTTTTTTTCCTCCCCAGAACAGCTGCATACTGAACATCAGTAATGCATGGGTATGCTTCCTTCATGGTGTTTGTAAAGTTTCTCTGTAACTTTCTATCCACTAACTTTACTTTGTGGTTCTAAATATTTTGCAGTAATCATTGCTTACCTGTTTTGCAGATGACATACTGGCTGTCTTTCATGATGTTGAAGCATCATTGCCATTTTGTATTTTGTTTAGCTAACTTTTGTTGTTCAGCATTATTTTCTTTTTCTGTCAATGATGTTTTGTGAAGTTGAATGTCTTTCAGAAAGTCCAGATAATAATCTGCTGATCAGGTCTCTTTTCCAAGAGGTGAATAATAGACTCTTAACCCAATATTTTATCAGTAGGTTTGAAGAGTACTGACTTTTAAATGCATTACTTCATTTTCAGGGAGCTACTGTTTTTTTTGTTTGTGGGGTTTGTTTTTTTTATAATAATCACATTTCTGTTTCATAACATTATCTTTACTTGCAACTTCAACTAGTGTTACCAAAGTGAAGTTTGTTAGCATTTAGTTCTTAAGACCACTTATGTTCCTTGTTAAGGATTATAAGCTCAGTGTCTATGTTTTCGTCCCAAAGTTCTGCAATTGGCACATGAATATTCAGATTACTAAATTGCCTAGAAGTATTCTCAATGGTAACTTCTTTCTAGGAGATTTGATTTTAAAATGATTGTTGGAAAAATGTCTTTGTTATTGCTAGAGATGGTGATATGGGAGTTGTGTGTGAGGGTTATTAAATGTGGGATTCGACTGATGATCCAACTAAGTTTGGGTGGTATATTCTTTTATATTATCTGTTATTCCAGGAGTCACATTTTTATAGCTAATTACAGGAACAAGCCAGGAGGAATAGTTTAATTAAACAAATCTTTGTTTCGACATGATTGCTTCCTGATGAATGGGGAAAATGAGGATTATATTCTTCATATTGGTTGGTAATTGGTTAACATTGGGACATCAATTAGTAGTGTTTCTGCTACTGTGGTCTGTTGATTATGTCTGAGACCACGGGCATAATCTCAAATCAGCACTAAAAGGTGCCGTTTCTGGAGAGGAGAGCAGACGTGTGACTTTCTTCCTCAGAAGTAAATTTTTACCTTGAGTATAATGATCTGGTTTTGTTCAGTGGATGTACATACCTCTCAGTTGCACAGTAAATTGCATTCACTTCAATATTTTACTGAGTTGTATATAGAGCACTGGATGTACTGTTCACCTCTCAGGTAACAAGGAGGGAGTTTGGCAGTTCACTGCCTGACAACCCATCACGTACTGTTTGGTTTTCAAGGAAGTTATTGGAAAAGTGATTGCAGTGGTTATAACCACTCTTACTGTCTGCTGGTTTACAAACAGGCTGCCGTTAACATGATTGCTTTTAATTTTTTTTTTTTGTTTTACTTGGAACATCATAGATAGTAATTCAGTCTGCAGTGTTGACAGGATATGTTGATAAAAGCTAATGCAAACAAAATCTTTGATGGAAGAATTAGTAAATGACAGTATTAAAATTTTTCCTTTTTCAGAAGTAGTAATAATTAGCAAATAATTAATGCTTTCAAACTTCCTTTTTAGGAAAGGCTTGTTGTATATAGTCTGGAAGAACTGGATGAAAACGAATACTTTGGTCTTGTGGAGAGGAAACATTTTTTTCTTCTTGCTTTTCCTGTTATATTGCACCAGAATAGATAAGATCTTGTCAAAAGGTTTTTAGAATTGTTTTGTGCCACTCTAGTCTGAGCATGGTCCTACAGGAGGATGATGATGTTGCCAAAACATTTGGCTTCATTTTGTGTTTTATAGCTATGTCACATCTGTGAGTTAAAATATCTTAGAAAGAAGAAAGAGTTTTTGAGTTAATCAGTACCTTTCTGTAAACATTTAGGAATGGCTCAATTTTGAATCAAGTTGGTACTCGCTACAGAGCTTCATATAGGAGAGAAAACAACATGATGGGAACTTAAGGCTTAGTGAGATTTAGGTAGATGTTTCTTCTCCTTAGTTGTGTATGGACCCTTTTTAGCGGAGATAGGAAAGAAAGGAAGAGTTTAGGTGACTTTTATGGGTGGTGAATAAATCTGATTCTCATTTTTAAGAGTGCAAACACATGAAAAAAATCCAGAGTTTATCTTCTGTATACAACTTTCAGACTGTTTACTTGGAAATTGCAGTTCACTTATATATTAGTTTGAGACCTGGTAAAGGTGTCAACATGTGCTGTTTGCAGTGTTGTTTTAACTTTCTAGTTTTTCCTCACAAAACGCTGAAAAAGATTAACCTTGGACAGTGAATTTACGCTTCCCTTGGGTGGGAGGCTAGCAGTCAAATAAAAGAAAGCGTTCAAGTGCAAATTGATTGCCTTAAACAATTTGGGAAATCTTTGTGTAACAACATCTGATCCTGCTTCTGACAATACCGTCTAGAGGTTGAGATAATGAGCATAGTCCAGATGGAGTTGAATGCTCTTTTTTGTTTCAAGAAGATAGAGGAATTGCCTAGCGGAATGTGGTTGAGAGTAATTGTCCATCTTTTTCAACAGTCTACTGTGAAGAAGGGTGAGTTTCACAAGAATAAAGTCGTGCGGGAAGATTTCTGAGTGGTCAGAGGTTGAATGAAGTATTTGTTTCCCTGTGAAAATCCCAGGACTGAGGAGTGAAAACCTTGTACTCGAGATTTCTCTAGAAGCTGCCCTTCTGTGAAGGATGCATTCTGAAATTGTCATCTAATTATTCATAATCCAGATTATTCAGATAAATTGTTTTCCTTAACATGAGAAAAATTTTGACTTTGATTTAGTGTGGAGAATGCAGTCGCACTGAGGAAGTCACAGAAAATGTCCTAAATACAGCTTTGGCCAAAAGGAAACAGTGAAGATAAACTTGTAGTGAAAAGTGAGCTTGAAGTGAGCTTGGTTAAGGAAGATTTCAGGGTAAAAAGCTTCCAGTCAAGAATAGAGGACAGATTGTGATTATTTTTTTTTTTCTTTTGCTATCCTAGATGGTTATTTTACTGACAATTTATTTTTTTTTCCAAATTTCTGTAAAACAGTGTGTGCGCTCTGGAGTCTTGCACTGGTACAGCTCTATGTTTTATTGCTGAGGTGTAAGTTTGGCTTTAGAAGACAGACACATTCTAGATTTTTTTTTTTTTCTTTTCTCTTCAACGTGTTTCTTCTCCAAGTCATTTATTTTGACAGTCTGCGGGTTTTCTTTGGTTTGTTAATGCTGGACAATTTGGCGTCAAGTATGTGAGGATTCTTGTGTTTTCATCTCTGCTCCCAGTTGGGCTTTTCTATTGACAGTCATACAGACTTTTAAAGGATATTCTTCTTTTTCCATCAACCATGATGTGTTACTTTTGAATTTTTCCTTTCAGTTCTGGGGTAAAAAATAGCCAAAAAAGGATTGCTTGATGGTTCCATCATTCCACTGCTGTAGAACAGAAGAATTTTAGAAAATCAAAGAATGATGTTTTCTTGGAAGACTTCAAGAAAGATCTGGTGATGGTCTGGAATATATTATCCTTCTTTTGAGAAAAGAGTTGAATCATTGTGTGCTGTGTACTTGCTTGCTCTTTAAGAGCATCAGTATCTTGATTAACATAGCATGAAACATTTTTGGAAGGAATATATGTGTATTCTGATTATATATTTTGCGTCAGTGAAGTTTGTTAGCTCACACTCTGCTGTTGTGAGGTACAGATGTGCCTTACTGGCTGGATTCAGGTCAAAAAGAAGTCCACAACTGCAGGATTGCTGGGATTATGATTCAGTAAATTGGTAAGGAAAGAATATGCTTTGTATATACTGTTTCCTAGTCCTAAAATAATTGCAAAATATTATGCAGTCCAGCCAGGAATGGCATTGTTCAGTTTACTTAATTTTGTATCGTTCTTGGGGAGTTTACAGAGGTGTTGAGGGAAGCCAAAATTCAAAAGAATGGATAGAATACTTCAGATAGCTTTTAACAGTGTTTTCTTTACATTTTTGCTGCTGTATTATTGAAAGGCTTACAGTGCCATTAGAGAATTGATGTTTAACTCATACTGAAGTAGTCTAATCCCTGCACTTTGAGGGATTTCACTGAAATTAGCTGCCTTGAGCAGAGGATTGGACCAAAGGAGTATCAGAAGTCTCTTCTGTCTCTTCCAGCCTAAATTGTTCTGCTATTTTGTGGCTCTCTAGTTTTCCAAAGGAAAATGATATTTCATTTGGTAAGACCTTTCAGGAGAGGAGTTATCTTTGGCGGTGGTGATGCCTGGCAGTGGCCCTGCATGAGTGAGGATCTCTTGAAAACTATTAGAGTTTCTTGAAACTTAACAGATTTTTCTGACTCCACTCAGTCAGAAGACACTTGGAAAGCCATGTTTACGTAACTAATCCTTAACCCACAGCATATTTTCGGGTGATCATTATTATTTGGAAAAAATGTATGGATGTATATATAAATACATATATGCAATACATTAAAAGCAAAAGAGTCTGGCTTAATTTTTTCTTCTAAGCAGAAAAGCAGGTATAGAGCCTTACAGTGATGCTAAACAGGGCTTCAGAGTGGTTCTAAGGAAGAAAGTAAGTAGAATAAGGTAATCAAGACACCAATGGTCTTTATAAGTAACTTCAAAATCCTTACTGAAATTATATATTCTAAATGAAATCATAGTTTTATATGTGACTTCAGTACTGAATGTCTTCAAAGTACTTGAAAATGCAAATCATGAGTGGAAAACTCAAAGAGCAGATAAACAACAGAACTTAATATTTTTTTTTTTAATGTGCACGGATCTAATAATAGTGCATTTCTTAATGGTTTCATGGGAATAGCTGCAAAATTAGAATGCTTATGGGTCCCTCTAGTGGTGGGAAACGTTAGATAACACTTTCAAATTCTTCATAAATAGAAAATTATTTGTATCTTGGCAGGCTTTAGAAATAGTTATAACTGGCATGTGAAACTGAATATTTTTTTTCAAACGTATATATTTACAAGTAGTGAGAACTTTTACATATTAGGTCAGATTTGGTGATGGTATCTGCTATGTAAAAGTGATAGTTGAGTTTCATATGGAAAAATTGTGAGAGATTACTTCTATGAAAAGAAGCTATTTCCTCGAATTTTTTAGGAAAAAAACACCTGGTGGACTAGTGTACCTCAGATTTTAGGTTTCATGTTCAAACATAAGAAAGATCCATCCTCTCAAATTATTTTTAATTCCTTTTTCGGTTAGTGGCAGTGATAGCTGAGATGCTCAGTTAAGCTCTTTCTATTGGTAATAGCAAAATTCAATGATTTTTATCATTCATAATTGCCTATTTACCTTTTGGGCTGTAGCTGGGAAGAAATGGAGGTACAGTTCTTATGCTGGTTAGCCTTTTTTCGACCAGGACCCCATCAGAGACTGAGAGTCTTTATCTTTGCATTAGAAGAAAGTTGAAGCATTTTGCTAGGATTTAAGGTTTCTATTAATAAAAAAATTAAACCAAACCATAATTAAGTTGTTATTCTTCCTTTTGTTGTCTGTCCTTAGTATATGAAAGATGCAAAAATTCTGAGAATACATATATCAGTATATTATTACAATGTGATTGTCACTTGTCTTTACCTTCTGTATTTTTATTTCAGCATGATAAAAATAAATATTTAATATCCCTGTGAAATGTGACAAAAATTAGGGGTTTTTTTAGGTTTTCATGAAGTACAATACACTTAAAAGATTGGGAGTGGGAAGAGATTAAAACAAGTGTCTTGTAATACAGATGAAATCTGTTGCATGAAGACAATTTGCATTATTTTGTTTTCTTGCTGTATACACATAATATTATCAAAATTGATGTTAGTAGACAGAATTATTCCTTTATTTTAGAGAAAGGCATTTTTTATTATACCAGCATCTCATTTAAGATGCTTAGAAACAAGAATACAGTAGTTTTAATAAAAAGTGAACTTGGAAGTAAAAAATACTTCCAGTGATACTCTAACTTTAAGTAGGGCATGAAGAGTTAAGAAGGAAGGAAGATTGTCATGGAGCAGGAGAGCTGCTGTGGACTAGGCACCAAGGCCTACAGTTACATTCTTCTGGTTCCTTGCTCTGAAGGCACTTCTGAATGCTCCATCTTCCTTCTTAACATGCCCATCATTCCGACTTTGCTTTCATTCCGTTTCAGTTATCAAGACTGTAAACGTCATACATGTTTACTTATTTTCTCATTCTATTTGTCCTTAAACTGTCCTTATCTGTTAAGAGCAAATGGTCACTATAGGATATTATAAAGGCATTTAGCACACTGAAAGCTCCAAATAAAATGAAGGACATTTGGGTTGGGAGGAGGGATGTTTTTGCAACATGCTTTTTCTTGAGCAAATGTAATGTGCTCTTCACTCTTCACCACCTTCTTTCCATTATTAATACATTATTGAACCTTGCTTTGGTAGGGTCTCTGAAATTAGCACTGCATATCGTGACTCATGAGAGAAGAGGGTAGGCTGGCATTCTCTTACCGATCATGCATATAAACGGAATGAGTTTTCCACTTGCACCAGGAGGCAAACACCAAGTTTCCATTGCACAACTATCGTTCATTTTACCAGTCCTTCCCATGAACTTGGCTTTGCTGATCTGCCAGAACCACAAAGTGGTCGATTTTTGTATCCATGGTAATTTATCTGTGAGGGAAAGGAAACTGCAAGCAGGGATGCTCTCAGTGTTCCTGCAGCTGAAGAACCTATCTTCCCCGCCTCCCCCACCCTCCCTTCCTTGAAAGCTAGCTATTTTCTTTTTTCAGCCTCCCTTTTAAATTAATTATCTGTCAAACCTCCACATCTGACTCACCTATTCTCAATTGTCACATAGCAAATCTTTAGCTGTTAGAGCAATTTTCTTTTTGGGTTGGTGTAGTCTCCCTGAATTAGATGTTCTGGAACTGCAGAGGACTGTCAGGGCTCAAAATCTCTTTTCTCATTTGGAAGTTATTCTAATCATTGCAGATCTACACAATAGGATGTTTGGTCAAGCTGTTATTACCTAACTTGGGCTATACATGGGGAATAAATAGGAGTGCACAGCCCTGCCCCTGGGGAGGAACAACCCCAGGTACCAGCACGGGCTGGACTGGCTGGAAAGCAGCTTGGCAGAAGAGGACCTGGGAGTTCTGGTGGGCACTTTGTTGAAGATGTACCAGCCATGTGCCGTTGTGGCAAAGAAGGCGAATGGTGTCCTGGGTTGCATTAGGAGGAGCGTTGTCAACTGGTGAAGGGAGGTGATCTGGTGAGGCCACCTCGAGTGCCATGTCCAGGTCTGGGCTCCCCAGTACACAAAAGATACGATGTTCTAGAGTTCAACAAAAGGTCAGGAAGATGGTTAAGGGGCTGATGAGGAAAGGCTGAGAAAACTAGGACTGTTTAGCCTGGAGCTGAGAAGACTTATGGGGGATCTTATCAATGTCTGTAAATACCAGATGGGAGAGTGGCAGTGTCGTCTTTGCAGGACCAGAGGCAATGGGCACATACTGAAACACGGGAGGTTCCCTCTGAACATCAGGAAATAGTTTTTCACTGTGAGGGTGACCAAGCATTGGCACAAGTTGTCCAGAGAGGTTGTGGAGTCTCCTTTCTTGGAGACATTCAAAAGCTGTTTGGACATAGTCCTGAGTTGAGTGGTCTAGGTGGCCCTGCCTGAGCAGAGGGGTTTGACCAGGTGACCTCCAGAGGTCCTTTCCCACCTCAGCTATGCTGTGATACTGTAATAGCAGCATTGCTGCCATGAAGTAAGCTTTGTTGTTTTTTGTTTGAATTACTTCAGCTGGAGCCATGCTCTTTTTTTCTCCTTTTTTTTTTTTTTTACTTATTGAAAGATATTTTGAAGATTAATGTTTCAATAGCGTATTGCAAGATAAAGAGTAATGACTGTTCAGCTTCACAGAAAACTGAGTAATTCATTTGCCTCTGTACCCACATCAACAACAGAAAAAACACTGAAGCAAACACGTGTGCAACACCCCCGAAACGGCCTATGAGCATGAATATAGGTGAAACATGGGCCATGCTCTGTTCTGTTCTGCACTTTGCTGACAAAAGCTGTGGTTTTACTTGTATTGCCTACATCCTGCTGTTTTGCCGAAGATGAACGGGTGGCATCAGTGACAATGAGACTTATTTGTAGCATGACAACGAAAGTAGGTTTTTGTTAACTATAGATCTGTAAAAGAGTACTTAGGGGCAAGAAAACTATCTGTACTTCCAGAAGAGTGCTGATTTCTTCTACTTAAATATTTCGGTTTACTGAGATTTAGTGAAGTTTCTGGATTTTGTATGTAGCTTTGTGGACATTTTAGATCATTTTATAATCAAAATATATCGATTTTGTATTGTTTTATTTCAAAATGAATTAATTCCGTTCTGAAATTTGGATTTTAAGGGACTAGATCGAGGTTGAGGGGAGAAAAACTTCTTAAGTGCAACTTACGCTCCATTAACAGGAGCATCTGTATTGCTCCCTGCTTCTCTGTTCTGCAGGCTGGCAGTGCTCAGACTGTCACCTTATGTTAACAGATGTGGTTAGAAATATTGGTAGAGTAATGCAGCATGACAGAATCTATTTATTTGCCCCCTATACGTGTGGATGTTGCTTTATAAGCGACCTTTATCATATGCAGTGCATCTGCTTAGATAACTGGGATATATATACATGTACCATTGTGTCCAGAGGAGGTTCCCTTGGCTTTAATTATGACGACTTGGAAGAAAGGTATTTCACATGAAGTTGTCTGTTACTGATGGGAACTTCAGTATCATGGTGAAGTTTCAGGCATGTCTGAAAGAGTATTCCAGTTTTGTCAATTTAATCACTGTTTGCGCAGACTGTAGATGTGAAATGCTGCTGCATTTGATCAGATGTCGTATGTTTGTGCACTTGTCAGTTCTGTTCAGAGGCATTTTATTAGTGTAGATTGGAAATTAATATATTAATGAGTTAATGTAGAACAGAAAGTACATTGGAACTTATGCAGGGACAAGAATTTATATGGATAAAAATTTATATAAAATTAAACTGAAGACATACAGAATTAAACTGCTGTCAGTAAAAATCACTGAGATTTATAATTGAGGTTGTTAATAAGGCCACAACTTTCCCTGTACGGTATTTTAGACTGACTTTAAGAACAAAAAATTGGAACTGCTTTACTTCACTAATTTTTAATATGCTTTGTACTTGGAAGGGCAAGAGGTCTATACTCCCAAGTTGGGCTCATGGTTTTGAGGATCTGCATTTTTGGAAAATGTGTTTACATTGACTTCCTTACTTAATACTTTTTTCTTTTTTTTTTTTTTAAACATAAATAGCTCTGGGCAGAATGAGGGAATATCAAAGTTATTGACTGGTGGTTATATAAAACTGTTGTTGGGGTACTGCTGAAGAGAAAGTAAAGGCCAAGTTTAGCCTTAAATATTTCAGAATGAAAATATCTGGCCCATTGCAAAGAAACTGTAGCTATGCATAGTTTAGCCTTCAGATTTCTAAAACACTTGAAGTATATCAAGTAGAATTGAACATAATGTAGTATGAGTCATTTGAATATCTAAACCAGTTAATGTAATAAGAGTAAAGGAAAATATTTGGATTAATCTTTGAAAACAGGCTAAAACAATTTTCTGTAGTGTTTTCACTGTACTGGCGAAGGTAATTACATATGCTGTGAAAGTAAATGTGGTACTTATTTGGCAGAGAAGAGGTCCTGAGCATAATTATCTGAAAAAGCACCAAAATCACTCGAGTGTTTACAACTTTGCCAGTTAAAAAAAAAAAAAAAAAAAAAAATATCTGAGCATTAAAATCCTGTGTAAAAGTTACTTGTACGTGCTCAAAACCTACTTGTAACTCCTATATCAACACACAGTTACTGATGTTCTTTTGTGGGTGTATGTATCTTAGTGATTTGCTACGGAGATGTGGATTGGATGTGTATACATGAGAGCAGTTTTCCAAAAAGAACTTGCTTGGAATATTCTGTGTTTTTACACAATTTCCGTAATATCTCTGTCTTTTCAATAACAGAGTTCCCTAAAAAGAGAGGTTTCTGCTGTGATGTAAATATCTGTTTTTCTTTGCAGGGTGCTTACGTGGAAAACTTTTTCTAAGCCACGGCTCTGTACTTCCTATTAATAAAAATCTCTGTGGCTGAAACATTTAATACACCAGTAAAAAGAATGCAGCACATTTGTTGAACCAGATTTCCCCGAACAATTCTTTTTTTTTTTTGTTAAAGATTTGTCAGAGAGAGTATTTATTTTCTTGTTTTTTGTAGCAAATTCTGAAATCGAGGTGTCTGTGTCTGCAAGAAACGTGAGAAGGTTGCTTAGTTTCCAGCGATACCTGAGATCTTCCCGTTTTTTCCGTGGTATCACTGTTCCAAATTCTTCAAATATTTTAGATGATGATTATAATGGACAAGCAAAGGTTGGTTGCTTGATTTTTATTTTTTTAAAGTACGTTTTTTAAAATGTGCATTAGTGTATAACTGTATCTTATGTTAAGAGATAATGCAGCCAAATACGAATTTGTAACATGACTTTTTGTGTGTGTGTGTGCGTATATATGTGTCTATCTTAATAAGGTCCAGCCAAAATTGCCTGATTTCTAACAAACTTCACCTCCCACAAGTTGACTGGGATCACTTTTATAGCTTATGTGGCTAGCAAGTTTTTTAATAACTCTAGTGAGTGGAGAATGCACTGTAATAACTGAAGAAAAGTGAAGAAAGAAAAACGTAACTGTATTTAAGAAATGTAATGGAGCAATTTGGACAACTATTATCCCCCGCCCCCCTTCTTGTTTTTAATCTAACCTCATTACTGAACATCTGGAAGACTGACTAACTACTACTGAAAAGTCAATAAAATGCATAAATGGATTTATCAGACAATTGTTATGCCAAACTAGCTTTTTCTTTGGTAGGTAGTTCTTCTGGAAAAGAACAATGTGATCGCTGTGATATACCTGCGCTGCAGTAAAGCGTACTGGGAAGATGGGCAGTACTAAAAGAGTAGTTAGTTGGATGAAGGTTTAGTGAATTGGGGACAGAGGACAGACAGCTGAAAGGGAACGAGCAGGCAAAGTTTACAGGTTATTCAAGAGCCCAAAGGCTGTGTCATCTTAACGATTATGTGTAAAGCTTCTTGTTCGTAACCTTGATGCAGAAAAGAGGACGCTTATAGTGCAGTGTATCCCTACGGCACATGAGGCTGCAGTGTAGGAAGAACCTGGTAACCTGGAGGATGGATTTAAAAAAACATATATTTAATGAAACAGCAGAAAGATCTTAATACTGTTTGTTTCTTCTGGTAGCTGAGTTTTAGGTGGGCAGGTATTTCTGATACAGGTAGGGTAAGCGAGGATTGTGATTGCTGAACTCGGGTGAGGCCTCGAGTGCTGTTTGTGTTCATCCATGTTGCTGGAAGAACGGTTCGTGTGGAGCAGCTGTGAAGAAATGTTAGTTCAGTGAGGTGGAAAGTCAAAAGCCAATTTCTTAAAAAAGAAATTAAAAGCTTGGCTCATACGTCTAGTAAAGCATCTAGATATTATTTCTCTTCTATAAACAAAAAGGGAAAGAGAAACTGAGGTGAAGGACTACACAGAGATTAACTACTAGCTTAATGCAAAAATTAAAAGTGGAAGAAGTCTGAACAGAGTTATTCTGTCATACTGTTTCTGGTTTTAACCCAATTGTTTTAAATTTTATTTCTTTTAAGAAATTGACTAAAGGATGAAGGGGAAAAACTCAAGTCAGGACTGTCAACACACTTCTTGTATTTAAGTTTTTCAATTTGCAGTGTGTATTTTAATGTTTTCCAGTTACCAGACAAATTTAATTATAACTTTAATACTGTTTTTTGCATATAGAAATTCTAAGACTTGCATCAGTCTCTGAAATCTTAAAATACTCCTCTGGGCTATGGGAAGATGGGCATATGCTGAGAAAAAAGTCATAGCTTTTGTGTTTTCTTTCAGTGTATGCTGGAGAAGGTTGGAAATTGGAATTTTGATATTTTTCTTTTTGATAGACTGACAAATGGTGAGTTTACTTTTGCTATTTCATTTGTGTTTTATCTCTTAGCATAACTTAAATATTGCACTTACATTGCAATATGTGATTGCTCGTTTGCTAAAAAGCACAAATTTAATCAAGTAGTACTTTCTGATTTAATAGTCTTTAATCTAAATCCTACTTTGCCTGGCCACTCTGTTAAAATACCATCACTGTCAGTACTGATAACAATCATTGATTTGTAGAAGAGGCCCTTCTTGTACTTTATAAATTGCTGTTCTCTCTCTATTATAACTTTGGTATACATTAACAAATAATTTTGCTGATTCAGTCTTTTTTTTTTAAATTATGGAATGCTGTTAATTTATATGGTCGTGTTCAAAAGGTCAGTTACATTGGACAAGTATTTTTCTGATAAATTTAATGTTAGGTAGAATAGTTCTATTACTTTACAGTACCGTAAGAAGGCAAGATGGTACGAATGCATTATAATTATAATATCTAGCAGAATACCTAGAGAGTTAGGAGTTGAGCAGACAGAAGCTGCTGTACCTGTAGCTTGCACAAAACAGAAAAAGGGAGAAAATATGGTTAGTTTTGTGCACACATTACAAATAGCAGTAGGAACTAAGGAAGTAGTTGCTTTAAAAAAAAGGCGAATAAACCATTGGTTCAGTTACGGACAGACAGTTAGAAGAGAGATCTGTAAACGTGGAGGAGGGAGGGCTGCTGGAGTGGGTAGGGTGAAGTTTGGTATTACAATCACAGCAATGAAAGCTGAGTTTTGAATAGAATGGAACAAGGAGATGAGTGAGTCCAGCACCAAGGCAACGTTTGTGCCAGTGTGGGAAGCAAATGGAGGGCAGCTCTTGCAGGTTTTACATCAGTCAAATGGAGATGGTGGCCGAGATGCAGGCAGTCAGAGTTTTTAAAGTTGGCAGAAGGAAAGAGAAATGAAGTTCGGAGAGGAAAACATGGCACCAAAAAATAATTTTGTCTCCTGTTTGGTTGAAGGGATGCTTGGTTTAATCTAGTGTAAAAGTAGTATCTTCACAGTTTGATTTAATACGGAAAATAGATACAAAAAATCAAAATAGTGAGAATTTTTACAAATAGAATGTTTATGTAGATAACAATAAACTTGAGACTAGATAACTGAATGAGAAGAAGCTATGTGTGCAGGTTAACCTGTTTGTAGGCATAGCTTATTTTGGTTTAGTTTATCAGATGGGAGTAATCTGAAATAATCCTTTTTGTACAAGACCTTCTCTGCCTTTTAAAAATGCTTCTCTCAAATACGTTTTAGAAACGACCAGTACAGCTTCTGTTGTGGAAACCTTCGTATGCCATCTGTTTTGCATCCTAATTTAGTGATTTTTAGGAGGACATTTTGAACAGGCAGTCTTGTTCTTGAAAGTTTGTAAGGGGAGGACACTGTATATAAAACTTCTTGATAAGCTGCTCTGGATGAGCCCTGTAAGACACAAATTACTCTGTAAATATTGTTCGAGGAATTGTGTATCGTATTGTGAGGAAGTGATGTGCACATGCAAATACATTAAGCCTAGTAATAAGCTAAATTTAGCAGAAATTTTTGTCCTTTTGTACCTCAGTTTCTGTCTGCGCTAGATTCTTTAATTCCTGCTAAATGAAGATTGTCAGACTCAGTGTACCAAAACTGAGTTATCTGCCACTACATTTGTTTGCAGGGTAAATAACAGGCAAGCTATTTCAAGTAAAGATTTGCGGGCTACTTCTGTCTCTTACAGTTTTACTCAGTTTACCACTGCAAGTGATTATAATATTATAGCTGTGAGTAGACAAAGTATATTGTAAGCTTGAAATAGTACACATATCCTAGAGAAACTTAGAATTTTTTCTCTGAGTTATGGGTGAAATAAGGAGTAGTTTAGCAAAATACATGATGAAAATGAGAGAGAGCATGTGTATGATGTATGCTAATCAATAGCATTGGTTAGCTTTTTTCTATATCTGATTATTTTTATATTGGTCTTAAGCTGTATGTCTATTTATGAATATCATGATGCAACATACCACGACGTTGAATACTGTTGCAATGGGTTTGCATGTTGAAACCTCTTGCTTTTTTGATGTTCAGTAACGTTTTCCTCCTATCAGTTGACAGTGGACAATTGGTGAATGCATTATAATTATGCAAACCCACTGGTGATTACTAGAGGAGATAGCTAATGGAATCTTGTCATGCAGTAAGATTTAAATATTTGTCATAAATTGGTGTAGAAAAATTTGCTTGTATAATTTTTGTGACCAATTTGTTTGAAATGATACATTTCTTATGAAAGAGACACTGATTTCATGGCTTCCAATGAATTAGTATTTTCATCTTATTTTTAGGAAACAGTCTAGTCAGCTTAACCTTTCATCTGTTTAATCTTCATGGACTAATTGAACACTTCCAGTTAGATACGATGAAACTTCGTAGATTTTTGGGTAAATACAGCTTTTTATTATGATGAATATTGCTGTTTATCCGCATTTTTATACCTCAAATGAAGTGCTGGTTATAGTTTAGCAATAAGGTTTGAAGAGTACTGATGCAGTCCAGATTGTGCAGTGATTTAAATTATGTTGATTGAGACAATCTCTCAAAGTTTCTATGAGCATAGAAATCTCCATGTTCAGTCCAAGCAAGTATTAACAAGCTTAATTTGTAGCAGATGCTGTATAGTGTGTATTAGATGTAAATAATCAGGAATATGTGTAACATTGTGTGACATTTTTAATGAAAGGAGCTGTATTGCCTTTCCTAATGTTTTGATTTTCAGTTCTGTTTTAATCTTAATTTCCGAAGTTCATGAAGTAGTTTCCTAACTGTATAGAACATGTCAGCTTGGCCATATTTAATGGAGCAAATTTGACGTTCTCTCTCTCTTCCTTGCTCAAACTCTCCTACAAATAAGCACTGTATTGTAGGTATACTTTCTCCATAGGCAGAGCACAAGACAGTTTTACTTGTTGGGCCCGTGGCACTGCAATGACTTGATGGAAGGAATTGTAAATGCTATGTAGAATATTCTAATAAAGTGATATTTTCACTTGACAGCTGAAAGAGCTGTCGTTTAGCATCACCGTACTGTAGACACAGACACTGGTGTGAGACTTCCTTCCTTCAGTTCTTCTGTAACAGTACCTTGCACGTAATTTTGTGGAGTGTGATGCTTTTTTTTAAACCGAGCAGGAGAAACAAATTCTGGTCCTTTCCCAGTTTCAGAGAAAACAATTTTGTGGTTACAAAGCTTGCTGTTTAACAGAGGAGAAATCACATTTGGAAGGCCTTTCTCCCCATTCAAATAAGGGAATGTTGGGTTAGGTTTTTTTTTTTCATCATTTAGTTCTCTTTCAGCTTTAAAAAATTTCAGTTCTGTCTTGCATTTTGTGTTGTTTTAAAGTGGACTCAATTCCTTCCAGTTTCAAAAGGGTAGATCAGCTCACCTTGAGTAGTGATACAGTGAAATGTGAAGAAAATAATTGTAGAAATCTGGTCTTAGTTTACTCAAGTTTTAACTGAGTGTGTAGTGTGTTTCTCATCTTACTTATTTCTTGGTTAGTTGGGATTTAGGAAAAGATGGTACTTGAAAGACCAGTTAGGAATGACTGGATTAGTTACCTGGTTATCAAAAGATAACAATAGCCTTAATTACATATGACTACTCAAAGCAGTAAGTCACTAAAATGAGATTAGACTTGGAAGAAGGCAAAATTTTATTCTACCTTTGAAATCTACCACCTTTCTCTTCTCATTAATGCCTTCTACTTAATAGCAGTAAGAAAAACATTTCATAACTCTGCCCCAGCCCATCCGTCCAATTAAGGAACTTTTCTTCCAAATACAACTTCTTAGCATGAACTCAGTTCATTCTTTTCTTTTGCTACTTTTTATACTCTAGTCCAAAGTAATCTGAAGATCGAATTCCAGAAGACTGGGGCAGCTCAAGTGATCCGTAGTGCCAGACAAAATTAACTTTATTGGGGAACTTACTGGAATCTTTTTAGGGAGAGAAATCTGATTTTAGTCCTCAATAGGATCTCAACATTTTACTTTTGTGTGTGTATATATCTCACGTACGTATGTATGCGTGTATATATTTTTACACATACACAGTCTTTATATGATTTTCAAGGGTTACTCAGAGATCCGTTTCCTGTGTGCTTTCAAGTTCTTAGTCCAGACCTGAACAGGGGGAGAGAAAATACAAAGTTCCTGGAAACATAGGATTGTCGTGCCATTCTAGTTCTGGCAAACGGTGATCGAACTATTATCCTAGGTCTGCTTTATTAAAATAAAGAAGTTAAGAAAATTGTAGACTTCAGGTAGCTGGACCAGCCGATGAAGCCACAAAAAAATTGTGTAAGGCAAGGACATCCTCATTCATGCACTGGATGTGACGACTAGGTGAAAGGGAGTTCAGTGGCAGGTTAATAGAGCTTGAAGATGCTTGGTTTTGTTATTTTCCATATGAGGTGTCAGCTATGCATTCAGTACTGTTGAGATTACGCAATGGTTACGGTATTTTGACTTTTCATTGAACCACAGCTCTTTACAAATACCAAGGCAAGAATGCTTTAACATTACAGTCACAATTGCATGGAGGGTACTAGCTTGTAAACTGAATAGGAAAAGAGGTTGTGGGCATGTTCGTTTGAATAGGGCTGACAGACTGTAGTTGGCCAGGAAAATGTTCTCTTGAGATTTGCTTCAAAGAGCTAAAGTGTCCTATCAGGCGAAACTTTAGAATACAGATTGATTGCTGTGCTTCAGATCTCCTCCCTTTCCATCCTTTATAACATTACAGCTTTTTCACTCTACGTACTCAGGCCAATGTGAATGTTCTTTAAAGTAGTCTACCGATAATATTTAAAGACAGTCAGGAAGATGGAGGAAGGACAAGGAAAGGAAGGGAGAAGTTAAAATACGGAATATTAAAAATAGGAGTGGTTAGTCAGACCATCATCTAAATGAGATTCTTTCCTAAATTGTGTATTGGCTTGAATTTGCTTGAGTACCAGGATGAGAAGATGCCTAAACTATGTAGAGGTGGCTTTCCATGACCACTCTTCTGAAGGGGAAAGAAAAACACTTCATTTGACAGGGAGGTAGTGTCCAATTCCTCTGATCCTGTCTGTTTTCAAGGCATGATATGAAGTCACCCTGATGCTCTGGTAAATAGTATCATGTTCATCTTGTATTCCAGGTTGCTTCAACATTGAGGCAGGTTAGATTATCAAAGGGAGCCTTTCTTGGGAAGTTCTCAAACTCAGAGTTCAGTTTATGTATTGTTTTCAAGTTGTTTAATTTTTGCTTTGAGATGACTTTACATGTAGTTGATATCCTTTAGAAAATACTGTTTTCTTCACATAAAATATCTTATACCTGGGTCTTGGTTTAACTGATGATGTATTGACTTTGACACTTTTATGTGTATGTAACTTGTGATATTGCATATTTCTGTGCCTGACAAGGACATATAAAATGGTACTTGAAAAAATTGCTATTTTATTTCAATTTGGGTATTTGTTATTTTCCTGCAGTTATGGTTCAAGAAGATTATCACAGTCAAAACCCTTATCATAATGCAGTTCATGCTGCTGATGTGACTCAGGCCATGCACTGTTACTTAAAAGAGCCCAAGGTAAGGGAGCGTTCTCACTTTTACATCACATGTATATACAGAAATACATGTGTTTGTGTGTGTGTATGAATGGATCCTGTGCACATATATAGATGAGTGTGTATATGCACGCTTTTTATTAAAACCAAACAACCTCCTCAACTCACCAAAACCTACTCTTTGCACACAAAAAGGCAGAGGAGGACTCTCCATGTTGCTGAGGCTGTGGGTTCACACTTAGCAATATGCTTTTTTTTCCCCCCTCTTCAGAGCTGGCATTGTCTTTTGTGTGACTTCATGTGGAACCAGAGTAGGGAACTGATGAAGATTGCAGCTGTTTAACATTGCGCTGTGCAACATTTGTACAGAGAGTCACAGCCTGAGTCAGAGCTGGCAATAACAAACCTGTGTATTTTTTTTTTTTTTTTTGTTGTTGTTTCGTGGTTGGTTTTACCTCTAGAGACTACTGTTACCCTTGCTTTGCTCATCTTTGATGTTAATGAGTAGTATATGCTTCGGCTAGAGGCACCTTACAGCAAGACATCGGGAGTTCTCTTTGGCCTTTCTTTCTAAAAAAGGACAGTGTGACAGACCTTAAAGAGCTGAGCTAGTTGAGTGTTTGTTTCTTATTACTTGGGCTGCTGGCAGTATGCTGTAAGTGATGTCTTAAGACAATTTCAGGGCTAAATCCTGTCCTTCTGTATTAAATTGAAAACTGCGGTGTTCTCTAGCCAGGAGGGAAGTTGTCTGCCTCTATGCAGACTGTCACCAATCTGGTGTTCTCTTGAATAGCATAGCTCTTTATTCTGCTTTTGAGGTAAAAACAAGTAACTTCTGGCTCCATGGATGTTTTTCAGAGGCACTTTGCCCACTCCTCCCACTCAGTTTCTCAATGCTGTTCTCACATCAATTGTTGGTGCAGTGAGCCAAATTGGAGCTGATGCATGATGAGCTTTTTTTTTGTGGCATGCAGTTTCGAAGCTCTGTTGTCCCAGATCTGGGTTCCCCACTTGGTGTGCAAAGAGCCTATCAACACACTGGGTCAAGATATTTGCCTTTATATCCAGAGTGCAGAGTAGGATGCCAGGCATCTAATGCCAGCCAGCACACCTTTTAGGAAACACGCAGGGTCTTATATACACAAGGGTAACAAAGAAGAAATCCCATCAGTAGCTGATTGGTCACTTGTATAAAAGCTCATTTACAAATGTATTAATTTCCGTCTAGTTCATTATACTCAGATGGTCCTACATTTACATATAAAATCTCCTCCTACAGGTGTGGTTTTTAGTGTTATAATTACCTGCAGTAACTAGAAGTCGTGTCTTCATCCTATCAGCTACTCATTGTTTATCCCTATATCCTGTTGAGGTTTCTGCTTAGACAATAGTTAACCATGGAGTAGATGCTTACAGCGTTCTGTTTCTTAGGACTTCCTGCTCCTGTGCTCTGGTTGCTACGGTCTCAAGGCAGACCCTGGTGATTGCTCACTTTGTAAACGTCTAACCCCTTTCAACATCAGCTCTGAGCTTTTTTTTATTTAGTTCTCGTGATTCAAGTTTTGTAATGCTTCGGGTACAAGTATAGACTTTGTACTTTTAGCAACATATACAGCTACTGGTTCTGTTGCATGGAAGTACATAAACAAACGTGTGAGGCATGCTAGATGGCAAATGCAACAGGGAATGTAAACTTCTGTCCTCGCAGGGTGTTCACTGTGTTTCACTTTTGTGCGGACAGAACTGGTCTCTCTATTTCAGTGTGTAGACTTTATTTCTGAGTTTAACTCACAAACCTCCCAACTAGAAGTAGTAACAGCTATGAGTAGTGAAAATAAGTCTGTGCAGTTTCTTGCTGAGTTAATCGACATGCACGTGCTTCTTGAAAATATTTATTTTTGGCAGATTTGCCTCCTTCAGTTCTTTTCCTGGTAGACTTTGAAATATAACTTTGCATAAAAGTAGAAATCCATTCTGAACAGTTCTAAAGTCTTCCAGACCATTAGTTTCTTCCTTTTAAAATGAAAGGTTTTTATGTTTTTAAAAATATATTCTATATTTAAAGCAGAATTGACACATAGAGACAGAGTTGGTAAATGAGATGGAGAGCTAATTTTAACAATTTGCTGCTTTCACAGGATCTGGTTAGAAATAGTACTTCATTACCAGCCAGAAAGTAACATTTTGTGTGCCAGCATTTTTTAGGACTGAACCTTCCCATTCAGAAAGAATAATGCTTAAACTGTTGTTAAAATTTTGTAGCTTTTGAGGGGGAAATACTGTGAGAAGTCAGTGGAATATTAGTTTTACATTATTAAAATTTTCTCCAAGTTTCTATTGGCTTTTAATTACTGAAAAAGAAAAACAAAAATGTGACACCCATGCCCTTTTTGTAAGGGCATACGTGCATTGCTAACAGAATTACATTTGTTGTTATCTTACAGCTTTCCAAATCTTTAACTCCATGGGATGTTCTGCTCAGTTTAATAGCAGCTGCCACACATGATTTGGATCACCCAGGTGTTAACCAACCTTTCCTAATTAAAACAAACCATTACTTAGCAACTTTATATAAGGTAAGGACAAAATCAGTTGTTTTGTTAAAACCAGGTTTGGAGAATGCCTGAGGAGTACAGAGAAGGAGTATAAATTGTGATGTGTTTAGCTAGTGGTAGGTTTGAATCCAGATATTGTTTCCATGCCACTGGGATAAACAAATGTGCAAGCTAATGAAGTGTTCAGGATTTGTGAGTTTTAATCTCCTGGAAAAAAAAGAGAAAAGAATAAAGAAAAACACCACCCCCAAAACCCAGCGAAACTGCCTGGTACCTCAGTATACAGCTCTTCAGTTGAAGAAGGAGTTGTTGATTGACACCTGTAACACCCTTTTCGTTCGCAGAATACCTCAGTATTGGAGAACCATCACTGGAGATCAGCAGTGGGGTTGCTGAGAGAGTCTGGTTTATTTGCACATATGTCACTAGAGAACAGGTATGTTTATACAAAATAGTATAGATTAGATTAAGATGTAAGCAAGCTGTCACTTAAGGCAGCCATGCAAAACAAGCTAAGTTATTGCATGGCAGTTCAGAATACGAAACGTAAGTTATGATCTATTTCAAGAATTCCCAGATACCGTGCTGTTGGAGTAGAGCAGTTCACGCTGCGATGTGGTATTTGGAAAATAATGTTTACTGCGAACACACTGAAGAAGTGTGTTCATATAGTCAAGCACCTGTTTAGATGACAGTTGGCAGCCTTTTCGTGTTCTGCCACCACAACTGTAGTTTAAAATAGATCCTCTTCACCTACTTTAACAAGAAACAAGCTTTAAACAATTAGTTTGTGTGGTTTTGAGGAGAAAAAAAAGAGGGAGGGGGAGCTAAAAACTGTTTAGTCTTCCTGAAAGTGGCCAATGAAACATCCTGATATTTCTATGGATGTTGTAGGAATTTTTCAGAGCGGGAAAACAAAATAAAAAACATTTCAGCGAAAACGCTGATTATAGAGCTTGTGACTTGTATTTATAAGATAATGAATATGATAAAAAGACATGTAAATCTAGTGGTGACTGTTGTTTTTAATTGTTATGTTGGATGTTTGGTATCACTAATTTCAGGCAGCTGATGGAAAGCCAGATAGGTGATCTCATTCTCGCCACAGACATCAGTCAGCAAAATGAGTATCTGTCCATGTTTCGATCCCATTTGGATAGAGGAGACCTATGTTTAGAGAATGCGAACCATCGACACTTCATTTTACAGGTGATCTTTTTGGTAATATTTTTGAAAACATCAGTTTAGCATCAAAAATAATTGACTTAAAATGCTAAATACTACTTTTTCCAAGCTATGTCCTACTTTCAAAATGAAGCAGAAATACCCAGCGCAGTCTCAGAACTGCGAAATGCTTTGTCAGAACCTATTTCAGGAAAGGAAGTCACTATTGTTGTTAACCAGTTTGCAGCTCTGCTACAGAGAGGTTTAGCAAGTTTGAAAAACAAAAGTCTCTTTAAGCTTATAGAAATTTTTATTACTGGGTTCATATTGTGGTCTATAAAGGAAAGCAGACAAACAGATAAGTTGTCCTGTGCAAACTAATATTAAAAATGTAAACTTCAGACCAGAAATATGGGTATTGTTTGCTTACTTTGATGTTTCTTTTTCTGAGTTTATTGTTGTCTCCCGTACTACTGAATATACGAAATATAGTGTCCCTGAAATACTTTTGACTTGACTGAATTTTGGTATTACTGAGAGATGATCAATGCATCTGATAGTTCCCTGAGCGTTTTTAAAAATGGTTATAGAACATAACTTTAGGGACAAGCACAAATGGTAGGTAGGTTTATTATTCACAAAACTTAAAATAATTTGCTGTCAGGAAATAATTAATTACAGATGCTTCTGTTGGAGGGAGAGGTAACCTAATGCTGTACGTTAACTTACTAGATGGCTTTGAAGTGTGCCGATATTTGTAATCCGTGTCGGACGTGGGAGCTGAGTAAACAGTGGAGTGAAAAAGTAACGGAGGAGTTCTTCCATCAAGGCAAGTAAGAGGAGAGATGTCTGTTGGTACATAATGTATTTATACTGTGGAGGGAGCGACCATGAGTCAGAGCTGCTTGCAAATAAAGGGATTTATATTCAGGACTAATAGAGGTTTACAGTACAGTATGGGATTTTTTTTTTTTTACTTTCATGGAGTTGTACTTCTTGCAAAAGGTCAGTGCTACTACTAAAACGCAACGAAGAATCTGCTTAGCATCTGAATCTAGAATGGCTGGCTCAATAGATCCTTCACCCTGAAAGGTGCTTCAGATGAATAATTATGCTCACTCCACGTTTATGGAGTGGTTTCAGTAAATTACAAAATGTATTCATCGTGTACCTTCAATATTTAAACTTTGGCTGTGAGGCCTGTTGGTAAGCAGGTAAGAGCTAGGGAGGAGATTTTTAGTTGCCATGCAATTAAGCCTACTTACTTAAGCAGCTAATAAAGCTTTTAATTGACAAATGGAGCGAATTTTCTCTATTACTGGAGATACTGTCCTTGTTAACCCACTTGCACAGCTCACCTCTGTTACCGTTTGATGACTCTGTTTTGGTCTGGACTTGATGACCTAATAGTTGTATTGTACTTTTGTTTCTTTAGGAGATATTGAAAAAAAATATCACTTGGGTGTGAGTCCGCTTTGTGACCGACAGACGGAAACTATTGCCAACATCCAGATTGGTAACTGCCGTTCAATTGATTTTGGTAGCTTTCTTTCAGGATGCAATTTGAAAAAAGTACCTTTTAGATTTCGCTTCCTAGAGGTGGTGCCTGCTCTGCGTGTGTGCGTGGCAGCGCTGCGTTACAAAGAGCCATCTTTTCAAATTTGCTGTGTAACTGTTCTCTCTCAAATTGGGTGTCTGTTAAAGGTGCTGCACTGACCGTCCGGGAGACCGCAGCCCCTGTGTTTCCTCCCAGAGCAGGTACAACGTGGGAGGCAGCTGTCTAACTCCTCCTGTGCTGCTGCCCAGAACTTTCCTCACCTGATGTGGCCAGTTTGGGAAGAGGAGTGTTAGTTCCCCTTGCCCAGGCAGTCTTGGATGCCTTTCGCAGCGAGGTTGCCACAACAGGGTTCCAGCTCTCTGGAATCTTCACATTCCTTTTAAATGCAGCCTTAAAAAGGATGGTGGGCAGAGATTTGCTGGAGAACTGTGAATAGCCATTATATTTATTTTTTGGTTTTGGTAATTTGAGTTGGATTTAAAATAGCAGAAGGGCTGACTCTTTCTAGTTATTTTTCTTAAAGTTGCTGTGTGGATCGAATGAAACTTAAGGTTAAGAACATAGTAAAGAAAATAAACGTAACCACAAACACAGTATGAGTTAGTGCCTGAAATTAGAGACAGAAAACTCATCAATCAACTGTGCTGTTTTAATTTAGAATGTTAGAAAATCATACGTTTTTGTAACTGACAGATTAAGTTTTAGTAGTCTTACCATTTAATTTTTGGTTCATGGAAATAGACACTATAAATAAGTGCACTTGTGCATACATGCAAATGTATATAAAAGTTTATATGTTGATGTTCTGTGGCCTTTTAGTTTAAAAATTTATCCGATTTTGTATTTTTCAGTATTGTTAATCAGCTTAATATTGTGAAAATAATCTCTTCTTTTTTTCCCCTGTGTAACATAGTTCAGACTGTCTATGGGGTAATTTGTTATAAAATCTTTCTTTTAGAAATTTAGGTTTTCTAAAGTAGTTTGTGTGACTTAGTGGCTGATGTTTAGATTCTCCCCCCATGTTCTGCAATATTTTCCTTTATTTGGTCATTTCTGTGAAAGACAGGAAGTTAATCTGTAATCCAGTGTAGTGCTGTTCTTTCTACTGACCAGTAAAATATTTTACATTTTGAGAGCTTATTTTGTAAAGATGCCTGAAATAGTTAAAAGAATATTTAAATGCACACTGGAGAAGAATAGTCTGACGCATTGTTTATTTTTTGCTACTAAAGGTTATTTAAAATACTTAGTTTGAGTGCTGTTGTTTTCCTGTTTTGTTTTGGTTTTTTCACTTGGATGTGTTTGTTCGCTTGTTTCCAAAGGTTTTATGACCTACTTAGTGGAACCACTGTTTGGGGAATGGGCCCGGTTTTCAAACACCAGGCTGTCGCAGACAATGCTCGGCCACCTGGGACTGAACAAGGCTAGCTGGAAGGGGGTGCAGAGGGAGCACTCCGGCGGCGGTGACGACGTTGACCCTGCTTTCGAGGAGATGGACTCAGACATATTACCTCAGGAGCCTCGATTGTCCTGACCTCAATCTTCATGACAAAACTGCCTCTTCTCTTGGTATCTGCACGGTTGGATTAAAGGAGGTACTTTTGCCTGCCCAGGGTTTTGGTAAAGTGGTAAAATGATGCCAGCATTATTTATTTCCAAGTTTTCCTTTGACACAGACCATTTGAAGCAGAATTTTTTTAAACTGCAAGATCTGAACATAGAGCAATATGCACACGCCTCAGTTGGTTTTCGTTCGGAACCTTGAATATGCAAAGCACAGCAGTGACTGAGCCTCGAAGGAACAGGACAAAGGCTTCGTTGTGCCACACGGTTTTGTGTTTTTGGTGAAATCTGGAATACGGTCTTCAAATCTAAGACTTGAGATGGATTGTTCCACTTTCCTGGAGTTTAGCAAGACTTGCATGAACACGTTCAAAGCGTACCTTCCACTCAGTCCCTGTTTTAATACGGAAATGTGAAGTGCCCATCCTCTGCTGCCTCTGGCAAGACTTGATGTTTACAAACGTACTCTGAAACTATTGGTTCTAGACTTAACCTTTGCGCATGGCTGTGAAGGAACCACTAACTTGTTTTTTTTTGCTTTTTTAAAAGAAAAAGATCAAATCTGAGACTGCAGCTCGTTTCTCTGGATGCCAGAAAAGCCTCCCATTTGCCATAATTTTGTTTGTGCACTGGGAACTGAGCATTCATCATAGAGCACAGCCAAGCTTTACTCCAGTGCTATATGGGAATGCAGTTTTTTAACAGCGGAAAACACTTCTGAATTTGGGAAGGGAAGGGGTGGGGGTAGGGGGGGGGGAAGCGTCCGAACTGCATTGCGATTCTGCAGTGGAAACATCGCATGTTGTTTTCACTATTGTACACTTGAACTGCACATGCAAGAAAAAGGTGGAATGTCTAAACACCATAATCAGCTCAGGGTATTTGCCAATCTGAAATAAAGTGGGATGGGAAGCGTGTCCTTCAGAACAAGGGTACAAATGCCCCTTTCGCTGCAGCGTGTGTGTACGTGTGGGTGTGTGAGTATGTTTGGGACGGGGGAGGGCGGGAGGGTACCGGGAAGGGTTTGAACGGCAACATTTTATTTTTATTTTTCTTTTTTTAATTTATTCTTTCAGAATGTGACAATTTCATGAACAGCCACATTGGGGAGGAAACTGTAACAAATTGCTACAGATGCCTTAAACTATGCACAAAGCTAAGTGACCAAATTTGTTTTTGATTTGAAAAATAATAATAATAATAATAAAAAAAAGTGCATTGTTTACGTATTCCTCCCTCTACTGAAACATTACCCACCAATGGGTTTTTGATGGGAAAAGGAGAAAATGTTTTTTAGGACAAAATTAAAGGACTAATTTTAAACTTAAAACATTCCATTTTTGTAATTTGTTTTACATTGTTTTAAGTACAGTAAGCACAACTGTAATCTAGTTTGAGAAACTGGTGCTTTCTTTTAGTTCATTTGTATTTCCCTGTTATTATTGTAAAAGACTGTTTATTAATTCTGTTTACAGTTTGTTGCAACAGCCATTTTTGGGAGAGAGCTTCAGCGTAAAGCCATTTGTGAAGGCTTTGCCATATTCATTTTAATATGTGCCTGTTGCTGTTAACTTTTAATTAATAAAAAAAAAAAATCTTTTCACATTATGCTCCTGTACATTTAAGTTACAATCGAGTCCAGAATTATGGAAAGATAGCTAAGGTTGCAGTCAGCTTCCACTGGAAAACTAAGCCAACTTTTGGATTTGAAAATACCAGTCCTCATATGCCACAATGTATTGCCTCTTGGAGCTTGGCCTTTTACTGTTTGAAGAGCAAATCCTGACTTACCTGATTGTTTCCCTTCTAAAATTAAGTTGTTTATTATTCTTTCATGTTCCCCGAAGTAGTATCGTTAATCTCAAAGTGGCCATGTTTGAAGAAATAAATTTCTAATGAAACCGTTTTTTTGAATCTGCGTGAACTTCCTTCCTTTGCTGTCAGGGCAAGTCCTTGTTGTTGTCTGACTCCAACAGAGAAGGATGGAACAGGATAACGAGCTCCGGTTATAACCTGCAGTAACAGGAAAGCCGCCTTTTAAGGGGCTGTCTTTGGAAGGGTGGGACTGGCCAGTGGTGTTGGGAGCTGTCAGGACAAAGAGGTAAGGACTGTGTGTGAGTGACCTACTACAGGGAGACTGCAGCTGAGCTTCCTTAAAGCCTGCATGGATTCGTAGGGTTAAGTGTGGAAAAGCATTGATTCCTCTTCAGCATTGCTGAATAAAGCGTATCCCAAGCCTGCGGTGGTTTTCAAAAGAACCACTAAAATCAGAATCTGATGATGTCTTTGACTCACTTTTTTTTTTTTTGGAAGTGTGACTTGGTTAAACACAGGGCCTCGGCAGCAATATAAATTTTGCTACTTGTTACAGGCTGTTTATATGCATATTTTAATATGTAATTTTAATGAAAATTAAAATTAATGAATTTTAAAATATGTATATAGCAATATTTCAGTATAACATCTATAAACAATCTGTGATTCTTTAACATGGTGCAGTCTTGCTGTCATCTGCTCCAGCAGGAACCAGTACAGCTTGTCAAGGTGCTAGAGTAAAACATGAGCAGTTTGGTTCTACGCCACCTTTCCAGGAAAGGAGTTTCTGTCTTTTCCTGTCAGCCTGGCTTTAGAAAGACTGGGTCTGATCCCATCTGTTAGTGTATGTGGAAGCTTCTGGCCTTTGGATTAAAAAATACAAATAACATTAATGCCTTCTCTTGAACATGCTGCCCAGAAATGCCCTCTGCAGGTCTACTTTGAACTTCAACGTTCCTACACCTGCAGCGTTTGCTGTGAGAGCAGAGAGTGTGCGTGTGCCAGGAGCTAAAAGCCAGGCAGCCCACGCCAGTCCCGGAGCCCGGTAGGGGCTGGAGGCCACGTCCCCACCGTGAGTTGTTCTCATCTGCAGCTCTGCTCCCGCTGGGCCATGCTGCTCGTTTGCTGACACAGACGGACACAAACAGGCCTTAGGTTGGGTCCAAGGTCTCTGCCCATTGTGCATCCATGTCCCTGGTTTGAGCGCTTCTGCTTCAGGTGGGGAGCAGCGGCGTTGTGCGTGTAAAAGATTTCAAGCAGAAAGATATAAATTAAGATACAGAAAAGTATGAAATAAATTACTCGATGGCAGCTTTGATATTATTTGCTTGTGCAGATGTCATTTCTCTTACCATAACGTTACACCACTGGTAAGGTTTGCCACAGGTTTTTGTATTTCTGGCCTGCTGGATACCTGCACCTCACAGCAGCAGTTCAAACTGAAACATTTAGTGTGGGTTTTTTTCCATGTTTTAGCCTAGTTTAATAGGTCAAGTGGTGTCCTAAATTTTACAAGTTAATGATTTAATTGGACTGAGTTGCTTCATTGAAACTCTGACATTTAAGAGAGTGTAAACTGAAACACTTTCAACAGGTTTTGTCCCTGAAAGAAGATGAGGACTTCAGCAGAGGTTTTCTGGGCCAGCTGTTGTTGCCTTTTGGGAGGGGGATGGTTGTGCTGGAGAATCCTGTGTACCAGGAGATGGAGGGTCCGTTAAACAAGTACCTTCCTCTTATGTTTGTGGTGAGGCATAAACTTCTCACTGGTTCCTGATAATTTTTATTTTTAATCTTGAGTGTATCTGAATTATCAGTGCTGTACTGTTCTAGGACTAATTCTACTGCTTTTCCTGCTGCACAGCAAGGAAAGTAGTCCAGTCCTGAAAGTGATGCAAGTTGTCACCACACTGATCTACAGTCACTATAACAGAACGTAAACTGTATTTATTGTGGCTGCTGTCGTTAGTAGAGTACCACAAATCACACACAGAGTATTTATTTTAACTGCTTTTTTATTTTATATAGTGGCAATAGAGCATTAAATACAAAACCTGAAAGCAAAACTAACTTTCAAAAAGGTGTTTTAAAGGCATTTAAAAGAAGACAAAGATGTAACGGCCTGTCAGTAAGACCAGAAGAAGGAAGTCACGCTGTGTACAGATGAACACCATTTCAAGTTTCACGCCCAAAAACACCCTCCTCCATCGTACAATCTACGTTCCAGTTATAAGCAGCAAAGCTTCAGTCATCTTCAGTGACGTAGTCAGAGCCGTTCACCTGTCTTTATTTAAGAAGCACTGCTTTTTTCTTTTCCCAGAAAACAGAAGCTCCAAGAGGCACTTGTACTTGTTCCAGCAGCCAGATCAACCTACAACACTGAAATCGCCAGACTGGCTTTGTCTGTGTCATCTACGGTCAGAGCAAACCTCGGCTTCACTTAAGTCTGCAGCTCAGCTGTAGCTCTCGGGTTCCTAAAGAGCTTTTTTCAACCTGAATTTTATTTTTAGCCTGAGCCCTTTCTACTCCTGTGGCTGGAGACACGCACCCAGGTGGCTGGTTAATGCACTGGCTCTGTACGGGTCTGGCAGCAAACTGCTGCTGTGGCATGACCCCAGAAGGGCTTCCCCTGGAAAACAGGTTATGAGCAACAGCTTAAACCATCTCTTCCCTGCAAATAGGACCATGAGGGCTTGTGCAGTGCCCAGCTGCTAGAAACCTGTCCAGGGACCTGGACAGCTGGGGATAAAAAGGTGTCCATGAGCATCTCTTAGCACAGCTGAGATGAGCAATTTACTTTTAGCAACTTGCACCTCATGGTACTTTGTACCTTTTTTCTTAACTACACCACTTCTATGCTACTTAACACATACTCTGACATTAGTTACTTTACTCTCCTGCTATCTACTGGTTATTTCAAATTCGCTGGACTACCTATTCATAGAGGCTCCCACAGCATGATTTACTCCTCACGTGCTCTTTATGTTGACCACAGGATGACACAAGTAGGTTTTGCTCTTACTCTTGTAAGCTTATTTGAAACTGTTTCACCCCCCACCCCCCACCCCAAAAAAAACCCACAAAAACTGCACAAAAATGTGCTACTACTTAAAATGTCTCATACCAGGTGACCTCCGTATCAGATTTAAGTTTTCACTCTCTTTCAGTAGGAAGCAGAATGCATTCAGGTTATATTTGGGCTAAAAATTTGCTAAAATTAAGTTTAAAAGAAAGACTTTGACATGAGAAATTCAGTATCAAACTAAACATCGTAGTGCAAGTTACAGTTAGAGCTCAAATAACTGATATTAACTTAAGGGTGTATAATTATCATTATTAACATGTATAAAATTCTTAAGGTGGTCAGTTACGCACAAAGGATGTTGTGTATATATAACTTAGTGTTAATAATTAAACTAAAACCACCACATAAGTCTTGAGTAGAAGGCCAGGTTTTAATACAAAATTAATACCTGAGTATAATGGTCAAATTTATTCCCCCTGATAAATCACATACAAACGCGTTCAGTGCCTCCATTCCACATTTCACATGAGGTTTTTCCTGTGTTGTAAGAGACCACTCAGTACTAGTTCTATTTGCAACGTAAAAGACTCCATATAAAACAGCAGAACAGTCTGTCGCGTAGTGACTTTAATACGTTAAGATTTTTCAATTAAAGTCTTCATTTTTCCTGTAGACTTCAGCATGTGCTGTCCAAACTGAGAAGGAAACCAGAAACATGTTCAGATTGCTTTCAGCAGAAACCTACTTCAACTATTATCCACCCAAGCTGTTAGTAAAACCAGAACTTGGGCAGAGGTAACTGGCTTTATCCACCTGCTTCTCTGCATGTGGATTTCACCTACTTCCTAGCCACAAAGTAAAGAGAAACTTGTCAGCAACTGGCTGAAATCACTCAGATTATCAGCTAACCATCTGCTGGAGCAGCTCTGATTGGAGATGGTTCACTCTACCACAGCAAAATAAGACTACGGATGTAGTTATCTTGAGAAGTTGACAACCAATTGCTCTAGCGCCATTTTGAGAGTATTTCCGTTCTTTATCCTGCATTTTTGTGCAAATCCCTTCAAAAGCTGTATCATACAAAGATACCACGAGGACTGATGTGGCAAAGAAGTTACATATTGATAAGTAACTGATGGCAGATGTTTATTAGCTCATGATGGATACACACTGTATCACTTAATAAATTAAAACCCTTCAATTTTCTTAGCTTTTGAGGACTTGATGATCCTTAATCTCAAAATCTGGACTGTCAATTTCAAAATGTGAAAGTCATGAAAAACCTCTGTGTGAATAAAACATGGCCAACTCATGTTCTTTTCCTTAAAGCCTCAAAGACACTGGGGAAAGAAGTGATTGATTCTTGGGGAATATCTAGCCTTTTAGTTAGGAAGAACAGCCTGAACATGACAGGAAGAGGCCGCCTTAAAGACCTAAACCAGAAGGCAAGTAAGTCAATGTTAATAAGCTGAAGGACTCGGAAGTCCTGAGATTTGTGACTTGGGAATCTTATTTTCCTCAGAACTTCCTTCGGAGTGCAGCCAGCTTCTGGAGTTTTCTGTGCATTATTCTGAACGCACAAAAGGAAAAACAACTCTTCACTCTTCCTCTCTGTTTCTGTAGCACATGACTTTAAGGACTGCTTACTAGCAAAGCTCATCGATACGATACTAGCCTGGTTTTTAAGTAAGTGCATAATGCCAGAAACTTGCATCTTGAACATTCCCTGCTTGAAAACCCCTTACTTCAATTTCAAATCAATCTGAAATAAAGTAGAAGCCATTAACTCGTACCATGATGTGAATTTTAAGTACAATTTCATTTTAACATTCTCACACTCTAAATAAACTGCTTTTATTTACTCAGTATTTCCAATTATTAGAAGAAACTCCCTATTACCAAGATCAAGCAGGCATTCTGAATAATTTGCTTTCTGTGTTCCTAGGAACGGCTGATGTGTTTCAGGATCTTGCTTTAGAATTTCATGTGCACTATTTGAGTGGTTAAGGTCAGTAACAGCAGGCAAACTCGGTTCAGATTTCTTTCTGGTATGAGCCCTTAGGAACTGAGATTTCGGAATATCACATGCTCGTGGCAACAGAAAAGATTTTTGTTTAAAAAAAATAAGAAAACTTTTAACAGGGCTTTTTAAACCTAGGGCTGAAGGAGAATACAAACTTAAGACCTGATACTAAAAGCATATGATTGCCACAAATCCTAGCATATCAGCAGTACTTCTTAGAGTTTTGTGGACAGGGATGCTAACTTCCAGGTATCTGCGTATGTTGACAGCAAGACGTGTGTTGGCTTTCATGAAAAGTACCGTTTCATCCAAGCATGTGTTCAGAACCACAATACTCACCAGCATGTCAGTCTTTGTCTTTGTTTCAGTCTTTGGAATCACTTTTTCCGTTTCACTTTGGCAATCGTTTTGGTATCGATAAGCAAATTTCTTTTTGAGCGCTTCTGCTATTAACGCTGCGGGATCTGTAGGGTCAGCCGCTTTGGGTTTTGTACCTTCTGATGATCTAGGAAAGAAAATGAGAAACATTAACATAGTCCCAAACAAAGCTTTAGAAGCTGCCAATACTTTTGCATTCCGTTTGTCAGATGTTACATCAGCATCTGTCTCACCGTGAAATAGTTCTGAGTCATAAAAGCAAACCATTAATGCAAATGTTGATACGTTTATTACCTTTTCACTGAGCGTAGTTTCACACTGTTCATGTCTTTGAGGATTTCTAGCATGTTTGGTATTTCAAGCTTCTTTGGCCCATTTTCTGTCGGATTCTGTCCAGAGTTTGTTTTTTTGTTTTTCCTTTCTTTAATGAGCTCAATTGCAGACATACTCGGTTGTAGGCCTGGGGGAGGGAGCGGTGGTGGAGGAGGAGGTGGCGGTGGTGGAGGCATGACAGGGAAAACAGCTGAAGCAGCTGGACTTGACCCAACTACAAATAAAACATGCATTCCACATCAGTTTACTTGTAAATCCCCTTTATATCTCACAAATGCTCAGGTAAGAATATGACTTTAATGGCTTCAATTGCCTCCCCTCTGCCTTTTCAAATTATCATGTAACTTCTTCATTCCTAAACCACCTTAAGTAGACTCAACTGAAAAGCCACATAAAATCCTTCTCGAAGAGTGAGAAGCATTCTTTGAATTTCCAGTTCAAATTCTAGGTGCATTCGTGTCTTTACTGCGATGGGATGGGCGTCACGACGTCTTTTAGTTATGTTCTGCTCCTTTTGTTACCAGTACTTCACTTCCTTTTGAGCGGCAGGTGTTGAGCTGGAAGCCACATACAATCTGCCATGTAACCAGTGTTTCTCCCTACTTAGCATCACAAATAAGAAATTACCATACAAAAATTTTAAATGTAAATTTCAGAGCTCAAATAGTGCTTAAACTGAAGCTTATTCCAGCTCTCTGAGGTTAAGGGGTTTTAGGCCAGCTAATCATCTGCCCGAACATCAGGATTCTCACGATAATCTTGATTTCAAGATTGACGTTATAAATATAATAGCAGTAACAACTTGACAAATAAATTAAGAAACCTCTGCTCAAATGCAGAGATATGTATACAGATAATACAGAGGAGTCTACTCTGTGTACAGTCATACATGTGGTGTCATTACAACATTATACCAGAAGAGGGAGGTAAAGATGATAAAATCAACCCAAAATTTAATAGGAAAATTAAACAGAAGTAAAAGGAAAATGACGAAAAATAACTTATTAGTTATTTCACAAAACCCTAACAATAATTACAATGCACGAGTGAAATCATGCGATCCTCAAAAACCATGTCATCCTATGCTATTTCATAGTTTTGAATGTGAACAGTTAAGGCAAAATAAAGTAACTGCTGTCAGTTCACAGGCAAAAACTAAACGAGCATCTGAGGAATCAGAATATGATTTTATACATCAACGTAGGCAAAACTGTGGTTGTTAAGTGACCTTACGAAACAGTGAAAACCAAATGGCTCCAGTCAACAAGGACCATCTCCCCTTAATCTTTGGAGATGGTAGACTTGGAAGGCAGTAAGGTGAGGGAAAGCGGAGAAAGAACCTTGGGAAAAGAACTACCCTGTTTACTACTAGAAACAGTGCACCACTTTTGGTTCCATCTGGACAGTGTGTCTGATCTCAGAGATGATTCCAGTAAACAAGCTCCTTTTCTGTTATTTATTTCATAAACTTGAGATGTATATTACATATTCCCAAAGAGTAATTAGCATCTTCTATGATTACTTCATGATATCAGAGAGCCTATTTCATTACTGGATGTGAAGACTTAAGTGTTACAAATTATGTTACATTCCTGTAGTTTGGTTTAAGACATCATGTTTATCATGAGCTTTGCTCTGAAAGCTGTTTAGTGCTTCTTTACTCATCCACAGATTCAGAATTCTGGCAGGCTTTCACACAAACACTGAGACTTTTGAAATACCAGAAAATCTGGCAGGTCTCTTGTCTTCAAGACCTATTCTGTATCCTTTGGGTAGTATGCTATGTCTGTCTGCCAAACTAAGCGAAACAGTATGGAGAAGTGTTCAGTGTTGCAGTATCTCACAAAAATGAATTAGCACATTATTAATTATAAAAGAGACAAACTCATTAACTAATTTGTGCTAAGAGTGCAGCAAATTTAATACCTGCCGTCAGGTTCTGTTGTTCTTGCAAGATTACAATTTTGGCTATTTGTGCTCTTAAAGTGGCTAGTTCATTTTCTAGAGCACTGATCTTCTGCAGAGCTTCTTCATTTGCGGTCACTGTGCTCCTGGACACCGGTTCTTCTTCCAATGGGTTCTGCAAGGATGTCTGTCTGCACAGGGACCTTCCAGAATGATGGAGTTCACCTGAAAGAGGCTGGGCTGTTTTTGACCAAACTTCTGACCTGAAACAAAAACATCACAAGGTTCCCTTCTTAAAGGCTTTGTTACAGAGAAAAACCAAAGCTCCATTACAGGCAAACCAGGAACACAAGCTGAAGGCCTGACTTTACAATTGGCTGTACACAAATCACTTCCACACCAAAACACTATATTAGCTTAAAGTAAATGAGAGCTTCACATCCTTTCTGTTTGCGTCATGAGCTGTATTTCTTCTCTTCCTCATGCCAGCTTTTTGTGGAATCCTTGATTTCAGGAGAGAAAAGGAATACATTCCCCCTCATCCCTAATCTATTTCTCTGCCTCACACCTATTGTATTTTTTGTTGGAATTAAGATCTAATTTTTTTTTTCCCAAATGCTACCATTTTCCCCCCATGGGCTGCAAAGTCACATGTAGTTGATTCCTTTGAAAAAGAAGGAAGGGTTTCTTAGCTCCACAGCACATTTTTGTACTTTTTGGACTTCTGAAGGGACAGTCCACCATTTTAGCAGTGTTGGGAGTATGGAGTACGTGAAACAGCTGAGTGGCGCAGAGGCTACTTATCAGTAAACGGGAAAAGGTCTTATATCTAGTTTTCTAACACAATAAATAAAAGTACAGAGAACAAAACTTCATACAGTTTTAAAGAGTCCATAAACTTCCTTCCTCTTTCTCACAAGAGCAAGAATATGCAACTGTTGCCTTCCGTTATTACCATTACCCACCAAAGCTCCAGCTATGTTAAACTCTGAGGCCTTACTGAGCACCTGCAGTCAAGTAAGCACTTACAAAAGGTTTTATATTCACTGAAGACACCAACATTTTTGAAGTTTATTTCAAGCAGAATTGATAAGGATTAATGACAATAGATTACCATAAAAATTATAACTGCAAAATATGACCACATACTTAACTCCACAATCCTCCTTACCTTCAATCCCAAAACTTCTCTGGCAAGTCAGGATTCCATTATTTATTCAAACGTGAGAGTAAGAACAGTGGCTAGTGATACAACTTCTCAAAAATGCATAGAATGGCACCAGACTACTACAGTTTAAGAGCCCCACCACTCCGGATGCGTGGGTTAAGCTACTCTGGATGAGCATCCCATTAGATCTGCAATTGTGCTAGGCTTCAAGCAAGAACCAAGACTTAAGGCTAGAACAAGCCCTGTGCTCTGACCACCTCAATCCGAGATTAGATACACACTGGAGTCTCCCACGACACTGACAGAAAACATCAGCACAACTTCCAGAAATTTAATCAAGCAGAACTGAATATTATCAAGGATGTTAACATTTAGGTGGTGTTATCTACACAGGAATAGAGCAACTAAAGCCAAGAAACAAACAGGATGCTTCCTATAGCAGCCATCTCCCTGCTCTCCCTAAATAAGTAAGGTGGAAGGCACCAGTGGTCACTTTACTCTAAAACCGGCCTTCTAGAAACTCTTTAACAGAGCAGAACAGCAAAACAATAAAGGGTATTTTCAAGTCAGAGCAGTAATGGTGTTTTAAGCAAATGTCTTGACTGGAATCTAACACTGTGGAAAAATACTATGCCTGAATTGTCACTACTGCTCCGACTAGGGGTAGCGGAAAAATGATTTGTCATTCAGTTGCTTCCTCTATAAAACTGTATTTGCAGACAAAATTACATCTGCAAGACTGTTTACTGAATTATATAATTAATTTATATTTAACAGTAACACCTACATGATCTTGTCAAAGCAGAGAATTTCAAATGCCTGGAAAACACCTAAAGTGTGCTAGCTCCACTACATGATACTGTGCACAGATGTAATACACAGTGCACATTGAAATACTCATATTTGCTAAGTAATTTGCTTACCATGCTCCATTATAAGCTGTTTGCCTTAAGGTCACTATAGATCTGCAGGATTATTTTAGTCCCATCCCACACCCATCTGTCCCCCTTCCCCCCTTCACATGCAGATGTCTCAGCAAGTGCAAGTCCTATATCTTTCATCACAGGTTCTCTGAAGCAACGAAGAGCTATTCTCCCTGTTGTGTCCATTAAACATAATAGCTTTACAGTTCAATCCTTAAACAAAATGTTTCCGTGCAAGCAAAAGTAGTACTGGCCAGCCAATTTCCTTCGCATCAAATACACTTTAGAAATAGCGTTTCCCAAACAAGCGTTGATTTCTGTGACTCCCCTCTGAGTTTGTGAAATTAATGTGGCAGTGCCAGAACGTACGTTATGCAAAGCTTCGCTGTGGCAAGTCATGTTGGAGGGCATCGAGGTCATTACCAACCTATTTCGTGCTTTGAAATTTAGAACGGTATCCTCCAGTAATCTCTGAAGCCAACAATCCGTGCCTTTCTCTGGAAGGTTAGTTTGTTTAGAAGAAAAACTTCCTCTGCACTACAGAACTGTACCCGTGTTTCTGGCTAGTCTGAGAAGCACTTTGGGTAGGCTGGAATAGAGAACTCCATCACTTCATCCAACCTGTTTCATGCAGTTACAGTGCTATATAGCACTCTTGGTCCAACACAAGAGTGCCTGTCCCATCATTTTGGACACAGGTGCTCACGTGCTTCCCTGCCAGTTTTCATTACGAAGATTAAAGACAAAACATAAACCATAATTTTTTAGCTGTCTTTAGCAGACTGGAGAGCCTTAACCAGAAAGGTGAAAAACGACATTGGATTGTGACATCACTGCTAATTAGGAAGCTGTACAGTGCACCACCCCATGGAGCGGGGAGATTCCCAGGAGAATTAGAGAAGAATCAGTGCAAGCAATTGTGCCATACCACAGCAGATATTTCTGTGGCGACAAGGTTGCTTGAAGCTGTCACATGCAATTCTTTGCAATAAGTAAATAAAAAACACAGCCTTCCTTGCATAAAGCCAATCTCCTATATGTTCTCAAACTAGTCTTTCGTTCATCATCCTGGTAGTCTAACCTCTACTACTCCTTTTCCAGACCCCATCCTTTCTATCACTCTTCCCTCTCTCTCCTCCCAGAATTCAAGTGCTCTCCATTAATTGCAGTGCACAGCAGATTCTCGTTAGAGAGAAGCTAGTTTTCTTCCTCTCAGTTCAGAAGTTCCAAGCGAAGATTTGAGGAGCGTACCTGAGTCTTGTAGAGACTTCACCTTCTTCTTGAGCAACCCATCCCACATCTGCAAAGGAGGCCACTGCATCTTCTCTAAGTTGATTAGGATGGTTTCCTTCTGTGGCATGAGAAGTAAGCTAAATTTTAAAGACAAGATTGAAGATTTTAGAGGCACTACTCCCAGCCCATGTCACTGTCATTTTACCCAATACTTTTAGTGAGGCTACATGTCATTAACACATACATGCACGAAACACATCCGTAGACTTAGCACACTTATCTCTGTCCTGGGCTTGGTCCAGAACCATTTCATCAACTTCAACAAACTACTCAATCTAGTCTGCTGAACACTTTACAGAAACTATTTTTGGTTTAAGGTTCACGGCTAACTACATAAACTATCACACGACACTACTGAACACTAAAAATCTAATGGAAATTGTTACCTTAAGGACAAACAAACATCAACATTCTCCAGTAGTTTGCTATATTAATTGAAATAATATGTTTTAAAATTATATTCATGACCAGTAGTTAAAAAAAGACATTAAGGCTACTAATACTTCTTAAGTCTTTTGTTCTGATTTAGTATTATTTTGAAAGTGAAATTCTGTTGAAGTGTGTTTCCCTTCCCGTGCAACTTCCAGAATTTCTGTACAAGAACAAAGGTGTGTGTATTACGTGGATGAGGGAGGGGGAAGCCATTTCTACTACCTCAGTAATCACAAAGACTTTGAGTGAGAGGTAGGATGCGATCGTAATGGAATACACTATCTACTAACAATCTCATTTACAGCATGCAAAACAAATTGACCATTTTCCAGCATGGTTCTGCCACTAGTTTTATAGCTGTTTGAAGCCAAAAGTGAGCAAGGCTCCAGAGATTGGAACCGTTCTTAGATTCACAGTTAAGTGACCTGAACGGAGATTTGAAGAATTGTTTGGACCATCAATACATGCTCCGTAGCCATAACTATACAAAATGGTTCTAAATCTACTTTGAAATACTGGCTGCTTCCTCGGGTTAGGCAAGGGCATGTGTACTCAGGCACTGGAGCAGCCTGGTCTCAGCATCTTAGCAGATAAAGGCTACTGAAACACCTTTCAGTGATTTCTTCTGCCCAGTCTGTCACCTTGAGTTACTCATCTCCAATGCAACTATGCCACCTCTTTTGCTTGTATCACAGAATCCACAGGCCAAATTTGCACAAGTTGTTACAGCTGGTTACGTGCTGCGTGCTGCTGGTAGTGGCCAAGAAGCTAGTAGTACTGACAAAGATGGTGGTAGTATCTAACAGTCTATGAAGACAACTTTGATCCAGTCTGTTACCACTTAGGACAATTTTCAAGGCAACTCACCTCTGTAAGAGTAAAATATTATGCAGCAGCAACTATGAAATATTAGCATTAACCTGAATTTGTAGCAGACCTATCACAGTAGGACTGCAGTCTGGATGAGGTGAAACCAGTTCTGAAGAACAACCACAAATATTTTAGTTGTAGCCTTTGACACACGGGTCCCAGGAAGATACAAGTTGTGGGCTTGGGGTTGTTTTTTTTCCCCGGGAATTGTTACCAACAGCTTTAGAAATAGAGATTAGTCATCTTCACCTCACACTCTCGCAACTTGTGTGTGAGCCTTTATCACAGCTCCCAGGAGTGTGTATTGGCACCATCAGATCATTTGGAAACAACAGGGTTTTTTCCAGGTAGCATCAGCACAGATGGTAGTATGTTTATCACATTAACAGTTGTGCCTAATACCATCACAGTCTGCTTCTCTTTAAAACAGTCTAGAGAATACTATATTGCATGTTAGGATTTTCATTGTTTGAGGTTTCCTTGACTTCTTTCTTTTTTGAAATAAAAATAAATTTTCATGACCACGGTATCTGTATTAATGTTAATGGTAATTAAAAAAATCCATAATACATTAGCCACTTCTTGTAGGTGATACAGATATTCCTGATGGCAATGGCCACATGAGGAACTATTACCATGAAAAGACTGAAGGCACATTTAAATAAAGGCACTACATGTACCTGCATCAAAAATAATTTTATAAATCAACAGTAAGGAATGCATTTACCACTGCCAGGTTTCCTGCGTTGTGAGACAAATAACTTCTAATCCAACATTTACTAGCAAGCCTTCTGTTATATTATGATGCAAGTTTCTCCTTACTTTTTTATTCATATTTATATGTAAACAGAATCTGCTTGTTACCCCACATACAGATGTTTCTTTTCTCTATCCCTAAAAACAACAAGGCCTTCCACAGCGGTGAATTTCGAATTTCAAGTTAATGCGAGATTTTTACTTTAATTTAAAGGTTAAAAGCCAACACCCATCTCTTAAAACCTTCGCCTGTCCATAGAATGATCTTAAACAATTCTGTGACTACCCTATTCCTCCAGCCAACCTCAGCTGAAGAAAACTTGGACAACTGCTCTGCCAGCACCTGAAATGGAAAACTGAGAGCTGAAAACAGAGGCCAAATGATACTGGATGGCAGGAACAGAATGAAAGAGTGAAAGCAGCCTGCTTTTCTTTCTCTGGAAACTATGTAGCTGCTTCTTCTGCTTCTTCCTTCACAGGCGTTTGCCTATTTTAGTGTGCATGCATGCTGCACACACATACATGCACACCTGTGGGTTTCACACCGTTACTCCACAAATTTCTGAAGAAAAGACTACACAAGCTGTACTGTTTTGGCTGATGTCATAGAACCAGAGAATCTCTCTTGAGTTGGAAGGCACCCATAAGAATCATTGAGTCCGACTCCCAAAGAGTCGGCCCCGCCAGTGTTTCCGCCCGGTTTCGAACCGGGGACCTTTCGCGTGTTAGGCGAATGTGATAACCACTACACTACGGAAACACTGCTTAGGAATATGCCACAGCAGGATCCCTGCTTTTTGTTTGCTCCAGGAAGTGGAAAGTGGAACAAATGTTCTTATATATTAAAGGATAGAACAAAAACTCTAATTTCAAACTACTAATACATTTAGATATTAAATACTTCTCCAAGTAGGCCAAACCTGCTATGATTTTTCAAATTAGCCCAGTGAACTCTAATATTTGCTGCACGCACATCAATTCCTTCGGAGACTTTATCGAGTTACCAGGTTTTCACCAGACAAAACAGACACAGGCAACTAGAACAGCAATGCTGTAGCTGAAGGATTCTATCTTGAGAGACAGTATTGTAGGTTTGGTTGAGTCCACCTAGGCTACATTGGTAAGTTTAATTCTATTCTCTCCTAAAGACTACAGATAAACCTAAAAAATGTGATATATGAAAGAACTACATGAACCATTTTCATTTGTTCATGCCATATACGGTATGTAAGGTAAGCTCTGCCACTGCTTACTGAATACATAAGCAGCATTTAGAAATTAATTTAAATGTTGACTATGGCAAGATCCATAGAGACAGATAATAAAACGCTCACTAGACCTCAAAAATCAAAATGTTAGCCTACTACTCTTTTTTCAGACTATCTGAACAAAAGCATGCTAGAAGAGAAGAAAGAATGAACATTAACAGAGATATTCTTTCAATATCTCTTATCCACGTATCATAAGCAAAATGAAGACCTATGGAAAGTTTGTTGCTCTTAGATAAAGTTAGAAACACTGATGACATACATGCACCCTCAGTTGAGGCAAGTAAAGTTTGCTTTGGTTTTTAAATAAAGTGACTTACAGCAAGGTTGAGTGCATGGTCCTTTCATAATATAGCTAAAGCTGGCAAGAAAGAAAGAGGAAGAAACAGCTATAGGAAAGCGCCAGTTGCAACAGCACAAAAACGATCGAGACCAGTATTGAACTTCACTACAGAATCTTAACACTGAGGTAAAGACATAAAAAACAGATGTTAGCATCACACTTTACATGTTCAGCAGTTTATATATTAGTTTAAAGCCTGCATAAATCATATAAATTTTAATGTGTTTCAAGGTTCAAACTTTGAAATTCGTATTTCTAATTCAATCAACTGACAAATGTACTCCTATTTTTAGGATCCTTACCTTTCATCTAATAGAAAATGAATGTTTATACTTAGTGTACACAAAATCTAAGCAAAGCTGACTGAATGCCTCTTTCAGAGGAAAAAAAGGCAAATAAGGCAAATGTTTATTCTAACACAGAATTCAGATGAAGATATATACACATTTTTATTTCAACATTAAAAATATTAAGGAACAGATTCCCCAGATGTACCATGCAGCTCTCTTCAATACATAAACCAGAAATGTCTTCTTCTTGTATCATATTAAGAGAAGGCAGCATTTGGCCAACTATCTGCAAATAAGCATCACCTTCCCTTGTTCACAGTAGAGAAAATCAGGTACGTTATAGGACTTCACTTCCTTTCAAATCTGAGGAATACAGATCCTTATGGCTGGCATAACTACTTTAATTATATATCTAAAAGCTCAAATCCAGCATGTCGTTTTGTTGTCCTTGTCAGCTGCACAAATCCTCACCCCCCACAACATATATATTTATTTTTTTAAGTTTCATCAAGCCACTAGCAGTGGGAGATGGATGTCGCCCTAGTTTCTCAATGTAATTATTTGAGAGGGGCAAAATGTTAGCATGGCTTTTACCATCACACCAAGAAGGCTTCTATGGTAATCTCAACTCTCTGATTTTGCTACTATAATTTCAAGTGTAAATATTGTTCATACATTTCTTTTGGGATAAAAAATTTATTTTAAACAGTGAAAAATTTAGCTGTGTGGAAATTACTTTGTCTTACTTTGAGTGATGATTCCCACCATTCATCTTTATGTTCCCCTCCTTTGCTTGGCCCAAGAAACATTCCTCTCAGCTTGAGTTTCAAGCACTAAACTTCTCCAATTCTGTACCCACCCCCTATCCCTAACACACACACAGCTGAAGAGAGTATGTGTAACAGCTTCCGTTTTCCCATCTGTTCCTCAAAGACTATTTATAAAAAGCAAGGGTTTTCTCCTCCTTAAGCTTTTACCCTCACTCTTTACCCTCCCACTACATGCACTTGAACGTAAAAGCCAACAAGTGAGAAACCTGCACAGAACTGATACTCCCTTTTCACCTGTACAGTGCTAGCCTTGTGTTTAAAACAAAAGTAAACAGGGTACTCATGTTATTTTGTTACTAATCTTTTACTTTCTGATAAAGTTGTTTATTTTCCCAATATTTTTAAGTAACATTGTTCGTCTTTACATGCCTCTTCAGCATAGCTTGTAAGTACTGTTTAAAGAAATAAGTTTCTAACATTTTTCTCTTTTATGAATATATTTTTGTTCAAGAAAAACTTTTTAATACTGTATTGCCTCATTTTAGAGTTCCAATTTCCCCAGGAAAAAAAAAACTGTTTCAAGTTTCATTATGTGTGTTAAAGCAACATGGATTCACATTTTAGGCAGTATAGAAGCTGAAGAACCCGTATTGGGGAAAAAGTCTGAACTGGAAGTGGGAAGAACTGAAGTAAACCAATTCTCCTATACGCCTGGTTTATCATACTCTGCTTTTACAAACCCTCTAGTCATTTATTTAAATGAACTGCATGTTTGCTTAAAATCTTCCGATGCAAAAGCAAATCCCTTTCTCAGTATAGCAAAACACATATTCTAAACTGTTTAGAACACCTACCTGAAACTGAACTCTTGGACACTGTATAAGAGAGAGGTTAGTACCAATTGTTCTTACAATACTTCGAGATGAACCGTAAGGCTTGCTTGACCAAAGCACCTAGAGGGGAAGGAAAAAGACGCCAGCTGTTAGGTAACTGATTTCTATATCATATTGGAATAGTTTTCCCTTATCTTTCCATACTATGCTTGTGCTATACGTATTAAAAGTTATTCCTTTCATGCTAGAAAAGAATATAATATACATACACTAAAATTTCTATCAGTGAACTCCTTACATTCTATACTCAATTTGGCACAAAATTTCTTTTTGTCATTACAATATAGCTATGAGTGTTTAAATTCAAGACAGCCTTTGCATTAAGCTTAAATTCAAAGCAATAAATCAGGTAATACAGAAGGCTTCAAGAGTTGAAAGCATCTTCAAAAGCATAAGCTGTCCATTTTCAAGACAATAAAGAATCTGCATTGGGTTAGACACCTCTTTTTAAGGCGTTTCAAGAAAAGCCACTTGATCATGAAAAATCCATAAAGTTATGTAATTCTACATTTCCCAAAATATCTTTTTTGGTTTTTTTTTTTTTTAATTAAAAGCTCTTCTAACACAGGAATAGTGTCTACTAGTCTTAATAAAATAACTAGCAGCTAGCCTAAGCATGAAAATGTAACTGTGAAATTAAATGGCAAAGAAAAGTAAAAGGGAGAAAATAAATATATGAATGAAAATTTGTCCTTAAAATTGCACACAGCACCTCAACACACTTGGCTTCATTGCAACTGTTTCTATTGCAATTCAGATTTCTTCTGCGTTGCTTCAACAGGGATTGAATTTGCTTTCTTTTGTTGTTTTTAATGTCAGGAATGTTTCTTCTATTATTTACCATAGTTGTATGAGATAAAATGAGACTTTAATCCGAGGAGACTACTACGAAATAAGCCAGAAAAGAGAAAAAAAAAACAAAACCTAGAGAGAAGTAGGAAAGTTTCAACACAGGGAAAGGCAACAAAACCAATGCAAAGAAGAAAAAGAATAATGGGAAGACTCTTAACACAGAATACATTCTTAGTAAACAATTAGAACACTGTATGGCAATTTAAAAAACTTGGTCAGCGCTTACTTATGGATGTAGATACAAATTTAATACTCAGACCTCAGTTTTAAAAGGCTCATAGCTTCAAGCAAACTCAACATCCTGTTAGAAGGTTGCCCAAGATAAAAACCAGGCTATTAATACTGAAACAACCCTCGTTTGACATGGCAATATTGACTGTGTAATTAGTATAATGCAGCTGTGGGAGTTTCATAACACACAGCTGAATAACATTTTGACATACTAAGCAAAGATCACTACTCTTAAATTTTGAAAGTTCTATTAAAAAGACAAATTTATGCTGCATGGTATTTATTCCCAGATTATATTATCTCAGAAACTTCACATGAACATTTTGCCTATTTCTAAACAAGTCTCTTTCCTTCCTCTGGATTTACTGGAACGTATAAATTCTGACAAAATACATGTGCACTGGACATACACTATGCCAGATCCTCACATCAGAGCTGCAACTTAGCCATTAATCCACTCAGACCCATTTTTTCCATTCTACAAAACACACGTTCTCTTGCTTAATATGTGGCTAAGTTTGAACATAACTTTTTTCAATGCAGAGTACTCTGTTGATCCTGCGTTTTGGATGCCTCAAACAAAGACCTCACATTTGTGACTATCACATTACTGTTTGTCTATATATCTGAGCAAATAGCAGGTAGATCAGGAGCCTTCAAGAAAAAGTCCCTGACAAATAGTACTGCAGTACTACAGCCTCACTGTTCACAACAGATTCTGACTTTAGAAGCAGAAGTGTTAGTGATAGCCTCAAAATGACTTTGCATTGGAAAAAATACTACTAGTCAAGGGAAGGCTTAATTAATTAATTAATTACAGAAGTACTTCCTCAACAGCAAAAGAGCCTACATGCTGTATCACCAACATAAGTGCAGGGCATTTTAAACAAGTGGCAAAACCTGTTATTGCTGAGACCACAGACAAGACGTTGACTAGCAGCCAGATCCTCAAAAATATTTGGTGCCCAAATGCCCTTGGGGTGGTTCAACAACAGTGGTTTGGCGCACCAAAACTTTTAATGACTCAGTTTTGGTAATTGAAGATATGCTTGGACAATATTTTCAGAAAAGTGCATGCAAGCTGTGCCACAAGGTATGCAAATAAAGTCAGCATACTGCTCAGCTGAGCTAGTATGTCTCGGCACTGTTGTATCCAAGGTCCACACAACTACTTCTTGACTTGAAGCACTGGCAGAGCAAGTCTGCGAAGTATTACTTAGTCAAACCCTCTTATTGCATCAGTGTTTTGCTGTTGTCCAGAACAGCTGACATTTAGAAATGTAATTGCATTATCACAAAGTCGATACATGTAGAGAATGGGGGGAAAGAGATTAAAAACTTGTTCCCCCCCAGCTATTTAGGCTGAAAGATGTTGCTGACAATGACCACAACAACACTTACGGTAGTCCAGCATATTCTCATACTTCGAATTTTCAAAGTTACACCACATGAAATCTCAGATCAAAGTTCAAATAAAATCCTAAAATACGGATTCTTATCGGTCATTTTAATTTACAATGTATAAACATTTTGCTTTCCATAAATTCCCACCATTGATAAAAGCTATACCACAATAATCCAGAGTATTAACTGCCTTTCTAAGCACTACGTATAGCTGTTAAGGATTTCTCCATTGTTAAAACACTAAAATATTTTGACACCTTACAGGGATTACTGCATTGAGGTCAATATTTCTACTCAAAATAGCTTCCTAAAGGTCCCAGTGACAAATCAGTTGATGTGTAGCAGACTGTGCTCTCTCTCTCTCTGCTAAGCATTCAAAGAAAACTCTATACAAACTTTCCTCCAAAAGGAGAGCTATGAGTTCACATCCCTCTGTTTCCTCAGTAAAGAACACAGCTGTGTCGGTCTCGTGTATTGTGACACTTTCAGGAGAGGTAAATACAGCACAATTATAATCATCTCAGTTTCACGGGGCTTTTCATATCTCCAAGATAAAAGCAAAGAAATAAGATTATTTAAGACTTAAAATCATTGTTAAAAATCAGTTGAAAATGTTCCTTCAGCTTCAAAACACAAATAGAAGTCATAGAATCATAGAATGGCATAGGCTGGAAGGGACCTTAGAGATCATCTAATCCAACCTCCCTGTCATAGGCAGGGACACCTCTCAACTAGATCAGGCTACTCAAGGCTCTGTCCAACCTGGCCTTGAACACCTCCAGGGAGGGGGCATCCACAACTTCTCTGGGCAATTTATTCCAAAGTCTTACCACCCTCGTACTGAAGAATTTCTTCCTAAAATCTAATCTAAATCTGTTCTCCTTCAACTTAAACCCATTTCCCCTTGTCCTATCAGTGGACACTCTTGTAAAAAGTCCCTCCCCAGCCTAAGTCCAGGATGAAAAGCACTGTTTACAATGTAAACAGTTTGTTATCAGAGCTAGAAGGAACCACATAGTATTTTCAACACATACATTACTAAACACTTCAGTGACCGAGTAGTAAATTTCATACTTTTTCAGCAATGCAAAATCATGTAAGTATTGAGTATACTCACAGTGTTCTGCTGGAACAGGTAAGCACAAACTGAAATATATTAAGTGTCTCCTATACCTGATTTTCTGAAAACATAAAGCACGTTTGAAACACTTACTGATTCCATGTTTAATCCAACTTGTTCAAAAGCCATCCTAATTAAGCGCTTAAGCCAAAAAATCATTTGGAATGGAAAAAGCCTTTCAAACTTGGGTTTAAGCTTTCCAAACCTGCAGGGCTGCAGAGGTTCCATAGCATTTCTGAAACAAGAAATGTAAGAATTTTAGATGCATGTTGTGAAACATAAACAGAAGTAAACTGCTACACATCTTCCTAAAAAAACAAGCTTTAGAAACAGTTACTGAAAACAAGACACGTTAGGCGATAATAATTCCTAGTACTGCAAAGCACAGGCATTCTTAAAGCACTTCCTTAATACAACCAATGACGATTTTTTAATAGCGTCATTTTTAAGAAATTAAAGCTGTTGCAAAGTTCACAATTAAAAAGCTAGGGAAATGATTGCTCACTCGAGCTTGGACAGACGATAGTGTTCAACAATTTTAAGTGAGCACCGAACACTATGGAATGCCTGCAGCTGAGGACTAGTACCAATATTAAAGGGCTATACTCCTATCTAAAACTCATTTCTACGCAGGAACAAACTACAGAAAGCCGATCACCTCTCTTCATTTATGTTCTCTGACAGCTTTGCTGTTCCCTTCTTTTCCCACAGCTGAGGACAGAAGGAAAACATGGGAAAACGACTAATGCAAGAAAACAGCAGGAAATAGCGTAGATGTGGGACCTGAAAAAATTCAAGCGATTTATAAAGTTGGACAGATTTCAAATTCCGTCTATTTATGTGTACTACCATTCACTGAAATCAAGATGGTTTTATTGCTCCTCTAGTGAAAACAGTGTGGTTTTCCTTTAACTGTGTTCCACACCAGTCATAACTTGGATGTCACTGAGAAGTGTATGCCACCAAAAACAAAATGGAAGGCATTGATTTAGGTTTACGTTTGTTTTGCGTATCAGGCTAGAAACAACGCTCTGCTGAACCACCCTGAGCAACATATTTGTAGGATGAACAACGGGGTTGCTGAAGGCACTATATATAGAGAGGGATGACTAAAGCAACGTAGCAGCAAGGAACTGGTACTCAGGAAGTTTGAAAGTCAGGAGATGGAAAAGCTATACTGTTTGAAAGTACCCACAAGCTTACAGTTAAACAATCACTGTTTCCATTACAAGTGTTTTTTTCAGCAGTTTACAATTCCTTAGTAACAACCTGCTTCTTGTGGAAACTTGGCAGCAACACTGCAACTCTACAGTTAACTTTTTTTAGATAGGTTTAAAAAAAAAAAAAGTTGATATGAGTTTCTCATCACCACAGAAAGTAAAAGACATTTCCTAACAGGATTTTGTTTCCAAATAAACTAGAAAGAAACTATGAATCTATCAGCTAAAGGAGGACTAATAAAAATGTAAGATAAAAAAAATGTTTAAAAAAAGAAGTGAATTAACCACCATGAGATTAGAATGGCAACTGCAATTGTTATAAGAAAAACTATAGGGAAGAATAATGGACTACCTACCAAACAGCCGTAGTAGGTTGGTAATATTCATAGCCATGAATATAAGCTACAGTCGTACATAATAAATAGGTCATAGACTTCTTTACGGAAAGCTGGAAAACTCTATTAGGGAATCATCACCATCTACTTGATCTATTCTTCCTTTAGGCATCAGTGCCATTTAACATCTTTGTTGGTAACATGGACAGCAGGATCGAGTGCACCCTCAGCAAGTTTGCAGATGACACCAAGTTGTGTGGTGTTGTGGACACGCTGGAGGGAAGGGATGCCATCCAGAGGGACCTTGACAGGCTGCAGAGGTGGGTCTGTGAGAACCTCATTAAATTCAACAAGGCCAAGTGCAAGGTCCTGCATGTGGGTTGGGGCAATCCCAAGCACAAGTACAGGCTGGGCGGAGAACGGATTGAGAGCAGTCCTGAGGAAAAGGACTTGGGAGTGCTGGTGGATGAGAAGCTCAACATGAGCTGGCAATGTGCGCTGGCAGCCCAGAAAGCAAATTGTATCCTGGGCTGTATCAAAAGAAGCATGGCCAGCAGGTTGAGGGAGGTGATTCTGCCCCTCTACTCAGGTCTCATGAGGCCCCACCTAGAATACTGTGTTCAGCTCTGCAGTCCCCAGCACAAGAAGGGTGGAGGATTCTGGACCAGCTGCTGGAGTGGGTCCAGAAGAGGGCCATGAAGATGATCCAAGGGCTGGAGCACCTCTGCTATGAAGACAGGCTGAGAGAGTTGGGGCTGTTCAGCCTGCAGAAGAGAAGGTGATCTTATAGCAGCCTTCCAGTAGTTAAAGGGGGCCTACAGGAAAGCTGGAGAGGGACTTTTTACAAGGGCGTGTAGTGATAGGACAAGGGGCAATGGATTTAAACTGAAAGAGGGCAGATTTAGATTAGATATAAGGAAGAAATTTTTCACTCAGAGGGTGGTGAGGCACTGGACCAGGTTGCCCAGAGAAGTTGTAGATGCCCTATCCCTGGAAGTGTTCAAGGCCAGGCTGGACGAGGCTTTGGGCAACCTGGTGTAGTGGAGGGTTTCCCTGACCACGGCAGGGGGGTTGGAACTAGATGATCTTTGAGGTCCCTTCCAACTCTAGCCATTCTATGATTCTATTCTTCCCTTAGACAAGCTACTACACAGACTGTATGGGTCTTTGATCACATTGCACCTGCTGTGTTTTTAAAATAGGAAGAATAGAAGTCTTTCTACATGCACCATGTTAGATTTGGCATCATATCTGGCACGGTAGACAAGCAGCTACATAGAAGAGACAGGAATGCTCCTTTAAAAGGGGAAACCTGTTCCAAAAGTGTGATACACATGATGCACTCCACCTCATTCCAAAGTTCAGACATACTGAACATGTAGTTCAATGCAGATTTCATGCAGAAATCAAAGAGAAGAAAAATGAAGCCATGTCAAGACATTCAAACATAAGAGCAAAAAAGAGACTGTTTTGCTGAGCAATTGCGAGGACAGGGCTGGCTGGTAAAGGCAAGTCATAGGACTGTAACGGCATGACTGTATCCTGATACATTGCTCTTTCAACAGATAGCCAGGTCACTAATTTAAAAATCCCCAGACTTAGAGTTATATTTTATTTCAAGAAGTGAAGAAAAGGGATTACTTTGTTTCTGATCAACTGGGAGGACTGAGTCTCTAATAACAAAGACAATTTGGACAGAAGCAAAAAGAGAGTGTTAGAACTTCTTCTGAGGAAATCATAGAATCATCTGGTTGGAAGAGACCTTCAACATCGAGTCCAACCATTCACCATGCACTGTCAGGGTCCTTAAACCATGTTCCTCAACACCAAATCTACACGGTTTTTAAACACTTCCAGGGATGGGGACGCCACCACCTCCCTGTTCCAATACTTCACAATCCTCTTTGTAAAGAAATTCTTCTTGATATCTAACCTAAATTTCCCCTGGCACAACTTGAGGCCATTCCCTCTCGTCCTGTCATTCATAACGTGGGAGAAGAGATCGACCCCCATCTCCCTACAACCTCCTTTCAGGTAATTGTAGAGAGCGGTAAGGTCCCCCCTGAGCCTCCTCTTCTCCAGACTAAACAGTCCCAGCTCCCTCAGTCACTCCTCATAGGACAAGTTCTCTAAACCCTTCACCAGTTTTGTTGCCCTTCTCTGAACCTGCTCCAGCACCTCAATGTCCTTCTTGAAGTGAGGGGCCCTAAACTGGACACAGTACTCCAGGTGTGGCCTGACCAGTGCTGAGTACAGGGGGACAATCACTTCCCTGCTCCTGCTGGACACACTGTTTCTGATACATGCCAGGATTCCGTTGGCTTTCTTGGCTGCTTGGGCACACTGCTGGCTCATGTTCAATCGGCTGTTGACCAGCACCCCCAGGTCCTTCTCTGCTGTGCAGCTTTCCAGCCACACTTCCCCAAGCCTGTAACACTGCAGGGGGTTGTTGTGGCCCAAGTGCAGGACCCGGCACTTGGTCTTGTTTAACTTCACACAGTTAGCCTCAGCCCATCGATCCAGTCTGTCCAGGTCCCTCTGTAGAGCCTCCCGACCCTCAGGCAGATCAACACTACCTCCCAATTTAGTGTCACCTGCAAACTTGCTGAGGGTGCACTTGATCCCCTCATCCAGATCATTGATAAATATGTTAAAGAGAACAGGCCCCAACACTGAGCCATGCGGAACACCACTGGTGACCGGCCGCCAGCTGGATTTAACTCCATTCACCACCACTCTCTGGGCCCGGCCGTCCAGCCAGTTTTTGATCCAGCAAAGCGTACACCCATCCAAGCCATAAGCAGCCAGCTTCTGCAGAAGAATGTTATGGGAAACAGTGTCAAATCAGAGCAGGTGTAGAAAGCTTCCATGATCTCAAGAAACTGAGAGGCAAAGAGGTAAAGAAATGACACAAAAACTGACAAGATAACCAACTAAAGGCAAAAAGCAGATGCAGAAAAAAAGTAGCATGATATTAGGATGACAGAACAGTATAAATAAGAACTAGTATATTCAAAAAAGGCTAAGGTACAAAATGGGTTCCAGCTTACAGGCATAAAAAAATATCCTACACATGTATTAGGACTAAGTAGGAGACAAGACATACAGTCACAATGTAATAGAAGAGGAAAGAAAGCAAGGAGTGATATAGACAGTATATTCTGTGTTTTCACTTGAAGATGGTAGAAAAGACAGAGACACATGTTAGAACGGGTTATAGACAACTCTGAAAAGTTATAAGCACCAAGGGCAACAGCATCTGTCTAATGAAATTGACCTTGAACAGCTCAAAAATTAGCCAAAGCAATTTCTGAAATATTAGTGATTACTTTTAGAAACTTATTCAATGAGATTCAAAAGATCCAGGAATGAAAGAAGGAGCATGATGACACAAAGCACTGGGAATAATCCAAATTATTTATCCCATCCGAAAACATTTAGGCAACCTTTTGTAATTCCAGATTCCAAGACTTTAATGATGGAAGACAAAAGAGCATTCATACAACAACACAACCACTTCAGTAAAATGATTGTTTATAGTTCACATTATAAATCATTGTTTCTTCTGTAGCCTAAATACTTGAAGTACCTTAGACTGGGGTCATCAACTCCTTGCTCTTGTCAATGACCTGTGATCTCCTTTCGCAGGAGACTGAAGTCTCTGCATCACATCATGCAGCAAAGACTCAACATCTCTAAGAGTGCAGAGTACCAACCAGTCAAATGTGCTTTAACGACCTCCAGCTAATTTGTTATCTAAAAGGAGATCTAAAAGGAAAATGCTTCTAAGTATATCAGCTTCATATTTTTATGAGATCTATTAGTTTTCCAGAATTATCCCCAGGCAAACTTGACACTCATTCCTTCCAGATTATATTGCACTATACCTTTCTTCATAAATCTCAGTTATTTCACAATTATTTTATGTGCCAAGAATGGAAAGCACTCATTCCAAATGAAACTGCTGGACAGCAAGAATGAAAACATTAGCAAATTTTTCTCTCATGCTCTGTATACACGCCAATTTCAGAAGCAGGAGTTAAATGTTTATTGCTTTTAGTAAGCTAGAATAACACCTCTTTTAAAATACTGATGCTTGCTTTATTTATCCTCTAGCTTCATTACGCTACCTAAACTAAAAATAACAGAAGTTTAATTCCACAACTAAATTACTACAATAAAATGCCCTGAGTGATAGTAATATTGCTATAAAACACAGTCTTTCTGCTGTGCTTAAGCAAAACTATTACAGCGATAAGCAGTAGTCACAGGCAAGATTCCCAAAAGAGGTTAGAAGAGTAATAACATAAAGAATTGCTTTTCACTGCAGGGGCTGGAATTTCATGGGTTCTTCATTTATAAAACTCTACTTACAGAGAAAATAGCAATCCTGAAGAACTTTCTTTCTGATATGGAAACATGCAGAAATTCACTGGTTCAGAAATGAGGAGGTCTATCTACATTTCTGAGTGTTGGGATTCTTACTTTAGCCTCCCGGAACTCTTTTTTGCTCCCATTTCTCCCAATCACTTTTGCAGACTTCATTCAATACTGTCATATCAAATGTCAGCCTACAAAGCTGAGAGATAATACCACTTATAAATTACAAACTGTTCAGGAAATAAATATAAAGGCTTGGCACCTGCACACATAAGGCATACTGCTCGGTAAACATGAAACGGAGCCCTTTGCCAGGCTTTCTAGTGAGCCCTACACATGAAAGATGAAAAGAAAGAAAAATCAGATGCAACTGCTTTCAAATTCTTCTACGTATATTTTCTAATGTTGTATTTCTCCAAGTCTCTTTCAAATTATGGGTTCTCACTCTTGAAAAGAAATACAATATTCGTATTTTTCTTACTAAAGGAAGTTTCTCTCATTCATGTAAGATCCACACAAAAATAAAAGAACTTAGTGAGTTTGATGCAGCAGATCAGCCTTAACAAAGAATAAACAAATGCATGAAATCTGAAAAATGGAAGGTCTAGTCTTTAAATTGGAAGGGTATGTATAACATAAAGAAGTCCAAAACTTTCAAAGCAGCATGGTTTCAAAGGAATACCAACCACATCAAAAACCACACGCAAAAAGTGTGGGTTCCTCCTTATTTTAGCAGGAAACTAGGGCACGCAAGATCTTCACAGTGTTTTAGACTGACACATGACCCAAGCTCACCTCATGAAATTATATCCATAAGGAAACATATCAAAGAAGTAATAAAGCAAGATGAAGCCAACAAAAAATTATCACAGCATCAGGAAGCCAAGTGAGCAGGAAGAATCTTCTGATATAGGGCTAGACCCTCTCCCAAATCAATGCAGAGATCACACAGCCAAATACAGAGGTCTATTTTTTGGCTTGGAATCCACAAACAATGAAGCACCCTACTACTTTTAAGAAATACCTATTTGGAAAGATACGCAAAGAGAGATAAAAGTCAGTGAATACTACAGAAACAATCAAGAGCTTATCTAAGCTAATATCAGCATGAAATCTGGAGTAATAATTGAAAGCAATACATACTTGCAATAGAAGCTGCTAAAGTTTTCTTTAAAATTTAGCCCAGTCAAATATACCTCAAAGTGCAGAACACTGTTCATCGCATCTTACCCTTGTTACCATATCTTGCCAACTAAGGACGGAAAACAAAAGAATCCATGCTTTGACACTGATTTAGTCAAAACCTTTTTCTCTGCAGAGTTTATATATACATGATGCAATATGAAATCATGTAGAGGTAAATGAAATCCTTCAACATCTCTAAACTTACAGTATTATACTACACAGTCATAACCATACACCTACACTTTCCTGCCAGACATATAAACCTCCCTAGTCATTGCTGTGAATGCCAGTCCTTCTGCTACATCTGAGAAACAACAGCATGCAAATTTTATTAACAAAAGGGTTTATGTGCCTGAAAAAGCATTTACAATGTTCAATATTTTTCCTCAAAAATCTCTCTTTGTAAACAAGGCTGAGCTCCTACACACAGTGATGAGATTTCGGCTAGTGACCTCTGCAAAGAAAATTATTTTGATTCAATGACAGTTAACTGGAATGTTTAGAGCTGATGTGCAGAAAATTCAGCTCCCTTCACCTAGGTAAAAAGCAGTGGGTATCAGAAGACAGAATTCTTTCTTTTCAATTTAGTCTTTTTAAGTTTTGTCTTCACAAGAGCTACAGAGGATTCTGGCTGCCTGAGGACAGCATGTAAATATTAACGAAGCCTTGCCAACGCTATCAGACAGAGAGATCAATGCACTACAGTTTACGTCAACATTCAAACTCTACTCACATTCAGTATTTGGAATTTCAACAGCCTGTCAAACAAAATAAAAACAAGCACCTAGCAAGTTACTTATTTATGACAATTGCAGAAGAACCTGAGCACAGCAGCAGTATCATTAAAGGTATACAAAGTAACCACTGTAAGTTTACAGAAAAGGAAAATAGGCACCAGACCTCTTAAGATTATGCTCCTTTTCCCTCTATAAGCTACCTCTGTATTTAGAAGCCTCCTTAAAACCTTCCCTGAAACTTCTCCAGATTATCTTTTATTTACATGATTTCCTGAGACTTGTCACTCCCATCACAGCAACGCAGGAGGGTTTCAGTTTCGGTTAGCTTGCCTGCAGAAACGACGGCTTCGACTCCAACACCCTGAGCCATTTCCACGCCGCTCTGCTCCTCTGCAAAGGAGACGCAGGTGCGGCACTTTCGCAAGGCCGCTGCCTGCCTGGCACCAGCCCTGCCCTGGATCGGCCCTCGGCGGTGCCACGCTGTCCGCGGACAGCAGCCGCAAGTGGGGCCGCCCTGAGCGGCCTGTACCCACTTCCAGTCGAGCACAATCCCTCCCCCTGCCTTCCTCCCTCCCTCCCTCCCTCCCTCCCTCCCTCCCTCCCTCCCTCCCCTCGGCGCCGACTCGGGAGCTCCCGAGGGCAGACCCCGAAGGAAGCCACCCGCCCACACACACACAGGGCTCCCGGTCGGAGTGGGCCCGACTAAGCCAGAGAAGCGGAGCGAGCTCTGCCCAGACCGGCGGCGGCAGCGGCCCGCAGCCGACGGGGAGGGCGCGCTAAGCGCAGCAGCCCCCAGGCCGGGGTCGCGCTGCCCCTCGCGCGTCGCCCCGACCCTCCCCCGGGATCGGGCGCCGTGAGAGGGGCTACCCAGGAGAAGGGGAGGCCCACGGGCCACCCAGGAAAGCGGCCGCCCGCCGCCCTCCCGGCCTCACCCACCTCACCCGCCATCCGCCACGGCCTCGCTCTCACTCGCTTCTTCCTCAGCGGCTTGCGACCCCCTCCAGCTGCCAATCCGCGGCCGTCCCGCCGCCACCCTGGCCAATAGCCGCCGCGCCCGCGAGAGGCGGGACCTCCAGTGCCCTCCGCGAGGCTGCAGCGCGGCGACCTACCCGGCAGCCACTGGGCCCGGAGGAGACGGGTAAGAGCGTCCCGCCCCCCCGGGTCACGTGATCGTCTCCTCCAATCAGACGGGGCCCCGGGAGCCGCCAGGAAGTGCTTGGCGGCGGCGGCGGGCTCGGGGTGGTCTTGGCAGTGGCCGCGGCTCTGGCTCCGCTCAGCGCGGCCTCCGTGGGCGCTCGGGCGGCGGGAACGGCAGCGGCGCTGCTCGGTCGTGCCTGCCTGCCTGCCTGCCTGTCTGTCTGCCTGCCTGGAGCAGAGGAGTCGCCGCCGCTGTCGGGAGCGCTCGGGGCTCGGCCAGGGGAGCGGGGAGGTTTCCCGGCGTTGACTCCGGAGGCCCAACAGCAGCTAACGGCGCTGCCAGGCGGCCCTCCGACGGCCCTCGGGGGTGCGGGTGTTGGCTGCGGCAGCGCCAGTGGCTCTGCGGGCGGTGTCGGCTGCTTCCCATCAAAACCTGCGGGAAAGGACAGCGGGTAGCGCCGCGCGAACCGCGACCGGCGGCGACAGCGGCGGAGTTGCGCGTCGAAATCGCTGGGAGGGCTGCCGGGGCGTGGGGGAACTGGGAGAAAGCTTCATGGTGCTGAGGCTGGGTTTAAGGATTATTTAGGAGGCGTTTCCAGGTTTAAAAGCTTTAGCGGAAACTTCACTGGAGCGTTTCAGAAGTCGCAAGGCTCAACTGCGGTGAGGGGAGCAGAGGAACGTGAAAATGGAAACCCTTCGCGACGTAGCGGGGGAGGAACCCAAACCTTCACGCAGGACCGAGACGCGTTGATGTTGCAATAAACGTGACTGTCCGGGGCTCCTGGGACGGGGGTTACCTGCCTCGGGTTTCGGAGCGGGGGCGCGTCCTGCGCCTCCAGGCGGGATCGGGTGTGTTTTACACGACACTGTGTTACAGTACACATGAGCAGTAAATTCAAGTTCTGGCCGAGACCATCCATGGAAAAAAAAAAAAAAATTGTTAAAAGCAAATCGAACTACGGGGCCGTGTTTCCCCCCTCGTACCGCTGGAGGCGTCGCGCCCCACTCCCAACTACAACTCCCGGCGTGCATAGCGGCCGAGGGCGGGGCAGCCGCCGGCAGCCAATCGCGCCCCGTCAGGAACAAAGCGCGCTGCGAGTGGCGGAGAGGCGTGGGTGGGTCCGTACCAATCGGCTGGCGGGGTGCTAGACGGTGCTCGGGTCGGAGCGGGAGCGGGCCCGGCTCGGCTCGGCGGGCGGTGCGTGTGCCGAGGCCGCCGCTGCCGCCCCCCTCGCCTCCCGCTGCCCTCCGCCGGCCGTGCCGCCTCCGCGGGTGATGGGGGCGCGGGGCTGAGCTTCCCGGCCGCGTTCGTCTTTTGCAACGGTACGGGGCCGGGAGGGGAAGCAGGCCGCAGCGGGAACGGGGAGCACTGGGGAAGGGCGGCATGGCTGTGGGAGGGGGGGCGGCGAGGCCGGCTGAGGTCCCTCCTGCTCTTCCCAACCGCATCCCTGAGCTCGCGTCGGCCAGTCGCTGGAGGGTTGTGCCTCCACCAGGCAAGGGGCCCGGGAGCTGAGCCCTGGGGCCTTGTCGCAGCCGAACTGTCGGCCGCCGCTCGGGGAGCGCTCGGCGTGACAGCGGCGGGGTGAAGCCGTGGCGGTCCCTCTGCTGGGCCTCCCCGGCGAGGGCACAGCGGAAGGGGAGCCCGACCAGGAAATCTGCGGTGCCTTCGTTGAGCTTTTATTTCAAAGCTGCAGGGAGAAGAGCGCCAGTACCTGACTAACTCTTCTGCTAGGCCACCAAATGCTACGTAACTTCTTAAAACTTTAAAAACGCTTTAATTGTTGGGTTCTTTTCATTAAAAAAATGTCAGGAGTCCTATTTTCATAAAATTGACTGTTGTAGGTGATGGAATAAGTGAGGACTTAGATTGTCTCCTCAGTTTTGGCTGAGGAGAGAGGGAGAAGTGTGATGTAACGGGATAGGAGAGGAGTAGCATTTGGCCTCATGTTTTTTTAAGAGATAAGAAGAAAAATGGCACAAGGTGATTAGGATGGAGTATAGGAATCATCTGGTGTGCAAGATGCAGAACTGGAAGTCAGAGACTTTGACTAGCATCAGCTCCACGACTGGTTTGATTTTTAAGTGTTGAATAAGTTCCTTTGCTAACTATGAAATGTAATTAATGATACTTAACAGAGAAGTGTTTGTTTTTTTAGAGTTGTTTGCTTTGGAAATATAAATTATTGTTTATTGGTTGAGCTGCTGTATCTCTCAGTTGATCTCTTTTGGACTTGTGATAGCCAAGAAAAATAGCCTGAAGACGAATCATTGGCATGTACTTTTCACATTAGCACTTTCTTTCCTGAAGGAAGGACCAGCGACTTGGAGATGAGCAGCGTTTTTTCTGTATGAAAATGTCAGAAATGATCGTATCCAAAGTGCATATCTGTGATTCCTTTTTTTCAATGAGTGTGACTAATTTGTGTTGCTGAAAGGCATACCTTCAGTAAGAAAACAGTATAATGTTTGAAAACAGTATTATTTGTTTGGAAAATGACATTAAGAGAATGTGACAACTTACAAATCTAATTATTTTTTATTTTTACGCAGAGGAAAAATGAGAAAGGACAAATTAATGATACCTGTTTGCTCACACTTTTGTGCCTTAAGCTAAGTTACTTGCATGAGTTGGTACTGGCAACACCAGGACCACAGTTAGCATTTAGTAGTTTCAGAGGCACATGATCAAGTCTTTTGAAGGAAACTTGTTTTTTGCACTAAGATGTAGTGTTTCTTCTGAGTAAACTTGTGCTTTTCTTGCTTGTTAAGTAGCTATTTGTTATTGAACAACTCTGGAATCTGATACTCTCAAGCTCACACATGTCTCCCTTTAAATTGATACCATGGCTTCCACTTCTTCGGCTGAAGCAAGGTGTGACCTGCTTGCTTTGTTTTTGTTGAGAGGGTGCTAATGAAAAGAAAAAAACAAACCCAGAACCAACCCTCTAAAACCCTTTTTGCCTTTCAATGAGTATGGCATTACACTATTTATTTGATATATAGATCCAGATTAAAACTTAATGTTCACTGTTCTTAATGCAATGTTAATCTTTTGCTGGCTTTTCTGGTTTGTTTTTTTGTAAAATTTGATTATTGCTAAAGGTACTCTGAAAATACATATTCTGAATTGACACATGTCTATACAGAGGGATGTTTATGGACTTCTAGGGTGCCTTTTTGTGAGAAACCTGTGGATTTCTCAGAAATATTTGTCAGTAGTGTAAAAAAAACAACACAGACATACTCTTGTAAAGGCTGACTGGTCTGAAATTATATATAGGACACAAATCAAAATATTATTAACCAAACCTACTTGTTGTGTGCACAGGAAGTTTGGATTTCTAGTTTACAAATTTCAAGATCCGCATTCTTATCAATTCCATCCACGTTCCGTGAATTATAGTCCTTGGTTTTTTATGCTTATAAAAAACTCGTGCCTTTGTGCTTTTGTCTTACCTGTGTTTTAATTGATGGTAAAAGTTGTGGTATTAGTAATATAGATTGGTTTTTTTTCAGCAGGTATTTTGTATGCATGGTGCAGAAAAAATGAATTCTACTATGAGTGAGGAGCCTGATGCACTGTCTGTAGTTAACCAACTTCGAGATCTAGCAGCTGACCCATTGAACAGACGGGCCATTGTTCAGGATCAAGGATGCCTGCCAGGTCTTATTCTTTTTCTGGACCATCCCAACCCTCCAGTTGTTCATTCAGCTTTACTAGTAAGTATTCTGGAGATAAATTTGTACATCAGTAGGACATTATGTAACTTTGTTAATACGTCTTTTCATGTTTTCACTTGTTTAAAATAAACCCTGTTTTTGTGGTATGTTGGTATTCATTATGCGTGTTTTTTTAAAAACATATATTTCAAAAATTGCTTAGCAACAACACGTTATTCCAGGGGAATTTAAGGTTTTTGGAAGAGATTAATTTACTTTGCATTTTTTCCCCTAATACAGCTATTTCACTTTTTGTGTGGAGGGAGGTAAGTGCCCTTAAATCTCTTTACCAAACTCCATGACTTCATCTTGAGAAATATACACTGTGGTTTGACGTTCACCTTGTTTAAAAAAAAAAAAAAAAAAAAATTGTCCTATGATCTTCTAATTAAGGCTAGAATTGATCTCCAGAGGCGGTGTAGTCCAATCCCATGCTCAAATTAAGTGTACTCAGATCACAGCTCAGGCTTGTGTCTGCTTGATTCTTGAACACCTTGAAGGATGGAGATTCCGTAACCTGTCTGACACCCTGTTCCAGCATTTGACCACCCTCATGGTATTAAAAAGAAACAAACAACCCACGCCCCCGTCCAAAAAAAAAAACCAAAACCAACCCAAAATCTGTTAATATCTAATAGGGTTTTTTCTAGCTTTTGTCTGTTTCTTCTCATTCTAAATTATAAAAGCTAAAGTCCTGATTTCTCATCCTGAATCTAAGTACTAACTTAAAGTGTATATCTTGCTTAGAAACAGGACAAACAAAAGTCAAGATTTTATTAAAAGTCTAATTCAATTCTTCTAATAAGATTTTGTTATTAAAATTTATGTGGTGCTCTTTTTTTCCACTTTTATGTCATTGAATTCTAAACAATGTGAAACTAAAGAATAAACAGCTCTTGATTTTACATACAAGTATACGTTACTCTTTATACCATTAAGACCTATCTGTACCATAATTCTGTATGTTTTCCTTTGGTTTACTTTAACAGTGTATATTAGTGGAGTTAGAATTACTTCAGTGTCTCTGATACTCCTCTGAGTTCAGGGAATGAAGTCCCATAATCCAGGAGACCTGTCTCCTGCTAGGTTTTTTTTAGGCTAATTGCCATAGCATTTGCCAGACTATAATGTTTTTCACTAGAAGAACTTTGAGTTGAGGTTACAGTTCTTGAGAATATGTTGCATTGATTTTCTTTCCAGTACAGTTTCCTTAGGTCGTGATGTTAAAAGAGGATCTGTTTTGGATGTCTCACTCTCTTTTCCTTCCTTTGGACTGTGTATTCTTACTGCCTGCATGAGATTCGATAATCAGTCTGTGATCATATTACAAAAATTAACTCTACCTAAAAAGGGCTGACACTGTCAGATTGATGAGGGCTGATCTGTGGTTGCACAGCCCCAGATAGTATTCAAGTTGTGTTGTAAGGACATCTCGTTGGGTGGGAATGGGAGACAACTGTGTTGTTCCATGTAGTGCTAACCTACAGTTACAGTGGATTAAGAATCAGGGTTTAGAGGAGGCCGTGCTATGTCCCAGGACCACGGCTGCAGTCAGAAATGGATCAGTTTGCTGTGAAAATGTGTTTTTGTCTGCTACTCTGACTCATTGTGTTCATGAATTCTTGAACCTTTTAGGTTCAGTAGCTTTTAATTTCTTTGCTGATAACTTTCTAGTCTTTAATTTTTTATATTTTTTTAATTTCAGAAGGTCTTTTTGTTTTGTTTTTGTTTTTGTAGCCATCCCATTGGTCAAAAAGGTGCTGCCATTTGAATGGGAATCATTAAATGTAATAATTTTTCATTAAGTTTGTAGCTAGTAGAATGATGTACAGAACTGACTTTAAATTTTGTATTGTATTATTTTGTGATTCCTATAGCTGAAATTATAGATTATCTGTATGAAACATAATTGTTATCTATTTAACTTTTTTGATATGCTGTATAATCTTTCAGGGAGGGTGTTTTTCTCCCCATGTGCAGTTTCAGCTCAGTCCTTTCTTATATCTGATCAAGAAGTGGTATATTTATCTATAGTTTTCTCTAGTTTTGATTCCAGGAATTCTTTGCAGCGCGCTTCAAATGCTAAAGGTTCGAATATTTTAAATAAAAAAATCAGAAGTACCCCAGACAATACTACTCTTTTTTTTTTTTTTTTCCCCCCTTTTAAGAGTTGGACGAAAATTTTTGAAAATAGGACTCTGAAGTTAAGAAACTACATTAACATTTCACTTATGAAACATCAAAGGTGTCTTTTGTTATTGACAACCATGTATTTTTATATTCAAGTATGGAGAGTCCTATTGATTATGATGAAATTACTTGTGCTCTTAAAACTAACATAGGTAAGTGTTTTGCTGAACAGAGGCTGAGCCAAAGTCCGTAATAGTAATCTTCCTTATGCCTTCAGTAGATTGTGATTTAATAAGCATAAATAATCTCACTTCTTTGAAGGTGCAGACATTTGCATCTCCCATGGGGGCAGGGGGAACAGAACTTCCCAGTGTTGAAGAGTCACTTAAGTTGTTCTGATAACTGTCTTTCGTCTTATTTTAGTGGAATTTACATATGTGTGTGAAGAATATTTAACAGATGGAAAAGAGGCTGCCTACATTTTGACTCGAATAATTAGCTATTAGGAGAATGTTTTTTTCTTTGTCAAACAGCATTACAGCCTTACTAAATGGCCTAAACAAAGACTAATAAAACAGAAACTTTCTCCACCATTAAGGACACATATCTTCACATGAAAGTTAGTAGTAGTTCAGAGCTGTCATTCAGATATTTCCGCATGGTTGAGAAGTAAAAAACTAAGTGCATATACAGCATTTATAAACTGCCATTATTGATGCTGATCTGTATCAGGAAATAGCAAAAATCACGTTTAGAGTTTTTATCATGCCAGACAAGACAGGCTTTCTCAAAAGGCAATAAAATGGTCTTGAATTTTACCTAATATGTGCTGATGATGATTTAGAAAAAAACCCCGGACAATTAGTTCTCTATCTCTGAAGGGATTAAGGAGCATGTTACTTTTAAAGCAGCTTTTGAGCAGCATAGCTGTTATGTGACTATATTTAAGGAATTGGTGCGTGCGCTTCTAAACCTTGTTATCACAAAACCCATTTTATAACTCATTGTATTTGTGTATTGCAGGATTTTGCAAGTGCAGATCTTGTACCCACATCAGTAAAATGTTGATTAAAGTACAATGCACAGAACATCTGTGGAGGTTCCTTCTAAGAAAACTTTGTCAGCAATAACAATAGAGAGATGTCTCATGAAAAGGAGGAGTGACATTTTAACTGGAAGAGTATTATGTTAGGAGTATCTTGCAAATATACAGTTGCTGACTGGGCTCAGCAATGTGAAGTTATGCAAAGAGTCTACCTTGAATGTCTAATAAACAAAACCTAAGGCAACAAATTAAGTGTAAATTCCTGCTTTATGTAACAGTAACCTAAGCAGCTTGCTGCTGCTTGTGTTCTTATTCCTGCATGGAGTGATGAATATTGCAATTAGTCTTCAGAAGCTTGTAAACATGGTAGACTTCTTTCTATGGACAGTAGAAACTTGGTGGTGATGAGTTTTCTAGTACTGGGGGAGCCCATAAAATTGTCGGGAATTATACTAGAAGCATAGTGTATAAAAATTACTTTAGATCTCAGGTCACCTAAATGTTTGTTGGAAGAGACTTCTGGAAGTCTTTCACTTCAAATTCCTGCTTGAATTGGGAGTGTCACCAACACTGTCAGGTCAGTTGTAGCTTAGTCCCACTAGGTCATTTCTTCCAGTGCTGAACTGCCTTCATAGTGAAAAAACTTCTCGTGATATCTGATCTGAGCTTCCCAAGCTGCAATTTGTGGCTGCTCCCACTTGTTAGATCGTCTGCTGCTGTAGAGGAAAGTTTGGCTTAGTTGTCTTTGTAAAGGCTTTTTGAGTAGTTGTAGACAGCTGTTAGATTGTCCCTTAGTCTCTCTTAGCTAGTATAAACAAACCCAGTTTCTCAACCTTTTCTCATAGATTATTCTATGCTTTCTGTGTATTTATAAGAACAAAACAATTTTTTAAAGTGTACAGTAGGTGATAATACTCTTTGTCTTCTTACTAGAACTCCCATTGTGAATGTTTTGCAGATGTATGCTAATAAAAATGAATGATAATGTACTGGATGTGTTGCTGATTTGCTGTGGTCCTCTTTCTTTTAGGCTCTCCGCTATTTGGCAGAGTGCCGTGCCAACAGAGAAAAGATGAAAAGTGAATTGGGTATGATGCTCAGCTTACAGAATGTAATACAGAAGTAAGTTTATGATGGGTTGTTGGATCCACAGACAGTGTAAACATAACATCCAGATGCAAAGTAAAACTTAGACTATGAATTTGTATAGGGAATTTTTAATACTGCATTCTTCCTTGTTGAAGTTACGTGGCTGCAAGCAATTGATAGTTTTTGTTTTCTAGTATAGTAAAGTACTTAGACCATAGTCTACAAGAAATATTCATTTGAAAGTCGTTTGCCAAATGACAAATTTCTTGCCCTTGTTACAGATAACTAATTTTATCTCTTCCCCTCAGGTTCTCTTATAATCCTTCTCATCATTGTATAAGAGCGTCTTGCACTAATGCATGTAATGAAATTGGTTGGCATCTGCCACATTTATTCTTTGAATCCTGTCTTTAGCAATGGAAATGGTATATGCAATGTATTTGTTTTGATGTATTTTTGAAGGTACGTATCTGCAGTTCTGTGTTGAGGAAACATCTGGCAGGTGGAGTAGAAGTTAGTGAGGTTTGTAGTGGTCTCTAATTTCTTTGTAGAGTGTCAACTGAGGTAGGTCTGTTAAAATTTGTGACTGTTAGATTTTAAGATTGCTGACTGTCGAGTCTTGAATACTGGAAGATGTGTGGATGTATGGAGACGGGTGAAAATGCATATGTGCACTTATCAATACAAATTAATATGATAAACTAAGATGAATCGTTATTAGCAAAAAAAAACATCCCAGTCTCCTTCAAAGATTAGTCTGTGATAGAAAAAATTAATTAGTCATCAAGTTATCTAAAGGTGATTATTTTACACACAGTTGGATAGTGCTCCAGTTAACTGGACTTTTCAGATGTGAGAGACTGTTCCATGAAGGAGGAGAAAAGTCATTGCTGCAGCGAGGTGTGTCTCAGATGAATGTTTAAACATTAGTTTTAGGAAGTTATTTAGGAAAGGATGAAACACAAGTGAAATTATATATTAAAGTTTTAAATGGAAAGCTTTTGAATCTTTAGTGTGTTAGTTGAATATTTCATGTATCGCTTGTGGTATAAATTACAAGTTTCTTTTAGAAAAAAAAAAGACTAGACCCTGCTAGCTCCTTCATCCCCATAGCCTCTCCAGTTTTTGGTGGTGTATCTTTTGTTGGTGTATCTCTCTCTCTCTCCCTGACACTGCTTATCTGAAGGTGTGAACCTGAAGAATTGGAGGGGAAATTCTGGTCTGTTCACAGGTCCTATGTGATCTAAGAAAGATTAAAAGTGTTTACCTGAACTACTTCATTAATTCTGCTGAAATTTAAGAAGTTTAGGTATTGGCATGAAAAATATTACCTTGTTATTCAGCAGTTACCCAAAACACAAGGAATTAAAACAAATGTCCTAAATAGGATGATCAGCTAAATGACTAAAATTCAGAAGAGAATAGTTCTGAATTTTTTTTTGAGTAATGTAATAATTGTAACTTTTTAAAATGACAGGTGTTTTTAATAGGATGTATGGGGGGAAAAATGGAATTGAGTCTTACAGTATTCACTTTTTTTAAAGACAAGCATAAAATATATGGAAGTCTTTGCTTGCTACTTTGATAATAACAATAAGAGCTGAACTGTTTAGTTAATAACAGAAGCATATGTTTCAGAAGAACTTACTTTAAGTATAGAAGGACATGGAGCTGCTGGAGCGGGTCCAGAGGAGGGTCACGAAGATGGTTCGAGGACTGGAACACCTCTGCTATGAAGACAAGCTGAGAGAGTTGGGGCTGTTCAGCCTGCAGAAGAGAAGGCTCCAGGGTGCTCTTATTGCAGCCTTCCAGTACTTAAAGGGGGCCTACAGGAAAGCTGGAGAGGGACTTTTTACAAGGGCGGGTAGTGATAAGACAAGGGGCAATGGCTTTAAATTGAAAGAGGGGAGATTTAGATTAGATATAAGGAAGAAATTTTTCACTCAGAGGGTGGCAAGGTGCTGGAACAGGTTGCCCAGAGAAGTTGTGGATGCCCCATCCATGGACATGTTCTAAGGCCAGGTTGGATGAGGCTTTGGGCAACCTGGTGTAGTGGAGGGTTTCCCTGCCCATGGCAGGGGGGTTGGAACTAGATGATCTTTAAGGTCCCTTCCAATCCTAACCATTCTATGATTTTATGATAGATTACCTGTATTTAAAGCACAGAGACATCCTTAAGTTATTGAAAGGGGAATGGTAGTTCATTATCAGTCTCTGCAGCTTACAAATATTACTGGGGAAACGGTCATATTTAAAACTTTTGTTTAAAGAATTTTATGGAAATCTCTTCGACATTTTTTCCTACGTTTGAATTTCAAGGACTGAAAGAGTGTGAAGTTCAGAAACGTGCAGAAGAGGAGAGAGAAGCCAGTGAAAACTGGAAATCTTGTAGGTGTTCTTATTTTCTAGAAAGCTCTTTGGCAAGAGTAAGAACATACATTTGATTTGTATGCTTGTAACATTTGGAAAGTGCGATATCATGAAAATTTAAATACATAGCATCTTCAAACACAAGACTTTGTCATGTGCTTGTCAGAATTTTAGGCTGTAATGTTGACAGGAAATGCTGAAGCTAAGTTTTATATTGCCTGCAGAAATATGGAGAAAGATGGTAGAAAAGTGCTGAGAAGATAGATGTAGAATTATTTTTGTCACAAAAAAACCAATAATTTGGGGTTGTGTTTTTTTGTTAGAAAGTCTGTAGGGGAAAAAACAAGGGCTCTACCTTCTTCAGATTTGCTTTATAAAATGCAGATGCTAGCTTTTAATGTGGTTTCAGTTTACCAGAAGATATTGCAGTCCTTTGAACTGAAACGAAATGTTAATAAATGCAGTAGTAAATGCTTTGATCTTAATGACTTCATGCTGTGCATTCCAGTGTACTTCTCAGAATCTGCGTATGTAGCTCAATGTTCTGTCTAATCTAAAATATTTTGATTATTTCTGCAGTTTAAGATTTTTTTTTTTGTGACATGTTATAAAAATGCAAGCAAACCATACAAAGAGATAGGAACTTATGACAGCATTCCACTTTTCCAGTTATTGCAGCTCTTTCAAGTGAGACAGAACCCAGCATCTTCTGGACCAGAAGTTGTAGTCGCTGGCTTTTTGCTCTTGACAGGTTAAGCACATCCTGTAATCTGGATCTTTCCCTTTCGTCAAAGATTTTGTAATTCTCACTGTTCACTTTCATTGACTTCTCACTTAACTAAATACCATCCAGTGACTTTCCCTGTTGAGTGCAGAATCATGGCAAACTGTGTTCTGCCACTGGTAAATCTGTGTTATGTCTTCTCAGGCAGTGAAATGGAGCCCGTGTGCGCAGAGGCAAGTTGCAAACTCGATGTTTGTCAGATTTGAGACTTAAGTTTATGTTCAGCAGTGCTGAACTGACACTGTGCTTAGGAAGTCAAGAGTTTGTTTAGAATTCCAGTTCTCTCTTTCTTTCAGTTATGTAAATCCTGAAATTTGAAGGCTTTTCTCATGGCATGAGTGTCTTTTTATAAGCCTTGAAGGTCTCTGTATTAGAGACCTCAAGTTCAGGTGTGGAATTTCTTGTCATAACCTGCCTATAGCTAACCATTCTAACAGATCTTTAAATGGTCAATGCCATCAACTGGAAACTAGTTGGAGTAGGTTTGCTACTTATGATTTCTTGTAATAGTATATGGGAGCCTCAGGCACAAGCCAAAACTTTTTTGTTGCAAGTAAATGCAGTGGAAGAAGAGTACAGCACTTGTTTAAACTCATTATCATGAAGGTAAAGTACTGTCTCCTTCGTAAGACTGTCAAGGATGAGAATTGAAATTGAGTGCCGCCAGTTTATCCAATGATAAGCAGTAAATTGTACTGCATCATGGAAAATAGATAGGGAATATTTGAGAGATGTCCAAGTTAGACTGTAGTTCTTTGAAGTACCTTCGTGTCTCATTTCATGACTTATCAGTCCCCTAGTATTATCTGATGAGCTTTTTGATATTTGCTTATAATAAGCGTTATAGCTCGTTTGCAAAAATCATTTTACTGCTTAAAATGAATGCTTGGCTGACTCCTTAGCTGATACTACATTTCAGCTAAGGAACAAAGGATGAGTTTTAGGTGCACTGTGACAGTGATTTTCAAGATGTATGAACACTAGATTTAGCTAACAGAAGAGTAACAGATTTTAGATGTAGAGTCTGGAGCTTATACGGTCTAGAGCAGAAGTATGAAGTGTCAGCTCTGAGGAGTACAGAACAAAAATTTGAAGGCAACAAGATATATGTTTAGGATTTTTTTTAAGACTGAACTTGATTTGGAACATGTATGACTTTCTGAGATACTTCATATGAAAGGCTTTAATATACACTTCCACATTTTCTAGGACGTATGAGAAACTGTTCAGATTTCATGGAATACTTCAAAACATTTTCCAGATATAAAAATTTCTGTTGCTCTATTCTATACTTGCTGAGTTTTTTTTTCCTTAGCAGGGAAGATTTCTTATTTGTTCATCCACATCTACATATTTCTGAGCAAAGCTTGATGGATCTTTCCACATTACAAACTAGGAGTAGTAACTGTGTTGGAGAGAAATCAGACCTTAAAAATACCTATCTACAGGTTTCCAAACTTTTTCTTTTTTATGGTTGATGCTCCTTCATTGCTATCACAAAAATGTTTCACTCCCTTGCCAGGTGACTGAGTACCTGTAAGTCTATGTGTAGAAGTGTTTGCGTAAATAGATAAAAAGGAGAGGAGAAATTGACGCTCATTGGAAAATGATGTTTCATTGTATTCCAGCGGTCATCAGCAGTTATTTAATATTGAAAACTAGTTTAGTTGCTGGCTTTATGAATTGTATGGAGGACTTAATGTGTCCGTATGGACTTTATAAAATGTTATTAGCAGCTTCTAGAATTAAAATTAATTAGGATTTATAGCCTACAAGGAAATACACTAATTTGTGTTCAGTGTGAAAGTGACTTTTGATGGACAGTAAAGGTCAAAGTTCATAATTTTTCATAATCTTTATGAGCAGCATAATGGTACTGTTTAAATATAACTAACATGTATTTAAAAAAAAAAACTGATGAAGAGTCGATATACTAAATAGCTCTTATTATGGAATGGCAAATTACTGAGAGTAAAATTCCAATTACTTAGCTAAAAGAGCTTCTCAAGACAGTCTTCCTTTGCCAGGGTGTCAGATTTAACAAGCTGAACTAAATCCAGTGCATTAATCAGCTCTTCCAATTTATTACTTGCCTAAGAAGATTAGGGCAATTAATATGTGTTTAATTAGAGTCCCTTGCAGATCTGGTAAAATACATGCAGTCTATAATTGCTGACTTCTTACTCAATTTTAATTTTTGGTAGTCTTAATTACCTGTACTTTTTGAAAATTTAATTATTCATTGAAACCAGCAAAGTTTATATTTATGATGTCTGACAAAAAAAAAAGCCAAGTATTTCTGAATTTAAATTTCTGCTATTTGCTGAAATTAAAACAGCAGGGATGTAGTATCACAATAGTTTTATAATTTTTGCTGTGTGACATCTTTTTCTCCTTTGTGAGAAAAGAGGAATGGTTGGGGAAGACAAGGCAAAGACCCTGTATTGTTTAGCAAGAAAGCAAACTACATATGTAAAGGGATATCCGATGATGATGGGGATGTTGCCATATCATAACTGGCTTCAGGATAGTACTTTGTGAGAAATTATAGCTAAAAAATATCTGTAAACTTTTCACATATTCCGTATTTATACATTTACACTATTGATTGGAACACTTAAATTCTGATCGGGGAAGGAGAAGGAAATAGCTTTTTACAGACTAGAGATTTTATTTTTCTATACCTGAATCACTTAGTAATGTTATTTTTGTAATCCTTGGTGTGTGGGATTTTTTTACACATCAAAATTGAGAAATGATTGAGATTGAGTAATGGGAAGCATGATTCTGTTGAATCATTGTATTTGGGCTCTACCATACTTGTGATTCTGTACTGAGAATTTGTGGGTGTGGAGAAAAATACAGTTATCCTATGTCTTAAACATTCCTGTGAGCAGGAGGTTCCAAAAACTTTGGGTTTAGAAATGATTTACAAATTGCATAGTATCGTGTAAAACAAGAGTAGTACACATCTCTCGGTCCATTCCATGGTAACTTTCCTGGCCTTGCCTTCAGTGTTTTTTCCCCAAGCCTCCTTCTTTTACCCACTTTGTTACATTTTGTCTGTTAGAAGGTAGGTGCTTTACAAAATTACACTGTTGGTCGCAGGTGCATCTCTTTGGGCTGTGGGGCTCCAGTCTGTTCACTGCTGTAGCAGCGCTTGTTAATAATAGATCGTCACAGCAGGAAAACGTCTGCAGGCTGTTTTATTCAGCATTGTTAAGCAAAGTGGCTAAATATCCCCCTTCCCCACCCTTAGTTTCTTTAAGGAATGTTTTTATTGTATATTTTGTTAAACTTACAAGTTTCAGAAATAGATCGGGTTTTGAAGTTTTTTTTGAAAAAGCATCATCTTAAAGAAAAAAAACCCAAAACAAAACAGTGAAATATTAGGAAATGTAGGAAACATCAGTATGTCCTTTTGAAATATACCATGTTATTTGTTCTAAGTGGCTGAATGCGCCTTTTGTCTGTCAGACAGCTTCCTGCTATTTGGAGAAGATTATGTATAGGGAAGGAGGGGAGGGGCAGGGGGGAGGATGGGTTCGGTGCTGTGGGCTACTTAAATCACTGAAGCATGTATTCAGTAGAAGTTCTTGCTCTTTTTGCTTGTGGGTTGTGGCAAACTAACAAGAGTTCAGACTTCCTCACAATACATCAAAATTTTAAAAGTATTTCAAGACCTTTTTTGGTGTTCCTGTAGTATATTTAGTGTTATGAAGGACATTAGAAGTCACGATCTCAACAGAGATGTGGGCACAGGGACAAATGGTTACAATAAATAAACCACCAAAAGCATTAAGTAATGAAATGGTGTAACATCCTAATTTTACAGTATTGGTGTTAACCTCATCATTAGTCATGGTGTAATGGGCTTTCTGGGAGAATCTTATGGGGTTTGTGAGATGAGAAAATATGATTTAAAGGCTTGGCAAGATGGACGTCATTTGTAAGAATAGTTTGAGACTTGACTGCCAACAATTCAAATGTAGCTTGTAATTTAAATGTTGGAATTTTGCTGTGGATTTATATTTTGCAAGGGTTAGTAGAAATTAGCAGTCATATAAATAACTGTTCTAAAGGTTTATTATGAGAGGTGCAACTTAGGATGAGATTATTGTTTTTGTTTGTGTGTGTAGAATTGGTCACTGAGAAAAATACGAAAGTGTGACCAACTAGAAGGGTCTGCCCTGTGCCCTACAAGATGTACTCGATGTCCTCTCAGTGTACTTTTGATGCTCTGTTTTGTTTTTTTTATTTTTTAATCTCGGGACGTCCTTGAAGTCAAAGAGATGTTACAAAGTCATCGTTTCTTCTTGCATGCAACTTGCTTGCTTAATGAGCTCTGTACGATCAGTACTGTTTCTGTACTCAACAGTTTAGGCGATTCTCAACCTCTAGATTTGGCTTTTGTATATTTGTATAATTATTTTCTTCATCGTGTCGTGTGTGTCATTCCTATATAACGTTTTTGACTGCAGTCAGGAATACAGTTTGGTTCTGCTTTTTGTTCTGCAAGCTACTACTTTTACCTTATAACATTCCATTTGGTATCTGAAAACCGTATCAGGACTGTTGGTTGTGCAGCTTTTCATCATCTGGCATCTGTCTCAATTCAATTCAGGTACTATACATCCGTAGACATTTTAGTATGCCAGTTTTAATACAATACTAGTTCAATAGACTCAGCTGTTAGTATAGTAGTTCAATACATTTGCACACTCAGTGAAACAGCGGAACAGCTACTTTTGTTACTGGTTTCTGTGCAGCACTTGCAGTTAATGCACAGCTTTCTTAGTACATCCCTGGCACTCTGGTTCTTGCATTTCAACAGTTTCGTCCCTTTTCTTTGGTATAAATATTTCATGTCCTTGGTATTTAGTGAATTCCAAGTTAACTAATTGACAAATAGTGAGGTAACAAAGTAAGTAATCATTAATGCAGTGTTTTTAATTGGTCATTTATGTAACGTAAGATTTAGAGACTACCTGTAAATTCTTCAAAACCATGGCCTTCAACTGGTTTACAATGACTGGCTTAAGAGTATGATAACAAGTAGTGTGAGTTTCATACCCTGTTACCCAACTATCAAAGTACCTAAGTTCTACGGTGGCAATTTATGTACAGTACGTGAAAAATCACACGTTACCAAATCATAGGATCCTAAACCTAGAAAAGAATTTCCAGTATCTATTACGGAGTGAATAGGCATTATTCTGGTGTTGCTTTTTATGGCAGAGAGAAGGCTACAATCATAATTGCTTTGAGTGCTTTGTATTTATGTGAAGAAATCAGTTGGGAAGTTAGAAAATGAACTAGTAGCTTTTCATTATATGCAAGAAATGTGATAATGCGTATTGCAGAATAATAATAAAATAACAAACTACAAAACACAGGGAAAAAAGTGTGTGAAGTATAAAATAACTTTAATAAAAATGCCTATATTTGAAAGCCATTGTGCTCAATGTCTTAGCCAGTTTCTTCTGTATTTCAAAACTGGCTGGAGCAGGGAATTAAGTATTTTAGAAAGCAGTATAAGCTTAAGGTGGTTTTGCTTCCTATTTTTTCCTGCAGGTTTTATATTAAAACAAATATGGGACTCTGAAAAACATTATGATTTGAAATATAAAAAAATTGAAATGATTTACAGAGTGTGGCACAATATTCTGATACGTTAAAAAGAATAGAATCCGAACTGGTGTTTAACTAATTGCTGACTGGTAGGAAAAAAAATACTGTCGTGCTGAACTCAGTGCCTCAAGACCTGCTGGCCACAGCATGCCAAAAGGCAGCTGTCTTCTCTTTTTGTGGTGGGATTCCGTATGCAGATGGGAGGGAAGACATGTAAGTGGATTGGCAGAAGAGTCAGGAATAGTACTGGCAACACAGGGTGCCTTTAACACTCAGTAAACCTTGTGGTCAGCTGGTGTTGAAAGCATTTTAGGAATACAGTGACCTTCACTGGTTACTATTGAGTTTACAAGAAGTGCTGAGGTAGGTTCTTAGATATGCTGACTTTTTCTGACAGCTTACTAAAAAATGAGCAAAAAGGCTTAAGATGCTTTGAAATAAAAGCAGCAAGTTGTGTTGTGAAGTATTTAATACTTAATGCACGTGTGGATGGACACTGTTGTAGGCTGTAGTCATTGTCATTTGAAAAGGGAGTTGATAGGTATTTAGCACTGTGAGGTTTCTCATCTTTCCTTGCCAGTATCATGTGTCTGCTTTTGGGTTACAGTGAGCTTGTCCACAGGTGATGCTTTTCCCTGGTTTTGACCTTAATGCTAAGCATCCCAAAAAAATAGCAGATTTTTTTCTGTTAGACCATAAGAGTCTGGCTTACCCTCTTTTTTTTTTTTTCCTGAATACTGCTCAAGCAAGAAACATAGTAAGATGCTGGTGTGTGATTAAAACTTACATAGTTTCACATGGGTATTACAGGCCGTAAGTATCACAAAGGCAAATTCCTCAGAAAATACTAATGATGAAACAGTCTTCATTAGAAGTTTCTGAATGCAGCTGTCATTTCAGAAGAACGTGAATTTTACTGTGGAACAACTAATGCAAAGCAAATATGTTAATCTGAATTAGATGTATCTTCAGGAATGTGTTTTTATACTTAGTTGTTTTGAAGTACATGTTAACGGTGCTTTTTTCTGCAAGATTTTCATTGACTCTTGCAGGTAGGAAGTCCTATGGAATAACTTGGAATGAATTAAAATTGTTAGCACATCCTGTAATTACACAGTACATCAAGTTCACACAAAATTTTCTTTTAAACTTTGGTGTGAGCTTCAACCTATTTTGCATGACTGCTGTCCCTTTGGCTAGCAGTGAAGCTGCTAATACTGGCTTGCTTTAAAAATTAAACCCATTGCCAACAAATAAGTAGTTCAAGAATATGAAAACAAGATGTTCGAATAGTTGTTGCTTCAAGTCTCTGCTGAATAGATTACTATTAACTGTATTAGCAAATGAGTCAAATCAACACTTACACACAGGTAAGCCTACATAGACTAAACCTGCTTTTTTTTTTTTCCTCTGGTACAGATTGGTGCTGTAGTTTAATTCTTATTATTCACACAGGTTTTCCTTAGGGAAGCCTTTATCTGTAAGTTTGCAAACCGTTTGTTTACTTCCAGTAGATTTCAGGGGAATAATCAGATGAAGCTTGCTTCTCAAAATAAACTGTGTTGTTTTTTTTTTTTTAAATAAAAGGATTTTCCTGATAATTGTAGACTATCATTATATGTTATTATGTGTTACACTTAATGCTATTACCATGCTGATATTACAAGAAGTGATGTTTGGGCTTCCTTCAAGATGTTCCTAAAATGCTTCAGTAGAGACCCTGATTCCAGCACTACCAATACTTCTACCTGGTTCCAACAGCATTATTACCAGGAAGGACTGTCTTTTAATGCCAGTATTTGGTATTTTCCACTGGAAAGGACTAGAGAGAGTCGTTACCCTTAAGATTTTATTTTATTTTTATCCTGATGCAATTTGTTGAAGCCATATAATAAACACAATTTCTGCTATATAAATCCATTAAACGATTACTGTTCATTAGCAGGCAAGATGTTGGAACTAGCTACTGTGAAATTCAACATGGAGTTTGTGTCTGTTACGCAGACTCTTGTCTAGCAAATGCTACTCTGAAGCCTTTTGAGTTTAGTTGAGTAACAGGCCTTTAATTATTTTTTCTTTTTTTTTTGAGATGGAGAATATGTCCATATGGTAGATACCAAGCTGTGGAAGATCAAAAGTTGATCTTCCATTTAGCATATAAATAGCAAGAGTTAAACAAAATTGGATGAATAGCTGGGTTAAACATATGGCATACGTTCAAATCTGTTATCCCATTCTTGAAAGTTTGTTCTCTTCTTGTGATCAGAGAACAATAGAATGAATCAGGGAAATGTTCTAAGCATGAGTAATTACTCTGTTTGCTAAATGCTTAAGATTATATCACAGTCACTGATTTTACAGCAGGTAATGGAATTGTACTGTGATTTTACTCGGATTTACAGATTAATATTTAGACTCTTTTTGTTTTTCAGCAGTCTTCTGAACTTCCCAACGTTTACATGGCATTTCTCTAAATTTCCAGGGTCAGTAGGCATATGACTTAAATTGAGCTGGAGGTGGCACTGGAAATCCACTTCTTGCTGCTAATTTCAGTGAGGTATCTCTTATTTAGTACAAAATCAACTTCAAGACACCAAGTTTCCTCGTTCTGTTCCAAACTTTTCTTAGTTTAGTGACTCCTGGTCAAATTGTCGTAGCTAGTAGCGTGAGTAGAGTCTGGAAGACTTGCCAAGTGGGAGGCATCTTGAAGGTCTAGAAAGCATTCTAGGAAAGTCTATCTGACCTTGCCTTGTTTCCATGGTGTGACAGTCTTGGAGTAAATACAGGTGACAGGTAGCTGGCACATGGTTGTTAGCACATAGCCTTTGGAGTGCAGTCCCAACACAGCTGCCCTCAGACTTTGTGTAGGTTCATGGTGCAGTCCAGCTGCTTGGTTTTCAGATTTGGAGATTCGTAGTGCTGCAGCTCAGTGCGCCACTTCGAACTTGCCCAGTCCTACAGGTTCTGACGTTTTTTCCTATTCTACACCTACGAATTATTTTTCCTATTGTTAGCCCACTACTATGCTTGATATGTTGTTGTTGTTGGCCAGCATAAGGATCCTGCTGTCTGTGTTCTTGAGGATTTTATCTTCTTTCTTTCAAGAAAGCAGGTGGTAGTCCTTTTTGTCAACTGCTATATAATGTTGTTATCTGGTCTTTACCGGGTGTTTTGGGGCCAGAGGGAACAGAGGTGTACTGTAATGGGTAGCATGGTAATAGCACTGTACTGGGACTGTGAGCAAGTGTGCACTGAAAGTAATGCTCTTTTTCAAGTCGCTTTCAAGTGACTTGCCCATTGCCTGGAATGAGTCAGGAGAGCAGCCATATGCTTGTGAGCCCACTGTATCATGGGATGCACTAAAAGCTCACAAGAAAGAGCAGCATTCTTGGAGATAAGAAAGAATCTTGCCCTGGCACTGGAGCAGAACAGCCAGAAAAACAGCCAGATCAGATAACTGTCTTGAAACAGATTGCTTTTTCTCTAATACCATGCTCTTTCTTTAGGCTTGTCATTCATGCTCAAAGTTTTCATCAAAACCATGTCAATCACAGTGTCTCACTTCTAGAATCAAGGATTAGTGATTTTCCACTACCCTCCCCTTACAGAATGTAGCAATTCTTTGCAGCTTACTGTTCCCTTTAGTTGCTGCTAGAGACAATTTCTGTCTTTAAATATAGGAAGAATGGGCTTTGAAAGAAATTGGTCACCTGGAAACAAATACATCAGTGGTCTTAAGGCATAGTTGATATGACTATCAATTTGTTACCTATTTTTTAACCATAATTAAATCGAATGATAAATCTCTACCAAGTATATGCTTCAAGGTTTCTCATACAGCTGCATTTACCCGACAGTGTATTTAGATAGAATTCATGCTAATCCATTAAATTCATATTTGCACTTTTTGTGTCATATAGGATATTACATTTATTGCAGTGAATGATGTCCATTATGGAAATAAAATGATGGATGAATATACCACTACTTAGGATCCTAGGGAAAAATTAGTCTTGCCTTATAGAGGCAGTACTTGCATGTATGAAAAGGATTGGGATCAAGTTAAAATACCTACTTCTGTGTGGTCGTAAGTTTTCTCAAACTTTTTGGAGAGGTGCTTGACTCATTCTAGAAATGGAGTCTCTCAAACTAGTATTTTGAAGAAAAAATTATGCATTTGGTCCTTTGTTACATTTACTGACTTGCTTAGGATTTTTCTAACTTAGTCTAATGATAAGACTAACTTAAATGTGAGAGTTGTATTTACTGATGAGTAGGTTATTTAGTATGGGATTCAGCTGATGTCTTGCCAAATATCTCTTCGTATTTGTTAGACTTGAATTGTGTGGTGGATTTTATTCTTTTTTTTTAAAGATCTGTGCTTTAAGGTATTATTTTTCCGTTAGTATGTAAACTCCTTGAGATGTCAATACAGGAAATTTTACTTGAACTGACTGTAAAAGGTTGAGATCTGTTTCTTTAGTTTTATGGATTGGTTTAATCTTTCCTTCACCACTGCTAGTTTTCATGGCTCTTACAGACCTGCTCTTAATACAAATTTTTCTGTGTGTTGGTTTGACAAGTACTCATGAGTAAGAGTGTAGTGATGAGCCATACAATGCATGTCCAGCTTTTCTGACTGGCTGTAACACAGCCTTTCCCTGTGAGCTGTAAGGCTGTGTGCCATGCCCCCCTCCCTTATGGGCCATGCATACTGAAACATACATACTACAGACACTCTGTATGTGAAAGTGTCTGTTACATGTGTACAGGTGGTGCACTGCAAATGTACTGTTCTTACAGAGTTTTGGGGAGCAGGCTGCTTTATGTTAGAGTCTACCTCTAGTTGCCATCTTCTCACAGGGGTTTCTCAGCCTTGTGCAGGGGATGAGCTGTAGCTGTGCTCCATACATCCTGACGTGTAAGTGATGTCTCCTCCTAAAGCTAGAAGTTGAGAATTGTCTGTCTGTCTTGAGTTCTTTTATTGCTGAGCAATCCTGGGGAAGAAGGTTCATTGGCACAAGGCTGAAATTGTTCTCTAGATTACAAATTGAGTACTTTTGAACTACATCAGATTTGGTTAAGGGAGAGAGTGAAAATGTAAACTCCTGAGTGAGCTTATATACATTGACATTTTGACCTATGTTGTCAAATGACTTGAGATTAAAATACTTCTTTGGTGTTCCTGTGAGATCTCATTTTTTGACTCTATTCTAAATTTACTTAATGCAATTATTGTACTAAGTAAAATTACAAAGAAAATGGTATAGATTGAGGGGAAAAATCTTGGAGCAATGTTTTCATAAAATCAATGTCATGTTTGAACCAGTACACTATTGGATTTTTAAGTTTTGTATTAAAAGTTTTCTAAATTGTAAATCAAGTTCAATAACTTGATGACTGTGGCTAGTAAGATTATGCTATAAGCTAAGGTGAAAACATTTGAAATACCAATTGGCAAATTGTTTAATGACTTTGAGAATGAAGTCTTCCCTTTTCCATCTATACCTTTAGTTCATGATATATTAAGATAAAACAATTTAGGACTGAGCAGTGAACTGTAAGTCTAAACATGGGAGCCGAAATAAAAATTACACTGCTGCTTATATTTCAGTCTTTATAAATTATTAGGTGCATTACAGTTATATAAGCTGTCATGTAAAACTTTGGAAAACAACACGTAAGAAAAATAGTTGGTAGGAAAATTAAATGCGTTTTTGCTTTACTTACGTTAAAGTCTGACTTCTAAAATACTCTTAACTTGAGAAAATAGATATCTACAAGTAGATAAAAATGGGTATGCTCCGTGTACATTGCTGTTTGAATTTACTTAGTGACTTCTTAGTATCTAATATGTGTTCACAGACTCCCAGAATAGCTGAGGTTGGAAGGGACCTTTGGAGGTTGTCTGGTTCAACCCCTCTGCTCAGGCAGGGTCGCCTAAACCACATTGCCCAGAACTGTGTCCAGACAGCTTTTGAATATCTCCAGGGATGGAGACTCCACAACCTCTCTGGGCAACTTGTGTCAGTGCTCAGTCACCCTCACAGTGAAAAAGTGTTTTGTGATGTTCGGGGGGAACCTCTCGTGTTTCATTTTGTGCCATTGCTTCTTGCCCTGGCACTGAGCACCACTGAAAAGAGCCTGGCTCTGTCCTATTATATCCACTGCTCTCCCCTCATCTTTGAAGCCAGTCATTTTATGGTAGAAGGCTATCAGGATGGTCAGGTGAGATATCCTCATTGTGAATCCATGCTCACTATTCCTGGTCACCTTCCTGTCCTTCATGTGCCTAGAGGAAATAGTTTCCAGATTTGTTCCATCACCTACGCAGGAGTTGAGATGATTGTTCAAAGATTATCCAGAGCCTTGAAATTTCGTGAATGGGTACTTAAGTTTGTTTCCTTATCGTAGGTAGTTGTCCTGGTTTCAACTGGGACAGAGTAAGTTCTTGTAGCAGCTAGAAGAGCTCTGTGGTTTGGATTTATTCTGGAACTCGTTATGACAAGAATGTTTATAGTACACTGGTGTTTATAGTTGGCACTGAGACCTCAGGGACTTTTCCGCTTGCTATGTTTTTGCCAGTGTGCAGGAGCACGAGAAGATAGGGGGGAGCATGGCCAGGACAAAGGGCGCACAACTCCCCTTAGGATTTGAACTTGGACTTAGGATTGAGGACTAAGTTGGCCAACAGAGTATTCCATATCATGCAATGTCATGTCTAATATATAGATGAGGGTTGACCTGAGAGAAGGCTTTTGCTCTTCTGGGGACTTTCACTCTTGGAGTGCTCTCTCTCTTACTCTCTTTCGGGCCTCTTGCTCATCCAGGATTGCGGTGTCAGGATCTATTTCAGGATCATTAACTGGGACAGCACAGGCGTTGGTCACCAGGTGGTGAACAAAATTACACTGTGTATCACTTGTTTTGTATATATTATTATCATCATATATATGATTCATATATTATTTGGTATTTTTAAATTGTTGTTATCTCAACCCACGCATCTCTTTCCCTTTTCGCCTTTAATTCTCTTCCCTATCCCCTGGAGGTGGAGGAGAGTGAGGGAATGGCCGAGCTAAACCACCACAGTAGTGGACAAACTGAGCAAGTACAACCAAAAGCAGCATCACTGTAGAAAAGAGACTTGGAGTGAAATGACAAAAATCTCTTTTTGATAGCATCTGGGATGTCATTAAATCTCTGGCAAAGACACATACCCTGTTCAGTTTGAAAACCTCCTGTCTCTAGGTTATAAACTCGGTAGAAACAATGAATAATGAAATGCCGTTATAGTATGTGTGTTACCTGTTTGGCTAATGTGTCTTTAGAGCACAATGTATGCTGCTAAGGAAATGTGGGTAATTAGTTTCTGTGCTTGTGCACAGGGTCTGCTGTACTTTGAGCAGGGTTATGGTCGCGTCTGTTTCCTCTGATACAGGAGTATGTATGCAATGCATACGTATGTACGCAATGTATGTATACGTATGTGTATGTACATACGTATTTTAAAATATATACATAAAATACAGCTTTAAAAGGGCTAAAATGGTCTTTTACATACGTGTGCACACATATAAGCCCCCCCATATATATATTTATAAACGTGTTTATATCTTATCTTTCTCTAAAAGGGGAAAATAGCTGTGTTAGTCTTCTTCAGCCTTTGTTCCTTTTTCTGAAGGAGGAAACATAACGTTCTGTGTTACCTTTACATCAGATGCAGCTGTGCTAGGAAGGTTGTCAAGGCCCTTCTATTATCATTCATGATGCTGTGTGTATAATTAAGTCACGTGCTGGTTGTACAGCCATAATGCTATATGCTGCTGACTCATTCTTTCCAAGCATGCATGCTCAACCTGTATCACATACACTTTGGAGTTGTAGCCAGTAATTTTCATGTCCTTTAAGTTTAGCTAAAACTTTTTAAAGTGTCTTGTTATGCTAATAAACCAAAAGTTTACAGAGTTATTTTTGATTGCAAAGAAAATAAGAACTGTTTCTTATATCCTCTCACAGATACAGCACATATCTCTTGGATTCTGTGTTCATATTACTTACACAGCCAGCCTTGGGTGAACGTAATGGAAGGACAGGCAGCAATCTAGGATGAACAGGATTCAAGAAGACAGTGAAAATTAAAGGCTTGGGTTTCTGACAGGCATCCTCTGAATCTTGCTGAAGTAATGTGAGATGTTACCGCCTCTGAAAGAGGTGGTAACCAACTCTATACCAACTGTTAACTCTGCTCTAAGCAGAGACTACCATTTCCCTAGCAGGGTAGCAGAACACTAGTCATAGAAGTGTAGAACAGCTCAGGTTGGAAGGGACCACGAAAGTTCATGTGATCCAACCTTTCCTGGGAAGAGGAACCTAGATGAGATTATGTAGCACCTTGTCCAATCGCATCTTGAAAACCTCCAGTGATAAGGACTCTGCCGCATCCCTGGGGAGGTTCTTCCAGTGATTGATTGGTCTCAAACAACCTCTAACTGCGTAGTGACTTTATAGTATGTACCTGCACCTTCAGTGGTGAATAAAGTGCTATACAAGGGTGGGAATGGAGGTGGCAGAAAGATGAGCAATAGTTACCTTCTGCTGCTCGGATGGTGGCAGGAGGCTGGGTCATACAGCTGTGGGCAGTGGTATCTGAAACTGCTGATGTGCAGGTGCTGGGAGGGTCTATGTCAGTGCCCTCAGAACCCTGTCCTCTTAAGGTTGCAGTTTTTTCTCAATTCAGGCAACAAAACCACAGCTCATGTGTTACTTAAAAAAAAAACTTCCACTATTCTACTATGTCTTAGTTTTACATGTAGTTTTGTTGTATTTACCTTTTTGTTACCAATATAGTGTGTAAAGAAACAGAATCAGCATTGAACATCACCTTGGTTTTACAGCAGAGAGGGTTTATTATACTTACCCCTACATAGATTTTCTTTTTTTTTTTTTCCCTCTTTTTTTCCCTTAAAGATCATAGAATCACAGAATACTATGGGTTGGAAAGGACCTTTAAAAATCATCTAGTCCAACCCCTTTGCAGTGAGCAGGGACATCTTCAACTCGATCAGGTTGCTCAGAGCCCCATCCAACTTGACCTTGAATGTTTCCAGGGATGGGGCATCTACCACCTCTCTGGGCAACCTGTTCCAGTGTTTTACCACCCTCATTGTAAAAAAATTTTTCCTTATATCTAGTCTGATGTTAAGATATTAAGTTTTCTAGTGTTCTAATAGCTGTTGTATAAATTACTTTAATGAAAGAACAACAGATTGATGCAAAACTTGTATTGTCTCATTTTACGAGTACACTAAAAATTGTAGAAGGCTTTATGTGGAATTTTGTGTATCTTTGTTTATTTTAACTGAGTTCCTGAAAGTGTAGTATTGCATTACTGCAAAATGAAACTGACTTATACCTTTATTGGGGATTGTTCTGCAATCTGATATTTTTATGTGACATCCATTGTTCTTGCCCTTGTAGTGTAGTGTCTTGAGTTTCTTGCTGCTTATTACAGTCAGTTGCTTGTTTTGCAATAGATTCTCTTTATATAAGATTAAAATCTTATGTTTGGGATTTTATTTTTTTTTTAATGTAAGAGGGGTAATTGGAGCCATCATCTGTAACTTAGTGGCAGATAGTAATAATCCTCTATTTGGAAAAATACAGGAAATTATCTGAGTAGCTTGTTTAAATGTGTGTGCATACGCATAATGTTTACTCGTATAGACTTGTTTTAGGAATATCTTAGAATACTCGTGTGGAATAAGAGCAGGTTTAAATTTGTGTTTTCAAATCAACAGGCTGTTTCAATAGTACAAATAATCTTAGGTCATGAGTTTTCCAAGAACTGTGCCAAGTGTAATGCTGGGAGCACAAAACGTGAAAATCACTTGTTGATTTTTTTACTTTTAAGCACATGCATATTTTATATTTGCTGACGTGTTTTTTTAGCTGGTCATTTGAATGGTCTTAAAATTCTCTTTCTTTTTTGTATGTATGTATATATCTGCATATATATGATGGCTAATATTAAGTATATTTCATTTCTCATTTGTCTTTTTGAATTTTTTTTTTTAACTCTGTGATGTAATTGTACAATGATTCAAGCAAAAACTCTTTACCAACAGCGTAGTGGGTGCTGTAGATGGGATAGAGACATTTTCAATAGTGTGCTTTGTTAACTGTATTTAAACTTACTGAAACAAAAACAAGTCCTCTATTGCAAATCACTTGCTATGGACAGGGATTTTGTTGTTGTTGTTGAAAGAATTTGCTAAAACTAACAAGTGGGTAAATTACTTAGTTCTTGATAAGATGTCACTTTTGCGCAAGCGAATTTATTGCTACCTCAAGACATCGGCTTGCGCAGCTTTATCATCTATTCTGTTACTTTGTCTAAGAAATTGTGGAAGGCTGAAGTTTAAATCTTTGTGAGTTCCCAGCACTTGTTTCTGTGAATTAACATAAGCATTTTTTTTTGCTGTAGGAAAGCAGAACATAAGCATGTATTTAAAATTGAACATATGCTGAAATGCTTTGCTATTTTAGGTCTTGGTTGTTTGCGTATTACCCTTTTTTTGACTTGTTTTTTCTTTTTCTTTTTTTATTTTTTCTTTGAACGCTATCAATGTACAGAATGATTACAAGAACTCATGTTTTCCTTTCCAAACGGGTGGTGGTCAAAACAAGGTGCAGAGAAGATAAAAAAAAAAAAAAGACTAGCTGGGACCCCCACAAGTTGGGAATGCCTAACATGCTTGCTTCAGTGTTCTTTCTTGTCCATATGGTAGGATGGAAAACGTGTTTAATGTATGGTAATTAGGGAAGTCAAACGGAAAAAAAAATAAAAATCTAAAGGTACTTGTTACTTGCTTAGTGTTTGCTAAACAAAGCAGCAAAGCTGTCGTTCATCATTTTAAAATTAATTGCAAGATGATACAGTAATAATTTTGTTTCTGCACATAGCTTTAAATCACTGGCATAATTAAAACAGGGCTGAATTTGGACAACAGATTTATATTAGTACCTTATTAAAATGAGGTTTAATTAATCATAAGAAATTAATATATGTTCATTCTATTATCTAGATTTTTTCTATCTAAAAAGAATGCTATCATATAGTTTATACTTAAATTTTAGTCTAATCAGAAATAACCTTTGGATTCTTTAAGAAAAACTGGGATTCTGCGTTGCTGTTGATGCTCAGTAACTTTGGAGAAGAAAATGTTTGGAAAGATTACAGTTCTACAGAGAAATTATTTTTATTATGTAACAAGGAAAGTGGGGAAATGAAACATATCTCAAAGGGCAGTTAGAGAACTTTTGTTTAAAAAGAAAAGCTCAACATGAACAAAGCAACAGCAGCATGCTCAGCATCTATTGTCATGTTTTGTTTGTAGTTCTCAAACTGATATAAACTGTATTTGTGTTGTTTGAGAACATAGACTTTTTATGATGATACTAGAATTAACAGATCGACGTAAAATTGGAATATGGGAAAGGAAATAGTTTTACCTAATTTCTCCTCTCCCTGTTTAAAATTTTAGCTGTGTATTAACTGTATAATTATATTTCTGCAGCACATAGAGTATTGCAGTTGCAGGGACATAATCAGCAGCTGTTTGGAGTACTAATGTAAAAACAAATATTTACAAATCTTAATCCCTTTTTTCTTTAAGGACCACTACACCAGGAGAGACTAAACTTTTAGCCTCTGAAGTCTATGATATCCTTCAGTCTTCCAACATGTCAGACATGGACAATGTGAATGAGATGAATTATCGTCGACGGAAAGCGCAGTTTTTCCTCGGCAGCACAAATAAGCGTGCCAAGACAGTAGTTTTGCATATAGATGGCCTTGATGATTCGGTAAGGAAACCTTCAGCATTTCCATAAATAAGGCATGCTGCACTGAGATGTATTTTGCCCCCAAAAATAACGTATGCAGGCTACTTCTGTGGCATCATCAATTGTCTGTAATTTCTCTGAATCATATTTTGAATCACAAGATATGTATAAAATCTTACATAAATTGAGCTTTCTCAATCTATCTAAAGATGTTTTAAGGCAGTTTGCTTAATGGCTTTGTAATGACCCTTAAAAACTATTCTGTTTCCACCTCTCCTAGTTTTCTTTTCTTCAAGAAAGAATGGAGTAAACAAGGTACCTTCAACGGTTTCACTCAAGGATATCTGGTTGTATCTGTGTGTTAAACTGAAAAAAAAAAAAGTTTCCTTTTATTTACGAGAGATTTCAGACACTGTTTTTTTTTTTTTATTACTCTTAATTTAGAAATGCTGTATTTTCTTTGAGCTGGTTTTGCTACATCTTTTCATTGTCTGTGAGATCTTTTCTACTGTGGTGACCAGAATGGCATTTGAGTTAATGAGGTCTCACTGAGTCTTTATGTAATGTCAGAATAACTTCTACGGATTTATCTACCATACCCCTGTAGATAACACCCCAGGGCCATGTTTGCCTCTTTACGGCTGCCAAACAGCATGTAGACTGTTTAAGCATGTTATCCACAAGTGCCCTCCGGACTCTGTATCTTCAGTTTTGTACCAATTTTAAATGATCAAACCTGATCCTTTGCTTTGTTGCTTTACGTTTTGCCAAGTAAGCGTGTCCACAGGCCTAGTTTATCAACAGCGTACCCGTCGCACTGTTTTCACAAGACCAGAGTTAATTCCTTTAGAAATAACATGCTGCTCTAGCTCACTTTATACAAACTAAATATTTTTTACACTTTTGTCCTTCCAGCACTTGCTCTGTCTAGAAAGGCAGTGCTTTGTCAACACCATTGGCTTTTGTACTAGTTTTTTTAATTCCGTCCAGTTGGTTCTCTCCTGTTTGTTTTGGCTTTTTGTTTTTAAGCTTGTAGTTGATTTGTTTGTTCACAGGTATCTCCAAGCAAGAAACTTAATCCACTTCTGCTTTGTGAGTTTAGATATTCTGACTGCAGTCTGATTCTATCTTAAAAATGTTTCTATGCGTTCTTCGACAAATGGAACTTAGCAAGATTTATGGAGCTCCTCTCCTAAATGCTGAGGCAAAGGTGTTCTGAAAAAGTGTAGGATATTTGGGTATTCAGCTCCAGAGGGCAAAACTTCAGGCTCCTGTAGTTGCCTAGAGCACGCCAGCATGTTTTCCTAGCTCATTGTTGAAGAAAAGAAAAATCTGACTGTGTGCTGGCTGGAGACGGCTAGTGTACATAGCTCTGTATTTCCTCAGATGATTAAAGGAATGTTAGTGATACTCTAGGTGCCCACCCAGCAGTTAAACGTCTCTATAATGCTGTTTTAAATGTCAAGATAAGCTGGGACTGGGAGAATGATGAAGGATGTGAACAATAAAAGCAGTTTAGTTTCATTCCCGTCTTAACTAACAAAGAATATTAGGTGGCGCGTGTGAGTGATAAAAGGCATAATAAGTAAACACAGAGCTGTAAATATTGTGTTCTCAGTTTACCTGTGTTTTGTCATTTGATTCGAATCAAGAAGCTGATGTTGGGAATGATTGCAAATCCTGCAAACGCTTGTGGATTTTGAAATCTCAGATAGTAAGTATTGACTCTTCAGGAAGGGAGAGGAAAGGTCAGTGGTTGTTTAGTGTGGAGTCGAATGTTTTTATTTGAAGATCTAATTACCAAATGTTATGGTAAACTTTTAAAAAAGGAAAAAATGAAGCAGTACATTTTACTAGTATTTATTAGGGTATGGTAGTCAGTGTTCAGGAGTCTGGCAGGACTACTTGCTAGACTACAAGATGTGCAATAACCTAAATTTCACCTGTGCCTATGGTTCAGGGGTACCATGCAGAAAGATGCCTAGATGTGCATTGCTGGGGTTTGTGCCTAATTGCCCTAGTTAAGACATACTTTGCAAAAGATGTTCGTGCACCAAGGCTGGTGGCTGCCAAGCTTCCAGCTTTTTATGGAGTCTGTATGGACCTCGGTGAGTTTTGTCGTTAAGTGATTCACCAGTTACATGATCACTGAAAGCGTCATTTTGAATTAGAGGTGCCTGTGAGTTAACCTGGGATCTCAGAGTAAAAAGCCAAGTTCTGTCAGAGAATTGCTATACACCCATGTAAGCATAAATTATTTGTTTAGGCTAATGAGCTGCAAATGTGTTACGTGTTGTGTCCAAAAGTAGTTTTGACTTTCACTCATGCAAGGCAGCCTGTCATCTTTGCATCAAATATTTCCTGTGTATTAGAAATGTAGCCTATCCAGCAATGATATTTTTTAACTTCAAAAATGTTAATTATTTCAATACATAAACTTACACAAATGATTTGTTTCAATATATATGCTAAACTGCTAAAAAAAATTGTTGTGCATGAAACTATTATTTGATAGCTAATACAAATATGCTTTGAAATAGCTTATTATTTAAAACCTTGCAGAAACTTGCAGCAAAAGTTAAATACATCATTATTTTGAACCTGCATAAGGTTGTCAGTTTATTTCTGGTAGAGTGTTATCTTTTCTTTTTTCCCCTTCTGTGCTAGCAGTTTCTCCAAGTATATTTTAATCCTTTTTCTTAGAACCATCTTGTGCAAATATTGAAAGGAGAAAAAAAAAAAAGAACATTCTAAGATAATGTAGAACAGATGCAACTAGTACAGGTCAATGTAATATTACAGCACAGTAGGCGATGTCACTTGTTTTAAACATAACATTCCATGGGTTATCAACCAAATATTTTCCTTTTGAAATAAGAATTAAGCTTCTGCTGTGCAGTGATGTCTGTGAGCTGCCACAGATGAAGCAGCTGCAAGATACAACAGCTGCTTTGATGCATTCAGTCAGTATGGAGGCAAGGTGTCTGATAAATAGCAACTTAAACACTAACTACTCATCAATGAGCACTTCAGTCAATCAGAACTTAACCAGAGGGGACTGTTTAGCTGATCATACGGAGAAAAACATTCTTTGCTTTTCAGCATTTTTCTCTAATTATTTACAGTTGATTCCATCCTTCTTTGACTTCTATAGTGTAAGCAGGTTTTTTTCCCCTTATTTTAGTGGGTTTGTTTGTGTATTTTTGTAGCAAGAGAGTCTAATAATTGTGCACTAAAATATAAGTCTTAGTTTTTATTTTACAAAAATACTGTTGAGTAACCATCTGCCCTCAGACATAGACGAATTCCTTAACAATGAATCGTCAGCATTTTCACATGATGTATTATGCAAGTACTTTAGTTGTGGGGTTTTTGTTTGTTTTTTAGTCTCGAAGGAATCTTTGTGAAGAAGCCTTGCTGAAAATTAAAGGTGTTATTAGTTTTACCTTTCAAATGGCTGTTCAAAGGTGTGTGGTCCGAATTCGCTCAGACTTAAAAGCAGAGGTAAGTGCTCGAGAACCCTCCAGATCCTCGCGTTATTGCATTCTGTCACACTAAGCTCTTGTTTTTTTCTGTGTTCTTGTAGGCATTGGCAACAGCGATAGCATCAACCAAAGTTATGAAGGCACAGCAAGTTGTGAAAAGTGAAAGTGGTGAGGAGGTAGGATGTGTATCTTTCTCAATACCAATTGGTTTAGCTCAGCTGTATCTTTAATACCAGGACAACTGTGCCCATAACAACTGATGCACATACAGTACAAGGAGAATTAAGGGTAGCCTATGTCGGGGCATGTATCCATGGAACAGTTTTACAGAACTTACTGTTCAGAAGATGGACAAAAATACTGTGATTGTTTCTCTCCTTAATGATATGAAAAGGATCACAGTGAGCCTTTTTTTTTGGCAGCAGTTGCTGAAGTGTTTTTGTCACAACTATAAGGCTATGTCTTTATCTGTTTGATAAAATTTCTTCCATGTTAAGCCAAAGCTTTTCTTGTATATCTTCGAAGCAAAGCAGATTCTAGATATATAGTACGTTCTGTTTATATTCTCACTGTATGAGGGGATGAGGAGGAGTCTCAAAACATGCCTGCCTCTCATCCTGAATGTGTATATATGTGTAACTTTCTTTAATTCTTTTAAGTGACAACATTTGACATAATTTTAATCTGTTTTGTTTTATCAGATGCTGGTTCCGTTCCAGGATACTCCAGTGGAAGTAGAGCAGAATACAGATCTACCTGAATATTTACCAGAAGATGAAAGCCCTACTAAGGAACAGGACAAAGCAGTGTCTCGTGTTGGGTCACACCCAGAAGGTGCAGCAAGCTGGCTTAGCACAGCAGCAAACTTTCTATCGAGATCTTTCTACTGGTGACTTGTATTTGGTGTTAAAAGACTGTGTGAACAAACCAACAGGGGGGCCAGTTTTCCATTGGTGTGGTGAACTGCCAAGTGCAATTTGCAATAAATCATCACAAAAATTTTAGATTAAGCAAATGTATGCTGCATTTTACATTTTATTGGACATTTAGCCTGATAGGGCAGGGGTCAAAGGACAGAGGCCTCCAATTAAATTGTTCTTTCATTTGTTTTTCATGTAGATTTTATTGGTTCACTTTTTAAAATGGGTCCACTGTTATATACCAAATGTTTATGCGTATAGAGCTTTAAGTTTGACTTCACATGAAACACATGATAGGGAGAATCCGTTTAACTCAAGTCTCAGGACCTCTGTGAAAGGAAATTCTTAATAGCTCTAGTTGTGCATTAAATTAAATGCCCTTTTAATTTCTGCATCCCTTTGGACTAACATTATTTTGTTTAATTTTCTAGATTTTGACTCCAGAGAAAAATATAGTCTGCCTCTTTTTTTTCCCCTTTATTTTTGCCAGTCATGTTCCCAGCATGAGCACAACGTTCCCCTTTAGCTGTTAAACTAGAATCACTACAGACTTGACGTTTATAACCCTTTTATGTATATTGGATTTTTTTCCAGCCTGCCCTTAACCATTGGAGTGCTTGAGATTAAGAAATAAGGGATTGAATAAACTCAAATATGTATACATACATTGTACAGTAAGTAAACTAGAACATATTTGTAATGATGGGTGTGACTGACTGATGTATATAACTAATGCGTACCACTGACTGCTGTTTAGGCTAGCTGGGAAGACAGTAGCAAAAAAAGCAGTGGTCTAATGTAGTGATGACCCATTGCAGCTCTGTCTGCAGAGAACAGAGGGATGTAGACTGTGTTTGGTTAAGAAATGGTGTTCACTGTTAGCAAATAATTGATGGTAGCTGAAACTTTAAACTTGAAGAATAAAGCAGAACTGAATGCCTCTTGTGCCACAGTGCCACTCTAATGAATTTTGACTTTAATCCTTTTTATTTTTTTACCTAACAAATCTTCTACGTAATTACTGTTCCCTCCTAATGTCTTTCATGAGACTCCATGAAAGGACATCAGCTTGAATAGGCTTAAAAACATATGCAAACAATTGGCGTTACCTTGTTACTTACAGACAGTATAGGTTTAAAGATGTCTTCGTAATTTCTGTGACCGGAAATGATAATAAAAGCAAAACTTCTGTAGGTAGGGAATAAGATATATCTGAGCTGTTAGTAAACACTGTGTCCCTGAGAAGATTCAGTACACAGTGCTTGAAGACTGCAGTGCCACTGCTTTGTTGCACCGGAGAAACACAGCTGAGAACTTTAAATAATGTTATAAACCTCATTATACAACGCTTTTTTGTGGTAATGTATTTGCTATAATATTAATTATATTTACCACTTGGAGGCTCAGAAAAAAAATTTAATGCATCAAAGTTATTCCCCTGTGCCTTTGCACAAGGAATTGAAAAAAAAAAAAATTCACAGGCTGTCATGATACTACAGAAATGCTGAGGAAATGATAATGTAAAATAATAATGCAGGTCAGAGTTCACCCACCCAAGTTATTTGTCATTCTAGGATGAAAAAGAAACAAAAGCTTGTTGGCAGACTAGATGTCTCATGTTTTTTAATATATCTAGTTTATTTTTGATTCAGGTTTACACGCACAGATTGAAAATACAGGCTTTTCAGGGCATGTATTGCTTTAAATATGTAATACTACTCATATTGCTGTCTAGAATGTTACAGTACCAAATGTGTTTGAAAAGTCCTCTGTTCTATAGCCATGAATGCAGAGTTTTATTTATCTGCATTAACATCTGTTTGCATTTGCATTACTGCACATCTGTTTACTAAAAGACTACACCCTTTGGATATTAATGGTTCAATACCAGTAGGTATTACAGTTTGTTTGTGCATTTGGTCTGTAGGTGTGCTTTTATGACAGTATTGCAGCTCTTGTAGAACAGTTTAAGGCATCTGTAAAAGTTTTTGAAATATATTGTAAAATAATAAAGGATAATATAACTAAACAAAATATGACTGGTGCTTTTTTAAATGTCTAAACGAAGGCTGGTGCCTTTTTAAATGTTCTGATGTTCTTTTAAGCCATTTGTGGTATTAGAAGTGCATCTTTTTCGTCTTTAATTTACAGAGAGGGATGCTGCAGACCAGTGGGGCTTTTGTGTATAGAACATGCTTGCATTTTAAACAAAGTTTTTGTAAAAAGTAGGGAAGGACATTGTCTCAAATTCATTCTTAGGAGATTTCTTTTGGACATTAGCCTTTTTTTTAAAAAAAAAAAAAACAAACCACAAAAAAACTGATGCTGTGTAGGTCATGTTTCACTAGGGAAAATAAGAAGAGTCAACATTCCTGTATTTTGAAAATACAAAAAAAAAGACTCAGCACACAGTCATTAATTTTACGCTTGTACTTTTTCAGAGGTCAGATTAAGGATAAGAAAGCCCTTTTACTCTGACCTAAGGAGATGACCAAAATTAATTACTGCAAAACTAGAGGCTCCCAAAAAGGAGCTGAACTGAGAGATGGAGCACTGGTATCGCATTGCTCTAGTTGCGAAGTACTCGACTGCCAAGGAAGCCACCGCATACATCATGGTGTAAGCTCCTGAATTGTCCTAGGGTTAGAGCTCTGTACAGCATAATAGAATAATCACTACCATGTTTCTTTGTAATAAGAGTAAATGCTGATGGGGTAGGTAGAGGCAAAATTGAGGCTCATAACTGTGCCTCTGTGAACAGCTGTCAAAGCACTGAAAGCGTTCTGCAGTATTGTGAAATACAATATACTCTCGCCTTCCCACTCCACAATCACCTATGGCTTATTCTGTGCAAAAATAGCTGATGTTGCTGAGTTTTGCCATAGGCCATGTAAGGTGATGGGCAGAGTACCATGTGGGGCTGATTCAGAAGAAAACATTGAATAGCCAGGCAGATGCAAACTGGCAGGTGTGAAGTACTCCTGTAACTGCCTGCGATGGAAAATAAAATGTGGGTGCTCCTTTTTGCCTGTGAACAACGCTCCAGCTGTCAACTGGTGGAGTTGAAAAACCTATCTAATAGAAATTAGCAGCAGCATTCCTTGCTGTATTCATTTTGCAGAGGGCTGGACCGTATAATCTTTCCTGTTTCTTCATCTGTACCTAATTATTCCTAGTTCCTAAAATGTGAACAAATCTGTTTGTTAAAATAAAGGATTGAAAACAAATGAAGATAGAGATGAGAATAACCTCTCAACCCATCTCAGATTCTGGTTGTAATTCTTCAGGAAAACTTGAGAGCACGTTGTTTGGCGAAAGGGGGTGAGTGGTGGGGTCACTGGAGACTTCTTCAGCGAGGTATGGCATCTAATTAGCCTCAGGGGTGAGACTGGCAATGTTGAGATTCCTACTCTAAAGCTTAATATAAAGCTGTTACCAAAAAAAATTGTGCTATTTCTTGTAGTTTATATGGAGCAGGCAACGCTCTACTTGTTCAGCCTGCTTTACGTGCAAGTTTTGAATAAGGTTGAAAAACACTGATTTAAATTTGCAGTACTTTGCATGTATATTGGTTAAAACATGGAGAGCAAGGTCTAGCTGTAAGCTGATGCATGTGCCACATCAGAATTTACATTTTTTTAAAATTTCTTCATGTTGTTGTTCATTTACGGGCATATTGCACTGGGCTTGTTAGTGACTGGAAGAGTTAGAGCTTCCCCTATGGAATAAATTAAGATCTATTAAAGCAGTTAAAGTTGTCTGGAGAGACAAACACATTTCAGAGGAGATGCACGCTCTTGCCATGGTTTTGTGCCAGTTGTTGTGGTAGAAGTTGTTTACCACGTTAGTATCTGAAGGCCGCTACCTGGATCAAGTTCCCAGCAGCTCCGTCTCTTCATGGCATGAAGACCGCCCAGAACTTGGTAGCTAAAAAATTTCCGGCAGCGTTTAATACTTGCCCAGCGCCCACAGTTCAGGTCAGTTAGCCGGCAGTGACCAGCGTTCCCAAGGAGCTGAATAAAATCACAACTGGAACCAAAATTCTTATATAAGAAGCACATCTATGCCAGCTGCGTACAGAGATACGTCTGATTGGCACGATAAGGGTCTTTTAAGTAGTGAACCCACCCTATGACAGAATCGTTGCTTTCATTTCCTGTTGGAGCACCCAGTTAAGCGTAAACACTGAGAATAAGAGCGTACTGCTGGTCTGAAGTAAGGCCTTGCTGGTTTTCACACCTCTTCTCCTTGAGGTCCTTCAGGGAGGTGGGCGTGCTAACCCATCTGTGCAGGGAATTGCCATGTCAGCCTCTCTGTGGGAACTGCCTCTCTGGATGTTTGCTGGTGGAAGGGGAGGATGAGCTACCACGTGAGCCTGCGGTAAGCTAGCAAGGGAGCAGCTGGCACACTGTTCACGCCTAACATCCCACAGAAACGTGAACATCCCTAACACGAGGTCTTTACAAAGGTGTTCTCCTACTAGCCTCGTTTTACAGACTGCACGGCTGAGTCTCTTTACCCAGATTGCTCAGGAATCCTGGGAAGTGCAAAATTTTGTGAGCTGTCTCTCAGTTTGTGCTTCATTACAAAAATAAGCTGAAGTGCCCTCCATTTTAAGAGAGGCCTTTGCACTGTCAAACTTCTCTGGCCTGGAGTAGAAAAGTCAAAGCTGTCATAAGCAACTTTCTTTATTGAGTTATACGTAGGACTGCATCGCGAGCCAGGCATGGTTGAAAGCCCTTTTCTTCTCAAAATAGTCCTTACCAATTTGTCGAAGTTCTAGGTAAAGGAAGAACTTCTGGTAACAAATACCCTTTCTAGTTGTTTTCTGAAAAAATATTTAGCTATCTTTGCATATGTTATGGTGTATTGCAAAAGCTACGCTGATGTATTTCAGCAGCGCTACGTGCGATACATGCCTGAGGCATTTGCTGTCTTCACATATGTTAAAGCATCACCCTGACTGTAGGACTTACGGCCTTTCCGGCAATTAATGTTATTAGTGGGTTTTCAGTCCCTGAACATTTCTCTAAGGTGTGATCTCCTTTATAGGCTCCCCATATATACACCATCGTATAGCTGATACGAACGTGGTATTTCTTCTCAGTTACTTTTCAAGAGCATTTTGAGTTAAACTCCCCTCCTGCCCCTTGATCACAGGTTGAAAATGGTAACACAGTAAGATGTCCCATTTCTTGTGTGACCTTTTGGCCATGCTTCCTTCGTTGGGGAAGAATCCAGGGTGTGTTGGTTCGTATTAAGCTTTGAAGGGCAGGTGGACTATCCAGCATGGGGACCCCTTGGGAAGCTGGGATCCGATTCTCAGAGAAACAGCCTTTCCACTTGGAAAGGGCTGCTCCTCCTGGCCAGAGGAACAGTACTAATTTAACATTACATGAGACTGTCTAAAGGCGATGGTTTAATTGGTATTATTGCAAGATTAAATTTTTTTCTGCATAAAAACTTGAACTACCATAATAGATTTTTGATTATAAACCCCTATATTGTTAATACAGACATCCCGTGTTTCATGTAGACAAAGCCATTCGCGTTCATTATCTTGGTGTAACACTGAAAGCTTACTCCTTGTCCTTGGTTTTCCTGGCTTTACCTCCTTTGCTACAACAAATACGTGCTGTAATGGTTTAGCAAATAACCATTATTGTTTATACACTGTAATTCAGTGGGATGTAGTAAATGGCATATTTTAAGGAGTCTATTTCTTTGCATATAAAATACCTGTAAAGCTTACTGAAGGTGAAGAGTGGCTACTACTTAGCTCTCAATTGTTGGCTACATTACTGAAACAATGAAGATATATCACCCACTATAATAGGGAAATAGCGGCCATTTAACATAGTTGAGCATTAACTCTGTCATTTAGGCTGCTGAAGCAATCTTATTATTATAGTCAATGTGGCTGGTTTTGTTTCTCCATATGTGTAGATGTTCTGGTGTATAAAATGTATTGCTGTTTGTAACAGTAAATTACGTGAGCTCGAAGGCTACTCTTGCTATTTAAATGAAGTTATATCTGGACCCTTCAACAGAATAAGCAAAGATACAGTAAAGAATGACTGGTTTTGAAATCTTTTTCACTGTAGTAGTTTCAACAATGAAAATGCTCTCTCTCATCCTGCAAAATTTTGTTCTAAGAAATAAACCTCAGTGCTTTTGTATACAAGCCTTCACTGTAAAAACGGCTTCTTGAAACATGACTTTGCAGTGCTTATTATCAAAGAGATGCATGTTAGCCATTTCAAAGCTAGGACCCTGTAAATGAAAGCTGGTGATGACTGATTCTTCACCTGAGATGTCCCAAAAGTCATGACCTCTTTAATATGTGACCTCTTTTATATATTTTTACAGTTTATAATTTTGTGTGTGGCTCGATAAATTGACAATGTCATATTGTGCTCTGTTTTCTTTTTTCTTCAACCTTACATGTACATATATATATACCACCCTCAGTATAATGAACCTTGACGCAGGTATCACTAGTGCTATAGCTAAATAGCCTGGTACAGTTCAATCAAGCGTCTATAAATTATGAAAAGGAAATGGTAGTTATTGGGAGAAACCACTAAAAATAGTTTTAGAACTTTTAAAAATGGTAGCATATCTCTAAATGTAAAAAAAATGCTTTATTGAGACACTATTCATAATATACAAGACAATACATAAAGAAGCATGATGCTGACCTCTCTGTAGAGTGGATTGACATGTGGTAAACTTCAGTAAGAGTTAGACCTGACTTCTACTTGTGAAAACCCTTAATGTGTAAAAGTAACCTGCATTATTTAAATTAACCGGAGTAGGAAGAAGAAAAGGAAAAAAACCTAATGCCACAAAATGAAGTTAAATTTCGAATGCAGCCCAGCACTCCCTGGTCCTTTTCTGCTCCTTGTCTGACACCATCACCATCAGCCTGCAGTTGGTCCTGTAAAATGAGAGATGGGGGCAGGAACGGACCCTTTGCTTATGTGAGACTATCATCAAGTGAGAAAAGATGTGGCTTGCTGGTGGTGTTCTGTTAGCTCTACAGTGATTAGTACTTCGATATTCCAGAAATGATACTCAAGACAAAAGGCCCAAACCCTGAAAATGGGCTTTTGTCTTTAGAAGCCTCTCTTTGGCCAGCCAAAGCTTAGAGCTCCAAGAACTGTGTTTCTTGTGCAAGATCAATGTTACACTACTCTGGCTAAACAACGTTACGGTTGTCTTTGTACTTGGCTTGTTGGATAGTCAACCACCACGTGGAGAGAGGTGGGTCTTTAAACAAATCCTCCATTTGGAGAGCTATAAGGACACTCAAGTCTGGCCTTCACCTATTTGCTGTGTGCCCACCTCTAAAAAGATCTGTGTTTAAATGCCACTAGTGAACACTTTGTTTCCTTCCTTCAGGATGGGAACACCCAAACCCAAAATTCCCCACTGAATCCTGAGCCCCGAGCCAGCTCTCAGCTGCTGAGTGGTGGTTCTGGGATTACCTAAATGGATGATAACAGGTACCCAGCAAAATTTCAGTATCTGGTCCCGTCAACTACAGTCCATCTTGGGTACCCACCTACTCCTAGATTGAAACGGCAGCTGGCATCAGCTACTCAACCAATCCAATTTACTTTCAATCACACCATTACTACAACCTCCCTCCTCCATCTGTGTAAACATATGTCTTTGTTAAACACCACCATTTGTACAGGATAAAAATTGTCAATGCTGACAAAAATGCCCCCACATAATGCTGTTGTGATTGCAATGTTGTCCTTAAGCTGATTTTAAAGAAGTCTGCGAGCTGATTAACATCTTCCACTGCTATTAGCGGGTATCTTTCTTTGATAGAAATAAATCTTATAAAAATAGTTTTATTTCGTCCATGGGTAACGTGGTCTCCTTTTTCTAAGATTCAGCTCTTATAAGCCATATATTAATTGTTAGTAGCACTTTGCAATGCCACAGTAATACCCCAAAGCAATCGCTGTTTCCTGAGTAATCTTTTCTGATATTAGTGTGTTATCTTGGCAAAAGCTTATTTCCCTCATACCCTTGTGGGGCTGGCCCTTAAATCTGGCAAGGGAAGAAGTTACAACTCTAAAAAAACACATACAGTTATTAGACTGCTCCTTGCACTGGCTTTTCTTCAGAAATGACTGCTTCTCACCTCCGTACAGGAGATTTCTCTTTTCTTGTAGTAGAGCGCAGTACAGCTAGGACTGTGCTGCAGCACAACTGAATCCCAACATAACCAGGGGCCTTCACGCTCTGAAGCTGAGCATTACAAAAGAATACAAAGTGGATGGAGGTAGCTGTTTACACAAAGAAAGCACTCAGTTGCTGCATGAGACATCAAAATGAAAAACGGAGAGCCAAATCTCTCGCCTGCCAAGGGGAGGGCTGCTCAGCAAACTGGTCACCCATCAGAATCGAGTCAGAGGTACTTGACCGAGCAGCACGGATGTAAAGACCCGGAGGCGGAGGGCTCTGGTGGCTAATCTTATCCCGTGCATTTTATGGAATTGCAAAAAGTTGTTTCTGAGATGTGAAGATTGTGAAGAGAGGCTGTATCACCTCCCCTCCGGGATGATTCTAACGTAAACTAATATGTGGGATGTCAGGAAACTCCTTTATCCTGTGTTTCAAAGTATCAGTATCTCCCCCTGCCAGGGACCTGCGTGGCTGCTAGTGCAGCCCACCAGCGCCAACAGCGAGGACTCCTGCCTTGTCCTGCTACCAGTTTTTGGTAGTCGCTGATCCGGCCTTATTCCCCAAGCTGCTACTTAGTGGTTTATGACTGTTCGAATCTTAGGAACCTGCTTCTAAGGAAGTACTTTTTTATGGGCTAATCCTGCAGTTCTGATGAAAAGGGGAATGTCCCGCCCTGGCTGCGTAGTGATGAACGGGTGGGTTCCTCCTCTGTGGGGCCTCCGAACCCGCAGGGCTGGCTGGCCTTGGGGCTCAGCCTCCACTACACCCACCGTGCTTCCACCACCTGCCTGAAGGAGCCAAGGGAAGCTGGGATCAGCCCATTTCCCACACAACAAGGCACTCGCAGAAACACCTTCCCGAAGTGCTTTTGCTCTGAGTCTCTGATTCAGCCTTTGGATTCCCAACGTGTCTTTTCTCCCTTATTTCAGAAGGACTTTTAACCTGCCTGCCTGCCCACGCAGATCTCCCACTCTTTGGGCAGAAACTCCACTTTCTCAGTACCCCGGGTCTTTGCACTTCTCCCGGCTGCCGCCGCCCGTGCTCATTCCCATCCCTGTTTATTTGGTCCTGTACAGAGAGCGCAGGCCCAGGCCTCGGCAGCTCTGGGAAAGGTGGATATTCCCTCCTGGCCAGCAGCCCATACCGTCCGCCTGAAGAAGGGATTTCCTCATTCTGTTGAAAATCCCTCTGCAAACTAAGCATGAAGGAATGCTAATTAATTCCTAATAAATCCGCTCCTATTGTCATTAGCGCCCAGAGGCGGGCAGGCAGGGCGGGGGGGCGGCGGCGGCGGCGGGGTGTGCGGCGGGGCGGGCGCGCTAGATGGCAGCATGGACGTGCCGTTGGGAGGGAGGGGCGGGGGCGGGGGGACGGTGGCGAGGGGGGGGAGAGACGAGAGAGGACGGGGGGGGAGGGAGGGGAGAGGACGGGGGAGGGAGGGGAGAGGATGGGGGGAGGCGGCTCGGCCGCCCGCCCGCCGGGGGACGATGCTGCCGGAGCCCCGGGACGCGTTCCCGGCCAGGGTGCAAGGCGGGAGGTGACTGACTGTCTTTAGCTCTTATTTTTTCCTTTTTTTTCCCCCCCCCCCCCCCTAAAAAAATGCGTTCTTTCACTGCTGGATTTTGTGTGGTTGCACGAGACAGAGTACTGTACTTTCTTTGTTCCCACATAGAATCATAGAATCGTTTGAGTTGGAAGGGACCTTAAAGATCACCCAATTCCAACCCCCCTGCCATGGGCAGGGACACCCTCCACTACACCAGGTTGCTCAAAGCCTCATCCAACCTGGCCTTGAACACTTCCAGGGATGGGGCATCCACAACTCCTCTGGGCAACCTGTTTCAGTGCTTCTGCACCCTCATTGTAAAATTTTCTTCCTTATATGTAATTCAAAACTCCCATTCTTTCAGTTTAAAGCCATTGCCCCTTGTCCTATCACTACATGCCCTTGTTAAAAGTCCGTCTCCAGCCTTCTTGTAGGGACCCCTTTAGGTACCGGAAGGCTGCTAGAAGCTCTCCCTGGAGCCTTCTCTTCTCCGTGCTGAACAACCCCAACTCTCTCAGCCTGTCTTCATAGCAGAGGTGCTCCAGCCCTTGGATCATTTTTTTGGCCCTCCTCTGAACCTGCTCCAACAGGTCCGTGTCCTTATGTTGGGGAATCCAGAGGTGAATGCAGTATTCCAGGTGGGGTCTCATGAAAGCAGAGTAGAGGGGCAGAATCACCTCCCTCAACCTGCTGGCCACACTTCTTTGGATCTCATTGTTAGATTTCTTGAACTTTTTTTTCTTTTTTAAAAGAAAAATTTCCTATGGAAGTGAATTTTAGTCTCTAACTAAAGATCACTGTTTATTTTTTACAATTAATTTATTCATAACTGCATATAAAGAGCTACAGACAATCTTAATGACCCATGAAATTGAGTTGATAGTGAGGATTGTATGTTCGCGTGTAAATATCTGCATATTTATGCTCTGTGTACCACCTGCTTGAGTGACAGAAGTCCTGAGCTGATCTACCTGACAGCAATACAAGCATAGGCTAACTAAATCTTAGTTTTATCCTGGATGCAGAGCTTTCTGGTGTAACCGAAACCAGAATTTAGCCTAGACTCTTTGCAAATAAGTGCCCACTTCTAGGTAATATTTTGGTTCCAGAGCAAGGGATGTTCCTTTTGCTCCAGCCTCCAGAGCAGCATTTCTGCACAGGCCCCAGGTTTTGCCTAGGGGATCGCAGGTTTGGTTTGTATAAACAGTTACTGAGGCTGGTGGTCTGCTCTCAGACCTGCACAGCACACTGCTAAGTCTTCTTCACCCGACTCCCCAGGAGTCTCCTTGCTGCTAGTTATCTTTAAAACACAGGAATGTGAGCAAAGCCTCTCTTCTTCACCTAATCAGCTGGTTCTCCTGGCAATACACGTTGGAAGAGCGTCCACATAAATGAGGAATTAGTGAGAGGCACAAAAAAGTGTTTCCTGAAAGGGGCTAAGGTTTAGTCTGTGGGTGTTTATTCTTATTTTGGACTGTGTTGTGCCTCATCCAGCCCTGGGAGCAGGGAAGGCAGCCTGGCTCCTGACCCTTCCCAGGGATTGCTGATTCTTCTGTCATGAGGGTGCCTGCAGTACAAGTGCCTCCCTGCTGCTGCGGAGGGCTGGTCCATGGGTGGGTGGAAGGACTGAGTAGGGCAAAGGAGAGGTCTGGGTAACAGTCTGCACTCTTCAGCTATGCTGATATAAGTAAAGTTAGGTCCCAGGTTAATGTAGCCTAAATTTGATGTCCAAGTTGCTTTAGAAAATACTGCCCTTCCACTCCATTGGGCTTAGCCTCCAAAAAATAGATTAATTAGTTGTGAAATTAGAGGAAGCTAACCGTGCTGTAATTGAGGCAATCTATACAGAAGAGGTCCAAAAAGGTATTTAGAATTCAGAAGAGATGCACTGATCTTTTCCACAGTGCCCTGTATGCATTTTATTTGAAAAGATAGCAAGCAGAAACAAATATTTGTTCCTGTTGTAGGCCCCATTTAAAATGGTTTACTGGAAGATCAGTTGACTTGGTGGATATGGATGCATGTGTGTGTAGAGAAAGAACTTCTGTGGGTATTAGTTCAAAGAGCTCTTCTTGTTACCTGGACTTTCCTGAATAGACAACAGCCTGTTTATAGACTTCCCCCTGCCCCACTAGTGCATATTCAACAACCATATCCTATGCAGTGTATATAAAAGTTAAATTTCATCAAACTGCTACAGCAGTAAATGCTTTAATATTCTAGCATCATGTAGTACATAAGATACATGGTCATGGTTAGTGTTATTTCCTTCATGGGACTTTTCCAACAGAAGTCAGCTTAATGTGTGGGCAGAGCTGGTGACCAAGCAGATCGACCTACAGTAATTTTAGGAATGCCTCTGTCTTATGGTCCTGCCTGGCCTTGTGTCAGACTCGCTGACGCTGGTTGCAAGTGCAACTGGAGATGGTGTAAAGTCTACTGATGCTTGTAGTAGGATTAAATACCCTTCTCAGGTCTCTAGACACTTCCCTGGAAAGGGTCTGACACATACTACTGGAGTGGACTGCTCAAAACTAGGAGTCCCATCACTGAAATAAAAAATAGGGATAGAATAATGCCATGTAAAAGTGGATGTCGATACCAAATTCCATACAGAGAGAAGCAATAAATGAAAGTTGTGGGTGTTACTGACTATGCTACCAAATATTTTGATACCAATTAAAGTGTAGTGCCACTAGAGATGTTTTCATCACAATATGAGACAGAAGTACAAATACTGACTCAGAGAATGACAGTGGGGATATGAGCTTGTGCCACAACAGATGTATAACAGCAGAGAGGCATGTATAGCAGAGTGATTCAGAAAAAACAGGCACAGGATTGCGTGTTATGGAGATGACAGAAGTTGAGGTTTCTCATGTGGGGATAGAAAAAGAGATCTCCCTGCAGTCAGACAGAAATGAGAATTCAGTCTCAGCCTTTAGAAATGTCTCAAGTGGCAAAGGCTCACGGCAAGTCTAGGTGGTTGTGATCCAGTGACTTAGAGTAAGTTGCATAGCGCAATACTCGGGGTTATCTTTATTTTTTCATAGTAAATCGTAGTTGTTATATGAAAAACTCCAAGATACCTTGCCCAAAGAAATACACTCTTGTGTATTTTGTCCAAAATGAAATTTGCAGTCTGGAGTTCCAGGCTTGGAAAGTCTCCTCTGACTCCCATCTATCTCATATGAACATAATCAACAGGGAATCTAAGGGGTCTGAATTCTAGTCGGCTTCAAATGGACATGCTTCCAGGGTACACTGATAGAGGAACAAATAAGTTCACATCAGCCTCTATATTATCCTATTCACAGCGTGCATCTAATAGTTGAATGCACAAAGACTAGTAGTTCTTTGTTTATGCCTATTGCTATCTTACTGGTAAGGTGAAGAAGCAATAGTGGGAACTGAAAACAGGAACAAGCTATTGAACACAGGCATTCAGTGAATCCAGAAGCAGAATGAGCATTTTTTTCATTAATATTTTAGCAAAACTGGATTATTTTACCAAATAAAATCATGCTATAAAATATCAGATTCAACATCTGCTGGATCTTCGTTAGTTTAAGTGTTACGGTTTGATTTCATGAAATTTTATCAGCAACGCTTAAAACTGAAGTATAGAGAGTGCTTTTTCTACAAATATCAACACCTTTGTGCAATAGGAACTTGGGCCTATTTTACTGATGCTCTTTGTGGTACTACTTTAGGATTAGCTCTCACTGTTGCTTCCCTCTGCAGGTAGAAAAGTTAATTGTAATGTTCGGTTGGTGATCCCAGGGCACTGTTCCCTGATGTACCTGTGTGACTTGGGGAAGTCATCAAACCTTTCATGCTTCAGCTCCCGCCTGGGCAGATGAAGCATCATTGTGTTTTCCTCCTGGATGTGGGGGTTAATGACACTGTTCAAGAATGGATGCAGCTGCAGTGGGAGTTGGATGGCTTGGTGGATCCTATGCTGTGTCAACTGATGTACGCACACCAAACAGGGAATCATTAGTAGGATAACAAAGCCCCTTGTAGTGGTGTGCCCATTAAGACCACATGTAATAAAATGCACACATACTTGTGCAGTTATGCAGAATCTGTATGAATTCCTCAGTCTTGTGCCTGAGAACTTGTTAAAGGTTAATTTACAGGTTTTTTTTTGTTTCCTCCTCAAATCCCCTCTAATTGGATCAGACCAGCCTTAATCTTCTTCTTTCCAATTGACCCTAGAGATCATTAGAGACACTAGAGACTTCTAGAGACAAGTCTCTTCAAGAGACTGCAACACTATAGACTTCTTTACCAAATATCCCTTCATTTATTACCTTAAATAACGATTTAGTGTCTAACAGGGACAAGTGAGTGGTGATCTTTGCACTGAGGAACACCGATTCCACTGGTGTGTCTGTGTACCCTTCATGTTATGAGCAGAGGAAGAGGAGGATGGTCACATAACTCTTCAGGTCAGTCAGACATGTAGCAGCCTCTCCTTCCTTGTTTTATCACTGGTATCTTCCTAGCACCAGAAATTCAGGAAATAGGTTTTTAAAGGAAGTTTTGTGAGACTATGTAAAACATACGGGCTGAGATCTGGAGAGGTCAGACCAAACAACGGTGCCATGGAAGGGCAGGGAGAGAGGGGAACAAGTAGCTACCACTGGGTTGCTGAAGGTGGCAAAGTCAGTGGAGCAAGATACTCCAAATAATGCCAAAGATGACAGGATGAGGCAGTTTATCTGTCAAATTCCAACATTACTGAATTCAGGAAGATTTGGTTAACTTAATATACAGGCAGTTGTAACGTGGAGAAATGGGAGTCATTAGTCATAGGCAGTCCTCTCTAGACACTCTTAATTTCACTAGCAGATCAACTATTTTGCCGTGGTTTCCTCTTGGCTGGACTACCCTGCAAGGTTCAAAGGTGCTACCTTTCGAGTATCAAAGTAAATACACAGGAAAGAACGTCAAACATTAACAAAAACAGGGACAGAAGTTCAACCTTATTGACCTGTGTAGCAGCGCTATATAAAGAAAAGTCAGAAAGGAAAAACACGATGGTGCTTTAATGTATTTCTACCCTGTGCACCACAATCTGCTTGCAAACCTGCAACAGCTAAACCACACGAACACCTTAAATAATGTGGAATCAAAAGAATCTTGAACCCACCTTGTCACCTGGGAGACAAGGAGGTGGCTGATATGGAGCATGGGATAGCACTATACGATTATTACTCCTTTTGCTAACTTTGTGCCGGGATGAAAGAAGTTCTCAGACCATTAATAGTTTCATTAACCATTTCCTGGTGAGCTGTCTGATTGCTTGCTTCTCATTTTACTGGTAGACAATTCGTTTTCACTGCCTGGCTTGAAACACTGAACAGGTGAGCTTACTATTTTTTATCAATATACCACCAGAGGCCTGAGGACTCTTTTTCTCAATTCCTTCTCTTTTCAGAGTCCTGACAAAGGCTGCTGCGCTGGCTGTGCACAGCCAGACATCTCAGGATCAGAGCTCATGGGCTCACACAGGGACAGGATTTCAAGAAAAGCTTGATACAGAAAAAGCAACGCTGGGCTGTCAGTAGGTGGTGTGCCAGCATGAAGTTGAGTGAGGCATAACACACAGGAGTAAAGCCCTTTAGGTAAAGTACAGAGCAAAAGCGATCCTGCCGATGAGGCTGTAGCAACTCTTCAGTACCCCTTGCAAAAGCAGACAGAGGATTAACGCCCTGGTTGACAAGGTAGCTCATGGAAGTGCGTTGTGTGCACGTGCACGTGTGGTTTCTAGTGCAGTAATCCAGACCTGATTTGCACGTTCAAGGCTTTCCTGCAGCACTCGCAGATCTCGTAGGCATGCCTCTAATAGGTAGAGCGTCGGACCACTTGGTTAAAGAGTCCTGTGTATGTGTCATAATCGCATAAGTTAAATTCAGCTTGCTGCTTGTAGAGCTGTCAGCCCGAATGCTCTTGAAATTAAGCTTTCACAGTTTGCCATCTGGGTCCTGTATGAAGGCAAAAATGTTTCCCATCTCTAGTACCACGTATTAAGAGACAAAAATTGAAGTTTTCTATACACCTGCCAAACCCACATCTTGGTACCAATTATGGTTGAGAGTTTTCTTGGAAAAACATCCATGTAACAAAATGAATCTTTCTGATAGAGCATTTAATTTAGGAGTTTCGAGTTACGCGTGACTGGAATTGTGTGCTTGTCTTCATAACTACAGTTATGAAGTTAAGTCTTGCTCTCTTTACTCAGTTTTTGTTCAGGCAAGAATCCTACTCACTTAAGTGGTCTGAAAGGTTGGTATCTTCAGTACTTAACCCTCCAACATTAGGATACATTTATCATTGAGATTTAATTCAGGCTGGCTTGGCCCATCAGATTGATTTTGAGCAACCTTAAGGAAAAAAGTTGTAACTTTTGTAGATTTTTGACAGGAATAACTTACACTCAATAAAATAAGAGCACTTATATTTTTTAAAAAGATGAGATGATTGGCATGAGCTTTATTCAAATTGTAAATGTTCTCCTGCCATTAGTTTCCTTTTCCATCTACAGTTGACAGTCTTCAGAAGGTCCCTTTCGCTTTCTGTAGTTGTGCAATAATTAACAGGCCTATGTTTGATTTGGTTGTGTGATCAGATCTCATTTAATGAGATTGCAGGAACAAAAAGTCTCTTCACAGCCATCCAACCATTTACCCCTAAGATACACACATGGAGCATGAGACAGAACCATGCAATTGCAGCTTGTGCTGGTTTTGTCTGGGATAGGGTTAAAATTCTTCATAGTAGCAGGTATGTGGTGATGTTTGGGATTTGTGCTGGAAAAAGTGTTGATAACACAGGGATGTTTTTGTTACTGCTGAGCAGTGCTCACACAGAGTCAGGGCCTTTTCTGCTTCTCACACCACCCCACCAGCGAGTAGGCTGGGGGTGCACAAGGAGTTGGGAGGGGACACAGCTGGGACAGCTGACCCCAACTGACCAAAGGGATATTCCGCACCATGTGATGTCATGCTCAGCATATAAAGCTGGGGGAAGAAGAAGGAAAGGGTGGACATTGGGGGTGATGGTGTTTGTCTTCCCAAGTAACTGTTACATGTGATGGAGCCCTGCTTTCCTGGAGATGACTGAACACCTGCCTGCCCATGGGAAGTAGTGAATGAATTCCTTATTTTGCTTTGCCTGTGCACATGGCTTTTGCTTTACCTATTAAACTGTCTTTATCTCAACCCGCAGGTTTTCTCACTTTTACTCTTCTGATTCTGTCCTCCATCCCATGGGTAGGGGGAGTGAGTGAGCAGCTGCGTGGGGCTTAGTTGCCAGCTGGGTTAAACCATGACAATACTCCTTTTGCTAACTGTGCCTGGATGAAAGAAATTCTCAGAATATTAGTGTTTCGTTAACATGTCCACAACAGATAGCTAGATAAGAGAGTGAACATAGTAATTACAGAGCATTGATGTAATACATTCCTGTTTCTACATTAATAACATAGATTTAGCTCAGAGGGGTGAGGTGAGGTATGTACCTTGCTTCACTGCAAGCTGTCTTAGTCCATCCATGCAGATCTTACAAGCTGGAAATCCTGTAGCCTTGGTATAGATAAATGGGAACCAGATAATGGGCGGCTAAAGCTGCTCTGAATTCCTGATTTTGGTTGTTCTATGGTTTTGATGTTTTGTCTTATGTAGAAGAAGTCACTTTTCTAGGTGCCAGCACACACCACTGATATCTTTCTCTTTTTCTAACAGTGGCCCCATGTGCCCTGCATGGCACCAGGGCCCTTCTAAAGGCTGGTATTCCTCTGCTTCAAGTGTCTAAAGATATTGAAAACAAGGTGTTTGCTGGGGTTTTATATACTTTATGATGGTATATAGGATATATTTTGACAACTCTGCAAGGGACCTCTCAGTTGCTTTTTTTATCAAAGCTTGATTTTGTATACCTTAACTTGAGTCCTAATATTTGGTAATATCAGCAAGTGTAGTTTCATGAGAAGAGCTACAGCTCTAGAGGTCTCCAACACATCAGTGATCGTTCTTACAGACATATTTGCATCTGGTGGGAGCTGCAAAAGTATTTAGTTGCATATTTGTGTCTTCGCTGGTGACAGCATATTAATAAGCACTTGTCCATTTATTAACAGAATCCTATTTTAATTCAAAAGGAGAGAAAAAGCAACCAAGGTTTGTGGACTTAAACTGTAGCAGCAAAGAAGCATATAATCAGAAAGAGGAATCAGCTTGTGAATGAGACCTTAATTTAAAAAAGGCAACATCGTTACATAATTATATTTTTAATTATTTGACTAATTATTGACTAATTGACTATAACATGTGAAGGCAGTGCTAACAAATCATGGCTTTGGGAACTGTTTACTTTCAGGATCAGTATAACACGTATTTGCACAAAGAGTAATGCCAAATTGAAACATCTAGACTGTATTAAATCTGAGTATCATTGATGAAAATAGGATGTGAATCTCAGCTGATTTCTTTAATTCCTTCTTCTATAGAACATTCTTAAAATCAAAGTATAAAGATTGGGAGAAATAGCAATTTTGATTTGCAAATGAGTATGTTTTTTTTCAGAAATTATTAGGATTTTTTTTAAATAATATCTTATTTCACCCGTTTCTGTATTTCTTCTAGAATCCTTGGTGTATACAATATAAAACACTAAAACACTATATTCTATCTCTTTTCTCTAGTGGAATATTTCACTGGGGTTATTATCACAACTATTTTGCTACGTTCAATGAAATTAACATTGATTCCATTTGTTGAAATCATATGGAGACTGCAACTGCACTCTGCCTTATTACCAAACGAGTACAGTGTGCCCTTCAATAATTCTCTAAACTCTCAAATGCCTCGGAAATAATATGCTGGAGTGCTACCGAACTGTGACTGAAGCACCATTTGTGCGAAGTGTGACAGTGCACGAATGATATTCCACAATAAAAGTTCAAACTACATTAATCTTTCACACAGGTTCATTGACTGGGAAGATGCCTCAAATACAAAATAAAGACACTGTGGCCCCACTTCAAATTATTTCTGAGGGATTCCTTTGTATGAGTCCTTTAGAAACATGTACATTAATTTCTCTGTTTATATACTTAAATGTATCCAATGAGAAATTAAAAAATGTAATAAATTATATTATTTCTGCAACTGCATTAGTGGAAGTTTTACATCTGCATGTGCTGTAGAGAAATCCTCTTGGCAGTGGTATCATTAAGTATGTAATGATAGGCAGTGTGATCCACTTATTTTCATTCCTTGTGGATGATGGCGCATAACACATTTTGTGGTTTTGCTTCCTTCTGCCATCTTGAATTATAGCCATTTCTCAGTCAAAAAAGGGGCAGTCTCTGGCCACGACTTTTGGTCTCACTCTCTTTGTAAGATCCCAATACAGGGAAGAGGAAATCGTGCTATTTAGATGGAGATTTAAATTTTCTGAAATTTAAGTTGTGTTAGTTTTGTAAATGGGAGGAGTGACCTCTGAGGGACTGTGAAATTTGGTGGTAGGAATATGAGACTGGGAGCTGAGTTAGTCCACTTTTATGCTCTTCTCTTTTGCTTACTTGGTTTTTGGCCTTTCGGCATATCCTCTCACATTTTACTTCCCTCCTTGGTGAACTGGAGATAAGAAGGGCATTGCCCCCAGTGTCACACAGATATCTGAGAATTAATTATTCAATATCTGTACAATTCTTTCCTGAAACTTGGCAGTCAGTGTCCAGTCTTGACTTGAAGAACTAAATTAGTGGGGAAAATGTAGACCAAAGTGATGTGGCGGAGATTGGTCAGTAAGATGGTGCCACCACTGTTTATCAAAGATGTAGTTATCTCAACTTGTGGTCCTGCAACGTAAATATCAGCCCATTTCTTCCTTCCTTTATTTCCATCATTTATTCAGTTGCATAGCGTTGAGAATTCTACATTCATTTGAAAGCCAAGACCCCATCTGAACTTATCAGTGTCTTCAGAGGCCAGAATTCACCTTTTGTGGCTGTGATTTTGCTAGGAACAGGGAGAATAAATGCAGGTCTTGACAAGAACACATGCAGTTTGGTGCAGCAGTCACCTTGCTCAGCTGCTCAGTGCCTGAACATGAAAACGACCCCTGGGGACTGGTGGAATCCTATCCTTATATTGGAGTAAAATTTGATTTACTTTTTCTTTTATCGGCAAGGAAATTGCCTTCTTTGGCTGTGATGAACCAACCTTCTGACATCACGTCAGAGATTAATTGCTTAAGACCAGAAGGGACTGCTATGACCCTCTAATCTGCCTTCTTGCATAACATAAACCTTTGGACATTCACTAAATAACTCACACTTGAAGGCCAGTGTATCCCCAAGGAAAACACCCAGTCCTGATTTTATTACTAGAGCCCACTGCAACTCTTTGCATGTTTTCCAGTCTGTTACTTATTTTGTGGTCTTTTCAATGTGTGCTGTGTGAATTGTGCTTTTTTTTCCTTTGAATTTTTTAATCAAGAGCTCATCAAAGAGCTTCCTCTATACCACTGGTGAGGATGAGACATTTTCAAGGTAATCTGGTTCCTGCTCCAGGAGGCTTCATGTTTTTCTTCTGAATCGATGAGGACCTCTGAGTGACAGAAAACATGAACCAGACCTCTTCTCCTTCTTCTGGATGGCACAGGCAGGTTCCCTGTTTGTTCTCTGGTGCTACAAGTCTTGCACAGAAGCATGTAGTGGGACAAGAAGGCATGGTCTCAACAAAGACAGGGAACATACTCTCCTGGTGTAACCTGTGCAGTGGGGTACTCCGAGAGAAATGGGAGTTGTGGAGTTGATTTCCCTCAGTCTGAAGTAAAGTTCAGATTTTAAGTCTCCTCTTCCTGGCTTTGGAAACCTGCCACCATGTTGTCGTGCAAAGGCAGGTCATCGCTGCTACCACCACCTCCATCAGAAGAATTTTTAGACTGCTGAGCCTTCTCTGAGCAGGTGGTGGTGTGAAACTGCCCCAAGCTCCTGTGCAGACCCACTACGAACTAGCGTTTCCTACTAGCTGGAGGTAGGCAGCTCCATGTTCTGTGTTCAGAAAGCCTAGAGGACCAAGGAGAGAAAAAGACATTTGATAAGCTGAATCAGATTCCCCACAGGCTAGCTGGGGAACCTTTGCTCTTTTACAGTCAGCCTGAATCATCAGACTGGGACTGTGCATTTATTTTTCAGGTGATGTAACCCTTAAAATTAAGTGCCTATAGTAGGTGGTTAGAACATAGTTCATGTCTCCATGGACTCCAGTGGTGCTGGAGTAGTAGCTATGGGATGTCTGGTAGTGCAAGAAGACTCTGGAGGCCAGATGAAGGAAGTAAGAGGGGGGAAGAAAAGCAAGAAAATGCAACAATTATGGATCCTTGGAGCCAGGTTTGCTTGTGCAGCTGCTCTTCATGCAGCTGAGTCACTGTTTCTGTCGGGGTTTTTGCTTACCTATGACTCTCAGTTGTGGTATTTTATTGATAAGGACCATCTCTGCCCACACTATAGAGTCAGCTGTATTTGCTGCAGCAAAGATTAATAAGCTACTGGGTGATGAGTAAATATTTAACAATATTTTTCTTTGCTTTGCTTTACACGTAAAATAAATATATTTGCAGAATATTCATTTTCTCTAGGTCTGGCAGCTTCCTAGAGTCTTTCACTTTTGACTTTTAGCAGATATGTTCATATGCTGTATCTAAAAGGATGGTGAGGCAATCTTTATGTTTTGCATATAGCAAACATTATGTTTCATCCCCTTTTGAGAAAATCCCTTTCTGAGGTTTAAACTAAATGTGTCTCATCTTCATATTCAGTATGGCTCTACTTATGCCGCAGCTTCCAAATTATTCTAACCCTTGTGTGCCTTTTTAGTAGAATTTTTCAAAGACTTTCAAGTTCCATTTTGTTCATAGTAAAATTTTTTGATGAGACAAAAAGACTTTCTTTTAAGGACTGAAATAATGATACTTATATCTTAATTAGTTTTCCTTATGCTATAGTTCACAAAGTATATTACACTGCTGAAATCTTTGTTCGCTTAGATGAACCTTGTTTCCTCTACTACACCTGACTATCTGCTTTCAGGAAGAAGCATACCAAGCAAACTGTTCTGAACATGGCTTAAAAAAGGCCTTGTAAGAGGCATTTGTTACAACTTCTGTGGAAATTTTTCCTCAGAACTATATTTGTCTTTGCCACTGATAACTGGACTTTAATCTTCAACTTTTGAATTTGCTGCGTCTCTTCTTCTGAGTCTTCTTCAGCAAAATCCCATTGATGGCAGACTACTGATTCCCCATGGATGTGCTGGTATTTGCTGAGATTGCAAGTACCAAAAGGTCAAAGACTTACTTATGCTGCATCAAAAAACATTGTAAGGGATTGTAAAGAAATTTCGTCATCATGGAGAAGTGGCAAAAGACATTGCAAATGAACTCCATGCATGGAATAACCTGAAAAGTCTGAAAAAACTAATGAGTGGTTAATCAAGGAGAATTCACCACTGATGGTCTCTCTTCCATGCCTACAAATACTTAAATTTCTATCTAACTTTGACAGCAATGGGCCCAGGCTGTGGAAGTGATACAGACAGAGCTCCTTTCTCTAACCAAGGAAACTAAAAGAAGCTCAAATTTAAGAAATAATTACATTACAGTTTTCTGGCATTATTCAGGGAATTAAACTCTGCCTCTTCACAACGAGGAAGAGATTGTATGGGAAGGGTTGCTGTACTGAGACCAGGGCTACATAGACTCTAATGTTTGAATAAAAGATTTAGTAGTCTCCATGTTGAAGAAGGTTGTACTGATGTGTTATACCTCAGGAGGGAAATGCCCACAATTTTATGAGTGGTGGTGGTGAGGTTCCCCACTCTGACTGGAAAATCTAACTAAGAATTAGTTTATGTTCGAATTAGTGTATGTTCTTCTTTCATTACATTCAAATATAACAGACCTGAACCTATATCTATATCCTTGATCGGACCACAAATTTGAAATTGTGTCCATCGTATCTTTGTTAACTACCTAACTTTTATAAAAAGCAATTTGAAAGTAAAACATTGAACATCCATCTGATGATAATGATGCAAATAAATTGTATTCTGTACTTCACCTGTACTCACAATCTGTCCATTGTGGAAGAAAGGCTTCTTATAGTTCAGAAATAAAACAACAGTTTTGGGGGCTTGATGATTCCTTCTAGCATACCATTTTTTCACCAGATAACCTTTTATCCCTAATCTTTCTTAACTCTATTATCAACAGATTAAATCAGTCTATTGGGTTTGTGTGGCAAGGTTTTGGTAGCAGGGGGGCTACAGGGGTGGCTTCTGTGAGAAGCTGCTGGAAGCTTCCCCTGTGTCCAATAGAGCCAATTCCAGATGGCTCCAAGACGGACCTACTGCTGGCCAAGGCTGAGCCCATCAGCGATGGTGGTAGCGCCTCTGGGATAACATAGTCAAGAAGGGGGAAAAAACTGCTGCACAATGGCAACCACAACCAGGAGAGAGGAGTGAGAATACGTGAGAGAATCAGCCCTGCAGACACCCAGGTCAGTGAAGAAGGAGGGGCAGGAGGTGCTCCAGGCGCCAGAGCAGAGGTTCCCCTGCAGCCTGTGGTGAAGACCATGGTGAGGCAGGCTGTGCCCTTGCAGCCCATGGAGGCCAATGATGGAGCAGAAATCCACCTGTAACCCATGAAGGACCCCATGCCAGAGCAGATGGATGCCCGAAGGAGGCTGTGGCCCTGTGGGAAACCCATGCTGGAGTAGGCTCCTGGCAGGACCTATGGACCCAGGGAGAGAGGAGCCCATGCTGGAGCAGGTTTGCTGGTGAGACTTGTGACCTTGTGGAGGACCCACGCTGGAGCAGTCTGTTCCCGAAGGACTGCACTGTGTGGGCACCCACACTGGAACAGGGGAAGAATGTGAGGAGTCCTCTTCCTGAAGAGGAAGGAGCAGCAGAGACAACTTGTGACAAACTGACTACAACTCCCATTCCCTGTCCCCCTGTGCTGCTGAGGGAAACAAAGTAGAGAAAATTGGGAGTAATGGAGGGGTGGGGGGAAGGTGCTTTTAAGATTTGGTTTCATTTCTCATTACGCTACTCTGATTTGATTGGTAATAGATGAAATTAATTTTCCCCAAGTCGAGTCTGTTTTGCCTGTGATGGTAATTGATGAGTGATCTCCCCCTGTCTTTATCTCAACCCACGAGCCTTTTGTTGTGTTTTCTCCTCCTCATCCCACTGTGGGGAGGAGTGAGCGAGTGGCTGCGTGGGCTTAGTTGCTGGCTGGGCTGAACCACGACATAAGTGTATTACCACAATAAATTATTTCTTCTGTGATCTCCTGGATCAGGTTTTGTCCCACAACAAAATCAATTCAAGTGTTCCAGTGAACAATGATTAGAAATACCACAAGAGACTCCAACTCTCACTCTGTTTTGTTTAAGGTTGTATGAGCTTTGGACTCTGCTGCCCAAATCATCTGTACCGGTATTTCTGTACCACATTGAAAGCACAAAGGAAGAAGGGGAATGTTACAAACAGGGGTGCATCCCCACCTAAATAATCCAAGGACTAGAACAGTAGTCAGTGCAGTAGACAGGAAACCTTCAGGTAACTCTGCGTGCTCTTCAAAGTTTTGAGGTCAAATTCTACTCTGAGTTACAAACACATAGCCTTCATTAAGGACTGTATCTGAATAATATGGGCACAGGGAAGCCTCAAACTCTGGTTAGAGGAAAGGCTTCCAGAGTGTAATATTCTGAGTTTCTCTCTGTACTTTTTTTCTAAAACAGCTTTAATTGCAGAAAATTCTTCCAGAATAAAGGGGAAAGTACAGTTTAATGGGAACCAGGGGACCCTTCTCTCTGTGTTCTCTTCTTTCACCTCCATTGCTAGTTTTTGTACTTAGCAACTCTGAAGAGTTACATTTGATGCAATGATTTTTGTTCCAATTTTCTTTTGTAAATAAGTGTCATACTGAAGCCAGGGCTAAAAGATGACCATTGGAAATGTGACTGTATTTGAAGTTCTTATAAAACAAACATAGTTTAATGTGAAAAAATGGAGTTTCCTGTTCCTGAGGATTTATCACAAATTTTATTTGATCAAATTATAGACTTTCAAATGGTCATTTATCACAAATTGTATTTGATTTAATTGTACGCTTTCAATTTTGAACGAATGCTGTCCAGACAGGTTGGGTCTTGGTTTTGTTGACCTAAACTTTTTGTTAATGCCTATCTTTATTAAGTAAGTGTTTTCCTTCTCTATTTCAGATTTTTTTTTCTTTTTTTCTTTTCTTTTTTTTTTTTTCTTTTTTTTTTCCCCAAGGGGAACAAAGCAAAATGATTGGTGCTTCAGGTCTCTTGGAAAGAAAGCAAAATATCACAGGGAAATTTTTTACACTAAAGAAGGAGGACAACAAAGCCTTTGAACAAAAGACTTAAATTCCATCTGTCATTTCCACCCACTACTAAATCTACCAAAGACTGAACATTTATCCCACTGAGCTGAATACGCTGATATCTAACTGTGGTGCTATTGATCACTGCAGAGCATAGGCTTGGCTTTTTAGCTTTTTGAAACTGTTAGCATAGATTTAAGTGCAACAGAGGAGGCATGAAGCCATGAATGTTTTATTGGAGTGCTCCAGATCATCTCTCAGCAGGTGAGTTCAGTGCCGTCACTTAAAAGATTAACCTCCTATCCCTACAACAGTAATTACAACAGGAACTGCCTTATTAGGTAAAGCATATTAGAGAAATTGAAACTCTAACTCTATTGATAAATTCTTTCAGTAAAGCTGACCTCATGGCTCCCAGGCTACATTGGAAAATCTGTAGTCTTTGTCCTTTCATGCATAGGAATCAGCAGGCTTATAAAGAATTAGTGACTATCCCTGTGACTTAAAGAGCACGTTAAGAATGTGTCTGTTTTGCAAATGTCTAACCTTTCCACGGAGCATACAGTTCTTGGGGTCTTACTTCAACAGTCAGGCTCAATAAGATGTAACACGTGTCCTTTCCCCTTCCTGGGAGGAATTTGCTAAGTAATCATTCCTCTGAGGCAGCTTCTTCCAAGAGCCTTATACTTTCTAAGCTTTGATTTCAGCTTCATAATGCCCTGACGTGTTGAGCAGGTACAGCATTTTTTTCTCTAGAGGGGAAAACTCAGAGGAAGGGTTGTTATATCCAAGTTTTCAAAATCAGTGGTGGATTTTCATGCGTGGCTCTTCTGCGCTTTGACCTACTTGAGTCTCCTCACAACCGGTTCTCAGAGAAGCGTTGTTTGGCTGTACCTCCAGTTAAAACAGCATGAATCTGGAAGTGCTCAGTGCATCTGAAGACCAAGCCTATGGTGTCTGAAGATGTAAAATAAGATATCACCATGGAAAATACAGATCAGTGTGACTAGTCTTAGGAAACATCAAAAGTCTTTGCCAAAGTTGGGAACCTAAATTCCCAGTTCTTTTTCTGCAGGTAGCTCTGTAAGATTGTATTTTCCTATTGTCTTCAGACAAAAAAGGCAACTATTTTTTCTCTCATTTCTTTATAGAAGAATAGAGCATCTTGTTTCTCAGACAAGAAATATTGATGGGTTATCAGGAGTTGTCTTTGTAGAGCACTGAAAATTAGTGTGATGATTTAGAAGCAGGTGAGCAAGGTGACTATTTTGAGGGTTTCCTAGTTTAAATGAGACATATGCTAAATATTTGATTGCAGTGCAGTACCTTTAAAAGAAAGGGAGGAGGATGGGGGAACAATTTCTCCAAGGTGAAAACAAAATAAAGCAACTTCAGTTCTAAAGGATGGTTGATACATTGAAGGAATTGGTTTAATTTTTAAATTACCTAACTTCAGTGGCAGAACAGCCAACTAAGGGACAAGGAAACTCCAGAAAAAAAATATTTACTTATTGTATAAACCTTTGTTTTTGTTTTCATACCATTCACTACATTTACCATACATGAGAACTGTGAAAATTGAAAATCCTTTATATAGGCTAAGGAAATAATTACTGGACTATGGAATTGAAATATTAGTTCCTACCAGAGCTGCATATCAGTAGGAATTTTGACAGTAGCGGTTTTCGGGCAGAGGCCCACTCTGATGGGGAAGCTGTGGCTGCAGTGGGTCCAGAGTGCAAGGGTTGAAGGGAAGCAGGTGAGTCTCCATACAGACTGAAAAGGTACCTACATGGCTTACAGTGTTCCTGGTTGCAAATTTGGAGCATGTCGCTTCCTCCCCCTGCACTCTTCTTTGCTCTGTCCTCCTAGGAAGAGAGCGAGTGGGAATATCCCCTGTCCCAGGTGACACATAAGTGAATCTGAGGACTTGTGGGAATATCCCCTGTCCCAGGTGACACATAAGTGAATCTGAGGACTTGGAGTCTGGAAAGTGCTGGGTATAGGAACAGGCAGATATGCCACTAACAACGCAGGAACAGGCAGATATGCCACTAACAACAGATGTCTATTGTACTTCTCCCACCAATGTTTTCAGATGCACTCAGAGTGTGTATGTGTGTGTATGTATGTGCTCGCATGTGTATAATATTTGTGGAATAGTACCCCCAGCTTATTGGAAAAGTTGGAGTGATGGAGTAAGACTTTTGGAAAAAATATTGTCTTGGAGGGTCAAATGAGGGATCTGACTGACCACACAGCTGCAAAGTGTGCAAGAGCCAACAGTGGGAAATATTTTATTTAACTACCCTTTCAGTGACAAACCTGCACCATCCACACATAATAAGTGATTGTAAAATAAACGTCTTCTCCCCAAGGCCTGTTACTTTCAAAGGAAAATATAAAAGTTGTTACTGTCACAAACACACCCCCTCTCCAAGTTTTTGTGTGTGAATATCCTTTGTCTTATGCCTTCAAGGAGATTTAAATTTGAATGTGTAACATGAATACACATGAAGTTACACCTAGGTCATGCCTAAATTGTTTATCATGAAGGAAAACTTCATATTATAAGATTTCTAGGAGTAAAATGTGTTTAGATGATCCATATGGGATTGGGAAGCTCCTTGGTGGAGGTGGCAGGGGTAGCAAGACTGGGACAGTGGTCAGCATCATGACTGGGAGAAGGTGGATGTGGGAATGAGGGCAGGAGGACCTGGAGTGAAGACTTAGTGCACTCAGTCTTTTCTCTTCATACTACTGATCCATCTCCCCTTAAAAGAAAAGGGACAGTCTGACAGTGGAAAGAGAGTCTATGTGTGAAGCTGTAGACTGGGCATCTCTGCATCTGATGAAAGGACTCATATGTGCTTGCTCTCCCCTGGGCTTGCTGGCTCCAGCTTTGCTCCACCAACTCTGGTGGGACTGATGTATAAGCAGGTTCCTGTAAACTTTAAAGGAACTTCAAAATCTCTTTCTAGGTCTAACAGTGTCTCATTCTGCCTGTAGTGGCAGTAAGTCCTAAAATTCTGACGACTCTCTCTAATTGTGACATTGGGTTATCTGTCTCTTGATTGATGTGACACGGAAAACGTTAGGCAGATGTTACAACTCTAGTGCTGTGTGCTATTACAGGGACCTTTCACTAGTTTCGTTTATTGTTAACAATTGCTAATATCCCAGCTTTATAGGGAGACATTTGAGGTACACAATCTTTAAATGACTTGCTGAAGGCCAAGAGTAAAACTTGTGTTTATGGAGGTATATAGTTATTTAAGTTCCATTGAACTTAGTGGCACAGGATACCTAAATACGAATGTGAATATGGTCCATGAGTTTTAGCAGAAGTGAAAACCAAACCCAATGCTACCTGGAGTTTCTGCTGTGACCATACTACCGTGACTGCAGTAATCTTGTCCACCGCTTTAGCACCTTGGATTTCCAGAGTCCAAAATATAGTGACTTGAGTTCTACATGTAACAGCAGAAGGATTTGGAAGGCCTTCAAAAATGTCCCTCCTCCTCTCAGAAGACACCACTTATGTCTCTGAGTTGAAACTATTCCCCTAGGGTCTGGCTGGATTTGTGCTAGCATAAATGCCTTTTATAGGGCACTGAACTGAAAAACTAGAGATGTAACAAGTTATAGACCAGTCGAGCACTAGACTTCTCCCTGTAATTAATTTGCTAGGTGTGAGAATTGCTATTTGTGGAGGAAGATGTGCGGCAGCCTCCATGTACCATGTGTCTAGTCAGACTTGTCCATGGTTGGTTTGTCTGGATATCAGAACATCTGAAAGTTTTTCTTGGTATGCAGTCCCATTGCATGATAGTATCTCTCTGCCTCATCGACTCTCTCTCTTTTCAAACCTCAAATTAAAACATATCTTTTCTCCTTTGCCAATGTCTTTTAATTTCTGTTTCTCTCAGTTATTGGCCTTATGAGTGAATGATTTAATTTATTCACCGTGAAATATCTTTATGACACTGTTTTCTGCAATTTATATCAGATACAAGAGAGTGGACAGTGTTATTTAATTCCATAAAGGGCTTTAGGATGTCATTTGTACAAAAGATACTTATGAAATAAAGTTGTGAGTCTACAAAACTTACTCGTGCAAGTAGTTACATTGAAATTGATGTGCTGCTCGTGTGAAGAACAAGTTTCCAGGTTGGACCCTAATGTTTTGTACCTGGATACCTAAGCATCCAAAGTGGATTTTCTTCTGAAAATCTTCTTGGGAAGTTAAATTTTCTGAAATCTGGTTGACTTACAGCTGGTTGATTTATAGCATACTGTGAGTCCAGGAAGGTGCTATTTTATGGTCCTGTTGGGTGACGTTTATCCCAGCCAACTTGAGGTGTACTGGAAAGATGAGTAGGCTGGAGGTCGGTCACTGTACAGTTAGCTGCCTTCGGGAGGCAAGCCGGAGCACGGATGTCCGAAGCCTACTTTTCCCCATGTACTTTATAGGAGATTCCCCTCAAGTCTGATCTCCTTGCTGGCCACAAATAGATGCCTTCTGGAGGCTTACTAAGTTTCAGGCAGGTCTGGCTTAGCCTGAGAGGATTTTCTTGTTACCTCATTAAAAAAACAAACCACATGCTTTATATTTATTTTAGAGCCAATGTTTTTAAAATTGATGGTTATTTTGTCTAATGTTAGATAAACCTTTTTTTTTGGAGAGTGGCTTTATCTCCTGTCAGGTGTCCAGTGGGTACTTAGCAGACCAGAATTGCAGGAAAAAAATAAAATTAACTCAGAAGTAAAGAGAAATAGAAAACCCCAAGACTCTGAGTTTTCCTCTGAATGTCCTTTCCATGTTAGACCAATCTCAGCTGTGTTAAAATATTCCCTGCCGGCATGTTTCTTCTCCCAGAATATCTCCAGTTCACTAGTCTCGAATTATGACATGTATCCCTGAATATGAAAGCTTTTGGCTGAGCCTGAACAAGCTTTCTGGTAAGACAGATGTTCACTCTTTGGATATGTAATAGAAAACCCATCCAATGTCTCATCAGTACAAAACTGATGATGTGATCCAACTTCAGGTGCTTTGTCTCCTACAGAAACTTTTATATCTATTACCTGGAAAATGGCATGATGATTTCAAATTGGATTCTAGACGCTGATGGAGGCTGGGCCCCGATTCACTGACAACACCAAGTCTTTCCATTTATTATTTCTCTGTTGGTGGTGAGGGGGGCAGGAAAGCAAAGGGAAGAAGGAAAACCATCATTTGTTTCCTTTTTTTTTTTTTTAACCTTTCTCTTTCTTGATGTTTTCCTTGTCTTAAAGCAGGCACCTGATTTTTCACTTTGCTGCAGGATGGAGGAGCAATTCCATCCAAACCCCAAAGCAGCTCCTTTTCCTAACCCTTGCTTGTGTGTCTCTTGTCTCACAGGTGACTTCCACTGTCTCAGGACATCTTCTTAATCACACTGATTGTGCTAGCCAAAATCCATCAGGGTGCTTCACGGATTCAGGGCTGGAGAAGTAGGAAGAAAAATTTAGCAGCTCAGAATAATAGATCAGGCACTGTACAGAATTTCTATTTCCCTGACCAATGAGCCAGAGTTTTTATGAACCAGTTTTTGGGGATGACATTGAGTAATTCCTTCAGTAACTGGTCTGTTGTCCGAATATTATTTTTTTTCCCCTCATAGCTTCCTATTTTAAGATAACCAAGAAAAATGAAAAAATAGTTCTTTACATTTTGAAGTAAAAATGTTGAGCAAAATGTGGTTTGCTGAGGGTTAAGGAATGTTATAATGTCCCTTAAAAATGAGACCTCTTCTGCAAGCAACAGTGACGTCATGGGGTCCAGAAGGATGCTTTAGATGGGTGGGCATTTTTGTAGCCTGTGTTAGGCCTCACACAAGGATTATATCCAGCCATGACGTATAGGTGGTTTTTAGATAACTTTTTGTGAATTCTCCTTTCGTAATCACTTGGCTGTGGAAGCTGGGGGAAAAGCCAATTTTTAACAATCCAGGTACCTGTCAGGTGATTAATTTTAAACTCATTTCGGAAGTGGTATATTTTGCTCCTCTGGAAAAAAAAAATCTCTGTTTTGGGCAATTCTGTGTGTGTCTTCCAACACAATCTAATTCAACTATTCCTTAAATTAACTCACTGAGGCAAGGAAAATAAGAAGTATTTAAATTAGGAGATAAAAATTACAGTCATGGAACAGACTAAAGTTTATGGTAAATATTGTATTATCTTTTACATTCAAACTTGGTTTCAGGGAATAAAGAGATTGGCTGGAATGTAAGCTTGTAATTTGATTTAAACAATGAGGCATTCAAATGCACAAAGGAGGCAGAAAGCAGCTCTTCGTTCCTGGGGCAGATGAGGAGAAGGCAGTCCACGACAGAACAAGGGGTCCCAATCCCTTGTGCAGATGTTCCCACGTGGAACAGGGAAAGCGTGTGCCCCAGCAGTAGGGATGCCAACCAGTGTGGGTTCGAGAAGAGTGCAGATATGTGGCTCGTTGGAAATGAGTGCTAATAAGACTAATATACCACATGTTACCCCCACCATTTTACCTCTGTCTTCAGTTCCGAGGAGAAAAGAGAAGTGGAAGAGAACAAAAGGGTGGGAGTGACAGGGAGAAGAAAAAAGCGTTGCTGCTGTAATCAGCATTTCACTGAACTGTGAATTTTAACAGGTTCTCTGTAGTTCAGATTGTTATTTTGTCCACTAGGTACCTGTACGAGATAATGATGACAGCTGACAGAATATTGCAGTACAGCCGAATTCTCATGGACTTCGCAAATGAGTCTCTTGTCCGATATGCTTCAACCTATATGATCGCAGCTTAGTCATATTGCCACATTGTTTTTGATGCTACATTTAACTTTATGAATAAACTGGTTTCTAAATTGCTAACCAGTTGTCTGATTAGCTGCCACAGATACCATTTAATCTAAGTGCTCAAGTAAAGTGTAACTGCTGCTTTTATGATGTTATCAACACCCCTGTCATGTCTGTCTAACTGGCATTTATGCAACCTATGCTCATATGATAAAATTCCTTTAGAAATCATTAAAGAAAAGCATGGGCATTTGTGAGTAAAACCAACAGTCGTGTTTAGTTTTTTTTTTGTAAATAGTACATGCTATCCTATGATTTAATGGCTGGTTGAATTTCAGTGCAAAATGTGGCAAAGTGTGAAGTATAGGGATGAATCACATCTTTTGTTCTTTCCCTTCAAATATCTACTCTTGCTTCCCTGAGAAATCAAGGGTATATTGCTTCAGGGTTTATTTTCCAGCCTGTGAGAAATGCTTATTTTAGTATTTGTGGGGTACAATCTGAAAAGATAGGATTTAGCTTGCATTCAAAATGAGCTACTGGAACAAATTTAGACACTGATTTTCTTCAAATCTGGAGTTTGTTCCATGAAAGCAAACACTATGACCACCAGTCATGCCTGTAAAGGGAAAACTGATCACCTGATAACTTGCTGGAATACTTGCAACCTGGAAAGTTGGTCTTGTCATCCCCATTTTGTGAGTAGAGACACAGAATAATGAAGTTGCATTGTGCACTGGGATCGTGGACAAAGCACAGTAACACAAAGATTATGAGCAGGTTCTCACAGTGCCCAGACTAGATGCCTGTGATGTGAATTATTTACAGTTAATGAAAAGAGAGAGAAGCTCCTCAGAGGACCATTCAGAGTTAGCCCTGTGAAGCCTAGTAGAATAAATACTGTCTGATCTCATACTCTGTCAGCAGCTTTTTCATAGCTTAAGGTTAAGGGACATTGGAACAAGACACAAGAACTGAACAGCATCCATAAGCTATGGTAAATACTACAGGCTAGTGAGGGTGGATCCAGCCTCGATGGTGGTTGGGCAGCTGCTCCCCATCACAGCATGTGGAGTGTGATGTGAACCAGCAAGAGTTAATGTGAAGAACATCCCCTCCCCTGTTCCTGTTAAATCTGCCAGCTATCACGTTTCTCAGTCTCTCATATGCACCTCTGGTCTTGCTTGCTCAAGGTCAAAATGTTGTCAACACATGGTCGTAAACGATGCGTGTTAGCTTGTACAGTTGTTTGTTGCAGGGGTGTTTGCCTTTGCGTGGCATAAAACCGCTAAACGTAGTGTTTTCCCCATTTGCGGCTAGAGCTTTTGTACTTGCTTTATATGGATACCTGAGTTACTTTTCATCTGTTTCCTCACATCACTTTCAACTGGCTTAATCCTACTGCCTCATTGTGGCACCTTCCACGATGCAGTGTAATTAACCACAGGCAACTATTCAACATACTAGAGATGAAAGCAACGTAGCGTGTTTCTTCTGGCTTCGTGACATGTGAAGGCCAAAAGAACAGCTTTATTCTCTCCAAAGCTTCTCTACTATTCTTTGGTATGTGATCAGAATATTTTTAGATGGCCTTGCAGGTATACAGCTATACCTAGGACACCTTGCAATAATATTGCTTTGGCCCCATAACCAGCCTCTCCACACTGAAAAGAAGGGAATGTTGGCAAGTAGTTAATATGTAGCAGAAGAAATTAAACGCCTCTGACAGTAATTGCCTGAAGAAAATTCAGAAGATGAGATAGCAACAACATAGCAGACACAAAATAACTAGATTAAGAGCACAATAGCCATATGCCAACATTATATTAAGAAAACAGTGCTTAAAATGGTGAGGTCAGAACCTTTGCCAAGAGCCTGACATGTGGTTGCCAAACTAGTTTTGTCAGAGAAAGTAGCGTATGGAAAAGGTGCAAAAAACAACCTCCCCCTCCAGACCCTTGACTTGAAATCTCAGTATGTCCAACTCAGATTGATTACTGAGGAGTATTAATGGGGGAGGGAAATGTTAAAAATTAAAATCAATTCTTTTTCCATCTCTCAGTCTACTTAGAACTAAACGATGCTAGTAAAACAAGCCATAGTTGACTAACAAAGTAATTTTTTCCCCATGTAAATCTCAACTCTTAAAATGTTTGTATTGCATTATGATCTCCTGCTCTCTATAACTAACATGAGTAATAAACTGGTAGCTTGCATTAAAACTGAAGCTTATTTTTGGTTGTGTGTTTCTGACAGAACTGATGTTGCTGATCTAAGGAGAGAGTTTGTTTTCGGGCTTCCTTACATTTTGATTAAACATAGTGAATTCCCTACTCAGTCAAAAAACTGTATCTCTAGGAAGTGTGAATATAGAGACCACTACCATAATACCATTTTCAGAACAAAGATATAGACTCTCAGTTTTGATATCACAGAGTGTTACATACACCTATCAGTTTTCTTTAAAATTTTGATATATTGGTACATTTTATTGAAAATCAGTACCCAACAAGATTATTCTTCTGTAAACGTTCTGTCTGAACATCAGGAAACACTTTTTCACTGTGAGGGTGACTGAGCACTGGCACAGGTTGCCCAGAGAGGTTGCAGAGTCTCCCTCCTTGAAGATATTCAGAAGCCATCTGGACATGGTCCTGGGCAACTGGCTCTTAAGTGGTCCTGCTTGAGCAGGGGGGTGGAACAGATGCCCTCCAGAGGTCCCTTCCCGCCTCAGCCGTTCTGGGATTCTGTAAACAGATGACTAACACAAAAGGTCTATTAATGATTCTCTCTGTTTTGGGAAACCTCTGGTATATGCCTAGCCTTATGTGTCATCTGTATTATTTTGATAAGAACAGATAGGCAGCCTGCTGTAATGTGCCACAGTTATATATTTTAGTGTGTTTATTCTAGATGAAAATCAGAAAAAAACCCAACCCTCAGCGAGTATAAGGTATCTGGGCACAGATTTAACCAGATCTGCTTTAGGTCTTTTAAAGGTAAAACTGTCAGCAAAATATCACACCCCAAACTGACACAGTTATACCAGTGTGAATTTTTATATGTAGGCCAACTCTTGCTCTACTATATGTAAAATGAATCATAGGCTGCGGTCCAATTCCCTTAACAAAAAATAATTGGCAGAAACCTCTGCTGCCAGATTTGGCAGGAGCTGTACGGGCATGCAGGATGATTTGGTCTCGTTTTCAGAGGCACTTCTTCAGAACAAGGTTACCCTATGTGAGTGAGGCATCGTTAGGAAGTTTTCCCTGCTGTTGCCCATTTGTTTAGGATATTTAACTCTGTGTACCACTTGACCAGTCTTGTGAGGACTATATACCCTGATACTGGATATTAGTCTGGATATTAGTCCAGGAGGAGGTCAGTAGCACAAGTGATATTCCCTGTCTGGTCCATCTTCTTTGCAGGTGCTGCTGCAATGGTGCCACGTGGACTCCCAGCAGCTACACCTTGGGGTGAATCTTTTGAGTATGTATGTAATCATAAGTTTTGCTCACCATGTGGCACAAAACCCACAAAACTTTGAACCCAGCACATCGCGTACAATTTTCTTTTGTTGTCTGTTTTCCAAGGTGTTTGCTTCATATCAACCTTTTTGAATTGCAACATCTGCAATTGTACCTTTTTGCACACCCCCTCAAATGAAAAATGAAATTACTGCCTAATTAATTGACTATGAGATCTGGGGCTTTATGAGAAAAATAGAGGATTTTTTAGAATTCAAAGTTGGCATTATTGTAATGTATGAAAAAACATTTTTGTCATTGGTTAAATTATCACTTACTCAATTTCATCCATCTTATTAAAAGCTACATTGGAACAGCCTGTTGCTTAAATGAACATACCTCCCTGTGAATATGTTGTTTTCATTCCATGGTTCTTTTTTTGTTAAATCTGTTTATGAGCTGAAGGAAGTGAAAGACAAGTGGAAAAAAATTAGCAGTTGATATCTCTAGTTCTGACCGGATACTGCTACATGTCTAGTATTTAGTTGCTTTTAGATTTACAAATAATCTTGGTATGTATGCAGTACTGAAATGGTAAATATTCTCTTGCTGGGTAAGGCTCAATAAAAATAACAGTGAATGTAATGTTTAATGGTCACTATTTTTTAAAAAGGTTTTCTTGTCTTTGAAATACGTAAGTGACTGCTTGGTTTATTAAAGGCTCACTGTAATTAGTGATACACACTTATAAGGAGTTGAAGTGTTCAAATTCAAGCCATGTTAAGGCTTTCTCAAGTTTAAAATCCATCCATTAGATTAGGTGGAAGGGTCGTAAAGCATTCTGTGAAATCAGGCGCTGATATATCACTCTTGAAGGGTGTTAATTTGGTTCTCCAGTTCTGATTTGTTTGGAAGAACATATTAATTGCTTGTTAGACAGAATTAAACCATTTTGTGCTACCAAAAAAAAAAAAAAGAGAGAAAAAAAGAGAAAAGATAAAACGGAATTGCTGAGAATAAAAAGCTGGATCTTTACAGAGCATTTTTATTCTGATTACAGCAGCTTGTTTTGCAAAAGACAGAACAGGATGATTCTGTCTTTTTGGATCTTCGAACAACTCTGAGAAACAAAGGCTGATATTGCTGAGAGATGAGAAACAGAGAGAATTTTATTCCCTGCCAAAAAAATATTCTTAAGGTCATAGTATTATGGTCTGCCTCAGCATCTCCTCTGGCTCACAACCCAAGCAGTCAGGAAAAGGATTGCAGAAAAAGCTGTTTCCCTTGGAAGTAACAGTGCTTGGTCTGTTGGAGCTGCAGAGATATGATTGTACTTGAGGCCTGATCCTGTGTCTCCTGGGCCAGGGCAGAGTCCCATTAAAGTGGATTATGTCAAAAACAAACTCATAACCACCAGGAATCTGGACAGAGGAATCTCTTGAAAATGAGATTCTGCCACGACAGTGTCCATTTTAAAATACCAACCATTTCAAGCAGATACATAGGTTCGCGCTCTGTGTGTGGCACAGTTGTAGGGAAGACAGTGAGTGTACAGACAGTGAAAGGTAAATGTCCTCATGCTCTCATAAAGCTAGGGTTTTTTTTGAAAAATCATGCTGCTGAATGAATTTTCTAGAATCATATGGAATTCATGCAAACCCACATAGAACATGACAGACTCATATTCCCACAGTAGAATAATTGCAAACGTTGGTTTAAAAATGACGGGGCAAGGCTGTCCCTCTCTATTAAATTGCCTGACTTGTTCACATGAGGGCTACCACTTCTGCCATGTATTACTCAAGTTTATATATGTGTAGGAGGTGTATGCCAGAGGAGGGACCTACCTTCTGTTTCCCAGGGTGGTTAGTGCGGTGAGGGGCAGCCAGCTTCACAGGGAATCTTAGGGAATACGGTGCTTCTTTGAGGTGGACCACGTGAAGCTGAGAAGTGACTTTGATTGTTTTCTATAATAGTAGTTGATTTCTAGTTTATTGCATCCACATCATACCAATCTCTTCAGCAGTATGTAGATGAAAAGAAAGCAAGTGTGTATCTGCCTGTGAATCTACCTAGCCATTTTGGGGGCTTGATTGTTGAATTAATTGTGAGATCCAAACTTTGCTACTCCATTTTTGGGAAAGTTTTCTATTTACTTGGTGGTTATTCTCTGTAGGGTGATTTTCATGTATAGGTTTTCATTCTCCTTTTGCTTAGTTAGAATCTCTGGCTTCTTAGAAAATGCCATATTTAAAGCTCAAAAGACGCTAGTCAGCTTCTCTTGATAATGTCACTTTTCAGTGTTGTTCTCAAATCGATGTGAAAAATATACTTGGGAATTTTATGGATTCAGTTTTTGCATCCAATAGTTTTTACAGAGTTTGAATACCACAGGTATCCCTTCCAAATCTGAAATATTTGTCCACAGATTCAAAACTTACTTTTTGCAGTGGCCTTACTGTACCTCATCTCTTGCCTTGACTGCTTCAATTCTTATGTCTCCAGCAAAAAGCCAGCTTTGATATCTTAGAAACACCAACAAGAGACTTCCTTTGTGTCATTTCCTTTTATATGTCCTAAAACTAGTGACCCAAACCTTGTGCTTTGTTGCTATCAAGTGTCTGTTTTGCTCTTTCCTTCTTAACTCTTTAGCAGCCTACCAAACCTCTTGTTTTGTCTGCCTCCTGTATTTCTGTCTTATCCTCACCTATGAGCTCTCTGAGCCAGGAGCTGTTGCCTAAGTTTGACGTTGTCACTGTCAGTCACTTACCTTGGCTGTGAGTCAATGCATGCTACCAAATGCAAAAACCCCTCCAAAACACCTGTCTCCTTTATTAGGCCTGATCTCACCCTTAGGTAAGACAATATCATGTTTTTTGGGGGGTAGATTTTTTTTTTTTTTTTTTAAGACGTGAGATATGTGTGCTTTAGGAATGATATGTATTGGCTGTAAGGGCTTGCTACTAACTTACATCACCAGGTTTAAAGTGGTTGGCTCAAGCACAAATGCTGGAATTTCTCCATTGAAGGAAATAAAACAACTTTTGGCTTTTTCTGAATTTCTGTAACTTTGTTTGTGAGATAAAGGTCATCCAATTTTTCAGATTCACTTGTCTAAACTTGTTTTGTCCATCTGTTTTTGTCCTGGCATGCACACCAGTGAATCCTTCATGTAAGTGCTGTTCCATTGTTCTTCCAGAACAGTGAGGACGAATGATCAGGAATATTATTGGTCTCTAAATAAAATAGAATTGGTCCCATTTTCACTAAACAGGAAAACATTCATTAGCAAGACAGATAGAGATGTGAAGTCCATAGCAAAATAATGATACTATATTTGTTAGTAATCAAGATAAAATATGGCTTCATTTTTAAAATGATGATACAATGAAGATACAATGAAACAACAGAGCTGTAAATAATTAAAAATATTTTAACATCAATGTTAGCTCTTTTTAGCTTTTTTTTAGTTTCCGAGGGACTCATTCATAGTCATCTTCAGATTTGGCCACAATTTAGTGGGCTTGTGTTTCAGCACTTTGCAGTGAAGCAAATTGCTTAAGCTTTTATATATTTATAAAATATATATGAATTATACATGTTGTGTACTTTTGCACTATAAAAAACTAATAGTGCTTGCTATTGTCACCCCAACGGGTAGGTGGAAATAGTGTAAAATTTATAAAGTGCCTGTTGATTCAAGATTTTGGAGTCAGATTCTGATCCATATTTAGATTTGCTAAACTATAGAAGACTATTGGTGAGATATGACTGTCAGAGGCTTACAGGCTGTTCAAGAGAAAACTGAAAACAGGAATGCCTTAAATTGTTAGAAACTAACGACAGAGTCAGTGTGGGTGAGCACTGAACAAAGAAAGAGACAAGGCAGAACAAAATGCTCCAGAAATGTTGCTCTTTTCTGGCAGTAATGCTTTTTGTACCTTCGATGGGGAAAGACGGTGACCCTGAAGTTGTCACCGTGGGAGCAGTGAATATGACTTTCAAGCAGGATGGGTTAGGTAGGGGCTTTTCCTGAGGTGACACATGAGGAGGATGACGACAGGCAAAAATAGTTCAGCAGGACATGCCATGAAGGACTTACCTTCACCTGGCAGCAGCCCTGCTACACCGCAGAGCTTCAGCTCAAGCTATGGCACAAGGCATGGCAGAGCCTGGCCAGAGCTAGTATTGCCAATTCCTTTGGATAAATGCTAGTTGCCTTGAAAAGGTATTGCTCTTTTTTAAATAAATAATTGTCTTGTTGAATAACTGCTCTTGCATATCATCATTTGGAGTAATGTGAAGGAAATTGTTTCTCTCTAGGACGCCTCTGCGAGTTGTTCTCTGGAAAGCAGTCAAATAAGAAGCAAAAAGGGCACATCAAAAACCGAGTATTTGAGTGAGATTGGGGTAAAGACAAGCAAAAGACAAGTTAACGCATCAAAATTATTTGTGTAACACAGCAGCAACAATTTTACATAATTTCCACAGGAGAAAACATGGCTTATGAATTTTCCTTTTCCATGTCAATTAGCTTTCCTCATGCTTCACCAAATGCCTTTAAAGCACCTAGAATTATTGTGATAATGGAGGTTTTAACTTGGTGAGAGGCAGAGGAGCTCAGTCAATGAGTTCAGAATAATGAAACAAACCCTTCACATTGACAAGGGAGAAATCCCTCTCTCTCTCTGACTCCTGGGCAGGGGCACACAAGTGTCCATGCCACCTCCTCACGCAGCACAGTGGCTTGAAGTTATAGGTTGTTTTTTCACAGGCTGCTCCAGCCCAAACAGATTGTCCTGCAGTCAGTCTGAGATAATATGCACTGGATTCTTGACTATATAGATATTGCTACTGTATATCCATTTTTCCTTGGACATCTTTTCTTTTTTCACTTGATTGGTAGGAAAATAGCACTTTGCCGTTTACTCAGTGTTTTGGGTTGGCCGATGCCTGCTCCAGCTGCTGGGTCTGACCAAGCTTTATGTGCACCTGATGGCAGCTGGACATGCACAGATGAACTCTAAAGGTACAGTGAGCCTCAAGTGCCAGGATATTCTAGTGTGCTTATGTTTGCATAACAGATTTGATATAATCCACATGCATCGTTGCTCTTGTACCTGCATTATAGAAGAATCAGGGGCAGAAGTATGACAGTCCTAGATATGGGCACCAGTTCACATGCTGTTATCTTTTCATTGCTACTCCAAGTGGGAAAATTTCCCTGTATGCTGCTCTCAGGATTACCTTCAAACAGTGGCTACAACAAAATTTTGACTACATAGACTTTTTCGGTTTTCGATATTCAGGCCTTGCCATGCTGATGGATTGTTATATACCGGGATGTCATGGTTTAACCTCAGCTGGCAATTAAGCACCATGCGGCCGCTCGCTTACTCCTTCCTCACCACAGTGGGATGGGGAGGAGAATCAAAATAAAGTAAAACTCATGGGTAGAGATAAAGACAGTCTAATAGGACAGCAAAAGAAGAAATAATAATAATAATAACAACAACAATAATAACAACAACAATAATAATAACAATAATAATAATAATAACAACAACAACAATAATAATAATAGAATATACAAAATGAGTCATGCGCAGTGCAATTGTTCACCACTGGCGGACTGATGCCCAGCCTGGCCCGAGCAGCGATCTCTCCCTCCCCAGCCAACTCCCCCAGTTTATCTCCTGAGCATGATGTCATACAGTACGGAATATCCCTTTGGCCAGTTTGGGTCAGCTGTTCTGGCTGTGTCCCTTTCCAGCTTCTTGTGCACCTCCTCACTGGCGAAGCATAGGAAGCTGAAAAGTCCTTGACCTATTGTAGGCACTACTTAGGAACAACTAAAACATCAGTGTGTTATCAACATTACTCTCATACTAAATCCAAAATATAGCACTACATCAGTTACTAGGAAGAAAACTAACTCTATCCCAGCTGAAACCAGGACACAGGATAAGTTTTGTGGAGGTCGCACTGGCAAGAATCGCCAAAGCAAAATAAAACCAAAGTGATACTGCCTCTTAGTTTGCTTATAATGCAACACAACACTCAAGCCTCATCTTCTAAGTACTTTGAATTGAATCCTCAGCTGGTGTAAATTGTCCTCACTCCACAGAGGAATGGCGTTTCTGGGTGCCAGTGGTCCCAGTAACTTCAGTGGGAGCTCTTCATACTGAGCATTCAGAAAAAACAAACCTGCAGCAAACGAGCCTGACTTGAATGTGTTTGTGAGCATAGATAGATCTTGCCATGAACCAGAGAACAAATTTTATTTGAACTCTGTCCCCCTTGTAACTTTTTCTTTGCAATCCTCAATATGTTTTTGCATTTAGGGACTGAAGAGACCTTCTGTAGCTGTGCTAACACATGCCAGTTCCCCTGAGTTAGACTAAAAAGCTGTTTAGCCTGGTAAAATTCCTCACAGCTGTTAACCAAAGATTGTGTTGGATGAGGGGCATGCCCCATATGTCAGAGGGTGCCGAGTTCACATGTTGATAGGGTTTCACATTTTAATTTTGCTCTCTAAACCCACAAATAACAAAGACAAAACTGCAAGCCTCCCGTGGTAGAATGATTGCAAATAAAGCAAACTATGATTGATTTTAGTTTGACAGCTGAGTATTATTTCGCCTACCTAACCCAGGAGTACATAAATATTCACTAGAGAAATGAGTGACCTGCCTCATCTTTTGCCTTGTAAAGTCATTTGGCCACAGTTTTGCAAAGACAAGTACATGCTCAGCTTTCAATATGAGGGCTGTGACTAAAAGTAGCTTTATTTCTTACTGAACAAAGCTGGCTACATACGCTGGGGTATGAATACGCATCTAAACACACCACTGAGTTACAACACCTCTACAAGCAATGGCCCATCCTCTGCATATTGTAACCGATCGTGTGCGAGTTCTCTAGTTCCTCACCAACTTACAAATTAAAAGCATTATTAAAACTATTTTCATTAACATGTAAGTTAAGTTTCATTACCTCTCAATGCTGATTCAAACTCTGATTGCATGGTTTTACAAAAATTTAAACAATCTTTTCCCAGGATGCCAATATGTTATAAAATGTTTTTGATTTAGTGGAAGAGATTTTCTCCCCCTTTTTAGGCAGTTCCTTTTACAAGTAATTCAGAAGGTTAATTACTGTAGAATGACAACAGCAAATCTGAAATACTGATTGATACCAATCAAGGTTCATAAAACCCAACGGGTTTTTAATTATTAACAGGAAACATATTGTTCAGGGTAAAACAAAATTACGAATGTGTCTGTGCAGCAGTGTATGAGTTAATTCAGACTGACTTGGAAATAAGAACTATCTTGAGTGAATGAGGACAGGAAAAACAAGCCTATATTGAAAGCTGTCAATAAAGCAGAAAGAATTGTATTGAGCAAATCCTCTTTCAAAAGCCAGTGGCTTCTCTCTTCAGTGCGGTGGCTTAACAACTTGCCAAGAGCACAGGTAGGTGTACAATTGCCTTAGGTGTAAAAGAAAAGTGTGAACTCACTCAGTATATTGGAAGCAAATATTCTGAAGGTTGCTCACAGGCTATGTTGGAACATGTCTAGCTCTCTGCAGCACGTAAACACCAACATGGGGGTTGATTTCAAACTTATTAAACTTCCAGCCAAGTGTGGGTTTTCTGAGGGAAGTCACATATGCCATTACCCTACACTGACTTACATCTTGGGACTCTTACCTTAGCTCTACTGATAAATGAGAATGTTGGAACCACTCCATTGTTCAGGGTAGCTAGTGAGTTTTCAAGATGGTCTTGTAAAATTTTACAAGCAATACCGAAAATTAAGTAAGTCATTGTAAATGCAGCAGAGTGCTATACATCCTTTCTCTTAATTCCCTTAAGCTTTAGTGTGAAAGGTGGTGGTGGCTACACAGGGAAGAATGATTAAAAATGACTCAGGTAGAAGGGGAAAAAACTGGTCATTTTGTCCTTTCCTAACTTCCTTTCCAAGCGTAAGAACACTTATTTGTGTAGTTTAATTTAATTTATGTATCTAACTGTGATCTCATGGAGTTATCTGAATGAGTCCTATGAGCAAAATTAAGAGGTTTTATTTCTATTCGTCTTTTTCCTAATCACAAAATTATGTCCAATAAAAAAGAAATAAGATTTTAAATATTTAGTAGCTGAGTTTAGACTGGCAATACACACAAAGTTTATAGGCCAAAGTTTTCAAATATTCTGCCTAATTTTACATTCCAGATTTGCCTCTTCCATAAAAAAGCCACTATACCTTTTGACATTGATAGGAAATACAGGCACTTAGCGGTTTTTAGTCAAACCATTTTTGTGTAAATATCGGGTCCAAATTGGAGTCTGGTCACTTAATTATTTCTGAGTTGTGCTTTAAGTGTCCAAGATTAAGATTATACCCCTAAAGATTCCTGCTGAGAATGTTACTCCAGAGCACCTAGCTTTTGGGGTTTAATGACTCCCCAAAGCCTGCAGTTCTTCCTTGGATGCTGAGAGCGATCTCCTTCCTGGCACGGCTGGTGGAGCTGCTCGGTTCCCAGCCCATACCTTGGCACGACACGGATCCAGCAAGATCGTTTTTTGGCAACATTTGGCTCCTTCTCTGTGGTAACAGGAGGTGCCTACTGCAATACTGCAGGGCTCTTCCACACAGGGCTTAACCCCCTTTTTTGGATGAAATTTGTAAAACTGATGTGGGCTTGGGAGCCTGCTGCCAGACACCATGTTTGAAAATTTTGACCCAACCTTTATCAGGTCATTCTGGAATTGCAGATTTCTGGTTCTGCTTTTAAAAGGAATTCTCACTTCTGTGGGATACATGAGCTAGAAAATATTTCTCTAAATTTGTTTTATTACTTTTGTATATGGTATAAACTGCAGAATATTTTACAGTCTCCTTATTAAATTCACCAAATGTAGAAGCAGTTGGAATTTAAGCAGGTTGTATTACATTCCCTACATAGACATGAAGTTACCAGCATATAAGCAAAAACTGCTATTACTGCTGCATGCTCTGTATCCTCAACCTTTTAGCATGATAGGAATAAAGAACACAATACAGTACAGGAGGGCAAAGGGAGAAGAAAAAAGATTTTACATGAGTTACAATGAAGAATGAATTAATGACTTAAGCTCAAACATGAGCGCTATGAATCGTTGAATTCCTACACTGAATTTAAGGATATGACTTTTGACAGGTTGCTGAGAGCCAGATTTTTACAAATTTCTCCAGTTTTTTCACTTAATTATCGTCAGATCACTTAGATGCCTAAACCCACCTATAAGCTGAGAAGGTAGATGCTGACGCACCGTATTTTGTGCCTGCAACGTTGCACTGCAGCTAATCATCAAGATTCAGATGGAAGTCATGTTCTCTGTTTTAAGAAGTATTGTAAAGAATCTGTCATGCGTGATTTCTTAAAAAAGAAAAGGCTAAGTCTGTACACATGCTAATGTTAATGAAGCACTCTGTGTTTAGCTTAGTATAAATCTGTTGTATTGCCATTAAAAATAACTATAGTTCTGATGTTGTAAACTAGAACTTTCCTTAGGCTATAATACAAAGGACTTGGCTCAAACTCTCTACAGGTAAATAAAACAAGCTAAGGTGTTACTAAGGCAATGTAACATGTAGTAAGCAAGAAATAAGAAATAAGAACCACTATAGGATTTAAAAAACATGCTAATACATGCTAAAGTCCCTGGAAAATATAAGGAATTTGAGCTGAGTCAGATCTGTTAACAACATTGTTCCACTTTGGTGAATATTGCTAAATTTGGCCCAAGATGATTCTGAAAATTCTGGGGCCGGTTGTGTGGAAATGTTACAGGGGTATAATTAACTGATTATAATCTGTTGTGTGATTTGCTTGTAGTCAGGTACTCTTGTGTTCTGTGAAACAAAAATCCACGACTTACACACCAAAAGACACTAGAAGTACAGATGGTTTTGACGTTATAATTGCATATTATTGCATTGATGTTATCATTGCATATTGTCTTAATTTTTTAATCCCAATAATGTAGAATTCAAAAGTATCTTAAAGAAGGCAACATATGAAAACTGTAACCTTATGTGCTTGTAATGAATGCATTTGAAGAGCTCACTGAACTGAAGATTGGCAAGTTTAGTGTTTCTTTTCTTACTGTATTGTATTTTTAATTCCTTACTGAAACACATGCAAGAATTATAACTTTTCAAGAGCTAAAAAGATTTTTCTCAAGTTGATCTAGATAAATTCATAATAAGGAGGTGTTAGTAGTTTTCAGCTGAGTTTCAAAAGGGATGTCGCAGTCACTTAGGAAAACAAGCATTTGGCCCAAAGAGAATAAAAATGGTTAAAAAATAAATGAAATAGGTGGCACTGAGGGCAGTAGTAGGTTGTAGGGTAGAGTAGGGTTGTAGAAGAGTGGGGAAGCTCAGGTGCCTGGGTTCACTTTTAAACTTTTCTAATTAATTAGTAATTTTTCTCCCTTATTTTGTTTCTTTTATGTTAAGATCTTACAACAATTTGAAGTAAATTTTGTGCCTTCCCACCTATCCTCAAACAGGAGCCTTCTGGCACCACCAGCACGCTCCCAGTCTCGGGCCAGCTGCTCACCAGCCCTTAGATATGATGGAGCAAAACACGGAGCTTACATTCAACCTACAGCAAGACCCAGCATGTACACCAGGCATGTCTTGCAATCCTCAGCAGAACAACTCCAGAATGGTGTCACTCGGCCTCCTGTCATCTTTGCCACAGAGGGCTTGTGGAGCAGGTAGCCATGAGAAACCTGGCAGGGGTTTTCCTCCCATGAGTGACACTTTCCGTGAGAGCTCAGAAGATCTGTGAATGTCCAGAAAATTCCAGCTTGGTTTTGGAGTGGTTTTAGATCCATCTGGTTGAGCTGTCTTGTTTTGGATTTATGCTAAATGTCTTCACCTGTCCCTTGTGATAGCCACAGTCAATGTAAAGCTCATGTTGAAGGATCTGCAAAGTGCAGTGACTTTAATAAGCTGTTTTCTGAAGTGAACAGTGGAAATTGTAATTGAAGAGAGAAGGGGAGGGAGTATAACCTGCCATTTTAAGCTCCTAGCCAGTGGTTACTGATCTTGACTCACAACGTTGAGACTTTAGCTCCAAGCCATCTGTGTGCCAGCCCTTTCAGAGCAGGGGAAACCATGATCCTCAGGCAATGAGGCAATCATCTGCAGTGTCCATGTCAGTGCCTTAAGCTGATGCTATTTGGTGTTAATCAGCATTAACCATCCTGGGGATGTGATCCAGCTCTCTTACTCCATAGCTGCGTACCATGAGCACTGATCAGCAGAGTGAGTCCCTTGGAGCTTTGAATGACGGACTCACTAGCCAAAGAGACTGAAACGGTTCATGAGACATGAGAAAGCATCTCCCAGTTTGTTTAATGCTGAGTGGATTTAGCTTCTTCTTCAAGTCAATCACAGTCAAAGATTTCAACAGCCGTGAGGACCAGCCTTGATCCTGCTAGGCCTTAACTTAAAAGAGGAATCTCTATTCATGCATGTCCCAGTGACTTTGATGGAACTGCTCACATGTGTAAGAGTCTGCAGGATCAGCAACCCTTAACTAACAAGGGAGTTATGTAAAACCGAATGGCATCTGTAAATAAACACAACACTACAGACCCTGGTGTGCTGCTCTGCTCCTTTTTGGACACACTATCCTATCTTTGCTGAGGCAAAGTCTTCCCTGCTCTCTTCGCATCACACAGATGGGATCAAAAAGCTGAAAAACTGCTTTTTCATGATGGCAGTCCATCACAGGAGCATTGCTATTAGTCTTTGCTAGCCATCAATGTCTGGAAATTTCACAGTCAAGTTGCTAGTGATTGTATTGAAAGGGTTTGTGTGTGGGTGGTTGAAAATATGGTGCTTGGCCTCTGGTGCCAAACTCTCAGGCAATATCAGCTGTCTTTACACAAGTGATGAGGCAGAATATGTTACTTTGAGTTTAATATTCAGAACTTTGTCTGTCTTGCTGTCAAAAAGCTATACATGTGGAGGGGATTGCTGACTGCAGAAAGTGCATAATTAAATACCTCAGTGCAGAAGAAGACGTCATGTAGTTTTCATGGGGAGAGGTGATGTGAAGTGGTTCTTTCATTGTTTACATTAAAATTAGTCTCCTCAAATGCTTTCTTTTTTATATAGCAGCAACTTGGTGTTATTTCAGTAGTACTTTAATTTTAGACTCTCTGGATGTGTGGTTGACTTTCCCGTATGTTATTATGTGTATACAGTTAGTTAGATGCTTGTCTTTTCTCCCCACACTTAGTAGAAACTTTCCTATTTGTTTTTTGCTCATTATATTATATAGCATTACTAAAAACACGGGAGAATGGCAACTGCCAGATTCTATCCCTGTTTTTGCTAGTGCTTCTTTTTCTACTATGAAATTAAGTAATTTGTAGCTTAAATGTTGAGAAAAAGGACGGCAGATTTGAAAAAGAGAAAGGAAATCAAGGGACAAAGAAAATCCTGAAGAGAAAGAGAGTGGAAAAGGCCTTGAAATCATCTGAGTGTAGCAAAAGAAGACTAAGAATGAAAATGTGGTATGATGTACATGTAAGCACATGGACACTGCTCATAGTGAAAGTGAATGTCAAGGAGAGATGGAGAACAGGGAGAGGAAGTGTTGAGTATTTTGCAAAACATTGCCTTTGCATCAATGTACAGCTTTAATGATGTGTGTTTTGTTATTGTCTTTTCTTTTATAAGGCTTGTGAAAGCTGGTAATACCCTCCAAAGGACATTCAACACATGGCTGGCAGGGCAACATTTTTTTGGACACTGTTTAACCTTGGATGTAGGAAAGAGGTAAAATGGTGATGTTTGGTGCTTTCTCTAGGAAGGGCCTGTGGTGTATTCTACCTGTGAATATCCATCTTTGAACATTTATAATTTTAATCAATTTTTAGTTGAGAGTGATCCTCTCCCCTGTCTCTCCAAAATGCTTGTTTGCACACTCATGCTTTGCAATAATGGCCCCTAAGCTGCTTACACAAACAAACTATGTGTTTTTCTTCATCTTTTCTTAACTATTTTAGTTTATTTTCATGAAGTGCCTGAAAGAATTCAGTAAAAGCCATAGACTTGTCTCTTCAGGATTTAATGTTCGCCTACAAAAAAGTTTAGCAGTGGGTAGTTTGGAAAAAGGATAATATATATGTATTTAAAGATAAACTGCTCTTTATTTCTCTCTGCAGCAAACCATATTGCTGATTAACCACTGCTTTCATAAACTACAAGTGGGCCATTTAAGCTGTTTCGCTGCTGGTTAATGTACTGTATTGTGCTCCCTCTTTCTACAGTACCTAGCTAGTGTTTTGTTTTTATTAGAAATTCACCTATCCTTGTCTACTGAGGAGAAAAGAAATTACACTACAGAGCCCTACAGCCCATAAAACGGCAGAGATTCCTAAATAAAACTGGCCTGAAACTGAAACCTCTGTCTGCCTGCACTGTAATGAAATGCATGACTACAGGAGATAATAATAATTGCAGCAATAGCTCGTTACAGCTCCCAGATGATTTGATGCTGTCAGGAGTGCACTGTCCTCTGACATCCCAGGAGGCGAGCGGCATCACTGACTGCGGGCCCTGATTGGTGTAGTGAAATATTGCTGGCAAAAATTAAAAGGTCTTGGTGTCAAAATAATTCATGATATGCATATCTTCCATTCTGATGAAACGGCTGATATCCGGATTAGCAAGATAATAAAACTGATCAGGCTACAGTTAAACAATTTAAGCTGGAGAGCTGTTCATTTTGTAGGTGTCACTTGTCAGATCAAGGGGTCAGAGCGGGATGAAAGGCTCTCCCCAGTAACCTTCTGATGATTTGGATCTGGAATGTTCTTCATGATTTGTCCAAAGTTTTCATCACTGTGCTGCCGGGTAGCATTACCGCAGCAGGCTGTGTTCTGACATTCAAATCCTGGGAATGACAGGTTATTAGGAGAAGAGAACTGGCTGTACATACATTAAGCCCCGTATCTTTGACCTGTAATTTGAACTGATAGTGATATTGTAATTGAGTGAGTAAAAAAAGGAATTTTTTATTAAAACACAGGAAGATGAAGAAAACGTTTATTTCCAGGAGATTTATGGGTTCATAAAATAAGCTTTTTTGATGACGATTTATTTTATGGCTCTTGAAATGCTGAGCTGTGTGCTTACTATTTATTTTATGGAACAGTTATTTAAAATAAGGCAGCTTCCCATATATTTCCAGCCTGTTCATCAGTACCCAAGCCTGTGCAGATGGAGAGATATCTGTTTCATATGGGAGTTCATGTATTTGAATAGTTCAAGGATTATCCCAATAAAATGGACCTAGGAAAATATTGCACCCAGTTAATGTTCATTGCTTCAGAGACCCCTAATGTCCTTTCTTGACACCTTATTGCAGGTTATTATTATACAATGGATCTTCAGTCATATGGTTATAGGGAGTGGGGCAGAGCCGGGCTATCAGGGTAATTGACTCCCCTGCACGGTGATGTTACACACTTGAGTAACTAATTTAATGGAATGTGTTTTCGTGTTCTCCCACACAGCCCTGCCCTGGCATAATTCTCCTCTCAGGGCCCCAGCAATTTGGGACAGGTAGAGAGTGGCATGAGGGCTCTCGATTTCTCAAAGATGGGGCCACAGGCTCAAACAGAGCCAACTCCTGCGGTAAATCTGCTGCCAGAGAAACAACTGCCTCTGGACCCAGAAAATTAATTGGGGTTACAAAGAATTCAGTGCTCCTGATGAAACCGGACCTCCTGCTTGTATGACGATTTTTGTTGTTGCTGATTATGATTGTTTGTGACTGTTGCTTTTTGTTAAATGGTACAGCCATAATGGTTTGGCATAGGTAAAGCACTTCAATGACCCTTTGATAGGAGGAATCAGGCTGTACAGCTGTTTGGTGCAGAGCTCTGTACCTGTGTGAAAAATCCCACTTTCTTGAAACTCAGAGAGTCTTGTGCTATTTCGGTCCTTGCATAGATTCAGATTGAGGCTTTTAATTTTTCTCTGGCATTTGGGAAAATGCAGATAAAAAGAAATGGCCAGCTCACTGAACAAGGCAGCTGCATTCTTAAAAACCAATGACAAAGGACAGTGATGGTTTGTTGATGCCATGTTTTGCTTCTGAACTGTTCCTAGAGGTGCAGGGAAGTGAGGATCAAAAATCGCTGTCAACAAGTATTTTTGTTTTGCAGTTACTATGGTATGGTTGGCATCTAAATACTTGGTCATATCATAGATGTTAATAAAGTATCCTTGATCACTGTGGGTTTAATCTCTGTTAACTTTCCCAAGCAAGATTACTGATCACTTAGAAGTTATGGATTCACTGCATTGATGCAATGGCACCAAGGGAGTTGTCGCACCAGGTCTGATAGTCACCTACCAATCTTACTTCAAATCAGAAACCCAGTCCTGTGGACTTGTACAACATATTTGTACATTTTTGTCTGGGATTCATTCTCCTGTCTTCATTTAACATTCAGATAGTAGAGTAGATTCAAAAGAAAATACTTTACAGAAGACTTTTACTTTAGCCCCCCCAAGCATAACTCCCTCTTCTTTTGCTGGTAATTACCTCACAGTTGTCGAGTGAATATTGATACTTACATAATTAAAGAATTGATCCTTAAAGCATAATATTGTTATAGGCATATTTGCATAATTGTATTAAAAGAAGTTTCCAGAATGTAAATTTTATGACCCATCTTTCAGAGGGATTTGTATATGCTTGCCCTTACAGTTGGGTCAAGTACAACAGAAATTTCTGGGCTTAGTCTCATGAGTAAAGTTGAATAAGTAAGAATATATTTTCAGGACTAAACCTATAGACTCTCCCCAAAGCAGTCTCTCTAGACTACAGTGAATGATATAATGGTCTTTAGCCATAAACCCTTTTGTAGTTTTGGAAGGACATAGAGCTTAGACCTTGTAAGTAGTTTTGCTTTGCTCTGTGCCATTAAGATATATGCACAGTTTGCTTTTATGATGTTTGCTGTCATTTAATTACTGATGCATCAAGATGATCATCCCAATTCAATTAAGTTGAAATTAATGGTTATTTAGTTTTTTTTTCAAGTCAGCTGAAGTTTTTGTGATGTTGCCTTCTCCATGCACCAAGCGCGCTCATCATCTAAACTGAAGGACCGTGTACTTGAGGACTGTTCGATGGACTGCCAGATGTAGCCTTTCTTTATTTGTTAGTTTTAAAATTGGAACTGGTTGAAATTAGCACGGAGTTTGGTTATCTGCCATGTAAATCAGAATAGTTTAGGAAGGTCTTTAATGAAGCTCAGGGGCAGTTTCACCTGCTCTTTCTCTCTGATGCAGAAAGTCATCATTGGATAGGTCATCACTGGTAGGCCACTTAATTTTGTGGGAGCTCTCGGTGGAGATAGTCAGAGTTAACTATTGCGAATGTCTTTATGATTGTGGTATAAAAGCAATATCAGCCTTTCTTTCTCTTAGTGTTTCTCCCTGTTAAGAATCAGGAACTAAAATTTTTCTTTATGTAATACAGTTATGTTTCAAATTACATGGCATGTCATAGTTTGATTTTTTGCACTTTCATAGGAATAGTCTGGTGGCTGGCTTTCCATAGCCTTAAATATAATCAGTAAAGGAAGAAGGCAAAGTGCTTTTGAGGAAAGGCTGTTGAAAATCTTCAGATTTGTACAACAGTCGATGAGACTATTTTTTCCCTGTTAGCTTATCACAAATTTGCACCGAAGTTCAAGTGCATTCCTGATGGAGGCCAGATGAAAGAAGAGGCTAGGAAAGGCCTGGACTTTGTAGTATTTTCATTTTAAAATACAGTACAAACTGGATTTCATCTCTTAGATTCCCATTAAATCCAAAGCGTTTGATTTCAATAAGCAAGTCTGATTCAAATTTATTTCTCATACACAGTATGTAAACATAGGTGTCAAACTAGTTAGAAAACAGTAGATACTCAGTGAGTTTTATATAAAATATATATTGGTTGAGAATAGATGTTTATATTTGACTCTACTTTGATATGCAATTCAACCAGCTTGTAGTGAGGACAGATAATTTTTTCTGCCCTTCCATTATCTTTCCTGTGTCACAGGCATGTATGTGAGTCTACACATACCAGCTATAAAGATGCAAGAAGTTACAAAAAACAGAGGGAGATCAGTTGATTACATATCTTTTTTTACGCAAAAAGATACAGATTTGTTGTTTTCACATCAGCTGTACATTTTGGGGGTACCTAAGCAATGACTCAGTAGCTTAGCTTATTTGATTCCCTTACAGGTTTTATGTCTTCACCCCATTTTAATTTTTCATTAGAATATAATAATAGCCACAGGAAAAAATGATTTGGTCTGTGATCTATTTCATTATGTTCTCATCATAAGGGGAGAATCTGAAGTGGGAGAGCATCACTAATTTTTCGGCACAGTAATTTATTCTACAGTATTTAAATGCTGTAATTTTCACACTGAGGCACATGCTGCCACATCTATCGTCCCCTGGACCAGTCTCTGTCTTGCTCTTTCCTTTTCATCTGTTTTGGTTTTGCATTTTTTTTCATAAATTCGACAGATGGCCTCTTGATGAATCCTTGATAATACTGTCATGTAAAGCAGCTAAGACTAGAAATCATCTCGCAACAATTTTTCATTGCAAAGAGAAAATTGAAGGCAGACAAACATCGCTAAGTCCATAACAACAGCAACACAATATCCACTTCATGTAAATAAAGAGGACAAGCTTTCCTTATAATGCTCAGACACTAATGCCAGTATCCTTTAAAGCCTCTGGATTTTTTTATGCTACATTTAATTTGTCTTTCAAGCCTTGGGTTTGTTTAGTATTTTGTTGGTTTCATATTCAGAAACGTTTTCCCGGATCTTAATGTGTTCTCCCTCCTCCTTAGTCCCCCTCCTTTTAGGTCTTTATAATTGTGGATCAGGTGAAGTTTGCTTCCCCTCATTTCAAGGTCATGCACCACTAGGACCATTTTCCTGACTCAGAGGGCACGTAATTTCACAGCCGTGTACTCCTCATTAATCCACCCTGAGTGGGTGCTCAGGAAGTTCCAGATCACAGATTTGTTTTTGTCTTGTTCTCTGACTCAGTGCTTCACAAAAGGATTAGATTAACCCCTTTTGATTGTATTTATATCTTACTGCATCGTGATAAAAATAAAGTGATTTCTTCTTCTCCCCACATAACCTTCCCACCCTTTCCACCTCTGCACTGGGGACCCACAGCATTTCTTTTGAAACAGGCTTCAGTTAGTTAAAGTGAAGCTTGTGGCAGACAGGGAAAATTATTTGTTTTCTCTTTCCTCTCTTAATGCAGCTTTAATGCATGAGTCCCTTCCCTTTTGCAGAAATTTGTTTATTAACTTTGAACGGCTCCTGTTTAACTGTAAACTGCTGCAGTCCACTGGCTCTGAATCCGGTCTCATCTGGACCTGAATTGTCCTGGATCCAAACAAAGAAGAAAACAAAAAAAGGTGACACGGTGACCACTGGAGGGGATCCAACCTTTGCCCCTTGGTATAGTGCCCCAGCCAACTGTGTCAGCCAGAGCCTTTCACCCAGGAACCTTCTTCTGCCTCCATTCCTTGGCCAACTTCTCCTTGGTACCTGCTGTTGGAAGGGATCCCCTGCTTGCTGCTCCAGGTTGGGGCTGACCCCCCAGGTGGGATCTGCAGTCACTGGTTTACCCTCGGGAGCACAGGGGAAACGTGGCCTGCTGGGGGCCTCTGCAGGGTCTTCCATGGTGGGGTGGAGAGGGGAAAAATTAACCACAGGCCTGAGGGTCAAGATAAGAACAGGGAGGGATCACCCACCAACCATGACTCTGGGCAAAACAGACTCAGCTTGGGAATGAATCAATTTAACTTGTTATTAGTTAGTTCAGAGAGGATAATGAGAAGTAAAACTAGATCTTAAAAACACCTTCCCCCCAACCTTCCCTTCTTCCTGGCTCTACCTCCTTTCTCCAGCGGTGCAGGGGAATGGGGAATGGGAGGATTGCAGGTCAATTCGTCACATGTTTCTACCAATCCTTCTTCCTCAGGGGGAGGACTCCTGACACTATTTTCCCCTGCTTCATGGGGCCCCTCCTCCTGGGAAAACAGTCCACAAACTTCTCCAATATGAGTCCTTTCCACAGGATGCAATCCTTATCCATCAGATTGCTCCAGCACGGGCTTTCCCCACAGAATCACAGCTTCTTAGGGCACAGCCACCCGCTCCGGCATGGAGTCCTCCACAGACTGCAGGTGCATCTCTGCTTCACAGTCAGTCTCCAGCAGCGTGGGGAGTCCTTCCCACACAGACAATCCTCTAAGAACCCCCTTAGGCACAGACATAGGCACTGCTCCAGCGTGGGGTTCTCCACAGGCTGTGGGTGGATCTCTGCTCCACTGTTAATCTCCACGGGCAGCACAGGGACCACTGCTGTCTCACCATGGGCTGCAGGGGAATCTCAACTCTGGCACACCTCCTCCCGCTCCATCTTCACTGACCTTGGTGTCTGTGTGGCTGTTTCTCTCAGGTCTCAGTCGTCTCTCTGCTGCAGCCGTGCCTGGCCCAACGAACCTTGTCAGTCCCAGCAGGATGAGCTCCACCCAACTGGTGCCCAGGAGCGGGGTGCTTCAGAGCTCTCCAAGCCGCATCGCCACGGCCATCTCCAGTCAGATGGCGATGTCCCAGCCTGGGCAACTGCTCACTCAGGAGGCTAGGGAGGGGAGCCAGCCCCCTGCCTCCCTCTTCTCTTCACTGCAGGTCCTGCCTGGTTAGAGTTCCTTCATCCCCTTCTTAAATATGATACTCACAGAGGCACTGATTGGCTTGGCCCTGGCCTGAGGGGATGGAGGGTCCAAACTGGCCAGGAACTAGTCTGACCAGTTTTCGAGTCAGGGAAGCTTATCGCAGCTTCTTACAGGGGCTATCTCTGCAGCCCCTCCCCGGCTACCAAAAGCCCACCGCATAAACCGCCAACGCCTAAATTCAGGTCCTTTAATCTCAAGATGAGTTCATACTTAGTGTCCTTGTATTGAACAGATCTTACAAATATAACCTATCTTAGGAGTACATACACTTAATTTGTGATATTTCTTTTCATCTTTATTAATAATTGTGTTTCCTACAGAGATGGCCATCAAAAATGGAGCCCCCTAAATTTAGCTATTGGTCAAAATTAAAGTGGCTAGTGGTCCCAGATCCACCAAGACTACCACTGAAATGGATTAGATTTAAACTGGGTGTTGGGGTAAAGGGATGTTGACAATTACCACAGGAGTTACCACAGAAACTCCAGAGTTTCAGGATGGAAGATGGGAGAGGAAAGGTGAAGGAAAGGTTTGACCAACCGAGAGGAATAGAGAACTGAAAGCAATGCAGAAAAGGGTAAAAGAAGACAGGGAGACAAAATTGAAATTAATTTGCATTCGTTGGTCAGATAAACAAAACTTAACAGCTTGGAGGTTAATGAGTTTTACCCAGCAGCTACCTGGTGGGACCTGCTGTGTGCAGGTTCCTAACTGGCCACAACTGGGCTACGCTGGTGAGGGCTCAATCATTATGCTTCGTTTTGCATTTGTGTTATGGTATGTGTGTTATGCTATTGGTCCCTGTGATAGCCAGAAAGGGATAACTTATTGCATCTTTAGAGTACAATTGCTTATTTTTTCATATCAAGACCTGCAAAACAGAGTGGGGAAATGCCAAGTCAAAACTGTAGAAAGTTCTTGGAATGTCACTCTGCTTTGGCTCCTTCTGGCCTTTCTTGTGGCTTTGTTGATGCATCCAGTTTTGGACTCCCCAGTACAGGTAAGACATCAATAAAGTGGAGCAAATTCAGCACAGGGCCATTGAGATGGTCAGGGGTTGGAGCACTTGTCCTGTGAAGGAGGGCTGAGGGAACGGAACTTTTCATCCTTGAGAGGAGATGGCTTCAGGGGGACCTAACAAAAGTGTGCCAGGACCAATGAGGAGGTGATCAAGAAGATGGAAGTAGACTTTTGCAGCCTAGTGTGTGGTGGAAGGACAAGAGGCAATGGACAGAAACTGAAACAAGGAAAGTTATTTCAAAGGAAAAACTGTTTCACCATGAGAACAGTGAAGCAGTGGAAGAGGGTGCACAGAGAGGGTGTGCTACCTCCTCGTTTCGATGTTTACAGTATCTGTCAAGATAAAGATTTGAGTAACATCGTCTGATCTCATAGCTGAGCCTGCTTTAAGAACGATGACCTGTTCAACCTGAACTGCCCTCTGATTCAAACTGCATGACAGGGAATCCCTGTCTTGTCTGATCTTCCTAAAGCAGTGGAGACAAGCTTTCCTTTTCTGCAGCTCTGAGTCCAAGACGACACGGATAGAAGATATATATAGGACAAGGGGCACGGGGCAATGGATTCAAACTGAAAGAGGGGAGATTTATATTAGCTATAAGGAAGAAATTTTTCACTCAGAGGGTGGTGAGGCACTGGAACAGGTTGCCCAGAGAAGTTGTGGATGCCCCATTCCTGGAAGTGTTTAAGGCCAGGTTGGATGAGGCTTTGGGCAACCTGGTATAGTGGAGGATTTCTCTGCCCATGGCAGGGGGGTTGGAACTAGATGATCCCTTCCAACCCTAACCATTCTATGATTCTATGATTCTCTGATTCTATGATTCTATGATTCTATGATTCTGTGATATGACCCCAGTTGGACCTCCTTTTTCCTTTTACCCTTGGGAAAGTCTCTCTTAGTACTGGTGCTGCAGGATGATGTTTCAAGGAACCACAGCAGAGCTTGGTATCCCTGTGGGCTCTGGCCAAAAGTGGCTGCGCTTCCAGAGGTTACTACCCCCAAAAGGGGTGCACCCCCAGATGCTGCAAGCTGTTCTGCACAGAGAGCTCAAAAGAAGCTTTATCTAGATATAAAGCTATGGAAATTTCAGAATATTTTTGATGGCTTCTCTGGGTTTTGTTAAGGGAAGAGGGAAAGTCTCAGATGCTCCTGAGAGGAAGACTTGGTCCCAACTGAGACCTGTATCACGCTGAATGCCATTCACTGCAGTGCGAGATGGCTTTTGACTTCTTTCCATGAGGCAGGATGATTTTGGACTACCTGTGGGGTATGCAATCTTACAAAAAATTAACAACGTAGAGCCGCTTGTTTTGCATGGGAGGGGACACTACACTGCAGTTACTCTGCAGCTGAGCTGACTGCAGTACACGCAGATATGTCCTCGCTAGACTTAAACTGGCTCGCCTGGATGCTCCCAGTGGCATAAAAGGGAGAGCTCCGTGCAGGCTGTAAAGCCTTCCTGAATGACTCAGCAACACTAGGGCATTTAGTCCCACTGATTTCTGTGCCACAGGACCAATCACCTCCCCAGGATCCATATAACGAACACAGTTCTCTCTGCCCAATCTGCAACAAATGCAGTATAGGTATACCCTAAAATACTGTTTATTTTAAAATATTTACTTGACGGGATTCTCCTTGCTGCAGGAATGTTTTTTTCTCTTCGCTTCTCCATCCTGATCAGAAGCTGCAGTTTCTTTCTTTGGAATCAGAGAGAGAAAAAGCCATGACAAGAACATGTCTGGCATTTAAATGATGTAATGAGAGAAAGGAGCAGAGCAGAACTGTGTGAGGCAACCGGCCTTCTCCCTTCTATGAGGCAGCTGCTCAGAACACTGAAATTCGCTTGAAGATACTGAAATTAGGATTGTTGCTCACGTTGCCACTTCTGGGTGCTTTTAGTGCTACAACATTGGATAAGGCTTTTCCCTATGAACAGAGTTTGCTTTTCCAATGGTATGAAATACCAGGAATTGTAGGTAAATAGTGCTCTGTAGAGGGCCACATTAGTGGTTCACAGGTGTTTTTTTCTCAGTCAATGTTCCAATATTTTAGAGATCAGAGGAAGGTACAAGATTTCCTAGAGAAGTTTTTCTATTACATTGGCCCATACATCAAAGACATGAAAAGATTTGCGGAAATGTTGATGTGAAGGAAGAAAACAAGAAAAAATCCAAAGAGATCATTAGGCATAGTGCAAAAATTAAGCATTTAAATGTGACTTAGGTGCTGTTTCCCTGGTAAATGTGATCAGTGTTAATTGCAGTTTCTCTGACTTAGCAGTTTCACCGAGTTTCACCGAGTGTACAGACTTGCGGCAGGTAGGACTCATACTGGACTAGGCAACGTGCAAACAGAAGGTCACGCTCATAGAGATTGGCGCCACCTTCTAGCACAAAACCTAAAACCAAAGTTGAGACTCCAGCTCCTTGCTCACTTGCCACCCACATCTCCAGTGGCCTTACCTATCTGCTGGATCCTCTGGTTGTATGGCATAAGATATACAAAATTCCTTATATGGTCATTTTCTGTTGGACTAGACCTGGATTCAGATCTCTGCTCAAGCATTGGAGGGATCTGTGCCAGCTCAGGGGGACACTTGCACTAGGTCAGTGCTCCAATTATCCTAGGGTGAAAGAGAGGCGTTAGCATCCACTCAGTGTGCTGATACTTGTGAATTCCCTTCAGAAGTACCAAACTCTTCTCATGCTTCGCAAGGGGGACATAACCATCTCTTAGGGTTCTGGATTCATAACAGGACAGATAGGAGAGTGTTACAGTCCCTAAGTCTCCTTTGATGGATTTGGTCCATGAAACCTAAATCAGTGAAACTGTGATTAAAGGCGGAGGTGCAGTTACCATCTAGCTGAAGCAGGAAGGTTAATAATTGGGTGAGTACAATTTGCTTGTTAATGACTGAGGATCAATAATGGAGGCAGAGTGGATATGTCGGGTGTGGATTTTGTAAATCATACATCTATACAGACGGCCATTGAGTACAATAGATTATATCCATGCCACTATTGAGATTAAAGTTCTTGTACTTTTAAGTATTCCAATGAGCTTTAGGGAGTGGTTTATGGTAAAGTGTGGCCAAATACTAGATACATCCAAGCAAACAGTAGTCAGTCAGAGAGCTCCCAGCTCACAAAAAATTATACTGAAGATGCAGGAAGAGAGTCCTCCAGCTGGTGGTGAAGCTGTCTCAGCTTGATTTCTTGCTGCTTGGGGCAGTAGAGGGCTCGGCAAAGAGTGATGGGAGTTGGCAGAACACAGTCCACTTAAAGAAAGGGAGCTGGGAGCATCTTGTATCTCAGCCTGCTGATGCTAGTGGCTTTAGGCTGCTGTCTTGTGATGCACCTGAGAGCTGCGAGTAGCCTCATACAACATCAGCACGTGCTGCTTGGTTATCACTGTTCATATAAGGCCTCAATAAAGAGAAGAGATAAAAGAGTGCAGTGCCCCAAAATGTCATTTCTGTTATTAATTTTCATGGCAAAATCCCTGCATATAGAAAGATGGAGTTAGTTCATATTTTCTTCCTCATGGTCCTTTACAGTTTTCTGCTGCATTTGTTCATGCAGGAATCTTCTTCATATGGATTCGGTCCCAGGCTTTTATGCTATGAACAGGAAGGAACAGACATCATCATGGGCATCAGTTGCACTTTCGGGGAAAAAAAAAAAGAGTTATGGGAAAATCTCCACATTGAACAGAAGCAAAGTAGGTAGTATTGCTTGAAGCAGTTTGGGAGGTGAAATGGACTTCTGCTTTGCAGGCTCTCCGGGGGTCACACTCTTTCTGCTGTGGGAATGAGTGAGCTGCAGGCGTTGCTGCAGTGCAAATCTCAGCCACTGCTTGATCTAGTGCTTCTTCACCGGTGCTCAGAGCTCAGCCAGAGCACACACGGAGCGGAGCGCTCCTGGACCCTGCTCTGTGGTCACAGCCATACACAAGGGGTGGTGCAGTCGCCTTCTGGAATCCTGGAAAGTTCTCTTCCTTCCTCTTTCTTTTTTTTTTTTTTTTAAGCACTTAAGCCCAACTGCTAATGGAATTTCATGATTTTAAATAATTTACATTTCCATCTGGTTTGAAAAACACCAGGTGGAGATTGCAGATTAGGATGAGTCTAAGTGGAAGGAAATGTTTATTTAAAATATTAAAGCTAAAACCAAACATTTATGTGAACCACATTTTGGCTGTCCATTGTGCTGTGTTCTCGTATCTTCTCTACCATAATTTTAAATGTGAAAATAGTATTTTGCTTTTAATTGGATGTTTTGCACATGTTGCTTATCATTACGATCAGAGAAGAGGAGGCCAGAGTCGGGTACAGGAGAGAAGGAGAGCCCATACCAAAAGGTGAAGGAATGAGGGACTGAGGGATTTCTTCAGCATGATTTTTGAGCATTACATTTGTTTTGTTCTGCTTTTCTACAGACCTTGCTAACTAGCTTACTTGGAAGTGGAAATAAATTTGAAGCTAGGTTACACAAGGGCAATTTTAAGGAAAAGCCTGCAACTCCCAAATACTGATGAGAGTTTTGTTAGCATAAAGACTGAAGGTTTGTTGGTGCATGGTCCAAACCACCCACAAGGACAAAAATTTTCCTTCTCTCTCACTTACCAGCTGGCAAGTTTTTATTTAAAATAGGGGATACTGAGCTGTGGTTTGTAAAACTGCTTCTGATACTTGATCCTTCACTGCCAGTTCCTTGATGCACTTTCCCAAGTACAGCATGCAAACATGAATTCACAGTGAGGTGCTATTCTAACAGCACCATTCCCAAAGCTGCTGTTTCACCTTTTTCCCTGTACTTAGAAATATTTCATTTTATGAAACCACATCTGATATTCACTTTAAACCACGTCCTTCTCCCCTAGCTGAAATCCTTATATTTCATTTCTCTGGAAGTGAGATGTTTTTTATTTTGTAGAATGCAGTAGAAGCTGCAGAGAATTTCTGGTGGCTGCATGCCTTAGCATAAAATGATTCAAAATCATAACTACATTATAATAACAACATGCAAGGCTAAATCTTACCTTTGCTGTACAGAACTCCAGGTACAATATTGTGGAAACAATCAGTGAAGAGCGTGGGTAACGCACAGTTAGAGTTGCATGAAGAAAGCTGTATTTAAATCAAATAAATTAAATGTAGACCAACGTTACTTCATTTGCTTGCAAATTCCTGATTCAGAGATCATAGAATCATAGAATCATAGAATCGTTAGGGCTGGAAGGGACCTTCAAAGGCCATCTAGTCCAACCCCCCTGCAAGGAACAGGGATATCTCCAACTAGATCAGGTTGCTCAGGGCCTCGTCCAACCTGGCCTTGAACGTCTCCAGGGATGGAGCATCCACCACCTCTCTGGGCAACCTGTTCCAGTGTTCTACAACTCTCATGGTAAAAAATTTTTTCCTAATATCCAACCTGAATCTACCTCCCTCTATTTTAAAACCATTACCCCTTGTCCTATCACAACAGGCCCTCCTGAACAGCCTCTCCCCATCTTTCTTGTAGGCCCCCTTGAGGTACTGGAAGACCGCTATAAGGTCACCCCGGAGCCTCCTCTTCTCCAGGCTGAACAGCCCCAACTCTTTCAGCCTGTCCTCATAGGAAAGGTGCTCCAGCCCTCTTATCATCTTCGTGGCCCTCCTCTGGACCCTCTCCAACTGGTCCATGTCCTTCTTATGTTGGGGACTCCAGAACTGGACGCAATACTCCAAGTGAGGTCTCACGAGGGCAGAGTAGAGGGGGAGAATCACCTCCTTCGACCTGCTGGCCACGCTCCTCTTGATGCAGCCCAGGACGCGGTTGGCCTTCTGGGCCGCAAGAGCACATTGCCGGCTCATATTGAGCTTCTCGTCCACCAGTACTCCCAAGTCCTTCTCCTCAGGGCTGCTCTCGATCCATTCTCCGCCCAGTCTGTATTTGTGCCTGGGATTGCCATGACCCAGATGTAGGACCTTGCACTTGGCCTGGTTAAACTTCATGAGGTTGGTACGGGCCCACCTCTCCAGCCTGTCGAGGTCCCTCTGGATGGCATCCCTCCCTTCCAGATCCAGTGACTCAGAGAGAACTACCTCTACTAGCCTGTAATATGGGTCTGATTTACTTACCACGAGTAAAGCTCCTCCAGCTGCTCTGATCTCTGTCCAAAGATGGTAATATCTCTTCTTACTGTAATTAGATAGTTCACATTTTCACCATTCAGAGTTCTGATAGGACATGAAAATTCTTTTCTACTCTGATCATATTAAAAAAAACCTAGAAACAGAACATTGGCTTTTTGTTTGTGTTCTGTGAACCCTAAGACATGACCAGACAGCTGAAGACTGTGGTAGACATTGAAAGTTATAATATCCCTTGGTAGATCCCAAGTGTAATTTGTGGTGGCTCCAAGTTAAACTATGATCTAAAGGACCAATGTTTTTTCTTGTATATGAAATATCAGAACTTAAGTTTTTGTGGGAATTTGGCTGCAAAACCAGCTAGTCTGAAAGTCTCCTGAGCAATAAAATTGGTTTGTACTAGGATAGATGAATATTAGAATAGATCAAAATTGTCTGTATAAAATTTAAATGGGTTTACCTAAGGCACAGATTTTAATTTTGTTGAATTTGTTACAAAGCGAGCTGACAAGTATAAAGCAGTGGATGTAATTTATTAAGACTTGAAGATTTACTGTATGGAGAAGATTCATTTTGTACGATCGAAAAGTCAGATGCTGCTCATGAAAGATTCAATAAAAATAGTTTGGTAGGTGAAAGATAAATGAGGAAGGTAAGTGGTTATTTTTAACATCATAAGGTAATTGCAAAGCGGTGCGTTCTAGAAATTAGTGTTGAGCCACTATCTGTACTAGTGGCTCCGAAGAAGGAATATTGGTTACAATAAAGTGAAAGATCTTACTAATACCAAAAGGAGAATGAGGTTACGTTTAAGGTGAGGCAAGAGTTGAAAGTGGCTTTGGTGATTTAATATACTGTAGCACTGGAAGTATGATGAGGTTTAGGGTTTTCAGGGATCAGCAGATGCCAATCACGAATCAAGAAAAGGAACAGATTTTTGTAAGAATCAAGAGATGTTAATAGTCAAGCCTTGAAAGACAGGTGACAACCCAACATCTGTAGATAAGCTACAGTGCTCTTTTTGTCCTGAAGTGCTATTTGAATGCTGCATGTTATAGTCAAGTCTAGATTCTCTTTTAATAATTTCATTTCCTGACCTAAGGACTCTGCTTCTTGACTCTGAGGAGTTACAGGGGTTGTCTTTAAAGATGTTGTTAGTTTTTCTCCCACATCCATTATTTTTATAAACAGCTTTTACCATACTTCATTAATAGTAATTCCCTGTGCGGTCTTTGCAATCGGAGGCATAGCTGAGAGCTCTTCATCTGTACACATGAAAGAACTTGCATTTTGTATATTTGCATCTTGAGTTTCTCCAATATTGGAATGTGCAGTAGGTGACTTTAAATGACTTTCTTCTTGTTTTCATCCCATTTGGGAAAAAATAGTAATCTCACAAAAATACTCTCTAAACAATATCATTAAAGGTAAGTAAACTAATAACACATAGATTTTAGTGTTTGCTGGTTTGTGTCAGCGTCTGGTAATACAATGAATAATTCATATCAAACTAGTAGAATGTAACATTTACATAAAATAATACTTTGCAAATTTATGGTAAGTACTAATTACTTGCCTTATTTGCCATGACTATGATATTAAATATTCATAAAAATGTGATTATTTCTTTGATTTGGCAGGCATTTAGATTTCTCTACAGCTTTTCACACTGCTAATTTTAATCCAGTAAATTATCTGGAAGAAAACAGTATGCAGCCTAAAAACTGTTCAAAATTCACTCCAACATTGAGCACATTATGGACGTAATGATCCATTACAACCAAACTTCAAGAAGGTCTTGCAAGAAAACTGAGAATTAAACAAAGAAATATGGAGACTATCATCATTATTTATCAGATATATTTATTAATAGCTTAGAATTTTGTATACATTGAGAAGCTTTTAAATAATTACATATACTTTTATATATTTTATTTTTGTGAAGTTAAGTTTTCTTAAAATCTTTCTGTGTTAAATGAAATCTGTTGCTCATCTTTAGTTTTGGTGTATTTATATTTTAAGTGGTTAAGGAATCTGAATTCTGTCTTTTACATACAACAGACATATGCTTATTTTTAACTGTCACTTAGAAAATAATCACTGTGAACATCACTTGGAATTATATGATATAAAGTATTATTATCAATTTGCACTTAAGAATGTGTATGAATGGGTGCGTGCGTGTGTGTATGTATATTTTGATTCTAAGGCTTCAAAGCTGCTTTTGTGATTAAATCTTTGTATCTGTCTGTGAATATTTAGTACCTGTTCCCATGTCTGTAGCTCTGTAATGTGTATGCATGTAAATCTATGATATGTTAATTAATATTAATGAAGTATCTAAGACTATGTTCTACATATACATCGTACATGTGCCCCAAAATAGAGAGAATTAACAACAGGAATCAGAAATGGTGGTTCTTGGAGCTTCACACTTTTATTATTTCCCTGCAATGTTTGCATCCTTCTCAGTTTTTTCTAGTAGCAGAGGAATAAATAGTCATCTCAAGTGAGGTAGTATACTAAAATGCAATCGTTAGAAGGTAGCAATAGCAAAACAAAGAATCAGGGAACTTGTGTGTACAAAGATTTCTATAATACAACATAAAATACAAATATAGTATTAGAGATATACAGTCTTTATGTAGTTCCTGTGATGTGTACTGTATCTGTAGAATTATCTTTGCAACCTTTATGATCAGCAAAGTCTGTCCTTTCTTCCTCTTTTCTTTTCCTTTACAGATTTTGCACTGAAGAAGGTGTGTTGCCAGCACACCTACTCTCAGCTACTTGTATTTCTCAGCCACTCGACGGCTTGCTGCCCAGGAGTAGCCCCAAGGTATCTCAGGGAGGTGTGCCTTCATCCGTGGACACCTGTTCGATTAAAACTTTGCTGCTCAACAAGCTTCAGTTAAATATGTGTGAAACTTTCGAAGATACATAAACCTTTTAAAATCTCTGATTAAAAGTTAAACTGATAACTTGCAAACAGCATCATTAACCATATGTAAAAATACAGAGTTCCTATATCACTGCTTAAAATAAACATTTGGAAAAGGTTTTGAAATATCAATCTGCTTCTTTGCTGTACAAATAAGGAATGTGAAATGAAATGTAACTTCGTTAAGTCTAAACACAAGAAAACAAATTTTACCTTCAGCCTTACACCGCTCAGCCCTGCGTAAGACTTGCAGGATTTCAGCAAGCCATGCAGATTACTGGAGCGAAATCCAGGTTCCAGAGCTGCATCTGCCATCATATCCTGATCAGTAATGCCTTGATCTTAGGATACATCACTCCAATGCTCAGGCAGTGAAACCTCTCGGGGCATTTTCCCCCACGGCAGAAGGTGGGGCAGTGCTGGGACATGTGGTGTTTGCCCTGTACTGATGCCAAGTGCCTACGGGGAGACCCATTGCTCCTGGTTCTGGCTGTACCTGGGGCCATGCTTGATAACTCTCCCCGGAATAGCTCTCTGCTATATTCCCATGGTTACATGTTGCCTCTTTCTCCACAAGAGGATTTCGAAGGGCAGAGGCATCTGATGAAATTTCTGCTTAGCAGACTACTTGGTTTTGAGGCACGTTAAATAAAGGTGACTTTATTCTCTAGCTAAATCAGTCAAATATCTAGTAGATAACATGAATCTAAAAAATACATATAAAAAACCCCTGACACTGTGCTGTCCAGGAGGAGACAGGGAATGCACAGTTCAAGGGACACTTTCTGCTTTTATTCTGCAGCCAGTTCAGTGAATGCAGGGTCCTGCATGCTCATCTGAGTGGAGTCCTTGACCTTAAATAAATGTGAGAGATAGTAGCCCTAATTTTCCTACATTGGAGAAAAAGCCTTCTGAAAGCTTGTTCAGGTAGTTTTTGTACGTACAAACGCGAGCACCTTGCCACCTGTGAATACACCATGTAATTAAACTCCTTCTGAAGTTATACACTTACTGAAATGTCTTTTGTAAGTGAAATGAAATCCTTTGTTTTCACATGTTTTGACATTGTGAAATGGGGACAAGTGAAGCAGAATCTTAAAATCCCCAGTGCAGCTCTAATGGAGCCTCTTCTGGTTGCCTTATGCTAGTCTCAGGGGTGAAAAGAGAGTTTGTTTAAAATAATCTTATGTCAAGATGAGAAACTATTGATTTGTATTCTTCAAGAAAAATCACTGATCCCTTCAAACGGGAAAAGAACTTTGGCGTGGTAATCCTGTGAGCTGTGTAAAAGAGGCTGCATGCTCAAAGTCAAAGGGAAGCCAGAGGAAAATGGCATACAGGAGGTCAAAGCAGTTCACATGGCTCATTGGCAGCTGTTTGCACCATATGACAGATCTAAAGGCAACTTTGGAGCTGTCTGTACAATATGTGGAGCTTACCAGAGATACAGAAGCTGCTGCTATAATGTCATTTCCCATGAAAAAACTTGGTAAAGTTGGCACCGAACTGCAGTGCCAAGGATAGCCTTAATTCATGATCTTAATCCCAACAAAAAGGGACCAGGAAGAAGTGGAGCTGATCGTTCACTTTACAGGATGTTCTCTGAGAGCACAACTTCTGACGTCGCTTTTGTGCTGCTCAGCACTAAGTCTGTGTCATAGCCTGTTTTGCTCTGGTTTTCTTATATCAGAAATACAAGAATTGAAAAGGAACTGTGCACTTTATTGCCCTGACTTTCAGTTGTCTGAAGGCCACTTGGGTTCAGCTGGCTGGAGTCACACAAGAAACAATTCTGATTACAACCTAAGGTTAGCTGGTAAGCGTGAGAGAAGGTGGAGGGAAAACTAAAATAAAATGATGTCCATTATCCACCAAATGTGGCTTGTAGATGTCACAACATAACAAACTCATTAAAATCTTTTCACTTGACGCGATTCTATAAAATTGCTAGCTAGCTATTTTTCATAACTTTGTCACAGCAGGCAGTAAGACTGATAGAGGGAATATAATGAGATAGAACTTTGAGAACTTTAAAAACTTTTCTTTTTCTAATTAACTCTGTGAATGTTGAAATACATGTTGTTTAAAACTGTTGGTTGTTAACAAACAAAAGCAGAATATTCCAGTCTTGCCTAAGGACCATTCTGCATTGATGTATAAAATTGCATTTCATTGCCTACATTGAATCATTAATCCCTGATCCTGGAAACTTATTTACAGAATGTTTAGTCACCTGAATAAATCGTTGTTATAAGCAGAAGTTCATCAGGTTTCCTGAGCGCGGTGTGTTCTCAGTACCTAAGATCCTGACCTGCATAAACTCCCTTGACTGACTCTGGAGGCTGATACTTTTATGCATGGTTTGTGAGGTAGATGGCTCATACAATTCTGAGATGAAATGCTCTGTATAAATAGTTAATTTATTTCAATGTGCATTACCGCTACATCTCAAGATGCATACCAGAGCCCATCTTGTGCTGTCCTGCTGGAAAGACAATCTGCCACAAGTCTGGACTTTAAGGGATCATTTTGAGAAGTGTTGGAATTGCTATATGCAGAAATAGATGTGTTGCAAACTTCAATCACTGTAGGAAACCTGCTAGAAAATGTCGCTGCTCAGTTAATGAATCTGGAGAGTCAGATGGGCATATTGAAAGAAGATTGGAATGCACAGAAACTGCATTTCCACCTGAGGACCTCAGCATGACATTTTCCAAGGTTCATGAAACATTATTTAAATGTCTTATTTTTAACTTTTGCCCCCATCCCTTCACTTGAGATATCTTCTTTATCTAGAGAGACAGGGTGAAATGAAGGGAATATAGCACTGGTCTTTTCTTGGCAATGCTTTTTTTTTTTGTAGGAGCTTCCATCCCAGAAATAATTCCTTGGAATCATTATTATTCCTATTTAGGGAAGAAACAGCTTTCAAAATCGCAGTGGGCTCCTATGTCTAGATTGACCAGGACTGTCCTTACTATGGAGATTCTCTGACTTCATCTACATAGATGGGTATGGGAGAAGATGGAGATGGGACTTGCCAGCTCCAATAACTAGGTCTGACTGACACAGTCAATTTTCCTCTGCACCCTGAAGTCCTCTGCTGATGAAAATCCTCTTTAGTTGTAGACCCTTGAAAAGTGATCTTGAAAGCTTGGGCTTGTAGATTATAGCTTTATGAATTGCAGTGGTGCTTGTTCTTGCACGATTCACATGAAGTTCCTTCAAAGAGAAGTATGGATTAGCATTTTCAGAGACGAGAAAATAATGGCTTACTGTAATTTCTGGAACTCTTTAGTAAAAGACATATAGTTGAGATTTCTGCCATATTAAATACATTTTAAAGACTATCTGAGCGCATTTTCAATACTTAAAAAAATTATTTATTCAATAGTCTTTATGAAGAAAACCAGGAAACTGGTGCAAATGAGTCTTTGTCCATGTAGATTACTTTAAGGGTAATGGATACAAAGAGGATAGATTTTATCTCAATGAGGTGAATACTCTTCTATGTGTGTCTAACCAAGTAAACACAGTGAAAATGAATTCTGAACATGCTTATTTATAAATTAATACAACTGTAATTCAAATTATTTAAACAGCCAAATAGATATGAAAAATCTTTATTGTTTCAGAGAAAATAACACAGGAACATCACATAACATGTAGGTGAATATGATCTTAGAGATCATTTGTATATTTTTGCTTATATCAGTGGATCAAAATTGAGCCTAGATACCTCAAAACACAGATATTAAGAATATTAAAGTAGTTTTACTCAGAAGATTAAGTATGTTGTATGAGGGGAGAAGAAACTATTTACTGAAAAATGTAAAAGGAGGTGAAGCTTTATATGTATACATGAAGATTCTTTTCGACAACATCTCAGTACCTCTGCTAGTACAGGGTTGCATTGGGAAATGCTGCACAGTAATTGCAATCAATATTCTTTTCCAGCTTCTGCTAGAAGAAGCTCTAGTATACTCATTTCCCTTTATTCTGGGTGTCCTAAGTTGGATGTCTTAAGTTATACGGAAAAGATACTTATAATGTAAGCCATTTGAATGACTGGAGGACTCTGCTGATAAAGACATAGAGTGCATATTCTGCTGCAGAGGTCTTTATACTGAGGAATTGATGGCTGATTACAAAGCAGCCTGAAGATCTAATTACAATTGGCAACCAGGAGATGAGGGAAGACTGCAGACAATTTTCCTCTATTTTTATACACAGTCCTTGTGGCATTCACATTGCTTTCAATAAGCGTGCTTCTGGCAAAAACTGTCAATGATGGTAATCGTCTGGATGACTGGCTTCGGAGGGGCTGCAAGCCTGACCTTTGCTATTGTAATCATCACCGTCATCAGCGTCGGGATGCACGCCACCCCAAAGCTAGAATGAGTGCTGTAAATAGGCAGTAATTGCAGATTCTTAATGATGATGCTATTGATGATGCATTTTTGTTTGTGTTAATTGAAAATACCTTATGCTGGGCTTAACTCTACGGTGGTCAATGATTAATGCTAAAAGAGGGAGGAAAAGTGTGGCTGAAGTAAGAAAGACAAACATTTTGTGCGTGCCATTCTGCTACGTCTGCCCCACCTGGTACATAATCAAAATACATAACATCCTTCTGTCTGAAAAGGAGGGCATAAAATTCAAAGTTTGATTAAAAATTTAAGTCAAAGTTCTACCGCTAAACAGCGTGCTCTTAAACGTATTGCACTAACCAGTGAGTACTATTACAGTTGTACAGTTGTGTAATAATAATTGCAATTCACCAGTGAGAGCAGATCATGGGTGCTGAATAGGGCCAACATAACAGTTTAGATACTTGGGAAGATGTGCTCTGTGAAGGCGGTGGAGTGTAACTGGAGAGAGAGTACAGACCGAGGATATATAGGATTCTTTAGAAATTCTAGGATCTGGATTTATCTGCCAAAATTGTAATAATCTCGGATTGAGTACTTCATTTTCATAATAAGCATGAAGAATTGTATTTTATTTCATGTTTACAATTTGTAGGAAAGTTTCAAATTTACATAACGGACTTTATCCTCTGGACAGATATGACTAAACATCACAAAAGTTAGTGTAAGACTAACACTTCTGCAAGTGTTTCTTTATTCTTGACCCTTCTGGAAATTTGAAAATATAAAGAAAAATTATTTGTACTGTTCAGCTGTTCACTGGAGGAGTCTCATGACTGCTAGAGCTGAATGCTGAGTAAAACGGTTCGGAGAAACCGGAACTATCCGTGGAAACAAAAGTTCTGAGCCTTGAGTGAAGGAGAATCGATCTCCATTGTAAAAAGCAGAGTGGCTGGAAGACTTACTTGGCAGGAGGGAGTTTTCCCCCTCTGTCACAAGTGCGAAAAAGTTTGTCGAACTTCATACCCAAATGTCAGGCCAGACTTAACTGCTTCCAGCTTTTGTTTTTTCTGTCTTATCTTGGTGGCATTAACACTAAGCCAAACGCATGCACATTTTTCTGTTGCACTGTATCATGGGTGTAAGCACCAAGCACAAGCAGTGCTAAGTGTATAGACTTGTCTGTGACAAAGTATGTGGTAATTAGCCTTGCATATTCCCTTAAGGAGATATCTCTTAAAAAAATCTAATCTAATTAAATCAATGGGTTTCTACCAAAAGTTGCACTGAACACTGATAGAATGTAATCAGAAATGAAATTTCTGCTGAAAAGTGGTACCTATTAAGATTTCATTGCTAGTGTTGTTAAAGGACCAGCCAGTATAGTCTCATTAAAGAGGAGACCTGGTTCAAGCTGTGAAGCTTCTAGAACTTTAGACTGCTCTTCAGAAACTTGCTGCTACTTTGTAGCTCTCACTAATGGCAAGATGAAGCAGGCAGAGTCATGCATGCAACTGAAGGTGCGAGCCTGTGGAGAAACGTTCCTTCAGTGTGCTTAGGATTCAGTTCAGCTCTGAGATTTTGCCATCTCTTACAAGTGAAAGTCTTGATCATCTAGCAGCCCTTATGAAACAGTCGATCTCATTTAATTTCTATGACTCTAGTCCCACTGTGAGAGAAATGCAGTTAGGAATGATGATAGCTCTGCCGACAAGTCCAGGAAGCCCGGAGATGCCAGTGGACATGATAAATGGGATGCAAATGCTTTCCCTGGAGCCTCTCCCCAGAAATAGACTAAATTGTGCTGGTGAGGAATGCCACTGTCACTCATGTTGTACCCCTTTGGATAAATAAAGGGTTTTCATTAATACAGTGTCTTTCAAGACCAGTAAATTCACATTGAAGTAATTGGGCCAAATTAGTTTCTCCTTTAACTCTGCCGCTTTGTTCAGCTGGCACCAGATTTGAGTTTGCTCCAATTTCTTTAAAACTTGAACCTGCAAGATGAATTTCAATTACACTCAAATCAATTCTGGCAGCACCAGCGTATATTTTGGTCTCAATACAGGTAGGAGGATGATTGTTCCTCCTCTGATATTTGAGGGCCTTGTGAGCCTATCAGGATAGCTACTAAAAATTGCCTCCTGTGTTATGTGATTTTCTGAAGTGAAATTAAATGTGTGCAGTCATATATAGCAATAGTCAGTTTCTTGGTCAAGCCTGTGCAGATATTCCTGAGACTACATCACACAGGAGGTCATCTTTATGTGGAAGAAGAATATAGGAATAGTGACAGCAGACAAAGGTAAAAGGCTGTTACCTCTCACCTTGCACATATATTCATCTCAATACCCTATTGCCAAGTCACACAAGATGCTGTCTTTCTAGGGAAACCAGTGACACTCTGAACCCTCTTCCCCTCTTCTCCAGCTCAAATTCTGTCCTCAGGACCAGAGCTTACCTTCACTATCTAAACTGACATAATGCTTTCTTCTTCTCCATGGAAATGGTTTTATTACAGCAACACCTAATAGCTTGAGGTGCTGAAACCTCTTCTTTTGCTAGCGGATCCCAGAGCCCTTTCCAAATGTAACACAGTGGTAAGTGAGAAGCCAATAATACAACACTGTGAACACCTTTAAAAGCTTTGGTTTGCATTTCCCACATAACAGAGTCCAAAATTTGGCCATCATTCACTGTTCTTACTACAGGAAATGCAAATCATTGCAGAACACCTTACCTACCTTTTGTAGTGATGCTTGATAAATATCTACTTTTTGTTGGGGCCACAACTTAAAATGGAATACGTCCCCATAAAGTATTCCATACACATCCTATGTTAATGAGGCCTTAAAACTCGTGAGTACAGGAGAAAAGCAAGGTACTGCGCTTAGTTAGACCATTGATTAAATTAAGCCATGAGATTATTGCCTATTATGAAAAATGTATGTTTATTTTACTGTTATCTCCTTTCCTCTCTTCCTGTGTGTTTGTGTATTACATCTGTTTGTTGTCTAGTCATAAACCTGGATGGTAAACTCTCAGTGGAGGAATCTGTCTTTATTACTGCATGTGTGCACAGTCCCAGACGTAGCGGTGGTCCTTTTTCTTGACAGGCACTTCTTTGCATGAAGGTAATGTAGACTATCAATAATGTATCCCTCAGAAATGACCCTACGACACCATAAAACTCTCCTGCCCTTACCCTTCAAATGCTGAACTGCATTTGCTATTGGAAGATGCCCGCTCATCTCCCCCTAGCTCCATCAAACCATCCTGTTGATCATACCAGATCGCCCTATTGTTTTGCCAGTCATGATCCCACCAGGGCTAAGTGATACTTCAGAAGATGGCAAATACCTCCCATCGCACAGCTAGGTGATTACTTGGTGCTGTACGCAGGAAAGACTTCTTTTCTATGAGACAACAATGTTATTCAGAGACACTGAAATAGTAATAAGGCTTTTTTGTTTTTTAAAAAAGCATGTGTGTATGAGCACATAGCAGAGGTTTAAAATATAGAGCCAGTTCCTTCCTGCAGTGTTGCCCAAGGGCCGTTGGAAAGAGAAATGTGTTCCTCACATTTAGGTTTTTTTTTGTGAGGTTTATTCTTTTCAATGTTTTTGAATATTCAGCCAACACTTCAGCGCTCCCTACCTTCCTCTGGGTCTTTGGGAAGGCAGGCTCTTCACAAGCAGCTGTTCGTTGTGGTGCCGCCAAGGTCCTTTGCTGCATTTCCAGTGCTGGAATTCAGTGTTACCAATAATTTATGGATGTATATCTTCACAAACGTCAAAAATAAACCCTTAAAAATCCAAACCTGCCCTCCAAAGGTTTAAATATTTCAAAATAGCATTTAAATGACTTTCTGTTGTCCTAAATTCCTCACTATTTTATAAAAGTACAGGTTTACTCAATAAGCACAAGCATTTGAAATTACGCAGTCACAGGAGTTTTTCTGGGAATAAAGAAGATGTTTATTGACAACAGAAAAAACACGAAGAAATTAAGCAAAATAGAACATTTAACCCCAAATATCAGCAGTGGATCCCCAGCCAAAGAACATACTTCTCTGAGGGATGATCATAATTTAAAAAAAATGTGCTAAATTATTTCCCAACACAATTTGTGAATAGGTAGGAAGAGCCAATCATTCAGATGATTCACCTCTGTCTTTAGATGACATAAATTCATGGACTTATCTAATAACTGCTTTTGAATGTGGCTGCTTGGTTTTCTTCTGTATGGTATTCTCCTACACATTAGAAAATGTGCAAGTCATGTAAGAAAAATGATGCAACATTTTGGTTTCCCAGCTTGGCCAATTTCTGTATTGAAGCTTTTGCTTTTTTCATAAAAAGGTCTTCATTTGGCTTTAAAAAGATGTTCTCCGTGATGTTTAGCAAACCTAGATTAGCTTTCATATAAAAAGTTATATTCAAATACTTCATCAACAGCTGCGATGATCGTGCAGCATCCGCTCTCACTTTTGAGTATTTGCCTTCCCAGCTTGGATGGGGAAGCCTTGAGCCCCGCACAGTCGGGCGGAAGGAGAGAGGGAGCGGAGAGCGGCGGTGGTCATCAGCAACCTGGGGACGCTGCCCATCTTGCCGGAGCTGGGGCACAGAGGGAGGACTGTCCTTCATCAGCTGGAAGCCCTGGTCCCCTGGTCCCACCGCGCTGTGTCACATAGTCTGGGACGGCAGGTTCACCGGCTGCGCAGGACCCATAAAATATCTGCCTGATTTTCTTCAATAAGCACGAGCTAGAGGTTAATAATGTGGGGATGTTTGATTCCCTGCTGTTTTAAATAATTTCATGGGGAACCTAATGTGATAGGACACCAGTTAGAAAGGTTATTACTCTCATCAAACTACAGCACTTCTTTCCTATTATTTCCTACCAATTTCTCAGCCTTACACCTCCTCTCCCTACATGTACTGCAAATGAGTCTTCAAAAGGACACTCTGAGGTGGGGTGGAGACAGCGAATGTAATACCTGACTGGTGTCCCATCCATGCTTCTGGGGGTTCCAGAGGGCTGGCAGCGCTCCTACCGCGCTTCCCACTGAGGCTGGAGGATTCTCTTACACTCACGCTCTGAAAGGCTCGGCCGGCAACCCCTGACCTTGTGATCAGTTCTAGGTTGTCTAAACACGGGAAGATGGCCCAGCACATTCCCTGGAAAAGGAATCCTCTTGCCTTATGTATTTCCTGCTTTTCATGCTGCATAGGTTGCTGTGATTTTTTTCCCCCCAGACTATTTAGGTGATTTAACACTCTTGTTTGTATATTTTTTTCTTTCTTTCTTTCATTAAAATAAATTTCTGCCCAACTCGATTTCTCTTTGGCACAATATTTTTATCCTTAGCCCTTTTCCTCCTCTCTCCTTTCTCTCCTTTCGGTTGCTCTGGCTCATTTTCCACCCTTTCTTCTCTTACTCTCTATAAAAAAGATGAGATTTTGTAGCCTGCTTGGCTTTTCAATAGAGCTCTTCGGAAGGTTTTGTTGTGGTTGGTAATGGGAGACTGAGTTTAAAATGGCACTTGCACGGGGCTGCAGTGCCTTGACGTAGTTGTTTGGCCAAGGAAAAAGCTGTTTTGTCTGGAAAAACACAGGCTGAAGTTCATGTGTAAAGAAATGTAAAGATATTCGTCTACATTTTGATGTATGTGTATATATAAAAACACATAGGCCACTCCAGATTTTAACAAATTCCCTAAAGTAATTTCTGTGGGAAAAAGTCTGTCTTTTCTTTCTAATTTCAAGACCTTTCTTGAGGCAAAATGTGTTTTAAGAAACAGAATATGAACTAAAAAAAAAAAAATCAGCTATTTTTCCTGGGCTTTTTTTTCAGTTACAAAAGATTTTAAAAATTTGTTCATTTCTCACTCTGTTTTCTCTTTCTCTTTCTTAGTGGCAAAGGGTAGTGGGAAAAAATACTAAAACAGGAAAAGAATTTAAAAATATTTTTTAAATCCAGTAAAAATATTTTGACAATTATTTCTTAAAATTAAAAGCATTGGTTTTGAAAACAACAGAAGAAAAATTATTTTGAAGTCAGAACAAAAATTGCCTTTTCACTATAGTAACCATGTGTTGCAGTTCTAAGTTACCAATAATACTCAAGACAATGCTGTGATTAAACGTAAATGAAAATAATTTTCTGAGCCTGAGAAATTTGATCCAAAGGCTGCCATCACTATGTTTCACAGATCAATCACATTGAGCACCTGTGGTAAGCCCCCAAGTACTTCATTTTATGAGATGTTAGTTACTTTGACCCAAACAAAAATTGAGATGGAAAATTGTTTCAGTTTAGTAGAATCCTGCAAACTGGATTTGAAGGAACGTGTATTTCTGGACAACAAAATCTAGTCTCCTATTGAGCTACAGGTAAACATTCAGTTCTGAAAAACCTGTGGCTTAAATGCATCCTTATGTATTTTTCAAGATTTGCATAGTCAAACTCAATTAAATGAATTTTAGTTTTCTTATTCCGATTGGCTCAAAATATGCATAACAGACAAAATTTATAAACATAATGTTTACAAAAAATTCAAATACTTGTGGAAGGCACTTGATTTTTACATCTATTTGCCCCTTTCTATTGTGCCTTTATAAAGCTGAATACATTACGATTGAATCACACAGGGTCTCCACAATCTGAGTGTGAGCTTGAAATCTGGTTACAATTAAATATCTCGAAGTTATTTTGAGCTTCTGTCTGGAGGGGGGCAGGTAGGAGTGGGGCCAATATAAACAATCATTCCCAACTGATATTAGTGGTAGGAAAGTGGGTGAAACTTCCCCAGAACATTCTGCCTAAAGGCACTTAATGTACAGAACATCACATGTATTCATCGGCAGCTCCCCCAGTAAAGTTGGAATTCATGCATGCGGGAAAATACTAAAAGACAGATATTCAAGGTTTCACTTGTTCTCAGGCACATTATTACCTATGAACCATATTTTAAAATGCATTCTGAGATTTGAGCTAATAATGTGAATGACATTCAGTGAGATTGCCAAATGCTAGTAATTTACTTTCATTTTCACATTAATGTGGGCCCACCTGTGATGAATTGGAAACTAAATAAGCACATCAGTTTTAATTAGATATTTCAGCGGCTGGATCTAGTTAAACAGCAGCATTCATTCTTATCTATTAAACAGTGAAAGAGACTTCTGCATTCTTCACAGTAAGTTCTCTCTCCTTCCAACTCACCTTCTTTGCATTGCTTTCTTTCCTTTCTTACTGGAATATTTCAGAAGAGATGATCTAAACCAGTGGCATCCTACCGAGTTAATAATACAGTTATCACAGATTTGGCTGATCTAGATGATTTTCCAAATTATACAGAAATTAAGAAAGCTCTCAGTATTGTTTCATTCTGTGATGAAAACAAAACAAAAACCCGTGCAGTTGGAATAAGTTCACAATTTAGGCTTCACAAAATGGCAATGGCTTTCTATTGACAGCCATGGACTCATACCACTACACCTTTGGGATTCAGTTTCAGCAAATGGGTGACAATTTGGGTACCACCTGGGACAGTTTCCGCTCCTGGAGGGGCAGGGAGCTGCAAAAGGGATGGAAATATTCAGTGATGTGTTGGAAGGAGTCAGATCAGCAGGCTGGGAAAGGCTTTCTCTCCTGGGGCAGGTGCTGACAGCAAAACTTGACTCCTACCTCAGTTTCCCCCCCGACAAGTCACCAGTAAGGCTGAAAGGCAGCTTTATCTTGCTGAATACTCAGTGTTTCTGTTGAGGCTACCAACAAGCAGTTGTTGTTTTCTGTTTCAGTAGACAGTCATTCACTGAAATAACCATGCTTCATGTTTTGGTCTGAGGAATCAGTGCCTGTTTGATGCTCAAGTGAATGCAGAGAAGATTTCTCTCTGTCTTGATTCCACCTTTCTTTCCAGGCTTTTGCAGTCTGACTCTCATTTCCAAGGCAGTTTTCAACAGAAAACTGTTTGAGCTACTGCCTTGTTGAACAAGCACATTTCAAAGCAGCTTTGCAAGAGACAAAGGGCATCAGGTTGACTTAATCTATTTTTTATTCTTCTGTAACATCTTAGTAGATTGAATGACAACTTTAAAAAAAGTCTATGCAGTTATATTTCTAATATTAATTTAGGTAACTATTTCTAGAGATATTAATCAATGATTAACAGGCATAGCAGATGTAGGTGTAACCTGGCAGGAATGAATTTCAAACTAGAGCCTTCATTGTACCTCTAATTTCCTACTCACTTTTCCTCTAAGTGGTGAGAAACTCAGAACATCTTTCAGGAGAGCAGCTGACATTGGTAAAGCTGATGTTTTGACTTTCAACTAGCTTTGTGACTTTACTGCCTCTGACTATTTTTCTGATTGGTATTTCTGAAGAAAGGGCAAACAAGTTCATAAATACAGAGGATACTGTGCTAGTGAAAAGCAGCTTTACTGGGAGCCAGGAAAACATGTGTGAAACCTTGAAAAATACTTGCCCAAGTCCTGGCTTGTCGTACTGACATTTCAGCCTACCAGCTAAGAAATATTAGTTTTATGTGCGTTTTATGAGTAACTGAGTTGTTCAGAAACAGTACAAGCAATAGCAGGGAGAGCCTGAAGCTAAATTCACATCTAATTCAGATTTCAGGCAGTTTCATTTAACAATATGTATCTTCTTACGCAAAAATATTTAGCACTGAAGCTCAAGACTAATGGTTCAGAGCTGACCCTGTTCTCTCAGCATAATTCATGACATTAACTCAGCATATACCCTCGCTATGGTGGTCTAGAAGAGTGTGTAAGTGAGATTCTCGGAAGATCCTCACAAGCCTTTCTTCCTCAAATACTCTCTGAAAGGGGGAAGCAGTGCTCCAAATAGTCATAACCTGCTGAAAATAAAATTGGACTGACAGCTTCACAAACCCAAATGTATTGCTTTAAGTATATTCCAAAGCATTTAAACAGACAAACATATTTTGATGAAAACATTTCATGTAGTAGCTTTAAAGAAAAAGAAAAGATGACCTAAATGAACAGAAATATACAGTGCGGAAAATATATTTTAGCTAATACTAGGTCGTGCCTGGCTTTGGACAGCCTCCCTGCTCCCGGATCAAGCAGAGGTTCATAGAAAAGCCTGGATGAAGCTGAATTTTGAAGACTGTGGGCAGCTGAAGAGGACTTAAGCTTCTGTGTCCAGGTGAGGCTGTGTGTTACAGTCAGATGTGCATGGGAAACTATTTTCTAGTTTTGCTTTTAAGGTGTGCACAGCACAACAGCAGCTCCTGATTTCTCATATATGTGTTTCTCTTGTCAGTCTTCTACCTTTTCCAGGCATGCTGCTGCAGTTCAGACGCAGCTTTTTTTGTAATGAGCTTGCATTCCTCTTCTTAAACATTGCAACATAACTTCCAAATCTTGGATATAATTTAGTCACTTTCCCTCAGCTAAACTAAGTTGAGGGTGGTGTCTGACCTGCCTCTCTGCTGTTTTTAAAGAAGGCAGATTTTGGGACACTTGGGAAGTGTCTTATTTGCCCCTTGACTCCACCATGTCTTAGACATCTGTGCAGCCCTTCCCCAGGATATAAAGGTTAGGGAGAATTAATGCTACATTTTTTTGGCTTGAGTAGTCCTTGGTTTCTACATAGTCCTTTTCATACTTAAAACATCTGAGTTTATGAGCCACACCTCTCTTAGAGCCTAGTCTTGCAAAGCACTGTACATAGTAATGCATATCAGTTTCTAGATTATCTGAATCATCCCTCAAGTCCACTGTGAAATGGCACTTTCTGTAAAACCCATGACCCTCCTTAATTTGAGATAGTGCATAGAAACTGTGCAATGAGAAAGAAAGGATGGTCCGGGAGCAGCCGCCCGGCAGGGGTGCCTGAGCTGGCTGTGCATCCTGGTGGGTGACTATTTTGGGGGCCTGACCCCACGGCTACCCAGCAGAAGTCAGTGAGATCTCACAGCTTGCTCCCTTCTTCTGAAATTGAAGGGTGGAGGGATAATGTTTAGCCACCTGAAAGAGGGAACACAATTAAAGCTAAATCTAGAAAACACTTTGAATCTTGTGTGCAGCTACTTTGTGACAATGCCAGAGAATAAGGCACTAGCATGTGGAAGTGCGGTGTAAATATTAAGGCATCACAGGATATTTTATAATTCAGATAAAACGTTGTTCTGAAGGCAGGCATTTCCAGGATACAGCTCGTTCAAAATATGTGAGAGAGAAAAATGGGTTAAATTTTCTAGGCAGATATTGACTCATCATATCATAACAAAACCTGCTAGAGCTGGTTAATGATGTGTCTGATACTTCAGCAAGTGACATAATGTTGAAATTTGGAATCAAAGCTGTCAGGAAATTGCTCCTTGCTCAAACAGAAGATATTCATGATGAAAACCTGTTGTAATCTCCCTCTCCTGAGCCATTATGCTAAAGGGGCAAGAGGGAGTATTGCCTGGTGACATTCCTTTCTGATCCTTCTTGAAGTGCTGGAGCTTTTCAGAGAAATTTCTAGGCATGGTTTCCTCTGATGACTGCTAATATGATACGGCAGTCCTTCAAAGGAGCAGAACGCACAGGGCTGCAGCTTTGGGGCTTATTTATGCAATCAGCAAATATGAATATTTTTTTTTCCCCAGCTAATAGCTCAGCATACAAACAGTAAACTTAAGGGCACAGTCCTTTCCACCCTGCACTCCCAGTTTGTCTCTCGTTTTAGGCTAGAAGACACAATCCCTGAAGCTGTGGCTCCTCTAACTTGCTGCTTGGAGGTAAAGTGGGTTAATGTCAGGAAAGAGTCTGTCATGTGTTGTCTCTTCCAGAAGCGTGTCAGTGTTTGCTACTCTGCTCTACCAATGAAGCGAAGCCATAGGAGTGCTATGAAAGGGAATTTATATCTATACAAAGGTGCAAATAATTGAGGAAAAAGTGTGCTAAAATCTTTAAAGCTATTCATGTGATTGAGTTGCTAAATTCTCCACCTGTGATGTGAAGAGAGGTAGGTGGAAGTTTTAGCTTTGCGACTGACTCCCTTCTAGCCTTCTTCAGATCAGCAAAGCTGTCTACCTTTCCTTTTTCTTTTTCTTTTGTTCCAAGATTAATTTCATGGTTTAACACAGAAGGTAAATGCGTAGTGCCCAGGGATGGAATCCATTCTCTTCACTTTAAGGGCAGAATTAGGTGCACCGATACGTTTAAGATGAGAAATGAAGGTGGATTAATTTGTCCCTGCCTGTATTCCTTCAGTAGGCATTGCCATGGCTAAATGGGGGATGTCTGATCCACTCATGAATCAGTTCCTGAGCTGCCACTCCTGGCTGGTTCTGGGGTGGGATCGTGGTGTCCCACAGGCAGCACAGCACCCTGGGCACAGGGCACCCGCTGCACGCGTGAGCAGTTGAGCCACTGAACTCAGGGGTAATTACAATTATAATTAAGCATAGATCTGACCACATTAGGGCTTTGAGAAGATTTAGGCAGAGTTCAGGTGAGATGACTGCTTAAGCCTGGATCATGATGAGGTACTTGGTGACGTGTATGTTTTTCAGTGGTGTGTATGGGATTAGATTTAAGTGCCCAACAGTTCTCAGGCTCTGCATGGAGATGCCTAAGGAATTTAAACGTCTAGAAATGTGGGCAAATTGCTCTACCTTGATCCTCTCAACGCACACTAAATATCTATGATGAAAATATGAGTTTAGATTGGAACAATGTTCAGCTTTATAAAACAATCTTAAAACTAATCAGGGTAAATCACTACAGTGGTTTGTCTGAACTGAGAGGCAGGCATCCTCAGAGCCCTCAGCCAGACGAAAAGGTATCAGAACCCCAAAACTGGGGACTGAGCTACATGATGAAGACAGCCAGAGTCCTCACATTTCCATTCCCTGCATGGTGCTTCCTCCAGTTGTTTGCACACTCATGAACAGTCACCGTGCAGTCCCATGGCATTGCCTGTTGGCTTTGGGGCTGGATCTCACCTTGCCACAACCACCATGAGTTCAGACAGTGCACTGCCTACCAGTAGCTCACTGGTACCAGCAGTTTCAGGAATGGTTTACAATGTCACATTTTCTTAATCCAGCTCTACCTTTTTCTAACCCATACATTTATTGTGCAAATTAATGCTTTTTTGGAAGAAGAAAGCAATATTATGTCTGCAACATTTATTTATAGTAGTTGCCAAATGGTACTTCAGGGATTCTCCTTTTTTAAAATCAGCTAATGAGGGAACAAGTCCCCTATCAAAACTGTGAAACAGCTTCATGGTTCTTCTATGAAGATTTTGGTGGCACTACAACTCTTACTTTGCCTCCTTCGTCCTAAGCCAGCTTTATTTCTTTTTTTTTTTTTCCTATTTATTAAGATTTACATTGCGAGGAGGCAACAGGATCAGGGGAAGATTTCTGGCTATATATTTTTGAGAGAGGATCTGCTTTCAGTCCAGCATTCGATGCCTCTTTCCTGGAAAGGGGACTACTTCAGACCTTCCCATTCAGCAGTGTTTCCTGCTGTGGCTTGGTCATGGGGCTGTTGCCTCCTGGGAATTGCTCTCTGTGCTGGTATTTGGCTGTTCTACCTAAGCTATTGACTATGGGCTGCTGATGATACGGGCTTTTGTCCCTCTTTTCCCCAAAAGATACACTACTGGCCAGATCAGCTTGCTGAACTGACTTGCCCTGCTGCCATAGGATGTCTAAATCTGATGTAAGGCTGAGAGAAGAGAAAATGGCATGAGGATAAATGTATAAGCAAGGCTGCCCCTTTCAGAGGCAACCTTCCTTTCCCCCGATGAAAGGACAATGCCAAACTGTCCCCTGTGTGGCATGATTTCCTCTTCTTGCAGTCTAGGGATTTAGATGGAGGGCTGTCCATCCTCCTGCAGCCGTCCTTGCGGTGGTCCCCAGCCTGCGGGACAGATGGCTCAGCCGTGCCGCAGCTGCTGAGCCACCCCTGGCATCTCAGGGAAGGCTGGCGCCGGGGCTGGTTTTCCTCGATACACCCTGCTGCCGTTTGCAGTGGCCCAGCAGCTGCTCTGAGAGCAGCCCAGCCTTCTGGTGAGCAGTGACGGAGCAGACAGCTGTGGCTGGTATATCCTACAGCTGCCCCAGAGTCCTGGCTGCTGGTGGGTGGGTGAGCTGTAGCTCCCAGTCCCCGGGGTGCAGCCCTATAGCTGCAGGGAATGAGGGTTCCCTCTCAGAGTCACTTGCAGCTCCAGGGCTGCCGCTGGTGTACGGATGCAATGGGAGATTTTTCTGGTGAGAAAGATGCTAGTCTACCAGTGCGGTCCTCAACCCAGCCTCGTGGATGCCATGAGTAGTGGTGTGTTGGTGAGAGAGCGTATTCATGGGAAAAGATCAAGGGGCTATTTAATTCAATAAATGCCTTGCTGAGATCCTTAGAACTGCTTCAGATCTATAAAGCTACTTCAGTGAGTTCATATCCTGAATAAATATTGTGCAGTGAGTTTCGCCCTTGTGTACCAAAGTATGACAGCCTGATACTGTGTTGACAGGGAATGTAGCACAGGAGGGTTAAGCAGATTTTGAACAAGACCAGAAAGAGCACCCCATTTTTGCCCAAGTCAGTTATCTGGGTATTTTCAGATTGTTGTGTCTGTGGGTGAAAAGCCTCCTATGAAGGAGATGTATGTTATTTTCTGGCCATCTTAAATATCCAAATGAATTTTAGTTTGAAGTGTTTCATATCAAAAATAAATGCCTGTTCTCTCAGCAGAAGTATATCATATTTTAGTGCCCGTTGCTCTCAGGTTTTCAATTAGAACTTTGAATCACACTCCTGATTAGTAACAAGCAATCAATCATAATTAATTAGTTAAAATGTTCAACCGTTAAAATCATTACCATTAATTAAAATAATTATCTCTATTTTGGCTGCACTTCATTGCCATTTCAGGGAAATGTGTTGCTTAACTCTACCTTTTGCACTCAGTATGGGATCGTGGTGACTAAAATGCTTGTGAGGGGTGGGGGCATGGCTTCCAAAAAGCTGGCTTCTGTAGTATGATTTTAGTTAGCTTTAAATAGACGTAAGTATATCAATTACTTACATTTTCAGTAAATTTATTTCTCCTTAGCTTAAGAATATATCTAATAGATGAATATCTATACTGTCCAGAGAATTATTTCTTTTCTGAGGAATTTATTCTTTATACATATATGCTTCGTAAGTCTCTCTATAAATAAAATACAGCATTGATATTTTTGTGGTATTATGTTGCATATCCTTGTTCATGGATAGAGACCACTTTTGTCAAGCTATATGCTGATGGAAGAGAGGCATAGACCCCCTGGGTATGAAATCTCAAATTGTTATTACTGCTGTTGTTACAGCATAAGGTTGGTTCTGGAAGCCATTCAGTCCAACTCCCTGCCCTGCACAAGTGTGGCTGTCCAAGACTGTGTCCAGTTGGGTTTTGAATATCTCCAAGAATGGAGACTGCAGAGCTTCTCTGGGCAACCTGTGCCAGTGTTTGACCACTCTTACTGCAAAAAGTTTTATCTTGTGTTTAAACAGAATTCATTACATTTCAGTTTGCCTCTTGTCCTGTCACTGGATATCTCTGAGAAGTGTCTGCCTACATTTTCTTTAGCCCCTCCCATCAGGTTATTATTCGTCCTGTTATTCCTCCTCTTATTTCTCCATGCTTCAGTTGGTAAAGATTTCCTGTACTTATAAAAACAGTCAGCACACACTTGGGTCACTTTGATCTGAAATATGACCTTAATTTCCTGGAACTGTGATTTGGATAGCTGTTCATTGTGAGACCTCTCTGTGCCCACCTGGGAGGTTCTGCTGTGTAGCGATTTCTTTAATCCATGTATTATCACCTTACAGGTTTGACACTCTGCTATAAGGATGATAGGCAAAAACGTGCCCTTTGAAAAATCTTTTTTATATGGAAGGTGGATGATGTCTACCCAAGACACGTGAATTGGAAAAAGGACACTTGAGTTCTGCTCTCTGTCACAAATTTTTTGTATGACCTGAGACATCTCGTTAGCAACTGACCAAAACCCTGCTGGGAGTCTTTTCATTTGCCTTAATAGGCTTTGAATTAGGTGCTTAACTTTCTCAGACTCACTGACCAATTTATATAAAAGGAGATGGTGTTACTTGCCTGTCTCGTTGGGCTGTCACAGAGTGAAATACACTACTACTAAGGATTTTGGGATCACTGAGTAGAGAGTGCTATTCAAGTGCAAAGCATTACATAAACCGTTAGAAGCGGTAATGAAAGCGCTCATGTTTCCTTGAAAAACTATGATTTCTTTTCACCTTTGTATTTCTAGTAAGACTTGTCATTTCATGTTTCCCCAGGGAATATCGCGTCCTCTGAAGCATGCAGGGTCCAGTCTAGCGTCACATCTCAATGACCTGTTCCATAGGACAGTGTGAAGGAAAAGACTACTTTCTGCATGCTGAATTTAAAATTTTGTGAATTTAAACTTTCTTTTCTTTACTAGGGTAGCAGGGATTTCTCATAATGTGTAATAAGAATGTGACATGATGTTGCAAAGGGAATAGGGAAAAGTTTCATACTTCTTCTGTGTTATTTTATAGAAATGATCTAATAATCAGGAGCTTCTGAATATTTATAGAGTTAAGTGGATACAAAATTTTCCCTTTCAGATAATCAAGGGAAAAAAAATTGAATGATTCAGTTTCTACCTGCTAGATATGGTATAGAAAAGATAAATGTTAACACATCATTGAAAATGAAGTTGTAAATTCAATGGATTTCACCCCTACGCTTTTGGTTTTGTTTGTTCCTTCGTGTGTTCATAGTAGGATAACTTAGTTTAAAAAGTCATAATCATCTTTTGTGCATTTCTTTCTGCTTTTGTCTGGGGCTAGATGCAGTTACAAAATGAAACAGGATATTTTCTTGTGTATCAAATCTGACTAAACCCAAGTGTACCTCCTTTAGACACAAGTCTGATATATTTTTTAATCACCAACCAAATGCTGCTCAATATTCTAGTATTTACTCTCATTAAAAAGTCAAGGAAATCTAAAGCAAAGCTCTAAACCATGACAAGTTCAGCTATTTCCACGTGCTCTCAATTTGGTTTGACTTCCCAGAACAGTGGTTCCAGGCTTCAAGCTGGAGAAGAGGGACCAAGAAGGTTGTGCCATCTATTCATTGTGAAGCAGCCATCAGTTTCGGTTTCCAGTTTCAGTTTCTGTCAGTTTCCAGAGTGGGATTTAAACTTGCATGAGGGTCCAGAACACCTAGGCCTTTTGCTAAACCAGATCTTTGTTGTTCTAACTCTGTAAGAATTTGATAATTTGAACAAAAATGACAAAACTAAAAACCTTCTCATACTTCCAGCTTTTGTACAAAGGAGGAAAAAAGATTAATTCCTCTGTAACTTTTAATGAAATAACTCTCTCAATATCTTTGTGGTTCTTAATATCTTTCTGAAGTTTATTGCTAACTTCCCCTGCTGGCCTGCCTGCTTCGCTACCTTAAAATACTAGCATTATAAGTTATGTCATTGTCAAAAAAGCATTACATCTTTATAATCCTGCTTGAAGGACCTGATACGTTGGCAGTAATGAAGAAAGCTACTTGAAGAACGCAAGAACTTGCTAATCAGATTGTTAATTGAGTACACAAGCTTCACATAATACAAAGGCAAACTGTGAAGGTGACAATGATAGCCAGACTTCATCTGTTGAGTTGGAATTAACGATGAACAAAATCAAGATCCCTTTGTGGTTGATTCTTGTCCAGCTGCAGCCAACTATAAAAGACCCATCAAAGAAATCAACTCATTAGTTGGTAATTCTGTACAACTTCAAAAAGAAATTCTTAACCCCTCATCAGCCTTTCTCTGACAACCCCTTAACACAGCTTAAAAGCTGTGTTAAAACAAAATAAAAACCATTATTTGCTTCATCAACTCAAAGAAATGACCTGCAGGAAGACAGTATAAACTGAAGCTTTTAAAAACAGATCTATCCATAGGTAGAACAGTCAAAGCGCAAATATTTTGTGACATACAAAATCTCCCCCAGTCACCAATGTCACACAGTGTCAATAGCCTGTCTGCTTCACAGAAAAACTACCCCCAGATTTAAGTAATTTTAATATTTTAACAAAAACTGACAAAAACCAGTGAATTCAGAAAGAAGGCTGCCACTGTGTCCTTATTGAACTGTCATTTCGTCTCCAACTCTTCCCCACTGGGGGAAGTTGCCGAACCAAGGGTGGATTAAGGATTATGTCTGTATAAAGTTGGAGAGTAACATGTCTTCAGGGCAAGACTTCATAGGATATGAACTGTCCGTTCTGTCGTCTCATTGCCACTGTAACATTTCATGCATCTCAGTGGGACTGCTATGATAAGGGATTGCAGGCCTGGACATTTAGTTTATGTTTTTAAGATTTGAATTTATAAAATGGAATGCAAATCTCTTAATCTGCAAAAATGCCTATTAAAGTTCTTACAACTTGTGTCTTGTAGGCTTTTAAACAATCTGAAAAATTATTAGATGTGTGAGTGAAAGATTAGCTTCCAGGAAGCCTTTTTTTTGGATAGTCGTATATGAATGATGCATGATTATCTAGATATATTAGCTGAGGTTTGTTAATGGAACGTCTATTACTTCTATTTTAAGACTCTGTATGTTAAGGTTTGTGTGCTGCACTAGGGCACATAACATCTTAGGAGAGAGCAGAAGTTGCAGAAAATTAAATAATCATGGGGAAATATCCCAAAGGTGTTATTTTGATCAGTTATTTTGATATGTATTGAATAGTAGACAGCTATTCTAAAATATTTTTTTCACTTTATTTATCTCCTTTTCCACTGTTACAATTTGCCTTGCAAATAAGTATATTGCAGTAGGGGCTACACACTTTTTTATTAATTAAAAAAATTCAGGGAAGAAGTTGAATGTGTAGAGGTTTTGTTGCTGTTTTTTGAGAGACAGGCTGATGTATCTGGACAAGAGCATTCCTACAAAGTGTCTCACCTGTATTCTTCTGGGGTGACTCCAATATTGTTTAGAAGAGACCTGACAAAAGATGAAACAAGAAATTCAGTATAGTGCTAGTGACTTTAGGTCAGCATTCAGAGGCCAGCTCGCATTTGACTTCTGACTATTGACACCTTTAGTTTCCTCAGTGACCAATGCAGGTGACTCCTTCTGAAATTATTCTTTTGTTGAATCCAAGATAGCAGGAGATGTTTTCTTCCTCCCTGTTTCCTAGCTCCTAAGACATGGCTGGAGTGCGCGTGACTCCTGTTGCAGAGCCAGCACTTGCTGGTAACCTCTGCATAGAAAGAGAGTGGTCAGGAAACAGAGCAATTGTTTGAAAAAAATCAGTTTTGTGTGACACTTTTAATCCTACTTTTATCCTGCTTTTTAAATCCTGCTTTTCATGACCCTTGTACAGGTGCTGACTCTGAGTTTAAAAATTCAGAAACACTCGACTAAAATCTCTAGCTGCAGCAACTGGAGAGTTCTTTGTAAGAAAATTATGTTAATGCTTATTCTGTAACTAATTGTGGCATACGTGAATGTGTCTGCTGAACAAAGTGGACAAGCGGACTTGTGATTGTTGGCATGCAAGAAACTTTTAAAATGAAAAGTTTCTGGTTTATATTTGAGGACCAGACTATAGACTAAATTCCAAGGAGCTCTTGAGTTTCATGAAGAGTTTTGGAGATGCCTGACCATTTATTTCCCAGTGCTCATGCATCGGAGAGCTCATGAAGAGCCAAACGCGATGCTTTCATCTGGAGGACCCGTTATGCCGTCCGACCAGCTCTGGTTCCTCAGCAAACACAAAGGAGAAGTAGCAATATTGAGAGACAAGTGGAAAGTAATTCAAATGGGAGGAAAATAGGTGGGTGGGTGCATGTCGGTATGAGGGGAACATTTTGTACCGCAATGTGTTCCCTCCTGCTGGATTCGCAATCCACGAGTGAGTCGCCTATAATTAACATGTTGCCATTATCAATAAAAGCTACGAAACGGGGCTGGGGAGAATTGGCAAAGCCGCCGCTGCTTACGCAAAGGCCACCCCAATCAAAGCTGACTCCGACAACGCTGAGGAGCTTTCGGGAGCTGAGGAAAAAGACGCCAGGAGTTGGTATTCCGGGTGTGAGCCATTCCCTCCCGCAGCCCTGCCGTTTCGGCTGGCTCCCATTCAAGCTGCGTTGGCATGTGCTGTCTCTTAGCAACTGCCAGCCGGATGCTCCCAGCCGTCCTGCCAGCAACATGCCGATTGACCGTCCGGCTTCGGTGGTGGCGGTGCCCTGACCAGCCTCCCCAGTCCTTGGAAATAACCTGTTGGAAATGGCCTCTGTTTTCCAGGGAAATAGGTTTTGTTAGATCAGACTAGTGAGTCTGAGCTGTTCATGGCAGCCAGCTGACCCTGGCCATGGCCAGAAAGGCGTATCTCTGAAGATGACATGACGTCCTTCACAACTCAGCTGGCTGCTTCCACCCAATGAAGAGCCTCACCCGACTTGTACAGCAGCTTAGTATGCACGTCGGTGCATTGTTTGCGCATGCTGAACAAACACATTTCTAATGTTCTGTATGTTACTAAAAAAAATTTACAAAAGTATTTGGCTTTTAATTTTGGTTATTTTTTAAATCTTTTTTGTTTGGTTTTGGTTTTCAGGATGTTTTTGGTTCCTGCTGTACCAGTACAATTTTCTCCCTCTACAGTTACTGGTGTTTTATAAATTTTACTCTTTTTTTTTTTTTTTTTTTTTTTTTTTTTGTGTCTCTTACCTTCTCCTAAACCCCTTAAGTTTTAAAATGTTAGGTTCAGCTTTACAACTCCCCATGAGATCCACTCGGCTACGTCTCAGAGCAGCAGTCTCAAAAGGTAGGGCTAGATCTTTGCCTTTTTCTGGGCTACATCTTCAATGTGCTACTCAGTATCAGCCATCAAAAATGAATACAGTCATGGTTATGTAAATGTGTTTCTCTAGTTCAACTTTCCAACCTTGAGTAGTTTTTTATAATTGCAATGATGGAGCAATTTAGATATATTCTGTTTTGCTATGCAATGTCTTAGAGATTATTTGAGTGCTTTCACACACAGCATACTTAATGGCATTTCAGTAGCAAAACCAATGACAGAAAGAACGTTGTGTTTTTTTTTTTTTTCTAGAAAGTGCAGGTCCTTGGGGAAATAAATGTCTTTGCAACATGCTGTGATGCAATGCTAAAGAAATCTAGCAAGTCTATAGTCCCTAGGGAGTGCCCTTAAGCATCTGTTTTGCTCTACAATTTCTCTATTATTTCTAGTTCCTGAATAGGGAAAAATTATGATTGAGATCATTGCAATGATCTAGAATTGACTCTTAGTTTCCCCTAAGTCATGTTTATTACCATGCATTCTTCCTGAAAGCCCAATTAAGAATATTTTCTGGCATCAGTCAACGAAATCTCATTTCTGCTCCCGTTGGACCTCTTTACATTTTGATGCAGAAGCTGAAAAGACTCCCAAAAGCTCTTAGGCTCTTTTCTGCCCATTGGTTGAAGCTAAATCACTTAACTTGCTGTTAACAATTTTGAAAATAGTGATTTTTTTTCTCTCATTTCCTTGATGAAGTTAGTGAGTGTTTAATAGCACTTGCTATGGGAAGCAAGAGTCGCGATAGGTGCAAGCTGGACACATAAGGCAGGGCTGAAGAATTCTATTATTTGTACCAGGGAGGGGAAAAAAAAAGCTGGTAATTCATAAAGTTCTCAGTGAGTCACCAAGGTTTTCCTTTATGGGCAGGATAAAGTGAACAGCTGTTCTACTACATTCCATTTGCTTGAGTCAACAGGCCCATTCTAATAGTTTGTTGATTATCTTACATTTTGTCAATATTGTGGTATGATTTCAGTGTTTGTTTTATTATTACTCAGATTGACAACGTTTTATTTTGTGAGCTATGGTGAGATAGCTCTTAGGGTATGATGATAAAAATGATTTATTATGAATTGCTGTTTTTAGCAGATTGTTTTGTAGTAGCTACTGCCCTGCGCTGGCTATTTAATAGTTTTTGCTTTATGCTTCTCTCTTGTAGCCTCAATCAAAACCACGTTTTTCTTGACAGTCAGTGATTTAAGCCATTGTCCCTATCACATGTGGTTGGATCTTCTTCTTAAGAGGCAAGCCATACTGACTCTCTCCTCTTGAGAAAGCTCCTTCCCGTTCCCTAGGGATTATACCTGAAGTATCTCGACATGGAGGTGATAGCATGGCTCTCTGGGCTGCCACTGCAGCTCTCCTTCATACCCTGGTCTGGAAAATGCTGGAGAAAAAACTGAGTTGTGACACCCAAGCTTGGGGGATCACCATTACACCCATGCTCTGTACTGGAGGCTCAGGGGAGAGTGGTGGCTCTCCTTGCCATCTCCAACAGGCACAGCATAGCACTAATTTTTTAGTTCTCTACCTGTTAAGCTCTCTTCTGGGATGCATGTCAGTAACACCTCCATTTACCTGTTATGGGGCTATGCGGTACTTAAAGTGTTCTAGAAGACCAGCTATTAAGTATCTGGCAGAAATATAACAGGTTGCATTGTATGAACATGCAAGGAAGCACACGATGCAGAGATAACCTCCCAATAACTGAATTTTTGGGTTTTTATTGCTACCAATGTGTGCTGGTGTTGGCTGGGGCAGAGTTAATTTTCTTCATAGTAGCTAGTATGAGGCTATGTTTTGGATTTGTGCTGAAAATAACGTTGATAACACACTGATATTTAAGTTGTTGCCAAGCAATGCTTACATTAAGCAAAGGACTTTTTCAAATTCTCACACTGTCCCAGCCCTTCCAACTTCTTCTCCACAAGAAACTGGGATTAGACACAGCCAAGACAGCTGACCCAAACTGGCCAAAGGGATATTCCATACTGTAAGACGTCATACTCATTGTATAAGCTATGGGAAGTTGGCTGGTGGCAACGGGCACTGCTGGGAGATGGGCTGCGTGTTGGTTGGTGGGTGGTAAGCGGTTGCATCACTTTTTTTTTGGTTTGTTTTATTTTTTCCTCTCTACCTCTTTTGTTGTTTTCCTTGCAATTTTTTATTATTAGTATTTAATTTAATTTTATCTCATTTCAATTATTAATCTGTTCTTGTTTCAGCCCACCAGTTTTCTTACCTTTTTTCTCTGATTCTCTCCCCATCCCACTGCCAGGAGAGGAGCGAGTAAACTGTTGCATGGTGCTTAGTTGCTGACTGGGGTTAAACCACGACACAATGGAAATCCAAACCATGGTATGGAGGTCAGATTTACAGGGCTTTCAAACAAATAATTAATAAGATTCTGGATCTGAACCTTACTATATTATATATTCAGCCTTAACTTGCTTCATTCTAACTTCTCCCTATAGACATACTCTATTGGAAACATATGAAAAAGTTCCAAACATAAATGACGTCCCTAATAAATAAATGATTATACTGGGAGCAGCAAGAATATTTATCTGTTTTCTTTCATCTAGTGTTTTGCAAGTGTTAGCAATTTTCACAACAGTTCAGAATTCCCATACCCATCTGTGGTGATTTCCCTCAGACACCCATAAACCCACTTTCTGAAATTTCTTATGTATTTTTAACTGTGCTAGTAGAAATATTCAATTCATGTAATGTGCATAAAGCATACTACGTTATCAAACCATTTTTAAACTTCAGCAGCGAGTGCAGAAGCATTAATAATAGTCATGTACCTTGCTCTGCGATTTCAAACTGCCCACTTTATTTATCTAAGATCTTCAGTATCTTCTATCACTCTAATCATTAGCAAATTTATGTTACTCTTCTACCTTTTCATGCTTGCCAGGGCAAAATATGTAATAATAGTCTGTAATTAAATCTTCCTCAACTTACTTTATCACTGTACATCTTCTCTATACATTTTCTTCTCTCCATCGTCCATCAGATGATGGAACTGACAGAAAGAAAAGATACTGCTTGAGCTGCACAAATGCCTATATGCAAATTAATCTGAAATTAATCTGGTAAAAAAACCCCACACATTAAATTAACATTTAATGAAGCTCTCAAGTTTTAGGATGTTAAACCTGCTTCGGCTGAGATTTGAACAGAGCTATTGATGTTCAGGTTCTGCAGTGATAGTAAGTTTGATCAGGAAATGAATAGTTTTTTAGCTTAAAGTAGCATAACAAAAAAATTGTGTGTTATGGTGAATCATTAGTAACATAGCAATTACAGTGACATCAAACTTTTCACCTTAGTTATCATGAAAAATGTTCAAAACACAGTCAATTTCCTCTTTTTTTTTTTTTTCTTTAAGTCAAAGGGAAAACAGGTTTTTCCATTTGGCTCTTGATCTTGCATTTGTCCTTAGTAGTGGCCTGAAGTGGTGTTAAACTAGCATAACTTTCTAAAGGAATGAACTATGTGAATATAAAAGGGAAAGATCTCTAAAATTTTGCAGAAATGTGTGATTACAGTCCAGGTACAGCTTCTGGCTTCTGTTCAAAATGAAAGACAATGTCTCCTGTCAGATATTACACAGAAGATCACAGGGAACGTGACAAGGAAAAGTAGGGAGTTTTCTCTTGATTTCTAATACTTATATTTTAAAAGAATGGCACAAGTGAGTGAGATTTTTTTTTTTTTGTGAAGGGAAATGTTTGCAGCTGAATGAGTTTCTTTACTACTCAATATTGTATAAAGAAATTTCAATTAGACTTCCACTTACAGACAAACTTGCAGTATGCTATGAATGTATGACTGATTCCCTTTGTGGGCTGTTCCAGTCTCAGGAAACTCCTTTGGAAATTCGTAAAAAGATACAACTAAAAAGTAGTCTCAAACAAAGTCCTATTCATTTCCTTATCAGGTACAAAAAAAACAGGAACTGCAGAAATTGGCAATTAAAAAAAAAAACTGCAATGGCGATTTCAGGGATTTGCACGAAAGCAAGTTAATTAAAAAGCTAACCTTACATTATAAACAAATCGTATGTCTCATTTTACTTTCAATTGTCACAGCCTTTCTCTGCTTCTCTCTTCCTCCATTGAGGCCCTCTGGCTTTCGAAGTCTACATAAGAGTTTGGATGCTGCTCTGAAAACATCTTTCTCTTTCTAGGCTTTGGGGAACCATGAATCAAACCACAAGCTACTATTATTATTGTTGTCTTTTTTATCCAGTGGAGTCAGTGAGGCTAAGACTGCAGACTAGACTTCTGTGCAGTGTTTCCTGTTATGCAAATTTGGACCAGGGCTACCAAATCCTTCCAAAAACTCAAACTCTTCCAAGAGGTAAGAAAGGTCCTCCAACCTCTCCTGGCTTTTGGCTAAGCACGAGAGATGAAGCGGAGGAAGCAGTTATCAGCTGGGGCCTGAGGCCACTGGTTTTCTGGTGAAGAGGAGATGCAGCCAACTGAGCAGAGACAGCAGCAACCACCAGAGAGGTACTTTGGAGAAGTGGGTACCAGCACCTGCTTAAACACAGAACTCCTGGTCACACTGTGCAGCTTCCTCCCCAATTTTTTAGCAACCTTCTCTCTTCTTGTTTCATCCATACGTGCCTAGTATGGATGGGCAGGCACCCTACAGCTGGGATAAGTTCTAGTGGGTAAGAGCTAGTAGTGGGTGTCCGGTTTCACTCCTGCACTTGTTTGCAGGAGACTGTGGACAGTTTTCATGAACATTTTGTGTTTCTCATCCTAGCTTGGATGCTTTGGTCACTTCTAGTCACTTTCCAGTCATCACAGCAAAATATAACACATTCATCTTTGTCCTCTGAAAAGATGTGAAAGCCCATTGTATTCAACCGAATCCTAAAGTTTTGAGATCTTAGGTGTCATTAAAGGAAAGAAACAATTTTTATTTTTTTTTTCAGTAGTACCAACATGAACTCCATTAAATGTGATTTATAATACATTTGTTAAAAGTCCGCCAGTTTCAATCTGGTAATTCATATCAATCTTTTTTTTTTTTTTTCCTAGTAAACTGCAGAGTTAAGGTGAGGGGTGGTATCTTTGGGGAAGTTTCCAGCAATGAAAATATAGAGTTCACTATATTCATGCTGTGGGTTAGCAGCTTTAAAGCAAATACAAAGAAAACTATAATCTGAAAGTGTTTACCTTCTTGGAAACGCAGAGAACTGGAAGTCTCTTTTTGTGAAATTGCCCTGGAAAGCCAAAACCCCTGCATCTGAAAGTGTAGTCTCAACATCCAGCAGCAAGTTACAGCTACACTGAACAGATTTGAGTAGAGTGAGAGGTGACATTAAAGGATGAGACGGTTCCTTATCCTTAATGCACTGATATTAAACCTGTCTCTCTTTACCTCATGCTCGTTCCAGATACAGATGTTTCCCTGTTTAAAGATTTCTGCAAACAAAATTAAACCCATAGATACACAGTGCTTAGGAAGTAAATGGGTGGCGGGCAACAGAAAGGCCATTATCGTGACTGTATCTGTTTATTCAGTATACAGATACCTGCAACCCATTAGGTAAATGCTTGTGTCCCGCTGGGTGACAGCTTGGCATTTCCATGGCTCTGTAGCTATATGCAGCATTTTACAGGTGATACCAATGGAGCAGAATTGTCACGCACATCGTGTGCCCCCATGGTTTTTAATTCAGTTTAAATCCCTGCATGCATATGCAGGATGGGTAGATCCATCCACTTCCTTGAACATCATTGCTGCTTATACATGCACAATTTCAGGGATGTGGAAAATAAGACGTTGAATCATGTTGGCACTGCACAGATATGCAGCAACGTCACACTGAGCACCCATGTTCTGTGGTATCTAGTCCCACTACACAGTGTCTGTGGGCTGTGTTTGTACAGGTTCATTGCTGTAGAGTGGCATTTTCAGAAGGTTTTGAAAGAAGTGACCACTTGGTCCCTCTCCTTTGGCGTGGCAGAGAAGCATAGGGCAAAAAAAGACTCTTAAAAAGGTGTAGATAAAAATTATAATGAATCAATAGAATGGGAGAAAGATGTAGCTGGAAATTTAGGCAAGATATTTAGAGCAGGGGTGCTTTTTTTTTTAAAACAGTCTTCCACTACAAAGGAAGAAAAAGAAAATGTTTTTTTTCAAGTAGAGCGGGACTAATGTGTGAAAGATTTAAATTATATGTTTGCCTATGATAGTAAAGTCTGCACTAACAGACTGAGGTCTATCCCAATCCTGTTTTGTGATCAGGTGTCAATTTGCCTCCTTTTAAGTAACACTTCATGGTTGGAAAATGCTAAGTATAGTTCTGCAGGTGCAAGAAATCAGAGGGGAAAACCTGACTGTGATTAACCTCTTTATAACTAGAAAAATGAAACCAGAATTGCTAACACATTTAAGTACAAATAATGTCAGGATTTTAATAACAAAATAAACAGGATTTTAAGCCAGTTTGCAGCTCCCAGTCCTGTGTTTGCAGCACAGCACTAAATGGAAGTGTAAGTTTGAGGACCATTGAACAGGGTTCCTATCCCCAATGAATCACAATTAGAGTAACACCTGGATTAATAAATTTGTGCTGATTCACTGGGGAAATTCACCTTGTTAAATAGCCCTCAAATTTCTAAATAAAGTTGTTTATCTGTGGCAGGATAAACTACTTTGTCCCAGGATGGGCTTCAGAGCTTGTAGAAAGACTTCTTCAAGACCATTTGAAGGACTTTTCCAGTGAAACTATCAAGTGCTGTGATGTCCTTTATAGGCTGGTCATGTTCCAGTAGTTCTGCCTTTTCACTAACTGCAGGTAACCTGGTTAGGTTTGCAGCATGATTCAGATGGAGTGAGGTTGAGATTTTGAACAAGCTTTCACCTCAGAAAATACTTGACACATAGAAGCATGAGACTTACAGCTGTTAGACTGACCCTGAGAGATTACCAAATATCTAATTTGTGTCTCATACATGGCAGTGCCTGAGTCAGACCACTTAGAGGTGTTCTGGTGATATAAATGTGTTATTCAGTATTTGTCCATCTTTTGCCATTTTGTGCCTGATGGATCATCTTTGCAGAGTTAAATATTCCCTGTTGCCAGACAGGTTGATTTCAGTCTTGCATGTAAAACTGGCTAAATTTACTTGATTTGTGCCACTTTGCCAAGGCCTCATAACCCTCTCTTGCTGTTTTTCAATATTAAGACAGATACTACTATCTCTTGGATTATTTCTTCTTGAAATGCAATCTTAAATCTTTAGCAGCCAGAAGCTTGAAGGTAGATCTTTCACTGCTCTACCAGTTTGTATACTGGAACCTAATGTCAGGAGGAGATAAGAAACAAGCTTAAGTTCAATGTTTGAGATCCTGCATCTGCAGTGATGTGTGTTGGAGGAGGGTGGAGATATGGCAAGCGCAGGGCTCGTGTGGCTGCATGCTTAGCCCCACGCAACAGGCGGTGCGAGAGGTAAGGAGCAGCATTACTGTCACCTTAGTCCCCATCATGTCATTTGGCACCTTTTTCACTGTCCTGCCACCATCTCAAAGTTGTGCAAAGAATAGAACCACTTTTATACACTCTGGTAAGGATTTGCAAATGACATTGCAAAAAATGTTGAAAGTTAGAAATAAATGTATTATGATTGCTGCTAAAGTTCCACTTTCCCACCTTTTCTGCTTCTTTCAGATGTATGTGGTTCAAACCCCTACACAGTTCCCTTGTATTTTGGTTTAAATGATATCCACCTGTGCTTGTTTTGGCTGGGATAGAGTTAATTTTCTTCACAGTAGCTGGTATGGGGCTCTGTTTTGGATTTGTGCTGGAAACAGCACTGATAACACAGGGATGTTTTCGTTACTGTTGAGCAGTGCTCACACAGAGTCAGGGCCTTTTCTGCTTCTCACCCCACCCCGCCAGCGAGTAGGCTGGGGGTGCACAAGAAGTTGGGAGGGGACACAGCTGGGACAGCTGACCCCACTGACCAAAGGGATATTTCACACCATATGATGTCATGCTCAGCATATAAAGCTGCAGGAAGAAGAAGGAAGGAGTGGACGTTGGGAGTGATGGTGTTTGTCTTCCCGAGTAACTGTTACGCGTGATGGAGCCCTGCTTTCCTGGAGATGGCTGAACACCTGCCTGCCCATGGGAAGTAGTGAATGAATTCCTTATTTTGCTTTGCTTGCATGCACAGCCTTTGCTTTACCTATTAAACAGTTTCTATCTCAACCCATGAGTTTTCTCACTTTTACTCTTCCAGTTCTCCCCCATCTCACCTGGGGAGAGTGAGTGAGCGGCTGCGTGGTGCTTGGTTTCTGGCTGGGGTTAAACCATGACACCACCTAACATTATTTATGTGGTAAATTCCCTGCTTATTCTGCACAAATAAGACATGTCAAGAATAAACAGGCTCTGCGTTGGTGATAAATGGCACTCTACAGGATCTAGGAACATGTATCATTGGGGTTTGTTGATTATTCAGGTGACATACGGTAGTGAGAGTGATTAACGCTGCACTGCTCAAATTCATCAGTGAATAAAAGCATTACATTACTGTGGTTCATGCTGAAACAAGCTACTAAATCAGACTCTTCCAAGACAGCGACCATTCACTTTTCTTAAGTACTAAATAAACCTTGCATCTTTAGGTTAGAGGAAATTGGACGGATGAAGAAATCAGGGCCAATGTTATCTCTGTAATTTTAAAAGGCATGAGGTTTTTAAAGAAGATCTCTAAAATTCAAAGAGTTTTATGGCTGATTGTTAGCATAAAGGAAGTGAGGCCACATGTATTTTTTGAGAAAACATTGTGAAAATGATGTTTGTTGAGGACATTCTTTAATTAGCTTTTTAAACAGTCAGAAAGTTGGTAGAAAAGGAGGGCAAAAAGGTGCAATGCCCGATATTTTCCAAGTATTTTTTTGTGGAAAAAACAAAAAAAATATTGAATCTTATCAAACATTAGAAATATGAAACCAGGAAAGTTGTGCAGCATATATTTGAAGGGAATATCTTACTCTACCATTGCATATTTTCCAATTCTGAACCGGTGAAAAATCAACAGGAGCTTAGCTGGCTGAGCTGAAACGATGGAGTTGCTCTCCAAAGACCAGATTTGCAAAAAGGCAATGGAAATTAACCAATTTAATTCATCTGAAAGTTCAGCACCTTTCCTTAATATAGTTAAATATATATTTAGATATAGAATCATAGAATTATAGAGTCATAGAATGGTTTGGGTTGGAGGAAGGGACCTTAAAGATCATCTAGTTCCAACCCCCCTGCCATGGGCAGGGACACCCTCCACTACATCAGGTTGCTCAAAGTCTCATCCAGACTGGCCTTGAACACTTCCAGGGATGGGGCATCCGAAACTCCTCTGGGCAACCTGTTCCAGTGCCTCACCACCCCAACATTAGAAATTTCTTCCTTATATCTAGTTGAAATCTCCCCTGTTTCAGTTTAAAGCCATTGCCCCTTGTCCTATCACTACATGCCCTTGTAAAAAGTCTCTCTCCAGCTTTCTTTCACCCATAGGCTGCTATAAGATCTCCCCAGAGCCTTTTCTTCTCTGGGCTGAACAACCCCAACTCTCTCAGCCTGTCTTCATAGGAGAGGGCCCTTTGATCGTCTTCGTGGCCCTCCTCTGGGCTTGCTCCGACAGGTCCATGTCCTTCTTACGTTGGGGACTCCAGAGCTGAATGCAGTATTCCAGGTGGGGTCTCATGAGAGCAGAGTGGAGGGGTAGAATCACCTCCCTTGACCTGCTGGCCACATTTTACATACATAAAATTTATTAATCTTTAGCCAGTCTTGTGACTGGGGCTTGAATGCTTGGAATTGGCAACAATGGGAGATACATCTGCACTATGAAGCTGCACATATGTGTTCATGCACCTGTAAAATCTTTAATGTGAACGATGATAGTGACATGATCCATGCAGGCTAGACATCTCATTCACCATTTATTACCCAAATTCCAATTCCTTCAGCAGCCAGTCTGAAAGGGTTGTCAGAGAAATGTTTTTCCTTGCAGTTGGCTGCACACACTGAAAAACTATATTACAGCTCAGAGTGGGAAACAGTCATGGGTGTTTTTGATGGATTTAAGGTCTACTACCATCTGAACAGTCCAAAGTGAAAATATGGTCTTGCTCTATGCTTTAGAAAGGCAGGAAATCTACTTTCCAAATGTGAAAGGCTTACGCATATGTTGCTTTGGGATAGCTCAGGAGAGAGACTGTCACTTTCCTGATGTTTTAAAGAAGGCATTTGAGAGCGTTCTAGAAATTTCTGAAATATATATGTTTAACTCTCCCTAGGAAATGTGAGAATCTGACATAGTTTACAGACATGCACGTATACACTGCTAATGAAAGACTTCAGAACTAATAAAATCTTTCTGAACCAGCTTTTCTGTGGCATGTTGACACATACTGAATGCAAGACAATGATGCTATGAAAGTTTCATTGACACACATTTGGGCTGACCTAGATATAATCGTTGTGCCTATCTTGCAGATAAACTAACATCCTAAACAAATATGTCACATCAGCTAATCAGTTGGTAGAAAGCAGGAGAAATGGCAAGAAACTGTTAAGTATATCTCACTGGACCCCTGGCTTGCAAAGGGTGAAGAAGTAATCCCTTTCCAAAAACTTAGCTTATATGTGTTGGTTTTCTTGTACCTTGGAACAACAAACTATTTTAAAAATACATAACTCAGTTACAAACTTACCTCAGCCTTATCTTTTCCAAGTAGCTAGGAAAATAAGGGATGTCTTCATCTTGATATGAAAGACTGAGGGGAAATATAACAACAGTCTTCAAGCTGTTACGCAGCTGAGATTCATGCTGTGGAGTGAATAAATCTTTCTAATGAGAGGAACGGAAAAGCATGGGACAGCTTAGGTATGGGAAACATAGTAGCTCTGTTTCTGGAGGTTTTCAAGACACACGCCTCTTAGAAGTGCTTTTCCCATATGCCTGAACTTGCTTTTACACATGTGGCAGGGCATGGCATGGCACGGCATGGAGATATCTGAGCTCTGGCATCCCTGCTCGGACTGAGCTGGCTGGAGATCTGCCAAGTGCAGTCCAGGATTGCCAATTGCAGCGCAGCGCCTGTGCAGGACTTATGAATTCAGGTCCAGCACCGGGAACGCTTCCTGGGCCGATGCGCCCGCCCCCCACGCACACTCTGAAACACCACAGGGGTATACTAGTGGTATTTGAAGTGTAAACATGGTTTATCAGGCACAGGGGAGAGCTGAACACAGGTTTCCCACATCCCAGGCGATTAGTCTAATCATCAGAATAGACAAATAGCTGCCTTCTCTATGATTTATATAGTTATTCACACAAAATAGCTCAATTAAGGATTACTACTCTATTACAACCAAGCAGTTAGGACACTAACTCAGTCAGATGAATTTCCTAAGCATTGGGTCCTCTACAGTGATTTGTACCGAGCAGAAATTCTGCCATGAACCCAAGTAGCCTTCCTTATAAAGTTTTTTTTTTTAATGCAAAAATTGAGAAAAACACTGGTGTCATGACTTGAAAATTTCTCACTATTTTATTTCTTTGAAAAAAAGTCTGTCTGTGCCCTTTCCGTACGTCTAATTTCTATGTTGATTAACTCCTACCCGTTTGCTACTGTTATATTTCCATCTCTCCAGAAGGCAAGCTGGCAAGGTTTTCCCCTTCTGGTAAATAATGATCACTTCCCAACCTTCATGACATAAAATGTAACTCCACATTTGGGATGGAAAGAGCCCTCCTGCCCAAACTGATAGCTACTTCTTACAGGGTAACAGATTTTAAACTAAATCTTTGCACCTATCTTTCATATTTTAAGGGGAAGAAATCCCTCTATTAAGCACCCCCCTCCTCCAAGAAAATAAGATTTTTGGGCTATTTTCAGACTCCCTGATATCTCGTCAGGCTTGCAATTTGTTTAGCTTTGTCTTTAGGATCACTTGGTTTTGATTTATAAATACTCCTGCCCTTGTGCTTATTTCTTTTTCCTCCTGCTTTCCCTGATAGATTACAAAGACACTATTTAGACCACTATTGGAAAGATAAGATATGGTAGGTCTCTTTTCCAAGGTCTGAATCTTGTCCCCATTCAGTGCTGACATGTCTCTCTGACTTGCAAAAAAAAAAAAAAAAAATTATCTACTTCTGTCTCTCTTCCTTAATTGGACAGTATCCAAACTTCATCAGGCTTCTAGTTTTGCCCAAATTATGTTTGTCTGGTCCTGCCACCGATAATCTGATCTAAACCATCAGGTAATTTTGTCCACCTATGCCTGTTAAAAGAGCTAGATCTGGCTTTGGCTCTGTTCCCACAGAAAATTTCCATTCCATTCAATGACAGCTGGATGAGCCCACTAGTTTGCAAATCAAGGAAGAACTTTAAAGAGTTATAGCTCTTCCTAAGTAACTCCAAGATATTTAAGAAGTAGCTCTGGTGATTATTTTTGTGCTAGGATAGATGAAAAGCGAGTCAGATTAGGAATAGTCCAGTTAGCATTTTAGAACAGCCAAAAATTGTGGTCCAAATGCCAAAGATGCAGCTCTAGCCTGCTATTAATTAATATGCAAAAGAAATATGATGTAAGAAGCTACTCCTAGAAATAGTCTATACAGATGCATATGACACTGCAGACTGACTTGTCCGCACAAGCAGAAGAAAAGGAAATAAATCCTAGGAAAAAGGGAAATAGTTATTAACCAGTGAGGTGGCATCACACCAGCAGACTGTGCCTGCCGCAGGAGGCTGAGCGAGGCTGGGGCAGCCAGCTCTCTGCCGAGGCTGACAGGTAGCCTGAGACCCGCCAAAAGGCTCTGTCCTCCTTCAGCAGCTCTATGACGTACGTAGGAGCAAATTACTTTCTGTTGCCGAGTCTAAAAGTTTTCAAGACACTTTTTTTTTCTTTTTTTTTTTTCCTCCCTTCATGACAGACTGAAGAACTCATTGGTGCTGTAATGAAAGGCAGACTGCGTTCCCTGTCATGTCAAGAACGCTGCATCGGGAAAGTCGACATGATTTCATGGCTAATGATTCACTCGCTAATATCAATGTGGGCTGCAGTGAGGATAACCAAGTTGAGCTGTCTTAGATCAAATGATTCAATTAGGCCAGCTGTCCCTATTTGTCATGGCTCAACTCGCTTTCAAATTACCTTTCCAAAGTGTGTACGTGCCTTAGCATAGAACTTAACAGCTCCACTGTTTTACAAAAAGAGGATATTTAGGCATGATGATAAGGGGGAAGAAAGATGTCCCTTTTCATCTGCACTGAGTGTTTTTCCTTAGCAGTTACAGTATGTATTTGCCAGGCTAAACTTTAAACATCTCAGTCGAATGTGAATCACTCACCTCTCCTGATGACAGAGCTCTTTTAGTTTTCTGGACAATCTTTCAGAAGGTTAATGAAAACAGAAAATAAAATCTAACGGGGGGGGAGGGTGTGTGTGCACAGGGACAACTGACACAGAAAGCAGTGCGTGCCTCACAGAAACCAATAAATAAATGTATAGTCCCTCAAACGTATCCTTTAGGCTTAAACTGAGCTGAAGTCAATAACGGCCCATGATCGTTCATACGATGTCTAGCAGAGTTTTTCTGCAATGCGTTGGTTAATCTGCAATCTCGGTTAAGCTACTTAGTCCTCGACACACTACCCATGGGAGAGCCGCCCCGTCGTCCCTCGGTAGCAGCCCTCGGTGCCGCAGTGGTGAGCGCTCCGCAGAGCCAAACGGGATTTGGCGGCTGGCGGTGTCAGCGCTGGACCCGGGGCTGAATAGGCATGGAAATTCGATTGCCCTCAGTGGTGGTCCCTGCAGCGCCGGGCCGGGAAGCTTCTCCTGCTGAGGCTAAAGCAGAAAGGAGGCAGCGGCCGTGCTCACAGAGCTTTCACCTATGGGTGTTACTTGACTTTTTAGTGTTGCAGAGGTGATAAATGGGGGGAAGAAACTACCTGGATATACATGAAACGGATGAAAGTTATTACAAACATTCAATCGCAGCTGTTAATAAAGTCTCACATATTTCCTACAGTTGGATTTGGCTGATAATTCGAGCCTTCTCACTTTAAACATTTTAATAAGATTCCAGCGGTGTCTGAAAAATTCTCCCCTGCTGTCTGTACAGCTTATTTTGCACTATATATATTTATTTTGCCTAAGCTCTCTCTGGCAATCATACCAAGTTGGAAAATAGCAGTAGTATTTACTAGGAAAATAAGAGAGTTTCTCCCTGCTCTGGACTGAATATCTTGTAATTTTGTGATCATGCTGTCAAGCAAAATATACTGTTGGTTTTGAGAAATGCTGTATTAGGTAAGTATTTTCTGTTTATCTAAGAGGAACAGTTAAAACTAGAACAGGCTGAACTTTGATTCTGAGAATTTGTGAAGGTTTGTTTTCCTATAATCCACATCTTTCACTGAAAATAGGAATATCAATTTAAAAAGTGGGATCGAAATACTAAAAGTCAGAAAATTCTGAGGAGCTCTGTTTAGGATTTGTTCATCTACTGATGGATTATGTTGAACAGTGATCTGTGAAGTCCTTTGAGATGATTGGTAGGAGACACTGGGTGTGCAAAGAACATGTTAATTAGATGGTAGTACAGAGAGATGCAATAAATCCTCATTTGAATTGTGTGGCCCAGAACAGCTTTCTGGACCCTCTTATTCAGAGTCACAGTTAGGGTTATGGTCTGCTGAGATTAGTGTCCTGATGCACAGAGTTAGGAGTCTGTGAAGTCTCCAGAAACGGTACTTGAAGATACTTTGAAAAATGAAGATATATGGATCCAAAACTTTCTTAAAACTGAGTTTCCTATTTTTTTTTCAGGGGGAAATTTTTCAGCTTTAAACCTATATGACTCAGGAGGATTATGAGAGAGTACATGGAGGACTCCTGTCTCTCCTGCCCTAACATAGACGTGCTGCTACTTTTTATTCAAGCTCTCATAGTTCTCTGGTGCAGCCTCACAGATTTTGTCTTCCTCATCCCTGTTGATTTTTTTTTTTTTCCAGTGGGAAGTGGGGATCAACATGGAGAGTTCTCTGGAATCAAGGCAATTTCTGACTTTTTGAATGGCAATCTTAAAACAATCAGCAACATTTTGCAAGGAGAACATGTGAGACCAAATCCACTTATCCTGGGCTGACATGTTGGTGCAATAAGGTTCATGTGGCTAATTTCATTTTTCTTTGCCTCCTCTCTCTCGTTTTCAGTTCTGCAACTGTTTTCTCCAATGATAATGGAAAAATCAGTATCGTGTATTTTCCTTCTCTTCATTTCAAGGAAAACTTGAGATACCACTGTAGGCTAAAAAGTCACAAACAGGCGTAGGATTTCTGCTCCTCGGACCCTCCTTTTGCTCAGCAGAAAAGCCAGTGGTTCCTCAGACAAAGTCCACTGCCCGGGTGCGATACACCCGAGACAATTATCCTACAGCCTCAGGACTGGCTTGGAAAGTTCATGACACTCTAAAGGCCCAAAATACCTAAATTGGCCTTCTGCCTCCTGCTCCTGTCAGATATATCCATGTGTGGGTGTAAAAGTATATACTGCCTGACTCATACATACTCAGTACTAAAGAGAGTCCGAGATGCAACCATGCCGTACTTGTTGAATGGGAAATATTAACTCTCAAGAAGAAGAATGGAGTTTGCCTGCTGTCTAAATTAAAAAACACAGGTAAACAGATTTACCAGCCTTATGCCTGGTATTTATATTTGTTAATTAATTCAGTTAATCAAAAACACAATGCATTTTGCAGCTTGTAGTCCCCAGCTTTGACTGGAAAGACATGACTATGGATGGGAAAACCGTAGAGCTGAAGAAAAAGGGAAGATTTGGTGTGGGTTTTAGTCCAAAAGCTTTTCAAATGTCAGAAGAACCTGAATGGTTACAGTCAGGAAATGTGGCCTGATCAAGTTGGTGTATTAGGGTTTTCATTCATTTCTGTCTGCTATGTTTTCTTCTTTCTTATTCCTGATACACAAATCTTGGCAAGGAGTTAGAATCTAAGCAAAATGACATTTTCCTTCCAGAGATTTTAAAATGCAAAGAGACTGCTAAATAAATTTCTGACTATATTGAGAAATTCCCTTGAGCTTTGCCTTGAAAAATACCTTTCAGTGCTCACATTTCAGCCTCCCTCCATTTTCTCTTCCATTTGGCCATAGCTCAGAGGGAGACATTTCCAGTCCACAGTCTCTGCTCACTTGGAATAATGTTTGTTTGCATGAGTAAACCAGCTAAAGTGGCTATCACTGAACTCATAATTAGAAGATGAAACCGGTTGGGACTATTCCCATGTGAAGTGAGTCAGGTTGCTGAATCAGGCCCGTGTGTGAATTTTTTTGTCTCCCAAAGGTATTTTTCCCATCTCATTAGAAAAAAATGTTCTTCTAGAGTACCAGGCAACAAAAGCCTGGGAATTCAAAGTACGAGGGGACATAACGTCCTTCTAGCTTTTCCCTCTTGTCTTTCACTCATTTTTCCTTCCTGTAGTGTGACTAAAAAGGAAATTCTCTGGTGAACTTTATAATTCTAGGCTTTTATCAGTTTGTTATTTTTGTTCTATTGTTGCCTAATATATGGAACATACAGGGTTGTTGTTTTTTTTTTTTAATCTAAACATCCCCCTCATGTCTAGTTTTATCTTAAAGACAACAAAGAATTGCAAAGTGTAAATGGTGTTCATTGTGCAGTATGTATCTTAACTTCTTCTACAACAAAGCAGAGCTAGAGAGTGTAAAAACAGAAGAAATATGAAAACTGTAAAGACATTTAATGTGTAAAGAGGACCAACTAATGTGTGTCAGCTCAGCCAGATGCCCAAGGCTAAATCTCTTGATGTGAGATGGTGATTCAGCTGTCAAGGTGCCTGAGTAGACTTGTGGTCATTATAATGATTGGCTATGGATTTTTTTGTGGTTTTTTTTGTGGGGTTTTTTTGGCTTTTGGTTGTGTTGTTTGGGTTTTTGTGGGTTTTTTTTGTTTGTTTGGTTTGGTTTAGGGTTTTTTTTTTTTTTTTTTTTAGAAAGGCAATAAACAAAAAAGGTCAAACTTATTCAAATGAACCAACAGCCCATTTTGGTGAAAATACAGCAGGGCTCGTTAACTCAATTCACATCTTTTGTGTCAGTTTTCTAACATACCGTACATCCGGAAAAATGCAGTGATTTGTAAAAGACATAATGTGCCTCTTTTCCCTAAAGGTTTTGTTTACAGTATGTAATAAAATATGATACGTTTTTTCATGGAGATGGAATCTGATAATTTGTTTAGATATAATATGGAAGTATCAGTCTGTGAAATGAACAACATAAAAAGTAAGCAAATGTTCAAGATGCGTCAGCTAACAAAACGGTAAGTTCCAAAACACGCATTCAAGTGAAAATCAAAGGCTTCAGTAACAATTTTATTTCCCTTAAAAATCAGCCTCTTCAGACAGCGTCTAATGTTTTGATGTTGATTGCCATTAGCGAGACTATGTTTTACTGTGACAGAGGCCTTCCTACTCTAGGCAAAACTTACTTCCACTCATCTGAAAATCCAGGTAATGAACAGAGAACTCAGGTTTTCAGGTATCCCAAAGTATCAACACTTCTCAAGAACATACACACTTAGTCAGCGCGAAGGTCCCCATCTAGTTTGATGTGCTGGTGATGCTGTTGGCTAATACGAAACATTTGGAGAAAGAATGTCTTAATCTAGAAAAGTGGTTAAGTCATATTTGCCTCTTGGGTTTAGCCCATGTAGACTTTCCTTCATAGTTCTTTGTTGCACTTCAGATTAGCAGCCTTGAAGTGTGAGATGTTAGCTCTTAATTGTGGAATACTTAACATGCATGTCAGAAGTTTGTGATTTAACCTCCACTCTTTCCTTTTAGCTTGTGCAGGTGCTCTCAGTCTTTAAAAGCAACTGTTTGTTGGAGTATGCTTTTGCAAACTGTCAGGATGCAAATGACATTTGTGAAAAGCAGTTTTTTCTTTTATGCTCACAAATTGGAGGCAAATGTGTTTGAGAAGTGGTCAGAGCTATGATTTATGCCTTATCTGTGTCAAGACATTACCTTAGGTATGTATGCAAAGATATACCAAGGAAGCCAATCGCAATCGGAACCAATTTGGTTTTAAACCAAGCAAATGAGAAGCTTTTTTCTTTGTAAATAATCACAAGCAGCCTCAGCTTACAGTGAGCTTCTTTGCTTTGCGGTCATGCCAGCCCATTTCAGAGTCCTCTTAAGTCGTACTCTGTACACAACTGCTGTTCCTAAACGGAGTCATCCTTGTTAGACGACATCCGTTTTGCTCAGCTTTAGATTGCTTGTACAATACAGACATTAGGGACTAGTTTCTCTGGGTTCCCTATACGTTGAGCAGAGAGACAAAGAATCTTCCAGAGGGTGATCCAGAGTTGGGAGTAAATTAGCTTTGGCTAATTCACCCAACCAAGTTACTACTTCCAGTGAGACAGTGTGAATTCCTCTTCTGTGTGCCCTCTGCAGCCCTCAGTCTTATTACTGGGTGCCAAAAAGCCCTGTGAAAATGCAGAGACACCTCTCTGCCCTTTTTCAAACTGAAGTGAATCTTAACTTGTATCCCTGAGAATTATGAGCGGAGCTTTCATTGTTTATCACCTGGGTGGCTGGACAAGGACTGAAAATCGGTGTGAGTAAAACGAATCAGCTCTGATGAAGAGTCAGGAAAGTTCATGAGATTTCTCCAGGTGCAGGACTCCTTGCAGGCATCCTGCTGCTGAAAAGGCCACCAAGCACCAAGAAGGTTATTGCACCGGGGACTGTCTGCCCAGAATGAGGAGAAGCTGATCTGTATGTAGATATAATGATTAACAAATAAAGTATATGTATAATTACACAATTAAACTGATACAACCAGTGTAAATGAATCACATCAGTGTAAAGTCCCTGGGTGTGTGTGACCTGGCTTATGGCATTGGAAAACACCTAAAGAAGCAGCAAGTTAATGAAGTACCAATTTACTATATCAGTAAGCTTTCCTATAGCTAGAGTAGACTGTTTCACCTTAAAAAGCAAGTTTGGGCAGGGGAGAAGTTAAAAACTGGCAGATTTTCCTTGTGAAAGGCGCAAGTAGGCTGTATGCTGAAGGCCTAAACTGTTCCCTGACTATTCCACTGCATTTTAACTCCAGCTTTCAAGTATTCAAGAGCTCAAGGCAGCCCAAGCAGTGAATGCTGTGACTGCAAGGGGTTAACAGACAATTTATGTAAAGTCTTACTATTCTGCAAAATGAAATGTGCATGTGAAATGGAAAAAAAAAAAAGGAAAAGATTATATTTGTCAGCTGTGCTACCATATGTTGCTCTGGCGGAAGCACAGCAAAATGGTGACAATTTCTATTTTATTGAATGAGGATCTGTGTTGATTTCCATTATTTGAGAGCGTCTCTGGACAAACAGAGGTATCTTCATTATCACATAAAACTGTGCTCACCAGTAACCTAGAATATCCATGGCTACAGGGTGACCTGGGATTGCAGTCTCCTTGAAAATAAAATATCAGAGAATCAGTTCAATCCATCTGCATATTTTAATGGATTTAGCCCTTGGAGGGCATGGGGGAATAGTCTTGTGAAAAGATAAGTGGCAGATACAGGAAATATAGACAAATTTGAAGCTCTTTAAAATCTGAGGAGAACTTATCTCATCAGCATGATTAAAAGAAGTGTGTGTAAAGGCTTTGGTGGTTGTGGACTGCTCTCAGCCATCTGGTCATGCTGGGAGGCAGGGCTTCATGGTCTGGGGGCAGAGCTGCACAAACATAACTAGATTTCTGTTGGACACAGGCTGATACATTTGCCTACCTCTGCTATGTCATATGGGCTTACTTGTTGGGCTTTTGCAGGGTGAGAGATATCTGTGCCATTCCTTTTTCCATGGTATAGAAATGTCCTAGAAGATGCTGCTTTTGTTATTCTAGGATCACAGCTTTCTCTCAAGATTTTTCTCAGCTTGGCAGGACCTCAACATGTGAGCTGCAGTGAGCTGGGTGCTAAGTGTTGCTGAGCACCCAGGGCTCTCCTTATCTCCATGTGCAACGCGGGTGCACAGTGTCTCTCTGGGCCATATGTTGAATGCAAGGCATGAGAAAACAATTCCATCGGGAACTAGAAATGATGCTTATTAGCTTTCAGGACAGCAAAAGTTAAGCTTTTGTTGCCTCTCCTGCTTAGCGTTACTCAGTATCCCTTCAGTGTCTTCCTTTCCAGTGACCACAAACCTTTCTTATGCTCTCTATGTCAACACTTCTTCTGAAGTGGCACCATCATTTTCTGGATAAAGACCACACAGGACATGACGGTACATCTATTTTCCCTCAGTAAACATGTCAGTCTGGTTTCAGCTACTTGAATGTCCAGCCTGAGAAGGTAGAGAAGTGCCTGTGCTGACAACATGTACACCAGTGGGAACAGCTCGGTTATGTCCATGTGGTTCTATACCCAGCCCCTGAACACCTGCCAAAGGGATTAGCCAGGCAATATCTAGGCAGGGCTGGCCAGTTTTGGTCTGCCAGAGCAGACATCCAGTCTTGAGCATCCCATCCCCACGCTGGTGTGCTCTGTGTTAGATGGCCCAGCCTCCAAGGGGTCCTGCAGGAATGTTTAGAATGGGTCCTCTGGGCCATGTCATGCAGCATCCTTGGAGAGAAATGCACTTTGTTTTTCATGGGTAAGGTTACCATCACCTGGTTCTTGGTCAGGTAGAAAAGTCCTGTGATAATGAGGCGAGGACTTCTTACCTTCAATCTCACCTGAGGGAATGAAATAGTTCAAATCACCTTGATTTTCCTACGTGCCCAAACAGAAAAGGGATTCCATTGTACAAGCTGAGCATTCACTGCCTTAATGGTTGGACAATTATTTGCCAAATATTGACAATTATTTGCTAACAGATATGTTAATAGACCGTTTGGTAGGGAGAGGTAAGTTTCTGTTTCAAATTCAGACCATTGCAATTCTTAAAGGAGAGTAAAGTGCATTGACTCTCTACCCTCTCCCCTCCTGTTTTGCAGCAGGCAGGTTTTGGGCTGCAGATTCACTTGCACTTCCCTTGCTGTGATTGTAGACACCAAATTAATTCAACTGCATGATATCAAAATGACCTGTGCAGCTGCTGAGGAACCACATTTTGGAAGAAGTGGAAAAGTAAAATTTTGATTTCCTGCATTCATGTCACTTGGTGTCTCCAAGGACACTCTGCCCTATGCCGTTACGGCGTTTTGTTAATGGCTGAAATTTCTGATTTCAACAGCTACTGAGAAGTCTTATGAGACCATGATTGAGATTTGCTTTTAGCATGCTTGGCCCGAAGGATGACACAGACGTGGTACTTGCCATTGCAGTAAAGAAAGTTCTTGTGTCTGAATTTTGCAACTCTCTTTCTGCTGTGGTTTTATGAGCTAAATCATCTGTACTGTACGGTGGGATATCTGGTACCGAGCAACCAGGGAACACACTTCCGCAGGTTAAGGTTTTGTTTTCTAAATCTGATTATTTAGTTCTGACAACTTTATCTATTGTACTTTTATAATGTGATTATCCTTCATTGCAAATAATAAAATAATTTTTCATTCCAACATAAGCCACACCTTGCTACTTGTCCTTCAAATTGCCTTTCTTAGGACACATTTGATTTCTGCTGTTTCTTCATAGTATTGTGGGCTTGGAAGAGAATAAATGAGGACAAATCACCTACTGGTAAAACAAATGATATTTTTTCAGTGTTTCTGTCCTAGTTTCTTTTCAGTCTTGGTATTTGCTTTCTGAGTGCTTTTGTACATCAAAGCAAAGTTCTAAGTAAGAAGTCCATATTATGCTTAAGTTTTGGAGAAAGTAACTACTCTGTCCTGAAACAGAGATATAAAATCATTAAATTTAGGAGCTGGCAGTATTAGTAACAATTTCTCGGACAATAGTTTCCAGGACCTCTTAAAAAGCTGGCAAACTGGCTTTTTTTTAAAATAATTCTCTTTGATCTTGAAGTGAAACCTGGACAAATAACTAATCTTTTACTGAACTAATGGAGCTGATCTGTAAACTAGATATCCTCTTAAGCTGAGTATGTTAGCTAGAGTATTTTTAGTGTCTAGATTTTCATTAGCGAAGGTGATACGTGACTGAGGTCATCCTACACAATGTGTCCTGGTACAGGTCTCTCCATGCTTTACTTTGCACACACTATTGATTGCAAGTCTATGTCATAACTACTGACAATGACGCAGAATAATTAATCGTTTATTTAAGATATGTTTTACTGCAACTTGACTGTCTTTTGCATACATCTCTCCTTTTAAATGTAAACATACTAAAACTTAAACTTGAAACTATGGCAGCATATGTTTAGACATAACTTCCAGTAATCTATTTAAATAACTTATGATGAGTGAAACTTAAACAGTACTTCTTTAAAGTAAGTCAGATTGCTAAACCAGGAGAAGTCATTAGTTTGGTGTCTGAAAAGAAAGTGGAAAAAAATGCCTACATTGGAGAGCTGTACCCTTGTTTGGACACTGTACTAATTTGACTTCAGTGTAGTTAAGGATTTTTTTAAGTTCTTAAATAATTGAATGGAAACAAAGAAACTATTTGGGAGCTGAAAATTTAATAAAAGTAATTTTAGGAAATGTTATGTTTTACACCTTTTTTATATGAATTTAAAAAATAGACTTCAGAGCCTAAGAATGGTTACATTTCTTATCTTGAAGGACTTTCTAACTACAGATTGTCAAGCCTTTGAAAAACATCTCTTCATTTTGGAATGCAAGATAGTATTCATATTTTTTCCAGTAGATTTGAAATAATTTTATTTAACTAATATGAATCTGCAATGTTAACGTTCTGTATTGTTAATTGAATTTTGAAATCCACCCAAAAACAGTCTGGCACAAATGAGAAGTAAAGACAGCATCTAGTAAATAGGAAAGGTGGTTTAGCATGGTGTTTCATAATAAAATAAAAATAAGGAGAATACATGTACATTAAACAGTATAATTGCTTTCATCGTGTATAGTATATTGTTCTGAAAATAAATTCCACATTTATTGTAAAAGCTCCTTTAGAGCATATTTATTTGCATCTAATGGTTGCCAAATGGTGAATCAACATATAAAAAAAAAAAAGAAGATTGAAAGAGGCAGCTCCCATTAGAGTTCCCTGACTGAGTTTGGAGCAAAGTTCCTGAGTGTCATCATGCATGTGTTACAAGGAAAAATCTGAGGCATTAGCAGGGAAAGTGTCGGGTCCTCTGTCAATGTGTCATCCCTGTGTTTGTGCACTTGAGAAAGGATTTTGTTGTTCTCATGTCCACTGTTAGCTGGTGAGATGGAGGTCTGTACACTGGTCTGGAGACTGCAACTGTTCTTCGGATCCGTCTGGCAGTCAGTATGAAAGCACATCATGGCGTTTGCTTCATATATTTTGGGGGGATTTGCCTGGAAGTGTTCAAAAAAAATCCCCCTGGGTTAGAAGTATTTTATTAACATTTCAAAGTAGAATTTTGAATGTCAGAATTAAAGCTGTCTGGCAAGCTGTGGTACGTTCAAGGGCAGGCATTAATATGCCATCTTTTATTACATTAATTGCTTTTTTTCCATTGGGCTTCATCCTATGCCTAGGTCAGATCTACTTGCAGTCCTGTGGCAAGATTTGGAGAGTAAGTGGCATGGTTGGTAAGTGACATGATGGTATTTGGATTAAGTAATCAAGTCTAGATTAATCTGAGAAGAGTTATGAAAAATTCTGATTTTAAACTAATAGAACTAGGTGTTGATAAATGTGAAGCTTTCTATACTGCAAAGAATAATAAGAATTAGAAATGCACATCCAGACTCAAATTGTGACAGATTAATGAAAATTTCTCTTTGATGTGTGATATTGATGTACTACTATAGCAAAAGAAAATGGTGGCACACGTAAATAATTGTAAGAGACAAGAAGGATAAACATTGTGAAACCGCATATCCCTTGATGCACCTTACCACAAAGTTAGTGGATAAAACTTGCTAGAAAAAGATCTAAGAGACAAATACAAGGTCTTGGGATAAATGAGGAAAATGATTTGATGTATGTCAAACTTCTATCTGACAAGATAAGGGAAGCCTTGAATTGTTCAGAGAAGGTGAATGGAAGCAAAAATGGTAGATATCTGTAAGTCATGAATGGTTAAGAAACGATGAACCAGACAATCACATTTTTTTTCCTTCATAATAGCAAATAGACATTTAACAAATCTGAAAAGTGATGCATTTGAATGTGGCATAAGGGACTTCTCTGCATCACTCACAGCTAGTTTATGCTCAGGATATTATGAAAATGCAGGATCTAAGTAAGTGTAAGTATATAGGATTTTAGATGATTCATGTTTATAGATGTGAACAGTCATAGTTATATTAAGTATGTAAGCACTTGTTTTGAGAACTAAAACTCTCATGCTTTAAGGCATAAACTAGCTCTAGCTCCAAATCTGATGGAGTTTAAAAATAAACTTTCCTTAAAATAATATATTCCCACATAGCTCACTGCAAAATACTCCGCTCCATTTTCTGAAACTCTTTTGGAGTCCTTTTTCTGAAAACTTTATCAAGTAAGATATTGGGTGTGTCTAATCCAGACCTGGGTCCTATTCCAACCATCTAGCAGAATCACATCTGGAGATAGGATTCAAATGTAGGAACTGAGTCCGCATAAGTCATTGCAAAGGCTGTCTAAGCCTATAGAATCAGTAACTGATTCCTCTTTAAGCAATCTTCTGTAATTTTACTTTGTGCCTTAGAGATGATATTTCCCAAGCTTAGTAGTTTGAGTATAATGAATTGATGGGTTTTCTGCATTTGCTTTTTGAATGATGCACCTTAGTACTGTTAGTTTATGACTATTTTCTATGATTCTATGATTCTATGATTCTATGATTTTTTAAAAAGTATTTTGGACTATAGTCAAAACTCTGTGAAGATCTTCCACTCCTGAACAAAAGAAAGCAAATATTAAATGATCCTACCAACTTTGCTTTGTATGTGTAGACAAGGCACAGATTTAATACAATTTTCTTTCTGTGATGTGAATGCCGCTCTAGCTGGGGACTGGCGAACCTGAGGAGACATCCATATGGCATCTCTATGGAAACTGAGGGTGGCAGATTCAATGCATCATTGTATCTGATAGTCCAAGTCTTGTAACGTTTATTTTGTACCAGGAATCCAGCCTAAGAAGTTGGTTGATTGCTGTGACTCACTGAGTCGAAATGAGTTTGGATAATCTTCTACAAGGGACAACAGAACAACTGAAACATGGGCCTGAAAGGTGCCTGAAGAGACCAGCTAGTACAACTGGTTGCTCTCAGGCAGAATCCAGTGCAGCTTGGCAAACTTATATATAGTGCCTGCATGTCTAGAGATAAGACAGCCTTAGCTGGGTACCGATACCTGAGTACTGTAGGGCTGCTAAAAGGACTGAGAGGATAGATTAGAAAAGAAGCTTGCTGGAAACCCTCTAGAGCCTGGGAAGCCACCAAAAGACTAGCTTCAGGAAGATGTTAGTCTCCAGAGAAAGCTACTGCTGAGGTCTCTTAGATCATTAGTTTAGATAAGGATAAGTAGGCGTTTTTGCCGAAGTTATTTTGGGAAGATTTTCCTTGCATATATGAAATGTCTTTCCTTCTGTTATAACATGTGTATATAGTTCAACACTTGTTTGTGTAATTCCCTGTACATATTTAGCCTGTAGTGTTTTATGTTAGACTTTAGAATAAACTTGTTTTGTCATTTTCCGCTCACCTTCTGTCTGCTATTTATAACTATACGGAACAGTAATTAAGGAGAGAAAGAAACAGCCTAATGTGATCGCCCTTGAAACAGTATTCTGTAATGTAAGAAGGAATAAGAGAGTTCATTCAGTTTCTGGGCAAAAAGAAAAATTTGCTGACAGATTTTTCATCACGTTTTCCTCCACAAGTGATGCTGAATTCTTTCATTATTCTTTAAAAATGTAGGATGTAAAGGGATAAACCTGATGAGCTGAGTATGGGTTACTATGCAAGGAGTTGCCATTCTCTGTACTAGTATTTTATAATGAGAAAAGTATTGCATATTTCAGAAAATGCCGTAATGACAAGAGAAAATCCTAACTGAGAATTTCATGCATCTGACCTCCTCATAACAAACCATGTCAAAATCCCAGGAGGAGAACGCAAGAAAGATATATGCATTTCTACTGTGGTAAAGCAAACAGATCTCCGCTGTGTCCTGATCGTCTTTTGGAGTTTTTTTTTTGGTAATGCTCACATTCACAGGGTGATTAGGATATGCTAGAGCTGCTACTACATAAAAATCTGTGGTTAGGGATTCTGATAGAAGCAATTCGAATGTCTTTCAAAGCTGCTGTAGTCCGTTCAGGTTCTTTACCACACCCAGTGCCACAGTATCTGAGTTTTCCCCTAAAGCATTAAATAACATGAGCAGATTCTGTCACATGTGGTTTGTTCTTTGAGTATAAATGCAAGGTTAGGTCAAAATCTTCTTCAACTTTCATAGTTAGACATGATCCATAAATATGAGCTAATATACATGTCATTTTTTTGATTGTTCTTGGACTTTTTGTTTGCAGCAGTCTCCTCTTTAAGATTCTTTTTTGCCCATTGGGTGCTAAATGGCAAATGTCTGGCATTCAATTGTTTTGAATCACAAATTGAATCAAATATGTGAGTGCCTTGGACAATCAAAACTTTCAAAGACACGAAAAATACAAAATTGCTTTCCTTTCTGTATTAAAGCAGTGCAAGTATCCCCTTATTGAGCTGTTAAAATTTAAGCTTGTATATTCTTGAAACAAGGGACATTTTTGTGGAGATTATGTGTATGTAGTATTTTGGGTTGTAAATGCTTGTTTATGACACAGATGAAAACCAAGAAATTAAGACAAGACAAGAAATTTTGAGACGTAATCTACCCCTGTAAGACGGTGACCTTCAAGACTGCTACAAGTCTGAAAATCAGTCATCCGTGTAGGCAGATACCAGGAAGGCATGGCAAGTTGCTCAGTTTGGTGACTTATCCTCGGTGCGTACTACTTATGGATTGCATTTGGAAATCACAATATTTTTGAGTGTCAGGGTCTACTCCGTATCAGCTGTCATTATTGGCTAATGATAATATTTGATAATCGTGTTGGAATCTTATAGATTTTGACAATCTTTAACTGTTGGCTTTGTTATGGCAACATAGCTACTACTCCAGCCAACTGATGTGTGAATGTGCCCAGTAACTTCTCACTTTATCATTCACTCAAGTTCAGACTCTATCTCCTAGTACTAACAGAGCAAGCATTTTGATGGCACACTGAAATCTCTGCAACTGTGATACATTATATTCTTAGAACGTCCCAGATTGCTAACTGCCTCATCAGATTCTTCAAGAATAGCTTTTGAACACTGTTTTGTAGACAGTTATACCACTTCATTCATCTTATATCTTTCAACAGATATCTTGTGCCAGTATGAGTTCGTACTTTCTATGCCCTGTCTACTTTTTGTGATTGTTTTATGAGGAAAACTTAGTTTTTGCTTTTAGCACTGGGAGGTCAATCTTAATTTTGCATGTGCTTAGAATGATGATAATGTATTTAGCTCCAGTGTCTATTTTGAAATTTACTTTGACTGGTTATTTCCATTTTCACAAAGCCAATCTGTTATAGAATCTTGCTTTGATCAACAGACCCAACAAAGACCTCTGTTTTGGTATCAACATCATCCGAGCTTTGCCTTGTTGTGGTGCACTCATGAATATGTTTCCTTTTTATGTGTCTTTGCAACTTGTGCTGAGATTGACACACTTTGGCAAAATTTTATTGGAGATATGAGACAGCCCCCCCCCTTACTCTGCATGCTTTTGTGTCTTGTTATGATTGCCTCCATATGGTGAACAAAGAACTTGAAACTCAGCCCAGTAATGTATAGTACTGGCTACCTAAATGTGTTCAGCCTAGTTAGATCAAAACTTATGGAGACTCAGTGATATTGTAACATTGGAGGTTATTTTAGTCAAGCTAGGAGGTAGTGTGCAAGAGAGCTGCTGAGATCTCAGGCAATGGTTTGACAGCTCAGTCATCAGGTTCTTTTGCATTTACTGCCATTGAATGACATCTCCTCTGTACCCTTGGAGAGCATGATTGTTCCCAGAAGGTTAAATAAGTGGGAAAATACCAGAAATCCAAGGAGTTAACTGGACAAACTAGGAATGGGTCCAGTAAAGCAATAAGAGACCTTCAGTTGGATGTTCATGCTTGGTTTTGATTTCATTTGCACAAACAGGAAAGTCTGCCATAATCACTTGTTACTTCTTACCATTGAATGAATTTATGCTTCTGTCTGGTGTGTGTTGGGGGCTGAGCATAAGAGTTTGTAGCATTTTCTCTTATATTCTTTGAATATTAAGCCTTTTTCTATTGATACGACTGAACTTCTACACTGAAACAAGCTCTCTGCAGTTCAAAAACTGCAATTAAATATTTTGTCCAAAGCACAAGTTTGCTGAAAACTTCACAAAACTACATGATTAATTATTTTTCATGGAAGAGATGAACACAAATTACAACGGTTTTAGACTACAAATGTTACAGCAGTTTGCTTGGGCCAGAGGGCACAGTCACAAAATTAACAGGAAAATAGCTGTAAAAGAAAGTGAAGTTGCCTAATTAGATTTCACTATATAACATAAGTTATAAGTTATAACTTATAACATAAGCTAAAGTATATGTCTGACCTATTGTGTGGGATGGGATACCAAGCCAAATGAAAAACCTTTGACATTTTCTGATAAGGTAAAAACTGTAGGAGTGAATAATCCTGTTACAGGCAGCATGTGTAATGATTAACAACAGGTATCCACTTATTGACAAAAGAAAAGCAACTTATTTAAAATTTTGACAAGGTAAATTACCCTGTCTACTTACTGAGTTCAATTAAATAGTAATTAGAAAACTTTCTTTAAATCAATGGATCCCAGTAGCTTATGCAGAAGTCATTGAGTTAACACATGGCAAAACTCAACAGCTCTGTTATTTGGGTTGTTGCTGTATGACCTTTTTCTTCCTGTGCTACCTATTCTGCTGAGATAATAAACTCTTAGGGGCAAAGGCCTTATTTTTGTACTGGCCTGTGAAACATTTTGCATGGTTTCTCTGCAAAAGTAATGTAGAACAAGTATAAAAATGGGCTAGAGACTTTTGTGACTTTCTTTTTTTTTGTTGTAGATACCTTTGGATCCTCCAAGAGGGCTTATACTCCAAGCTTAGTAAAAGTCCTACACCAAAAGAGAAGCTGTATCCTCTTCAACAAAATCCCGCTGAACGTTTTCTGTAAGACTATATCTCACTAAAGCCCATCTGTTCACCAGTGCTTGACATGTAAAAAAAAAAAAAAAAAATATAAATTTACCTAATGTAAATGCATTTCAAATAAATGCAAAGAGACACTGAGATGTAATTTTTTTCTCAGTGGCTTAGTACTCTGGAAAATTTATTTTTCTGTATGAGACTTCTTTATTTTGTCTTCAAGGACAACTTTTGATAGTATCTGACAACAGGCCAAAATATTATCTTATCAAATGTCAGAAAATCCAACTTTATTTGGCAATGTTGGGTTTTTCCCTATCTTTTCTAATGCTAACCTTGGTATAGGCTGGAGGAATGGTTGGATATCTTGACATGAGATCTATCTCTATTCCTTTCCACTGGGATCTTTGTGTTTCACGATTCTTGATTGCAAATGTCTGTTCTATTGTCCTAAATTTAAATGTGAAAATCATCCTTTTATGGCAGTTGGAAAGATGCTCTTCAGTTGGTAATATACAAGCATTGCAGAAGTCTCCAGGGATTACAGGTGGCTTTGATGCTTTTTCCTACTGTCATGCTCTAAACCAAGAGCAGCTAAGTAAAGATTTCATTTAAATGTAATACAAGTAGTAATCATTGTCAATTAAATACAGTTATTAAAACCTGCTGCCTAAATCCTTTATACTTACGTTATAAATAACATATCTATGCCAGACTCTCTATGTCACAGAAATGGATACTGGTATTCATGAAATGTATGACACATATTCAGTTAAATATATGCTAATAACATACCGTATCATAAAACAACCAAGGCAGTGGTCTTGTTAGAAAGAAACAGCAAATTGTACCTTATATCCCCACGTGCGAGGTATTAAATCCGTCCTCTGTATTTTGCGCTTCTCACATGCATAAGTGAAATGGATTTCTTTGCATCTGACCAACGTATAAACCGCAGGGAGATGTTTTTAATAGGATTCATTGTGATTAGGAGCTGTGGAATAGCCCCATAGTCATAGCAATGTTAGAATGCCACAACTATTTGATAGGAGACGTTTCAATCTGTCATCATCTTGTGTGCCCTGACCCCGATAATACACCCCATTCAACCTGAGGCACAAACAGAAATGGTGAGGTAGGGTTGCGTTATATTTTTTTTCGTTTTAGCACAGCACCAGTCACAGCGTTTATGGGTTCCTGAAAGAAGAAAAAGCATTTTTATTTCCCATGCCGTTCACCCCTTTTCCAACCATTCTAAAAGATATTTTGTTTCCTGAAACACAATAAACAAGTGGAAGAGGGAGAAAAAATCCTTCCTTAGGTAACCTCAGAACAGAAGAACTTTGTGCATTATGCAGCTCAGGCCATGCCAAAATGCAATTTGGAGGGTGTCCAGCACTTCATTGGAAAGTAATGGTTTTCACTGAACTGAGTTATGACCAGCTGTTTACAGACAGTCTGTGACATACTGATAGAGCAGAACACCGTATGTTGCTTTCCAAATCAAATGATACAAGAAGTGTGACAGAGTGGAGAAACATCTGTCATTAGCAATTTTCAGCACGCTTCACTAATTCTGGACAAAATACGAGTAATGAACTTACCGCAGGAAACTTCAAATACTACCACTGCTGAAACAAGGATATAAACAGCTAGTGCTCCTAATGGCGTCTAATTTAATTCATTTGCAGTAAGAAACAAACAAAGTGGGTTATTTGTTTTTGATCATGGGGTAGTAAATAGTAATGCTGATCACAAACATTCATTTTAATCAAAGAAAAAGGGATCGTGGAACTCAACTTTCCTCAAGTTCAGACAGAAGGTAATTATCAAGTACATTTTTTCTTCGTCTTTTTTCATATCAGTGATTTGGGTGTGGGTTTTTTTTTTGTTTGGTTCGTCTTATTTTTTTTTTTTAGCAAGGTTCTTTCAGAATAAGCCAAGAAGTTGTTACAACATTACAGATGTCGTCCTTCTTTGCCTTGGCCCTCTCCCTAGCACCTCCCTCAGTCACGTCCCCTCCTGAATCTACAGAGACCAAAACTTCAAGTTTTCTGCACTGTATCACTCAGTGGTGGGCGTGAAGACTACGATGAAAGTAGTCCAATGCTGGCTTTTACTCCATTTTCCTGCATTATTACAGGAAAAATCTCATGGTTCCTGATGTATTTTTTTTTAAAGCTGCACTTTAATGTATATGTCATCCCTATATATTAGGCATTTCAGTATTTTCTGGTTGATTTCTCTATTTTCATCATAACTGGAGCTCAGCCACTGTGATTTTGCGATGATTTTCACTTTGTCTTTGAAATCAAGAGTTGCTCTGCCATTCGTATTCAGGGACTTTGGTTTCCCCTTACCACTGATAACACAGCAAATTCCTGAAACTGTTAGGATTAAGTGGCAGTCCACGGGGGAAAAAGGGGGGAAAATGAAAGGACAGGTTGTTACTCTTTATATGAACTTTCAACTAATGTTCACACAAAGCTATAATATGAAATGCAGAGGATAGATTTAGTACAATCCATTGGTGTCCCACCTATGGGACTTCCTTTGGAATGGATCCCAGACCAAGAGAGTGAAAGCCATTCCGAACTGATGACTGTAAAATGAGTGTAGGAGGTCTTTGAGTAGCTGCGTAATTGCAAAATTATTCATGATAAAAAAAGCACTAATCTAGAATTCCCAGTTTCTTGTAGAATTTCCTGAGGTGCCACAGGAAAATTGTGTAACTTTCTAACACCTTGGATACAGCAAACTGGTCCAAGTACAATGTGTTGAAAAAGATAAAATACATGGAAATATTTTTTTTGTGGTGGGAGTTTATGGCAGAAATATTTTTCTCTGGCTTTAATGCAGGAAGGGAAAACTACTTAACAGAAAAGATTTCAAGAACCACAAATATGAAGTTCCTCTAATTCTTACAGACATCTACACAGGAGAGCAAAGCGAAGGGAAAATATAGGTACCATTGACACCCGTCATTATGTTTGTGATCTAGATAATAAAGTAAGCAGACCCAAGCAATTCGCTAACACTAACGCTATTCTTTACATAAACAGTAAATGTTTAGATTTTCCTGTTCACTGACTAACAGCACACATATCATAAACACTAAGCTGTTATAGTACGTTTCGTGTGTTGATTCACTTTAACAGTTGTTAGTGTGAAGACAGGAAAAGAAAAGTGGGTGTAATGAGACCATGTGCAGTATGCTGTGAAAACAGAGGCCCTTATTTGGCATAATGGGTTGCACCATAAGGGCCATAAAATTGTGCATGTGTTAGTATCATTTTAATTATTACGGGTGCCACATGTTAAGCAGAATAGCGGAACTACTAAAACAGCTTCAAAATCCTTACTGCTGATCGCTGCATTTAATTACAAATAGGAACATTTGGAGATAGGTCACCATAAAACCCTTCTGTTGTCAAATGAGCTCAAATCTGATTTTTGTAATTATGTTTTTATACCACAGATCCTGTTGAATAACTATAGGGAATAAAATTTTAATAAGTACTGATTAAATGCAGGTACATCTCGCTTCCCAAGAATATTTATGAATGTTCTTCGTCACTTACATCAAGGTACCTTCACTGCTTCTGTTTTGGTCAGCGGTGATCATTCAACCTTATTGCAAATAAGCTGAATAACTTTATGTGCCATGAAATATTGGGGTTTTTTTTCAGTGAAGCATAAAAGCACTGGATTTCAATTATTCATTCTGTTTGCTAGAGCTGTGTACAGTACTCTAATCCTCTAGTACCAAGACACTTTCATTATAACACTACACGTCACGTGCAGGAAGATATGATAATTAACCTTTCTAAGGAAGAGTTTTGATGTAAGAAATGACAACTTTTATTTGTCTGTCCGCTTTTACATGGTAATAACATGTTCCTGAGTTCATGTTAATAATGTTCTCTGTCAATAACAAAAGGAAAGCTGTAAATATATCAAATTTACAGTTTAACAGGTTAAAAATCGCTAGGATATTAAAAGGTGCTAAAAATGGTAATTTTGGACTTAGATAAGTAAACTTTCATTTTATGTAAAGAATGACTATAAAGTTCTCTAAGCAGAGATTTATCTTGGGAGGAATGAAAAAATTAAAGATATATTCAGTGATGTAAGGGGAAAGTAGCAATTAAATAAATATGTAAGATTCATCAAAGGTTGTAGTCCGGATTTTGAGCTATACTAAGGACAGCAGCACTGTATTTGGCTGTCTTGTTCAAACAAGATTAAAGTGAGAATATACATGCCTGTATATATCTCTGCGCATTAATTTGTTGATATTCCCTGTTTCCTTTTTGGAGATACATGAAAACCTGATCTAGCAGTTTTCCAATTTTTAATGTTGTTGTCAAATGAATGTTGAAAACAACAACACACTGTAATGTCTCAGGGAGGAAATCTGTTTTGCAAGAGACTGCCATTGGACACGTGGGCTAATATTGAGTTCAGAACATTCTCTAGAACATGTATGCATGTATGTACTGCACATACACTGGCTTCAAGCGACCATCAACTGGAAATAAGTAAACATAAAATGTCTCCTAGAAAGAGACCGATGTAATTTGTAAAATGATCAGTAGAAGAGAATGATTTTGCTAGTTTTGATGCAGACTGACTGCTCTGCATCATTTGTAGCTGCATAGTAAAAAACTCTCATTTAACCTACATAGCAGTCCAAGAATTTATGTCCCAGCTCACAAGAAAAGAGGAAAAATCTTGTTGACTCTCATAACCTTTTCAAAAATGTGATTAAATGAGTGCTAAATAAAGACCTCAAGATGTACTGACTGCCAGGAAAGCAGCCCAGAAGTTTTGGGAATGGCGGTAGGCAAGCAACATTATAAAATAATGAGCTCCTCTGTATGAAAACATTCACAGGTTATGTGAAGGTTATGTAGAAACATTTGTACCCAACAGAGTAAAAGCACAGATATTGATGAAAGTCTGGCTCCATTCTGGTCTCAGACCAGTTTGCGCACCAGTACGACTCCACTGGAGCTCATACGATTTGTACTTCTCTCTGTGAGGGCAGAATGGACTTCTTGTTGCACTCTAGCTCAGTACTGGAATAATGTGCTATCTGTACGTCTAATGAAATTCTCTCTCGCTAATGTGAAATCTTCATCTGACAACGTCACCCTCCTTCTAAAACACAGGTGGCTAAAATCAAATGCTTGGCTTCAGTACTTCCATTGTAACTCTGAATCCCGTGTAGCTCTGGTTGTGATCCTATTTCACGCTGTAAGGCGCGCTTAGCGTTGGGTGGAATTATTATTCCTTGCAGGGGAAAAATAATAATAAAGGAATGTGAAGAATACTCAGCTGATTAACTGTCTTGTAGAGAAGGTGAAAAAAAAAAGAAAATAAAAGGAGCGTTTTATCTGTGGGGTTTGTTCCAGGCTAATTCCATGAATTGGGCTTGTTCTGCAACTACAGGAATAAAAATCTCAGTAATAAGAGAATGAAGAAGGGGATATCAATATAAATGGTGGATGTTAGAGAATGGTAAGATGTTATCTTACACAATAGCACTGCTGAACATCTAGGAACTCATTAAACAGTCGTTTGAGCTCTGTATTGGAAGTTGTCTGGAAAATACTGAGCCATAGCTGTGAGTTTGGGTAGTAAATTCTCTCTGTCAAGAAAACAGAAGTCTGTATATCAGGTGTATCAGATATATCAGTCCTCACTCCTATGGTATTTCCATTCTGCTGCCTATAGGTGACTTTGGAAATTTGGTTGTGTACTAGTGGTATCTCTGCTATATTTCTCTGTTTGGCTCAAACTCCACATCTACAAGAAAAAGAATAAAAGTCAAACAGAGAAATTAGACACAAATAACTTCTGGGGAAAAAAAAATCAATGCAGCATTTTAACAATTTAATTTTAAATAGAGAGGATCATAACATTAAAAATGAAGATGATTACCTATATTGTCATGTAGAAGTTGCTACTGCATCTCAGAAACCCTGTCACCATTTCCTATTGAAAATGACACTCCTCTCTGTAAAAAAAAATCCCTGCAAAAGTCAGCCAAGACTTTTGCAGGGATTGTGCATCTTGGGAACTAAAGCAAAACTTACGGTAATACCAACTTATACAGATGGACTTGAACTCACATCTTTGATTTTGGACTATGTCAGGTCTATTTGTGACTTTGATCCATTCTGCCACACAAATGTGGTTTTGTGTGTACTTGAATCTTTGTTACTCTTAGAAACATGTCTTGCTACACTACTGAATAATCCTTCTTTCGAATTCTTTGGCCACTTTCAGAGGATCTTCTTCAGGGCCCTTTCTTTTATGCATTCGATAGTCACAGTCTGCTGAAATTTTCATTCATGTGCTGTGGAGATTACTGGGTTTTGGGGAGTCAGGTGAAACCATATTGTCTGCCAACCCTGCTCCACTTTCTAGGCTTAATGCTCTGTTTCTTCTTCTCAGTGGTTGGAAGATGAGCTTTAGGCGGTGGTAGATCTTGGGGTTTGAAGCTGAAATGTATTGAGATGGAGGAAAAGGTTACAAATAGTAAAATAAATGTTATAAATATTCATTTATTTTCCAGGAAACACAGTATTTGACACAATTATTTATTCAACTTCAGTGTTTGGCTTCTTCACCAACCAAACCAATCACATCTCTAATCTAATTTGTACCAATTTTCGGGGAGTAAAGACCAACATCTTACTGGTCTTTGGTTACATTTAAAATCTGAGAGTACTACTAAATTGTTCCAATCGGAGGAAATATCCTAAACAATAGGTTGCTATGAATTAAAAAGTTTCGTCCCAGGGACCTAAAGTTTCAATGACTTCATTGGATAAGTTTTCCGTTCTTACTTCTCCATCGCTGCTATTGTGTAGGAAGTTGAAATTTTTGGTGCCGAATTAATTATATTTGCTGGAATTTACAGTTACTAAAGCAGAAACGTTTGTGGCAAGTTCATTCTCATCTCCGAGTCAGTGATGACTGTGAGAGCACAGTGTACGTAAATATATAGATGTTATTTCATTGTAAAGATAGCTGAAAAAAAAGAAAGTAGAAAAATATTGATTCTCATTGGATTTGCTTTCCAAAGCATCTCCTGAACTCTTCATTCTTAATCCAGCTGTGGAAGCTTCATTTCATTTGAAAGTGGTTCCTGGCCAAAAATAATCGTGGTGCTGGTACACTGGCTCCTGCAGAGCTACTTCAAGGATAATAAGAAACAAGATAAACTTTACCTCCTGAAAAGCACAAATGAGATTTTTTGCAGCTCTCAGTGTTTTCCAAACCTTAGTGCCCTACAGAATAAGAAAGCTGAGTGGATATAACAGTGAAAAATGGTGGCAACATATCAGTCAGCTGACTGAGTGTCATTAAATGCAAAGATAAATTTTTTTGCTGCACAGTGAGAAGCACTCTTGATAAGACAGTCCAGCTGGGTCATTCTTCTGGCAAGGCTATTGACGAGGACTGCTGCTTGAAATTGTACATTTGTAACATTTTCCCCTTGCAAAATATTAATATGTGCTGAAATGGAAACTCACCAATCCATGACCTTGCCTAGCCTATTAACTTCATATTCAGAAATATTTGCAAAATGGTCAGGGAGCTTTTCGATACTGGTCAGAAAGTACTTTTTATTAACAGCCCTGCTTGCTGTGTCATCCATTTACCAGGGGCAACTTGACACATCAGTGCCTTTTGTGAGGCATGTTGTGTTGTGCTAAAAATATAAGCTTTTAATTTTGGACCCCATCAACAAATATACTTTAGCCCCCAGACCTAATCTGTCTCCTTTAGGTGTCTCCTCTGTTCCCTTAGCTTAGGTTTGGTACTTTGTGAATGTGGAGAGCAGCTAACGTCCATTGAGCTAACTAGCCCTGCAGAACCCACCCAGCTCTGGACTAATGGTCTTGGTTCATTTTTCAGATAAGAGAGAAACTGTCATCACTTTGTACATTGTGTATTTTTTCTGGATGATCATTTAAAGGAATCTCTAAACTTTTTTCATCTGTACTTGCACAAATTCTCCATCTTTCTGAATCAAATCATGCCCTAAGAAAAACTACTACTTTGCTTCCATGAAATGTTACTTCTTAGTATGCAAAAGGGTTGCCTGTGAATTTTATGTGGAAACTTTCTGTTCCTCTCAATCTTATTATGTTTGATTTGGCTGAGCTGTCTGCAAATATCAGATTCTCTGCTTATCTTAGCCAAGATACTCTTACCCAGCTCTGTGTTTCTGTTTCATGGTGAAACTGTCTCAGTCACTTTATTAAAGGCATTTAAGACTTCCCCTTCATCTAATAGCCCAGCTTATGTCAATCACAGTACTTCCCCTGTAGTTATATGACGATGGTCATGAAGAAGAAATTTGTTACTTTCCTTAAGAGGAAACATAAGTGTATTGTGATACTCAGATGCACACAAAGTAACTGAATGACCCTTTAAAAGGCTCAGCAAGCAGACAGAAGGGCTACCGTTGGAGTAGGATGTGACAGAAGGCAATTATTACTATCCGTAATACAATAGAACTTAAAAGCCACCACAAGATTGAAATTGCATTCCCTGGAACTGTTCAAAGGGATAGAGAGATGCCCTCCTCTCTCAGAATCCTTACTGTTTAATTTAAAGAAAGATGCCAAAACGAAAGGAGAGGCTTTTTATTGCTGGTGCAATGATAATAAACAGAATAATCTTACAGCTTCACATATTCCCGAACTATTAATACTGATTGCTTAAAACTTTTTATTAAGGGCATATATGTAATTTTTAAGAATTCTATGTCAACTAATAGCCCTCTGTGCTCCCATTTTACATATTTGTCATCCCAGAAAGCATCAGTGATATTTCTCTGAATATTCTTTCTATATATATTTCTATACAATTTATACCTTTACTTATGCATACAATTGAAAAGATGGATAAATTGTTGGAATAGGTAAATTAGGAGATGGCATCCTTGCTGAAACAGCTGAAAATGGGATAACCCAAGAGGATAATTCATGTACTGAAACAGGAGCAGATGTCAAAAGAGACAGCTTGTCTGGTTTGTTTGGATGATGATTCTCTAGCATGTATTGACGGAGCAAGATTGTCAGACAGCCTGTTTGTGAAGTTCAGTGTTGCCTGTCTTAATCGTTCTTTATGGGAAGGTGACATTTTGTTGCAGACAACTGTAGAGTGAAATTTTTGTGAATTGTTTAGAGTAAATGAAAACTGTCCTACCAAGCGGCATTCTTTACAAATATCTGAAGTCCAGTGAGAACAACTGCCATTCTGACTTCTTAAAATTAAATTGTATGAGCTGCCCCATCTGTGCACTGTGTGCAGAGTTGTTCTGTTCACTTCCTCTGGTATCCAGACGAGGAGAATTCAGCTGACAACAGTGACAAGGAAGGAGAGAACCATTCTAGACAGAAGGTTGGGTAAACCGAGTCATTTAGAAAGTAATATACATCTGCTACATCTAGGGAGACGTGCTTGTTCAGAATGCAGCTTGTGTTATGATGCAGTTTTAGACAAAAATGAAATTGTGAATCTGAAGAATCTGGGGCATTTAGTAGTGTCCCAAAACCAATATTCTACTTGGCTGACCTTGGTCAATAATCGCATTTTCAACTCTCTGCTGTCTTGTGTAAGTAAACTACAAAAAGTGAAACATTCAGCTGGAAAACCGATATTAACTTGTTAAAGGGAATGAAGTTGCCCTTCAGGCTTTTTGAATTCCAGTGATACTACGGGTCTTAGGATCAAGAATTAGCTCCATTGTAGCAGACTACAGAACAGAGAACACTCCCTCCCAGAAGAATAAGAAAGTTTGTAAAACTCTGTCTTCACAGACAGAGATTTAGGTTTCAAGCTAACCTGACATGGTCACACACCCCCACCCACCTCCTACAAATTCTTTTCTTGAAATTAAATCTGCTCTTTTAGCTATCTAACTCTTCAATTGAATTTTTCAGTAATTCTCTCACCAAAACACTTCCATTGCCTCATTTTTTTGTCTCCTTCTGATGCTGTAGTCATTTTTGTTTAATATACACAATGTTCTACTCCCTGTCTGTTTTTCCCCTTCTCCCAGTTTTCTGAAGACCATAAAACACTGACAAGGACTTCAGGTTTCTCTCTTTCCATTTGAAATCCTTGGTTTTTACAAGACTAGGATTCTTCATGTCCAAATTTTTGGATTCTGGTCTCTCCTCCTATTCCTGGTTTACTATTACTAATGTGCTTTCTACTTCATTTCTCCATCCATGCACTTCTCCCATCATCATTTGTGTGAGATTTTCCGTGTCCTTGAAACAACCTTCTGCCTCCTCTGTGCCCATCATCAAGCCTTGCTTCTTTTAAAACCCTCCTTAACTCACATTGTTGCTTTTCACCTGCCAGTGACCATTTCTCCGTACCATGGACCAGTAGACCATTTCCTCACCAAGCAAACAGCAAAGCCAGAAAAAGATAAAACAAGACACAAGATTTGCAAATGTTATGGTTTGTTTTCATTAAATACTAATTCTCTTGCTCAGCATGATCTGCCCTTCTTTTTTGTATATTCCCTCTTTAAAAGCATGCAGGTACATAGGCATTGCCTTTGGTTTTCTTCTTTCCTTTTTGTCTCTAAAAATGATCAATTGGTGTTGATATCAAGGTTTATACTAGCACCATATCAAGGCCTTCAGCTGAAAGATCCTGAGGTAGAAGACTTTGTTGTGCTATATCTTTGCTAAGTGAGACATGTATTTCATTCAATATACAAATAATCACAGACTGAATGAAAAGGCCTTCAGAGGTTAAACTTAATGTTAGTAGGAAATCTGTGAAAACACAGGTGTTTTAACTACTGGTGGTTTAGTGCCAGCCATGGCATATGGAGCAGACACCAAAGAGAGAGAACTGAAGACTATTGTTAAAATGCATCAGTATCATCTTGCATTTTGAGCATTGCAATTTAATTTACTAATCCTATTTACATCAGCGTATGCATGGTTATGCTTAAATATATGATAAAACGGTCACATATTTTTAAAAGATGGCATATTTTTATTTACGCTTAATTTTGCACTTCCCAGAATTTTTCTGTCTTTTCATATTGCCTTATGGTGTGTTGCTTGACTCCCGTTCTCTGTAAGTGTGAAAAGTCAGGAGGAGAGTTCACAGCAGGTTGATGGCCTGGAGATTAAAAGTCTGTCTAAGGACATTTCAAAGTTGTAAAGGTATTATTCTCACATGTACTTATTTCTTGGTGGGTGTGAACAACAGCTACTCATCAAGCTGGTGTAGTGTGAAATAGTTTCCTGTGAAATGATGTGCAGACATATGCAGAAAGCCACATGTACAGCACATGCACAGGCTCATCCCTGACTTATGATTAGTGAGATTCTTGCTGATAACTGAGTTAGGAATGACCAGTGGGGCACCCAATGTTTTAATTATCCACACGACTATGTGGATTTTGCATATTTACCAGACTAAAAGCATGATCCTGTCCTGATGCTTTGAGATTAACACACTGGAAATGACCTTGACTTCTCAGCAGCAGTTCACTATTACTAGGCCAACTGCAGACTGAGAATTTGCTGTGTGCCTGGTTACTCTCTATGCGTTCCTTTGTTTGTCGATGCCTGGGATCAATTTTTCCCATGCCCTACAAAAGTAAGTTTTATTCTACTAAATGCTAAAAGTTATTCTTAGTCAACCTAAATATGTCAGCTAAATTGAGCAAAAGAAAATTAAGTCTTTTCAGCAATTTTCAAAACCTGGGTAATAGTTTGGTATCTGGCTACTGTGAGGATGAACATAGACTATAGTAGAACTGATAATGCTAATAATTTGCTTTTATCTTTTTAAGGCAGTGAATAGGACACTGGAACAAGTGGATCCAAGGCTTTTGACAAAGCCTGCTCAATCACAGATGCCCAGTGTGACTGTGACCAGAATGAGGGGCCTTTTCAACATGCACAAAAGTGAGCTCCTCCTGCCCTACTGCTGTACAGCCACACCTTTCTGGTGGGCCAAAAATCAGTGAGATACATGCCAGAAATGACAATAAGAAATGAAAAGGCCATATGGAGCCATTGCTGCCTGCCAGCCATTGCAGTAGGTGGCAAGTGGGACAGGAGACATATTGGAGAGGGCTCCATGCATTAGGGGACTGAGAGAGTGATGCAAAACCTGGACATTATTCCTGGCAAAATTCAAATTATTTCCCTTTTTATGTGACTTTGCTCAATCGTAACACATTTATTATGCTAAGAACTCCATATTAAGGATTTACTGAGTTTTGCTCTGGAAACAGAATTTGGATTTGTTACAACGACAAGGATGACAATTTTCTTGGAATAGTATTTGGTAGATATTTGCTAACATGTGCAGATACTTCTGTCACCTGAAAGTCAGGCATTTCATCTCAAATAATTGTGTAGACTTCCTCTGAAGTCATTGAAGAGAGCTAGATGACTCCAGGAAGGGAATCATCCTATCCTAATAGAAGCAGATTGGAGATGTAACACTTTAGTGGGGTTCATTTCATTTGAAAGTACTTGTCCTAGAGACCAGATGAAACGCCCCAGAACAGCTGGATAGAATTACTAAAGCGAGTTCTTAGATGTGGATAACACTCAGATGAGATTAATTCAACTCCTGGTAAATACTTTCTGATCAGGAACTTAGTGGGATGTAACAGCATTGTGAGGTCTTCTCAGATAGTTCTGGGTTATTATGCATAAAACATAAATATCAAAATGCAGTGTAGGAACTAAAGACATATAAATGAAAAAAGATATTGCAGGATGAATTTGTATATTGAACTCAAGATACTCAGAGGCACATACTATAGTTTTGTTACTTTCATAAGAATACTTTATTTTACACTGTACATCAATCTTTGATTTCAATTCCTAGTATACACCTCTGATGCTGCTTTGCTGTGGCATTGCCAGATTTCTTTATTCTTTTGGACCAGCAGCTTAATTAATTTTTCCCTATTTAAGAAATACTTTTAACTAAAGTTTTCTTCATATTTCCTCTTCCCATCTTTCTGTCTCTTCTCGTACCTGATCCACTCCCTTTCATCAGCAGAAAATGAAAATAAAAGTTTGATAACTATTGTCTCAAATACTAAAGAGTTTAAACATAACTTCTGCATCAGTCACCATGCTAAACGCATATGCTTCTAAATACTAAAACAAATGTAATGAAAATCAAATCTCGGTGCTTTAGCTGTTTCCTCAAGTACCTGGTGAAGCCGTTCTTGAAATTTTTATGCAGGAAGACCTCTGTGCATGTAGCAAATCACAAATAATTTCAATCTAAATGATTTCTTAGAGTGCTGTACTGTGCCACACTTCCTTGCCAGATGTCCCACCTCAAGCTCTAACCTCGCACCTTGTCTTGTGCAGATCAACCTCTGCAGAGCATACGAAGAGTTTCTACATTTCAGGGGATTACTATGAGAGCAAAGAACTATTCAATGTGAATAAGGCTGCCCGATAGCAATCCTAAAAAAATTAAGTGTTCGCTTTTGTTCAGTTGTAGCCTAGCTTAAGCCAAGGAAGAGCTAAACCAAAGAAAGAAGACCAAAGTGCTGACACAACATTCAACAACCTCCAGGCAAATAGCCCCATCCATGCTGGTCATTAGCACATCATCAGACAAAGGAACCAGACTGCAAACAAGGCAAATATGTTTCAGAAGAAGACTTATTCTGGAAACAGTCCCAGGAGGAACAATTAGTTATCATTTGAGTCAGGTGAAACGGCTGCCTACAACATAAGCAGTTATTTTGCATTTTAAGGGTATATTAAGGTGTTAAAGTTTGTTAAATGTTTAATCGACAAAACAACTCAACAGAGCACCTATGCAGTATCGCATCTAGTCCATCTATTTTGCACGTTTGTTTGCTGATGAGTAGAACTTCGCTAAAGGAAAATAGAAAAGGAGGAAAGAAAGTAAAAGCAGCACATTTGGTGAAACTATCATTAAACATGAATGCTATTATCTGTGATCAGGAACCATTCTCATAAAAAAACTAATCCCAGATGTGTTCATCATGACTCCTGTGTTCTCATCATAGTCTCACTATGGGGCTGGGTGTCCAGAGTGTGTTGTCTCTCTGTGGAAAAGAGGAGGGTTTTTATTTATTTTCGTTCTTTGTATTCACTCTTTTTATTTCAAGCATTAGCGGTGAGTAATTTGGTTTCATTTTCCCTCTAACTACAATAAACTTTGTGGACATGACCACAGGTTATAGGCAGATTGCTCTATTATAAATGCATTTTCATTTATTTCTCAGTGACTCAAGGCAGATGTGATGTCACTAATTTTTTTAAAGAAATTTTATTGTAAGTGTGAGTGTAGATCTTTCCTCTTTCCAGCAACTTGTAAGGTAGCTCTGCAGACTTGTAAAAAGGCACAGAGCAATTTAGGAGAGAAATTAACTTAAAAGGCCATCTATCTGGTCCAAACCTCTGCTCAATGCAAGGCTATTTACATCAGGTACCTTGTCTGGACAAGTCTGAGTATCTGCAAGGCCAGAGGTTCTACAGTTTCTCTGGGTAACTTGTTCCAGTGTTTGGCCTCCTTCATGGTGAACGTTTGTTTCCTGGTATCTTATTGCAATTTCCCTTGTTAGAACTTGTGTCTGTTGCCCATGCACTGTCTCTGTGCACTGCTGAGATCTGTTCTCCAGGTTGTACGTGGCTGTCCTCCTCTGTTGGATGGATGCTGTGCTGACTCATCTTCAGCTGTTTGTGCACTTGTCTCATTTCTCAAAATACATGATGAATTTCCACATTTAGAGAAGTAGGGGAACACATTCATTTCCCTTCTACTATTTCTCACTTTCGTAGTTCGCTACTAGAAAAGATCGATGCAGAGGAAACACAGTTACTCACAAAATCCTTATATATTTCTTTATTCATGCCATGGAACCTACAGTAAATCTGTTGTTTGAATTCTTCATCATTGAAAACCTTTATTCCAAGGAATCATTCATTTTCCTGTTCAATGAGAGACGCAATTTCAGATGGATTTAATAAAATGTTCTATTTCTGTATGTGAAATCTGTCAAATTATCAGACAGGCATAAGCTTTCATGCATAGTTTGGACTGGTTGGGACTGAGAGTAAGAAGCACGTTTCTGCTAGAAATCACTGCTAGGTTTTGAATAAATAATTAAGAGAGAACTGTCTTGATACCTCTTTCTGATGCTTTCTACATTGTGAATAAAAGCTATTCTCAGAAGTGGCCTACTTAATTGGAAGGTCCTGTTTCCACAGACTGTAAGTGCATCTGCAGAAATCTCTTCCGTACTTGGTTCCTGAAAAATAAAAAAAAAAAAAAAGAGAAGACGGAGAAAAGAAGAAGGAGAGTGAAATGTAGTAGTAATTATTTGCCTTCTAAAAAGCACATTGAAATTATGAGTGCAAGATTCTACTCAAGCAAAACCAGTGTTGCTTTAATTTTAATTACTCTTACAATTTATATTTCTTTAATGGATTTCTAATTAATCAATTTCTATATACAAATTTGTGTCTCATTGTATGTTAACAGTTGTGCTAACAAAAAATTGGGTTCTACTATGTGTAGAGAATAGAAAATTAGGCCCTGAAGAGAGTCAGCTCATCATTATGGAATTAAATTAAGTCTATTGATTAAACCTTCATACTGTGGTTGGGCTTTTTGGAGGTATGAAGTAGTCTCATTTAGGCGCATTACAGCAGTGAGAGGAGGTATACTTAAAGGAAAGGGATTTGCCTGTTCTCTCCAGAACAATTGCAATATACACATTTTGCTAACTAATAATAAAAAAAAAAAAAGTCACACAATTGTAAACTAGAAGGAATATTTTCCTGAGAGGTTTTGGTGATAAAAATTTCAAAAGGTATATTTGATTGACTTCTCGGTATTCTACTGGTGATCTTGTGCCTATCTCTCCCTTGCCGTCACCATGGTCATTTGAAGGACATGACGATCTGGGGTATAGAGGTCTTTCATAGTTCACATGCATTACAGTGTGCTGAGTCTGTCGATGACACTGCAAACAGACTTCTTTTAGGATTCTATGAATTCTAAGAATTCTTCTTTTAGAATTCTATGATTCTATGATTCTGGGATATCTTTTTCTTCTCTCCCCACACCCCTTCCTTCCTCTCTAATACTGTTGCTGCATTTGCTCCCCTCCATTTCCCCATTTTCACAGGGAAAGTTGTGGAATTAAACTGAGTGTAGAATATTTATTGTCCAGCTGAGAACTGGAAGAAAAGTGTATGCTTTTACCTGAATATCTCTTTCTAACAGTGTCTGTAGTTCTTAAAGCCAAAAATTCCTTATTTTGTGGACAGTTTCTGTCTATAATTCAGATAACAAGTGAAATACATTCCTAGCAAAATGTGCAGTTCTGTGTCATCTGCTGGCTAAAGCCATGCAGTGTAGAAAGACATTTTCCTTACAACTTTGCTGCCATGGGTGACTTACAAATAACTTTGTTATTACTGTCCTGGATGTGGAATGGAGAAGAGTAGCTGACCTAACTTGCCTAATAAGGCAGAGACTGGGATAAAACCGAAAGACTCAGGCCTCTTTGTAACCAATGGAAAATTTGGACTCAGGTCCTTCCAAGTGCAAAGATACTTTTAACTAACAAAAGCGATTAGCATCTTTCTTACATCATTTTATTGTTCAGCCATGTGTTGGTCTGTGTCAACACAGATTGACAAAGTCATAGAATTTTATTGGACAATGTGAAAACTCATTTGAAAATTTTATTGCACTCCATCATTGCCTGCATTCACAGTCCAGAGGCCTTCCATTGTTGTGAATAACAATTGGGAGCAATTTCTGGCTATGGTCAATGTAGAGGTTGCAGTCTTCCACCGACAGGTGTTCTTTCCTAATTGCTTCCATTAGTTTCTCTTTATTGCAGAGCTTCATCGCCCAATGAATGTAGTGCTTCAACAAATACCAGACCAGATCTATCAGCTCCAGTGTGCGGCATGATAATCGATGTACACTCATTGAGCCCAACCTTAGTAAAAAGCTCTTGTCAAATGTACAGTACTTATTTCCCAATAAAATAGTTATTATATCAAATACAATATTTTAAATAGAAAAAGCTATTAGTGCAGAATTTGTGGCAAATATCAGTACTTGTCAACATTTTTGTCAGAAATCGTGTGGCCAGCAGGACTAGGGAAGTGGTCGTTCCTCTGTATTCAGCACTGGTGGGACTGCAACTCAAATATTGTGTTGAATTTTGGGCCCCTCACTACAAAACAAGACATTGAGATGCTGAAGCATGCCCAAAGAAGGGCTACGAAGCTGGTGAAGGGTCTAGAGCACAAGTCTTATGAGGAACAGCTGAGGGAACTGGGTTGTTCAGCTTGGAGAAACAAAGGCTCAGGAGAGACCTTATCACTCTCTACAACTACCTGAAAGGAGGTTATATGAGGTGGGAGTTGGTCTCATGTCCCAAGTGACAAGTGGTAGGATGAGAGGAAACAGTCTCAAGTTGCACCAGGGGAGGTTTAAACTGGATATTAGGAAAAAATTCTTCACTGAAAAGGTTATCAAGCACTGGAAGAGCCTGCCCAGGGAAGTGGTTGAGTCACCATCCATGGAGGTAGTTAAAAGACGTGTACCTTGGCGCTTAGGGACATGGTTTAGTGATAGACTTGGCAGTGTTAAACTTGCGGTTGGACTCAATAATCTTAAAGGTCTTTTCTAACCTAAATGATTCTATAATTCTATGATTTGTTAACATGCTGACAAGAGAAGATGTGATTCCCATGGTAAGTAAAGAAACTTCTGACCTGGTAATTTCACTGCATCATAAAGCCTGATTTCATTCTAGATCAAGAACCTTCTTGTTCATCAAATCTTTATCTACTTTGAATCAGAATCATAGGTATTTTAGCCAAAAAGAAGAGTGCATTTTGATTCCTCTTCCTGTTTTTACTCACTGAAGTATTAGCACAGGTAGCAGTGCAAACTGGATTTTTGCTTTGCATATTGAATTCTGGATTATCTGAATTTTGTGGCACTGCACAGAGGTAAACGAAGAACAGAATATGCCTTTCAGGCCTTTTGCTGTTTGTGGTGACAATCAAACCAGAAAGAAGATCACTTATTTTTTCAGATCTGAGGTTACATTTACAGAAATTACATTTAAAAATAACAACAAATACCCAGTTGTCTTCTTACTTAGGACCTGAAGAAATTGAATTGAGAATTTTTAAAGACAGGAAGCTCAGAGAACCATTACGTGCCTTTTTAGCGTTGTTTTTTTTTTTTTTCCCGGAACAGAAGTGTATATTGACCAAAACCACTATTGCGTAACACCATAGCTGCAAGGAATTTCTTCAGAAGTCCTTTTATGCTGTGGTATTACTTTAAAAATCTTCTTCAGTGCCAACTTTCCATTAAAAGTAAAGACCCTTTTTTGAGTGATTTCATTGTACCTTCAAAGGTAGATGTTGTCTCTAAAAGCGCTGATTTTTGTTTCTGAAATTATTGTTCTTTACCATTGTCTTTTTGCATTTGTTTTCTTCCCATCTCTCTTTTTCTCCATGGTAACACAGAAGTTGTTAATAATTTATGACACTTACCAGTAGAAGGATTCAGACTAGAGAAGCGTAAAGTGCAAGAAATGTGGAAACCTGTGTCCAAAGCTGCACACTACCTTTCTGACTTCTGCAGACTTTAACCCTCTTTTCTGCTCTGTTCACATTTGGCTCATTCTCCAAAATGGCTGGTGTCATTGGTTTTGTCTGTCACTCACTTTACCCTTCTTCTCTTTCTCTTTATTGCTTCCTCAAAGTGCAAATCAATCCTTTAAGCTTCCTGTTGAATGTTTCAGTACTAACTGTGAGAGGAGAGAATCATGTGGCTGCTAACCTGAACTCAAAGACAAACATCAATACAGCTGATACCAATGGAGGCTTGCAAGTGGAAACAGAAACAATCAGCAGCATAACCTTGAAAACAGCAGCCAGTCTCTGTTTCGCAAGCTTTTTTTAGGACAAAACAAAATTCGTCTGGATCAAGTTCCTCTGGGCCATGTACCGGTTTTCTGGCAAACTCCCAGCTGACCATACATTGGCACGTTTGTGGCTCTTGTGCCTGGTGGACTTGGCAGTGTTAGGTTAATGCTTCGACTTCTTGATCTTCAAGGTCTCTTCCAACCTAAGCTATTCAATGATTCTATGATTCTATGACCAGACTCTCTTACTGGGAGAATTCTTTGCACCAAGAACAACCTGAACTTAGCTTTTTCAATCAATGCCATTTTGTCTCTTTGCTCTAGGGGCCAAATTATAGATCAAAAGACCTTTCAGATCCCTCATTTGTTTCAGCTAGAGTACATAGAAGTGCCCAAAAGTCTTCATCTGTTGATGCCCTTCCCTGCTTGCCTAATGTAAACAGGATGTCTCATTCATCATGCTATTACTGCAGCTGTACTTTTCTGACCATGTTGTTTGTACCTCAGCAGCTCACAACTGTGTTGGCGAAATGCTTAGCCAAGTGAAAGGCCAAATTGGTCTGGAGGACTCATAAAACAGTTTGTGACTACATTCTCCCTATAACTGCAGTGAATTCAAATAATCCCTGTATTCTGTTGGTCTCCCAGAAAGAACACAAATATCAACATGATGACATGAATTTGTAACATTTTTTACACACACACGCGTGCACACACACACACACACTTTCTCTTTCCTTTGTTTTTTGGCATGTATCCAAAGGAACAATATGTGTCTTTGAAGTTTAGAGCCATTTGCTTAATCCTACCTTCTGGCACTCTTACCTGTGAGTCACAGCCACAGTTACCAAAGGGATGGATAGATTAGATAGATAGATAGATAGATAGATCCTCCAGAGCACAAGCCCCAGCTTCAAACTTGGTCTCCCTTAAACTAGGGGGAAGGGACAAAGATTTTCTGGGTGAAAAAAAAAGTTAGGTGCTGAAATACTCATCATTGGAAAATGGGGAGTTTGTACCCATTTTGGAGGATGATTTTAGCAAAACGTTGCACTGTGACTTTTTTCAGTCCAGAGTATTTCTATTTTTCATACCAAAACCAGCTTTTCAAAAAAAGGTCTTAATTTCAGCTAGAGAAATCAATTATTCATAGACTTTTATTGCATAGTGAAGTTGTCTAGCTGTGTTTGGGCCCACTGCTTGTAAGCTCGTCTGCCTCTGCACTCACATTTTGATTTTTTCTCTTTTGCTTCCCCAGGTCTGTGTTCCTTAGAAGGAGCACATTTTGAGAACAAAGAGTTATTTACCGCAAAGTGTCAAAACAGCGAACAAAGCCAACCCGGGACTAGCATACCACACTACTCTTCCAGGTTCAAAAGAACAGGAGATTTGTCACATGAAGGATCTCTTTGTAGGAGCTGCTGGCTTGCATGGGTGTAGACTGGGTGACTATGAAGTGCTTCGGGGCAGCATACAGAGGAGGAATTGATGCTGGTTTGAAGTCAATGGGCTGCCTATTGGGACAGGATGGGTGACACCTCCTCCCACCACCACTGGCAGCCTTACCGGCATGGCTCCGAGTTTGCCTTTTTTATGCCAGAAGCCATGATCTCATATTTGTTAGGTATTGGAAGCAGTCAAAGTCAAAAACACTCCTACAGTTTTGAGGACGTGAGGATATTATTCTACTGCTACGCTACAGCTAGTTATGCTGCACTGCTCTCACTTACTACCTCCTGTGCTGCCACCTGCCAGACCCAGCCCGCCTCATCCGAGCACCGTCTGGCATTGCTGGAGCGTGAGGGGCACGGCCTCCCCGTGAAGGTGGAGTATGTTGGCACCGCAGGCCAACAACCCTTCATTCTTCAATATGGCTGGCGCCCAGGGTCAGCGCAGGAGAAGTTTGGTGGTTGTTTTGCTTTTGGTTTTGTTTTTTTTTTCTTGTTCAAGTAGATCAAACAAAAGCCAATTATTGCACATATGACGAGTCTAACAGCGCTCCTTGAAAGCAACGCTTCGGTTGCGCAGCAGATACACGCAAGCCCCCAGTGCACTGCTGCATCGGGAAGTGTCACATTTCCCTGGCAATTTAAGAATGTAGACACTGAAGTTATCTTAAGACACAGTATAAATCGAACGCCCTTTTACTGAAACCATGGAGCTGCTTCCATGAGGTCTGCGTTTACCTCCTTACTTTCAACACTTACAGCTGGTAACAAACGGTCCAACAGGTCTGAGGGGTTTTTTGTCCTTTTCTAGGACGAACCCACAGCCCCCCCTCTGCGATCAGGGTACAACTGCAGAGCGGAGGCTTGGCAGGGCTCAGGCACGCACTCCCTGGAAGAGCAGCGCGGGCAACGGCGTGCCAGCTTGCAGCGTTATGGTATGTAGCCCATACAACTGCGGAGAGGCAGATCAGCTGGCCCCAGCAGAGCCTTTCTGCCGGGGTGTGCTACCACGGGCTCACTCAAGTGGGGACCTGTAGGCTGGGCACACTCCTCCATTCGCCTCCGTCACTTGTCGCCGTGGCCGCGGTCCAGATGGACACTGAGTTACGCAGGCTGGAGATGAGGCTTTGTTCCCGCTGTCAGTACTGTGGAGCCCATTTTTCTGAGGAAGCAGCTTTCAGATATTTGGGGTTGTGCCAAGTCCTGATAATCCAGAAAATCCTGAATTTAAGCATGTTCCTTAAAAATAGCATTCCCTGCACCTTTCTTTCCCAGGCTCCAAACACTGCTGTAGGAGTAAAGGCACTTTGTTTGGCAGAGGTCTTTGTAGGTTCGTGTGTGACTTTTGTTTCGAAATATATTAATTTATTATAATGTAAAATCATCTGCCCGGGGGATGTGGGATGTTGTTGGACTACAACCAAGTATTGGCTTGTAGCCTTCTAAACCAGGGTGCTAAGAAATAAATCCTAAATAGAAATGGATCAACGGTTTATGTTGAAAATGCATTCAACAGACTTCACCCTTCTTTTATAAGGGTTTTCCTCAAAACAGTTGATGTTTTCTAGATTCGTTCAGCACACAAAATGCTGTATGTTGATACTGCAAACAGCAAAAGTTGTTTGCTTAATTGCAAATTATTTGAAATGTCTTTTCCCTCTTTAGGGGCTCAATGGTCTTCTAATTACATTGCATTATTCCTTCTCTCTGATTAGATGAGTGAAAAAATTAGTAGACAAAAAAGACATTAATTATAACCAGTTTCCTTTAGGTGTTATCTTAATGCCAGTACTCTCATATATAAAGCAAAGACCAAGGAATGCAGGTAGGGAAAACACACTACAAAGCTATTGTAAAATGACTGATTTGAGTGTTATGTAAGGAGCACATTATTTTCATTCTAAATTTTGAAGTGTACTTTCTACATGTTGTAGTCACTCCTGTACATTTTAGTTCTCATTCTACTAACCCATTGACACTGATTTCCTGAGGTCTTACAAATCTAGTTAAAAAGATCCCCAAAAGGTGAGGATTTAAAGATTCGTAGATTTTTTTTTCCTTCCATTGGTGCTGTAGCAGGACTATGCACTATTCTGGAGTAAGATCACAATATTGGCTGTAATAGTTATAACCTCGCATATGTTCATTTACCATTCGTCAGACTTTTTTAGCATGTTTGGCGAATTCTAATGACTTTTTTTGGTTCAGTTACTGCCAAGTGAAATGTAGGTTTGTATAATGTTGTTACATTACTGCTGATTATTTTCCATGTTTGTAACATCTAAAGATCAATGAGGACAGGGCACCATTGTGCTACTCCCTTTAGAAACACAAAAACTAAGCAAGCATTGATTTTTAACATCACAGAGTTTACAGTCCTGTAGCACTTCTGCAGTTGGTGGTATTTAAGGCAGCTTGCTGCATCCACTGGCACTTCGTTGACCTAAAAGTACCTCCCCATGGAAATGGCAATCTTCTCCTGTTCTGCCAGTTATAAGGTTGGGAGAAAAAGATAAAGGGAAAAGACTTAATGTGCAAGCAAGATTGATGAACACACGTTAACTCAAGCCATCCCTGTGCAATATGAGATATTCAAATCTGTATTTGATGCATTTCACATTGATTACTCCCTCTGCAAACTGAAACTGGACTAGAATGGTGTGAAGGAATAGAAAAAGGAATTAGCTTTGACCTTAATTGGATTGTAGATTGATCATATGTATGATACAGGAGCACCTTGATTTTAGTTGGAAACTATCAGAAGGAATTCACACTTTGGGATTTGGAAGGATAATCACAGAGTCTTGAGTTGAAAGTGCTGATATTTTCCCCCAAAATTCAGAGATTTCGACAACATCATTATCCTCTTCTTATCAGCACTCATTATGCTTGGGGAAAAGCTTCTGTCTAAATCCAGAAATCTGCCACGCTCTGCTCCTGTAATTTCATCTTTGCAATTAGTTTTTAACACAGTGTCAGCAGAAGAATGCCAGTTGACAAAACCTAAGCAGAGGGATTCTATTTTTTACATGGCAAAACGTTTTTATTTTTTCATTTCCTCACTTACCCACACTATTTGTCTCTTTCCATCATCTGTTTTGTCTCTTCAGAAAGCCAGGCTGTGAGCTGTCTGTGGCAAACACCCATTTTTCATTATCTGTGCAGGTAGGTACTCTAATATAAATAAATAATAAAAAGTCTTTGTCACTCTTCAGACAGAAAAACATTTAGTGTAAATGGTGAGACTATCGCTTGGGTGTGAACATGTTATATTGAGATTCCAGCTACAGATCATTTAGATTGATCTAGAAACTCCATGAAGAAATTACCACAGACTTTGTACACACTGAGTTGTAAATGTCCCCACCAAGCTTCCTGTTGTGGGTTGTCCAGGGAAAAAATTGTCTGGGAAAAAAACAACCTTGAAATAGAAAAAGAAGGACTTTCATATTCTGATAACACTAATGGTAACAGCACAGTTACCTGCATGTTTGACTACCTCAGAAGGGATTTGTAACTTTATGCTTGACTACCTCAAAGATCTTGAAATTTAGATTGGTAATCAAAAATATTTTGATTGCAAGCTTTATGTCTTGAGATGTTACAAGAAGGCACTATATTCCTATAATTAACTAAGTACATAAGTAAATCAGAAAATTATGTAAGAAACTTTAGCTAGAACAGGCTTCTGAGGGATTTGACAGATTACAGGCTGCTAACACTGTCATAATCACTGTTAAAATCTGTAATCTAATTAACATCAAAGAACTGGAACCAAACTGAACAAAACTGAAAAATGATTAAAAAAAGATAAGAAACCTTTTTATTATAGCCTCCAGTACTGTTGTGAAGTTTAAGATGAAATGAAAAAGAGCCAGAACATTTGAGAAGAGGCTGATGAAATGAAAGCTGTGATGAATTATCTCCTGCCTTACTTTCCAGCACTTACAATTGAACATCCCACATTTACTCCAAACTAGTGTTTGTTAAGAGTGCTCTGTCATGGGGGACAGGGCGTGTATCCAAGTGACTCATAAAATCAGAGAAGATAGAATGGTGGAGTTCGTAATTTTCTCCATTGTCAAAAATCCTGCATATCTGTTCAATGATTTTTACATCAAATGACTGTTGTAGTACATTGTTGTTGTTTATGTCAAAATTTCCTAACAGGTTAGAAGCACAAAATCAGCTTTTTCGTGCTTATGTTTTTATTAGGGTAGAAAACATAAGCACAAAGGAGCTGATGAGCTTAGCTAGATTGTATACCTTGTTTATTGTTGGTTTTGCAGACAGAATTGCAAGATTTTTGATTAAGATAACATCATTAGGTGGTTTTATTTCCCTTTTGCCACCCATGACATTTGTACAAGATTTTGAAGATTTGATATTCATGTAGATTTAAAAAAAGAGTGAGCTTTCTATTTGATGTAAGCAGTCTGAATGCACAGACTCAAAAGAAACCGTAAATGTGGCAATTCAGCATAAAACAAAGCAATTCTTTTCACATTACAACGATCTCTGTATGTTGCAAGCAGCATTTCGTCAAAAAGGTGGATGGGAAGGTGAACAGATTCTGCTATGTCAACACTGTGCAAGAAATAAACTCAAAATAAATAATAAATTACAGATAAATAAATAAATTCCTGCTGTTCACAGCAAGAGATATGACATGAAGAGCCTTCTCCAGGAGGTGGGCTTTAAGCCTTTTAATGCTGTGAGGTCAAAACTGTCAAGCCCATAGTCAGGGTGTGCTGGCCATGGCACAGTCCTAGAGCTATGCCAGTGGAAAGTAAGCACCAATCCTGCTCTAGCTCCAGTTTCTGTGATCGTTTTAGTATGTAGTACTGTTCAGGGTATGTTGTGATAATGTAATCTGGAATATAAAAAAGGCTGGATGATAGTTGATGGTTATCTCTGAAAGATACAGTTAGTATCTGTAAATACATGCTTCTAAATGAGGGAAAAAACTCAACAGCTGACCTGCAGCTAACTGATTTTCCATGAACTTAACTAGTTCTTAGATTATAAATCTAATTATCTAATATTTTATTTTTAAAAAATGAAACAAAACTTTATGTGAGATGTTGTTGAAGAAAACAGAGTCCAGATCCTCCACCATTACCTAAAGCTGACATCTGATTGCGGAAAAGAACAAGAAAACTCTAGACTGCAGGTAAAATAACTCATTTCAGATAAATGGCATGCTTCAAATTAAGACTGAGGCAGTTTCAGAGAGGTCACAGATAAGAAATATGCATCTTACATTCACAGTAGAAATGCAACAGCAAGGTTATTACAAACAAGACATGAGCATATTTGTGAAATTAATTATGACTCTTATTACAGCAGCGTTAACTTTCTGATCTCTCTTCTATCTAGATTTTTTAAAATCAAGGTGATGTGAACGTTAAGCAGACAGAGGGAGAAGATAATTTTGTGGGACAACCCCAGTTGAGGCCTTTGAGCAATCATTCCAGAAGATCTTCTGGATCTAGAGTAGGAACAGTAGAAAAACTGCAAAGGCGATATAATCAGCAGGTAGGTTAACAGGACCTCAAGAGGAGGCTTAGTATAACCTGCTCTCAGATTTAAAAGAGCAAGGATGAACACCTGGCTGTTTTGTAGAGAAAATGAGACTAATAAGCAACTTGGTATATGCAATCTCCTGTCTTAACAGCAGACTGAATATGGTCCAAAGGTTTTGTCTCTCTGAATTGGCCATCAGAACTTCAGACACTACCAAGGCTGCCTTTTTGCCACTTTTTCAACAATCTTCTGTTTACAGCTATCTGCAGAATGCACGGCTGTGTGTACAGGGGTCTAATTTAGGGGAGCAAAAACAGGGCTCTTTCTTTCTGCTGGGACACACAGAGACTCATCCTTCAACGGGTTTAAAAGGGATATCAGATTCCCAACATCAGGAGGTTTGGTCCAATGAACACACAGCAGTAAGTGCTTCCAACCCCAAAACTATATGATACCTGATGCTTAGAGTGACTTTGCTCCAAATCAGGGAGGTGACAATAACTGCTCTCACTCATGCCACCAAGGTCCCTACATAGCCTCTTTTGCCTCTGACCCACAGGAAGACCAATGTTATCCTTCCTTTCCCAAGTCTGTCTGGGCCAGGTATCAACGCTTCTGGGTCAGTTACGGCATCTGAAGTTATGGGCGCTGCTTTTTAGCTCAAACAGGAAAAGGCTTATGTTCATTAATCCAGCATTGCTGGGTTTAGTCCCTGTAGTTGGGGTGCTATTACACTACAACTGTATCTTCCAGCAGGACAGATGGGCAATATCAACAACAGCTCTTTGAAAACAATTAAGAAGCGTTTTTGAGCAGAGGCCAGAGTGCCCACCATCATGGTAAAGTAGTCGGTCTATCTTGGGTACCGTTCCTGTTAGTCTGATTCAAAGAGAGAGAGAAAGAAAGGAAAAAATAATTTGTGAACAAAATGGGACCCATATTTGGATGTTTTAAAAGCAAAGCATGCATTTTTAAAAAAATGGAACTGGGCACTATTCAGGCAGTGCTCTACCATTTTGACACGCCATGTGGACTCCGGTGTAGGGAAAAAAAAAAAAGAGAAAAGAAAAAAATAATAATGCATATGTGTGGTAATAATCTGCACATGAGTGGTTGCTGTAATGTGCACTGCTGTACTGCCAGCAGGGAAGTGAGTGATTGCCTCTCGCCTACACAATGGGCACTGGCTTTGCCTCACACGGGTTTTCAGCAGGAGAACAAATAAGAGAGGGGGAAATAAGAAATGAAAACTACTGCCTGACCCCACTGCCTGACCCCACTGCCTCCCAATCCTGGAGGCTCAATTAAGTAGTCAGTAAGAAGTTTTTTGGTTTTGTAAAAATTTTTAGGTGGACTACTGTGCCCAGGGAAGTTGCTGAGCGAGAGACGAAAGGCAAGTAGTTACCTGCCTTTTGCTTTGCCCTCTGTGTCTTTTAGCCTAGGTAGTGAGACATATGCTAAAGGAGCCGCGCTCATTGGGAAAGTTTTTACTTGTTTTGCTTGTCTGGTGGCTCATCCAGAGCAGTTTGATATTCAAATGAATCTGTCAGGAACAAGAGTGCGGTGCTTCAGTTCTTGCTCGGGCCTGATGACATTGATTTGTGAGCATACTGCTTGACTACGGGATGTGTGACAGATAAATTTTATCAAAATTAAGGCACAATTAAACATTTCATCTTCCTAATTACTGGCTGTAGATTCAGCCTGATGACCATGTGCTGTAAGAAATCAGCGACCATTACACATTTTAATGGAGCACAGCTGTCTTACAGCTTGGTAATATTTGCACAGTGCCACAGAACTGTAATTTATGATAAAAAGAAAAAATGTGTATTGGCTCTTTTTTGCCAAAATAGATTAAGGATTCATATACTTTAATGAGATTTGGACCTAGCCTTGGATTATCGTTATAAATGATTTATGTGCGTGTTGGTGGACTCCTGTAGTTTTGAGTTGATTTGTGTTTTGGTCGACCAATATGTAATTCAGTATTTCCTTGTGTGCCAGTATTTGCATTCTTTCTCCACTTCAGTTCTATTTTTCTGCCATAACTTAGCGAGAAGGGCAAGTGGGAAGGTTAAGAAAGCATTGAGGCATATTTCTAGGAGCCTTTCTCCCAGCAAGACCCACTCCCGAAATCCCTTCCCTGCTCCCTTGCTCTGCACTCCAAGTCCAGAGAGGACAGGAAAGAGGGAGGTGCGGTGAGGTGGGTGACACTGGCCTGGGTCAGAGTCACTCCTGCAGCATGGAAAGCAGGGCACAGGGGAACAGATGCTACCTGAACCTCTGCTTACGCAGAGATTTGCTCAAACATTGCCCTATCTCAAGGCACAGTATCAAAAACCTTCCTCCTGCTTGTTTAAAGCATGACCTACAAAAGGGTGTTTGCTCCCCCACTCGATATTTTTCCTGTTCCAGTCAATTTTCCAGAAAAGGTGCTGCTTTTCTAAAGGAGAAAAAACCCCAACAACATATGTACCCAAGTTATAATTTTCGGAACCATCTTTCTTCTCCATTCTTTTCTTCACTAGGTTTCTTTCACACATTATTTAGAGAGTGTGTGGAGCAGGGGAAATGATGAAGACAAAATTAGGTGTTTTATATATAGACATATAGACATATATACACATATATACACAGTGGCTCTGTTTGTATTTGTGCATGTTTTATTTTACATTAATCTTAGCGAACCAAATTCACACTAAGTTTAACTACCTAGATTTCCAAGGAGTCACACGTAAGTCCAGAGTTTGGCCCCATATGTTATGAAACCCTGAGATCCATATGTGCAGATGAAAAGAGAAACTAAATTCTGATTTTCATAATATAAAAAAAAAATCCTGTCCAAGCTTGATTTACTTCAGTGTTCATATGCTGGAATGTTTCATACTGTACCAGGTTGCATATGCTTGCACACTAATTCTCAATTGCCGTATGCAGTTTGTGACAACCATCTGCTAAGACCTCCCTTAGAGTTCTTTCTCCCACTCAGCCCAGATGAAATAAAAATATGGACAGAAACAACTTCTGCAGGGAGATGAAAAAGTTAATAGGGGACTTTGAGTTAGACTGCGTATCTGATTTGAATTCAATTGCTCCTACAACTTATGCCCCACTTGTAAAACATTCCTTAAATGTAAAACGTTGAACATAATGGAAAACTGTAAAATAAAGCCATACTTTCTTTGACAGACTTGACTGTGCTTGAAAGGTAATAATAAAATATGTACACACAGCGCACTTGTGTGAGCTAGCTCTCACTAACAATTCTAAACCAGCAGCTTAGAGTAACTCTGTATAGCACCTTATCACATTAAAGCACCCTAAAGCAGGAGGGCGATGGGTGGTGAGAAAAAGAGGGTGTGAGAGAGAAGGGGCTGAAAAATCTGCTCTCAGTTTCATCACCAGAGAAGTAATTCCATTTAAGCCAACCTCATCAGAAACTCTGAGCGCAGGGTGTCAACTGCTCCCGTTGAAGTCAGAGGGACAAGACAGAGACCAGGGCATCTGAAAATCAGATGAAGTAAATGGGTAGATGAATAAGTGAACTATGATAGAGGAGGGAGCCAAAGGGTAAGAAAGTGAAGGTGGACTATTTTCTTCCAGTGTCTGGTCATCTCCAGTGTTCCATTTCACCTGATCGTGCAGTAATGGGTTCAATTCCCAATCATGAGTATTTTTGAATACTCATAAAAACAGGAGAGAGAGTTCAAAAGACAACTAGTCAGACCCCTGCCCCTAAACAGGACTGGCTGTGCCGAAGCCACAGAATGCAGGTGGCAGTGATGGCAAGTCAGTGTTTAGCTAGTTTGCTCTTTAAAACCTCCCAATACGATAAAGTTGATCCAATCGAACTTTTCCTGAGATCAAATCTGTTTCCATTTCTACCATTTAAAGCCTCATGCTTCTTACTGGAGTGTCAGCTGTCACGGAAAAAGAGGTGGTGGGTTTCCCTAGAGCTGCTCCTCTTCGCTGAGGTCCTGGTAGTGCGGAGCAGAGGTAAAAGATGTCTTCTGGGCAAGAAAGCTATACCTACAAGTCAATATCATGCTCATCTAGTTTGTAACGACATGATGTTTCTGTCCCATGTTTGGTTTGTGAGAGGAGCTTAGTGTCCCAATATGGCACCAATCATTCTTACCCAGCTGGACTGAGTTGAGATAATGAACTACTAATTAACTACTCAACTCAAGGTACCTACCCTGCCTACAAGAGGCAGGCCATTTCCTCCTGGCTGTGGAGGATGCAACAGCGTCCCTGGTGCCGCAGCCCAGGCTGGTGAGTGACAACTGGTGACCCTGATGTGATACATCCGTGAGACTCTGGGAAGCCCCGACTCCCTTGCCGAGCCGAGAGCCCGAGCCAAAGGAGCCTGAGCCAAAAGAGCTGGAGCTGGGAGCTCGAGCGAGAGTCCTTCGGAGAAGAAGGTAAAGCTGCAAGCCCTGATGTGGTATTCATGGGAGGGAAGCGTGCTGGAGTTGGATGATTGGGCTGGGTCTCTGCTCACCCATAAAGCCTTCGTGAAAACAAAAAATGGTAAAACAAAAAGGGGGAATTATGGCACCAATCATTCTTACCCAGCTGGACTGAGTTGAGATAATGAACTAATTACTACTAATCAACTCAAGGTACCTATCCTGCCTACAAGAGGCAGGCCGTTTCCTCCTGGCTGTGGAGGATGCAACAGTGTCCTTGGTGCCGCAGCCCAGGCTGGTGAGCGACATCCCAAGAGAAGAATGAAGAAGTAAGCATTTTGAGGCAGAAATCATGGGGTTTTGTCTATATTTCTGTAATGACTTTACTTGAGCAGGTTTTTAGTGTGAGTGAAAAATCAATCCCAGTGATAGAGCCTAACTGCTCAGAATTAAAAGGGGGAGAAGGAAAAAGGGAAAAGGAGGAATAATTTTAAATCTGATGAAAGAAGCATACCTGGAACTCATGTTTTGTTAGATTTCTAAAGGCAACACATCAGGGTATTTGGCAAACACAGTACTCCTAGGTCCAACTGGCTAAGGTGATATCTGGGATTTTAAAGGCTCAGTAAGTCATAAGGGATTTTCACCCTAGAAATTGTAAGGCTGCACATATGTAAACCTTGAAGCTGAAATGGGTTTGAACTATTTTAAGAGCTTTTCAAAGGCTGGCATATTAAGTTATGTATCAATCTGTCCCTCATTGGTTATTATCTTAACAGCTGTTATAAGTGTAGCCTATCAGTTTTAAATATAGGAAGAGCAGTAAATAGTGCATTATGATATTCCAGATGGAACACTTAAATTGAAATATCCGTATATTTGAGAGTTTTCTACAGCACCACTATTATATCATCATTTTCCACAGGTAGTGTAACAATCTCTTATCCCCACAGCATTAAAAAGTTTGAACACATGGATGAGTGGAGACCTGTTACAACCAAATATTCAGCAAGACCTTCTGGCTGCAGGAAATGTTTTAGGGTTTGATGCAGGAATGGAAGAGAGGAAGGAGTATACCAGGCTCTGAGATCTGGTTTCTCTTCTTCTGGGTTCTTTCTACTCATTTCTTGGAATCTCTTTGGAAATCTCTTTGAGGCCATGGCATCATGAACCATCTATTGCTTACTTGTAGCATGTGGTGCCTTGAGGAGTGTTTGCTCTAGAAGGGGAATAACTACATTAAATGGAATTAGGGAGGAGGGCAGCTCTAGTGACCCAGTATTTCTGATGGGGAAAACATCCTGCATCCAACTGAAGGTCGTACAGCCTTCCCATCACACGGCATAACTGATGCACGTTGTTTACAAAGTGAAGTGAAATTTCATTGATCGTTTTTCCTCTGCTGTAAAATTGGCCGCACTAGGGTAAAGTAGCTTGCTTTTGAGGGACTGGAGTTGATGTGCAGTGGTACAATTCAACAGCTGAGCTGAGAGACTGGTCTGTGGAGCCCAGGCTGTGATACCTGTACTAATTACCACATGGGTTAATATGGTACTAATAACCACACGGGAACCTCCGCAAATCTGCTTTTTTTCCTCACTTGCATTGCTTAGAATGCAGAGTTTAGCTGCTGGCTAAACAGACAGAGTTTAGCTGCTGGCCTTACTGTAGCTGCTCCAGGGGTCCAATAGCTCAGAAACTTTAGAAAGACAGAAGTTATCATGCCTCTTTGTGCATGTGAGCTTGATCACTGGGACATCAAATAGGTCAACTTAACCTTGCCATAATAATATAAAAATATATCCCGACATACATCCCACAACAAAGTGATGAAGATGGGACAAATGTCAGAAGGTAGTGTAACTGTGATGGTGCTAAGCTACACAAGGAACCTTGTCTGTCACTGCTGGTCTTGCATGCAGTTGAGTTGGCTTTAGAGCACCAGATTCTTTGGAAGATGCTTGGGAAAGACATTCAGTAGGCCCGGGAAATATTGTTTTTAATGCATGCAAGGACACATTACTTGCTATCTGCTTCAGTTTCCTCATCTCTTTGAAAGCCACTTCCTGCACTAGAATGCTGTGATCACTTTTCAAGTAAGACACAGGCAGCATCTTTAACATGTAACCAGCACTATACAAGTGATATTTGTTACTCTTGTCCCTACCTTTAAACTTCAGAATCTTGTGCTACAGGTAGATGACAACAAAAGACCAATAGCTGATATTCCTTTTGCTTAATTGATTTGGTGTTATCCTATCGCCCAGCAGCTATCTTGGATGTTATTAAACATACAGTAGATAAACATGCAGGTTTCCTCTTCAGAATTGATGAGATTGATAGACTACAGTCTGTATATCTGTAGTTTCTCTGAGGCACTTTTCACTGAGGTGGCTCTATATTTCATAGAATAATAGAATCATAGAATGGTTTGGGTTGGAAGGGACCTCAAAGATCATCTAGTTCCAACCTCCCTGCCATGGGCAGGGAAACCCTCCACTACACCAGGTTGCCCAAAGCCTCATCCAACCTGACCTTGAACACTTCCAGGGATGGGGCATCTACAACTTCTCTGGGCAACCTGATTTAAACCGCTGGAATGAATTAAAATAGTAATTAGACTATAAACCACTCTGATGCTGTGACCAGGCAAGCCACTGTCTCCTGTTAGCCTCATATGCAAAGCTGTTTCTGCCCAGTGGTCAATTCCTCCCCCATGCCTGTGGAGATATAAAAATGGACTGTACTTGTGCTTAGCATGCATGATGTAAAGGAAATGGGTCAGCTCACATCTCTGCTGAGATGGTATCATGGAGATGGATTATGCAGAATCACAGAATAATTTACTGGCTAGTTTACCAGCTGGTAGCGCTGCTGGTTAGCACCAGGTACCTGTTCTGTCACTGCATCTCATCCAGGGGGCAGGGAACTTCAGCTCACTGGGGAAAATGTTTTTAGCCAGGAGTGCATGTGTCCACCTGATCATGCCAAGAGAATTGTGTAGTGTCATTCTTAGGAAACAATTCAGCCTCCAGCAACTTTTCTGGGTAAAAACAGCTACAAAATGAGTTTCCTTTTGTAAATGGAAAAGAACCCCACAAAACCCTGTACTTCCCTGAGGTCAGTTGATGAGTCCAAGCCAGCAAAGGTCATGGAAGTGTAGCTCTCAAAAGATCGGTCCAGTTTTTCTACCTGTTGGTCTATGCCCCAGCTTTATTTCTAGAGAATACAGTATTTATTTCTAAGAGGTCCTGCTTAAACAATCAAGACAAAAGTGACCTTGGAATTAAACATAAGACCTTCCTTAGCACCCAGTTCATGGAGTCTTGATTCCTAGCTTTGGGTGCAACCATAGCAACCCTGTAGTTTTCAATAAAATTACCACTTATTGACATCAGTGTGAACTACTGAAAGCAATTACCTATACGTTGCTCTGTATGTGCTGAGAAGAAGCACATTAGAGGATGCTTATAGCCACATAACTCAGTATCAGTGGCAAGAGTCACCATAGGAGCAACTGGATAACTGAATGCTGAAAAACCGCTGGCAGATTAGTTCCTCTTACTGGTAGGTGTTACTCTGACAATATATCAATCTTTTTAAAGTAATGCATTATCATTCACAGGTCCATGGGCAGCTTTTATACTTCCATCATCATATCTGTGGCCTTCAAAGTTACAGCTGATGGACCTTCTGTCAAGACCCAGATATTTAATCAATGTGACAGCATCCTACATTTTTTGAACCCCAGAGGCCTTGGAAAAGTTTAATGCAGCTTCCAGGTAAAGTTCAATCCACATGGCTGAGTCCCCTGAAGTATTTTCTGCAGAGAAATCCCCTCCCCCACATTTTAACATACCCAATGTCCTTTATATTTGAAGAAAGTGAAGAGCTAAGCTGGAAGGCCAGGTATTATTGCAATAGAAATATGTGCTTTACAAAGCTCTGCTGCCCACTAAGTTGGGTGTAAGACCTATATGTAACCCCCAACTTGGAAGAAACAGTTGGGACTTTTGCCAACAATAACGAGTTTCTCGCCATGACAATAACCTACCGTTAAATCTAGGTTTGTGTTTGTAGCCTAGCACATGAAGAGGAACAGCTTTTGAGGAAAGGAAAATGTGTGTTAATATTTGATGGGTACAGCAACAGTTTTATTAATAAAGAAACATCCTGATGCTGCTCTCTGTCACAACGTGCATGATCTGATGCAACCCTGTCGGTGACCTCAAGTTATTTAACACTGTTATAATTGTAATCACCAAATGATGCCAGGGAAAAGGGATTACTTGAGAAACCCACTGTGGACCTGGAAGCCTCTCTGCTTTCCCCAGCCATAGCATCTGACCTCAGGAAAGACAGCCCCTCTTTCTACATATCTTGCTTCCCCAGGACAAAATTATTCCCCCTCTCTCTTTGTATGTACACATAAGCATGCACACAGGGTCAGAATTCAGCCCACAGTTCTTTTGTTCACAGCACTTGACAATGAGTGCCAATTATATGTAAAATAAACAAACGCTAGCCACATTATGATATGAATTTCCTTCAGAAGGGAATGTTCCAGAATCCTAATGGCTGCATTTTCTTTGTCTCTTTTAGTTTTACCCTTTACATGCAACATTATTAAATATAGTCATTATCTGACTTAAACAAATAATAATGCCTGTAATTATAGCAGAAGCCAGTTCACTTATGGTTAAGTTAAAATGCTCTATATCAGATATGTCAATGTGATCTGTATAATACCAAAAAATTAAACAATGAATAATAACATTATCAAACATGAAAATCCATTAATGCTAGTCATTAGATTTTAACTATGCTTTTAGGGTTGTTAATGTGGAGAAGGGGAAGACACTTCAGCTGACCATGATTAATGCTGCAGGCATGCAGCAGAATTAAATTCTTTATTTTCTCAATACTCAATAAAGAAAACGGGAGCGTCGCCTATTAAAATATGACACCTTTGAAGAAAAGATTCCTTAGTTCCTAGTCCCTTACTACCACTTCTATCTGGAAATTGTACTGAAGGTACTACATTGCATAAATAAGCTGACCTGTCAGGTTTTTGGCAATTTATGGGGCTGGTCAGCCTGTACATTCGTACAGTTTTTTGTTGCAATGAGATGTAATGGCTTTTCAGCGCACCATAAGCACAGTTGTGACCACAGGCTCACTAGTGTCATTTTGTGTGCAGTAATGAAGCCTGACGAGTGGTCTCCTGCTTGCAGATAGCCGGCTGTTGTCCTAAAAATGCAAACCGTTGCCTCAGGCCATGGAATCAGGAACAGGCAAAGGACAGTGGCACAGGCACGGCTCCCCACTGCTCACCCTCCCTTTAGCACACTGTACTTGGATGCAGTAGAATAGTCTTTACCCTTGTACATAAGGACACAATGAGAGAAAGCGATAAAAGCAATCGTACGAAGGCCATGTTGGAAATCAGGTTTTGTGAAGTTGCTGAGCTGACGTGTGGGGAAAAAAAAAAATCCATTGCCAATAGGTTTTTCCCCATGCACAGTGAGTCCTTCGAGCAAAAATGCTGCTACTTCATCGTCATTTCCCTCCCTGTTGTTTTTTTTTTATCTGTAGAAATATTCGTGCAGAAATGTGCGTGTATGCTTATTTATGTTTGTTTATATTTTGGGAATATGTACTTACACCCACACTAGCGCACACGCACGCATGTATACATATATACAGAGAGACAGAGCTAGCAGGCACAGCAAATCACAGGAACAAGCCTCCCTGCTTTTTTCCACAGCTCATCAATATTCCACGGCCTAGGAAGGCCAGGCATGCACGGGGGCTCACGCTTCCCACGGCACAGCTGGCCCCACCGCTGATCCCCCTCCTCGCTTCGACACCCGAGGGTGGACGGAGAGCTGCACCGAGCTGAGTAGCACAGTGCTGGGAGATGGCTTGTTTTCCAGAGAAAAACGAAAAATAAGTCTGTCCTGAGTCAAACAGCAATTAGGCCTCATCCTGGAATTGCATGTTTTGTGATTTAGTTAAGGCACCACTGAGCATCCCAGGCCCTCGTGGCAGGAGACTCTCTAGATCCAGGAACCCGAAGTGCTTTTGTGGTTTCCGCATGCACACCCAGTGCTTTGTAAACAACTACAGTAAAGGATATCAGAGCAAAAGTTACAAGTCTGTTTCGCTTATAACCTTGCTGTCATCTTCCTTCTCACTGTTTCATATCTCTCCAGGAGTCATCCTTCCTCCCAAAACTTTTCACGTGGTGAGGAGTGTCTTTGTAGAATACTGTGTTAGAATGGAACATGGAGCTTGAGGCTCTCACGCTTGTCTTGGTTGAGGCCTTTCCAACCTTCATCCTCAAAATATTTGTTCCCCCATCTCACAGACCGCAAAAAGCTGCAGTTTGCTTGGTGTTTCTCGTACATAGGCAGAGTTGGGTGGTGTATGAGGCTAGGAAGGAGAGAGGCACGAGGGAGGCAAGATGGTGATTGCCTGCAGGTACAGCTCATCAGCTGCACTTTTGTCTTAGAAGTGAGACCCTGGCCCTCAAATATTAAACCCAGACTACCCGTTTTTACCTTACTTCACTTCTGAAACACAAGGAAATATTTGGTGCAGTCTACAAGACTAGCACACTCAGCACAAAGCAGCAGTTCAGCACGTTGTGCAACCCGAAAACAGCAAAACTGTTTCCATTTAACAGCCGGTCAGCAACGTGGCTTATAAGTGACACATTACATTTGTCTTTATTTCTTAAATGTATAGCTTGATACTGATATTTTTGAAATGTTAAATATAAATCAGAAAACATACAGAATGTACAGCGTTGCCTTGGGAACCTTTACTCTCTTTTCTTTTTTCCATTTGTGAAATTTTATGACAGAAACTCTGCAAAGTTAAGGTAGCATTAACCCAGTCTTTGGGTATATATAATGCAAAATGCTTGAACTTCTGGGACAGCAGCTATTTCTATGGATACAGTATGTTGAACAGACATGGAACAAAGAAAACCAAAACAGTTGGTTCTCTGCTGTCAAGGAAACAAGCTGCTCTTTCTGCTTAAATATCTCTTACCAAAACTAGGAGAAAAAAAATCCTTCAAAACTTGAGTTTGCACTTAAAAAAAAGAAATCTGACTTATAGGCACTGGAATGAATGTATTTTCAGATATTTCAGTCAGGGATATTGTTATGTTTGATCTAGGTAAATCAGCATATCTTCCTGAAAGCTCCTAAGGCGAAGGTTATTCTTACAGGTAAATATTAAATCATTTTTTTGAGAACAGTAGGAGTCCAGAAGGAAAGTGAGAAAACATTCTGCAGTGTTCTGGTTTTTGTGTTGCATGCAGATTACTTATTTAGATGAAATTCTGTTATTTTTGCTCCTATAATTCAAACTACTCTTTTTTTTTTTTACTCCTATTTCGACCATTAAGAGTTTTGTTGTTTAAAATAACTAAAGCTAAACCTCATATTTGCTGAAAACCAGAACACTTTAATGACTGTATTTCTTTTAGAAGTATTAAAAAAGATACTGAATAGAATTACTTCATCTGATAAACAGGGTAAGTGAAGATGCAAATATGTGTTCTATATGACACTTGCAATGTACAAATGACACGGGAGACAGCAGCTACTCAGAAACTTGGTTAAGGTTACATGAAAGAAAGAGGTTATAAGAAAAAATGAAATGACTCATTTTTAAAATCATGGAGTTACCTCCTGGTGAGTGTCATTCTGGTTCTGGTTGGAATAAACTTCACCTTGAGCTCCTGCACTTCAGTGGAGGACATTGCAAGACTCTGAGCAAAGCACCACACCAGAAAATAGGTCTCTTCTAAGACAGAAAAATATCCTTCGAAAAAGATTATGATCTGGCACATACAATATAAGCTCACAGTGTTTCTAGGTGTAGAAGTAGACCCAAAATGCCCAGCAGCTTTGAAACAAATTCACAGACTTGAGTCCTCACTTATTCACAGCAAAATTTCCAATTTGAATCAAGCAGCACAAATGAGGTTGAAGGCAAATGATTTGTTGAGTTAAAGTTGGCTTTGTTTATGGGCCAAGTAGGCTTTCTCTGGCTGGTTTTATAACACCACTGGTGGGCTTACATGTATGATGGCTGGATAGTGAGTGTTTTCCCAGCAATGTGTACTTTCCAGGCACATTTTCTTAGCTCCCTGTAATGGAAAACATATGCGCATTCCGTACTTTACCCTTCTGTGAATAGGAATTAAAGTAAACCGTAACACTGTACTCTTCCTGAGGGTTAGGAGCCACAAAGAGACCTGAGTGTGTAAAAGAATCTTGCGTCTGGAGATAGCAGCTGCCTTGGTAGGAACTTAACTGAGAAATTCAGTGTATTTGGCCTATGGCATGCAAGTGGTTAAGGTTGATTTTTGAAGAGAATCACCACGAAAATCCCTACTCCTTATAAAAAGTGACCAGCAGTAAGCCCCTTGCCTAGGTATTCTTGCTTGCTGTATTAGCCTTTTTTGTCTTGTAGGCTGGAACTAGTTTTTAGCATGTTTTCTTGAGAAAAGGTTGTGAAACAATTTAAAAACACAGCCTTTAAGGAAGAAGAAACTGATAGATTCAAAAGGCATACTCTGAAATGTCATTAAAGATGCTGCACACAACCCCACTAAAATAAGAATTACTACTGAAGACCAAGTACTCATCCATAATTAACATCACAGTGTCTTTGCAAGTGCATGGATTATAAAGTTCTGTATAGTGACCTTCTTATCTTTGAATTTCCTGGCTTTTCTTACTTTGTTTAGACACTATTGTAGCAGAAGAGTGGAGTGGGTTTGGGGGGGAGGGCTAGTTTGTACACTTCTGAATATTTGAGCTGTGTTTTATCATTCTCATGTGTGAAATTCTTTATTAAAAAAAAATCAGTTTATCTGATACTTACTGCTCTTTAGTACAGCACAGCTTGGTAGCACTAGGTACGTCTTGTTGAAAGTATGTCCATAAATATGTCCCTTGCAGCACAGAACAGCTTGTTAACTTGGCAATCCTCAGCAATTTGCTTTGAAAAGTTTGCCTCAGTTTTGATAGTCCAAATGTAGGGCAAAAACTCAGAGTAACTTTTTAGCTAATTTTACCAATTGACACTTTCCTCCCGGTTTTAACTGTCTGCTTACTAGAACAAGGACTGCAGTGCTTCTTCCTCCTCATTCAGTAAGATTATTGGCAAGGTGTTTTAATTTTTAATGGACTGGGACTACTGATTTTCTGTTTTCCTTATGTACAATTGAAAAAAAAAAGAGTCCATTATCTCGAGAAAATACTATTCTATTTTCTTAACTGCGTGTAAACCTGGTGCCGCAATTACATAGGGGATACTATTACTATGGATTTGCAGTGCTTTTAATCTGAAGAGAATTACAAAAGTGGAGAAATGCTGTCCCTATGTCACAGGCAGAATAAATGGGGCACAGAGAGGGCAAGTAAATTGATCAGTGCCCAAAGGCTACAAAGGATCAGCAGCCTTGAGAAAAGAACAGATTTTTGCATGCCTGGTGCTGTCGAAAATTTCTACACTCCTTTTTCTTTTTAGTAACACTTTTGGCTAGCTTTGTTGGATATCTTTTTTAATGGTAGAATGGAAGCAGGATGCCTGCATTATTTCTATACCAAATACATTAGATTGGCTTATGGCAGAAACCCTGAAGTGAAAAGTCTTGAGTCTGTGTTCTAATTTAACCACATGAGGACTGTGACTGGAGATACTTCAAAGTGGGTTACGATGGTTAACTGAGTGAAAGATAATATCCCTTTGCCATTACTGTCTAGTAGGTCTCATTACTCCTCTGGGCATGCTCCTTAGAATAAATTAAAAGGATCCACTGAGAACCATTTTGCTTTGGGTTTTTTTTTTTAATGATTGCCAAAAGCCATTTGCTAGAATAGTACAGAATGTTTATAGATGCCTTAGGAAGAAAACAGCAGAATGTGGAACTAATTGTGTTTATTCAAGATAATTATGAAACGCAAATGACCATTACTTACAACAAGTCCCCTGACAGCTAGAGTTTGACTCATGGGGCCAGGACCAAACTCGGTGAAGAAAGGCCTTAGTGTTAAGTCATGCTGTCCATATGGACACCACGTATCAGCACTAGCTATTGCAGTTATTGCTCACCCCTCAGTGCTCTTGTGCCCAAAAAGAGTTCAGTACAGAAGAACCACAGCTGCCAACTTCGAAGAGGAAAGGTAGGTAGAAATGGTGAGTGCTTCAGAAAGAAAATCCCGCTGGGGTGAGAAGCTCTGAGAAACGCAACAACAGACCTATTGGGCAAGTAAAGTAGAAGTTCTGTCGTAAGAAAATGAACCAGCTTTGCTGCACCAGTGAGGGGCATTTAATCTCATCGGACAATGGGATGCATAAAGCAAACCTAAAGACATAACTATTAATTCCACCGTAAAGAACAATGCTATACACACTGCATCTGTGTTCATCCCAAAATGGTTTTTCAAGTTGTCTTTACATATCCATGTAAAACTAGTATGCATACTTCATTCTTGAAATAGAGGACAAGAGGAATCTAGTGCAGTGCGGAGTTGGAATTGTGTGAAGGTAGATAAAGAAGAAAAACAGTGAAAAATTTCATAGTGAAAAAAATTTAAGTAGATCGGATACTAGATTAAGGGAGCTAGGCATAATCTGATTTCCTGGTTTTGTATGGGGCACTGAAGTGTGTTTTTTAAATTGACCTAGGGAGTTTTCCCTAATAATGCTCAAATAGATCAATACTGCCATTACCATTTTGTTTACTTCATTCTTCCTGTTGCTGTAGTTGAATTGGTTTTGTTTTAGACAAAAAAAAGGAGATAGACTACCAAAAAATATATTAACATGTGGTTCTCATACAGAGAGGTCATTTATATCCTAACAGTGTGAAAACATGATGCAGGCTGTACTGCTTTTGCTGATTTCATTTTCTGGTGACATACATAAAATCCTAAGCTCAGTCATATCCGAAGTAGAAAACAGTAAATTCTTTATTGACTTTAGATCTTGCTTGCCCATCTGGATGAGGACACACCCAGGTGAAATCCTGGCCCTTAAATCACTTCAAATTTTGATTCAATGATCACTTAACATACCATGCATGTAACTTATGTTGAACGTTATAAATCAGCATTCAGTGTAGATTTCAAAATTCCAGGCAAAAGGATGAGTGTTAGAACCGGTGCACTAGTACAGAATTGCTGATGAGGGTTGAAACCCATCAGCAAATACATTGTGACTCAAAAATATTGGCATTTCAAGGGGACCAGAAATGGTCTCAGCACACAGGTTGGATCTTAGCAGTCTGGATAACTGTTAACTTGGCTCCCGTGTTTCAGTTTTTGTGCTTTTTCCTGGGAAAGGAAATCTCCACTTAGCTCGGTGTTTAATATGGCCAGAAGAAATTGGACCGAGATCTCAAATTAATTCTCAAAAATTTTACAGATGGTTTATCACACCTCCTGTGGTTGTTCAATTTCTGAGGTAAGTGATAGTAAGTTCACTAATATCCAGCAAAGAGCCCCTCGTTGTCATTGGTTTTCCTTGCCCTTTTCCTTACTCTTTTCTCAAGGTACTGCCAAGACTGCAAGCTGTTGCCAGTACCCCCACGTACGTGCTGATGCTGGGCAGGAGCGACCCACTGTAGACAGGAGTCACTTCCCTAGGTCAGGAAAAGAATTCTGAAGAAAAACAAGAGAGAATGAGCCCAGACCTTGCCCATCCTGGGGAGCAGACACAGGCACTATTCAATTGTTTTGGAGACGGTTGTAAAGGAACAGCAGGAGACGTGGTTCCAGCAGCAAGGTCCAGGTGTTGCTGGTGTCTGGGGAAACACCCCAGCAGGGTCCTCTCCACCTTCCTCTGGGTTCATGGCAGAACCAGACACTTCTCCATGAGAGTGAATGAGCAAAGCAGGTTGTTTGAGGTGGACCGAAATGATTCGTGGTGCTTAGAATTGATTGGAATTGGTGGAATTTGATGACTTCTTTTTGGTGGTTTGGAAGAGGTGAGGGTTTAGAAGATTTCAGAAAACTTTCACTGTAACATTTCTGCTTTGACTTTTATTTTTCATATAATGGATGATCTAGCTGTCGGATGGGAAAACTTATATTAAAAGAATTGAAGAACCTCAGAATGAAATTAAACATATAACTGTCAAGCAAAAAAATTTTCAGCCGAGCCTGAAAAATTTTCCATGGATTTTCATTTAGTAACTTTAAACACTTTTTTACTTAGATCTAGACAAACTTTTTTTCATTTTCTTTTCAGTTCAACCATCTCAGACTGGAGGGTCAGTCCCTCCTGAGGACAGCCCTTTTCCCTGCCCATTACAATGACCAGACTGTTCTGAGTTTACCAGTTTCCCAAATCATATTTTTAGCCAGAAGGGAGCCTTCCCCCTGCCCTTTGGGGACATTATTTTCTTCTACCTCTACACTTCATGGTACAGGTTGAAGGGATATATGAGGGAAAGAAAGGAGAGAAGCAGAAGGCAAACAACGTCCTGCGGTGAGCAGTTTGTACTGGTGAGGGCTCCTTGGATCTCTTGTCCAGTGCATCTGGGCAAGGAAAAAAGTGGGAATTAATGTTATGGAAGCTGCAAAATAATAACAACAATGAAAAAATAATAGTAAGCGCACTTTTTTTTTTTTTTTTTTTTTCAGAGAAAAAAAGCTTGGCAAAATCTCCCAAGCAGTATACAGCACCTCTTAGCAAAGCAAAACACCAGTCTGGTGAGCTTGACCTCTAAGCCCATGTTTGAGTGGACCACCTTCTCAGGGATGGCTGCAAGCGGTGCCCAGTAATGCCAGTCAGCTGGGCAGAAGCGGAGAGAAAAGGATCTGTGTCTCCTTCCCTCCCGTGACGGTCATACCCCATAAGGGTTAACGAACTGCCTGTCAGTAACCACCCCGCTCCCCTCTCAGCCACCAGCTGATCCCCCACCAAGCTACTGAGGTGAGAGTTCACTGACAGAGGTGGATGAGGTTAAAGATAATAAGAGTCTAAACATCCATAGGGAGTTCAGCTCATGTACAAAGTCATAATTACGTAAGCCATTACCATTGTCCGGGTGAAAAGAAATCACTGTGAGCAGGGGTAGAAAACATGTGCAAAGACAGGCTTAAGGAGCAAGGATGGAAAATGTCAGGCTTTCTCCAGTGGATGCACTGTGGCTTTAGCTGGGCTATAAACCGAGGATTGTTTGGTTATTCAAGTAGAAACCTGTTAAACGGATAACCTTGTTGCAACAATTTCTAATTCTTTTAGCAGGTCTGTTCTTTCAACAGGTATTGATTCAAGCAGCCTCTGCTATTTTTATCAAATGCATTTTAGAGGCACAGAAAATGCCACTGAGGATTTAAACCCCCAGTAAGCTGCACAGAGGCAGTGTTTGTAATACACTGCTTGCTGCTTTCACAAGCTGGACAAACCTCATACATCATGGGCCAAATTATGCCCTTGGATGAGTATGCCTGATTCCCACTGCTGTCAATGTGGCTGTCATAGAAATCTGTGGGAGACCAGCCTGTGCATCCAAAGAGGAATCTGGCCTAAAATCTATTGTGCTCGTATTCTTTGTTACTTAAATATTTCTCGTGTCTGCCTGACTCCCTCTCTTTTTTGTCAGGGTAAATACATACAGTTAAAGATTTATATTTTTTTTTAAAAAAAAAAAGGATAAAAGACCTCTGTTACTACAATGTTTTATTTGTGTGTGTGACTATAATTAATGGATGTTCTTTATCCAAGGTTTCCTTGACAAGTCACTATATAGACGGGTTTATAGAATTCTAGTGTTTCTGCAGTCTTTTGAGTTTTGTACAGGCCAGTCTGATATTCCCTACAAAATGAGCAAACGTGGTCATTTCACCCAAGTTTTACCTTGCCAATCCTCAGTTGCCCATCAGTGCTGCCCTCCCCAAAGCACATGTCTCAAAAGAGCCGTTCAGGAAACGTTCTGCTGCCTTCGTGATAGAGGAGCATCCCACCTCTTCACTCAGGTGACTTGTCTGGGAGTAAAGGATGGTCTGGACAAAATCATTTGCAAACATAAAATAAGAGGAAAAGCTAGTTTGGGGATGGGCAGCCTCCATGAAACTCAGGCTGAACATACCTTGTGCATCCCCCATGGGTATTAGTGTGGGGAACGTGGACCTGAGGCCACATGGATGATGGCAGGAAGGCTAGCGCTAAGGGCCTATTCCTGCTGGCCCCTCAGAACATGTCCTGGTATCCTGGTCACCTCTGTGAGCTGGATGTCAGGTTCGGGATTTACTCCTCTCTGCACGGTTGCTTTGAATTTGTTTTATTCCTAGGCAGCTAGTTGGAGTGGTAAATTTATACATGCATTCAGCATTGTCATAGTCATATCTTGCCTGAGGGCATATTGATCCTTGTTACCATATTGACTTGATGCTTTTACATCTGCCAGCAGTAGGTCTACACATTTTTTTTTCTACAAAGATTGCACATTTTCCTTTCCCTGCCTCAAACCTCCTTCCACACAGTCTCCTTTTATTAAGGTAAAACACTTTTGTTGTTGTTGTTGTTGGTTTTCAGTACAGCTTTTTAAATGTGCCAGTGTTTGCTCATGTAAAGGTTGCGCAACAATTTCTGACTTTAATGAAAAGGAAGAGCAAAGCAAACAGTTAGAAATTAATTGGCAACAGAACTTCCTTTCTAAATTATAAATACATGGAAAGCATGTTTTGTATTTGCTTTCCAGAGTGAAAGGAACAACGCAAAGAAGAAGTTACCTGTTCATTTGTGATTAAATCCCTGAAGAATAAGGGAGCAGCAGTAAGTTGGTCCTTGGCGACTGATACGCTTGCAGCAGCAGAATTGCCACCACAGGCTGTTTCTTATTTTCACTCATGTTCTCCACACAGTTTCAGCCATAAAGATCATTAATGACAAGCAGATGCTAAAGTGGGTCCAAAATAGTTTTTGCTTAACTTTTAGCATTTACTTAACTGATTACTAGTTACAAATCTGACACACAGCAGACATAACAGTGCTCTCAAGGAGATTAAAGGATTAGTCACTCACTAGCTTAATCAGATTAATCAGAGATTTTGAACACAATATATAATTCTATCCACAGAGGGGATACATGATAGCCACATGCTAGCCTACTTTGGGAAGGGATACTCGGGATGGACAGATCAAGACAAAAGGGGGCAGAAAAAACTGTAAGATATCACAAGGATTTTCTACGTACCACGCTTGAATACTACTTAGAGACCTTATATTTTCTAGTGGAATTGCAAATTCACTAAATATAACACTGACATCAGCTAGTAGCCTACACAAAACTATAAGACGACTAACAAAATGTCCTGATAGAAGCTTGTGATATTGGTTTATGGTAAACATATGTGTGTGTTTTTCCATATTTAATTTCATATTTGAAAAGTTGTTTTTAATTTTTTGGGAGAAGTTCCTTTTTAGTTCTTTTGATGTCACGGCATCCAGGATCTGAAACATAAAATGTGGGGAAAGACTGTGTAAAATATTAAATGATTTGTGACACAATTGGAAGATCTTATTTGATACAGTAAATTATTCTGAAGGAGAAAAAAAAAAAGATTCACTGTTATCTTTGACAGCTGTCAAAGGTGGAATTTAAACCTGGTTTTACCTATACAGAAATCCAGTATTTTTTAAGAAAATGTACCTTTCTCTTCCTCTTGATTTGAATGAAAGGAAAAGTGGAGTGAAATCTCAGCATGTTGAAATTGAGGTTTTCCTGTAGTAGAAATGACTTAACAACTGTAGTATTTCTACCAAAAACTAATAAAGAGAAATCATACACAACATTGATATGAGACCTGTTTTTACATGTAAAGAAAAAGAGCAAGGAAAAATCAATGTAACTGATGCTATCTTAATCTGTCACCCTCTTGTTAAGAAAAACCGAAACATTCTCTTCTTTCTTAATGCATTTTTTTCATTTTCCTGTTTGGTATTTTTTTTCTTCATTTCTAAGATAGTGACCTTAACAAGTTCCCTTAGCATTTCCAAAGGTGTTGGTCTCGAGTCTGAATCATGTCTCCTCGACATACAGTCTTCAGAAAAGAAGTTCTTTTATGAAAGAAACAAACAAATAAATCTCAGTGTGCTTCAGGAAAGACGCTGTAGTTGGAAGTAGGCCAGGTTTTCACTCTGAAGGATGCTCTGTGCTTGGCAAAGCCCAGAAATGTGTGTCTGTGATGGTTCCTCTGCTAAGATTTTAAGATTTAACAATTACAGTTCTTTACAGGAGGAAAAGCAGCTTAGGGGGAACATAGCGGCTAACAAGGAAAAAACATGTTAGCAGCAATTAAGTGTTTGTTATGCAGAAACTGCAAAAAGAAGCTGAACTCTCGGAGAGGAACGCCAAACTGTGCAATCTGGCAGCCCGTACCCGGGGTCACGCGTGCGGTACATGCCTTGAATGAGTCGAGGTGAGCGTCTGTGCTACGTGCGGGCTGCCGACGCTCCCTTCTCTCTCGGCAAAGAGCGGCTTGAGGATCGCTCTTTGCCGAGAGGATTCAACAAACCTATTCACAGTGGTGCACCCGTGTGCTTGGTGTTTGCCGCCGCCTCTCCAGCGGCTGCCCCACTCCCTCTCCCAGCCGGCCCCAGCCCCGATGCGGCTCCCCGCGTCCGGTTCCTCTTTTCCCAGACGCGGCAGCCAGGTTTCAGCCGCGCAACCCATGGCAACCAGCATCCCATCGCTGCTCTCCGACAGGAGAAACACAGGCACAAACACAAAGCTGACTTTGGAAAAACAGCGACCGCGCGCTCGGGCTTCACTTTCAAGACAGAACGCGTTGAATTAGAAACGTGCAAAGAACAATCAGGATGGCATTGCTTTATTTTCACAAAGAAGTCTCTCCTAGCTGCACATTAACTGTCTTTTCATGAACAAACTTGTCTCCGCTTAACGCTGACAGTCGCGGGAACCCGAATGTGTGCATGTGCCCGGGGAAGGGGGGAGGGGGAGGCTGCTTTGTGACCATGTCTGTACGTCTCGTGCCTGCGCTGATGGAATTATTGTTTATTTTTTTAATTTTCAGAGGTAGGTTGATGACAGCTGAAGAAGACTGTATTTGCTGAAGAGCAGCATGATGGTAGAGAGGAGCGGAGCTCCTGAGGGAGATCTAATGGTGCCTCTCCTTCCTGCACAGAGATAAAGACTTATAATAAGCGTGTATGTTCACCATCTGGCTCTGTGCATGTGGTCCTTATGGAGGCGAAAGCAGCACAATCTGTAAATGATCAGGAGCCATCGCACTCTCTCCAGAGAATCCACGATGCAATCAAGGTGACAGATGGCATGGCCGCTGCTGTGGCCTCATGGAGAAGATCAAAATCACCTTCAATAAACTCTGACTGAAATGGGCATGAGCACCTCAAAAAAGTCAGTTTGTCAGTCAAACTGCGACAGCAAGCTGCATTGGGGAAACATAGCGGCCAGCTCTCTGTTTTCAATCGTTTCCGTCTGACTGAGCCTGAACTATGATCTTTCTCAAATTGTCCTTTCTGTTTAGCTGAAGCAGGCCAGCAAATTGCCAGATTCATAGCTTTATTGAAGGAAATTGAAAACATGATGTCCTCAATTCAAGGGACAAACAGCTGGCAGGTGCTTGGACACCCAAGCACATAAAATGGACCCCTAGTCTTTTGGACAAGTTTGTCCAACTTTTGTCAGAATAAATCTAGATATGTAATAAAACAGATATAATAAAATTCCAATTTAGGCAGGGTTTATCAGGCATTAGCTGACAGTGATTATATGGCTGCAAATGAACCTTGCGCTACGTATTAAATGTTGGGTTTTCCCATTTATGCTAAAAATGCTACAACTACTGCTAATTATAGTGATTTTTGTTTCCCCATTTTTGGATGAATATCTTAGCAGAGCCTTTTTGCCATGGCTGCTTATCAAATCTAGGCATTAAGGGCCTGATCCTGCAAGGCTCCCAACACCCCTGACCAGGTAGCTCAGCACCTTACAGGATCAGCCTGACCCTCCAAAGCATTCAGTTGCTTCCTGGCAAACCAGCCCCTCCATCTCTACCCACCCCGCCAGCAGCCCCAAATGTCTAATTCCCACCCTCACGCAGGTGAGGAGGTACCTACCAGGCATTTTCTGTTATTTCTGCAACTGCATGAGCAGCCAAGGACTAGGTGAGCTTCTCTGATTGTGGTGGTGAAGAAACATGTCCATTCCTTTTTTTTCCGAATTCTTTCTACTTTTTATACTTATTTCTTACTGTGTCCTTGGCTTGATCAGCTCCTTTTTGTAAGAGAGGCTAAAATAATGCACTTGTCACTGTTTTCAGGCTTGCACATCATGAGGGCTTCCAGGCTGAAGCAAGAAGGACGCACTGCGAGGTGATAGAGGAAGAGAAGGGCAGCCTTCCTCCTGCCTGTGGGATCCTGCCCTGACATCTTCCTGGGGCCCACTGCAGGTCTGCTTCGGTATGAGAAGTGGATCGGCGGCTGCATCCCCACTCCGTGTGGCAGATGGTCACTGTCTTTCTGAGTTTGCTTGCTTGCATGTTTGGTTTTCTACCACCACATTTTAAAATGTCCCTGTTGCCCGTAGCCTTTCCATCTACTCATTTTTAGCTTTGTTACTCGTGAAATATTCCAGAAAGTCCTTTGGCCTGGTTCAAAGTCTGTTAACAGCAGTGAATCTTTTCATCAACTTCACTGGCTTTGAATGAATAAGTCCTTGGCACTTGATTCTCTGCACAACAGTGTTAACAAAGGCAATTTTTTTAAATTTTATTTTTCAGTTGGGTGCGGAGCATGGGTCATGTTTTAAACTCCAGATTACTGTTCCATCTGAGTGATTTTGCACATATAGCTGACCATCCTGGGTTGCACATTTTGCAACTGCAAAATAAATAAATAGGTTGCTTTTGTCCTATCTACCCCTGTTCCTCTCTACCAATGTGACTTTTTGCATGCATGGGAGAAGAGCTATGCTCCCTCTCACCAATACACAGACACCAAGAGATCGGGACTGAAATGGCCCACTGTAAACTCATAATTTTCACCACACAGAGCTGTATTTTGCTAGTCCCACACTCCGTGAGTTAGATAAAAATGCAGTGGCAAATCCTTGATCTGACAAACCAAGAGTCGCTGCTAGGAGAACGAGGAGGGAGTTTTAGAGCTAAACTCCTGGGGGTTTCTGCCCTCTCTATTGAAAAGTTTGATTTGGGATTACAAGGTCTTGCACTGTTTTTTACTGTAATGTGGTACCAGGGAGCACAGCAGACCAGGTATACGAGCAATTTCTTCCAGAGTTGAACCTTTTCACAGTTGACTGTGCTGCTGGTGTTCAGTTCATCCTCAGGGAAACATCTGAGTATTGCCATGGACAGCTTCTATGGTTCAGTTTCCAAGAAGGAGCTAATACGACAGTGTAAAATATTAATGTACACTCAATAATACTATAGCATGAGGTTCTTGTGTGGACCTTGTCCAAACGTCTGAATATCTGACATCTTTATTATGGCAACCAACCTGAGTGATGAGGCACTAAGGCATTTGGACACTGATTTTTAAACTAATGTATTTTGAAAAATTAATGCACTTGCCACAAGCAACACTGAATTGGAGTCTAAGTTGTAGCTAACCTTGGTAGTTTTCTGTCCTCATTCCTATTTTACTTGCTGTTTGTTTCTCTCATTGATCACAAAGAGAGTATCAGGGAAGTCTACTTTGCTCCCTTGGTAAAGAAGGCAAAATCCAGTTTGGGTAATTCGATTGGTAAGCCTCAGCCTACAGCTGTGCTGTGGAGAGACCTCGTTACAGAGAATATATTCCCCTACCTTGATCTCCAGAGGGTCCTTGCAAGGACTGTGTCCTGTTGGAGGAGAGGCCTGAATGGGTTCCTCTGTGAGAAGATGAAGGTGAAATCACCTTCCCAGACTCTTTTGAGTATAATGAATGGTTTTAATTTTTGTTTAGTGGGCAACATAATGCATGTCACATAATGTACGGCAAATTTCAGTAAATAATTATCAGATCAATGGAGAAAAAGTCAGGCCAGATCGAAATTTGCCACTGCATAGCTGAGAAATCTGGAGGTCTTTCCCCAAAGGAGGGAAGTTTCACTTAATGCATAGAAATTTGATGTCATATGTTATGAGGAGGAAAAAAGGATAGGTTTGTAGATAATTGAATGAAGTGAAGGGAAATTTAGGGCCAGAAATGCTTTTGTCCTTGAACGCTCTTTTATCATATTCCAAATAGGGACTCCATGTCATGGACCTGTGAATAAAGACTGCTTTTAAATCTCTACTTCTTGCATGACTGACACTTACAATTCGGTAACATCTTTCAAGACATCCTTTGTGCACATTTATTTCAAAATAATGTATTGAACCTGTAAAATCTTATTAGAATATTTTTGCTGCAATTACAGTCCTGTATTATGTGATCAACATTTAAGTTGATTGTCCCTTGTTTTAATACGACCTTATACCACGACAGCATAAATACAATGACAGTCAATGTCTGAAATTAAACAGCTTTTATACCACGTACTGCGGTATTTTGTTACATATTGATGGAGGAGATAGCTGATTGAAAAAAAGAAAATGTTTTGTTTTCTGGAAGAAAAATACAGAATTTGGAGCCTAGCAACGTTGCCTGGGGAACGTTTAATAATATTGCCATGCCTGCCACATATCAGGGAAATGAACTTCCCATCTATACCTAGAAACCCAGGATGGTCTTTACCCTCCTTTTTTTTTGTTTGCTTGCTTTATCTCTTTGACCCTCGTTCTAGTTAGAAAAACATATTGCTTCAATCTTTTTTAGAAATCATTTAAAATGGAATGAAATCAGGAGAAAGGGAATATCAGCACAGAGCAACCCACTCTCAAGAGTGGAGTCACAGTTCAGGGCAATTTCTATTCCAGTTCCCTGGGCAGCTTTATGGGGAAATGGGATGTTCTACTTCCATGGTTATCACCACAGCAAAGGCAATGAAATACCCCCTCAAGAGGAGGTCAACAGGGTCTAGTATCAAGAGCAGGAGGTTTCAATGGAGAAGAGAAGATGAGATAATTGAAATAAAGGATAGATTTCGAACAACAATGCCAGTGCTTCATACCTATGACTGTCTCTTTCATCTAATGGAAGTACTTCATAGAGGGAAAAAAATAATGCATTAACACAACAGATATCTCATGTGTATGAACTAATATGAATTTCTCACATTACTCTGATCAGCTATCACCAGAAAGAGGGACTGGCCATCATAATGTTCTACTGTGATTTTTTATTTTAAAATTTCTGGGACATTTTACATAGTTTGAATGGTGGATATACTGGGATCAGCAGTATGAACAGAAATACAGAGGAAACCAAACTAGTATGGAGTGGCCATTTGGAAGTATTTGAATGTGTGGATAAAGATTGCAAAAATTTATATGGACAAAAAGGGGATGTTCTGCATTCATTTTTTTCTTTTGCGCACGTGGACACAGAATTACCATCACAAAAGTTAGACAGATACAGTTATGGATGGTATTAAACAGCTATGAAAACCCTATCGCTATTTAGAAAGGTCCATTTACACAGTGATCTCAGCCTGATTTCTAATTGTTCATGTATTGTTATTTGAACATGAAATCCTGTCTAGAATCAGAAACCAGGAGCCGAAAATATTCAGTACCACTGTGGTATATTTCATGTTACGGACTTAACCGCAGAGCCCTCAGATCGTTATGTACTTGCATTACTATTTTGACAGCAGCTGCTACATCTGGATGATAGGTAGGGTCTGCTCCTACCTACCTGCAGCTCCACCAGAGCCAAAGAATGGAAGTCTGATAAGAGCAGATGCATTGCTTTGTATGATAAAAGGTATTTTCTTTGTCTGGCAAACCACTCCTTTTGTATGCACATCAACCAGATGGCCATTTCAGTTTGTCTCCGGCTGTGAATCAGACAATATGGCAGAATTAAGGGAAAAGCAAAACCTTCCCCTCCACCCCTCCTCTCTGTACATAAAATTAGAAATCAACAATCTTTAGGGAGTTTTAATTTTAATACTTCATTTCTTTGGTAATTTAGGGTCTTTTGACTTGCTCAGTCAGTCACCGTGCACGCTCTCATTAAGGTGTGGCTAGCTAAATGCTTAAGGACCATGAGACAGAAAAAAAGAGGGTAAGAGATTAAGTCACAAAAGAGAAATGAGAGGCAGTGGTTATTTTAAAAAAAAAAAAAAAAAAAGAGTAATTTTAGTGCTTTGATTTGATACAAACTACATTTTGCATGGTGAGATTCCTGACGGTGCTACATTGACAGTGATTGCAGTTCTTTTTCATGTCATATCAAGAAGTCTTGGGTCTTGTTATAGGATTTAACACAGGAAGTTCTTTGCTGATGGTCTATGCTGTTTTACCCTACAATGGAGATCCTTCTGTGAATCTTGGGCAGCCACATCATTACCCTGCAGAATTTGCAGAGAATTTGGAAAAACAACTTGTTTCGGGACCAGGAGGTGAAAGGCAGCTACCCCGCTCCAGGCAGCTCCTACACAGCTGGGGAATGTTACATACTGCTGATACCTAAATTTGATGGGTTCAGCTGGAGAGGAAGAAACAGGGTGAGGAAAGAGGGGCAATAGAAATCTCAGTAAAACTAAATCTCAAAAAAAGACTGAAATCTGCAACAGGAGCCCTAAGGACCTTGGCTATTGGTCTTACGAGGTTTACAGAGACCTACTGTGCACAGCATGTAGTTGCTAACATAATTTTGAGCCTCCTGACACTGTTCATTTGAATTATGAGGCACAACTGTGTGGATAAAATTTGACAATATCTAGAAAGTGACCCAAAACCACTATGCCAGAAAAAACCTATAGTCCCCAGAAGGATATGGCAAGTCTATACTAAATCCTATATCTGACTGAGGTTAATTTTGCACTTCTCCCGCTACTGTACCAGAAATATTCAAGCATATACGTACTGATTTTGGCACATCTCTTTACACAAAATTATCAGAGTACTAGTAACTTGCTACAATACGGTGATAACAATGCGCAGTTGTGAAGAAACACATTCCTTACTGAAGCAGAGGAGGTTGTACTTCCTATATAAAGCATGTATTTATACTTTATCAACTGCTAAAACTGAGCCCATGGGTTGAGTCTTCAGTTTACCTGCTGCTTTCACTTACTCTAGTAACCAAGGTACTTCAGATATTTCTCTGTTGTGTGAGTAGAACTACTCTCTGTGCGTACAAGCCGAGCCTTGGAGAAAATCCCCGCTAAAAAGAAGAGAGGCTGTTCCTCAGACAGTTTGTAGAGAGCTCAGTTTTAAGGACAGGACAGTGGCTGGTCTATAGTTGTAAGCTTGTATCATCCGCTTGGCTCATAGATCTCCAAGATTGACCTTGAATGTTTATGCAAACTTAAAGGATAGAAGAGATCTTATGGTTCTATGAAATAATGAAACCCAGCACTCTCTGGATTCTTCCTACTGCTAGAGAGAATTCCTGTTGACCTTTATTAAAACAGAGTTTCAAATCCTGCTCTAAACCTTTAGTTAGCAAACCCTGTAAGTGCATTCAAGTGACACTTAACAGCGAGGGCAGTGGAGAAAAGCACTTTCCCATACATCCCTTCTCGGCCACTTTGAATTTATGCCAACAGTGACACAAAGCAATTGTATTTCATGGTTTCCTCCATGTTGTATATATCTAAGTTAAGTCAAGTCTGACTTTAGTAAAAATCACATAGTATTCCATTTATATGTGCAAATTTTGCCTGCAACTGTGGGAAGAAAACAGCAGTAAAAAACATTTTGGAACACATAATTTATTAGTGAGTACCACTTTACACAGGAATAAGGTAATAGGTTATAAATAACTCAATTTCGAGAGAATTTGAGATGTTTTACATCTTGAATCATTTATCCTAAGGCTGTGGAAATAAGATTTCCTAGGGCTGGGTGCTGTTATAGTGAAAGTAAATGTAACAACAGGCAAAAAATGAGAGATTCTGGAGTTTTGAAATGATTAGTTGCAATTCTTCTGTGTTTGGCTGTGTTAGGAAAATGTCATGAAGGCCAGCAGACATTTTGCTAATGTTTGTTGAGAGATAGCTTTTGCCCCAAATGCAAAGAATGGATAAGATAGAATAAAAAAATAATAATCATGATTTTACAGGAATGAAGGTTTATTTTCATCCAGAGATATGTAAAAAATCTCTGCTGGAACTGGGATTGAACTCTGGAATGTCAGACATACAGTACCAGATAAATATCAACCATAAAACATCTGCTTATAAAATCTCATGAGTATAAATTTGTGACTAATGTATTTCATGTTTTCTGCTGATGAGGCAAAAATTCTGGAAAAAAGTTGCAAGAGGGTTAGTTGAGTAGTTTTAAAACTAGTTTTCTGGGTGGAAAAACACAAAAGGTAGAAGCAGTGAACATTCAAGTAGTTTATGATTTTTCTCTCATTGTCTCAAGACTTATATTCTGAAATTTAAGCACTTACACTAACGAGGCTTGATTTTCAACAGCTTTTGATACCAATTTTCAGCTTTACATCTTTCACTTTATAAGCTTAAGTTTTATCCGCTTTTTACTGTGCCTAGGTCAATTAAGGCATCCATTACAATCTGAATGTGGTGAGATCCTTGAAAAATCTGTGAAATTAAAATACCTCAGTGCACTAATCTAAGATCTATAGGGAATAACCAATTCTGATAAGGAATTTCTTTGTACATCAGTGTTCTTGTCTGTAGAAATGGACAGTAATATGTAATTTCTTCGCAAAGTACCTGGAGAACTGAAATCTTTGAACATAACTACGTAATAACTAGGTTTTGTTATCAGTTAGTAGTTCTTTGTTGGCATCAGAAGTGTTAGAGAAAGACAGAAGAGATTGTGTGATGTATGATATGGAATAAATTCCCCAAGAGAAAGCCTTTCTTTATCCACAACATTTTAAATATAGAGAAAAAAAAAGAATGGTGTTCTGAAAAGACTCTGATCAATTTGCTTTTTTATCCAAGGAGTGGTAGAATTAACGTGCTATCTAGTATATGATTTTAATGGGAGAAAGAGTACATTTGCCAGCATAATATCTGCATTTTGACAGTCTTGCCACATAAAACTGATGTACTAGATCTCAAATGCAAGTACAAGAATCTACATACCCACCTTTATCATAATGATTACAATAAAAAGGAGGAAAACTGTTGGTTTGCTTGATAATTGAAAAAAAACCAAACACCTTAATGGGCAGGAAAATTTTAACAAGGTAGCTGTAAATCTCGGCACAGTTCCCTTATCAGATGACCTGCAATCTTACGCTAAAGTCAAACCTTCAAACCTATGGAAGAAAATCCCAAAGGTCAACAAAAAAGTAAGTTTTCTTCTTTGAACTGCCATGCAAATTTTATATTAAATAAAATTTATACCCCTATATAAACAGATTGCTCAAAATTAGTATCTTCCTACCTTTATCCAGTTATCTTCTCAGGATTTTAAATAATCAGAAGTCATATCTTATAGTATATGAAGACTTGAGTGGTTTATATGTTGTTATCACTCCTGAGCATGGCTTCCACAAATGTATGTATAGCCTGCAGTATGTGTGCATATATATCCTCTCTCTAATATCTAGTGAGCCTCTGGAGACAAAGACACCTCTTGTGCAGTTCTTAAGTACATGAATAACCTTAAACACATGACTCATTCTGTTGACTGGGATATCTCATGCATTTAAAGTTACATATGTGCTAAAGTGCTTTGATGGATCAGGGCCAAAACAAATAGGGACTATAGTCTGTGGGGCTAATGATACTCTTATTGTAAGACTCATTATTTCTGTTTTTGCATTAATTTTAACAAAGCAAAGGGGTCTTGATTAGTGGGAATTCTTTAAGGTTTATTTTAATTTGTTTGATTTCATTCCATTGTGCGTGGCCCATTTTTATGCTTGTGTTTCCAAGGAAACAGTTGTAAAATGGAATTTGATGTGATGTGTTATCAGGTTCCTTGTCAGCAAGTTTCAAGTGATAGTTATGAACTTGACAAATTAAGTTTAAAAAAAATTATGATACGAATATTAAGATAGAACTATATGTATAATGTTTGTTGTCATGTGAATTATGCTCTATGGCTTTAATTTGTTTGGGGACAGAAATTGTTCTGATCACTGCAAGGAGGTCATAGTATTGATAGCACATGTACAGTATACAATGTATGCAATGCTGAAATCCATGTTTGAGTATGCTGCTGTTTTGATCCCAGTAATACAATCTCATGAGGAAATGCCTTGAGTTAAATCAGACTGACTCCACTCTAGAAGTTCTTTATGCTTTACTGGAAGGCTAACAACAAATGGAAAGTGAAATCTATTCGAGACCTGTGTCTTATGTATCAAAATCCAAGTAGGAGGTATTTACACAATAAGCCTAAGTGGACGCAGTACTTTGGATGGTATTTACAATCTGTTAATTGCTGTGGAAGCACAAACACAAATGTTTATTCCAAAACATTTGTACAAATGTGTGTATTTTAGAGAGCAACAAACAAACTGAAGCTCTGTTCCTCAGCTCCTCAGCTTCTTTATTATTCTTGTGGAAATATTGAGGGTCCCTTGAGTAAACATACTAGGCAAAAAAAAGGCATTGCTAGATAAAAAAAAAAGGCTTCATAAAAAAAAGGCTGCAGATCCAAGTTTGTTTCTGTGACATTTTTCAGTTATTGACCTTAGGAAAAAGATAAACAGGAAACTGCAACTCATACCGAGGACTCTATTTCATGTAATACTGTTTTTCAATGACACTTGCAAGACAAAATATTTCAGGACTAGTTCAGTATTCTATTGGGAATGGCTTTTTTAAAAAGCAATCTGTATGGGCCAGTTACCTTGACTGAAGCTTGAGGAGCTATGCAAGACCCTGAAAAAACAGAAAGATCTCTGCAAGTGATATGAAATCCTTGAGTCTGAGGGAAAGAAAATAGAGATTTATCACTGGCGTGTATTCCAGCCATGCTCCCTTACTACATGGGGAAATTACTTGGTTTAATTTTAATTCAACTAATATTTGTGGTTTAGATATTTAATAAAAGTCATGTCAGGACTCACAGAACACTTAATATCATGGTTTCTTTGTCTTTTGTCTGAGCATGCCTGTGAGGTATGCCAGGAATTGAGATTTCAATGCATGGACCCTGACTCTGGTACTTGACATGTCCTGCCCTGAGGTCATGGTCTCCCTGTGGACAAGATGTGGGACCACACCAAAGCCCACCACTACTCTCTGGCATTTGCACTCACTTTTCTGTGAAACTTAGGGTGCTAGAGAGAACAACAGGCATGACTAATATAGGCATTTCTCCAGCATCAAGACACAGACAGAACATGCATTTGAATGCACAAGCTCCTGGTTCCCCACATTTAGAGGTCAAGTGGGAAACCTTAACAGGTTTTGGGAAAGGGACGGGGGCAGTATATTAATTATAGCCTAAGGAACAGGATTTTGCAGGAAACTTTAGGCCAAACAAGGCATCAAACTTTGTTTTCCTCAGCTGTAGGCTATTGTCTTAATGCTTGAGCTGACCTTTGTCTCCCAATTTACAAGTGATGTATAAATGACAATCAAAATTAAAAAAAATCTAAATGGTGATTATTGAAATGTTCACATCTTGACATCTTCAGAGCACAAAGAATTCTCTCTGCTGTTTCTTTTCCTAGTGTGGTAAATTTAAAGGCTAAGACTCCCAAATCCTAGTTTTTTTATGCATGAGAAAGTTACTGCCTGCTCCTCATTTGGTGTTCTTATCTTGAACCTTTGGTTAGTGTGAACCCAGGGAGGTAAATCTTAAAACTAGAAAAGAAGAAATAATTTCCCTAGACTAATCTAAAGTGTTTGGGGCTGCCCAGAAATTTTGCATTTTTAAAGTTCTTGATGAGATGGATTTCCAAAAAAAAAAGGCAGGTGTGATGTCACAGGTGAATTGATTTCAGACATGGCCCTGCTGCATAGAGAAATCACCACCATTTGTATCATAGAATCATACAATCATAGAATGGTTTGGGTTGGAAGGGAACTCAAAGATCATCTAGTTCCAACCCCCCGCCATAGGCAGGGAAACCCTCCACTACACCAGGTTGCCCAAAGCCTCATCCAACCTGGCCTTGAACACTTCCAGGGATGGGGCATCTACAGCTTCTCTGGGCAACCTGTTCCACTGCCTCACCACCCTCTGAATGAAAAATTTCTTCCTTATATCTAATCTAAATCTGCCCTGTTTCAATTTAAAGCCATTGCCCCTTGTCCTATCACTACACACCCTTGTAAAAAGTCTCTCTTCAGCTTTTGTGTAGGCCCCTTTTAAGTACTGGAAGGCTGCAATAAGATCACCCCGGAGCCTTCTCTTTTCCAGGCTGAACAGCCCCAACTCTCTCAGCCTGTCCTCATAGCAGAGGTGTTCCAGCTCTCGGATCATCTTCGTGGCCCTCTTCTGGACCCGCTCCAGCAGCTCCATGTCCATCTTGTGTTGGGGACTCCAGAGCTGAATGCAGTATTCCAGGTGGGGTCTTACGAGAGCAGAGTAGAGGGACAGAATCACCTCCCTTGACCTGCTGGCCACGCTTCTTTTGATGCAGCCCAGGACACAGCTGGCTTTCTGGGCTGCCGGCGCACATTGCCAGCTCATGTTGAGCTTCTCATCCACCAGCACTCCCAAGTCCTTTTCCTCAGGGCTGCTCTCAATCCAGTCTCCGCCCAGCCTGTACTTGTGCTTGGGATTGCCGCAACCCACGTGCAGGACCTTGCACTTGGCCTTGTTGAACTTCATGAGGTTCTCACAGGCCCACCTCTCCACCATCTCCCTCTGAATGGCATCCCTTCCTTTCAGTGTGTCCACAACACCACACAACTTGGTGTCATCTGCAGACTTGCTGAGAGTGCACTCAATCCCACTGTCCATGTCTCCAACAAAGATGTTAAATAGCACTGGTCCCAGTACTGACCCCTGAGGAACACCACTCGTCACTGGTCTCCACTCGGACATTGAACTGTTGATCACAACTCTTTGAGTGCGACCATCCAGCCAATTCCTTATCCACCGAGTGGTCCATCCATCAAAACCATGTCTTTCCAGTTTAGAGACAAGGATGTTGTGTGAGACAGTATCAAATGCTTTGGATAAGTCCAGGTAGACGATGTCAGTTGCTCTTCCCTTGTCCATCAATACTGTCACCTCATCATAGAAGGCCACCAAATTAGTCAGGCAGGATTTGCCCTTAGTGAAGCCATGTTGGCTGTCACCAATCACCTCCATAGAGAGAAAGTAAAACAGCATGTGTTCGCACACACACACATACACACGCACATAGTGCGCATTGTTTGTTTTTCATATATGCAGCCTAAAACCAATTTATGTTTTTGCATTAACAATTTGAAGTAAGTTCATTTAAAACCACAGTAGCCGGACTTGGTGAGGCAAGGGTGAAGCGTATACTCTCATTTGTAGAAGTAAGTCATTTCATTAAAAATGTTGCATGATTGTAGTTACATTTTTCTTAAGCTTTTCCCTTTAGTAAAAGTTTAAAAGAAGGAAAATGAAAGCAATTCATCTTGAAGACAATCAAACTTGACACAAAAGACTGTAAAAGCTTGAAAGATGGTCTAATGTGGAAATACATATTTCAACAATTTGTAAATTGCACATTATATACTCAGTGAATAACTGTGGTCTGTTTACCAAATACGAATGCAAACAATTGTTAATGTACTATCACATCAGTACATGCGACAGAGACATTATATTGTTGATACAAAAATGCACATTGAAGAAACAGTACCAAAGAAATAAATACTTGCCACTGTTCAAGCATTAATAAAAGAGCTATCTTAATGTTGCTAGAGGTTGGAAAAGGGCTCATTTTGAGACAACTGAAACTTTTAAGACTGCATTCCCTGAATGTATATTGTAAGAGCACAAAATGCATCCACATATGATGTGTTGTTATCTTGTCTGTCTCTTTTTCTAATTCCGTCTTTTGATGTCATTTAAAAAAGGCTAGGGGAGTGCTTTGAAGGCTTGTAAAAAAAAAAAAAAAAAAGCTGCTCTCATTTCCAAGACAAGTCTTGCTATGAAGTCTCAGGAATCAGTTTGGGTGAGTTAATGCAAATCCTTTAAGAAAATGGGAATACACAGGCTATAACAACTCTATTTAAAATAGAAAATCTACTTTGTCTGTCTGTGTGTGTGTGTGTGTGTGTGTGTGTGCGTGCAGGCAAACATGGCATTCAGGAGAGTGAAATGAAATGAGCCAGAAACTTCTCACATTTTCCTGGCATCTGTGGCGTGTCGCCATATGAGAACCATATGACTGCTGGCAGATTGGCATGTCAGCTCAAGCATGTACAACTTGACCTCACTGAGCTCTGTGTTTATCAGTTTATAACAGGAATATTGATATAATTTTAGCTGCAGTCTTTCTGTGCGGGGACACTTCATCCTTTCACAGTCCTAATTCTCCTTTGCTAAAATGACAGCACCTTGTTTTTGAAGTTGCTTTTCCACTTGGGGAAAAAAAAGCAAAGGCGGCAGAAGACAGCAGAAAGCTGTTCTGTGTGCCAGAATGATGTTTCATTCATTGTTTTGTTAACTGTGAAGTCCTTAGTGGAGTTTGTCATGGGATTGCCTGGCTGACTTGTGCTGTCTTCGTGGTTGAAAACCACAGCAATATTAAAAACAGAGGTAGAGATGAAAATCCGGACTGTTGTTAAAGCTGAAAGTCAATGCTGAAGTATATCTGCACAGAGCAGACTATTGTCCCAGCATTTATTCACTCAGAAGGAGAAAAGGATAATACATATAAGTGTGGATGGGCAGGTTTTCACCTCAAGTTGGCTTTAGATATCCTGATCTCCAAATGAGTGGAATGTAAGCATATAGGTAGTTGCCACAACTCATATAGATGCAGTTAAATATCATAATGGTGGACGTGATATAAAATCTAAGACAAATAGCTCTCCATCAAGAATGAGAAATTAGGTAGAGGTATAGTCATAAATCTGAGTTTGCTTCAGAAAATCAGACGTCATACAAACTTGTCTGGCTGTTTGTGGCCAGGTGAGAGTTAATAACAGTGAAACGATGTGGTTACAGCCCGATTGCAGGCAGAAATAAAAAGTACAGGGCGTACTTCCGACCATTCCGTTTCATTGAAATTGCCTTTGTCAACATTGTTTCCTTCAAGAATAAGAGTACATCTCTAAACCTCAAGCCCCTAAACATACATTTACACTATGACTTGTTCCACTTAACAGTGTGGAAAGATGTTGTAACGAACATGCATCGCTTCACATTAGCATCTGCAACTGCACTCACACTGTCTTTCAGAAACAAGTTGTTCATATCTGTTCAAGCTTCCTTAAAGGTTAAGCTTTTAACTGCTATGATTTTCTAATTTTCTCTATACTGGCAACTTAATTAGAATTTCATCAGGGCAGATTCTAGGACTGAAGTTAAAACTTTCTCACCCACTGCCTTGATCAGAAATATTATAAAGGAAGTACTATATCGACTAGGTCCTTCATAAGGACTGGCATGAAGGGTACGTGGAAGACCAGTGAAGAACACCAGCAGGAAATTAATGTCCTGAAGACAAAAAAGAAAATGAGAGCACTTCTTCTCATTCAATTTTTTAAAAAAACTAGGAACTGAAAGAAAATGAGAACTAAGATTTCAGTTCCCCAAGACACAGGCTATGGGAGACAATGGGATACAAATAATCATCCTGCCACATGAAACTATGTAACTGTATAACTCAGACAGGAATCTGTAGTGATCAAAATTGCCATTTACAACACCCCTGAGGGAATTTATCAAAAAGTCTAAAATATTTCGGTATATTTCCCAGAATTTCATTCAACAGTCTTTTTACACTGATGGATTGGAAGAAAGAGAAAAATAGAAATAAAAAAGGGAAGGAAAATGGCTCTGTTCTGTTGAAAATGGAGAGCCATTTATTTCTGGTTTGTTTTGGCAGGTGACATTTGGCCAGCAAATCTAATATTGTGCTAAGACCAAACGTTTTTGAGTTTACTACCTGCAACCTCTACACAAGGCATAGAATTTAAAAAATTCAAAGTTTCAGAATCTTTCATACATGAAGAACTCAGATTTAGTTTTCATTACTATCTGTAGTTTGAACTTCTGCTGATAGCTTGAGAAAACTTGCCATATCAAATTACTGCAAAAAGATGTTCAGTCTCTGGAAAAGAACAAAGAGCAACATCTATTTGACAATTGTCTTTTCTGTCAGCCGAGACATACTCTGTCAAAAGCAACAATACAGATCAATACTGACATCTAAAGGGGCAAAGTGCCTATTCAGAAAGATCATTGAAAATCAAATATGACCACAAATTCTCATTAATGTGTCAGTTCATAAATTGACACATACATTTGCACTGTTGCACACTCATGTTTAGACTTGAGAACCCATTGACGTTTATGGGTGGGCTAGATTCTCTCCAAAATGTATATATGGGTCTGTGATCCTTTTCCCTTTATTAGAAAAAAAAAAAATTGCAACTTCAGTCAGACTTTCTTATCATGTTTATTATAGATATAATTTGTTATTTTGAATGGTAACAAAACCACTTTGAGAAGTAGTAAGAATTGAAAGCATACCTGTGGTTCATGATGGTAAAACCACTTCTGAGCAACGAGCTGGTCTTAAATGATGGATGTCGAATAATCAAATTGTAGTCATCTGGAGAAAATTACATAAATTTGCATAAACCTATATAATAGATCTTAGAGTAGTTATACTAAAAACTTGACTAAATGGTAGATTTATAAATGAACAAGCAAAACCCCTCATAATTAATTAGTACTTAGTGCATATGGACAAGTCGTTTGTGCCTTTTAGTTTCTTTTAATAGAAGTGTAGTGGGGGGTGCTTAAGTGTATGATTCAGAAGAGAGGGAAAATCATTTACTGCAGCATGTGGACAGGTTTGAGTGAGAGCAGATTTCCATGCAGAAATGAAATATGAGTCAGGGAGAACACCCCTTTTTGAGCACACTCACAGGCCTTGATTACATGGCCCACAGCTGGAGTTAATCCAGATTTCTGTTTAATTAAATAGTAGCGGTCATTCTGCTGCATTACATCAAAATGCACAAAGGTGACATGGAGGAGAAACCCAAAATGTGATATCCACCTCTATTAGTTGCTACTGAGAAAATATAAGATTTATTTAAAATCTCTTGATGAAAATCTACTAATTGTGCAGGATAAATTCTAACTGCACAGAGAAATCTATGTGATAAATTGGTACTAACATACCAATTTTTGTTGTCGAATAAATCCTGTATCAAATAACCTGTGCTATAATTTGCTGTGAGAAAACCCATCCTACCCTGGGCCCATATTATCAGCCTATTTCTGAAAAAGAATAATTCGAAGGTTTTTTTCCTTCATCATAATAAGAAGAAAAACATCAGCTGAAGGATCTCTATATGAAACAAAGATACACTGTCTCATTTTAAAGCTGGGCACTTAGTTATCCCATGTGCAAGACCTATCCTTCGGCATCTATCTATCTATCTATCTATCTATCTATCTATCTATCTATCTTCAACTCTTTCACAGATGAGAGTCAGAAATATTCCTCAGTCTTTGGGGACTAGCAACTCATCTATAACACAAGTTGAGTTAAAGAATATGATAGAAGTAACCAGATGAGAACTTCCTTACAAACTTAAAATGACTATGTGTGTTCTATGTGTTCTACTTACCTTGAAGGAAGAACTTTTCCTTATTAATCTTTTCATCTGTGGCACAGGTATTCTGATTTCATTGCATGCTAGAGACTGCCCAATTTAGAAGACACACATGCTTGGGGAAACACAGACCGTGGATACTTCCTTCCATTAAAAAGTCCATTTTTTCCAGAATATCATCTCATGTAGGGATATCGTAGGGATAGATGTTATGAGGTTATGCACTTTTATAGCATTATGTGTTCAACTTGTCTAGTCTCCTTAAAGAAATAACAACAACCACTAGTACTTCGATTTCCTCCTGTCATGAAATATAAGGGTTGAGTTTGCTTTGTTATTTGGCTGAAGTCAACAGCAAAGAAAATTGTTGACTACAGACAGCAAAGAGGTTCTGGCTCCTTGAAGAGAAAGATGACTATTGGGTTGACAGGTAAAAAGTGGAGGTTAGAGGAGCAACATTTTCCTCACAAACACTTGTTAACCCACTCTTTAAAAAATGATTTCTTTCTATACTTTTCCTCAAAAGCACAAAATAAGAGCAATAAATGAACTTGAATTGCAGATGGTTTAACAGTGATCAAAGTTAAATATTGTCTTTATGTAACTCCTTATTAACTTGCGTAGCTCCTTTCGCAGACATTACTGAGTCAAAAACCAGCAGGATTCAGACAGTGTATAAAACCTTTCTGGGGATATTGAGAGCATTCAGTCGCAATAAATTAGAATAAATTATTTCCTGACAGTATGAGTACTCCTGTTTTAAAGAATGAAAAGTCCTGACTGTCTGCTCGTCCTGGCTAGGACACTATTTCCAGCGCATTCAGATGACTTAACACGGGGTTTTAAACCTTGCTGTGACACGTCAGAGCCCAATTAGATGGACTGTTGGTCTGACCTGGTGTGGTTATTCTTATATCTCTTCTGATGCTGCTTATCTTTGTGTCTGTTTTAGCATCATCCTTCTCATCATTTAAGCACATCTTTGAGCATGTGAAAATATGTTGTTTCCTTCACATCCCTCATCTGCCCCTATCCTGCTGCCCTCTGCTCTGTCTCTGGCAGTCTGAACATGCCATCTCTCCCCAGAGTCCCTCTGTGTGTTTCTCCTCAACCCTTGACACCTTTCAGCTCTGTGGAAACAACCCTTAAAGATCCACCTTTCTCTGCTTCTTCCTTCCACAGGCTTGCTGCTATAGCAAACATATTCACAACAAACACATTCAGGATTTCCTGACATCTATAAAAAGGAGTAGTATTTCAGAGGAAGAAGAGGGCTGCTCTAAATTCTGCTTAACATAGCTGTAAAATCTGGTTCTCAATCCAGCCTCAATTTGCCCGTTTCTTCTTTGGTTTTGAGACCACTCTCCTCACACACCTGGAAGAAGGTCTACAGAAGTGATGCTTTGCTGCAGGTCTTCTCTCCCAGGCAGCCCACGGAGACTAGGGTGCAACTGGCTTTGGCTTGCACTAACCCACCGGTCCTGGCTCCCATTTTGCCCTCCCTCATGTTCCTGGAGACAGAGTCACATTGGAAACACACTTCTGGGCACTGTGCTCTGGAGAGTGCCTACTAAGATACATATCACAGGTAAGTCACGTGCTCTACAAAAGGAAGCATTTTGATCCAAGAGGAGAGGGACCCCATCTCCATTTTCTTGCCAGCCACATCACAGCCTGTGCAGTACTTTACGTTACGACATCTGAAAAGGGCAAGGATTTGCCATCACAGCTGCTTCCTCTACACGCGTTTGTGCATGCTCCATGCATATATTGTGTGTCTGTGACCAGACTGGAACTCCCAAGAAGCCTTAAAGGGCTCCCATGCTGGCAGCGTCTCCCACGAGAGACAGTGAGGTGTCCTGGTGTGGTCAGATCCCTGCTGCAGGAAGGCAGGAGCAGGCAGGGATGCCCCAGACTGGTAAGGCTGTTGTCCTACCGCTCAGTCTTGTCTCCTGGTGCTGCTGGGGAAAGCCTGGAACACCCTATCTGATTTGTGTTTTCTCATTGCATTGTCATTGTTGGGTGTTTTTTCCTCTTTATCGGCTTGGTTTTGCTTCTTCAGACAATATTGGAACACCTCTATCTCTTTGTCCATGTATTAGTCCTATTTTTTTCCTTTTCCTGCAATGGCCTTATTTTTCCAGCTCTTTGTTTTCTTCTGCACTTCTGCAGCTCCTTTTCCACCCAAATCAGAGAAATTTATTATGGGAAACAAGCCCTAGTTTGAAACCTAGGCTTTTGGTTTGGCAGAACGGAGTTTCCTCTCCTCATGGCAATTTCCTTCCTTCCCTCAAATCTAGTTCTAAAAACTATTGGAAACAGAAGCCAGAGAGGACTAAAAAGAAGCTCATTTTTAATAAAATGTAATTCAGGTTTTAGAATGATAAAGTGAAACTGTGCATTTGATATACTACAAAATCCTTAAACACTCGTATATTATGTGAAAAAGTAACTGCTATTCTTTGTGAAGGTGCCATTTATCAGCATCTGAGGAGGTTATTCAAGTGAATAGATTAACAAACATGAACTAAAGTGTAATGTTTATCAGCTGTCCTGTTTAACTCTAAATAACGTAGCAGAAGATGGCTCTTAAAAATGAAACAGCTATCAATCTATACACGTTGCCATTTCACATGAGAGGTTATATATAGCCCTAGGGAAACAGTGCACATGTGAGGTGTGCTGCCGGGGGGTCACTCCAGCAGGCAAAGGAGAGAGGCTGAATCACACACCTTGGGCAGGCACAGACAAGCACTCTATCATTTTAATAACACTCTCATTGCATAAAGTTTCACCAGTTATGGCCGTGATGCTTAATTGCTCTCATTTATCTCCCTAATAAATGATGTCATTGACTTAGAGCTGTTGTACAAATACAACTGGCAAGTCAGTAAGTAAACCAGCTCTCCACACCTACTGACGAGAGTAGGGAATAAATGGGAGTAAGAAATGCAGCGAAGGCCTTAATAAACTAAAAATACATACAAAGACACTCCAAATGCTCTGAGTGCAGAAGTAAGCCTATTTTGTAATACTGTCTTGAGAGTTTAAGGGGTGACAGTTGTCCTTTGGTCCTGTTGCATTTTCACATAGGCAGAGATAGCTGCAAGGCTGTGCAGTGAATCCCTCACTCTGTGCACAGGAAACAGCGAGGTTTTGTTCTTGCATGATGTAGAAGAATGAAAGCAATAAAGTGAAAAAAGCAAACAAACAAACTGAAGCAAACAAAAAGCCCTGCAAATGGTTTCACTCAAGCTGAGTGAACAAGTAGGAAAAAAAAAAACCCAATGCATTCTTAGCAATGACTCTATTTTATCTCCGTAGGGTACAAATCACTGCCATTTCCAAGTCTTTATCTCCCTTGCAGAGGTTACCACCTGCTGCATTTCCAGCAGGTCTGGATGGTGTTGCGGTGGCCTGTCAGAACTGCTGTGCCCAGGCAGGATGATTGTGAGCTTGCAGGAGACATGTCCAAGGTGGCTGGGATTTTGTTTGCTTACTTATTTTGTTCTCCTGTATTTCTAGAGGAGGAAACTGTCTCTAAGAGGAATCTATTCTGACAGAGCTCAGCTTTTGGAGCCAGTCTGGACTTCTCATCTCAGCTCTGCCCCTTAATGGAGGGAAACACAAGAGAGCTGTTAATGTCCTGCTTTCTAGAAATACTCCTTTCCCAGGCTCAGGGAATAAATGGCTGGAGTTTGACAATTAAGAAAAGTTGCCTAATCTCCGTTAACCTTTGTGCCTACAAGGGCAGAAAGCAGCAGGACTCTACAAGTCTGAGCAGGCTAAAAGTGGTCATGCGAGATGATGAGTGTCTTGGGGTGTCCTGTGCCGCTTCATGCAGGAAATTAGGTGATTATTGGAAATAAACTTCCTGGGAATTTCTAGGTTCTTCAACACCGGATGAAAAAGACGAAAGCTCCTTTAAGAAAAGCATAAAGGGAGCAAGAGAGGCAGAGCATGAGCAGAGAAAAGCCAAGGGGCTTCTGCAGGGCCAGAAGGAGGTAATCATCTATGTGAGCAAATGAGAGGTAGAGCTGGGGAGGACCGACAACCCTGCAGCAAAGCCAGGCTCCTCTGCTCCTTTCTCAGAACTGTTAGTTCCCCTTTCTGTTATTCCATTGCTTTCCAAGCTAGGGAAAACGATTTTTAAAAATGCTCCCTGTTTACGGCATGGCTTTAGAGACTTTTTTTTTTTTTAAGGTCTTGCACCTCTCTCTGGAGCACTCAAAGCGCCGGTGGGCAGATAGCTTGCCACCGCAGCGCCGAGAGACTTCCTCAGTAGAGTTCACAACTGCAGCTAACAGCTTGGGTGGTTCTACTAAAAATACATTACACCTGGAGATACTTGATGACTCTCTTCCTGGAGCTGATGAAAATTACTGTTACTTTTTTGAAGGGAATTTTCAGGAAGTGTTGAAAGTATCTATAATAAGAGGAGCCGGTTTTAAATGTAATATTCACCACAGCTTTGAACTGTTGGTAAATCCAGTTTGTTTCCTACAATTTCCCCACATTTCTTTATGGAAATAACTTCACACAGTTGGAATCTGTGAGAAAGAAGGTGATATGGGTCATGAAATGATAGCAGATTTTAATTTCTACTGTATGAAATTCATAGCATGCAGGATCTCAAACAGCAGATAACAAGTTAGATTGTATTCTTAATATAGACTCTCAAACCCTTTTATGATTAGAAATTGGCTTTTCCTACGTGAAAGCACAAAAGGTTGATGCTGTGTGGGATGTTCAAGGCATCCAGAGTACAGGGTGTAGAAATAAGGAGAAAAAAGATTTTTTTTTTCCGGTTTAGATTCCTTCTAAAATGTTGGAAAAATGCTTCAGGCCATTTCAAAACCAGTGTTTTAGAAATGCTCATAGCATGATAAACTATTAAAAAAACTTACGGAATGAAACTTTTGTTTTTAAAATGTCTCTCACTGGCGTTAAAGAAAATTGTAACCCAAGAAGAACTAATTATTATGCATGCACAAATTCAAATTTGTGTTTAAAAATGCAGTAGAAAAAGACTTCCGTTTGTTCCACAGTCTCTTTAAAACATTTTAATTTTCTTAAGTGAACAATTTGGTAAAAAGAATGAAACTTTACAAACTGTCTCAGTTTTGCTGACACAAGTTCTCAAACATTTCAGCCAGGTGTCTGTGGTAGGGACGAGCACTTGGTCTGTGAAGGGCTAGGGATTTACTAGGACCAGAAGACTGCAGCAAAAGCAGGTATAGAGACAAGAAGGTAAAGAAACCACTGCACAAGTTAGGGAGTAGAGAAAAATGGAGACACCAAGAAGAAAGTCAATAACACCAAAGGAGACTCAACGACTGAGATGAAGGAGCAATTGAGAATGTAAACTGTAGATGGAAAGCCAATGAATTGCATTGGCAGAGTGAAAGAAGCATTAAAAGGCTTTAGAAGAAATAAATTAAGAAGCAAAAGAAGCGGAAGAAAAGACCATGGTGGGCCACTGGTGACAGGAGATCAGAAAGTAGACCTGCAAAAGAGTGGGGCTGTGAAAAAAGAGAAATACAATATAGAGGTAGTGGAGAGGGAATGCAATGACAGCTGGAAATGACTGTGCAAGCCAACTGCCCGTACGTGTTCCACAATAACACATATTCATTAATTCCCTCTGGGTGAAATCCTGGCTCAGTCACAGACCGTGGGAGTTTTGCCATTGACTTCACTAAGGCCAGGATTTGCTGGTTTTGGTTTAGTTCCACAAACAGTGTCTGTCTCATTTTAAGTGCAGAAAGATGTTTAAAAATTTAGAAGAAAATGAAGTTTGCAAATCAACAATGCCATTACTTGAAAGATTGGACCAGGGGCTCAGAAGCCAGTTGGGTGGGCAGCTTCTGCGCTAATGAATTCTCAAGCCTGTGCCTAAAAATAAATGTACCAGCCACTAGCCATTTCTGTTGTGCTTATGTATGGCTGTACAACAAGCATAAGGTATTATATTCTTCTTCTCTCCTATTTTTGTGTTCTGTAAGAAAATTTCCACTAGTGTGAAATTTCAATAAAAGTTGCAAAGAAATATTTTGCTTTTTTTTTCTACTCAGTGGGTAGAGAATATATAGGAATAAAGGAGTGAATTTTTAACAACCTGTGAACTAGTATAGTTTTATGATAAATGAAACATCAAGGTATATTTTAAACTAAAGGAGTCAAATTCTGATCTTTTGGAAAGCAATAGGGTTTCTTAGCTGGATTACAGTGAAGTTGTTCTTGACACCTAAATAAATATCACATGGCAATATTAGCATAACAGAGGAGGATATTATTTGATTCAAAATATAGATATATTATATACCAAATTATATCATGCAAATAGAGCTGCTTTGGGTGTTATCAGGGTAATGATGTTGTAAAACATTACTCCTGACTGGTAACCCTATCTTTCACACCCTTTGCAAGATATCTAAAATGCCATATTAAGAGAGTTTTAAAAATAAATAATTTCTTCCACTTCCTGAAGTGAAGTGCTCTTCATCAGAGCATAATTTCAGCATAAAAATAAAGAGAAACCTTTGCGATTTTTCTGCAAAATTAAACACTGCTATCTGAACCACTGACAGAAATATATTTACATATTTCAGGCTAAAGATCTTTTGTAAATGTTTAGTTACCACATTCAAACCTTTCAACACTTCTTCCAAAATCACATTATTCTTATGAAGACACAACAAGAAGTCAAAGAATAAAATGTAAAAAGCTCCACTTCAATAATACGAAGGTTGTGAAATGAGCTGACAGCATCCAGGAAGCTGGAAGTTACAGCTGACAGCCTGGCCTTAACCCATGCTGTGTGAAAAAGGAAAATGGCACTAACGCGTGTGAGCTGAGCCGGAAATTTGAACCCCTCAGCCCATCCCTCCTTCTCTATCTGAGTTGCAGAAGCTGCTGGTTTGGGGTCTGGTTTTCAAACTTGGCTTGGGTGTTGCTGTCAGAAGGTGCGTGTGGCAATTTTACACACCAAATAAATCTTCGCTCCAAAAGCTCCATTCTGTCCAGGCACGTGCTGGTGCGGCAGCCGGGATGTGAGATTGGTCTTTTATGTATTTCTATGGTGTAATACTCAATAAACATAACACTTAACGAACTAAATACACCTGTATATGATTAACACCTCTGGGGAATTTACAGATGACCCACAAGTCTGAAGTTCTGTTCCCTCCTAAGAACTGGTTGACACCTGTAACTGCATGGAGAGGACAGAGAACACGTTCTACGATGGCTGCCTTCCCAAAACCACCTTTGGCAGTGCTTGGGGAACTGTCTTTCAACATATTGTGTAGCGAGTTTGAAGGAAGCAGAACAGACTTCCACTCATGCCTTGGAAATTTTAAGAGTAGAAAATAAGAGTGGCCAACAGGTCCAGGGAGGTGATTCTGCCTCTCTACTCTGCTCTTGTGAGATCCCACCTGGAGTCCTGAGTTCAGCTCTAGTGACCCCAACACAAGAAGAACATGGACCTGCTGGAGCAAGTCCAGAGAAGGGCCACGAGGATGATCTGAGAGCTGGAACACCTCTCCTGTGAAGATAGGCTGAGAGAGTTGGGGCTGTTCAGCCTGGAGAAGAGAGGCTCCAGGGTGATCTTATTGCAGCCTTCCAGTACCTAAAGGGGGCCTACAGGAAAGCTGGAGAGGGACTTTTTACAAGGGTGTGTCATGATAGGACAAGGGGTAATGGCTTTAAACTGAAAGTGGGTAGATTTCGATTAGACTTAAGGAAGAAATTATTCACTCTGAGAGTGGTGATGCACTGGAACAGGTTGGCCAGAGAAGTTGTGGATGACCTGATCCCTGGCAGTGTTCAAGACCAGGTTGGATGAGGCTTTGAGCAACCTGGTGTAGTGGAGGGTTTCCCTGCCCATGTCAGGGGGGTTGGAAATAGACGATCTTGAAGGTCTCTTCCAGCCCAAACCGTTCTATGATTCCATCACTCTAAATAAGTTCCCTGAAACTGAGTAAAGCAGCTTTTACTAGTCCACGGCCTAAGAAATCTCTCCTGCACACCCTAAGGTATGACCAAGAACATTGTTTCAGCTAAAAGAAAGACACTTTCTCAAGCTGTTTAAATCCTTGTATACCTTTTAAAAATAGAATTTAGACTTGGCAAGACAATAGACAAAATCTGTGTCTGTCTTATGGCATTTTTCTTTTCCAAACTAGTGATCAAGTGTTCAGTACCTATAAACTATAACTCCAAAGGATTCCCTGTATTTCATTAGAAGCAATATGTCTGCAGGATTTTTATGTTTGCTGTCTTTGAATGCTCCTTTTCTTTAGCATTGCTTCTGAAGTTATTCTGTACTTGTATTGCAGATTAATCTGAGCAGTTTCTGTAAGAGTAAGCCTTGACAATGTTCTCCAGTTCTTGTGGGATAACACTTCTGTGACTCCTACTTGTAAAAGCTTCCTGCCCATTCCTGACAATGTCTCCTTAATAAACATGAACTCAAACAACTAGTGGAAGACGCTGGTAGCAGAATAATAATAATACTTTGTAAAAAAAAAACCAAAAAAAAACCCAACCAACCCCCTACACTAGATGAGGTATTTAAAAAAATTAGAACATCTGAGATAAAAAGGTGTAGAGAACATGACAGTCTGTCAGTAGAAGTCTGAACTGATAAAGCCAGGAGTTTGTTGAAATGTAGCAGCCTTCTACTAAAATGCTAGGAGAGTAACAAGGCACCCATGCAAAAAAAAAAAAAAAAAAGGCTGAATGAACATTTTAATTAACTCATGTGCAATTTTAATTAAAAACATAATGTGTCAGGAAAATGAATAATGCCTTGGGGCAATAAAATAGCTAGATTTTCTGTTCAGTCTTCTGCTTCATATCTTTTATGGAAGCAGGATATTATTGTTAAAGTGAAAAAAACACCCACTCCAGCCTCCCACCCCCTCTCCACACACATCCAAACAAGAACAGGTAATGTAACAAAAACCAAAGGTGCGGACAAAACAAATAGGATTAAATCAGGATATCATACAAGATATTCTATGTGTTGCCATCATGTTGGTTGTGCCATAACTTTTCTGACTTTTAATGCAAAAATCTTTGACCTTCAAAGTCAGTGTCTCGGTCTTAATAAAGTAAGCGCAGAAAGTGTGGATGCCCTCGTTTTTTCAAGTATTATCAGACCTCGATGAAGAACTGATGGTTTCCAACCTTTACAGATGAAGCTGTTTTAAGCCATTGTGATTCTATAACCTGAGATATCAGAAACCATTCCGCTTTTTAAATGAGAAAAAAAAGCTTTCAAATATTAGAAAGGAAGAGGAATAAAATAAACCAAGGGGAATAAAAGTTGAGAAAAGTTAACTTTTCCCCGAATGTAAAATGTGGAATGTCCAAACCTATTTATTTCTTTTCTTTGCCCAGATACCACTCAGCCCTCACTGAAAGAGATTTGAAATTCTAGCAGCTATAGCATAGCTCTGGGCAAAGGCAGGGTCACAAGCACCATCATGTAACACATTTTAAAGACTGTCAGAGATGTTTCTTCAGTCTCTGTGTCCTCAACAGTCCCAGAGCCGCTGGCTTGCTGCAGGGATCTGCTACCTGGTCATACCTTTCCTGTGGCTCACATCATTTTGACCATAAATCACATCTAAACTGTGAGAAGGCTGTTTTCCTTAATGCGCTCTGAAAGCATATGAAGCTTTGTGTGCAAACAGTCCTGGGCCACATCAAGTCTGCAGCAGATTTTGCAGAGCTCTTGTCACCCATTGGTTTCCATGGACTTCAATGGGAAGTGCAGACACCCAGCATCTCCTCCAAACACTCCCATATGTACTTAAGATCCTAAGTCAACACTTCTAGCTTTGAAATCCTGGTGCCAGTTATAAGCAAAGCTTCTGGTCTGATTTTCCTTTTGTTCTTGCAAGCAGAAAAAGAAGGTGCAATGCTGTGGTGAGTCGGTGCCCATGGGTGTCCGGAAGAGAGGCGCTGCCCGCAGACAGTGCAGCACGGGCAGCACTAGAGACGACTCTGTATTGGTAGGACAAGGGGTAATGGCTTTAAATGGAAAGAGGGGAGATTTTGATTAGATCTAAGGAAGAAATTCTTCACTCTGAGGGTAGTGAAGCACTGGAACAGGTTGCCCAGAGAAGTTGTGGATGACCCGATCCCTGGAAGTGTTCAAGGCCAGGCCGGATGAGGCTTTGAGCAACCTGCTGTACTGGAGGGTGTCCCTGCCCATGTCAGGGGGGTTGGAACTAGATGATCTTGAAGGTCCCTTCCAGCCCAAACCAGTCTATGATTGTATGATCATAACCCTGATGTTTTTGCTGAACCCTTCAGAAAGAGATAATGGTGAGTAGTTGTAGCACTTTCCTTCCCGAATTTTTTTTTAAGTGAGATTTGTTTAGGCAAATTTTAGGCAATTGGAATTTTGGATTCCAGGATAGTATTTTTGGGTTTGGTAGGCAGATCCTGTAACAGGGTAGGATTTCTATAGAAAAGGAACGGGGTCTAAGCTGATTCCTAATTTCTTAAGTATTGTTTACTGTGTCACTCCACCAGTTACCTGAATATATTTATTGATATGTTAACTAGAAGAAATGCATTGATTCAGTCTATTTTTCAGGCCTGTGACAGGCACTGAGTTTTTATGGTCACAATTATTATTGCATTTATGCTGACTACTTACACCCTACCCACTGTTAAGATGGTTGAACACTACCTCAGACCAAGCTCTACAGCCACAATTAAACCCTATTTCTGTCTTTAAATACTTTGATTCCCAAGAAGCAGCATGGATGTCATAGAAGAGCCTTTACCATGCTCCTGCCTATTTAATTTTGATCTTCCTGGTTAAAGGAAGAACATCTGCAATTTAGCAGCAGTGAGCAACATGTTTGGGGGTGATGCCCCTGGGTGCCCTTAGCATGGACACCAGGAGAGGCAGTACCTATTCTCCTGCCTTCCTTACATCGTGCCAAAGCCATGGCCTTCTTGTGCCATCCGCTCCTCCAGTCTCACTGTTAGGGAGAATCACAGAAATGATCACATGTTCTCCAGGAAATGATGGAGATTTTAAAAGGAGTACAGAAGACTGAAAAATAAATCAGCTTTTCAACTGGTTGGTCTTACAGAAATTAACAGTGAGGTCTTTCATACAGCCCTTAAAGGTGAGCTCAAGAATCACAAATGAGTATAAGCTGGCCAGTTTTCTTTTTTGCCTGACAGCAAATTCATGGATGTTCAGGCACAGTACCTGCTCCTATCCAAGTGACTCCCATAGCTCATGTCCTATGTGGTTAACAGACCTGCTTGGGACTCCGGGAGAGATTTCTGCTAGCTGCAGGCTCTCTGAAACCCTGGTTATGTGATTTTCTTCTCTCTGCTGACCTGTAAGCATAGCACTCCTCCAGCTTACAAGACTGCTGTGGGGATGGACGGGCTGCAGGGTCCTCACACCCCAGCATGGTGGAGTCACATAGATGCACAAGAGAGACACAGGTGCTGTGGGGCCATAACTGCCAGAGTCCCCAGATAACATATTTGTAAAATCTTCCTGATCCATTTAATTGTCTCTTCCTGGTCCGTTTAATTTCCTGTGATTGTGTCATCTCTCCTGCTTTCCCCTGTCAGGTTGTTTGTTTTTTTTCCAAGGAAATCCCCGCACTTGTTGAAGGGTTAAGGATCTGCACCAAAGCAACAGCACAGGAATCCCTCTTGGAGTCAATGTTCAAGGACAAAGAGTTGTGGCATTTCACGGCAAGTTGGTTTCCCCCCCATGGCAGGAGGTGGGGAGAGGTTCATCACACAGCCTGGTGCCCACCCTGCAGAAATGCCTCTGCAGCTAGAGCTGCAGCCACCTCACTGCACTCTCAGGTGTCATCTCCACGTCACCACTGTTCCCAGGCCAGGCTCGAAGAGCCACACCAAGTAGTGGATTTTAATCACCCAGAAAATAGTGGAGGGCTTGCTACAGAAGCACGCAGAGTTTCAAAATTTAACAAAGAAATGGGAGGTAAAGATCAGCCTAGAAACATGAGCCTCTGAGGTCACTGCATGGATGCTGCATGTATATGTCCATGTTCACTTAAAACAGTGAAATCCGTGAGTGCAAAGTTGTAATGTCTGTTTTCCAGAGCCCGAGGGGAAAAACTATATTTATTTTCACTCTTCAGAAAATTTCCTTGCAAGAAATGCTTTTTAAAACCTCCTCAGACCTGTTACTTGTCTTTTCCTCTTTTTGTTTCCATCAAATTATAGGCTATAGCACATCTAGTAAATAAAAAGTGTGACTCCAAGTTACATGTGCTATTGCTGAACAAATACATTTTAACAATATGTCTGCCATTTATGTTTACTTCTCATAAATCAGCTTGCTCTTGTTATAATAGGAGCACCCACAACAAGAGTTAATTTTATGCAAATTCTGGAAAATATTTCAGTTTAATTGTGGTTTTTTTCTCCCTTCCCTCCCACCCCGGTCATTCATTCGATTCTAAGACTGTCATTCACTAAAGGAACAGTAATATACCATTTGATTTGGTGTGTTGGACTAGAGGGGTATAAACTGTTCAGGAAGGACAGGCAGGGGAGACGAGGATGGGGGTGTTGCCCTCTATGTCAACGAATGGCTAGAATGCATGGAGCTCCACCTGGCAAGTGATGACCATAGAACCGAGTGCCTGTGGGGCAGGATGAAAGGAAGGGTAGGAGACTTCACAGTGGGAGTGTGCTACAGACCATCCAATCAGGAGGACCAAGTGGATGAGGCCCTACATAGGCAGACAGGAGTTGCTGCTCGTTCACAAGCCCTGGTCCTCATGGGGGATTTTAACCACCCTGATATCAGTTGGAATAACAACACGGCAGGGAACAAGCAATCCAGGGGATTCCTGGAATGAATTAACGATAACTTCCTTATCCAAGTGATAGAGGAACCAACGAGGAGAGGTGCCATGTTAGACCTCGTTCTCGTCAATAGGAAAGGGCTGGTAGGTAATGTTGAACTCGTGGGTAGCCTTGGCTGCAGTGACCATGAGATGGTGGAGTTTGAGATCCTAAGGGCAGCTAAGAGGGGGAAGCTCAGCAAGCTTGAAACCCTCGATTTCAGAAGAGCTGACTTTCGCTGCTTCAGGAATCTCCTTGATAGTGTGCCATGGGATAAAGCCCTGGAGGGACTGGAAGCCCAAGATTGCTGATTGACTTTCAAGGATCATCTCCTCCTAGTTCAAAGGCGTTGCATCCCTAAAAGGAAGAAATCAGGCAAAAACACCAGGAGACCTATATGGATAAGCAAAGGACTCCTGGCTAAAATCAAATACAAAAGGGGAATACACAAAGCATGGAAGCAGGGACTGGTAACCTGGGATGATTACAAGGAAGTTGCTCGTGTACTCAGAGACCAGGTTAAAAAAGCTAAGGCCCTGACAGAGTCAAATCTGGCCAGTGATATTAGAAATAACAGAATTATAACAGGATTTTATAGGTATGTGAGAGAAAAAAGAAAAGCGAGAGAGAATGTGGGCCCTCTCTGGAAGGATACAGGTGACCTGGTTACTGAGGATGTGGAGAAGGCTGAAATATTCCACAACTTTTTTGCCTCAGTCTTCACTGGCAACCACTTGAACCACACCACCCAAATCACAGAGGATGTTGGCTGGGTCTGGGAGAGTGAAGAACCACCCAGGGTAGGAGCAGATCCGGTCCAGGAACACCTAGAGAACCTGGAGGTGCACAAGTCCATGGGACCTGATGAGACATATCCACGGGTCCTGAAGGAACTGGCGGCTGAAGTTGCTAGGCCACTAGCCATCATATTTGAGAGGTCCTGGCAGTCTGGTGAGGTTCCTACAGATTGGAAAAGGGCAAACATAACCCCCATCTTTAAAAAAGGGACCAAGGACAACCCGGGAAACTACAGACCAGTCAGCCTTATCTCTGTGCCAGGTAAAATCATGGAACAGATTCTCCTGGTAGTTGTACTAAGGCACATAAAAAATAACCAAGGGGTTGGTGACAGACAACAGGGTTTCACTAGGGGCAAATCGTGCCTGACTAATTTAGTGGCCTTCTATGACAAAGCTACAGCGCTGGTTGACATGGGTAAAGCAATGGATGTCATTTTCCTGGACTTGTGCAAGGCGTTTGACACTGTCCCACATGACATCCTTGTCTCTAAAATAGAGAGACTTGGATTTGACAGATAGACCACTCGGTGGATAAAGAACTGGATGGATCATCACACTCAAAGAGCTGTGGTCAATGGCGCAATGTCTACATGGAGACCAGTGTCAAGCGGTGTTCCTCAGGAGCCTGTTCTGGGTCCAGTGCTGTTCAACATCTTTGTCAGCGACATGGATGACGGCATTGAGTGCACCTTCAGTAAGTTTGCCGAGGACACCAAGTTATGTGGTGCTGTGGACTCACTTGAGGGAAGAGATGCCATCCAGAGGGACCTTGATAGGCTTGAGAAATGGGCTAGTGCAAACTGCATGAGCTTCAACAAGTCAAAATGCAAGGTCCTTCACCTGGGTCAGGCCAATCCTAGGCATAAATACAAACTGGGCACAGAGTGGGTTGAGAGTAGCCCTGAAGAGAAGGATTTGGGGGTGTTTATAGATGAGAAGCTCAACATGAGCCGGCAGTGCACTCATGCAGCCCAGAAGGCCAACAGCATCCTGGGATGTATTAAGAGAAACATGGTCAGCAGGTCGAGAGAGGTGATTCTCCCCCTTTACACTGCCCTTGTGAGACCCCATCTCGAATACTGCATCCAGTTCTGGTGTCCGCACCATAAAAGAGACATGGATCTGTTGGAGCGTGTTCAGAGGAGGGCCACAAAGATAATCCAGGGGCTGGAGCACCTCTGCTATGAGGACAGGTTGCAGGAGCTGGGATTGTTCAGCCTTGAAAAGAGTGGACTTCAGGGGACCTAATAGCTGCCTTCCAATACCTGAAGGGAACTTACAGGAAGGCTGGGGAGGGACTTTTTACAAGAGTGTCCCCTGATAGGACAAGGGGAAATGGGTTTAAGTTGAAGGAGAACAGATTTAGATTAGATCTTAGGAAGAAATTCTTCAGTACAAGGGTGGTAAGACTTTGGAATAAATTGCCCAGAGAAGTTGTGGATGCCCCCTCCCTGGAGGTGTTCAAGGCCAGGTTGGACAGAGCCTTGAGTAGCCTGATCTAGTTGAAAGGCGTCCCTGCCCATGACAGAGAGGTTGGATTAGATGATCTCTAAGGTCCCTTCCAGCCTATGCCATTTTATGATTCTATGATTCTATGATTTAGGAGAGCAATCACAGTTCATGATTCAAATCCTGAATATTCACAATAAACTGAGATAAATTATTGCAGAATTATTTATCAAATTGCTTTGAATAACAAATGCATGCCATGGAATTACAGTCTGAAGGCAGACACTTCACAAAAGGACAAATATGGTAAAATGAATTAAATAAAATTAGAGTTTAGACTGCTATACTCTTCACAGAACCACAGAATGTTAGGGATTGGAAGGGACCTCAAAGGATCATCTAGTCCAATCCCCCTGCTGGAGCAGGACCACCTAGATCAGATCACACAAGAACGCATCCAGGCGGGTTTTGAACATCTCCAGAGAAGGAGACTCCACAACCTCTCTGGGAAGCCTGTTCCAGTGTTCTGTTACCCTTACTGGGAAGAAGTTCTTCCTCATGTTTAAGCGGAACCTCCTATGTTCCAGCTTATATCCATTTCCCCTTGTCCTATCATTGGATGCCACTGAGAAGAGCCTGGCTCCATCCTCATGGCAGTCACCCTTTACATATTTATAAACATTAATGAGGTCCCCCCTCAGTCTCCTCTTCTCCAAGCTAAAGAGACCCAGCTCCCTCAGCCTTTCCTCCTAAGGGAGATGCTCCACTCCCTTAATCATCTTTGTGGCCCTGCGCTGGACTCTCTCAAGCAGTTCCTTGTCCTTCTTGAACTGAGGGGCCCAGAACTAGACACAATATTCCAGATGCGGCCTCACCAGGGCAGAGTAAAGGGGGAGAAGAACCTCTCTCGACCTACTAACCACACCCTTTCTAATACACTCTTGGATCTGTTGAGTAGTGAGTTCCTTTGTAACTTATCCCATTGATTTCAGTGGGATGATCTGTACTGGTATGATATGCAATATTAAGATTTTGTCATGGAAATGTCCAAGCAATAGAAAATAAAAATAATTTGATAGCTTGAGCCAGTATCTTTGTTTCTGTTCATAGGCTAGAAGGACCTGAAAAGATGTACTTATTCTCACAAGAGAGAAAGCAAATTTCTTGGTTTGCCTCTCTGAGCCTGTTTGCAAACTTATAGCAAGTGTTCAGGAGTTGAAGTTTGTCCCCTGAATATTGCAGGCCACTCTTGTCATTGCTTTCTACACTTGGCCAGCCTTAGAGGTCTCTGAAAACCGTGTCTGCAGGTCAGTTGGGATGCCAGATCTGCATCTGTGCATACAAGGGACATGCTGCCTCTGATGACAACAGGGTTGAATTCCCAGCTACAAGGATTTGTACAGCCTGAACTGAGCAGGCAGGGACTGAGCAGAGGCTCCAGAAGGCTGATTCCAGATGCTGGCCGATGGTTATTTTCTCTCAGTTCCTACTTACATCACTTTGGTTAAAACTATTAGAACCATTTATTTGTGTTTTGCTTAGTAAGGATTTGCCTGCATCAAAACCTGAGCCAAAATTCAGTTGGTCACATTTGTTTTGGTAGGAGTCCACACGGGGACACTGCTGCAATAAATGTGCCTGCTTTTGAGACAGATTGGGACTGAAGTGAAATAGAAGGACAGCTAGTTGCAAAATCAGATTTTTTCACACTCTTCTTCAAGAGATACAGGCATAGTTTATAGTCAAATTACTTGTTTCCAGGTTCCATATAGACAAGATCTATATCTTTTTATAGCCTAAATACAAGATCTTGTTTCTACAAGCATTCCATGAGAAGTGATTCCCCAGCCCTTTAAAGTACCAAACAGCAGACTTACCTGCCTAAATATCTGCTGGATCACCTATCCTACTGAGGCCTGACCAGCAGTTAAATGGTGGTTAGCAAAGTCTTTCCTTTTGCATAACAGAGTTCTCCCTTTCTGTACCTGCCAGCCACTTGCATAGATGTCAAGGTGGGAACACCAGTGAAACATAACTCTTTCCTCTGATATGGGGACCCAGAAACTGTTTGAACCACTATTGTAAACCAAAATTTCTCATGATTAGTTTTCTCACCTGATTTCTCCCAAAATACCTATATCATGGCTACGAAATGGCTTTTAGTCATGATACATATGTGATGGCACTTGGCCTCCCAGGTTATGTGGTTATTAGGCCTTTGCAAAACATTTATGAACATGGTGACTATGAATAGACTTAAAAATAAATGGAAGAAACCCATGTACTCTTTACAAGGAAGTTTCATGCTTCTAAGAGAATCCAGATCATCTTGACTTTCCTTCTATAGAATCCTACAAACATATTATATGACAATTTAAACTTGTGAGGCCTCAAATTTTACCTATAAAGAAAGGGGACTAGATAATTTACAGAAAAGTATTTGCATAAAGTATCTAATTTTTGTATACAGCACTGTCAACACTGGAGGTCTGTAAATATTTACGTGTTTGCAAATACAGAAAAAGTATCTGCCATTATCTTGGCTAGTACTTGTAAGTCTATCTCCTTGCCTCAAGGTAGGATTTATCCCTTCTGCTCTGCACTCAGCATTTCCAGTCTGTCCAGATAAGTTGCATGGGTTGACAACACGGTGTCTCAAAGCTCGAGACAAGACGTCGCACTTAACAATTAATCTGCAGTAAAATGAAAATCAATGGTCTTGCAGGTTCCAGCAGCAAGCTCTGCCCATTTCTTTTAAATTTCCCTGTATAGTAAATGCAGGTTGTCAAGGAAAAAAAAAAAAGGGCTTTTAAAAAATTCAGAGGATGAGGTTTGCATCCACCATTAATGTTCTCTGTTGCAGATGCACAGATAATTAATGTAATCTAACACATCTTGAGGTAAACTAATGTGCATATAGATATAAACAACAATTCCAATCTTTTAAAGAGCGCAAATCTGGTGCTTATTAGAACAGTTCATAATCACTCCCATTTCAAGTTCTGCATGAGAATATGCTGTAATGAGGAATTTAAAATCTTCTAATTAGACATGATTTTATAAAACAGACAGATAATTAAAATGGTGAGAGTTACACAGAGAAAGATGAGAAAACACCATAAAACAGACAGAAAGGAAGAAAAAGGGTATAAATAAAGAAAGAATAAACACAAAGCATCACTGATGTATCAAATTTATCCTACAAAAATTGAAGTCTACTGCAGTTTTAGATTTCACAGTCACAAAAGCTACTATCAAACATTTTTTATAAGGTTATGCTAGCATGGGTAGATTCATACTGACAATTTTATTTGATTAAAGCATGCTCACTAAGCCTTGGGTGTTATTTTCTTAAGTTTTAGCATTGCAGAACCGGAAATTGTGGTCTATAGACCATCACTGTTAAAATCGATCCTAACACATGGGTAATAGTTCTTAGCAGTAGAGCCATTGCAGTTATTTACCCTGATTTGTATTCAGTGAGAGATTGGATCACGTAAAAAAATATTTTCTGTATATTTCAAAGAAAGAGGGTGATATCCTTCTTCTAAAAGACAAGAAGGAGTAAGAAGTTGATTCTATAGTGAGTATTCTTCCACCACACAGCGTGGGTGCCAGGCGAGACACTGAGGGCTCATTTATTCCCTAGCAATATACAGAAAACACTCTGCAGAATGATCTGCTTGAGGATGAAGGTGACAGAAGACAATCAACTCTTATTAGCAGGATACATTGCACCCCAAGAGCAGGGTGGTCCTATTTCCTTCTTTTTAATGCATTTAGGAAGATGAGTTCATTTTGCCTTCATAGTTTTAACAGACACATTTTAAGAGGCTTGGGAATGAAACTTTAACTGGGAGACTAATTTTGTTTTGTGTTGTCACCAAACCAGCTGACTTTCCCCAACGGTTTAAGCAATTTCCAGATTGTAACAGGGGATGCCACACGCTAGCTAGATACTGAGCAAGTGCCTATCCAAAGAGTTACTGCATTTCCAAATGCTCCATACCAGTGGGAGAAATTCAAGGAAGTACATATGTTGCTTCTAGTTTCCACAATATTTTGGGTGTGACTGACTAGACTCATATGTTCCCGTATTTCACCAGCAGATATGTATTGGACTCGGAAACAATTCCACATTATCAATGTGAAAGTGATGTGCGAAGCCAAGAACGCTATTACTTAAGATCTTGCCAACTATCCTTGATCAATAGTTGAAGGTCAACTCACTCAAACACATATATCTATTTCTGATTAAATAGTTCTAGCTGCATAGCTGGGAAATGGTTTATCAGTTAAGAGCTAATCTGCATATATTAAAAGAGCAGTTGTTCCTCTTTACTGATAAATAAATATCCATCAATGTTACAAGTGATAATGTTTACTTTGTAAGAAATTATTCAGTATTGACTAAATCTATGAATGATAGCAAAGAGAAGGCGGTTCAAAACTCATCCAAAAGTGAACTTGTTGAGTAGAAGGGCCTTAGTGTGATCTTTAGACACACTTGTTCAGCAAGAAGTGACCAGTATGTCATAGCAGATAAAATCTGCCTTTCTTCTTCCTCTTGCAAATAACACTAAAAAATTTGCTTGCAAAGAGAAGTCTGAAATTTGACTAAAAAGAAAATAATAGCTAAACCAGAATCTTTTGAGAGAAACTGAAATAGCATAGGAGAAAGACTTCTTTGCTTTTTCATACTGCAGCAGATAAAACGTAGAGATATTTGACATCACAATAATTTTACTTTAGACAAGGATATGGGATTTCATGAAGCAAAACCACTAGCGATGTCATTCCCCATTTGCAAGCTAGTTCTGACTTCCCATTGTCTTTTCTCTTTTCACCAAGACACTGAAATAATGTCTCTGGCTCCTAGCACTTTCATCTTGAGCTTCAACAAGAATAAAATTCCTGTATGGTCCTTATACTGACTGGTTAAAGTGGAAGCAGTAGCAAAGGCCTTAGTTTTCTACAGGTGTAGCATCATCCAAGTGGATCATCCAAGCATCATCTGACCATTCAGTGATAAGATCTTGTGGATTGTCTAGTTATGTGTGTAAATACAACAAACATCATCGCAAATGGAAGAAGGACCATCAGTTTCTGCTTCAGCACCATCATACCAGGGATGTTCTTTCAGGTCTGCTGGCTTCTTCAGAGGAGAGAAATAATGGTTTCAAAGAAAAAAAAAAAAAAGTTTAAGTTAGTCAGCTCTGCTTCTCTGCTTGACTCTGTAGATGCTGCAGGAGAGAAGATGGCCGTGCTCATACCATTCTTTTAAGCCTTTGTCCTGTTAGAGTTGGTTTTGTGTCTTCACACTTCATGTGAAGTAAATCACTCATGAATGCTGGTAAACAGTGAGACTTGCTCACTCTTCAGTATCAGAGGTAGGATTAATTTGAACCAAAGAGACTCCATACAGATGACAAAGCATGACTGTTCACAAATAATCAATGCCCAAATTTTTCTGACAGCTTGGTAACACGGGAGCTTTGGTTTTGAAGACACGGAGCTAGAAAGAGCATTACATACATTTATGATGTGTGTTTTTAATCAAAACTGAGATCAGGAAATTGTTCCTTTACATAACCTTCATGACCTTCATGTTGGTCAAAAGTGTTGGAATTTACGGATATTGAAACTTTCTGAGACACTGAGGTAAGGTAGATACTTGCTCTGTCTCATTAGGCTTTGACATGAAGTTACGAGAGGTGTGGGGGAGTGATCTATCAGTGCCATACTTCTTTCTGTCAAAACAGGTGAGTTCTCTTGTTCAATTTCTTCATTGAAGAAGTCTTTCTGCCCCAAAGTGCAGAATAGGCTTGCATATCATGTTTATCTACTTCTCCTTCTTGCTGAGGTGTAGCTACAATGGCCTTTCTAGCAATACAGGCAACTGTTTCAGTGCCTTGCTGTTCCAACATGCCTTGGTCTGAAAGCAAGTATCTGAGACCACCCTGAGAGCCATAGTACCTGCTCTCCAACTTCAAAATAAAACATCAGTGGTTTTAATCCCTAGAACTAAGAGATGCCTCACTTGAACAGAGGCCATCCATCTTAACTTCTTTGTACAGGTGTGCAGAGCTGATGAATGACAAAATTGTCTCTGAATAGAGAGACACAAAATATTTCTATATCCAGTTTCTCAGAACTGATAATAGAAGCTACCTGTGGCTGCTCAAGGATTTTTGACTGCTGGACCAAAGAAGGAAACTACTTCAGACAGCAAATGGGAAGTAGAGAAGGTAATCAAAGATGTGTAATAAACTGCAGTTCTCATAATTTTGTGGTTTATTACATTATGTAGTGTGGTTAATGTGGCAGAGAGAGCAGAAAAGTAAGCATCATCCCTCAGTAAAACATTGTTCTGCAATACTTTATTTGAGAATTTCAGTAAGGTCAGTGAGACGTAAATAAACTCCAAGATGCCAACAGTTCATTTGTGGCTTGCACTGTAATGTTGAAGTAGCATGAGCTTTTGATGTTTTTATTTTATTAAGCAAAAAGATGAGTGAATTCTTGTTTCTTATCATCCAAAATAAAAGATTCACAAATTAATCTTTGTTCAAGTTGTACGTTAGTTTCAAAAGGACTATTAACCTTAGTGAAAATCTGATCTGTCCTGTCAAAATGCATTTTTAAGCTGTCTCTTCCTGCTTTTTCCCAGTAGATACTGTAAATTGGAATACACTTTAAAACATTTTCACACTGCAGGTGGGCTATTGAGAGCTTTAGAAGGTAAGACTTGATTATTGAATAGCCATGGAGAATGTGTCAGCTCCACATGGAGAAGAGGGAAATAAATAGCAAAAATCCTCTGATGGAAGCAATTCTTAAGTAGAGAGAATGGCAAGGATTATCTAAGAAAGGAAAATGTTTAGTCTTGGATATTGAAAGTCATAATTTCACACTGTAATCACAAAGGACTCCGGGTTTTAGCAGAACTGAGAAGCTGGCTTTCACCTCTGCTGTAGTCCCCAGCTACAGAGGTGTGAAATGTTTACTTAGGAAGTGCAATTCTTCACAAATGACAATGCAAAAACATTCATATCTATGAGAAAACCCCAGTTCCATACAGGCATGAATGTAAAACCTCCTGGATTATATCCACTGAGTCCAATGCAGTAAGAAATATTTCCTGGACCAACCCCTTCCCTTGGGTCTCACTGGAGACTTTGCCCTCACCAGTGGAATTCAATGTTGTCCCCTGTTGCTTCTGCTCCCATCAGGGACAGCACTAAAACCCAGCGACAGGAGCTGCTGAACCTGTGCACCATTGCGCCACAGCATGGCCCTTCTCCCCCAGTGCCATCTACCTCAGGGCTGTGCTAACTTTCTCCAGTCTGACTTCAAAGATGTTTTATCTGCAGGCAAAGACATTATAAAAGGCAAAGACTGGTTCAAGTTTCAGTAAGACTACTGCCCTGCTCATCTGTTTGCTTGAGACCTTCGAGAGCAATGACAACCCAACTGGCCTTGGATTATCCATTCATAGCAACATTTCCCCTCATAATTGAGTTAAACAACTAGTTATTCCTGTAGCCAGAAAGCATGAACAGGATGATAAGGGAAGACTGATTTATGATCACTTTGTATCTGAAAGGTGTAGCATTCTATTTAACAAATAGTATTCCTTTAGATTGGAAAACATCATAAGCACACTGGGAAATATTCAGCCCAGACCCATAAACCGCAAGTGTTTTTTTCAACGTTTTAATTTAGCTATCTGTTTTGGATTACATAAATAAAAAAAAATGAATTCTGTATTTTCTTTCTAAAATAAATCAATTCTGCTACATTGGAATTACCGATTAGATTGAGCATTAGGGAATGTATAAAACTGCATCTTTAACAGACACGACAACATTTCTCAATGAGAATCAAGCCGTTTGCAGTGACCTTCATGTTGATCAGTGGGGGGTCAGTACTGGCATTAAATCATTTTGATTCACAGATGAGATCAACATATTCATATTTGTTTGCCAAATGTGTATTTTAATTTAAGCTTCCTCTGATTGATGCATGTAATTTATGCTGCTTAGAACTAAGGCGTCATATTTTTCTTTTTTCCTAACTAACCGGGGGAGACTTTCTTGGAAACAGATAAAGGAAAGAGTCCAGTAATTTGTAGCAATGTGACTACAGCCACACATGTTCTAGAATTAATGTTCTTCATTAGGGTGAGGAGTATCAGCTGTATATATACATCAGGATTTTAATTAACTCGGTCCCCACAACAGGACACATGATTCAAACTGTTTTTCCTTTATTCCTTATTAGATTAAAAAAAATACCAAACCAACATGATGTAAAGTTAAAACAGAAAAAAAAACAACCCCCAAACACAAAAAAACAATCCCATGCACATGCAACAATAAGGAATAAAATCTAAGAGTTGCAGTCAAGGTCAAGAATGTTTCTGTAAGTCAGAATTAATCATCTGGAGTAACTTGGCACTGACCGCTCACAGAGCTGTGCTCTGACAGAGCGGTTAGCAGTTCTACCCACCCTGCATAGCCCAGTCTGACACAAGGGTAGCAACTCACTCATGGGATAGTTTAAATTCTTCTCATAAATTTTTGGGATGGATACAATTTCATTTACAATTGACTCGTAATTGGCTACTGCTGAAAAGGAAGAAAGATTTAGACTCTGAGATATGGGTATATTTTGAGAAAAAATTACTAATCTTCTATAGAAAAAGATTTCCAAGGTGTGTGAACCTTACCCGTCAGCCACTTTCTCCATTTCTCAAAAATTTCCACAGATATTTTATCATGTAAAAAATTCTCTCCGAGAAAAGGAAACCCTTTTTAAAGTGACGCGGGCAAGAGCGGGGCAGCACTTTTCACGCAGTCTCAGGTACAACACGTGTCAGACCCTGGACGGCTTTGCACATTCAGGCAGTCACATATGGAGCTGGATATTGAGTGAGGTAAAACTGGTACTGACCCAACGTATTACAATGGCTGAGTGCACAGAAAAGGACTTGGGCGAGTGGATCCACCACTGCCCTGCGCTGTGACAGCTGGATTGTCCTTTAAGCGAGCGCCGATCGCCCTGCCAAGGGAAAAATGCATCTTATGCTGTGAGTGACTGGGTCTGGTTTCACCTGACCTCTGTGTAATCAAATTGATGAACAGATTTGCAGCCGTGTTGGCTGGGATTTTTGAATTTCACTGAGCTTGAATTATATATATCAAGAAAAATGATGGGTGATCCTCCATTGACTTAGCATTTCCATGAGTTTGAATACATAAATAAAGTCTAGATGCTTTTATGAGATGTAGATGAACAAATAAGCAAGGACTTATGCATACTTGGAACTTCAGTACACAGTTTTCAAGGTGGGTTACACATCTGTAGAAAAGGAATTCTTCTTCCAGAAACAAATGCAGCTGACTGGAGACCTTATGCAGAACTGCCACTGCTTTTCAAATCCACACTCTCAGTTTTCTATCACGTCTTTATACAGATCATTCTTTAGCTATGTGAATAAGGTTATGAAATTTGGGGGTGTAAATTTTGTTATGAAGTTTTTTGTACCTCTGCTTCCACTTTCAGAGAAATAGGAATTCCAGATGAAAGAAAAAAATTAAGGAAAATTTCGTAAGATCTTTAAGGTTTGAAGTTTGGCTATTCATGTGTGTTGACTGAAACAGTGTTGCTACCATTTAGAAAAGAATGAAAAAACTATCTCTAGTTAAACAGAGTTTCAGAAGTTTACCTCGACCAGATTTTATTTTTCTAGGCTAGCACTTTCTCTTCTTTTTTTTTTTTTTTAAGCAGGTGGAGAGTCCTCTATTTGTGGAATAAGGCATACAGCTTATGCTTGAAATTGCTTTCTTAAGACAAATATATTCATTACATTTCTTCCATTTCTAATCAAATTTCTTAATTTCATCAAATGCTTAAATGGCTGAAGAGGAAAAACTGAGAGTTTGGATGAAACACCACTTTTACAAGAAAAAATTCCTGAATATTCAGTTTGCATTTCCTTCTGATTTGACAAAACCACTGAAAATCACAAGAACGAGAATGATTTGCTTTTGGAGCTGTAGGAATGTACAGCTGAAGAAATCTGGGCTGTACGGACTTCTTGTTACTCTATACTCTTCTACTGCTTTCTTAATGTCTAAACAGCATCCAACAGCACATGAAAAAGCACGTCTGATGTGCTGTGCTTGTTCTCTTCTCCTTTCCCCAGAGGGTGAAGCTATACAACAATTTTATTTTTAAAAAAATGATTATATATAATATGTATTATACATTCTACCTCTGTGCCTCCACACAGTATCTTGCTTAGCTCTAGGCATGTTTGCATGTGTATGTATTCAAAAAAGACGAAAATAACTAAACCCGCATACAATGACACAGATCTCTGCAAAGTCCACTTACTGCTGGTAAGTAAGAAGTGCCTTGCTCTCTGAATGCAAGGAGTTGGGTTTGATGGTCTTTAAATCCTCAGAGAGCTTTACTGCTGGTCTCAGAGAAGGTTCTTCCTTCCCTGCAAAGCTGATCTTTATTCTTTCTACAGAAATTGCTATTGCACCAGAAGACCATTGGTGGCAGCCACTACCATGGAATTTACCTAATTTATATAATTTGTGCCATATTGATGATAGGGAGTCAAGACAAAGTAAGACGCACTGTTGCACCTTTTACAATGTGTACAAGAGCCTGTGTACGAATATAAAGGTCTGCATTGATGTGGCTGTGATTCTCACCTCCAATAAGAACTGCATCACAACAGTGAAATGCAGTTTATTTAATTAAAGAAATTCAGAAGACATGGACAAAGTCAGCATGCATCTAAAACTTCTGGAGTTATTCTCAGAATTATTTTTGCCTTTCGTCACAAATTCAGGCTGGAGTCTGACTTCTTATTCCATACTTCCTACCTCATCTATTTTAGACATCCCAGATGTAATTCAGAGCAACTAATATCCTAAATACTTTACACAACAAATGGGAGAGGTGTATTGCTGGAACGAGGTAGATTTGATGCGAAAGCTAGGACAGACTCCCATAGCTCTGAAATAGTGGGAAATAGATATGCTGCAGAGAAACATGAAGGAACCTAACATGCTGATAAAATATCATAGAGATCTTGGTACAGAATCTTAAACAGCATAATCCTCATAAAATAACAGTAGTCTTCATTTGCTGTTTTCCAGCAAGTCTTCTTTGTTTCTAGTATCTTAAACTGTCCTGTTAATCAGAGTAATAGCAAAGATGCCTTTTATCAGTCTGGAGCCACTGGAGTCAGATGGTACTTTAAATCTTTGCCATGTCTGATAAAATAAATTGTATATTTAAAGGACAACAAATTACACAAAGTTATGTTTCACTATGTCACAGTGATTTAGAAAACCACTTTGGATTATAAACTGACTTTTTTAAGACATAGAATTAGACATTTTGCTATTATAGTACATTTATTTTCAGTTGATAATAAGTAACTAAAAGCTATTTGTTGTGAGTTTAATGCAAAAATGTTTGATGTTCATCTGACAGCAGGACACTGTCTTCATTTCATTTCAGGGGAATAACGTTATTAATTGCTTTAAGGATAAGAAGAAATCTAACTGGGTGTTTATGTGTTATATAATAAATCAAGATGTTACAGTAAACTTACTGTAAATCTAGAGATGCATGCCTGGAAGCAGATCTGGCAGTCACAAACCAGGTCGCACACTTGCTTTGTTTATGAAAATCATAGGCTCCATCTCCAGCCATCAAAAAATTGCCTATTTTCAATGTCATTTACCTGCTGATTATTTCCATACCATTATTTCCTATACCATTCCAACCACAATAATACAGAAATGTGGTAAAATATTTCTTCAAAAAAAAAAGCTCACGCTGTCTCTGCAGGTTGATCAGATGAGCTCGCTCTCATACATCGGAAAGCTGACTACTTTCCAACAACTTGATTTCACAAATGGAAAAACAGCATCTGTTTTCCTGCAGCTCCACATATGGCTCTCACTGTTGCTGTGCGGAGCTGAAGCAGGTAGCCCCCGCGAGCGCAGCCCTCCGGAGCCCCGCGGCCCCCCGGGACCAGCCAGCGCCACTCGACTGCGAGGGACACCGGCTCCCCAGGCAGTTGGAAGCCCGTACTTCATCAGCATATGCAAAGCATCCCTCCCAACATCAATTTGTGGGGAAAAACGCTGAAACGTGTATTTAGAGCTCCTGCATTTGTCTTTTTGGTGTGGCGATTTCAGTACATCTACTCCAAGGCATGATTGCTCAAGGACTTCAGAAAATGTCTAGCTGTCGTCAACGGAGCATGAGGGGAAGTGAAAAAATTTGCAGGCAGACTGGTGTGTGCATACAAGGAAAGGGCACAGAGCACTTATGCTAGAATTAAGATAAAATGCATTTATTTTTTCTCCACGGCACACAATTATTTTTGTCTCTGTAATGTATGCTATCCAGCAGATCTTGCTGGTCCATTTGGAGGAGTTTGAAGCTGAAGTCAGATAAAAATATCCAGGCTTCTTTTTCTTTTCTTTTTTTTTTCCCCTTTTCATACATTTTGGTAAGCATGTGTGCTTGTGAAGGTCAAGGAACTGGCAGCATCCGAAATTGAATTTCTGAATACATCCACAGTCCAGGTATATCTCAGACAGATGCTCTCGTTCTCAGATTGCCCTGCCAATGACCTTAACCCCGATTTGGAAGGACAACTCAATCTACTATAAAGAGGAAAGGTGATTTAGTCTCCAGCCATGCTGGCAGAGTCTTGGACCTCTCTGAACACAGTTTGTCATTTGTGCTGAAACATCAAATCATTTGGTAATGTGAACTATCTCCCACTAGCGATTAAACTGAGACTAATCACCAGTCTTTCCCTTTAAAATCTGGGTCTGAATAATCCCAGTGCTAAAATATTCTGGTTTTCCTTTCCATAACAAAAGGTAATGCATAGCTATCTATTTAACCATCTATCTATACCCCTGTTTCAGACTTCTTGAAGACCAGACTCGGGAAAAGAAAAGACTATTTTCTGTGGCCGTTGCTGAAGACTGTATTGCTGCAGGTTATAGCTCGACAAAAATCTGATTTGTTGAAAACTATCATTCCTTTCTTCAAAGCATTTATCCACATCTTCAAAACTGGCCCCCAATATCCTAAAAGCAGTTTGGATCAAATCTAACAACACTAAATAACTCTACACCCTCTGGTGATGTGGCATCTTGGCTTACAGCATTGAAAAAGCACCACGATCCAGGAAAGACATCAATACATGGCTGCAGCAAGACATCTTTAAAAGGGAATAGCACAACCCTGAAAACTGGATGCAGTCTGCCTTTGGGGCAGGAGGAAGTCTAAAACAAGCACATGGCTGTAGTCACCACAGGAGAGGGATGGCCAGCAGCATCTCAGAAATTACGTCAGAGAGTCAGGGCCAGCAGGTGGGTATGGAGAAGGTGAAGGTAATCAGGTAAGCAATTAAGAAAGAGTGAACATGAAGACAAAGTGGAAAGAAGAAGGAAGAGAGAAGAAAAAAGATAGAGGAAAACCAGAGAAATTTAATCTGGTGAGAGTCTGGATAAGAGGGAACGATAGTGCCAAAAGTGGTATTTAGAAAATCAGACATCTCCTCTGATCTCTTATGTAAGAGCTGAAGGAAAACAAAGCTCAACAGGATTTTTTTTTTTATGCAGGGAAAAGAAACATCCCATTACCAAAATCTGTGACAGAGTACAGCATTATTCTACTCTCCTATATCACGAAACCGACTAGAGAACCGACTAGAGAAGGAGCTCCCCTAGACCTGCTGTTTGTGAACAGAGAGGGTCTTGTGGGAGATGTGAAGGTTGGAGGACGCCTGGGGCATAGTGACCACGAGATAATAGAATTCTCAATTCTAGGGGAAGTTAGGAGGGGGAACACTAAAACGGCCAAGCTGGACTTTGGGAGAGCTGACTTTGGGCTGTTTAGAAGTCTGGTTAACAAAGTCCAATGGGAGAGAGCTCTCAAGGGTAAGGGGGCGCAGGAGGGATGGTTACTACTCAAAAAGGAAATTCTGGAGGCACAGGAGCGAGCTGTCCCTGTGTGCCGGAAATCGAGCCGCCGGGGTAGAAAACCAGCTTGGATGACAAAGGAGATTTGGGAATATCTCAAAAGAAAAAGGGATGTCTACAAGTCTTGGAAGAATGGGCAGGCATCCAGGAATCAATACAGGGAGGAAGTTAGGACATGTAGGGAGATAATCAGGGAGGCAAAAGCCCAATTGGAACTTAGACTAGCCAGCTCCGTAAGGGACAACAAAAAGTCCTTCTATAAATACATTAATAACAAAAGGAGGGCTAAAGATCACCTCCAGCCCCTACTGGACTCAGGGGGTACGTTAGTCACTAGGGATGAGGACAAGGCTGAGGTCCTTAATGCCTTCTTTGCCTCAGTCTTTAATAATAAGGACAGCAGTTCCCAGGTGAGCTGGCCTTCGGTGTCTGAGAGCAGGGAGGGAGAGCAAATCGAAGCTCCTGTGATCCAAGAGGAACGGGTCAAGGATCTGCTCCTTCGGCTGGATGCCCACAAGTCTATGGGGCCTGATGGTATCCACCCGAGAGTCCTGAGAGAGATGGCGGATGTCATTGCCAAACCCCTGTCCATTATCTTTGGGCAGTCTTGGCTCACTGGGGAAGTTCCGCTGGACTGGAGGCTGGCGGATGTTACCCCCATTTACAAAAAAGGGCGGAAGGAGGATCCGGGGAACTACAGGCCTGTCAGTCTGACCTCGGTGACGGGCAAAGTCATGGAACAGGTTATCTTGAGTGCTATTAATGAGCACATACAGGTTAACCGGGTGATCAGGCCCAGTCAACATGGGTTTATGAAAGGCAGGTCTTGCCAATCAAACCTGATCACCTTCTATGACAGGGTGACCCGCCTGGTTGACGAGGGAAGGGCTGTGGATGTAGTTTTCCTAGACCTCAGTAAAGCCTTTGATACAGTTTCTCATAGTGTTCTGGTTGAGAAACTGGTAACTGCTGGCCTGGATAGGCACACCCTCCTTTGGGTTAAAAACTGGCTGCATGGCCGGGCCCAAAGAGTGGTGGTAAATGGGGCTAAATCCGGCTGGAGGCCGGTCACCAGTGGGGTTCCCCAGGGCTCAGTGCTGGGTCCAGTTCTGTTTAACATCTTTATCAATGACCTGGATGAGGGGATTGAATGTACCCTCAGTAAATTTGCGGACGACACCAAGCTGGGAGGCTGTGTCGATCTGCTCGAGGGTAGGGAGGCCCTTCAGAGGGATTTGAACAGACTGGATCGTTGGGCTGAGGCCAATGGCATGAACTTTAATAAGGCCAAGTGCAGAGTCCTTCACTTGGGGTATAAAAACCCCAAGCATCGCTATAGGCTCGGGGAGGAGTGGCTGGAGAGCTGCCTGGCGGAGAAGGACCTGGGGGTGTTGGTTGACTACCCGCTTGATATGAGCCAGCAGTGTGCCCAGGTGGCCAAAAAGGCCAATGGGATACTGGCGTGTATCAAGAATAGTGTGACCAGCAGGAGCAGGGAAGTGATCCTGCCCCTGTACTCGGCACTGGTGAGGCCGCACCTGGAATATTGTGTCCAGTTTTGGGCCCCTCGCTTTAAGAGAGATATTGAGCTCCTGGAGCGAGTCCAAAGAAGGGCGACCAAACTGGTCAAGGGGCTGGAAAATAAAACTTATGAGGAGCGGCTGAGGGAGTTGGGGCTGTTTAGCCTGGAAGAGAGGAGGCTGAGGGGAGACCTGATTACGGCCTATAAATACTTGAGAAAAGATGGTGGGGAGGTAGGGGAAGGGCTCTTTACATTAGTGACGGGTGATAGAACAAGAGGAAATGGGCATAAGCTTAGTCAGGGGAGATTCAGGTTGGATGTTAGGAAGTATTTCTTCTCTGAAAGGGTTGTCAGCCACTGGAATAGGCTGCCCAGGGAGGTGGTTGAGTCCCCATCCCTGGATGTGTTTAAGAATAGGGTGGATGAGCTACTTGAGGATATGGTTTAATGGGGATTAGGGATGGTTGGACTCGATGATCTCTAAGGTCTTTTCCAACCTAGAAATCTATGAATCTATGAAAGAGCTGCTAGTGCTTAATCAGCCAGGGCAGATATCAGACTGCGAGGGAGAGGGAGAAATGCCAGCTTGGCTGCTGATTATCAGGATGGTAAAACTCTTCATTTTCAGTAAAGTGTGGAGCCAAGGTAAGCTAAGTCTTACAATGACTCCATGGCAAAAAAAAACCAAAAACAAACCAACAAAGAGCCAGACTGCTTTGCTTGGCCTCTCACAACTTTGGTCTTGTTCTAACTTAATGAATTGTGTGTTGTGAAGCAAACGATCTCTGCATGTCCTGGGGAAGATAAAAAGTCCACTGAAGCCTGACCCCAGAGGGAGAGACAAGTTTGGGTTTCAGGGCATTTCACCATCTCCTATCTAGGAGGCAGTAGAGTTTTCCTATCACTACATGAATATCTGGGTACCTCATTCGGAAAAATACTGAGATCTACACTGAAACTGAAAGGCCAGGAGGGAAGCAGAGTCCTGCCTGTGCTCTGGGCCTGCCACAGAGGGACACTGTGGAAAGCAAGCCTCAGGTATCTGCTTTGCACGTCTGCTGAATATGTTCTCATACACAGAAAGACTGATACACGGAAAATTGTGTGCTGGAGTCATTTAACAGTTATCTTCAGCACTTGGAGAGTCAATGCACTGTAAGAGAAGTACAGAAATCTAACACTTTCCAGCAAATTTGCAGTATAGCATGAATGATCATTGTACACCTGCCCTCTACATGCTAAAGTTTCCATTTGTTTGCTAAACTCAGTTGTGAAACTATTAGTAAAGATACGGTTTTATTTGCCTTGTGGTAGAGGCAGCAAAGAGATACCATTCTTTCTGTGAGTGAGGCTAGTTTATCCACAGATAAAGCTCTTTGAAAAGAAAATATCCAAGTCCTATCCAATATAACAGCTGCTTATAGGAAAGACACTGAATTACAAATGATGTAAAAGCAGGCATTGTGACATAATAAAGAAATCTGATCCCCGTTTTAACATCCAGGTCTGTATTTTTATGTTGAATCAGGCTCACACGTAGCGCTTCATTTCACTCAGTGAAATGCCACGGATGTATTCGAAATGAAGAGCAAAATTCCTCCCTCGCAGAGCAGTAAATTTTCCAAGTGTTTGTGGTTTATTCTTTTCAGATGGATGAAAAAAGGAGGGAATCCACCTCAGAAATTATTAGAATACTGTCATAGTATCATTCATCTTGGCAAAAGTTGACTGAGCAGATGATGAAGACCCACTTAACTTGGACTCAATCAAAGGTTTTGCTATTTTCATTTCACAGGCCAGATGTAGCTCATCACCAGTTGGAGCTGATTTCAGAAGAGGTGTTAGAGTTTGCTGGTCCAAGAGAGGATCTGATCCAGGCATCAAAGGGAGCCACAAGTGAAGCATGTGCTCTCCTCCCTGCTCACAATGGTTTGAGGTGCAGGTTGCTCACTTCTGACAACCCCACACTACTGGCCCAGAGCAAGGACTCCTGTGCTCCCTTCCCCAATCCTTCCCTCCCCATCCCAACCTACCATCCTGCTGGTGGCCGTCTAAACAGCGTGGACTTGGTGCCTGCACAAAAGTGAGGAGAAATTACTAATAAACACAAGCGTATGGGCTGGGAAAATTGTGAGCCAGCTTCCTGCTGTGCGTTCCTTTGACTCATCCACGCCCATACACTGAGCAAGGAGGTAGCTATCTCCTCACTGCTTCTCCTTTGTGCCTCTTAAACTTTTTCAGTGTGTTGTGGAGAGCATATTCCAAGTTATCTGTGCAGCGTCTGTTGCCTGGTCTTTCTGACCTGTGCAAGAAGCTTGTGAGATTAAAACGACTGAATTTTTGTATTGGTGATGCCCACAGCACTCAAGACACAAAAAGTTCAGCAATACCCCAGCAGGATGCAAAAAGTGTGTGAAAACTTATTACCCTGTCTTATGCCATTTAAAAAAAAGAGTGTGCCTGAAACATTATTGACACCTGTTCTCCCCTATTTCTGCCGCTGATTCTAAGCAGAGTTCAGTACATCTCTTGAAAACAAAAGCCCTTGCAAGCAGTGACAAAGAAATAATGTCAATTATTGTGGTATTCATGCAGTACAGCTTTGTTTTGTTAGAATACAGTTCAGTTTCATATGGAGGGTCTGCTTGAGACCCAGGCACCACATTATGAACTTCAGAAGCTAACTGGAATTTCTCTAGGGTTTAAATTTTTTCCTGATGCTTCATTCAGGGTGACTTCTCTATCATAGGTTTTCTGTGAGTGGGTCATTTTCTGACACATTTATAAAACTTTGTCAGCATTAGCAACTTAAAGCTTTCTAGCTGATAATGTTTTTTTCTATTTCCAGTTTCTGACTGGATAATCTTAGTGACTAACCAGCAGAGTAGAAAAACTTAATAAGGATGTTGCAATCAAACAAAGTAGTGAAATAGCTATTTTGGTTTTCCAGCACATTTCCGGCACAGATCTATGCTGGAGTCAAAAACTGTAGTCCAGTAACAAACTTTACAAGGTCAAATCTCTGGTTATGAAAACAGACTGCATGTTGGTTGCTTGCAATGTTCTGTTCCAACAAAGACACTCAAATTCACATTCTCCAAGTGTGTGAAAATATGAACCCAACTGAAACTCCCTTTGGAACAATATGTTATAGGATATTAGAATAGAAAATACATTTATCAATGTTAGAAAAGATGGGCTGTCACTTTTGGGCTTTTCCTTTCACATCTCTTCATTTTCTTCTTTACCATCATGCCAATGACAGCAACTAATAAAGCACTTCAAAAATAAAAATAAAAAAACCACCATTGCCCTGGCAATCACCATTTGGAACATTTTCATAAATGCTCTTTTCAAAATATGCCCTACTCAATGAAATAGATGCCTGAAATCATGCGCACTTCAACGTATTTCCTTTTCACATTCCTTCTGGACGTGTATTTATATGCCAACTCGTCTTCATAAATTTCATACTGGCCTTATAATAGTACAAATTAATGATGCCACTAGAAAAGAACTCAGCTGCTTTCAAAGGAGCAATAATCATGTCAGAGGTGCAGTTGGCATGAAGATGATTGAGTTGCACCTCTTCTCTGAGATATTTTCAGGGATGAATCATCCCTTACATAACATATAGCAATGGACAAATTTTCCATGTTACTCTGATACCTCATGTCATCACATTTAATTGTGTAACAGTCAATCACTATCGCATAAATTTGCTTCCTCAATGATTTGTTGTAAGACTGTGGTAGATGCGTTTTCGGTAAGCTGATTCGAGATTTCAGGAGACACGTATCTGACATTACGCTGAATTGCAGAACTGCAGGATAGTGATACACCTTTCTGGAGACAAACTCTCCTGACTTTTTGATGCGAGCTCATCGGAGCTCCTCTCTCGAACATTAACTCCTCCATTGTGAACAATTACAGGGGAAAATTATAGACAATAAAAAGTCACTTTACTGTAAATAAAAGGACCTTATTACACATTTAGCCTAACAGACTTTTTCATATCCTCATATATCAAAGATTTGCTTTACTGCTTGTGATATTTTTCAGGTTATGCCTTGCATGTCTCTTTAAGAGAAGTTTACATTAATTATTCATCTAATATTGCAAGCTAAATACACTCACCAAAAGCCCCTTATTTTTCCTATACCACAGTACAGATATAGCATTGCTGATGTGACACAGACCATTATCAGACATTCAAACTGATGTTCTAGATCATTATTTGGATTACTAAATATTTTAATAAGCCAGAGATCATTTGAATACAGTGAATATCTTACTGAAGTTTTTCATTGTAGACTCTGTTGAAGAATGAAATTAAACACAAGTAACTGAAAAACAGTAGTTTTATATTAAATGGTTCATATTCAAGTGGGTTCCAAACCTGGAATGGCCAGGAATGCTGGCCTTCCTCAGAAAAATATTTTCAGTAGAAAACTGTAGATCTGGCACGGTGCATTAGGCTGCTGTTTCACACAGTGCTTCACAGAACATGGAATATCTATAAACCACCCACTTTTCAGGGCTGATAATGTTTCACATCAGCTTAGTGCATGACACCTCACTATGCCAGGGAGTGGTGAAGTGGGTTTATATCTACGTTGACTTTAACCTGACTGAGAGTGATTCATCCCATTTAACCTTAGACACATAACTGAACTACTAAGTTAGCAATCTAGGTGCCCTACAACTTAGGTTGATTGGATTTTGTGCTGTTGCATTAAGATTCACATCCCTGAGTTGCCTCTCTCTCTCTCCTTCCACTGAGCCTAGTTTACCTCAGTGAGATGTCAAAAGCTACATGGGCTAAATCAAAGCAAATTAAAATTGAGCTATGCTCTGAAAAAATGTAAGACCTGTAACTATTAAAGGAGAATCTCTGTAAACAAAGAAATATCAGGTCTTAGTGCCTCTGATGAGGAGGATAGTTGATTAGGTTTTTACTAGCAATGATATTTCAAAATCTTCAGCAGATACCAGGTTCTTTTTACTGGAGGAGGGGGGTGCACACACACATTACCTAACATATTCCAATCCACTTACAACTCCATAGAAGACCAAGAATGCTATCTAGTCCTGGTGCGCATTTATTCTGTGATAGTGTTTTTAACTTAAATCTTTACTGAATGGGTTCTGTATAAGGTTTGTACAAGAGTTTGTCTAAGCCAGAACAATGCTGAAGAAGGGAAAACTAACCTACATAGCATAGCATGCAGTTAAAGAAAAGGCCATAATTTTGGAAACAGTCATATGTAGGATCTTCTCCCTCTTACAGAAAAATTAAGTTAAAGACAGAAAAAGTTTTAAAATTCACTTGAAACATAACATTGTGAACTGTATTTAGAATCTGAAATCCGCTAGAGTGTATTTTCCCTTCCACTTTGAAGTTTCAAACTGTGCAATACATTCCCCTTCTCTCCAGTTGTGTTTTGTATGCAGTTTATCAACATGCGGTTTAGCTGCAGCCTAGGTCATCTAAGCCTCCATGCAGAAAATCATGCCGTTGTTAACTGGAACTTCATGAAAGGCTACCATATCTTGAACTTTTCTCTTGACACATTCCCTTTTCCTGCCAAAAATTTTGTCCAGGATCTTGAAAATCTGCCTAGAAATTCCAGATGTTTGGCAGCCTGACAAGGGTAATAGCTCTTCCTGGGACACACTGGGCATTCAGAAAACCTGAGTGTGTCTGCTGTGGAACATGCACATCAACCCTGAAAGATATGTAGGACATGGCTGAGGTTCTGGGAACACATCTGTCAACAATACAGCTTGTGCTCAGGAGACAAGATGGCCAAACTGCGTCCCACTTCAGTCCCCGAGGCCTCCTCTTGTACTTCACACTTAAAATGACCTGTGCAATAAACCTTGTCTTACTCACTGTTCCTGGGCCTTGGTTGTTGTAGCATTGTCGGGGGATGTGGATGATTCCCATCAGTTTGTGAAACTCAGGTTACCTATTGCACAGAACGTGTTCAAGGCTGCTGGCATTTTTGTTTGGCTGTTCTGCTATACCCTGTTGGGTTGGCATATCCAAACTGCTCTGAACACAGATACTGGACCTGACCCTACAAGGGCTTCTGCTTTGCTCTGCCCAACTGGGCTTCAGAGGGCACCAGCTGATAAGGCAGTTCTGGGCATCTTCAGAAGCAGAAATGTGTAAAATGAGGATATTTCTGAACAAAAAGGGAGGCGTCTAGCCAACATAGACCTCTTCAGTTTACAGACTTTGCACTACAGGTTTTAATATCAGCTTTACATCTGCACATCTCAGGTCTCTCCAGACCTAAATCTTCCAGTAAGGACCTCCAGAGTCTGACAGAGTCAAGAGGAAAGTCTCCTGCGAATGACACCGTTAGTGAGAAAAGGTATTTTGTGTTCATATTTTCTGCAGGATTCCTTCTGGGTCAATGAATTGTACCTTTGAGCGAAGGGCCTGAAGAAGGCTCTGGAATCGCTTTACACCTACTGTCTGAATTCACCCCTGTTTCATATCATGGCAAACACGTGAAAGTCAAAGTACTTGCTTTTGTGTGAGGCAGAGTGAAATCCAGGATGGGATGTGGCTGTCCATTTCGAGAGACAGTATACGATTTTGTTCTGATTCAGTCAGTAGGATTTTGGACTTGCACAAAACATTTATTCCACCTTCCTAAAGATCCAAGCTTACACCTTTACCTGCCTCTTCAAGTGTCACTTCACAGAGCAGAACATCAGGCTTAATCTTACATTTTTACAAAAGATTTTAGCAAACCTAATTTGTTCAATATACATGAGACCATATGTCAGACCTTTTATATATCTCCCTGGATAAGCAGAGAGAATCAAGATGAAAGCTGGTTACAAAAGACATCTGACAATAACTTGTGTCCTGGGAAGTTGCATAAAACAAAAAGCAAGCCAGTAAACAGTTTCTTCACTTTCAAGATGCTTCCAGATTAATAGACAACTGCCTTGACTGACCAGAGACAGATTCCTTTGGTAGCTTGCCCACAAAAAATAATCCAAGAACAATTAGTACAAGTAGCTGGACAATATTTTTCTAAAAACTATTGCTTGAGGGAACAGTCATGCTTCTACAAATGGCCACCATAACTTTACGTTGTCTGTTTAAATAATCTGGTATTCATTTCTCTGCTTTTCCTTCTTTCTGGGTGACCTCTCATGGTAATCCTCTCCCTCCTGATGGAAAGCTAATGTTTTTCAGTACCTCTGTGAATAAAAATAATATTTTTTTAATAATTAAATAGAACAGGATTCTATATTTTCACTATAGTGCCTTTGGCTCTGTAGTGATGTAGTGAAAGTCACTAACTTTTAATGTTTATGTTTTAGTGGATGTTACTGCATGCAGAAAACATCTTAACTTCCAGATATTATAGATTTGCTGCATTTTTGTTAATCTCTTGACAACGCAATCAAACTTTCATCCAGTTTTCCCTTTAGTAAGAAATGGTACCTTTTTAAAGGAAAAGGAAAAAAAAAACTGATTTGAAGTCTGGATTCACACACAATTTTCTTTAGGGTAAGGATGAAAGGGAAGGCCAGAGCCTGAGTGACAGCTACGTTATCAGTTGTGTGAAATGAGCTACTCTTGCTAGACTCTCCCAGCCCAACTCTTAACCTGTCATAGCATAGAAATTGAACATTTGTATATAAACAAAGTGTGGGTTATTTGTTTCATGTATTCTCTCTTCTTGGACACTTTATTTCTTTGTTCTTTCATTTCCTTTTGTTCCTTATACTCTCAATTTAACTTATATATTTAAATAAATTGGAAATAGCTTCTTTGTATACATTTAACAAAACTTCAAATGTTTTTTTCCTTTATTAAAAACTCCCTCATTAAAAAAAAATAAAATCCTATAATGCTCTGTGGCATTCCAGCCTCCTCATGTGGCCTGTGAGACCTCAAGTATTTCTACCCCTGGTTTGTGAAAGTCTGCACAAACTGGGAGGCTGGCACTTGGCATCTGATACGAAGTGCCCAGCGTTTATAGTTTAACCAAGTTTTAAACATTACAAATTGATTTTTGGGTCTTAAACTAGAACGAATTGCTTTGGTGACCTATCAGCTACACTTAGACAAGAGTATATACCAAATCGTTATTCAAGAATTGGAAAGAATGGGGATTTTTTCTCTTTCCGAAGAAAATTTACATTAAATCTCTAATATGAACCTTATTCAAAAGAGCTGATATTATTTCCTTGCAGAAATAAAATTTCCTATTTGTCACATGGTAGATATTTTCCCCTCAAAATTCAAAAATAAAGCTGCTGTTATTAGAAGCTTATCGAAGTCAAAATGCGGTCAGTTTGTTGGGGTGTGTTAATTGAAGACCAGAAGTCAGATACCAGGGCATGGAGTTTTTTGAATTAGTTTTTTGTCAGAGATTTGACTCTGGCAGCTAGGGGCTGGGTAGTCAACTGCTTTTAATCATATTATTCTCACAACTTGTGTCAGCATTGCCTAGAGCTACAGAAAGCTGCTCAGAATTGTAGAGATTGAGTTTCGAGTAAACAAAAATCTGCATAAAATGTGAACAAAACTATATCAATGCAGATTTAGACAAAAGGAGATGGACAAGGTTAAACTCTTGCTTACTTTCTACCCTCTAATCTGCAAATAAGAGGGGGAAATGGAAGTGACACGGGCATTGCTAACTGGCAGAAGTGCATATGATTTACAGAAGCAGAGGTGAATGGAGCGGGGGGGGGGGACATGGTAGTGGAGAAGACGAGGAAGCCAGAGCCCAGCTGCCGTGTAACCATGGGCAACTACACGGGCTCACAGGGAATTTCAAAGGTGCCAACACAACTGTCTTTGGGGTCTGCCAAGGAGCCAGATGCTGGTGCGGAGTGAATATTTCAGACTGTTTGCCATACTGTTTTCAGAATTCTACCTGATCATCTTCCCATTTCCTTTGGAAAACTCAGTGGTATGTTAATTATCAACTTCATAAAAGAAAAAAAATGTCCACAGTAAGCTCAGTGAGTTTACAGAACTTTTGCCGAAATGCAAGACAAAGCATGCCAGAGTAGCTGGGAAAACAAAAAAGTACTTTGTCACAAGCAGTACGTTAAAATTCATTGGCAATATATAACATTCATGGTCTCTTTGATTAAAAATGAAGTTCCTTCTTTCTGTAACACCCAGGGATTTTCATTAAGCAAAATGAATATCTTAACTGCAGCTACTAAAAACAGCAGCTGGCGTTTCTATCAGTAGAGCTATACGGCCTGTGACTTGTTCTTTCCTTGCTTCTCATTTCTAGTGAGGCAACACTTATCTGCTTCATCTTCCCTTCTTCTGAAAACCCTCTGACCACTGGAGAAATACGAGAGTCCTGTAATAATTCATGGTTGAGTTGTTCTGATGAGAAGGGTAAGCTGAAGGTATAGATTTGCAATCGGTAGATGCCTGTCCGTTGATTAGATATAACTGTGTTTTTATTTTCGTCTCTTCCAGATTAGAGGATATAAAAGCAGTCACCTGTCAACCCAATCCAGCAATGAAATTCAGCAGCCTATTGTCCCAATCACTGCTTTCAATCACTCTAAACGGTCTCCAGAGACAATCATTATTATAGGACATGTTCCTAAGAGTAGATAAATGGAGCTCAACCTGCCAGCCTGCATAGGGAAAGATGGACAGTCTTGGCCAAAAATATGAAAGGGCCTGGAGCTTTATTGACATTTACATCAAAAATAGTTAGCAATGAAAGCAGCTGTTGTGGAGAGCTTTCACCACAACGTGTTTGGAATATGCTGTGAATTGAAATACAGACCTCCTGACAAGCAATTTACCTTCTGTCATTCTCCATGTGCTTGCAGCATTACTGGGTACTTGCTGTGATAGCCCACTTAAAGCCGCACATGTGTACAGTTTGGATGAAAGATTAACTGCAATTTGAGGCAGGAAGTAACGAATTGTGGAGTGTCATTCATAATGGCCGACATTGTCATCTGCAGGGTGACACCACAGCAAGAAGGTGCCTCTGTTGTGACGAGCTTATAGATTCAGATGTCATTCATCCTAATGAAGATCTGCCTACAGTTCTAATAAGCAGAGTGTGAGACATCTCAGGATTATAAGCATTAATCTGCCTTGTTTGTTGACATTAACATGATGACTAAAACGTCATTATGCAGGAAATTCTTTCGAAAGCTATTAAAAAGGGCCAATCTTAATATGAGTATTACAGCCCAGAACAAAAGATGTCAGCAGTTAATTTCCATGTTTACTCTTGTCATTTCCTACACCATATTGATTTTTTTCTCCTCTAAATAACTTATGCTGCACAAAAGTTTTTGCTGTTTCATGAATATAGCACCACTCACTGTAGCAGAAATACAAGGCACATACTGGTTTACCCTAATGCAAAAGGTAAATCCATTAACCCCTGCTGCTGATAGCAGGTTAAGTTAAACAGAAATAACAATATGACAAACATTTTGCTGATATTTTGTGAGAATAGCAAAACAAAATCATGCCAAGCACACTTCAAAGGAAGACTTATTACAATATTTAATTTAAATAATTGACCTAATATATAAGTAGATGGGATTTTCTTTTCAGCCACACAAATAAGCCATTTTCAAGCTGATGTTGTGCTCTTGACTATGGGGGTCAATGGAGAACTGCCAAGGCTAATTTTTCCAAAGACATCAAGACTCTTCTAAGTCATTATCAACCAGAATTGAAGCAAATCTGTGTGTAAATCTCTGTTAAAGAGGGCTAGAAGAAGGATATTAAGGATTTTGATCTTTATCCCTGCAGAAGTGGATGACATATATAAAAATGGATTTGTGCGCCTGTCTTTGCAACTAAGCTCAAATATCATTTGCTATCTGAAAACTGTATTCACTAGCAAAATCCAGAGAGCAACCTAGTGCACTCAGATATGGCATCTTTCTACATGCACCTAAGAGACTCAGGGGACAGGTTTTAAAAGATGGTGATGCAGATGGGGGATCTCTTTGCATTTGTAGATGCTTTAGCATCTTTTTTTTTTTTTAAATGCCTAGTTCTTAAAATCAACTTGAAAATTCTTAATTCTTAATTTATGTAAGACACATTTCACTAGAACATAGATATTTTTGCTATCTGGATGTGGACCAAGTTGCGCTCAGCAGTAAGAGATTTGGGTTGGGGATAGGTTCGTAGAAGGTCTTCTAAAAAGGTTAATCAAAATCTAGTGGCAGCTGTCATCTTTGTAATGTGTCAGTGGAGAGCAAGGTGAAAGATTTATCTTGATATATGTTTGCCTATATATCAACAGATGCAGGTGAAGCAGTTTAAAAAAAAAGGAGGATCTGGGAGGCATGCCGAGGGACAAAAAGAAATGCACTGAGTTTTCCTAGTCTTTTACATCTCTGCAAAATGGACAATTCTAAATAGTCATATCTACCAGAGTCCAGCAAGAAAGGAGTGTGAGGTTATTCTGTGCTATGTGTGGGACCCCTGTAGGCTGCTTCTGACGAGAGCTGGGACGCAAGAGCCTTATTGTGATTCTGAGAGTCAGTGACTGAAAACTGCATGCTACAGCAGGTCTAGGTATGGATTTTTGTTTTTCCTTCTAAGCCATGACACCTTTAGAAAGGTCCTTTAGTTACACTAACCTAAGCACATCTAAAATGGAAACTAAAATCACTGAAGGGTGTATTTTTCCCATGGGAGATACAGCTTGCTTTGGGAGGTAAAAGAAGTCACCATTTAAGGTGAAGGATACACTGCCAGTTTATGTCAGGCTTCCATTTCTGGCCTACGGGCCAAGTTCAGTATTGCAGCTAAAAATGATGGAGGCCTTCAACTGGGAAGTCACAGGGCTCCAAATGCAGAATGGGATGAGTTAAATGTTTTGGAGTGGGATTTAAAACGGACACTGCTCGGAGTGAGGAGGTGCCAAGAGTCAGCAGGGGCGCGGTGCAGCATTTTAAACCCCGATAAATAAGGGAATACCACTGATGGGAATAGTCCTAAGAATCAGATTATGGAAATGTCTGATGAAAGCAGGGATTTGATGGCCTTTCAAGCAGTCAAGAAGGGCACAGGTTTATTAAATGACGGGACCTGGAGAAGGTGGCACTTCCTTTCTGCCTTACTTCCAGGGCAGAACAGAAGCTGGCACGTGAGTGGCTCAGGTTCTTCACATCTCCTCTGTTTGACAGGTCTCTAAATTGTCCCCTGGCCTCTTGGTGGGCTGGGACGTTTTGTGTGGATGCAGAGCATCCAGAGCACCAGATGCGCACGGGAGCTCTCGGTGTGTCTACGCAGTGGGCTGAAACTGCACAGTACGGAATAGTTTTCCCGTCCTACTGGAACGAGGCCACTGTGTATTTCTCAGGTCTGTGTCTGTTGGATGAGGCCAGCACACAAATAAAATCTGTAGTCCTTCTAAGAGAATCTCCCTCTTTCAGAACACTGTGCTTCTTCACGGTGGTACTTGCGTGTTGCTTGGGAAGTGTCCTGGAGGTAAGAGTGGAACGCCAGCTGTAAGAGTGCTTCTAGACCTCCTCGAAACTATCTCAATTACACAGCATGGGAGTTATCTAGCCCATAGAAGCCCCGCTTGGGAGGTGTGTAAACTGATATGAGGGTGTATGCCCACACTAGGGTCCTGGTCCTCTGACCAAGGGAGGTGCTTGAAAGCACACTGTGTATTTTACCCAGCCTCTGCACACAGGCAGCCTTTCTGTGGAAGAAAAAGAGGCTCTGGGATGATGAGGTAGAGAAAATAAAACCCCTGAATCTCATCCAGACAGAGCCAGTCCTCCCCTGGAAATCACTTGTGTGCCGCAGACTAGGCAAAGGCTGCTGAGCCCAGATCAACTCTGGGGGTCTACCTACATCACTCCACCGAGTAGGAGGGCCAGTCCAAACCCAACAGATTCACCGAATCTCAAATCAGTGGTAATAGCATCTGTAGATTGAAAAGCTACCTCTGTGAATATTTTGGGGAACCACATGCTATACCTTTTTTTTTTTGGACTTCATTTATCACAACATTGTAATCAAAAATACTTTTGAAATGGATATGTAGAATCATAGAATCATAGAATCATAGAATGGTTAGGGCTGGAAGGGACCTTCAAAGGTCATCTAGTCCAACCCCCCTGCAAGGAACAGGGACATCTCCAACTAGATCAGGTTGCTCAGGGCCTCGTCCAACCTGGCCTTGAACGTCTCCAGGGATGGAGCATCCACCACCTCTCTGGGCAACCTGTTCCAGTGTTCTACAACTCTCATGGTAAAAATTTTTTTCCTAATATCCAACCTGAACCTACCTCCCTCTATTTTAAAACCATTACCCCTTGTCCTATCACAACTGGCCCTCCTGAACAGCCTCTCCCCATCTTTCTTGTAGGCCCCCTTGAGGTACTGGAAGACCGCTATCAGGTCACCCCGGAGCCTCCTCTTCTTCTTCTTCTGTATTTACATTTGTTTGTTTGTTTGTTCCCAAAGAACAAAATAAAGCATTCCAACAATCTAAAGCCAACTGAGATTTGGGATGAAATAGTTCTTTGCTGGAAATAGCTTTTGCTTGTGAGACAGACATATTTTTGATTTCTGATAGAATATAGCTGTCGAGAAATGTCCACAAGCTCTAAGTTTAGAAGGACTGAGTCTGTAAGGATGGGGTTGTCACTAGGCTTTTAATCTTAGGCTCTAAACTCTTAAGCCTCCTACCACACACATTCACCCCAACTATCAATAAACATAGCACTAGCCTTCCCACTTTGACTTGTCACTCTCCTTACAGCCTTACGAAACCAATCCTCAATCTCTCTAGGCCACCTCTTAGCCAAAGGAACCCCCACACTAGTCCCAGCCCTAATTATAATCAAAACCACTAGCCTACTAATTTGCCCTTTAGCCCTAGGAGTCCGCCTCACAGCAAACCTTACAGCAGGACATCTGCTTATCCAACTTATCTCTACAGTTACCATCACTCTACTCCCCATCATACCAACAGTATCCATCCTATCCGCATCAATCCTACTCCTACCAACCGTCCTAGAAGTGGCAGTAATCATAATACAAGCTTGACAGCAAAACTGTAGCTGATTCATTAGACATTTCTAGAAATGTGAGATAATTATTTGCTGTTAACTACAGATTTTGATGATATAACTGTCCCACAGATCAGACTGACTGAAGAGATGTGAACAGGTGAATAATGTCTGAATTATTGACTACTTTCTTTATTTAAAATGAGAGTGGAACATTTCTATAAGGCAAAGGAAAGTAATAGCTGAAAGCATGAGGAGAATTTGAAAGAGAAATAAAAATAAAACCTGAGGGGGAGTTTTTTTAAAATAAAAGGAGTTAAAAACCCAAAATATATGTTATTGAACAGACTCATAGTATTTTTAACTAAGAGTTTCAGCAATTTGAATTAATTCACTGAATAAAAACATTGCTTTTTCTAAGCAAATTCTGTTGCACAGTTTTCACAGAGCTTGGCAAAATTTCCATCGGATCTTGAATTAGACCTTGTGCTGGGAAGAAGCTGACTGTGACTTTAGAGGTCAAGATGCAGCATATGATTTTTAAGAGAGAATAATGGTGGGTCATTGAACTGCTTGGTAGATGTTCAGAAAGCAGAAGTATTTGACCGCCTATGAAGTTTCCATTTGGATCTAGGAGTAGGTCAGAATAATTCCATGAGTTTGGATGGAAAATCATCAAAACTTGTTGCAAGGTTATGGAAAGTAACCAAGAGAAGTTCTCCTGGTGATCAGACTTATCTGACAGAAATCCTGCAAGGGCTTTCAATCTGTACTTTGTTTTTTTCACATCAGGGAAAAGTACTGGCCTTCATAATAGAAGAGAAGAAAATGAAAACTAAAGATTTGAAAAGTCTTTGTTTTCCCACAAATATTAGGAGAAGCAGCCAAATGAATACACTGGAAGACTATTTTTTTCTCTTTTCACACTGCATTAACTTTCAGCCAGAAATTTAGGCTTATTTCTAGCTCAAAAGCTGGACTTACTCTTGCCTCCGCTAACACTGTCATTAAACAGTAACACTATCTGGCAGCAACAAACAGCACAAAATAAGTCTAAGATTATCCAACAGCACACACAGCTGAGAACATTCAAAACCAGATGCCAAATGTTTGGAGTTACTCCAGATTCTCGTAGTTGTCTTCCTTAATGCAGACAAAGGTAACAAGAGTGTAAGAGGGTCCAACGACCCCTGTTTTGCTCCCATCCTGTGCTTTAGTCATCAAACTGATTGTCGGGTGATCTTTGCCAGTAAGAACACAGTGTGATTTCCTTTCCTTAAACCCCTTGAATTTTGTTGAATTTCAGCCAGCGACAAGACAAAGTTTAAAAAAACAACATCCGTGAGCACAGCATGTGACAGAAAGGAAATATTCTTCCTACATATCTTATTAAAACCTTGCAAACTGCTTATGTCGTGTATGACTTTTCTTCATTCTGCTCAAAGGACCATGCAAAACCAGTCCTCCAAAACCTGAAGTCTTGGCTCGTTGCTGTCAGAAAAATCCAGACTCAGGAAACAAGTCGTTAAGCAAAGAACTTGTCTCTTTCATACAACTCTTGCAGCAGAAGGAAAGACTTCAGACAGGCATTGCCTGATATTAAAACCTGCTTGTCTGCCCAGTGGTAAATTTGTGCTTGATACGCAGATACTGATGTCCCCGTCCTTGCCTTTCACTTGAGACTGTTCACTGCTCATAGCTGAAATTCAAATCAGCGAATGAAAGAAAAAGCCTGATTGCCCGGAACACAGCAGACATGGGCTTCAGGCCCCTTTCTGCAGCACGCCGGTGCTGCTGGCAGCAGTAGGCTGCTCCCCATGACACTCATAAATGAAAAACTGTGAATGCTGTATTACTCTGCATTTATTTCTACTATTTCTGTTTGTCCTCGAAGTGGAGGCAGGCTTTTGAACTCAAGAGCATCTGCTTCTCCCAGATGCATGATGTGAGTACAGTGGCGGACAGTCTCTGCAGCCCTACCAAGTTCCTCCGACAGACTTGAGAGCTGCAGGAATCACATCCCCTGTGAAACACTGAGGTTATCAAGTATTGCAAGCTCCTGACATTCAGCCAGACAGTATATTTTCTCTGTGAGTAGCTACATGTGAACGTAATTTTCTAGTTCAGTTCAGCAGTGAGATGTTGCTAGAAAGTGTAGGTGAAGCCTTGCAGCTCTTGATCTCAGTGCTTTGAAGAGCAGAGGTGAAATGTTCTGCCATCACAGAGGTCTTGCTGCTCTGGAGGAAAGTGTCCTATTTGGCATGGCTGAAGGACCTTTGTGGAGACCGTCTGTTCCTCTTTCTGAAGGTAATCTCGAAAGAAGCTGCTGATTCCTGGGGGACTGGGGGGGTGTGGGTAACATCCCACTATAAGTGGCAGGGGGAAAAAAGGACAAATTCTTGTTTTGATGAGTGCCTTTTCTGGACCCTAGGTATGATCAGGAGCCCTGTCCTAAGACAGGGCAAAATCTGAGAGGAGCTGTGTATTGCAAGACAGAGGAAAAGATATACTATTGCTTAATATTCATAGTATGGCAGGACCTAGAAGCCTAAGTCAGCCCCAGGACTCCCTTGTGCTAACCTTCATTCAAACACTTTTTGTCCTTTATCCTATTTACCTTTTAATAGAACTCCTCTCTGCTTTTCAGCTTCTTACAACTTTGTTGGCTTTTTTTGCTTTCCTTCTCAGGAGCTTGTCACCTCTTTTTGCCTTGTTTCTGAAAATCAGTAGAGAAAGTAGAAAAACTATTTGATTTAATGGGCTTCCTAGATTTTATTTGGTCATGAAGTTACAAAGAAACCCCTCTGCTAGGGAAAATCTCCTTTGAGGTCTTCCTTTCTTGTAATAGCAACAGTTTGAACAGGCAGTATTTTTTTGTTTCCTTTTAAAGGCATTTTCTGAATAAACAATTTTACTTGGAATTTTTTTGCTTCACTCCCTTATGGCTTTGTCAGTACTGATTGCAAAAGTTACCCTCTAATCAATTAATAACTTATTAATCTCTTTCGCAAACATCTGCAAATTTGGCTGAGACATCCGAAGTGACAGCATTTCCAGACTTTCATTCCACAGTACCCTTGCACGGACCGAGATAAACCTGAGTGCAATGGGACCAGTCAGTTCTCTGTGCTCTAATTTGATTATAGCTATAAATTGACAAATCTCTAGGAAGAAAGCTTTTTAAGACAAGTACTGTTGAAGAAACAGTTGACAGTCTATGATGTCCATTAGACAGTTATGGCTGAGGAGTTGCAGATCCCTGTTTTCGCCCAAGTGAGAAGGAGGTGGAACCGCAGTGCCTCCTTCCAGACCTGACCCCCTCCTATCCCCTGGGTCGGGGTTTGCTGCCACTTTATGAATTGAGCAAACGTGATGAGCAGCAGCTCTGGATGGCAGGGGTCCATGTGCCAAGGCCGTAATGCTTCACTCAGTGTTGGGCTTCCCAGCTGCATCCTCCTCATCCCCATCTTGTCCTGTCTCCCTGCCCATGTGTGCACAAACCCGCTGCCTGTGCCCTCTTCGATCCAGACCACCAGTGTTTCAGGCCCAGGCTGTCTATCTCCTGCATTGTCACATAGAGCCCGTTTCCAGGCATAAATGACTAATGACAGCAAAAGGGGGGTGGGGCAGGATCTGGGTTTCAAAATCTAAAGTAAAGCTCTGAGATAAGGGAAGCTGTGGTCATTTGAGCAAACAAACCTTGGACGAGTAAGGAAAGTTCTGGGGAGAACAAATGAATGAATAAATAAACAGATAAAGTCCTTGTGTGCAGTTTTAAACAGAGAGTCAGCTGCTCCATAAAAACAGGAAGCCTTTAAAATATGAGGAGAAAGAGACATTTGTTTTCTATATGCGGAAATCCAGAGGCTCGCTGAGATGGAGGGAGCAGTGGTTTGAGTCTGGGTACTTTCATTTCCCCTCACAGTGCACACGAGTGTAGGAGCAGGTCTCTGCTCTAATGAGACTGAGGGAGAGAGGATTTAGGCTTGTAGGTTGAGCAGCTCCCTATGGATGAAGGGTATAGCTGCACTTGGGTTAACATGCAGGCGGAACCAAGCCTCAGCACTGCCGAGATCATTCCAGCTTCCCTTCTTGCCACTTGCTTCTTATTTTTTCTAAATTTAATTTTTTTTTTAATTTAAATACTTTTTAGTAGCAAACTTGCTATAAACAGCTCTGAGTCATCAGTCTGAAGGAGTATGAAAAAGGAGAGGTATTCATATTTATTTGCTTTTGCATTTCACTAGCCTGTTTCTAGTTCAGCTTCAACATAATTTCCCAGTTTCTTATTCATACAGTAGGAGAGTCCTTGCACAAAGATCTTTCAAAAATTTTATTGATACTGATTTGATATAGACATATTGATATGCCATTTCTGACACGAAGCTACATATTTCTTTGCTTATTTATTCACAAGAAGACTGATAAAAACTTAAATTGTACAGTGTATTGCATTAAGAGATCCCAAAGAATCTCTGTAACAACATTTGCAAGTGTTTCCTCATGAAGAAAAGTTTATGAAACATGTTTAAATATTTATGGCATGTTAAAAATGAGGCATTAATTGGCAAACAACTTAATTAAAATGCTTTCTCGAGTAATTAGGAGCAAATACTTTCCTATCTGTTTTGCATGCCATTTGTCTTGTTCTCTGTTTGATAAAGCCTTCCTGTCAGTCAAACTTTGCTGCAGGTAATTTTTTAGCTCTGTGGGGAAAATCTTCAAAAATTACATCTGAATTTAAAATATTTTGATTATCATTTTTGTCTAACAAATTCTCCATTTTACTTCATCTTCTATATGTCCCAGTAAAGCAGCATCCTGGGAATTTAGGGCCTGAAGATGAAATTCCGCATCAAGGCATTACTGAGTTTCCAAAAACGCTCTCCTGAGAACAAACTGAATCAATCTAGAATCAACAAACAGTTCAGTTAATTAATGAGTACACCATAAGGGAGCTTTTTTAAACAATGTTGACTGCTGCTGCCTCAGGACCAATAGCACCAGAAGTTATTGCTGGTTTCAAAGAAGTGATTCTTAGGGTTCCCCCAAGGCACCTTTTGCTTACATTAGCTATTTACTACAACTTTTCCTCTTATTTGCACCCTAGGGAAAGTATACTTATTTGCTAAATTACTTTTTAAGTGATGCTTTTTCATGCCAGTAGCCTGAGGTATATGGGAGAAGATGCTACAGTGTAAATAATGGCAGAAGCTGAGCTGCTTTACAGCGAAGTGTGAGGAAAACCTTTGAGCTGGACACCACCCAAGCAGTGTTTCCAAGCCAAGCTGAACCTGGGGGGCCAGGGAGAGCCCTGGGGACCGACAGCACACCCAGCCAGCTGTGTGACACCAGTGGACACAGATTCACGTAAGTGCAGGGCTCCCCAGAGGGAGCAGCCCTGCAGATCGCTTTGGAGAATCAGGACAGAAGAATTGAGAAAAAAAAACAAAACACATTTTCCAGCCGCTCTGAACCAGGGAAGCTAAATCGGTCTTAGAAGAGTGACGTAAGTTTGCACCAGGTGAGATCCTGGCTAGCAGACTGTCTCCAGCAATAACCAAAATGAGCTGAATATTCCAACTACAGCCTTCCATGTAAAAAATCCAAACAAAAGAACATTGAAAATGTGACCACGTTTTCCTAAGGTCACAGTGCTATAAAATGGCAATGCAGTGATTATTTTTCTTGCGTAACTTTTGGAATTTCCCTTTCAGGCCACTCTCTAGGAGGACAAAAAGTAATCTAAAGTGGGAGGCTGTGTTTACCAAGCACATTTCAGAAGATAAACTGAGTAGACGATCATGTTCTTGCAAAATGCTGTTTTCTTATTACAGTTATGCAATAAGAGTTTAAAAATATTATTAAGTGCAGTTAAACTATCACTGGCCCGGGGCAAAGTTGTATTTGTGTCTAACAAAATTCAGACATTTGATAAATTGCTGAAACTCCTTTTTAAAGACCCTGGCTGGCAATTGTCCTTACCCCAGCCAAGCTTTGAGTTCTTTTAACTGTAATAGCTTCTGTCATTCACTCAATTTTAAATGTCCCATGAAACGAATATGTAGAAATATTAACCTAAATCTGAATGACAGCATTATATGTCAATCAGTCCAAGAGACAGTACAAGCATTGGGGACAGCAATAATCAATTGGTATTACTAATTGGATTTTGCTGGAAGATTGTGGTGGGTTGACGCTGGCTGGACATCAGGTGCCCAGCAAAGCCGCTCTATCACTCCCCTCCTCAGCTGGACAGGGAAGAGAAAATATAACGAAAGGCTCACGGATTGAGATAAGAACTCTTACCAATCACTGCCACGGGAAAAACAGACACAACTTGGAGATATTAGTTTAATTTATTACAGTCAAATCAGAGTAGGATAATGAGAAATAAAACCAAATTTTAAAAACACCTTCCCCCTACCCCTCCCTGTTGGAGTGTGGATCTTTGAAGAGACTGCACGAAGAAAACCCTGTGTGAATAAAGACGGGAGCTGGGAAGTTAGGCCTCAGGGGCGGAATGCCCTTGAAGTAGAGGATAAGAAAACTATGCAGTATGATAAGGGAGTAGTGTTTGCTTAGAGCAGAGCTTCGCTAGGCGGGTGTTTTTTGAAATAGCCTGTTAAACACGACAAGCATATGTATCATCCAATAATGCTGTAGAAAAGGTGTGGTCTCAAGATGACTGACAAAAGTTGTCTATATAAGCAATAAGAACTGCGCAATAAACGAGATTCCTGCAGCTAACTCATATGGAGTCATCTCTGGGGTCTTCAAATCCCGCTTCCGCACCTCCCTTCTTCTTGGGCTTAATTTTACTTCCAATTTTCTCTACCTCCTCTCCCTCAGCAGCACAGGGAGACAGTGAATGGTTGTGGTCAGTTCATCACATATTGTCCCTGCCGTCCCTTCCTCCTCAGGGGAAAGACTTCTCACACTCTTCCCCTGCTCTAGCGTGGGGTCCCTCCCACAGGAGACAGTCCTTCACAAACTTCTCCAACATGAGTCCTTCCCACTGGCTACAGTTTTTCGTGAACTGCTTCAGTGTGGGTCTCTCCCATGGGGTGCAGTCCTTCAGGAACAGACTTCTCCAGCATGGGTCCCCCATGAGATCACAAGTCCTGACAGCAAACCTGCTCCAGCGTGGGCTTCCCACAGGTTCATAGCCTCCTTTGGGCATTCATCTGCACCAGCGTGGGGTCCTCCATGGGCTGCAGGTGGATGTCTGCTCCGCTGTTAACCTCCATGGGCTGCAGGGACACAGCCTGCCTCACCATGGTCTTCACCATGGGCTACAGGGGAATCTCTACTCCAGTGCCTGGAGCACCTCCTGCCCCTCCTTCATCACTGACCTGGGTGTCTGCAGGGCTGGTTGTCTCACATACTCTCACTCCACTCTCTGTCTGCAATTTTCTCTTGAGCAGTTTTTTTCTCCTTTCTTAACTATGTTATCCCAGAGGCGCTACCACCATCACTGATGGGCTCGGCCTTGGCCAGCAGTGGGTCTGTCTTGGAGCTGGCTGGCATTGGCTCTATCGGACACAGAGGAAGCTTCCAGTATCTTCTCACAGAAGCCACCCATGTAGCCCCGCTGCTACCGAAACCTTGCCACACAAACCCAATACAAAGGTGTTTCCAGTCTCTATGTGCTTTTGGTAACATTTATTTACAAATTACCACTACTATAAATATTTCACTGGGGATTCCACTGATATAATATAGTCACTAAAAGCTAGGAATGATTAATGTTCAGCTTTGCTCCTGCTATAGCATTTTAGTCTGATTTTCGTAGGACCAAGGAAAGTGTGATCACCTACAGGATGAGGGTGAAGCTGGAGAAACCTTCATGTTTCTGAAGGGCTTTCTGTGCAGAGTTCAGGCAGGTTGGAAAAGAAAGGATCCTGCAAAATGCAGCCTTTGCTCCCAGAGAAGAAACACAGTGAAATCTGCTGTCAGGAGGGCAAGTGCTATCTATAACCAAGAAGTTAAATTCAGTCATTTAATTCTCTTATGTTTATGTCTGGTTTTGTTAATTCCTGCAAATTCGAAGGGACTTTGCAGCACAGGCACCATGACAGGGTTTGACCCGGGCAGCAACCATCTGCTGGGAGGGAAAGACCTCTCGCCACTGAGGCTCGAGCACATGGCGTGTGAGCCTTGTGCAGCCAGCAGCTGAGCGTGAGGATGCTGTTTCTTTGGCATTGCCACTATTTATTCATGTTTGGGGATCCATTTTCCCCAAGAGAGCGCTGCTGTGTGCTGCATCCCAGCACGGCTTTGCCCAAGGACTGTCACCAGAGGAGGAGTATGAGGTGGCCCCAGGCTCTAATCTCAGCAAGCCAGTGCACCGGCAGGTTTGACAGCAGTGAAAGATTCACAGCAGTTGCCATTTCCTTAACATTGTTTTGAGGGTGAGTTTTGCTTACTTCAGACTGAAGTCACTTCGGTCCTGGCATCAAGGAGCAACTTCTAATTGTGGTTTTGATGCTAATTATATGTGATTAAAAATCAAAACCAAAAACCATAAATTGCTTAAAGATGAAAAAAAATGCAATAAAAGTGTGTAGTGAGGTGGGAAGATTAAGTACTTCCATTAAAAACAAACAGGAAAACCCTATGAAATTTGTGCTGTGACTAGTGAGGTTCTGATTTCAGCCAGCTCTCAGAGCACCTTTATGAAGCAGCTTGTACTTGCTGTTTTAAATTTCTTGAAAATAAATGTTGATTCCCCCCCCCCAAATCTCAAATATAGAGTTTTTATACTTAAAAGACATGACTTCAGATTAGGAGTGTTCACACCAAGCCTTTTTATAAGCAACATTTTTTTGTATGAGATGATAGAAACAAAAGCAATTCAAACTTGGCATTGATACATTGAATACTGCCTCAGGAGAAAAAAAATGGATTGTCTCTATATAGACAGATCCGGTTCTGTTTGTTCCTTGATATGTAGTTAAAATCTGCCTTAGAGATGTGTATCAGATTGTTGCATGAAAAAGTTGGAGATCTTTTCCTGCTTCTCTTACATAAGTAATCTGAGACACTGAAATGCTGGGACAGAATTTCTGCTTTGCAAAAATGATTGTCAGTATCTGCTTTTGTTTGTCATCACTGTATCGGGTAAATTACAATATTGACTGAATATTCTGATGACCAAAACCCAGGACTGAACTATTAGACGATGGCTCTTATTTCTACAGATTAAATATTGTAACTCAGAAAAAAATAGGTCTTTTCAGCTCATGGGTATAATTTCATAGAAGTGAGTCTAGGCAGTGCAAACCTGAGAAAGTGAATCAAGATGGTGCGGTGAAGTAAACATTCTACCATGATATGTACTCACACTACACATGTAGTCTGTCATCTGTGCCAGCCAACCATCAGTACAAGGTACTCAGCTTGGTTCTCCAACATGGATGCAAAGGAGTCCATATTCGATTATCAAATCACTCAAAATTCCTAGTATGTGAAGAAGACTTTTGACAACATGTTTTGTGGCACCAGCTGCTGTCCCATCTAGTCTGCTCTAGAGAGTTCAGCAATCCCACCTCAACCTCTCCAGGCTTCTATAATGAACTTGGTCTACTCATGTTCCCAAATCTCTACCTTTTCTCCCACTGTGGAACCCTGTCTGTCACCTCCTTTATAATGACTATAATAGGTGGACTTGTTCCCAATGCCACGAGCTGTGCTTCTATACTTCTGTCTGGCTGTGTTGTTTGGCCTATGCTAGTTGTAAAACCTTGGCAAAGTATTTATTTTATGTGCAATTTGGCCAGCTGATTCAAGTTGCTTTATAGTGGATCTGGTTCTCAAAATTACCTGTCAGTTTACAAGGATGTTTTCCTCCCCGGCGACCTTACCAGCAAACTACCTACTACCACTAAACCTTGCTTGCACCATCCACTCCAGAAATAGTTTCTGCTCTTCTCTGACCATGGTAACTGTCTCCAGCATGAAAGATTCATCTAATGCTTCTTGAAGGGTTTGGCCTTAGGTACTGTTATTGATTTGCACACATACAGGGAGTCTATCTGAGGTTTCTGGATATGTTTCAGTATAAATACATGGTAGGGTTGGATGGTACCTCTCTCTGGACTGCTCTACCTCTGAAACATTTTGACAAATGTGAAACTCTCCATATCCTCATGGAGATTTCAGGCAGAAAAGAGAAAAAAACTGAATTCCTGACTCTGCAGGTCGTGTACCCAAAAGTCCCAGGCCAGATCCTACATGGATTGACAGTGCTTCACACTTTTGGAGTGCCAAAGGATTTGGTTCTCAACTGAAACGAAATTCTGGGTCCTCTACAGCTTTTGAAGTGCTGACCTGATATGAACTCATTCAACCGGTTCAAACTCTCTAAACTTTTTGAAGAATTGTCTTTCTGTAACGGGTTTTATGAGAGATCAAGTACTGTCTATAAGTGCAGCTGTAATTACTTACTAAATCAGGCATCACCTAACTTCCCATGGAGTGACATAAAAATATATGGACAGAATGAAATCTGTATTCTGACTAATTTGACAGACAACTGTGAATCCACATTTCATTTGGATCAAGCTTGTATTAGTAGTTGATTCTATCATGAAGCTGGCTGGTATGAAAGACTGTCTCTGTTTTGCTCACAAGGAAGTTTAGGAAAAATAGTTTCACTTTTTCTACTGCCGGTTATCTGAATTAGTGGAAGATGATGCCTAGTTTAAGCTGTTAGCTGAACTAACAATGTAACTAAAGATTAATACTGACATACAGCTAGTCCCTAACTGGACCCTAGGAAATTCCTGAAAAACCTGAGCTATCAAGCATCGTGACATTTTTGGAACATGTATCATCATTGCCTGGATTCTGGAAGGGGGGTTTGCAAAGCTGGATCAGCTGGGGATAATGTAGCAATGGAGTCAGGGACTGCTAACCACCATGTAGTCTTTTGCTATAATCACTTGGCAGAAAGAGTTTGGGTGGTGCTTTGCTGCTTAACCATTTCTTTTTTTTTTTTTTTTCACTTGTACAACATCAGAATGCTTAACCACTATAGCTGCAAGAGTTTGAATTGCTGTTTGCAAGTCAAACTGTCTCAAAGTAACCCTGAGGGGAAAGAAAATAAATATTCCCTTAACCTTCATTCTAATTATATCAGTCATTAAAACACAAGGAACAAAGAACAGTGTTTATTAAAATTCCCTTCTGTTGATAGCTCCTTTTTATAGTGTGGTTCATACTAGCAGATGTTTAGTGGAAACATCTTTGCAGAATGGAGTAAGAGAATGCTTATGAATTGAGATCAATTAACCAAATATTTTAAAATATTCAGACACTCTCTACAATCTTTTATGCTCTCTGAAGGCAGAGGAGTTATTTTAAGAGTGCATTTCCATTACAGTTATCTCTGTGATTGTCCAACTTTGCACAGTCCAATTCAATGTACAATCCTGATGAAAGGACAGTGTTGGAGAGCTGCTGACTAAGATCCAGAACTGGCATTATATGCTCTTTAGATTAGCAAGAGAATAGAAATGGCTGCTCTCCACTGAAGTCTTAATTTCTCTTTGTTATGAGAACTCTTGATTCCGAAATCATAAATTAATTAGATTAACTTCGAGATTATTAGTACAACTGCCTCCTACTTCAAACTAGGAAGCCATCTGCTTTTATAGGGCCACTGGAGGAGCGCAGACTTCTGCTCTAGATCATTTACCTTCTTCGTAGGTATTTTCTTCTTTCCTATGCTGTAAATTTCAGAGTGGCCTCAGAGCAGGTGCAACTATCCTGAGTTTGCGACCAAGGTGACGATTGCACAGGGTTCAAAATGCTCACACTGTGCTTTGGAAAAATTGGTTTCAGACTGTCTGGTGATCCATAGAGACTACCAGAAGAACAGGAGCACTCTGCTTTTTAGCCAAAATTTGCGCCTGATTGGATACTTCTCTGTAAATTCAGTGGCTTTTCATGATGATGACTAGAACAGGCTGTTGATCTCAATTTCTTTATTATAGAAGATGAATCTTGAACCCTTTATTGGATTCAGTTCTCACTTTTCCCATCCAAAAGAATAACTTTATTATAATTAAGAGTTTTAAAAATCCTAAGAACTTCCACATTTACTCTAGAGGTGATTTCTGTCTGCTTGCACTTTTGCTTTCATAACCCACACAAAGGAACACTGACTGTCATAAAGGTTTAGAAAACTACTTAAATATTTTTAGGTGATATGTACATCTGGAAAAATGGAAGTTTGATATGGTGTACACTACTAGTCTGATACAGATCGTAACAGTTCTTTTTCCTTTCTCAATGTTCATGCCACAAGACCTCCAACTGGCTTACAGGTTGATTCTGTTATAAACAAAATGAAGCAGCCAGAGAAATCAACGTAGGCCTAAGGGACTCTGGTTCTCATAGAGGTGCTGCATTGTATGTCTCTACTGCACAACACCTGCCTACCTTTGTATGGAAATACATGTCGCTCTTGATGAACATGCTGGTGATAGTATATGCTATCAATATCATCCTCTTAAGTTGGGGAATTCTAGCCCGTAAACCAGATTACTGAGGCTTGCATGAAATTCAGGTCACACCTGACACAAGAAAGACAAAGGAGATGACTTCTGGGAAGTTGCATATCCCAGCAGTAAAAGAGAAAGCAAGAACAAGCTCCTTAAGTTGAGTTCTCAAGGCTCCATGGTATACAAGTGTCAGCTGATATCTTGAACTCTGTCATGTTTTGTGGCTGTGAGTACGAAGACCATTCAGAGTGAAAAGAGCACAACAAGAGCACCAAGTGTAGGGCTGATGGTATGAGAACAAATTGTTCAGGGAGCAGGTGGGAAGCAATGGGGACCAAGTGCCTTAATCCCTCTTCAAGCATATCTATTGCTCCAGCAGCAGAAGGCAGCTGTATCCATGGTGGATTTCGAGGCAGCTCAGAGCTACTGCAGTGACATGCAGATCCCTTATCACCGGAGTATAGGTTGAAACTGACAAAGCATTTCTGTTACATTTAAAAACTCTTCTTCATTCAATAAACAGAATTATTTCCTGTATTGAGCCTATGATATCAAAGTAGGTAAGGAGTGGGCTGCTACAACAGCAGACATTCTTGATCTTCCATGACTCATACCACCAGGAAAATCTACTGATTTGCAGCAGCCTGTTCCACGTTCCACTGGACCCCATTTCTTTTGCCTCTAAAATCTGTCCCTTGTCTTCTTCTGTAAAAGGAAAATCAAAGGAAAGAATTTGGCTCTGACAGATTTTTATTTACTAAAGTGAACAATTTTTATATAATATATGGAATTATTGTATGATATATGGAACCACACAATTATCTTCCCATCATAATACATAAAAAGCACTCCGAGTTCCCAAAAATCAAAGTCTGACTGGATAGAACAAGGGAGACGCCCTACAGAAGAATCTAAACCTATGTAAAAAGCATCATGAAGACAAAATGCTTGAGGTTATCAACATACACAACTTGCCTTCAGAAACAAGTTCCCGCAGCCTGTTGAATGATAGGTAGAGAATTTTTGTTTTAAAACAGGTAAGTCTTAGATTCTGTTTGCATTGACATGGACACTAACACACTCAGCTCGAGCTGGAGAAGAATAAACAGCTTTGCTCTGCACATAGCAATACAGGCTGCAGAGTGATTTAATCTTTTCAGATGACGGACCTAATTCCTTAAAGGTTTCCATTGAGCTCTGGAAGATACTGCCTTACTGACGGCATCTTAAAAAAAAAGATAAGGATATTTAAAAGCCCTACACAAGTTGTAACTAATTTTTTCTCCCCCTGAGGCTGTAACACAAATAAGGTTTTCAGTGGAGTACTATTTTATGTGAAACTAAATGCATAAGGATTGCAAACCAGTGGTTCAAAATCTGTTCTGCAATACTGTAAATGCATTTAAATTAAGGATAATGCTTCCTACTTAGACTGGTACCGGAAAAATCAGCTGAGGGGTATGCTCATTGCTAGATCTTATGGGAGCCACTTGCAGTGTCATATATGCTCTTCTTTATTTTTGAAATATCACAGACACTATCTGCTTGATACTGTTTGGAGACTTATGTAAAGAAACGCTTCAGCTTTTAAAAATCAATAGCAAAACTCAAATAATCCAGTATTACATGTACTTTGAAAAATAAATATGACCTAATTTAAAATGTGAATATAGAGGTAAAAGCACCAGTTGCGTTCAGTAATTGCCAGCAATGTTATTGCATGCAGAAAATTGACTAGTACATGCAATATAAATTATTGACGCACTCATATTGACTTATTCTGACTTTGATGGATAGAAAATATGACACTATTGTAATACGCATATTGTATTAATAACATAACTAATCAAAGATAATTTTTAACAAACTATGACATAAGGCCTTTAATTATTGATGGAGAACAGTTTAGAGATGGTTAGTGCATTAGTTGAATGTGTTCATTTCACTGACCATTTGGTCTGGTCCCATCTGCCACAAGTTAGCTCCCTCATCTCTCTAGTACCCATTCAGGTGCATTTGGAGCAGCTGGGATATTAGTTCTCTGTGGAGAAATAAGATATCACCATGACTCGCCAATGCTCCCTGCAGTTCCACGCTCCCCAGCAGCCTCTTCAACAATAGGACAAGGCCCTTCTCAGTTCCAGGTCTAATAATTTAATCTCATAAAACAATGTAACTTAGTCCCTTGGAGAGCCTTGCCTTATTAATAAAAAATGCAGGCATACAATTTACATTGTCACAGTGACATTCCTTGTACTGCTTTTTTTCATCCTGTCAAAAACCTCTGGAAAAACCTTAATAAAGAGAGACGCATCCAAGGAAATAATGTGGCTGTTTGAGCTAGTTGGCCTAGGAACATAGCATGAAAATGAGGAAAAAGTGGGGGTGATGTGAGAAAATGGGGAGTTACTGCATTAAAGGAGATCTGTGTCTTTAATTTTTAGTTTGGCAGTGCTGAAAAAAAATTATGGATTGCAAAACAAGAAATGCTCACTTTTGATCTATCTTCGCAGTCAGATACTGTAAGAGTAAATAGATCATATTTGCTGAAGGACTATTCTCAATTATAATAGCATCATTTAGCAATCTGTTGGACAGTGAACTAGGACAATGCACAATATGGATTAAAGCACTAAAGCAAGCGGCTTCCCATGGCTTTTATTTAAGTTTTGCGGTACAAAACAGCCATCTGTAGCATGCAGTGTTTGCAGGCTGTGTCCATTTCCGCAGATGTTTTAAGTTAGATGTTGTTTTTTGTTGTTAACCCTGAACTAGCATCTCAAGAGGAATCTCGAGAAGAAGTAAACGGTTGGAAGCTTAAAGAAAACTTTTCTTGATAGCAGGCATCTTTTGAAAGAAAATACTCTTCATGGCCAAACTTCACTGGAGGCAGTGGGAAACGATGCTTGTCAGCAGACAGCTTAGTAGACCTTTCAGAACTCCCCCTCCACCCTGCTGATTTTCTGCTGTATGCTGACTTTGAAAATGTCTGCATTTTCTGAGACCAGTTTTTAGACTAGGCAAGTCTTCTTTGTACTAGAAGACTCACCATACTCCCGCGTGGTCTTCTAGACTGGATCAGCTTGCTTGCCTAAGCAGCACTCTGTATGCTTACACTGGGTCTCTGTCTTAGTTAATACATAGCATGCTAAATGGAGTTCATTAATTACCAGCAGCATGTCAGAGGATGAAGTCAGCCTTATTTTTTGAGTTCCCATAGTCAGTGTGTGTATGATTTCACTTGTTTTTTTTTGTTAGGTAGGCTGCAACTACTGTCCCTACGGAAAAAGAAGGAGGCAGATCCGAAAAAGCAGAGGAATTTCAGGCAGTATTCACATCGCAAGTCACTATTTACCATAATAACACAGACCTGAGAGCCAGTGATGAAACAGTATCTGATTTTCCATGTGGCTTCAGAGAATGAAGGCAGTTTCTGTCTCCATCCTCATCTCGCTTGCCTCCTCACTCTCTAAAAATAAGCTGGAAGGGACATCTCCAGAAGTCTAGGTTTTCTGTCCTAGTTACAGGTGAGAGGTTGTTAAGGGTAACTGAGAAATGTCACATCCCCACTAAGGTGTGATTTGTCTTATGTGACTAACGTGTAACAAAGGAAGCTGTGATGAAGTTTCCAGCTTTCCGGCTCTGGTGGCACATACCGGTGATGTACGTGGTTGTCCAGCTCAGTCGTTCACTGGGGGAATGTTTGGGAACTTCCAAGAGCCTGAGCTGGACTATTTCTCTTTTACCAATGAAAGCATCACATTTGGCTCCCTCATCCTTGCCAGACATGACTAAATCTCCTGACTCATAAAAGCACTTCTGAAGAACTGTTTTCTCCAAAGTATATCGGATGCACACAATGAGACGAGCTTTCTTTTTTTTCTTTCTTTTTAAATGATACAAAGAGACTGTGTCCCATGAGACAACAGAACTATCAAATTTTGGCTCAATGTGCTGTTCGAATCTCACAGGTTGAATACGGCTGTAATATCAGTATGTGATTTTAGGAAACACAGTACAAAGTACAGAAGGGACAACAAAGTGTTTTTCTACTGCTGCTGGCAAAAGTACTTATTTTGATATTCTAACTGCTAGAGAGCGTATGATCTCCAACTGTTTCTTCCAGAAGAATTAAAAATCATCAAGTGGCATTCTGCCTTCTTCCAGGATTTCATGAAAACAGCTGGCTAAATTTCTGCACTCCCTTAACCTTCTGTGGAAGGCTGGTGGCTTGCTTTTTTGCCCTTCTATTTAAACATTGCTAATAGCTTACACATTATTAGTCTAGGCAGAGGAAGACATTCTTCAAAGCTTTGAAATGAAGGACAAAAATTGAGTGGTGGTTTTGTCAAAATGCACTTGAACAAGGGCTGAGGTCTGACGCTCCTGTAAGTCGAAGGCTTTATCCATATTGACAAAAGTTATTCAATCTCTGTGTGATTTCACAAATACACAATATGAACAACCTAATTCATGAAAAAAAGCTGTAAAAGAAGCTGTATTTCTTCTGAACTATGTATTTTATGATTAAATTGTTTGTTCCCATGTCAGAGAACACTTTTTTAGACATTGAGGTCTGTACATGCAAGAAAATCCAATTGTACATCTTCAAGCTTGGTGAATGGAGCGGTACATTCCACACGTGTTCAGGCTGTGCTGTCAGTACGCAGACACAGCTTTTCTGCTGCAGATTTTCTCTGTATATGAAATGCTATGAAAATGTGAATGAGAACCTGAATCCTATTTTGTATTCCAGGGAAAGGCATGGTGCTGTCTGTCTTTGGAGGTGCCTTGGAAAGCTTTACATAGAGGACCAAAGGCAGAGTTTTAGGTTGAACTATGCAACATCTCAGAGATTGCAGTGATGCAGGCCATACAGGAACATGAAAAAAACTGGTATAGCTTAGGCAATGTCTAGCCTACATAGACCCTACAAATGTAGAGCTAAAGATATCACAGGGTGGGATTTATTTATGCATATAGATTGTCCAAACTAGAGCACCAGAACCTAATTAGAGACATTGGCCGAAGTACTCTGCCCTGCCGGGATAGGCGATTCAGGCTGTCCATATTTCACTGGAGGTCTCAACTGCTCTTCCCACTCGCACAGCAGTGACGACCATCCTGCTCATCAGCCTCCCATTGCTTAAGGATGGTACATTAAAAAAGTACAACTAAAACTCTGCCGTGGTGTTATATGCTTTCTGAGCCTCTCAAATGTGTTTTCTGGAGGGACGTGGGTTTCACTGGCTGTAGCTATGTTATAATGAGTCTGTGCTTAAGCCCAGAGCATATGGACACAAGCCCAGGCTGCGGCATGGACATTCAGTGAGCTTCAGTGCTTGCAGAGAAAAAACCCGATCCCACCTTCCCCCTTACAGAGAAGCCACGTCCCTCCTGCAGCGCGAAGTGGCTTTGTACCGTCATCCCAGTCACCAGCCTGTAAGACGCAACGCCTTATAGCGATCGTGCCCTGCGGAATTCAGGCAGCAGAGTCAGGCTGGGGTCATTGCAAGAGCCAATATTGCGCGTAGTAAGGACTTGAAGGGGTGCAACAGGCAGCCCAACGTGGCTGTGGGGAGGTGGGAAGGGTGCTGTTCCTTTGGTGATGCTCTGGCCCATGCTTTGCCGAGCAACACCGTCCCTTCCTCCAGCTCCAGCAGGGATGCAACACCACACACTGATGATACCATCACTTGGTGCCAGCTGTGTATGCAAATGCAAGGTAGATCTTTAATAGCAGGGAAAAATGTTCTGTTTTATCTTTTCAAATTAATAAATATGGTTCTTTCTCCTGCTAAATAGCATGCAACTATCTCATCTACTACTTCAAAGGATTTGAAAATATGAAAGCGCTACCTGTTTTATTTGGTCAATAGAGGTGTAAATTTAAAAGGAAGCCAAGATACTTTTTGTGTATTTTGCTTCGTTTACCCGTGGAGTAAGGTGATGCTTATCTATGGAGAATTTGTCTGAGGAATGGTTTCTTTTGCACCACATCATGAAACATATAGGAACAAGATTATATTTGCAGTTACTGCAATCTTAAATTACTAATTTGTTTTAATGAAATTCAACTCCTCTCAAGATTGTCCCAGAACTATATAATGATTTGAAGTGCTAATGCTTGCATGGGGATCTTTACATTAGCAAATAAATGTAGGAAAACAAATGTATCCATTTGTCTGCCTTGCAGGGATATTCCTGAGGAGGCAGCTGCACGCTGTTTTGTTTCATTGTGTTGTTTTGGTTTTAACCAGCTTGGCTTTCTTTTCAGCCATGCTGCAGGAGAGGAAGGCTCCATTTCAGTGGTGAAAACATATCTTTTTAGCCAAAAAAAATAAATGTGTCAGCTCTATCATGGAAGTCGTAAGGCTACACAATGCAGCTCTATTTACAGTAAGATGGACTATAAAAGCACATCGCCGAGAGGGTCGGTCTTCTTCACAACTTTATTTCTGAGTTCCACCCCTGAAAGTACTCTGTAAGACCAAGGTGGTTTTTACTGTGTTAGCCTTTCTGAAAGTGCTAAAAACTCATTTGCAAAGTTTAAGTCTCCCAGAAATAATAAATGCAAGTGACCAATGTGCTCATGTGGATATCAAATCTTCAGAGACAGCTGAAATTAATTGCTCAACTAAATCCTACACTAAAACGTAACTGAGGAATTCAACACTCAAAATAAACAAACAAAAACTTTGGGAAGTCTAAGGCAGATGATGAGATTCATTCAGCAGATAAATTATGTTTCACATGTAAAGACTAAGCTTCAGACTTTAGTGGGGAAACCACCATCAAAATACCACAAATATCTTAGATGAAGTAGAAATGTGAATTAATTTTTAAACTGAGATCATGTCTTTGAAGTCCAGCAAATTTGGGTGTTAGTCTCAAGGCTCTGTCCTTTGGGAAAAGTTTCACTGACCAATCACATGAGACAAATAAAGAAATCAAAAAGCGGTAAGCAGCCGAGAATATTGTGTCTGATTTTCTTTAGATATCAAGTAAGGTGACTGAAAGAATTCTGTTCACAAAATGTAGGCTAATAATAAATGCTATTTTCAAGTAATTGTTTGACCAACTCCAGGTGAGGGCAAGAGCAAACGAGGTTACACAGCTGCAAACACTTACGTGTATAACTGCTACACATCTCAACTTTGCCAAGTAATATACCTCTTTCTCCTGTATCAGTCTTCAGCAATGGGAAAAACACCCAGAATTCTTAACTTTCACTTGGAAATTGAAGAATGCCATCATTATTACTTTCATTGCTTCACATAAAGATGCAGCCACATAAAAATTACTACATCTTCTTTAGAGGATATCTAGGCTAGCAGGTACCTCATCTAGTTTTTCTTTCAAACGTTAAGCTGTTTTGAAGGGAGACAGATATACCTAGCCCCTCCTAAAATCACTGCACCAGCTCCCTTGATGATGAAAAGAAGGAGGCATTTCTAGATTGCTAGTTTACATTTAGGCATCTAACTTCTGGTGGCCTGGGTTAAAGGAGATGAATCTCATCCTTGGCGAAGCTGTGCTGCCAATTGCAGATAAATACATGCTCTAAAATCTCCAGTGTAAAGATAAACCAGTGTTTGGAATACACAGGCTTCTTTCTTCTTTTACCTGCTTACCAAAATAACTGCTGTATCTATCGCCCTGGAAATACCTTGTGAGAGTATAGATATAGATAGATATAGATATAGATGATATAGATATAGATATTTTTGCCACTCTATGTCTGCCATTACTGTTAGTAGGAGGTGTACGTGACTATTGAGAGCAGAATATACCCCAGTTTAAAGTACCTGAATTATTTTTACTTTGCATGGAAATATGATTAGTTGTAATGAGAATTCAGGATTCAATGAAGGTGAGGTAGCTTAATGGTGAGAATTTAGTGCACTTTTACAATCTGATTATCTTAAAATGTCTCAACTTATAGCTTTTTCAAGCAGACATAATGGACCTTATTCAATAAGTTTGCTTAATCAGGTGTTACTTGTGGAGAAATATTACTGTTCCTCTAAAAATAAAAGACTATGTTTCCATGTGTTACTACTGGGCTTTTTCTTTTTCTTCTCATGAAAGGATTTGCTGATATAGCCTTGAAATTCTTTTATTAATTTCTTTATTTCACTGAAATGAAAGTACCCTGTAGAACTGGCTCCCCTGTGTTCAGGATTTCATATATATCTTATAGTAGTAGTAACTTGGAAATATTTTAGCTTCCATAAATCATATTTGGCAAAAATAACATAATTAACAAACCATGGCTTTGTAAGAACTAAAAAAGCCACAGTCTTCTGAGGAAACAGAGTGCTGGTGAGTGGAAACAGGGCTGAAACACTGAAGAATGGGACTCCTAAATCTGACTTTGACACTAACTCATTGCATTCTTTCAAGCAGCTTGTCACACCTCTGCCTCTAGTTCTTCCTCTGCAAAACTTCCTGTATCTCAGGACAAAACATGAGCGTAGCCAGTGGTTTACCTGCTGTGTATGAAAAAGTTTAGCTAGTATTGGTGTTACAGGGCATTGTTCATGCCTTTCCCCGCACTAAGGGCCCAGCTTCTTCGTTTCATGTGCAGACTGACTGTTGGAAATGAGGTGAAGTTTATGAAAATGGCCTTGGTATGCGTGCTTAAGGCCGCAGACTGTGTCCGCTTTCCTCTGCTCCTTTGGCAGCACCGCACCTAGCATAACGTAGCACAGACTGACTTGGGAACACTCCGTCTTGTGATTGCAATAATTCAATGTTTTTCCTAGGTGCAGCTACATTGTGCTCATGATAGGATTAAGCCGTCTCAAGTGAAAAATGCAGCCTTAGGAAGGTCGCAAGGTCAACTACCCAGAGGTGGCAATTTTTTTCATTTTACATGTATCGTGCACGCGTATAGATATATGTATTTATACACATATGAAACACCTAACAAATGAAACATCCTTCATCCTTTCCATGTTTAAACATCAATACAAAAAAGAACTCAATATCTGTCATGTTATCAATGCAAGAGGGCATGGGGAATCGGGAAAGGGTCTTCCACATGTGTTGTCTTGCTATGTCAAGCTGCATACTTACCTGTCTGTGTAAACCCAAGCTGCCTAAACACTAATTTTCCAATCTAAGCCAGCTGAACCTGAACACAGCACTTCCTCTGGTCCAAAAATCAGTGTTTAAGAAGGAGTAGTATATTGTCCTTTGAAAGCCCTTATATCTTTACACTGATTATATAGGAGCCTTAGATGACCTTTTTAGTCTAAAATTAAGGAATAAATTACAGTAGCACTGAGCAAAACTAAATCAGCCTTCAGGTTGCTTGAAAATATTAAAAATGTAAAAAGAATGTAAGAACTGTAAATATGCACAATGGTTTTAATGGTTTTAAATATATTCCCACAAAGTCCCACAAAGAACGAGGTCATTAATGCTATAGAATATCTATGGATAATTTTGAATGCCTGATTTTCATAGAAAATACAAATACTGCTGGTGAGGACATCAACCATCTAGATTTCTGGCTGATGGTATATCATGTGAGAAACCCACTATTACCCACTGGTATCCTGTGAGAAATACTAGGCCAAAGGAACAACCAACAGGTGAGGGATGACAAAAATCTGTCATCTCACTCTATCAGCATGTCACCACAGTTTCTCAGTGCTGCTTATTTAGTAGTAAACAGAAAGTCTATGGAACACAGAAGACTAGAACAGAAGAAAACTTTTACAATTTTGAAAGAATAAAATGATTCAGAAAACATCAGGACAGAGCAAACTTAAAATGAAATTTCCCCTTGTTTTTCAAGCTGTGATAGAGCTATTTCAGAAAAAGAACAAAAAATAACACATAACTGAAAAAAAATAAAAACATCGTAAGTCTTCTCCTTCTTCTGCAATAACTGTACAAAGGATTGACTCCTGTAGTCCATACTCAAACATTCAAATTGATTGAAGTTTTGTCTGGGTAAGAAGGAAAGATCACATCTTGACACTACCTGCCAAGTGGTACTTTTCACTGATGGCTATAGGAGATTGGCTGTGACACTTCAGCCTGTCAATTCTCAGTCTATGTATCAGATAGAAAGAAAAACTAGTCTGGGACTGGAATGATAAAACCACTGAAATCCGACATAGACCCAAGAGGTGGAGAAAAAGCTAAGAAACAACTACTGTGGTGAGTGCTTTAACTGCAGTGAGAAAGTGTCAAATGGCAATGTGACAGAAGTAGTTTAAAGATCATTTTGTGGTTCTTAGTGCTTGAACAAATTTAGGGCTATGTTGACTAGCAATGCAGAAGCTCCTTCCTTATTCATTTCTAGAGAAGCCACTGGAGCTGTTCTGCCCTCACTGATGATGTCACTGGGAGAAGAACATCACGCCCATCTTTTAATTTCCTTTACTTCTGAGTTTACCTTTATCTCACGTACATATACTGAGAACTTACTTTTATTGTTGCAAATGGATGGCATCAAAGTCAATGGTTTGTGGAGCAGGCATTTTGGGTGATATTCGGAGTACTGTTACGATACTGTTGTCCATTTTGAAGTCTACCATAGCCTATGAACCTCCATGCATGTTCACAGAAAGTCACTTTCCTATTGTCCTTGTGCCATACACACATATAGACACGTATATGTTTTTGAAAACTAGAGCTTTTAATGACTGGTTCGGATAGCACCATCTTTAACAAGCTTGTTTAAGTCTATTACTTCAAATTAATTTTTTAAGACTAGAGCATTAGAGAGTATGTCTGCTGGGGCTCCAGTTGGAAAGACAAGTCTGAGGGCTAGACTATGAAATAAAAACAGCACATAAGGGAAGAAAACTGCCTAAAGGAAACATACTGCTGTTTGAATAGCAGGCGAGAGGTGGGAGGCAACCAGTTGAAATAATCCTTGCTGAAAAACAAACAAAAACTAGATACCAAAACTGGGAAAAAGGTCCAGATCCTCTTTAATGTTCCAAACCCAAACTGAGTCTTTGCCAGTTTTAGCCTATTCTACATATTTTTGTTAACATGGCGGTTGACTTTTGAGAAGTACTGATAAAAAAACCCTGAATCACAAACACTTTGGGGATTGCACCCTGCCCGCTGGCAGATGTACATTGGGGAGGTGGGGGGCAGAGGGTGCAGCAGTTGCCTCTTTAGCACTCCTCTGTTTGGTACATCTCGTATGGCACGTGGCAGGGAAATGTCATTTTGTGTAAATCTCTGTGCACCCATTAAACTTTGCAAGTCAAATTCTGAGTTCTCAGAACATTCCCAAAAGGGGAAATTTTGTAGGATAGAAATTTGTAAGATAGACAAGAATAACAAAGCAGATGTGACAACCAGGAGATTTTCGTAAACACTCTGAGATTTTATGTGCTGGTTCCTTTTCCTTTTCCTTCTGATTTCTGGACTTTGAAAACTCAATTTTTAGTTAATTTCTACAAAGTAAATTACTATTTCTTAAAGAAAATGGAGATTCTTCTGCAGCTCCGAGAACCTGTGAAGCTGCATCTGTCCTGCATCATGTAATCTTTTGTGGGAGAATTAGAGGAACTCTGTATCAGCTCCGAGTAGGAATGTGCATATGCGTGTGTAGGTAGATTTACTTTAAATGTACACTACTCTCTCTCTCCCAAAGGTAAAATGGGAATCAATTGAATAGTTTGCTGTCAATTGAGTGATCTTCACATTTAACTCCTTCTTACAAACTGATTGTGTTTGAAGCAGGAAAGAAATATTTTTTCCTAAAGTGGTTTAAGATAAAAAGTGCTGAAAATCGCTGCTATATCCATTTTTAAATTATGTTTAACAACATAATTGCAGCTAAATCTCCTCTTCCCCTCTTGCCCCTCAGAAAAGAAGTACATTTGAGGATAAAAAATGTCATTGAAACACTGAGAAAAAAATATTTTGAGCTGCTCTGCTGCTAGCATAGTGTGGCGAGAACAAAACACATACTAGTGAGTTGGAATCATATCATTCTGAGCATCTGCACTACTCCTCCTTGGAGAGCGCATACTAATCATCTCTCTTCATGGTCAGTAACCACATAAGGACAACACCAGACGATGCCAGTGGTTTTGGTCCTGTAGCATTTATATGCTTTCCTGCAAAGATAGTCATGCCAGATAATATTCGTCAACCTTGTCTTTGGTCTTCTCTCTTGATTGAGGCAGATGTTTATTTTCCATCTGCACTATATGTCAGCGCAACTGCAGCCTTCATCTGGCAAAGGGTGCTTGTAATATTATGAGGCCATCGCATAAGCTGCTGGAAAGATTACTCTTGTGAATAAAATCAGTTTATGGCTAAAAACATTTATTCTTCATTTTGATAAGCCCTTAACAAATGAAAATTTGCTTCCTTACACTTTTGCCAAGCATAGGACCATGTTTATTTCTAGCTATATGGGTCACGAAGGATTCCCAGCTGTTAGATAGAGTCAGTTGTGCATTGCTGCACTCAACAACATCTGTTTCACAAAAACAGTATCCAGCTTTTAGCACTGAAATGGAGGTTATACCATATGCCAGCAGACCACTTAGTTTTTACCTTGGGAACCAACTTTACACTAGTCAAGGTAACAGAGGAAGTACTGAGTATTTAAATGCTACCAGGCTTCAGTCACATCTTCATGTGCTCTTGTCATTTCCAACTATATATAGTAAAATTAGTTCCAAGCGTATACCGCAAGCTGTTCCTCTGTTTAATTATTAACTGGAAGAAAGTTTGTTTGCAAAACAGTTAAAATGTTTTTTGTGATAGACTCTGATGTTGAAAGTGGTGCCATAAGATGCTTCTGCAAATACAGAACCTTGTTAAAATGTCAAATAATATCAGCTATCAACAAAGGCAGATCAGGTTGAATACCCTTTAACTACTGAGCAGGATGTTAAAAAGCCACACTACAGTGGAACTCTTCAGAGTCTCACAAACCATTCAGAATGTCTGGCGGTGTTATACTACCAGGATGTTTTCGATTATGATTTATGTTGTTCTACCAACTGTCTTCTTTCCTCTCATTTGGTTTTAATCACTTAATGGCTCTCTAGAAATAAAGTTTTAAAAATACGTATCTTTGACAGCAACAGATAAATTAGATTAAAGGAAATTCCTCTGATAGGCAAATCATTCTCTAAGGAGAAAACCAGAGGATTTTATGCCTTTACTGGTACGAGGAGGACAGTTGTCACTGTTAACATTGCATGATATTATATTGCACTTAGTGATGTAGTAAAGGGGATTTGTTTGCCGATGATTCATTTCTACCATAAACGTTTTGTTGCAAACTACATTTCTTAATACCCAGTAAGATGTTTTCAACAGTCTATGGATTAAATTTGGTGTGTACTCCAGATTAGCTACAAGATTCACATCATATTCAATTCTACTGAACCATAACACTAAAAATGTGAATTACGCTGGTGAAGCGAATGAGTTATATTCTGTTAACACAGACAAATTTAATTGTTTAATTCCATCTTTAAAAAAAGGACCAAGAACAACCCGGGAAACTACAGAACAGTCAGCCTTACCTCTGTGCCAGGTAAAATCATGGAACAGATCCTCCTGGTAGCTGTACTAAGGCACATAAAAAATAACCAAGTGGTTGGTGACAGACAACATGGTTTCACTAGGGGTAAATCGTGCCTGACTAATTTAGTGGCCTTCTACGACAAAGCTACAGCGCTGGTTGACATGGTTAAATCATAGAATCATAGAATCATAGAATGGTTAGGGCTGGAAGGGACCTTCAAAGGTCATCTAGTCCAACCCCCCTGCAAGGAACAGGGATATCTCCAACTAGATCAGGTTGCTCAGGGCCTTGTCCAACCTGGCCTTGAACGTCTCCAGGGATGGAGCATCCACCACCTCTCTGGGCAACCTGTTCCAGTGTTCTACCACTCTCATGGTAAAAAATTTTTTCCTAATATCCAACCTGAACCTACCTCCCTCTATTTTAAAACCGTTACCCCTTGTCCTATCATAACTGGCCCTCCTGAACAGCCTCTCCCCATCTTTCCTGTAGGCCCCCTTGAGGTACTGGAAGACCGCTATAAGGTCACCCCGGAGCCTCCTCTTCTCCAGGCTGAACAGCCCCAACTCTTTCAGCCTGTCCTCATAGGAAAGGTGCTCCAGCCCTCTTATCATCTTCGTGGCCCTCCTCTGGACCCTCTCCAACTGGTCCATGTCCTTCTTATGTTGGGGACTCCAGAACTGGACGCAGTACTCCAAGTGAGGTCTCACGAGGGCAGAGTAGAGGGGGAGAATCACCTCCCTCGACCTGCTGGCCACGCTCCTCTTGATGCAGCCCAGGACGCGGTTGGCCTTCTGGGCCGCAAGAGCACATTGCCGGCTCATATTGAGCTTCTCATCCACCAGTACTCCCAAGTCCTTCTCCTCAGGGCTGCTGTCGATCCATTCACCACCCAGTCTGTATTTATGCCTGGGATTGCCACGACCCAGATGTAGGACCTTGCATTTGGCCTGGTTAAACTTCATGAGGTTGGTACGGGCCCACCTCTCCAGCCTGTCGAGGTCCCTCTGGATGGCATCCCTCCCTTCCAGCGTGTCGACGGCACCACACAGCTTGGTGTCATCGGCGAACTTGCTGAGGGTGCACTCCATGCCACTGTCCACGTCACCGACAAAGATGTTGAAGAGGGCCGGGCCCAACACGGACCCCTGAGGGACGCCACTCGTGACCGGCAATGGATGTCATTTTCCTGGACTTGTGCAAGGCGTTTGACACTGTCCCACATGACATCCTTGTCTCTAAAATGGAGAGACATGAATTCGGCAGATCGACCACTCGGTGGATAAAGAACTGGCTGGATGGTCGCACTCAAAGAGTTGTAGTCAATAGTGTAATGTCTACATGGAGACCCGTGCCAAGCGGTGTTCCTCAGGGGTCTGTTCTGGGTCCAGTGCTGTTCAACATCTTTGTCAGCGACATGGATGACGGCATTGAGTGCACCCTCAGTAAGTTTGCCGATGACACCAAGTTATGTGGTGCTGTGGACTCATTTGAGGGAAGAGATGCCATCCAGAGGGACCTTGATAGGCTTGAGAAATGGGCCAGTGCAAACTGCATGAGCTTCAACAAGTCAAAATGCAAGGTCCTTCATCTGGTTCAGGCCAATCCTAGGCACAAATACAAACTGGGCACAGAGTGGGTTGAGAGTAGCCCTGAAGAGAAGGATTTGGGGGTGTTTATAGATGAGAAGCTCAACATGAGCTGGCAGTGCGCTCATGCAGCCCAGAAGGCCAACAGCATCCTGGGATGTATTAAGAGAAGCATGATCAGCAGGTCGAGAGAGGTGATTCTCCCCCTTTACACTGCCCTTGTGAGACCCCAACCTCGAATACTGCATCCAGTTCTAGTGTCCCCACCATAAGAGAGACATAGATCTGTTGGAGCGTGTTCAGAGGTGGGCCACAAAGATGATCCAGGGGCTGGAGCACCTCTGCTATGAGGACAGGTTGCGGGAGCTGGGATTGTTCAGCCTTGAAAAGAGAAGACTTCGGAGGGACCTAATAGCTGCCTTCCAATACCTGAAGGGAACCTACAGGAAGGCTGGGGAGGGACTTTTTACAAGAACGTCCACTGATAGAACAAGGGGAAATGGGTTTAAGTTGAAGGAGAACAGACTTAGATTAGATCTTAGGAAGAAACTCTTCAGTAAGAGGGTGGTAAGACTTTGAAATAAATTACCCAGAGAAGCTGTGGATGCCCCTCCCTGGACGTGTTCAAGGCCAGGTTGGACAGAGCCTTGAGTAGCCTGATCTAGTTGAGAGGCATCCCTGCCCATGACAGGGAGGTTGGATTAGATGATCTCTAAGGTCCCTTCCAGCCTATGCCAGTCTATGATTCTATGATTCTATGAAATCTTACTTGTATGTAATTCAACTGACTGCAGTGGAATTATTCTTCATTGAAATGATGCAAAAAGCTAGCTATGATACCACAGACCAGTTTGCTCCAAATCCCATCCTTAGTTTGTAAAACTGAAGAACAAGATGAGTCAAGTTGCACTACTTAATTGCTTGTATCTATTTGCCTGCCATTACACAACCGAGTAGAAGATTCATATCACCTTATAGACTCTGTCCTGCAAACTTCCGGGGAAGCAGTAATCAATTCACTTGGGCCTTTGTAACTCTTCTGTGAGCATCACATGTACATACTACAAGTTGTATCTGGCTTAGGTTGTGTCTTTCCTTATGCTTTGAGATGCACTATGGGCATGCCTCAAGCTCCTCTTGCTCACTTCTACTGGCACAGGGACAAGTCTCCAGTGAAAGATCATCAAGCTTCCTGCCTGGCTGTTCGTCTTTTTCTTTCAGAGGGAAATGATGCAGTGTTCACGTACTTATATGGAGTTCAAATTCTGATATGGAGCAAGGTATAGCCAGAAGAACATCCACCTCCAATAGCAGATACTCTCAGTTCCATATTACAGACACTGCCAGAGCCTTACAAAGCCGTGCTTTTGGGAAATGCGTCAATAAATCTAACAAAAGACAAAACAACATTCTAAGTATGCCAAGTCATACATTAAATCAAGAATTCAGGAGTTTGTTCCCAAAACGGATGTTGACAAGAACGAGGATTCCAGGGCAGAGCAGAATATCAGAGGCAGCACATTTCTGAACATGTAACTGAGCTACTCCTGCAACCACATTTACTCAAATCATGGGTGGAGATCCAAGTGAACAGAGGAAATGGAAAAAACCCATTTCTCCCATGTTTCCCCAGTTATCCACCAATTACATTAAACATTAGATGGCATTTAAGTATTAGTATGTGCTAAATCTCTAACCACCTCAAATATCAGATCTCTTGAAGATTTTCTTTTGTTTTCAAACCTTTAAGAAATTGTCTAGCTAAGAATGATCTACCCAAAGGGCAATATGAGATGCTTCACACATTGTAAAAACTCAATAAATCCTTGCAATTATCAGTTCTCTCTACTTATGATGGAAAAAAAAAACAAACAACAAACCAACCTTTCTTTATGCTTTGAATATTTTTTACTATCTTCAACAACATTAAGTTCTTTGGGACATTGATGTCTTTCTGGAAATGTGTATCATGCCTGTACTTGGCTAATTCTGTATCACAAATAGTACCAATTTAGTTTGTTCTTCCCTCAAGGGCTAAAATTAATGAAGTTTCAGGTTTCCCATTTTTGTCACGAGCGATAGTCTGAATAATCACACCCTCCACAAACTAAAACAAAGGCTTTATTTAAAAATAAAGTAACTTTGCAATAATGAAAGATCCACTATCAATTTACGGCTTTCATCTTAAAATGAACTTTATTTTCCAAAGAAAGTGAGTAGTATTAGTATTTCTATTTTTCAGTCTTCAGAAATTTATAAGTTCTTGGAAAATGTTCCCTTCTATTCATTATTGTTTGGCATCCAGCTCAGTTTTGAATTGTTAGCCATTGCTTCACATGGGGAAACAGGAGGATTCAGAGGAATGAATATAATATTGAGAGAGCTAGGGTGCGGAGAATATTGGCTGTTCCAAATCAAACAATGGCAAAAAGTGTTCCCTCCTCAATCCATGACCAGAATTTTTTGCAATATTTCTGACCAACCATGCTAAACTAATAACAATAAATCCATAGATACAGTATTCAGAGGTGCTCCTGCTCCCATTGATTGGATAGGGAAGCTGTTAAGTACATTAGACTCATTCCGGACTTTGAAACTCTGCTCTTTCCTCCTAGTGAATCATTGCCAGGAAGGAAGGACATCTCAGTGCTCCTGATCAGTCCCTTCATTTCTACCACACGTCTGTACAGTCTTGCTCCATGTGAAAAGAATTGCGTGGGTACTTTGAAAGCCCATCTTTGGCCCGGAGAATCTATGCTGCTGCTGCTGCAAAGCTGTGATGTCTCACAGCTACCAGTTAAAAAGAGCTGCTCTTCATTTGTCAGCAGCAGACAAAATGTCAATATTGAATCTGTGAATCCCACTGAACACCTAGTCCCAGACTGACATTTTTCAGAGTCTGGCATCCTTCTGTGTGGTGTCCCGCAGCCTCAGCAAGTTAGCAGCAGGGTAGCAGGAAGGTGTCCTTTCCAGGGCAGAGGCGTCAGATGAATTCTCGTTTGACTTTTTGGTAGTTTCACTTTCATATTCCTCAATCTTTTTACATTTCGTCTACCAAATGAATGATGACTGGCACCAGCCGCTTCTGACTCCCCATTAACTGTCATTGAGTCTTTTTATTACTATTTCCTGCTTCTACTTCTTCCCCTCTCTCCCATTTAAAACTCTTCACTGGCTTTATTTAATCTCTCCCTAAGTCTACAAGTTTGGTGAGCTTTTCTGAACAAAATATATTAAAAACAAGCTGGTTTTCCAGGTGGGTTTTCCCAAGCTCTCATAGCTCTCATTAGAGTATAGTTTTTACAGTTACATCTGTGCAAACAGTGAAAACAAATACAGTGTAATGGCATGGAGCTAAAGGAAGTTAAGTGCACCTCTCCACCTGCCAAGGCCCAGATGTGGGAAATAACATGGCACAAAGACCCCAAATATTGGGACACAGCAAAATTATTGCTACAGAAGGTTTTGGTAATACGTTAGTTTAATTTCTTGAAGCATAATGTTTTCTGCAACCATTGTTTCCCCATTCCTGCTGCAAGCAGTTTTACAGCACGAAGCATGAGGTAAGATTTATAATGTCGCTACAACCAGGAATGTGCAAAGTGTTTTTCTGCAATGAAGAATGCCCATCATTAAGAGAGACCATAACAAAAGTTGTTTGTGTCTATTACCAGAGATAGGTGAGACACACAGCTTAGAGCAGGGCTTACTGCCTTACAGAATTTGGACATGTATTACAAGAGCGAAAGAAAAGTCTACTTTCTGAAATTTCTGAGATTTCCTAACCTCCTTCCAACCCCACAAATGAGGCCAGTAACACACTGAATCTCTTTCTCTTCATAAATCTTCTTACTTATTCTCACCAAGTGATGCAATTTGGCGCATAAAGGCAGTGTTGTTTCTTAAAGTTGCTTCTTAAACAGAGAGACTCCCTGTTATCATTAGACACTTGTATCTATCAGACAGGCACAAACTGGTATTAACTAGTGATGGTGAAAGCCTGGAAAGCTTCTGAGATGTAGCTCACCACACAACTCCTCATATTGGATCAGGCCACAGGTCTATTGTATCCAGTGTCCGATCTTTAGTAATAAACAGGACAGTGCTAGAGCATGTGCAGTGCAACCCTCCCTCAGAAACGCTCCCATTTTGTGCAGTCTTATGGACATTATGGGCTGGACATGCCAGCCGCGTCTTTCCATTTAAACAGCCCTACTTTTGCACCCATCTATG